>NC_044308.2:48369938-49726608 GCF_007474595.2 Lynx canadensis
TAAGTTTCCTTTGGTCTTGGTAAATGTTAATTTATTCTGGAAAAGCTTTATGGACTATTTGGTTAAAATTTATTATAACTTAGCAGTTTTATGTACTTCCCTGGTCCTTAGCTAGCAAGTGTTTTACAGTCCTAATCTTTGTATTTGTAAATCTGAAGAATAGTTTATAGCTCTATTTGTTATTTTACCAGTGTTGAAAACGTGCATTAAAAAAAAAAAAAAAAAAACTTTCCAAAGTGATTTAGGCCATGACACATTTCTGTTGCATAAAAACAAGCTTTAAATAATAATTTATTTTGTTAACATTTTTACCTTGGTGTATTTTTTTCCTCCAGTAACATGGCATTTTAATATCTAATTCCATATTTTATTCCCACTTTCAAAAATGTTCATTTAGTATTCTTCCCTCCTTAATCATTGTGAAACTAAGTAAAATATAGAATGCTTATTTAAAATATTAAACAATAAAAAGCCTACATAAAAATGTGAAAATATTGTTGCAAATGAACACAGAGAAAATGTTTCTCTAAAATGTATGTATTTATTAGAACATTGATAAAAACTCTTATGCTGCACGTTTAAAGCAGAGGAAAGATAAATGGCATTTGCATTTGTATATAGCCTTAACCACAGGAATTTTGTTTCCACCCGGATTTTCCTTTAGCTACCAGTTAAGACTGCCTTCTAAAATTTAACTCAGTCTTTCAACAATATTGAATTTTAAATTTTATATTTTTTGAATTTGGTTTCAATTGCTAGGCATTTCCCATACTTTTCTAGTTACTTTATTAATTTGTTATTTTGATAATTTTGTTTATTATATTAGCAATTTAACTCTAATGAATCTTAACCAAAACAGTTCTTTGTATAATTGAGTCTTTCCAAAGTATTTGAACTTAAATAGATTTTCCAAAGTATTTGAACTTAAGTAGATTTTTAAAATTTTCTGTATTTGTAAAGTCTTGCCAGATTCCAGGAAATTAAAATTTTTTTCTGGCTAAACCAATTCTAGATGACACTACATAATAGTTTAGGGGGGAAAAAACCCTTATCTGTTTATCTGTGTTTATATAACACTCAATATCTACATTAAAAAATTTTTTTAAACATCTGGACAAAGAGGTTTAGGTAAATAAAATATCAAGTAGTTGATAGTTTTCTCTCTTTTGAAATCTCATAAATAAAATGCCCAGAGGTTAATATAAACAACTACTTTATTGAAGATGAATAAAGATTAGATTTCCAGTTCTGACCTATGTTTTAGGATTATTTCATTTATGAAACTTTAAAAAAAACAACTTTTAGATTATAATCCATCAAACTGTTTTGCCCTCAAAAGAAAACAATGAAGTGACACTATAAAGAAACATATTAATAACTTGCTAATTGAATTACATGTACCTTGTAAACTTATTATACATTTAATGAAATAATTAATCTGAAAGGAATAATTAACCTCAAAATATTTGTGAATAAATATATTTATAGAAATAACCTTAAAATAGTTTATTTTTGCAGTAATGTTATAGTTTGTTATTAATGATGCTTTTGAAAAAGAGGTATTTTTAATGTTTTTTAATAAAGTGTGACTAAATGCCTTTTGCATAGCTAAAAATATACACTTCTATTAGTTTTATTTAATTTAGGTAAGCTAACTTAAATATTTTTTTGTGACAGCCAAATGTCTAGCTTTGTGCAGATTCTATTTTTTGTTGGGATTATTGGATTATAAATAGTTCGTAAGTGTGCAGTTTGGTGGAGAGCTTTAAAGTGTCCCTCCATTTAATATTTATGAAACAACTCTTTATAAAAGTATTGGTAAGCAACCTAGTGACCATTAAATTCAACATATACTAGATCTAAATTGATCTAATTGATTGGTAAGGGTTGTTTTACGAGGAAAATGCTAGTGTTGTTTTTTCTAAACTTAGCAGTGGCAACAATAATGGGTTTTAGAAATAATCCTGTGTTTATCAATAATTATATATTAATCTAATTATAGTGGTATATTGTAACTCATTTATAAATAAACAGCTCCCAAAATATTTCCCATGACTCCGGTTAGTCTGGGTTAGTATTCTGATATGCTGAGTCTGGATTCACATTTAACAAGTTGATATTAGAGTAGCATTTAGTAATGTCAGCTATCTGTACTGAGCAGCCATGAAATTAAATCACTGCTTTGGTCAGGGACCCTGGTTTCTAAAGCACTGACAGTCTACGGATTCTTTTCTTATGTGTTTAGCTACCAGTCTCTAGCAGCATAGTATCCAGTTTCTAGTTCTCTACAATAACAGCTCATTAATGGCTAATTTTTAAAATCTACTGAGAACTTTTTCCTGTATCTGCAACAGGGCTCTGTTCTGTGTTTACAATAGAATGAAAATGGGACTTTGTAGTCTGCATGATAATGTTTATTTTATTCATTTGCTATCAAAGAACATAACAATAACCAGCATGTGTTTATTATATATACTTTCTGAAATAATGACTTTTGATCTGAAAGTAGATATTTGATATTTTCACATGGTGTGTAATATTTTGTCAGCTCAGTCAAGAAGTAGTTTTTATCTAGTTACCAAAATTACTCTTCATATTTCTAAGCTCTATATAATGGTTTACTCATTATTATTTTATTTTTTCCTACCTGTTGTTTTCTAAATCTCCCATGTTATGTTGTAAGGATGCTCAGAGATTTTGTTACCCTATTATTTAAAATACCTTAGCATTTTGCCCAAGTTTGTACATGTCCTCATTCTTCACATACATGCATGTTTTTTATCCCATACTTTGGCTTTATGTTTTATTCTCTTTGTTATAAAATTTTTTCTTCATTTTCTGTTGCTTCATCCCAGGGAGGTAAATTGTTCAAGCCTAGTGTAATAGAACTTTAAAAAACTATGTCGTAATTATTTCAAAAGCCTTTAACACTAATCTCAAGATTAGACATTTCAACAATTTATTTAGTTGTTCTTACTAAAATAAGTGTTTTAAATATATATTTGTTTTAGAGTTCCATTTTTTTCTCTGCCCTTATTAACTCCAGCAGAATATTTAGAAACATTTGGTTAAATTTATTTTGAACAACACTGAAACTTTCCTATAAAATCCAATATGGTTTATAAACATTGACTCTAAAGCCATGATGCAACATTGTGAGTGACCAGTCTTAGAAATTTGGTAAGAAATGTATGCTTGTGAATGTATAGCTCTTAGAACTGAGAAACTGTAATGTTAACTTCAGAGTTGTTTAGGGAGCTGAATTGTTTGCTTCTGAAACACTTTCTACTTCTCCATAGATATGATTTATTTAATCCATTCATCTAGCACACATCTGAGTGCCTACTCTTTGCCAGGCACTCACCCAAGCCCTGGGAATAAAAGATAATAAAATATGGTCTCTACTTGAGGGAACTCCCATGCTAGTAATAGAGACACACTGGTAAACAAACAAACAAGCACAAATTCAGTCTAATATGTGATGTGCTAAAATAGAGGTGTGTATGAGAAAGTAAAAAAGGTGCAAGAATTCTTGTCTGGAGGAGATGACCTGGTTGGTAGAGAAGGCTTCACAGAGGTGGTGACATTTGAGCTGAGTCTTAGTGGGTGAGTTGGAGTTCACCAGGCAGAGAAAGCAAGGATATTCTAGAGCAAGGATCACCAGTCTCAGCACTGTTGACATTTTGGGCTGTATACTTTTTGTTGTGGGGGCACTGCCTTGTGCCTTAGGTGTTCAGCAGCATCTCTGGCCTCCACCCACTAGATGCCAGTAGCACCCCTCTCCTCTAGTTGTAATAATCAAAAAATGTCTCCGGATATTGCCAAGTGTCCACTAGGGGCAAAACTGACCTCTGTTGAGAATCATCGCTCTAAGCAGAAGCAGCTGCACTTACAAGGCTAGAGGCATGAAAGGGTCACACCATAAATAGTTCAGTGTGAGTCAAGCACAGGGAGTCCAGAGATGTAGGAGGAGATGATACACTAGAAGTGGGTTGGACTTTCATTGGGTGTAGTACCTCATGCTGAAGAGAAAACAGGGTGTCTCTTGCTAACTGACAATAGTTAGGCAAAGGAAATCTATCTGAGAGTGTATGATGTGCTCATTTTTATGTTTTTAGATGATAAATTCTTACGACACCATGGATTATAAATGAACCAAAGTATCTTAATTTGGATGACTAGGTGAATGGTGATGTCATGAACTAAGACAGAGAATCCAGGAGAAAGACAGGTTGGGAGGGCCAAGAAGAAATCATGCATTATTAGGTTCATGTATTAAGAGGGTGGTATTAAGTGTGTTAAGTGCATATGTTAAGTGCTGCTGTCAAGTAGGGCTGTTGGAGATACAGAATCAGGATTCAGGAGAGAAGAGAGAGCTGGAAATGTAGCTTGGGAGTTACCAGTTAGTTAAGGCCTTAGGTAAGAATGAACTAAAAAGCACAAAAGTGAGTTGGGAGTGGGTGGTAAATCAGAATTCTAGGGACCACCAGCTTTGGGAAGACAGTGGAAGAAGGAATAATCAGGAGACTAAGAAAAGAGCCACTGGAGGGACAGAAAGGCCAGGAGAGCAGGGAAGCCCAGAAGTCAAGGGAAAATTCAAGGAGGGCAGCATATAGCACCACAGAGCCTATGCATCCACTGATGTGGCAGTTAGGAGTTCCTTGGTGACTTTAGCAAGAGTGGGTTCAGGAGGATAGTGTGAAAGCCTGGTTGAAGAAAGAATGCAACAGGTAAGGAAGCAGAAAGACTTGTTCAATGTCATAAAAGAGGCATGAGTTAGTGTAGGCACAATATGTATTTAATGGCTGGTATAAAGAAGACATGGTATTGGGTGGATGTAAATGCACAAGACGAATTCTCTGTCCATGAGGATATTACAGCCTGTTCTCTAGGGGGGGAAAGGGCTTATATCTCTGTTCTTTTACCTTTGAACCACAGAATAAGTGAACATGAGCAGTGAAACCAGAAATGGAGATTCAGTAATCTGAGATGAAAGAACACATTAGAAGAGAAAACTTAATGCTGCCTATGAATAGTCACAGCTCATTTTGAACAGCGTTATTCTTAACTTTCTCATCACTCTCTGTACCACCAAAAAGGAGACAAAACAAACACAGAGATTCCACATAGAAAGCAAGTCAGGGTTGAAGGTCTGTTGCTACACACTACTTGGAAAATAGGCATTTCTGTCTTTCTGTCACAGGCTTCTTCCAGGATATGTAGCCCACCATGTCCTAGGAGTTGTGAGGACTCACTCTTCTACGTTCCCTCTCCCTTTGCATTTGGTCACAGTGAACTGGCAAGACCGGGAGAAGTCAGGACCAGGACCAGGACCAGGCAGAAGGGGCTAGGCAGAGTCCCTGCATGTGGCCAGCCTGTGTGTTGAGGTCAGCAGGGTGGTTAGCAGAAGTGAATGAATGCTAAGAATGGGAACCAATGATCTTGTCGGCATATCCAGGAAATACCTGAAGTATTGCTCAAGTGTGTGGTTCAGAATTCTTTGTTTGCCATGTGTGAGACCAGAAGACTATAATCAGATGAAGACAGACACTTAGCAGTAGAAGAAAGCATTTCAAAACAAGAGGTGAGAAAATCTGTCCCAGCTCAGTGAGATATTTTAGGGAAGACTTTCAACATGGGAACAATTGTTGAAAAGCAATTTTACCTACTCTGAGATTTAATAAAACTTCTTAGATATAACTAGAGCAGATCTGAGCATGTGTAAGGCTAAGCAGGTACCTGGCTTATGCACGTTGTAGTTCATGGTCTAGTAACAACGAAGAACTTCTTGACCAAGTAAATCCATGATGTTTCTAGTTAGGCTCTAGGATATCTATGGAGGTGACAGGCGGGGGGAACATCAGGCTTTCTCTTGATGCAGGTGTATTACAAAACCATAACACTGTGAAACATTTTGTGATTTTCCATAATAGAAAAATATTACCAGGCAAAAACCAATTTACATCAAGTGTATTTGTGGTACAATGGACAATGTCTTTTAAATTCAGTTGTTTGTTAAAGTACAGAAACATTCTTAACATATTTTTTTAAGCTTTTGTCCCCCTTACAAAAGCTGAGTGTGTAACATTTTATGTTATAGCTAAAATAATATTATTCAAGACTACTTTCCTTTTTTCCCTTTCTTTCTCACACTTTTGTTGGCAAGCTGCCTTCTAATGCTTTGAAGATTGCAATTGGAAAATGCCTTAAGTTGTCAGTTGGACCAGTACTTCTCAAATTTTCATGTGCATGTACATCTCCTGAAGATCTTATTAAAATGCAGATTCTGGTTCTGTAGGTCTGGGATGCCTGATAGTACTATATTTCTAACACGCTTCTAAGGCCTATCAATACTGCTAATTTCTCAAACATAATTTGAGAAGACCATTCTCTTATGAGAACAGTAATACAATTAAAAAATTTTTTTTAACATTTATTTATTATTGAGAGACAGCATGAGCAGGGGAGGGGCCAAGAGATGGAGAGACACAGAATCCGAAGCAGGCTCCAGGCTCTGAGCTGTCAGCACAGAGCCCGACGCAGGGCTCAAACTCACAAACCGCGAGATCGTGACCTGAGCCGAAGTCGGATGCTTAACCGACGGAGCCATCCAGGCACGCCAACAGTAATACAGTTTATAGTTGACGTATCCAATGAGTCCTTCTCCCACTTTTACATAAAGCAGAGCTAGAAGTATACTGTGGCCAGGGCCAAAATAATTTTCAAAGAATTTTAAATCTACTTAGGCTTTAGACTCATTATTGACTGAGACCATGTAATATAGAAGAGATTGTTTGGACCAAGAAACATTGAAGAGCAAGGTTGCCTACCTGTCTTATAAAAGACCTTTGATATGACTCTGACAGAATTCTAACTATTAAATTTTTCCAGGATTACATTTTAGTTTCATTTAAGACTTTAAAACTATTAGTCTATAATGTTTGGAATTCTACTTAAAGAAGTCTCTTAAATTTATAATGGCTGTAATTCTGGTTATGTTGTTCTTAAAATTGTCACATACGTTAATTTTTTCCCTCTTGGCATGAGATTTGAAAAATACTCAATTTAAATGTTATATGTTTCTTAAATGTTTTGGCTTTTTCAAGCAGTATATTCTTTCTCTTTGTAAACATTTTTAATGTTTTCAATATATTTTCTGTACAGTGTCAGGGTACTACTAAGAATTTTTTTTAAATGTTTATTTATTTATTTTGAGAGAGAGACAGAGAGAAAGGGAGAGAGCACTTGCTAACAGGGGAGGGGCAGAGAGACAGAGAGAGAGAGAGAGAGAGAGAGAGAGAGAATCCCAAGCAGGCATTGCACTGTCAATGCAGAGCTAGGTACTGGGCTTGATCTCACAAACTGTGAGATCATGACCTGAGCTGAAATCCAGAGGCAGACACTTAACCGGCTGAGCCACCCAGGTGCCCCACTAAGAATTTTTTAAATATTACACTGGCCTAATGTAATGAATTGAAACACTATATATAATCAGTGCTTACTTATGAACTGTTCTTTTGATAACTCTTTAAGGAGAAAATGTAGAAATCATGTATACATAACTTTGTAATGCTTAAAAGTATATATTACTTCTTAATTGTGAAGCAGTACATGAAAATCTTAGAAACTGTCCTTCCTTTGGAACAGTTTAAGAAATCTTATCGGTAGCTGGGTTTTTGTAGACTTTGTAGCTGTTCTTGGCTTAGCCTGCTTTTAGGGAGCCAAATAAGATATTAAACATTTTGGGTAAGAAATGGGGAAAAGGAAGCATAGCAAGAAAATAGTTAAAGAAAGGGAGATAGAAATAGATGGGCAAGCAAGCAGATAGACAAATGTACATTTTCTAGAATTGGTCAGAGAAGAATTCTAGAGAAAGGATTAAACAAATGGGTAATCTTTTCTTGGTTCTACTTTACTCAGTTGTAATTCCCTAAGTCAGAGACTTTTTGGCTTATCCATTACTATATCCCCAGTACCTAGAACAATGCATTACTCAAAACAGATGCTCAATAAATATTTATTAAATTAATGACCAAAACTAAGAGACCCTTTGGGAGAGTAGAGATGACTGTAGAATCCTGATAGATGAGGGTGACCAGACAGCCTTGTCCAAATAGATAACCAAACTAGGATATTTAAGAGATGACTGTAATAATGAGTGGGAACTACTTGATGCTTCATCCTTTGCATGAAAGAGTGGCACTCTTAAATGAATACCTTGTCCCTGGGGTGGATGCCAATGGAATATTATGATCGTGACTCAAGGATTAGTTTCCACAGTAGAGTCTGATTCATAGCCTACATATTCCATGAACTGGTATCGTAGAACTATGTGGCTGGATGGAGGCTCAGATCAAGTTTTCTGAAAAGAAAATTGAATGGGCCAAAACTTGTCAGGGTATTTTAACAAAGGCTGTTTGACCAACTTTAAATTTATCATTGTTTAGTGAAATGATTTCATCCCAAACGATGTGAGATCTAGATTCTCAGAGTTGTTCCTGGGGTTTCAAGTAACTGTTTTAGCTAAGAATGACCTTTACCTTTTGTACCGAGGCTGAAAGACTGAACCCTCTTAAACAGTCACAGAGCTTACTGGAAACTAAAGTCATCTTCAAAGCAAATGAGTTTAACAAGTATTTATCGGAAATAGAATATGTGCCTGCCCTAAGTGGCAAATATTATTCCTGACTTTGAAGAATTTACAATTTAGATGAGAAGACAGCATAATCTATTAAAAAAAAAACAAGTAGAGTGCAACAGTATAATATATAATAACGTCCTTAGACCTACGTTAGGCAGGTGAGCACCTAAATCCTGATATACGTGATTGCCTATATAATTTTTATCAAGATAACACATGTGCCTGTGTTAAAAATCAGGTTAATTTCTTTGAAGATTTCCTTTCTGCCTTTTTCTCTGTGTTTTCTTTTCCTAGAATTCCTATGAGCCAAAGTTTGCATCTCTTGCATTGCTCTTATAATTTACTGTTCTCTCCTGTTTTCTGTTTCTTCGACTCCTTTTTTACTTTCTGGAAGACTTCCTCCAAGTTTCCCTCTCTTCTTAACTTTAAAATTTTGGTTATTTTAATTTCTAAAGTTCTGTCTTTGTTTCTGATTATTCCCTATTCTTATTCTTGTTTTATAAATACAATCTCTTATTTCTTTGAGAATATTTTACTTCAAGTTCTTTTTCTAAGTTTTGTTGCGAGTGCTACAGTGTCTCTTGCTCCTTTGGGTCCCTTTGCTGTTATTGTTTTTCATTTCTCTTTGTTATTGAACATTTTCCTTCAGGTGTCTGGTGAACCTTGGCTGTTTGTTCATATTTCAGAGTGAGTCACGACCAAGTGATCAGGAGGCTCTGTAATTGTGTGGGGCCTTTAAACTGGGAGGCTTCATCATTGGGAGACTTCTGACTGTCAGTATCTAGAGGTCTTTTCTCAGAGGCTAGTGTTCCCCACAGAGAAAACTTCACATGATTGCCCAGTTATGTTCTATAGTGATAAACTATGGTTTTGATAAACTATGAATGAAGGTGATTGTTTTAGTTTCTGAAACTGAGTTAGTTCAGGGTAAAACCATGCCTTAAAAGTGATATTTACTTACTAAATCCTTAAGGTACTGTAATTAATTTAGTTAAATTACAGTAAGTGAGGTACCTGGTTTTCATACCTTTGTCTGAATATACATTGTGTATATTATAGAAGTGAAGATTCTTCCAGAAAGACTAAATTAAACCTTCTTTGTAATGGAATATGTGGTTTCCTTAACATATTTCCTAACCTTTTGCATTCTTGGCAATCTATTTAAATGTAATACACATGATAATCACCCTGAGTAAGACAATAGATCTATTAAAAATGTGTTTGGATAGAGGACAAAAGGAAGAGGTGATGGTCATGGCCTCCCAATGGAGTGTAATATTGGATGCTCACTGTCACTTGAATTTGAAATGTTAACTATGATTTTTTTTAACTTGGAGAAAATCCTGTTATATCATTTTTAAAACTCTTAACCCTATATCTGTGAAAGCTTAAATCAGTTAACATCATATTGTATATCACATTTCAAAAAAATCTCTGAGACAATGAGTATCTCCGTATTAGAAATAAGGGAACAAGTTCAGGAAAGTTAAAATGATTTACTCAAGATCGTAAATTTAGTAAATGTCATATTTAGACCCAAACTCAGCTCTGTTATATATTCTAAAGCACTTTTCTACTATATCACTAGCCAAGGACTTTCATCCCACCGTGCAGCGGGGGAATCTACAGGATAAAGCTGGTTGGGGCAGGTTATTCTAGTAAAAATAGCATCATAAAGAAAAAAAAAAAAAGAAGAGTTGTCTAAAGGAAAGTTTCCACTTGAGCTGACTGCCGTCTGATGAGTAACTTTTACACTCTGACAGAGTCCGGGTCAAGTCCTTTCTTATTGCCATTGTTGAGTGAAAGCTAAGTTTGGGGATTATTATTTAAACACGTTATTAGACAACCAGTGTATCTTTCAAATATTTCTTTTTCTATTCTTCTGACTTGTGACCTGACACTGTTAATGACTTTGCTCTTTCTGATTAATTTTATTGATCAAATAACACATACTGTGTGTTTCTATCTCCTTTAACACTGTTTATGAGTTTCCTTATATTCTTTTTCTTCAATAACCATTATAAACTACCTAAAAGATTGTAAACTACCTATTTTTTTTCAATTATTTTTAAGCTTTTTATTAAGGAAAATTTCAAACACATACAAAAATATAAAGAATAATACAATGAGCCCCTTGGGCGCCCCCAGTAAGCTCCTACTTTCGTTAGCAACATGTTGTCGATCATGTCATCCATATTCTCCCCTCCTTTTTTTTCCTGGATTTTTAAAAAGTAAATCCCATGAAACATATAATTTTACCATAAACACTTCAGAGTGCAACTGTAATGGATTAAGGACCTTTTAAATATATAAAGCTACTGTGCAATTTCACACTTAACAAAATTAACACTAGTTCTAAAACTGTTTTGACTGGATCTCTACTGAAGGCATTGAGGTCATTTTAGTAATGACATAGCTCAAGATGGGTACATCTCCTTTAACTTGTGTCTGTCTAATTCTTCATCTATTTTATGATGTTCATTTCGCTTTGGGGCTGAGCATGTCAGTTATTTGTCGTGGGATTTTCTGTTTCTTTAATCAGATAATTTTTGATAATATATTTGTAACCAATAAAACTGAGGTTTTCCCTTTGGAACCTAGAACCTAGGTTATTGTTAGGAGCTGGAGTTTATCACCTAAACTACACCTTACCTCCATCTTAATCACCACAAATCTGCATTTAGGGTTTAAACATCTAGGATACCCACCTTCCTCATCCCTGAGTAGAGTGAAAATGTACACTATAATGAATTAGTTATATTAATTCCTCTTATTCTTCTTATGCTTTTCTGAGTCTTAATTTCATGTTTATGAAATATGAAATTTATGAAACTTGGCAGAGTTGTCTTGAGGATGGAAAATTTCATATCTGTTTGGCAGATAGTTGGTTCTCAGTAAAAGGGAGCTATTATTATCTACCTTACAATATTGTGAGAGTACATGACGGTGCACTGTAAACTATAAAGTACCACAGTGTGTAACATATTTTGTTGTTTTATATATGTACAAACTGAATCATATATAAATTTAGGAATCCAAGTTAACAGTTAAGTAATAGGAAATACATGAAAAGAACACAATAGAAAGCACAGTTGACTCTTAAACAACCTAGGAGTTAGGGGCACTGATCCTCCCCAGCCACCATGCAGTTGAAAATCTGCGTACAACTTTTGATTCCCCCAAAACTTAACTACTTACAGTATACAGTAAATAGTCAATTCTCAATAAAGAGTATATTAACACATATCTTATATGTTATATATGTTGTATACTGTGTTCTTATAGTAAAGTAGGCTATAGAAAAGAAAATGTTATTGAGGAAATCATAAGGAAGTGAAAATACAGTACTGTACTGTATTTATCCAAAAAATTCCACACTTAAGTGGACCTGTACAGCTCAAACCTATGCTATTTAAGGGTCAACCATGGAAAATACAGACTAGAAATCTGGGGAAGGACTTCTTCATAAGACTCTAAATCAAAGATCAAGGTATATTTTCAAAGGAATACAGTATTTTTCAAAGTCCTATCACAAATTAAAGCACAATTCTTTTTCCTTATACTCAATTTTGATTATGCATATTCTTGGAGAAAAAAAAACACATCAATATTAGATGTACAAAAGAAATAAATAAGACCTATACAGCAAATTAGCAGAAGGAGATAATTAGCAGTTAGGAAGTCCTATATGTTGGCCACAAGCCACTCCTTATGCAACAAATGGTAGTTCTAAAGAAGGAGGCCCTATTACTTTTTATCCCTCATTGAAAATAGTGACTCAGACACTATTTTATTGACTTTATGTCATTGTTAGAGTCAGTTTCTAGCCATAAGATGATAGGTTCTTTCTCTTCAGTTTGTAAACTAAAGAATTCCAAATCTCTCAATACATGTTGTTTTCATTTAATAGACTTTATTTTTTAGGGAAGTTTTAGGTTCATAGCAATAATAGGCAGAAGGCGCAGAGATATCCTATATACTCTCTACCCTGAAACATGCAGCCTCCCCATTATCAATATCCTCCATCAGAGTGATACATTTTTACAATTAATGAACCCATATTGACATATCATTGTCATCCGGAGTCTCTAGTTTAATTTAGCTTTCACTCGTGGTGGTATACATTCTATGGGTTTGGACAAATTTATAACGGAATGTATCTATCCACCATTATAGTATCATACAGAGTAGCTTTATTGCACTAAAAAACTTTGCCTCTTCATCTCTCCATCCCCTAACCCCTAGCAACCAGTGATCTTTCTACCATCTTTATAGTTTTGCCTTTTCCAAAATTTCATATAATTGAAATCATATAATATCTTGTCTTTTCAAATTGGCTTCTTCCACTTAGTAATACTCATTTAAGTTCCCTCCATTTCTTTTCATGGCTTGATTTTTTTTTCTTTTTCTTTTAGTACTGAGTAATGTTCCATTGTCTGAATGTACCTTAGTTTATTTATCCATTCACCTACTGAAGGACATCTTGGTTGCTTCCACATTTTAGCAATTGTGAACAAAGCTGCTATAAATATCTGTGTGCATGTTTTTATTCAGACTTAAGTTCTCAACTCTTTTGGGTAAATACCAAGTAGTATGATTGCTGAATCATATGGTAAGAGTAAGTTTAGTTTTTTTAAGAAACTGCCCAACTATGTTCCAAAGTAACTGTACTGTGCTATTTTGCCATCCTACTGTCAGTGAATAAGAGTTCCTGTTGTTCCACATCCTTACCAGCATTCAGTGTCATCAGTGTTCTACATTCTGGCCTTTCTAATATGTGTGTAATGGTATCTCATTATTTTTTTAATTTGCATTTCCCTGACAACATATGATGTGGCACATCTTTTCATATGTTTATATGCCATCTGTCTATCTTCTTCGGTGAGGTGTCAACGTCTTTAGCCCATTTTTTAGTTGAGTTATTTGTTTTCTTACTGTTGAGTTATAAGTGTTCTTTGTATATTTTGGATAATAGTCCTTCAGCAGATATGTCTTTTACAAACATTTTCTCCCAGTCTGTGACTTGTCTTTTCATTCTCCTGACAGTGTCTTTTGCAGAGCAGAAGATTTTAATTTTAATGAAATCAGCTTATCAATTATTTCTTTCATAGATAATGTCTTTGTTATTATATTTTAATCATTGCCAAACCCAAGATCATCTAGGTTTTCTCCAGTATTATCTTGTAAGAGTTTTATAGTTTTACATTTTCTATTTAGGTTTGTGACCCATTTTGAGTTAATTTTAATGGAGGATGTAATATCTGTGTCTAGATTCATTTTTTTAGCATGTGAATATCTAGCCATACCAACATCATTTGTTGAAGAGGCTGTCTTTTCTCCATTGTATTGTCTTTGCTTTTTTGTTTAAGATCATTTGACTGTTTATGTGAGTCTATTTCTGGGCTTTCTATCTTGTTCCATTGAGCTATTTGCCTAGCCTATTTTTTTTAAGTTTATTTCTTTGAGACAGAGAAAGCGGGGGGGGGGGGAGGGGGCGCTTCAGTGGGGGAGGGGTAGAGAGAGAATACCAAGAAGGTTCCATGCCCAACAAGGGGCTTGAACTCATGGACCATGAGATCACAACCTGAGCTGAAATCAAGAGTTGGACGCTTAACCAACCACCCAGGCGCCCCAGAGCTAGTTACCTATTCTTTTACCATTACCACACTGTCTGGATTATTGTAGTTTAATAGTGAGGTGGTGTCATTCCTCAATTTTGTTCTTGTTCTTCACTGTTTTGTTGACTGTTCTGGGTCTTTTGCCTCTACATAAACTTTAGAATCAGTTTTTGAAAATTCACAAAACAACTTGCTGGGATTTTGGTTGGGTTTGCCTTGAATCCATAGATCAAGTTGGAAAGAACCAAAATTTTGACAGTGTTGAGTCTTGCTGTCTGTGAACATGGAATATCTCTTCATCTATTTAGTTATTCTTCATGCATCAGTCTTATAGTTTTTCATATAGATCTTATACTTGTATTTTGTTAGGTTTATATTGAAGTATTTCTGTTTGGGGGATGCTAATATAAATGATACTGTGGTTTTAATTTCAAATTCTACCTGTTAATTGCTAGTATATGGGAAAACAATTGACTTTTCTTCTATCTTGTGACCTTGCTATAATTGCTCATTAGTTCAAGGAATTTTTTTGTTCAGTCTTATGGATTTTCTACAAAGACAGTCATATCATCAAAGACAGTTTTGTTTCTTCTTTCTCAATCTGTATATTTTTTATTTCCTTTTCTTATTGTATCAACTAGGCCTTTCACTATAATGGTGAAAGAGTAGTAAGAGGGGCATCCTTGATCTTAGTGGGAAAGCTTCTAGTTTTTCACCAGTTAATATGATGTTAGATGTAGGTTATTTGTAGATATTCCTTGTCAAATTGAGGAAGTTCCCCTCTATTCTTAGTTCAGTGAACACTTTTATTATGGATTGCTGTTGGGTTTTGTAAAAATTTTTTTCTGCACCTATTAATATGATCTTGTAATTTTTTTCTTTTTTAGCCTGTGGATATGATGGATCACAATAATTGAGTTTCAAATGTTGAAATAATTTTGCATACCTGATATAAATCCTACTTGGCTATGATGTATGACTCTTTTTAGACACTGTTGGAGTCAGTTTGCTAATATTTTGTGGAAGCTATTTACATCAGTGTTCATGAGAGATAACACTCTGTTGATTTCCTTTCTCGTAATGTCTTTGCCTAATTTTGGTTTTATGGTACTTCTAGCTTCATAGAATGAGTTACAAAGTACTCCCTCTGCTTTTGTTTTCTAAAAGAGATTATAGAGAATTGGTATAATTTCTTCCTTCAGTATTTGGTAGAATTCACCAGTGAACCCATCTGGGCCTGGTGCTTTGTTTTGGAGCATTATTGATTATTGATTCAATTTCTTTTATAGGTATAGGCCTATTCAAAGGGTCTATTGATAGTTGTTTAAGATATCACAGTTTTCACTAATAGCAATATTTTCCTTTAAATGAGTTTATGATATTTGAAAACATTAAATACCTTACGTTGTAAAAATTGTTATAATGTGGTTTTTATTTTATTGTTGATCTTTAGGAATCAAATGATCTTCTATTATCTCTATTTTTTAATGTTTTTAACAAAATATTACATTTACAAAAGGAAAAAACATATCCTGGTATCCCCACTTATCTTTATATTAAAATGTTTGGATGACAGTTTAGGGTGAAAGCAAAGTAACTCAGCTATTATGATTTCATGTTTACAGTAAAACCTTGGATTGCAAGTAACTTGTTCTGCAAGTATTCTGCAAGATGAGCAAACATTTCTAATAAATTTTAGCTTGATAGGCGAGTGATGTCTTGTAATACAAGTACTACCTGGTGCTGAACATCACATGATCACAACTGAGCCAATGGTTCTTGAAATTTGCTTTGGAACCCCCGAGTCTGGCTTGCAAAAGTGGAGGGGCTGGCATGAGTTCTGACAGCCAGCGGGACTTAACATCTGGAATGTAATAAGTCAACAGCTCTGCTCGGAGAGCGGGAGGGCGAGAGGGCACCAGGAGGGAGAGTTGTTGAGTCCCGGAAGACAGAGCTCAGCTCGGTGGGGAACAAAGGTGCTGGCAAGCACCATCTCCCTCTCCCATCCCCCAGCCGAAATCCCAAAGGGAACCAGTTCCTGTCACCAAACTTGCTTGCACCGTGCAAACACCCAACACTGTGCTTCTGTGGATCCATCCCTCCCACGGGTCTGCCTCCCTCCAAGTGCTGCAGGGCCCCTCCCACAGGGGACCACCGACAGCAAAGCAAGCTAAGCCTTCCCCTCCCACCCCTGTGCACCTTGCGGATCCACCCCGCCTAATATGCCAGATCCCATAGAAGAAGCACCACAAGCCTGGCAGTGTGCAAGTAGCCCAGACAGGGGCCATACCACTCCACAGTGAGTCCTGCCCCTGGGAGATGGGAAGATAAGGTACACACCAGTCTGATTGTGGCCCCAGCAGTGGGCTGGGGGAAGACATTGGGTCTGACTGCAGCCCTGCCCACAAACACAAGTTACTCCAGACAGCAACAGGGGAAGTGCCCTGCAGTTGGGCGCCACCACAGGGACTACCCAAAGTGACAAAACAGAAGAACTCTCCTCCAGGAAGTAGCGACAGCTAACAAATTGATCAAAAACGATTTAAGCAATATAACAGAACAAGAATTTAGAATAATAGTCATAAAATTAATCGCTGGACTTGAAAAAAGTATAGAGGACGGCAGAGAATCTATTGCTACAGAGATCAAGGGACTAAAAAACAGTCATGGTGAACTTAAAAATGCTACGAATGAGGTGTAAAATAAAATGGAGGTGACCACAGCTCGGATTGAAGAGGAAGAGGAGAGAATAGGTCAATTAGAAGATAAAATTATGGAAAAAGAGGAAGCTGAGAAAAAGAGAGATAAAAAAATTCATGAGTATGAAGGGAGAATTAGAGAACTAAGTGATGCAATCAAACGGAACAATATCCGTACTATAGGAATTCTAGAAGAGGAAGAGAGAGAGAAAGGGGCTGAAGGTGTACTTGAACAAATCATAGCTGAGAACTTCCTTGATCTGGGGAAGGAAAAAGGCACTGAAATCCAAGAGGCACAGAGAACTCCCTTCAGATGTAACTTGAATCGATCTTCTGCACAACATATCATAGTGAAACTGGCAAAATACAAGGATAAAGAGAGAATTCTGAAAGCAACTAGGAATAAACAGTCTCTAACTTATAAAGGGAGACCCATAAGACTAGTGGCAGATCTATCTACTGAAACTTGGCAGGCCAGAAAGGAATGGCAGGAAATCTTCAATGTGATGAACAGGAAAAATCTGCAGCTGAGAATCCTTTATCCAGTAAGTCTGTCATTCAGAATAGAAGGAGAGATAAAAGTCCTCCCAAACAAACAAAAACTGAAGGAATTCATCAACACTAAACCAGCCCTACAAGAGATCCTAAGGGGGATTCTGTGAGTGAAATGTTGCAGAGACCACAAAGTACCAGAGACATCACTACAAGCATGAAACCTACAGACATCACAATGACTCTAAACCCACATCTTTCAATAATAACGCTGAAGGTAAATGGACTAAATGCTCCAACCAAAAGACATAGGATATCAGAATGGATAAAAAAACAAGACCCATCTATTTGCTGTCTACAAGAGACTCCTTTTAGACCTGAAGACACCTTCAGATTGAAAGTGAGGGAATGGAGAACTATCTACCATGCTACTGGGAGTCAAAAGAAAGCTGGAGTAGCCATACTTATATCAGACAAATCTTGACTTTAAATTAAAGGTTGTAACAAGAGATGAAGAAGGGCATTATATAATAATTACAGGGTCTATCCGTCAGGAAGAGCTAACAGTTATAAATGTCTATGCCCCGAATTCAGAGACACCCAAATATATAAAACAATTAATCACAAACATAAGCAACCTTATTGATAAGAATGTGGTAATTGCAGGAGACTTTAATACTCCACTTACAGTAATGGATAGATCATCTAGACACAGGATCAATAAAGAAACAAGGGCCCTGAATGATACATTGGATCAGATGGACTTGACAGATAGAATTCTGCATCCCAAAGCAACAGAATATACCTTCTTCTCCAGTGCACATGGAACATCCTCCAAGATAGATCACATAGTGGGTCACAAAACAGCCCTTCATAAGTATAAAAGAATTGAAATCATACCATGCACACTTTCAGACCACAATGCTATGGAACTTGAAATCAACCACAGGAAAAAGTCTGGAAAACCTCCAAAAGCATGGAGGTTAAAGAACACCCTACTAAAGAATGAATGGGTCAACCAGGCGATTAGAGAAGAAATTTAAAAATATATGGAAACAAATGAAAATGAAAATACAACAATCCAAAATTTTCTTTGAAATACAAGTGCTTTGGATTACAAGCATGTTTCTGGAACAAATTATGCTTGCAAACCAAGGTTTTACTATATATAGTTACTGTCTTTGTAATATACATAAAAAGTCAATTTTCTATCATTCATATAAACAATTTGTGCATCTGGTGGGTTTTTAAAAATGTCTTTCTTATAGTTATCCTTCCATTTACTGAAAGAAAGTGTGTATTTGACTCAGGATTTTTTTAACCTCTAAAATTAATTTGGATATTTTCCTGGATTCTCATTTATAAATTTTATCAGACAGGTGGTAAAACTGCTGAAATATACTGATAGACACCTATCAGATCTGTGTACTCAATACACACAACCTAAGTTTTCTCAAGATTCACCAGACTTGGGGCACCTAGGTGGCTCAGTCAGTTAAGCATCCAACTTCGGCTCAGGTCATGATCTCACGGTTTGTGAGTTTGAGCCCCACATTGGGCCTGCTGATGTCTGTGTGTAGCCCTCTTGGGATCTTCTGTCCCCCTCTTTCTCTGCCCTTCCCCTGCTCATGTGTGCACATGTACGTGCTCCTTCTCTCTCTCTCAAAAATAAACATAAAAAAAAAAAAGATTCACCAGACTACAGGTACCCAAATTTCATTGATTTAACCCTTCTCTTCTGCCCAGAAAAGATCCCAGGCAGCTGTAAAGTACTCTTCAGTATTTCTGGGATTCCCAACAGATGGCTACCATGCACTCTTGAACAAACCGAGTCCAGTTGAGCATTGATTGCTATTGCTACCTTTCTAGTTACACTCACTGTCACTTTGGGGTACTACTGTGACCCACTGGGCTACAGTTTCTCCTTCTTTTCTTAAGGAGACTTATTTTCCAGTAGCATACTTACAAAGTTTAACTCAACCTTTCCTTAGGTATGATAAACCAACCTAATTAAAAAAATATATATAGTTATGAATCCAAATACAGTATGGTGGGGTAGTTTGTTAGCTCTGGAGACATGTCTGAATTACAGGACAAGAACTAAAAGTAAAAGCTTAAAACTAAGAACTACTGTTTTACTAAAAAAAAATTTTCAAGAACTCCACAATCCAGTACAGTGGTGACTAACCACATGTGGCTATGGAGTTTTAAATTAATTTAAATTAAATAAAATTTTAAAATTCAGAACCTCATCTGTACTAGACACGTTTCAAGTGGTGAGTGGCCACAAGTGACCATGGCTATTGCATTGGTCAGCTCAGTTATATAATATTTCCATTGTGGCAGAAAGTTCTATTGGACAGGGTTTCTCTAGAATGTTACATTATGAGCCTCAAGCCATTGATACCCCTATAATTTTGACAGTGTTCCAGTCTATTGAGGAAAGTGCCTAAAGCAACAGTGCTTGGTATCTGTGATGGCTGAAGGAGTGGAGCCACATCTCAGTGACCTTATTTTTTTCCACTGGTACCTGCTATTTAAGCAAGAAAATTTTGGTTTTAAAGGAATCCATTAAGTTCTTATTTTCTTAAACAACAGTAACCCACATCCTTCCCCCTACCTAGTTTTCATTGATACATTATATTCTTCAATAAAAATTATATGAATTTTAAACCCCAGAGGAAACTTTAAAAACTGTTTATAGATCAGCTCAATTTACCCTTGATCAAATAATCAGGTAATCAAATCCTAAGAATAATCACTTTCTACTTCTGAAAACTTTTCTAAAACCTTCAAAGAGATTATTTCAAAAGGTAAAAGTTGTTAGAACATTTATTTCTACTACTATGAAAGTGTCTTCGACCAAGGTTTACAAACAATGAAGAAGAACAAAGAGGAGGAGGGGGAGAGGGAAGGAAAAGGAGGAGGAGAAGAAGAAAAATGCTTTGGGAATCTTTTGATAATAAGTTATTTTCTTTGTTGTTTAGAGATATTCTTTAGCCAGTGCCTTCAGGCCTTCTCTTAATGTATTCATTTTATTGACAATAAATGTTTGAAAGTATTTGCCAGTCTCTGTGCCTTGTTTCTGCTTAATACTATTTGTTGACTAGGGAAAATACTATCGAAACTCCAGCAAGCAAATTTTGTTTTTAAAATATTTTTTTGTTGTGAAATACAAAAAAAATAGAAGATACCATCCCAACTTTTGATGGGCCAGCCTAAGCAAGGAAGGCAAAGAGCATATGTAAAATGGTTTTAAATTAATTAAGGATCAGAGAGTTGAAATGATTGAAATGCCTTGAGTCAACAGAGTTTGCAGGAGGGTCACCTCATTCAAGTAGTCAGAAATCTTTGGTAAATCCTGAATTGTCATTGGTGTTCTCCAGACCCACTAACGCTAGCTGCTGTTTAATACACTGAAGAAACATATTTAGTATGAAGTTCAGTGGTTTTTAGATTTCAGATTCAGTTACCTTTAAAGATGACTAAACTAAAATCTGGATCAACTGACCAAACAATGAGCTAAATAATGACTTCCTACTATGAGCAAGGTATTGGTAGGCCCTGCACAATATGACAAAACTTGGGAATTGTTTTTAATCTTCCTTTTAAACATTTTTAAAACATTCTTAGATTATATTTAAACTATTAAATGGGGTAGTTTTATGTGAATCGAAATCTACATGAGGTGTGGATTTCACCTCATGGATATGTTTTTTTACTTTGGGAGTAGTATTGATAGGAAGTCAATATTGTAATCTCATGGCACTTGAATAATAGATTCATGCAAAATATTCTGTCTGTCAAACTTTACCAACGGTGTGCACATTGCAAGTGGTGGATTCCATATGCCAAGGATAGGAGTGGTTCGTGGTCACTAGAAGGCAGAAAAGGTCAGGAATGGATGGGGAAGACTAGAGACAATGCAGGGAAGAGGTCATACTACTCCTTCATAAGGAAGACGCCTCTTACAACTCAAAGAAAACTGGCTGAAAAGCTTTTTTCTGAGTCTGGAAAGCCATTAAATGATCCAGGAAGATAACCATCATCAAAGCAGTGAGAAACATGGGCAAGGAATCAATAAACTAATCTGGAGCCCAAACATTACCAGGTTATCACACTGGTGGCAGAAAACTAAATTCAAGTCCAGGTTGAAGAAGGCAGTCAGATTGCAGGGAGTTGAGCAGATCATTTAAACCCTTTTGATTTTTGTTCCAACAATGTCCAACATACCCTCTTGAAATGGGCAAGCAGGACTTAGTCCATTGCCTAAAAAGGGAAATCTGATACCATCTTCTTTTGGTGTTGTAGCATTTCCTGTAACATTGCTGCTTTGGTTTCCTAATGTTAGAACTATTACTCTTTTCTTCCTGCTAAGTTCTCTCAACATCATAGAGTACTTCCTGTGTCTAAATAGCTAGTTTTTATAAAAGAGGGATTAATTGATACAAAGATGATTTATTCCAGTAAGTCAGGCCATTTCAAATTTTTTAAAAAATGATTTAATACTTTTTTTGGAGTAGAAGAGAACTATTATACAGATGTTAAAAGATACAAGGTGAAGAAGAGTTACAGAGGAGGAAATTAACAATTTAGGCTCACCAAGAAAAGTTCCATTAAAATGGCATTGAGGGGCGCCTGGGTGGCTCAGTCGGTTGAGCGTCCGACTTCGGCTCAGGTCATGATCTTGCAGTTTGTGAGTTGGGGCCCCACATCAGGCTCTGTGCGGACAGCTCAGAGCCTGGATCCTGCTTCGGGTTCTGTGTCTCCCTCTCTCTCTGCCCCTCCCCCACACGTGCTCTTTCTCTCTCTGCCTCTCAAAAATAAAGAAAACTAACAAAATTTAAAAAAAAAATAAAAATAAATAAAATGGCATTGAGCTGTGCCTCGTAAGTAGAAGTTACACAGGCAGAGAGAGAAAAACTTTCCAGGAAGCATAAGTGAGTTTGAGAGGGCAAAATCTAGGGTTTGTTCAGCAAAAGCATAGTACTCTACTGGATAGGCTTATATTAATAGATGAAGCTGCAAGGTCAATTAGAAAAGCAAATGTAGAAGGCCTAGCATCGCGTACTAAGGAATTTATAGTTTTTCCTCTGGGCCAATATTTCTGAAATGTGTTCCTCACCAGTTTGTAAGATACCTCATCCCGTTGAGAAGTAAGTTTGTAAAATGCCACATGCTATACTCTTAGAATGTCACAGTGCACACTAGGAAAGTTAAGTTCCCAAGGTCCTACAGGAGATAAACTTCTGAATTTTGTTTAACTAAATGTTTCCCAATTGTGAGACCAACTTGAACTCTTTTGGTATCCAACAGATCTATGATTTCTTCAGAACACACTGGGGAAATGATGTTTATTCAAAAGTTTTGAAAAGAGGATTGTTATAATTAAAAAATATGTTTTTATTTTTTGCAATTTAAGCTAAAAAGAAATGCAAGTACCTGACTCCTTTTTCTTCTTTTAAAACTTAAAAAAAATGTTTTTAATGCTTATTTATTTTTGAGAGAGAGGGACAGAATGTGAGTGGGGAGAAGCAGAGAGAGAGAGGGAGACACAGAATCCAAAGCAGTTTCTGGGGCCCAACTCTGGGCTTGAACCCACGAACCATGAGATCGTGACCTGAGCTGAAGTCAGACACTTAACTGACTGAGCCACTTAGGCACCCCTCCCTTTGTTTCTTTTAGAGGGATTCTGTTGTTATCTTGAAGTGTCTTAATTTACATTGTGTTATCTTGAAACTAGCAAACCATTTGCAAATAGGAGAATAAAATGATACATTTAGATGCCCTGCTCATGCGTCTTTAGCTGTTATCATTGTTTACTCTTCCTGGTTTTCTTTAGAAATGGAATTGAATAGAGATGTGGGACTACTGGATCAGCAGCAAGAGTTATCACTTGAGGGCTTGTAAGAACTGCAAATTCTCAGTCCCTACCCCAGAAGTTTGACAACCACTTGAGTGGACTAACTCAACTTGAATCTTTGAAACTCTAGATTAAGGGTGGAGGCAGAAGCCTCTGGACGATTTCCCCAGCTGCCACAGCTTCCCTTTATCCATTTTAAAGTGATGATTTTAGTTCATCTTCTCACACTTACTTGTTTTTAAATTAAATATCTGAGATTTTACACAGCTCTTTGATTTCTTTGGATTAAAGTCACTAGATCTTTCTCAACAGTGGAAGCTATCTACTGATTTCTCATTTAGACCACAGATAGAATTCCCCAGGGATAGCTTTGATCTCTTCAAAAGTTTATTTTTTTTCTTTCCCTGATAGCTTGGCAGACATTCCTAGAAAGAAAGAAAGAAAGAAAAAAAAAACAAAAAACACTAGTAACATATTATATTGGAGCTCAGAAGAGTGAATCTCTGTGTCTGTTTATTTTCAATCAAGAAATGAGTATTTTTCTCTCTGGAAAGAAGAGCCTTGTCCCTTTTATCAGTTACCTAGTGGTAGGTATTTCTTGGTTAAATTATAACTTTATACATTTAGTCCTCTTGTAATTTTCCTTTGGTTGGAAATATAAATTTGAAACAATGGAGAAATTTGATGAGCCCTTCACCTTTGTGAAGTCGTCAGGGGAAGGAGTTGTAATAAATGCAAAACTTTCTTCTCATCTTCTATAGTCCTTTGGTTTAGGGGCATACAATATAAATTGCTTATAAAAGTATGTTGGCTACATTGAGGCTTAATTTTGAAAATTATTATAAAATCCTATTCATGTTTAATAAAACAGTCTGATTCCTGTTCCTCCTTGTCTGCTTTAGAGCCCTTGTTTTCTGTAGCATATTTTCAAAAAATGGTTTTCATTTGAAAACTGTCACAGTAAATAATAAGCTAAATTTTAAAGCCTGTAAAAGTAGAGGACCGTGTTGAGGTAAATCATCAGTTTTCACAATCTGTGATGATTATCAAGTTGAGACCTCCAAAGAAACTGGAATTCAGAGGCAGATAGTTTAAACCGAAACTGATTTAGACAGTGGCTTCTCCTGACTCCCTACTGTCATCTATTAGGTAAAAATCCCTTTAAAAATGGGAGAGTTGCTAAAGGCTGTAGAACACATGTACTCAAATTTTCAAGCAGTATGAAGCTATTGTCAAAGAACAAGTACAGTTTCTGTCTCATAGTTAAATCTACCAGACAGGCTTGGCTGGCTGGCCGAGTAGATCACAAGCGTGGGACGCTGAATGTTTGCTTTAAGCAAAGACATCCAGTTTCCATAGCACTATGGTTTTATAGCATAGATCAGATTATACTGTTTGTTTAGCTAACACCATTTCCCCCTCAACATACTGAAAAGATTGAATCAATAAATCTTGAACTTCCAGAAAAACGTTTAAAATAAGCAGGTCATAGTACAGAGTGAGTCCGTATGAAAATAGGAAAAGTAGAAGCTATGTAAATGCAGTTTTAGTTAATAAGATTTGCATATGTTAGAAAATAGCTAAGCCAGAGTCATTTTTATGATTTTTAAAAAATCTATAACATCTAGGATGTCTGAGTCCACGTAGTATGGATTTTTAGAGAAAGGATGTTCATTAAAAACGAGAGTTTTTATAAAATTTTGGAAGCAGAAGATATATGGTCCCTTATTTTTTATATGCTATAAATGAGCCCATTCATAAAAATTTTACTTTTTTTTTCTCAGATGTTCACATGTGCTAATACGCTGTCTGTCAAGATGTCAACTTTTCATGTGTTCAAGTCAAGAAAATGTTTATCATCTTAACATAAATAATAGAAAGTTTAAATTCTACTTCAGAGAAAGAGGTTTTAGGTAATTTCACTTTTATTGTCTCAGCTTCACCTCTTTTTACTTTCATCTTTTATGATCCCTGGAATATCTCTTGATCATTTCACTTAATTTAAATAATATGGTTAACAACACTTTGAACATTTTTGTAGTTATGAATTTTTGTTTCTCTTTTGCACCCCAATTCATTTTTTTAGAGTTGCAGTGATCCGTACAGAGGAATGACATTTGCATAGCGACAGTTTGACTATAGCTGTGTGAAGAAAGTAGTTATGGGCACCAAATAAGATATTGACTCAAATGCACACTTTTGATCTTGAATCGTTGATCTTGTCTTAGAAAATGTATATGTGGTTTTGGCTTACTCAGGACACAGTTCCCTTCTGTAACATCCAATCAGTCACTGAGGTCTGTGTCCACTTCAGATTAGTTCAGAATAATCTACTGTAGTCTTTATTAATTACACAAAATGAAAATTATACTTACAGGGTTCCATACTAACCCTCTGTTTGTTCTCTATATTTAAGAGTCTCATATGTTTTGTCCCCCTACCTGTTTTTATATTATTTTTGCTTCCCTTCCCTTATGTTCATCTGTTTTGTATCTTAAATTCCTCATATGAGTGAAGTCATATGATATTTGTCTTTGTCTGACTAATTTCACTTAGCCTAATACCCTCTAGTTCCATCCATGTAGTTGCAAATGGCAAGCTTTTATTCGTTTTGATTGCCCAGTAATACGCCATTGCATATATATACCACATTTTCTTTATCCATTCCTCCGTTGATGGACACTTGGGCTCTTTCCATACTTTGGCTATTGTCAATAGCACTGCTATGAACACTGAGGTGCATGTGCCCCTTCGAAACAGCACACCTGTATCCCTTGGATAAATACCTAGTAGTGCAGTTGCTGGGTTGTAGGGTAGTTCTATTTTTAATTTTTTGAGAAACCTCCATACTGTTTTCCAGAGTGGCTGCACCAGTTTGCATTCCCACCAGCAATGCAAAAGAGATCCTTTCTCCACATCCTCGCCAACATCTGTTTGCCTGAGTTGTTAATGTTAACTATTCTGACAGGTGTGAGGTGGTAGCTCATTGTGGTTTTGATTTGTATTTCCCTGATGATGAGTGATGTTGAGCATTTTTTCATGTGTTGGTTGGTCATCTGGATGTCTTCTTTGGAGGAAGTGTCTATTCATGTCTTTTTCCCATTTGTTCACTGGATTATTTGCATTTTGGGTGTTGAGTTTGATAAGTTCTTTATAGATTTTGGATACTAACCCTTTATCTGATATGTCATTTGCAAATATCTTCTAACATTCTGTCGTTGACTTTTAGTTTTGCCGATTGTTTCCTTTGCTGTGCAGAAGCTTTTTATTTTGATGAGGTCCCAATAGTTCATTTTTGCTATTGTTTCCCTTGCCTCCAGAGACCTGTTGAGCAAGAAGTGCTGTAGCTGAGGTCAAAGAGTTTTTGCCTGCTTTCTCTAGGATTTTGATGGCTTCCTGTTTTAAGTTTAGGTCTTTCATCCATTTTGAGTTTATTTTTGTGTATGGTGTAAGAAAGTGGTCCAGGTTCATTTTTCTGCATGTTGCTGTCCAGTTTTCCCAGCACCATTTGCTGAGGAGACTGTCTTTATTCCATTGGATATTCCTGCCTGCTTTGTCAAAGATTAGTTGGCCATATGTTTGTGGGTCCATTTCTGGGTTCTCTATTCTGTCGCATTGATCTAAGTGTCTGTTTTTGTGCCAGTACTATAGTGTCTTGATGACTACAGCTTTGTAATACAGCTTGAAGTCCGGAGTTGGGAAGCCTCCAGCTTTGGTTTTTTTTCCAAGATTGCTTTGGCCATTTGGGGTCTTTTCTGGTTCTGTACAAATTTTAGGATTGTTTATTCTAGCTCCATGAAGAATGCTGGTGATATTTTGATAGGCATTGCTAAAATTACTTTAAAAAATCATCTTGATAAAAAAAAAGTGCTGATAGCTAAGTCTGAAAACTAAAACTATGCTATATTTAACTTATAAAGTCCTTCATATATAAAATTATTTTTATTCATGTTTAAAATTCATTTTTTTTCAAACCTGATGTCTTTTTTTTCAATATATGAAATTTATTGTCAAATTGGTTTCCATACAACACCCAGTGCTCATCCCAAAAGGTGCCCTCCTCAATACCCATCACCCACCCTCCCCACCCTCCCACCCCCCACCAACCCTCAGTTTGTTCTCGGTTTTTAAGAGTCTCTTATGCTAAAATTCATTTTCACTGATTAAACAACATGATTGAAATTAAAAGTTGGATATTATAGCAAAAACCTTTGGCTATGTTTGGCTTTGATTGTGAGGAGATGATTCTTTCTTTATTATTTTGCTTTATACAGTAGAATTGCCCTGGGAAATGGTTTGTAACTTCAATTTAATGGAAACTTTTTAAAGGCAAGTATTCTTCAAAGCTATGACACTTTAACTTCTTTTTAAATTTCTGATTTTTTTGGTAACATTGGGTTCTCTTAAAGCAGAAATTCAACCACTCTACAGCCTTATTAAAGTTAATAGCGGTTTGTCCTCCTAAACTTAGAGCCATCTAGAGTTATTACTGAAATTTTGCAAAAACAGCAATTTGATTTTTCTCTTTTCATATTCTAAAAATTGTTTTCAGAAACTGAAATTCATATCTTTAAAATATTAGAAAAGGTAGTATTTACTGACAGAACTGTGCCCACTACAGATGGTCCTGTTTAAAATCACCTGCTGTTCTAAATTCTTACTCAGATTTCAGGCATTTTTAAATTATTTATATTTTACCAAATGCAAATTTGCTCTATGGAGTAAGCTGCATGCAATTCAAGTATAGGAAATAACTCTCACAAAGAAATGCTTGATATTCAGAATTTGGAACAATTGGTTGGCTAGAGAAACATTAATGAACATCACAGACTGACTCGCCTTCATAGGAATGAATGTAAAACTATTACTTTTTCTTTGTAAATGGAAAAAGAACCTCTAATTGTCCTATATTTATAGCAACCATATGTCCCTGACTTTCCAGGATAATTCCCACTTTCATATTCTCCATCTCCTCAGACCATGAATATTGATTTTTAGTTTGGAAAATTTGTTCACTCTTCTAATATTAGAAATACAGTTCTTTGGGACCATTTCATGTTAAGTAGAAGTTAAGAAACTCATTTCAGATCACTTGTTTTAAATAAGGAAGATGTGTTGCAAGAAATTTTTGAAGTGTGTTTTTACATACCAGAATTACTTGAGACAGAGAAATTTTCATTATGTGGGATTTTTGTTCTGTGCTTTTGTTCACAAAGTACAGTCAATGGACAAGAAGCATGGAGCAGTTCATGGAATGAGATGTTTTCTTTCTGTTCCACCGTAACCAGGCACTGCCTCTGCAATGGAAATTGAATCTATAGGGAAGATTTCTAAGTTAAGAGATTTTGAGAAATAAAGAGCACCATAAGTACATGAAAACATGTTCAACATCCTTGGCCATCAGGGAAATGCAAACAGAACTACAGTTAAATACTACTTAACACCGGCTAGGAGGGCTATATCAAAAAGATAGGTAAATTATAAGTGTTATTAAGGATATGGAGAAATTGGAGCCCTCATACAGTGGTGGTGGTATTATAAAATGGTGCAGTTACTTTGGAAAGTATGGCAGTTCCTCAAAAGGGTGAACAGAGTTACCGTATGACCCAGCAATTTTACTCCTAAGTGTACACCCAAGAACAGTGAAAACATATGTCAGCACAAAAACTTGTACTTGAATGTTCATAGCAGCTTTATTAATAATAGCCAAAAAATGGGAACAATTCAGATGTCAATCAACTGATAGATAAATAATACAATATATCCATACAATATAATATTCAGAAATTAAAAAGGAATAAAGTATGGATACTTGCTATAATGTGAATGAACCTTGAAAACATTATTGTAAGTGAAAGAAGCCAGTCATAAAGGACCACATATTATATGACTCCCTTTATATGAAATGAGTAGGCAAATCCATGGAGACAGAAAGTAGATTGATGGTTGCCAAGGCTAAGAAAAGAGACTGCTCATAGGTATGGATTTTCTTTTTGGAGTGATAAAAATGTTCTAAAACTGATTATATACTTTAAGTGGGTGAATTGTATCTCAATGAGGGTGTTGTTTGAAAATGGAGGGTCTTTTACTCACTGTTGGAAACATTCTGTTTTACACCCTCTTTAGTAGTGGTTCTCAACCAGGGAGAATTTTGCCATCCAGGGGACATTTGGCAATATCAGGAGACATTTTTGATTGTCACAACCAGTGGAGGGGTGCTACTGACATCTAGTGGGTAGAATCCAAGAATGTTGCTAAATATCCTTCAATGCTCAGGACAAGCCCCCACAACAAAAAATTATCTGGCTCATATTGTCAATAGTGCCCATGTTGAGAAATCCCGTTCAAGAACTGTGTTAACTCTAGTGGTAATTGACCACAGCCATGTTTGTGAAGCACTGCAAGATCATGAATTAGCAAACAGGTAGATGTTTACTCTATTCAGTTTAATAAGGGCAAGGCTATTCAATAAGACAGAACCAAAACAAAACAAAACAAAACAAAAACAAAAACAAAAAACCCAAAAAATGCTTTATTTCCTTATCTGGTGAAGCCTAAACTAAGTTAATTAGATAATTCAGTTAATCAAAATGGTTTATTCATCAGTCATCCTGGTTAGGATTTTACTACATTTTGTTGTATTTTACTTTCTTACTATTTATAGCTTCTTAAACATCAGATTTACAGAGTATAACATCTAATTGCAATAAAAACAGGAACAAACCCTAGTTGGCCTTGAAGGTATAACTAAAAGGTAATTTGTTCATTTCAAAAGTTATCAACTCAGGTTCTAAAATAGGGATATGAGGGGCACCTCGGTGGCTTGGTCGATTAAGTGTCCAACTTCGGCTCAGATCATGATCTCATGGTTTGTGAGTTCAAGCCCCGTGTTGGTCTCTGTGCTGACAGCTCAGAGCCTGGAGCTTGCTTTGGATTCTGTGTTCCTCTCTCTCTGCCCCTCCCCTGCACATGCTGTGTTTCTCTCTGTCTCTCAAAAGTAAATAAAATATTTAAAAAAAATTTTTAATAGGAATATGAGCCCTAAACTAAGCTAATTTGCTAGACTTCCATCTCCAGCCATGCTTTTTTAATTCTACATACCTGTCTGAAATGTCTACAGACTGTTTTACTGGACAAGGAGCAGGGGCTTCATTAACGAATCCAGCATTTCAAATACAACAGCTAACATTCATTGGATGGTATTGCACGCTGGCTATTATGCAAAGCACTGAAGGTATATTATCTTATTTAATTCTAACAAAACCCTATAAGGTAGATATGTTATTCCTGTTCTTCTGGAAGCATCCTTTTATTTTATTTTATTTTATTTTATTTTATTTTATTTTAAAAGGTTTTTTGATGTTAATTTATTTTTGAAAGGCGGGGAGGGGCAGAGAGCAAGAGGGAGACACAGAAGCTGAAGCAGGCTCCAGGCTACCAGCTGTACACACAGAGCCCAATGTGGGGCACAAACTCACAAATGAGATCATGACCTGAACTGAAGTCAGATGCTTAAGTGACTGAGCCACCCAGGCGCCCCATGGAAGCATCCTTTTTAAAAAATGTTTATTTATTTTTGAGAGAGAGAGAGATCAAGCAGGGGAGGGACAGAGAGAGATGGAGGCAGAGGATCCAAAGCAGGCTCCATGCTGACAGCTCCCAATGTGGGGCTCAAACTTGTGAACCACAAGGTCATGACCTGAGCTGAAGTCAGGCGCCTAACCAACAGGCGCCTCTGGAAGCATTGTTTTTATAGCCATCCATCTTTCCTGCACCAGTATGTACTGGTTTTTCTGTAGATCTTACACTACTGTTATTCAAAAGTTCCCTTCCTCGTGACTTGGGGGATCTTCTTTTCTTGTTTCTCATCTTGAATCTCCTGCATCTTCACTTACCATGATATACTCCCTTATTTTCATGGAGTATATCCTCTATTACCTTACTAAGAACACCAAGTGTCTGAAAACGTCTTTATTCTGCCTTCATTTTTAAAGATCTTTTGGCTGGGTATAGAATTCTATGTAGGAAATATTTTTCTCCCACAATTTTGAAGGCATTATTCTCTTGTCTTTCAGTTTTGTTTATGATCTGTTTTGTGTCTCTCTAGACTTTTAGAATTGCTTTATCTCTGGTGCTCTGAAATGTCACATTGATGTACCTTGCTGTGCATTTTTTCTTCATGCATTTTGCCTAATACTTAGTGGAGACTTTCACTCCAAAATTCATTTCCTTGAGTTCAAGGGAAGTTTCTTAAAATGCTTCTTTGATAATTTCTTCCCTTCTCTTTTTTCTCTCTGGAATGTTTGTTAATTAGATGTGGACTTAAGTTCATCCTGTAATTTCCTTATTTTGGGAATCCTGTAGTCTTTTAATTCTACTTTATGAGAAATTTCTTTAACTCCATTTTCCAACTCTATATGAAATTTTTTATTTCAGTTATATTTTTAATTTCCAACAGCTCTTTTTTTGTTCTTTCAGTGATTCTTTTATAACCTCCTATTGTTTGTCAGATATTTCATCTCTTATGTCTGAAATATTAATTATAGTTTTTCTGAAGTATTTCTCTTGCAGAAATGACTTGATACTGATTCATCTGACTCCTTTATTTCTGTTTTTTGGGGGGAGGGGGAGGTCTCTGTTTTTCAAGTTACAGATTTTACTCCAATATTTAGTGGTCCTTAACTGTCCATAATGTATCAGATTCCAGTGTTTATTGATTACTTACAGGATGCACTGAGAAAAATGCCAATATCACTTTTATGGTATTCTTGCTCCCCAAATGCATAATCTAAATTCAACCATGAAGAAACATTACACAAACCCAAACTGATGAACATTCTGTAACTAGCCATTCCTCTTCATAAGAGTCAAGATTATGAAAGACAAAGAGACTGAGGTACTTTACTGATTAAAAGACATTAAGGAGACATGACAACTAAATGCAGTATGTGATCCAGAATTAGATTCTGGACCAAAATTAGTGGGACAGTTGGTGAAGTTTGAGTAAGATCTGTAGATTAGCTAATAGTCTTCCTGGTTTTCTTATAATTCAATAGCAAAACAAACAAAAACAAAAACAAATCTGATTTTAAAAATGAACAGAAGATCTGAATAGACATTTTTCAAAAAAAAATACATACAAATGGCCGACAGACACATGAAAAGATGCCCAACATCACTAATAATGAGGGAAATGCAAATCAAAACCACAATCAGATATCACCACACACCTGTCGGAATGGTTATTATCACAAAGACAGGAAATAACAAGTGTTGATGAAGATGTGTAGGAAAAGAAACCCTTGTGCATTGTTGATGATGTAAATTGGGACAACCAATATGGAAAACAGTGTGGAAGTTCCTCAAAAATTAAGAATAAAATTGCCATATGATCTAGGAATTTCACTGCTGGGTATTTTTCCAAAGAAAATGAAAGCACTGACTCAAAAAGATATCTGCACCTCCATTTTATTATAGCAGTATTTACAATAGCCAAGCCACAGAAACAACATAAGGGTCCATCGGTGGATGAATGGATAAAGAAGATGTGAGATGTACATATATACATATACATGTATATACATACACAATGGAATATTATTCAGCATAAAAAAGAATGAAATTTTGCCATTTGCAACAACATAGATGGACCTTGAGGGTGTTAAGCTAAGTGAAATAAGTCATACAGAGAAAGACAAATACCATATACTCTCACGTATTTGTGGAATCTTAAAATAAATTAATTAATTAATTTACAGAGAACAAGTTGGTAGTTTCCAGTTTCCATAGGAAGGGAGTTGGGGTGGGTGAAGTAGGTAAAGGAAGTCAAAAGGTATAAACTTTCATCTATAAAACAAATTAGTCATGGGAGTATAATGTATAGCATGGTAACTATAAATAATACTGTATTGCATATTATAAATCTTCTAAGAGAGCAAATCTTACAGGTTCCCATCACAAGAAAAAAAAACTATATATGGTGATAAATGTTAGATTTATTGTAGTGATTGTTTTTCAATATATACACACATTGATTCATTATATTGTATACCTGAAACTAATATAATGTTGTATGTTTATTGTACCTTAATAAAAAAAAGGTGTATGGATGGATGCATGTAGGTAAATATCTGAAAGAAGTTTACTGAACAGTTAACCCTGGTTCACTCTGGAACTGGGATTGGAGGGTCAGGGTTTTTCACACGTTACTTTAAATACTTCAATAAATATTACAGGTGACAGATATTGTTAAGCATATAGCTTTTTATTTACAATTAAAAAACCTAAGAATAGAAGATTAAATACATAAAAGTGTTACTATTTCCCCTAAAAAAATAGTATTCCTGGTTCTAATCATTGTGCTATAGTTATCTAAGATTAACATCTTAATGTTTGGGGAAGCTGGCTACTTTTCCTCCAATTGTCCTATCCTCTCTGTCTCTCTCTGTCTCTCTCTCTGTCTCTCTCTCTGTCTCTCTCTCTCTCTCTCCCCCTCCCTCCCTCCTTCCCTCTCCTCTTTTTCTGGCACTCCAGTTGCACATATATGAGACTGCTTGAAGTTTTTCCATAAGTCCTCCTTATTTTTCATCTTATATAAATTCTACTGGCATATCTTAAAATTCATGGAGCTTTTCTCCAGTCATCTTCAATCACATGTTAAGTCCATCCCGTAATCTTTAATTCGGATATTATATTTTTCAGTTCTATATATGTTTTAAAATATACATTTGATTCAGTTTTATAGTTCCCATTTCACTACTGAGATTTTCCCCTCCAGTTATTCATTATGATCTTATTTTCCTTTTCAGTCCTTGAACATCTTTATAATAGCTGCTTTAATTTCTCTGTCTGCTGATTCCAAGATCTGGTTGGTCTTGGGGTCAGTTTTTATTGACTTTTTCTCTTGATACTGGATCACATTTTTCTGTTTCTTTGCATGTTTAGTAACTTGTGTACTGGTCAATGTATGTGGTACATAATTGAGATAGTAAATTTTATTATCTTTCCCTGAGAGTGTTGATTTTTGTTCTAGCAAGTTGTTAACTTAGCTGAGCCTTCCAGCCACTGCCTTTCATATGTGCAGTTCAGGGATCAGCTAAGAATTTGGGTAGAGTTCATGTATAGATTTAGAGGGACTTCTGTGGCATCTTTCTTTCAGAGATTGTCCCTCTCACTTTCTAGCTATGCTGTTAGCCTCAAACTAGGTTTTCAGCTTCCTCAAATGAGTAAGATGTCAGATGTCTGTTTGAGTTCTAACCATACCACCATATGAACCGTGAAGTACAACAAGGGGAAAAGCGATGTAAATATGAATCCTACCCAATACAGTTCCTTCTTTCAAAGACTGACTCCCCTTCAATTTCTTCTTGCTTGTTGTAACTCTATAGTGCTTTCAAATAGCTGTTTTCATAATTTTTCGGAGTATATAATTATCTGTAAAATGATCAGTCTAGTATACTCTATTCTATAATATACCATAAGTTGTATCATATTACCTTTTATTTTACATTATATGGCATAGGATTAAACAACAAAAAAAAGACTTCTACATTTTTTCATGAATGATGGCAATAGCTCATCAAAATTTCTAAAAATGTTGAGCATATTACTAATCTTATTTTTTATTCTTTTTCTTGTAGACAAGAGATGATTTCCTAGGTCAAGTGGATGTTCCTCTTTATCCATTACCGGTTGGTATAGATGATTTTAATTTTTATATTTATTCTTTTTTTCTAATAAATACTTACAGATACACGATATTACAATATAATAAATGTAAATATTTGATTTGTAAAATGTATACTTCTATAATTTCTTGGCCATATTATTTTCTGAAAACTCATCTCAATTTTCCCTTTTAAGGATTTTTTTAATGTTTATTTATTTTGAGAGGCGAGGAAGGGGCAGAGAGAGGGGGAGAGAGAGAGAGAGAGGAGAACCCCATGACAGGCAGAGAGAGGTGATGATGATCTGAGCCAAAGTCACGAGTCGTACATTTAACAGACTGAGCCACCGAGGAGCCCCTAAGTTTTCCATTTTAATTTTATTTTCAAGACTCCCTTACATGAACCCCAATAAGAAATAGACAGCTGCTGAGGTTGGTTGACATCAGGAAAGCATGTCTCAGGGAAATAAGTTTGGAAACATTCGGCTGAATGGAGAGAGCTTAGTCTCACAGAAAGAAACTAAGATCATTTACGACAGTCTGGGTATGAAACTGAATGTGGACCAAGCATATAACAACAGAGGAAAACAGATTCAGAACACATTTCATAATAAAAAATTATTAAGCCAGTTTTCTGACATTGGAGGTTGAGAAAAAAAAATAAACAGAAAGTAAAGATAGTACAGGTTGAATTTGGGACATCAAGGTGGTGTCTCAAGTAGAATAGCTAGGAGGAAAAGCCATTTTGTTTTGAAAAATGATAGATTTATTTTTGGCCATAATGAATTTCAACAGAAAACAGGGGAAGTGGAAGGCCTAAAGTGGGCAGCTGACAGAAATACAAAAGTCAATTGTGTAGAGAAAGAGGCTGGAAGGAGTGAGAGTTCTCACATTGAGGTGACAGCAGAATCTCTGAGAACGGTGGGCTGTCCAAGTAAGAGAGGTGAGAGCATTGAAAGCCAAACATTGACCCTTAGTCAGGGTGGGCCTATCAGAGAAGACAGGGAGAAACAGGTGGGGGATAAAGGAAAATAATGTCATGAGAATTTAAGAGTTACAAGACTGAATGGGTAGTTAATGCAAAATGTAACAAAGAAATGAACAAAAGCAAAGGGCTGTTGAACTTGATAAAGACAAGTAAGGCTTCTTTACTATATCAGTCTTTTGAGATATTTATTGGTTCTCTACAGTCTTTAGAGATCACAAGCTTTTAATAATATATTTAATCCAGTCTTGCTCTCCAGGCTGTTTTCTTTTTTGTTCTCCTAGGATGGCCTCTACGTTGTAACCACTTCTTCCCTCTATGTGCACCTGCTCAGCTTATTTGGTATTAAGGCGTGATCCCACTGCAATTCCTAAGGTTCAGGAAAGTGAAAGCACTAGCAAGCTGCCAGATATAACCATTGAATGAGCTAAACCTATATTTTTCTCACTTCTATCTTCAGCCAAGGCTTAGGTCATAGTTCATGAATATTTCCTTAAAAGTACATGTTTTTGGTGTTATAGATGTATCTTGAAAACTTATTGTTTTATTCTAGACAGAAAATCCAAGAATGGAGAGACCATATACGTTTAAGGATTTTGTTCTTCACCCAAGAAGGTCAGTAAATATAAAATAATAACATAATGTTTTTTAAAATATTATTATACCTTGTAGTAGCCTCTTTGCAGATTCAAAGCTTAAACCTTGTAAATAAGCTACTTCTAAATATTATTTTTAAAAGCTTTACTTTTTATTGCTGATTAAAAAGTAATATATGCACAGTACAAAAAATTCTGAAAATACAGAGAAGTGATCATATCCCTTTAGGAAAGACTTGTCCCCCTAATATTTATCAGACTAGAAAGTGGAAATTTGTCATTACTGTTTTATTATTTATTTTATATCTTAAAATATATATAATTTTGTCATACTATCCTTTTCAAAAGCACAAGCATTAATTAAGCCAAAAGCAATATCTAACTTGATATGCACAAAAACAATTTCAGAAAAACCTAACCACGTTTTGCATACTTTAATAAAAACAGGTATTTAAGAAAACTCAGATATTTAGAGAAAATAATTTGAGCAAAGACTAGAATTTAAAACCTGAATAGCATGTTCATAATTCCATTTTTGTAAACTGAGTTACTTGAGTTTTGTTAAAATTTTTGTTTAAGCTGTAAATAAAACTCCTTTACAAAAAAAAAAAACTCCTTTTAATATTCTGTGCCACTTAGTTAAGTAAAATCTAGTGAGGATGTATTGATTTACTGTCAAAAAGGTCAAAGTCAAAATAAAGAAGTACATCTGCAAAAAAACCAGTATTTGTCTTGTTTTTTAAACTAGAAAATACATTAGAAAAATATACTATGGGAACTGAGTAAAATTTTTCATTAAAAATATTTACTCTTTGTAATATAAATTATTAAAGCAAAATAAAAGGGACAGTACTCTCTGTTAATATTTATATTCTATAAGAGAAGTCACATATTTCACTTCTGTAGAAGTCTTGGAATATAAATTTCTTTTCTTTTTAAACTGATTGTGGCATCTGCATACCAATAATAAATAAATGTTTCTTCTCTTAATTGCCCTAGTAGCCTGCTTTTTACTTTTTCAAATGCTTTCTAGTGTCTTTCTCTTTAAAAAAAAAAAAAAAAAATATAATAACTTGTATCTTCTGTCTGTATGGACTATCACTGCAAGTGCGTGCAGAAAGAACTTGAAATCAGATAGGAAATGTACTACATTCTTACACTTTTTGAGCCCCATTAAGTCCAAACCCACAGGCTTAATGTCTGGTTTGAAAGACATGAAAATGTCACTATAGAGAAACTCTTGTATAAAACATTATTTGAGCAAGTTTTCTGTATCCATCCATTATAGCAGCAAGTCAATGTTCACATCCCCCTAAAAAATGGAGACACAAGCCACATTAGTGGCCTTGGAAATAAACATCAGGGATTCTGTTGACCACTCAGGAAAGCTAGTTTCCAAACTCATGAGAACTGTACAAAAGATTAAGGGAGGAGGCATTAAGTGGGGTGGGGAAGGGAGTACCTTTCAATAAAAGATAGAATAAAAGATAAGACTTTCTTGTTAAGAAGACAAAGAGTAATTGGTTACATAACTGATGTCTATAAAAATCACCAAAATATCTTTGCAGAAAACTAGGACAAGGAAGAACTTTTTAAGTATATAGGATGTTGAAATTGGTGGGGACAAATAGACAGATTTAAAACTTTTAAAATATTAATACAATGGACAGCAACCTTTAGTTTGGACAACTCATTATGCAAAGACGTTATTCATATACATTATAAAATAAAATAGATAAATTAATGTGTGACAGACTCAAACAGCTGTCAAAGAAAGACAGTAGGTTTCAGACAGTTATCAGGCCTTGCTCTCCACTTTTCTATCATCCTGTACAGTATGACTAGATAAGTATCCCCAAAGTATATCTCTGAGGCTGCCTTTCCCTGTCCGCCAAATTCTCTGGCTTCACAGAGTATACAAAATCTAAAGTTCTCTTGTTTCACGTGGACCTCATCATCTGGATCATCCCTTCCTCCTATGTGTATCCTGTAAGCCAGCCAAACCCAACAACTACCCTTTCCTTCGGTGTACCCCAGGTTTCCCATCGTTTCCTCATTTTTTATTCTTTTCTCCACTCTTATGCCTTTCCATTCACTGCCACGGATCAAAATCCTCCTCAATCTGTTAGCACCAATTCAGATGCAACTCCTTCCCGTTCTCCCTGATCTTTTACTCAAACTTCCTTAGCATCTTATTTATTTCATAACAATTATTTATTTATGTCTATTACTTTTTCTCCACCACCCACTCCTTTTCCTAGCTGTCTTTTGTAGTAGACTTTGTCTTTGGGTCTCCTCTAGTAGCTAGCAGGTATTCGTTAAACTTTAGTTAAATGAGTGCTTTTCTTCTTAAGTGTTAAAGTTTTGCGAATAATTATTTTCTTTTCTACAGTCACAAATCAAGAGTTAAAGGTTATCTGAGATTAAAAATGACTTATTTACCTAAAACCAGTGGCTCAGAAGAAGATAATACAGAACAGACTGAAGAATTAGAGGTGAGATTTTATAAATACTTGGTTCAATGAAAAGAAAATATCTCATTTCTTATTTTACTATACCTTGAAGAAAAAATAACTTTATTCAATGAAGTTAATGTGTGCAATAAAAATTATATACCTGGGTATTTGTTTATTTTACCTAATCATTCATTAAACATTTCTTTCCTCTGAGGACATTTCTGTAGAATGAATGGCCATTACTGAGGGCATTCTTAAAGGTTAGTGAATAGGGAATATGATGCTTATAAATGAAAGTATTTATTGTAATTAAGTTATCAACTCTTTCTGTTTTTTCAGGGTTTTCTAAAACCATGTCATATTCTCCTCCATTAAAGTAAGAATATAATTAACTATTTGTAAGCTAAATATATAGAAATTTTAAGGAGACTACTGAGTAGGAACTCTTTTATGAAATATAATTCTTGTTACTTTTCCTCTCATAGTTGCAGTGAGGATGGGAGGACTCATAGGAAAGGAGGGGAATGGAGGGGGGGAAAATTCAAGTGATCTAATAAAAGGCCATATTTATTTGAGGCAAATAGAATTTAATAATTTTCATGGATGAGAGGATATGAAGAAGTCCAAGTCAACTATTTGGGTGGAGCTACATGCATCAAGGGTGAGTGAGGAAGAGGCAAAGAGTATGTATTTGGAATATAATTGGATAGGGAGTTAGTGACTGGAATCCTAGTCCCGAGCTCTGGTACTAGTGAGCCGAGTGACTGTGTGTCATTCAATATCTCTGAACCACAGTGTCTTCATTTGTACAATGACTGTTGTACCAGATGACCTCTAGGGTTTCTTCCAGCAGAAAAACTCATGATTTGAAAAGGGAACAAAAGAACCCTGTCTTGAATTTCCCACTGAAGCACCAACATTTACTGAAAGCACATAGTATATTGGCACCAATATGCTTTGGAGAGTTTGTTTATTTGTTTGTTTGTTTGTTTTAGAGAGCAAAAATACAAGCAGGGGAAGGGGAGAGAGAGAGGGAGAGAGAGGGAGAATCTTAAGTAGGCTGCACACTCAGCATGGAGCCTGATGTGGGGCTCAATCTTACAATTATGAGATCATGACCCTGAGATCATGACCCAAGCTGAAATCAAGAGTCAGACACTTAACCGACTGAGCCACCCAAGTACCCTTAATTTGGAGAGTTTTCTTGCATGTGCCTTCCTCAACAGTCATGCCTCTTTGGCTGAGGGTCTGGTTAGGTCTCCAGAAGAACCATGAAGGTAAAGGACCTCCCAAGCACTGGACTCTACCTCAGATACCCACATACCTTGGGTCAGAAAGCTTGAGAACAAGCCATGCTTTTGCAAGAGAGCTTTCTGGGAATTTTTTATATGCACTAATAAGATTTTACTTTGTGGGGGAAAGCTGTAATAATAGAAGGAAAAAAATTATTTAAATCACAGAATATAGTTAACCCTTAGTCGGGCAATCAAAAAACTTGGTATCCTCTCTTAAGCCTATATTTGTTTATTTGATTACCTTTTCTTTTTTAGTTTTTCTCTAGCTTATTATATAAAAATCACTTTTTAAAAATTCTAGGTATTTATTGGGTCGAAGTTTCTCTACCTGACGTTTTGGTGCGCAGGGTATCTGCATAATGAATACTGTTTGAAATGAAGGATGCCTGCTATAAAGAAAGAAAATTCTTAATTTAGTAACTTAAAAAAACTTAACAACATTTCATTATTTAGTAACCTGCTCCAAGTTTTGCCCACACACACGTATCATAGGTACCTTATTCACAGTTTAGTGTCTGTGGGTAGAGTTCCTTCACTTCATTTTGTGGCCTCAGGTCTCAATGTTTGAGTTCCCTCAGAATGCACCTTATAATTTCAGTAGATGTAAGCATGTAGGAGTTTATTTATGAAAGGCCTTAGGAATTCAAACACATGAGTCTATGCTTATTTATCTTCTGTGTAGCTAATGACCAGAGAAGTCTTGTCTTTGACATCTAGCTTGTGAATATATAAATTCTACCATTTAAAGAAAAACAATGGCATTTTCAAAAGAGTGGCTCACTCAGGCAATTTGTATTTCTTAGTATGTCAAAGTCTGGCTGTAATAGATTATTGTTTAACATTCGATTTTTGTACCCTTTGCAACTTTAGACTTAGTTGTATGTATTTTACAAGATTAACATATAATGTGTGTTGTAGCTCTAAATGCTTTCTTTCTGACCTTCTTTGACTCCATTAAATTGTTGGCAATCACATACTAGCTTATCAGTAATTAAATAACATTGATACTTAGAAAATATTTCATGAAGAGTATTAGCTGATATATGTTTAATAGGGAGGCATTCTATACAAAAAAAATGAAAACTCAGTCTTTCTAAGCAGTATTCAAATGTACAACTGCACTTTCTCAAACTTGAAACAAGTTTTTAAAAACTGGGCCTTCAATTAAATTAGCTTTTCCTGGGGCGCCTGGGTGGCTCAGTCGGTTAAGCGGCCGACTTTGGCTCAGGTCATGATCGCGTGGTCTGTGAGTTCGAGCCCTGTGTCGGGCTCTGTGCTGACAGCTCAGAGCCTGGAGCCTGTTTCAGATTCTGTGTCTCCCTGTCTCTGACCCTCCCCCATTCATGCTCTGTCTCTCTCTGTCTCAAAAATAAATAAAACGTTAAAAAAAAATTTAGCTTTTCCCCTTCTCGTTTACTTAGATAGCATAAATTCACTAAGTAGACCTTTAAAAGAGACATCTTTAAGAAGATTTTAAAGAAATAATCTTGGGGTGCCTGGGTGGCTTGGTTGGTTAAGCAACTGACTCTTGGTTTCCACTTAGGTCATGATCATGTAGTCTGTGGGATCAAGCCCTGTATTGGGCTCCTGCGCTGACAGCATGGAGTATGCTTAGGATTCTCTCTCTCCCTTTCTCTGCCCCTCCCCTGCTCGTTCTCTTTCTCCCTCTCTCTCTCTCTCAAAATAAGTAAACATTAAAAAAAAATAACCCTCTGGTACCATTTTTTGAGCTCTAAACATGTTTACAATCCTTTACAGCAGAAGTGAGGACCCTTTTATTAATAAATTTCATTGATCTACAGAAAAATAATCAATGACCATATTTTTAAAAACAAACTTTTTTCAAGAGAGCAAAATATAAAAATTCAACTCACATACTTTTAAAATCAAGACCAGAGAACTAAAATTTGATTTAATATATACAAGACTAATTTTTAGGAATGTAAATCCTATATTATGATCATTTAAAGGAATGGAAAGGAGAGAGAAAAGGAAGGTAAACATAGATGGAAAGAAAAAGAGGATAAAGAGAAAGAAGAGAATGGAGCAATAAAAATAAAGAAACAAAATTAAAGAAGAGGAAAAAAGGAAAACAATAGAAGAGGTAAAAAGGAAAAAATAAGAGAAGAGTAAGAAAGAAAAGGAGTGAATTTTACTTCCCATCCAGATCTCTTTTTTTCCAGACAAATTCTTTGTCTTCCTCTCTCCGTACCCACCATCCCACCCTTGTTCACTTTCTGTCCTGCTTCAGTCTAGAACCCTCCCACCAGACCAGCCAGAGACATCAGCCTTGCTGGAGAAACCCCTGTCCTTTTCTCCCTGATGCCAGAAAAGATTCCTTTCCTTCCCAGCTCTTCTCCCTGATCCTTTCTTGTCAGATTTTGCCTTCCGACATAAAAGAATTCTCTTCCACCTTCTAAGCCATCCGCTGGCCAGCAAATAGCAGTCCTTCAGGGCTAGATCCCCACCCAGTGCTTCGAAAGAAAGACAGTATATGTTAAGGAAATTACTTTTTTGCCTGTTACTCTGGTACCAAATATGTTTCTCAGTTTCCCATTTTTCTTTCCATTTTGATTTGGTAGTTTTTGTCATGTACAAATTGGGGGGTTTTGTAATCAAATCTGTCAACCTTCTTTTTCATACTTAAAAGCTTCCCCGCTCTTAGATTATATTTTTTAAATCCCCCAGCTTTGTTGTAATACATGTTGTTTTTGCTTTCTAACATTTCAACATTGCTCAGTCTGTAACATGCTGGTAGAAGGTAGCAACCCAGATAATTTTTTTCTTTTTTCACAAGTTTGAAATGTCTTTATCATATCCTAAATTCCTATAAATTTGAGTCTCTTTCTGGGCTTTCTAATCCATTCTATTGAGCTGTCTGTCCATGTGTGTACCAATTATTGTGGTTTGTAATATATTTTATTCAGTAGGGTTAATATTCACTCCTTTTTTTAAAAGCTGTATAGAGTTTGTAAGGTTTTGTTTTGTTTTTTTAGTTTATTTATTTATTTTGAGAGAGAGCACATGTATGCACGTGAGTGGGGTAAAGACAGAGAGAGAGATAGAATCCTAAGCAGGCTCTATGCTGACGTGGGGCTCACTTTCACAAACCGTGAGATCACCAAGAGTCAGAAGCGTTAAGCCAACTGAACCACCCAGGCTCCCCCTTCTTTTTTCTTTAGAACTGTGGTGGTTATTCTTGCTTGTTTGTGTTTCTATTTGAACTTGAGAATTGCCTTGTCCCATTATTTTTAAAAATCTGTAATGTAGTTTTAGCGGAATCTTGGCAACTTTATATATTAACTTGGGGAGAATTGATACCTTAGTGAGACTGAGTCTTCCTACCAAGATCATATTATGTCTTTTCATTCATTCAGTTCTTTCTTTATGTCTCTTTAGGAGAATTTTTAAGTTTTCTTTATTCATTTATTTCTGCCTTCCTAGCGTTATTGGTATTTAGTAGGACCTTTCACTACTGCCTTTTCTGTTAGGAGTTTTCTTATGTAAAAACATGCCATTAACTCTTACTACCTTTCAAGTAATTCCTTACCCTAACCACCCTAGCTTAGGCTTCATGTATATTTGCCCCTCACTATATCAGAGGAAATTTCCAGTGTCTTCTTGTCTTTTAAACGAAACAGAGAAAACAAACAGAACTTTTATTTCTTTGGCTATTTTATGACCTGACCAAAATGCCTTTCCATGGTCCATAGGAGAAAGAGAAAAATCAGACCAGAGAATCATAATGGCTCTTCAGTTGCTAGAAAGTTGACTGTAGCAATTATTTCTGCATCACTTGCCTTTCCCTGCTATGCCTATACATATTTGAGCTTCGTTTAATGATTTTTTTTTCAGGTCTCCAGTAGTTGCTGATTCCCCTTATAAACAAGGTGCTTTCTCTGGAGGAAAGACAAAATTTGTGTCCTTCATTCATTTGCTTATAATTTAGAGAATAGCCTAAGATTACACTAGTTTAAATTATGTTTCTCAGTGCTTTCCATCATTATCTGTTTATTTAGAAGTTCTGTTCTTCTCACCTCTTAGGTATGTTTTAAAACTTTTTTGGAAAATGTTAAAAGTTTCAAGCGGAACTTAAATGTTATTATTTTGCTGGAAAAAAAAGTCTTCATTATCATAAAATATTCATATTATGGTCTTAAAGGTAGACACTGTGCAAATTTTGTCCTTGCGTAATTTCTGGAACTGGATATGCTAAATCTCTTTTTTAAATTTCCTCCAGCATAATTTATAAGGTGAAAAAGATCAAGAACAAACTTAATTGTTACCACTCTGGTTTTCAGCCTGGCTGGGTTGTTTTGGACCAACCGGATGCTGCTTGCCATTTGCAGCAACAACAAGAACCTTCTCCTCTACCTCCAGGATGGGAAGAGAGGCAGGATATTCTTGGAAGGACCTACTATGTAAACCATGAATCTAGAAGAACACAGTGGAAAAGACCAACCCCTCAGTATGTGCTGGTGACTTTCACATTTGTAATCTGAATACATTTTGACCACAGATTTTTATTTTGCAGTTATATCTCAAATGGATTAATAATAGTGTAGGGATCCATAAACTATAAAAATATGAGGATTTTTGTGGTTCAGGACTTTTAAAATGCCATCCTGTTTTTTTATTAAATGATTTTGTAATGTTCAAAATTATTTGAGTCACAAATGCCACTCTTCTAATTGCTTCTTTATTTTAAATTACTTTGTAGCCACAAAGGATACATTTTTCTCTTTAGACTGGTTTAGAAAAATCTTGGAAATTTTTGTAGCTTGTTACTAAAGTATAATAAACTGTTAATTTCTACAGTACACTATTTTTAAATATAAATTATTTATAAAATATAGAGGACTGAATAACAAGGGTCTTTTGTTAAACACTCATTTGCCAGTCTGGTCAGTGTATACATAATTTCCAGTGCACACAGATCAAGGATAGAATGACCTTTGAGGTATTCTATTTGATGTCTCCTCAGTGATATTTTTCTTTTATTACCATCAGACCATATGTTATACATATACACTTACAAATGGCCCATTACTCACATTTATTATCAAATACCCTTCCACATCTCCTCCCTTACAGTCTTATGAGGCTTTCTTTAGTCTTCTACTTTTTGACAGAGACTTAAAATTTTTATTTGTCCATTAACCTTCTAATTTTCGGCTTTGGTATTTTGGGTCTGATACAGTCCAAGCACTTTCATAGATAGTTTCTGTTCTCAGATCCTTCTAAAGCAAATCAGTGGTCATAGTTCTTCATGGTACAGAAGCATCTCTCTCTGTAGAGATCTATACAGATTGCAAATATGAAGGCACTATAGAATTCTACAAAATTGTCCTACTGCATACCTCAGCAGGCCTGACTTGAGCAGGATACATTTCTTTCGCTACCATTGATGTCATTTTCAGTTAGCCTAAATCACATATTTAGGGGAAAAAAATCTGAAGCATTCCCTTAAGGTCATCTGTCAAAATTGAATTTTCTTCAGCAATAGTACAATAAGAACTGATCTTTTGACTATCCTGGGATTATATGGCACTAAATAAATTAATAATAATTTTGTTATTAAATATTTGTATAAAATTCTTGATCTGATGGTCTGGTTGTACTAAATTCAAATAGCTAGAATAATAAAACTAATTAATGGGGTAATGGTGTTCAGTCTGATTTATATAACTTTCCTACACTCAGACATGCCTTTTCTATGATAATTTTTCAGACCATGCCTATTTCTGTAAATGATCAAAACCAGATACTATTTAATCTGTAATCTATTAAGTTTTTAATTATAGTGTTTCTTACATGATCTTTTATTTTGCCCTCTGCATTCTTGTATGGGTAACTCAACTCTTGGCTTAAAATTGATTCTGGAAAATATTACCAACTGATTCATGAAGATGTATAAGTAACTCTTAAAGCCTCTTTTTTATAATCTCTCGAGCTATTTTAGATTTTACTCATATAAATAACAGGACAAAATAATAATGTAATGAAATTATTTATGAAGCTCTCAGATATATTTATTCAACAAATATTTTTGAATGCCCTTCCATGTCAAACAGTATTGTATAGACATGGTGATAAAGTAAAATATCAAAGTCAGACATGTTACACATTTGCACAAAGCCTTAATTCCATAAGGTACTCTGAAGATACCAATGTGCCCATGACCTAGTCTGTGCATGTTGAAATAGCCTTTGACCCAAATAGTGAATTCTGATATAAGGTATTTTTTTTAAATGGTCACAGCATCTGTGACTATCATCTTAACTGTCTTCAGACATGGATAATAGCTTGTATATCTCTAATACAGGGACAGCCTAACGGATGCTGAGAATGGTAATATTCAACTGCAAGCACAACGTGCATTTACCACAAGGCGGCAAATATCTGAGGAGACAGAAAGTGTTGATAATCGAGAGTCTTCCGAGGTAGAAATGATTTTCTTGTTCTTATCGATAGACACATGTTAAAGCAATAGATCAAAGTATGTGTGGATTAAGATGATTCTGTTTATTTTAGAACTGGGAAATTATAAGAGAAGATGAAGCCACCATGGATAGCAATCGGGCCTTCCCATCACCTCCGGCATCAAATAACTTGGATGTTCAAACTCATCTTGCAGAAGAATTGAATGCCAGACTCACTATGTGTAGAAATTCAGCCACCGGACAGCCAGTATCCAGCTCAGTAAGATGCTCTTAGATTTTGTTGTAGCTTCAGGATTTTATAAAATATGTGTTATTTAGTTCAGTATCGAACATTTACGTGAAATTTTGTGTTTTATCCCTGGTTTTATTGAGACGTAATTGACAGACGACATTTTATTGGTTTAAGGTATGCAACATAATGATTTGATATACGTATATATTATAGCTAAATTATTACCACACTAAATCTAGGTAGCATCCATCACCTCACATAGCTACAAAATGTTTTTCTTGTGATAAGAAAAAAATGTTGTCTTAAATGGCATGTAATAATGTGTTAGGGACTTTCGGACTTTATAGTATGGTCATGTTTCAAATATCTCCACTAATAGTATGGAGCAGAGTCATGGATAATCCAAACAGTCATTGGAGTCTAAATGTCCATTACATAAACTAGTCCCTTCCAGCCAGAGACTCCCAGGAACACACTTGTAATTAACAGTTTGGGTTTATTACTCATTTCAGCAAGGAGAACACACACCATGAGTGTCCCCGTAAGAGAACATTAGAAAAGACTTGAAGGATTTGGGTTCATGTTAGGTGATTTTGAGGAGGGCTTAAGGAAGCAAGACTTTGCTCTGCGTTGAATGCTGTCAGGAAGCAAGAGTGATTCTGTGATTGGGTATCTCACATCTTATGTATAGTGAGGCTAAAGCTATAATTAGTAAAAAGCAGCGGTCTCTCATATTTGTCAGAGAGAGAGAGATATTTGGTATTTTGTGGCTTGGACAGTGTTCACATTTTGTCTGTGTCCAGGCATGATTACAAAGTGGTCTTGATTTTGTCTTGACCCTACTGATGAGTGTTAGGCCAAGTCCTGCATGTCAGGGACTACTTTTCTTCTTCTCAATTATACCACATCTATCACTGGCACACATGTTTGACTAAGAGCCAAGGTACTTTGACTAGACAGGGGGATAGATGGCATTCTCCCTCCAGCAACCACTATCAAAATTGCTGAAATGGAGTTCAGACGCACGTGTTCCAACAGGTACCGCCATGATGAGATCTATGTGTCCAGTTCTCTCAGGTGCATCATCAAAGGAGACCTTTCAGTGGAAGAAAGAGATTATTCTCTGAGGATCTATGGGCATTTCCAGTTGGCAGTCCCCCACTCTTCATTCAATCAGTAAATATTTACTGAGGGCTACTACTATATGCAAGGCACTGTATGCTGGTTAAAATATTGGCACACAGCTAGGCCTGTTGGTTTAAGTATTACCTGTGGCTGCTTTCACATTACACTGACAGAACTGAGGAGTTGTAACAGAGACTGTATGGTCCACAAAAAAAGATTAACTATCTGGACCATACCAGAAAAAGTTTGCTGACTTCTATGTTTGCACCTTCTTCAAGAAGCTTCAGGGTAGATAGTTTTGTATAAATACCTATGTGAATATCCAAGAGCAGATCTACCTTTCTGCTCCCTTTCCCTCCTCTCTTCCACCTGACTATTCTCTCTTCCTCTCATTTCATTTTATTTTTTCATCAGGGGAGTGGGAACAGTCAAGACATAAAGGATATTGATTTGCTGGTGATAGATCACAGAAGCTCCTATTCCCTTTCCTCCTGTTATTTTGTTTGTTTACAAAAGTAACACATGGCATTCATGCAATGAAATACTATGCAGCCATGAAAAGAATGAAGTGGCTCTGAATGTACATGTTGTATAGAACAATCCCTAAGATGTATTGGTCAGTGAAAAACAGGAAGGTACAGAGCAGTGTGTTTGATACTCTACCATTTCTGTAAATTTTCTACTTGACAAAATAAATAGGTGTATCATATTTCTTGAAGATTAAACAGGAAACTGCTAACATTGCTCATCTCTGAAGAGAGGAACAGATGTTTTGTGTACCTTTTTAATTTCATGCCATGTGCATATTAATTTAAAAAATAATTTATTATTTTAAATAATTTACTACCTGGGTGGCTCAGTAAAATGTCCAACTTTGGCTCAGGTCATGATCTCCTGATTCATGGGTTCAAGCCCCGCATCAGACTCTATGCTGACAGTTCAGAGCCTGGAGCCTGCCTCAGATTCTGTGTCTCCCTCTCTCTCTGCCCCTCCCCCCAAAAAATAAATAAACATTTAAAAAATTAAAAAATAATCATAATTTATTATTTTAAAGTATTCTGTGGCCACAGTTAAAAATTCAAACAGTATTGAAGTATATAAAATTAAAATTCAACCTTCCATCTCACCTCTAGCATATGCTCCCTCAATCACTATTAATGGTTTGGCATATAGTGTGCTAAACATTTTCTATATATTTATAAACATATATGCACACACATATATTTGTATATCATTTTTTAACCTGAGATTATCTTTTTCACTTGTTATATTATAGACATTGGACCATTTCAGTACATGTAGATGTACTCCTCTTAAAACTAACAAAGATGTGGGGCACCTGGGTGCCTCAATCGGTTAAGCAGCTGACTCTTGAATTTCAGCTCAGGTCTTGATCTCATGGTTTGTGAGTTCAAGCCCTGCACCCAGATCTGCACTCACAGTATGGAGCCTGCTTGGGATTCTGTCTCCTCCTCTCTCTCTGCTCCTCCCCTGCTCTCTCTCTCTCTCAAAAAAAGTTTATATATGTTTAAAAATTTAAAACTAATAGAATTATCAAACATCATTCCATTGTGCAAGTAACCTTTAATATACTTCACCAGTCTCCTATTGATAGACTTTAGGTTATTTACAATTCTGTGTTATTGTGAACACTACTACAGTGGATATTTTGACTTAATTTATATGTCTATTATGATTTTTTTATTATTTAATAATATCAAACAATTCAGATAGTGACAACAGCATGCATATAAGAGCACAGGGAAAGAAAGAGTAAGGGATTTCTGGGAAGCAGGTAATCTAGAATGTCCGGAAGGTGGGTGTTGAGGTGGGAAGTACTGACACTCTCAGGAACAGCTAGGTCAGGAAGCTGTGTTCTGTGCTATGGATTTCACCCTAATGACCGTGAGAAGTCACTGAAGGGCTCTGAGCCATAGAAGGATGTGACCCGATCTGTCCTGTAGAAGGCTCTCTGGCTACAGCACACAGTATGGAGGGCACATTTAGGGAAATAAGACTGGAAGCAGGGAAGTCTGTTAGGATGTTGCTGCAGTAATAGTCAAGGCGACAAATGATGAAAACTTGAAATTAAAAAAAAAATACTTAAGCTAAAAGTGCAAGGAGAATATATTTGGGAGCTAGTAAAGAAACAGAACGAATTAAGATCTGGTGACTGACCTGGCTGTAAGGGACCAGAGGAGAGTCAGCTGACTGACTGACATCTGCCATGAGCTGGACTCAAGTGCTGCCCCCGAAACAAGGAATACCCACCAAGGAACAGGTTTCAGTGGATGTGGACAGGGGAAAACCGAATCCAGTTTGGGGCACAGTGAGGGGTATCTGTTAGACATTCAAGAGAATGTGTCCAGGAAGCAGTTTAGGACCGAGGGCAGAAGAGGGAGCCGGAAGGTGGAAGGTATTGGCACATGGGTGGTATAGAGTGCTGAGTGCTTTCACACAGAGTCTCTACGGTCACTCTTCCTTCTGCCCCCTCATGCCCACCCCCATACTTTACCTGCCCTTCAGAGACAAATCACAAACCTAAAGCTATTGTCACTCCTTCTTCTTTTTTATAAGAATCATTCCAGCAGAAGAGGCAGCTTACAAGCCTATACTTTTGAGGAGCAGCCTACACTTCCTGTGGTGAGTTTTATCCTCTCCCCTCATTGTCAATAAAAATAAGAAACTCAAGAACTTTTTTTTTTTTTGGACATTGAATATGAACATTTGACTGCCTAGTAATGAACCAATCCAGCACAGAATCTAGGTTCTTGGAGATAAGGTTCAGGGGAGGGGAACTGGGGGAGGTAGACCTTTTAGAGACAAAACGGGAGAACTCTGTCTCCCATAGTAAGAAAGCAAAGTGTCTGTACTGGTGACCGTGGGTGATATCCGGGCTGTGGAGCTGTGCTGGCTGGAGGTGGTCTGCAGGCAGCATTCAATTCGAGATTGTGGTGTCCAGCTGCCGCTACTCTGTGCACTGGCCCCTGCCACCCAGCAGCGGTGTCTTCCCCATACATGAAGCATCACATTGGGGCTCAGTCACATGGACAGGTCTGCACTGGTATCGGCAAGCTCCGTGGCCAGGTTGGGTGGAGTTCATCAGCCCTTTGCTCTCCTTTCCCTTCACACTCGTGTCCACATCTACTGAGGCCCCTGCCTCCTTCTCAGTAGGGTTCCCAGCCTTGGCCTTGACCGGGCTCAGACCTTAACAGCCTCGTGCCTTGAATGTTGACTTCCCTTTGGTCTCCCCACCCCATCCCTTTCCTGACTCAACTCTCAATACTTTTGAGTTTATCTCCCCTTTACACAGACCCTGCTTGTGTTTGAAACCAAATGAAAATGCCCAGGCTCCCAGCCCCCTTAGCCTACCCACCTCCTCATCCACCAACAGGAACCTCCTGCTGCCTTCACCCCATCCCTGCTTTTTCTTCAAAACAGGCGGCCCCCTTTCCTGATCCTCTTCCTCCTCTGTGTCTTATGCATTCCATTTCCCCACTTAGAATGTCTCCTCACCTTTTTTCACCATTTATAATTTTGAATGGCAGTCTACACATTAATTTTGAAAAGTGAGGATTGTTTTTGCTTTTATGGAAATTCCAGCATAGGGTTGCAGAGGCTCAAATTTCCTTGAGCCAAGAGTGGTTCATCCATCTAAAAAGGTGGCCCTGCACGAATAGAGAGACACAATCCTGTGCTGAGGAAGGGTGGGGGGGGAGGGGCCGCACACCTGTGCAATTGGCCCAGTCAGTGGCCACTCTCTCTACAAGAGAGTGGATGCCACAGAAAGACTGACCTCACCAGCCTCACTCTCACTATTGCCATTTGCCTGGCTTCCTCCATTAGACTGGAGCCTGCTTAAGCGGAGATCCATGGTATTTCTCTCTCTGTGCTTTGTAATGTCCTCATACAAGGGAAATGTTGCATTTCTAATTGACTGACAGGCATTCATCCTAGAAACAATTTTAGTGCATCAAATGAGCGACAGAATCTAGAGGTGATTTATATTCTTCTGTACTTACATGTAGTTCTGTTTTTATTTGTACTAGAAAAGCAATTTCCATACCTTTTTCTTCTCAATATATCGATTAGGTGTCTTAACAGTTTTCTTGAGGTATAATCTGCATACCATAAAATCCCCTCACTTTTTTTTTTTAATATGTGAAATTTATTGTCAAATTGGTTTCCATACAACACCCAGTGCTCATCCCAAAAGGTGCCCTCCTCAATACCCATCACCCACCCTCCCCTCCCTCCCACCCCCCATCAACCCTCAGTTTGTTCTCAGTTTTTAAGAGTCTCTTATACTTTGGCTCTCTCCACTCTAACCTCTTTTTTTTTTTTTCCTTCCCCTCCCCCATGGGTTTCTGTTAAGTTTCTCAGGATCCACATAAGAGTGAAACCATATGGTATCTGTCTTTCTCTGTATGGCTTATTTCACTTAGCATCACACTCTCCAGTTCCATCCACGTTGCTACAAAAGGCCATATTTCATTCTTTCTCATTGCCACGTAGTATTCCATTGTGTATATAAACCACAATTTCTTTATCCATTCATCAGTTGATGGACATTTAGGCTCTTTCCATAATTTGGCTATTGTTGAGAGTGCTGCTATAAACATTGGGGTACAAGTGCCCCTATGCATCAGTACTCCCGTATCCCTCGGATAAATTCCTAGCGGTGCTATTGCTGGGTCATAGGGTAGGTCTATTTTTAATTTTCTGAGGAACCTCCACACTGCTTTCCAGAGCGGCTGCACCAATTTGCATTCCCACCAACAGTGCAAGAGGGTTCCCGTTTCTCCACATCCTCTCCAGCATCTATAGTCTCCTGATTTCTTCATTTTGGCCACTCTGACTAGCGTGAGGTGATATCTGAGTGTGGCTTTGATCTGTATTTCCCTGATAAGGAGCGACGCTGAACATCTTTTCATGTGCCTGTTGGCCATCCGGATGTCTTCTTTAGAGAAGTGTCTATTCATGTTTTCTGCCCATTTCTTCACTGGGTTATTTGTTTTTCGGGTGTGGAGTTTGGTGAGCTCTTTATAGATTTTAGATACTAGCCCTTTGTCCGATATGTCATTTGCAAATATCTTTTCCCATTCCGTTGGTTGCCTTTTAGTTTTGTTGGTTGTTTCCTTTGCTGTGCAGAAGCTTTTTATCTTCATAAGGTCCCAGTAATTCACTTTTGCTTTTAATTCCCTTGCCTTTGAAATCCCCTCACTTTTAAGTGTGCAAATGAAGGAATTTTAGTAAAGTTCTACAGTTGTATGAACATCACCACTATCAAGTTTAAGAACCCTTCATCACCCCAAAAAGTTCCCTCAGTCCCAGCACCCGCTCCCAGCCCAGGTAACCACTCATCTGCTTTCTGTAGCTACACTTTTGCCTTTTCTAGAAATTTCGTATAAGTGGAATCATACAGTATTGTAGTTTGATGTCTGGCCTCTTCACTTAATATGATGTTCCTGAGATTTAAACATGCTGTGGTTGAATATCTCAGTAGTTCATGATATTCTATTGTGTACATGTATCTAATACATTTCATTTACCTACCCACCACTATTGGACCTTTGTAAAACTGGGCAACTTTAAATTCCATTATTTTGTAGACTTAACAGCTCATCATAACTGTGAGCAACGTATATCTAGCTCCCGTGTGTCTGGGGAGAGTGTATCTGGTGAATAGACCAATGATGGTAGTTTTTATGTATAAAACACATTGGGAAACCAGGCCAAACCTTGACGAATCCAAAAAGGAAGACCAAATTTGGACTATTTTAAGTAAATCTGGAAATAATCAGATCTCTTTGTTCATTAGTAATAAACTCGTAAGTAGCCACTCCCCAGCTGTTACAGAAAGAAGGCCAGGGTAATTTTGACTCAGCACACATGGGTGATAAATTCTATAGTTAGACTACCTAGTTCAGATCTCAGCTCCATATTAACAATGTATCTGTTAGGAAATTACCCCAATTTTCTAAGCTTCAATTTCCTTGTAAATAAAAATGGGCTACTAATAGCAATTATCTCATTGAGATTTGTGTGGAGGTTAAATGACAGGATCTGTGTTAAAGCATTTAGTGTGTGGTTATCACTACTGTCATGGTTTATTAATGTTGGCATCACTCTCATCATCGTGGTCTGTTCTTTTTTTTTTAAGTAAAATGTTGTATACTTCATTTCATACACCTTAAAATATAATTTAAAACTCACTTCATTTTAAAGAGAGATAGCAGTGAGAAAAGGATGTGGTCCTTTTAAAAGAATTGCTTTTTAATTAATATTCAGTTTTCCTATTCTTCTTCACTTTAGCTTTTGCCTACTTCATCTGGATTACCACCAGGTTGGGAAGAAAAACAAGATGAAAGAGGAAGATCATATTACGTAGATCACAATTCCAGAACTACTACCTGGACAAAGCCCACTGCACAGGTACCCTGCAATCTATCTGTTAACTTGCCTTCTTACAGAATTTAAGCCATCACATTCCTATGGAAGCTGTTACATCACTTTGTAGTATATACTGGATGCTGCTAGCATCTTCTAATTGTTTGCCGTCATTGGCTACCATTTCCTACAGAGCTCCAGTATACGTGGTTACCACTCGTTACCATGTAAAACAAGTCCAACTGGGAATAAAAGGACAGATTGATGATCAAAATTATTTTGGTTGATTGGGTCATTTTGTTATTTGAATGCTTAAAGATCATTATTTTGCTAAAAGATAATCTTAGTGATGATTAGGACCCGTTCAAGAAATTTGTGACGATGACACTTTGTCCTGGCAACAGTGAATGCCTTTGGTGATATTTCCTTGTAAGTGTTTAGAAAAAAGTTTATTTTATCTTATCACCATTTCTCTTACTGAGAAATTTTTTAACACTGAAAAGTACACAGAATAATCGGGCAAACACCCATCTTCTTAACACCCAGAATTTACCAGCATTAACAAATTACCATATTTGTTTCTAGACATTTTAATTCTTAAAATAAAATCTTACAGATAAAAAACTAAATTCATTTTAGCCAAACACTTGGTCCCACTACCCAGAGGGAACACCATATTAAGTCTGTTGGGTATTCTTCCAGTCTTTATTTATTTATTTATTTATTTTGGCTTAAACAAACAAATTTCTTTCTCGTAGTTCTGGAGGCTGGGAGGCTGGGAGGCTGAGCTGAGAGTGCAGCATGATGGGTCCTGGTGAGGGCCCACCTCTGGGCTGCAGACTTCCATCTTCTTGCCTTGTCCTCACACAGTTCTTCCAGTCTCTTCCACACACTTACATAGAGAACTAATCAGTGCCAAGTAGTGCTTATGTTCCTGTGTTTCACATTTTGCCAAGATGTCCTATTACATAACTCTAAATCTTTTTTTTGTGCAACATTATTTTAAAATCCTATCCCGGCTGTTTTACATATCGATCCAGTGTGTTTAACAACTGCCTAATATTTCATCATATGAATATGTTACTTTTCCGTTATCCATTTCTACAGTGGATATTTGCCATTCATTTTGTGTGCCCAGAATTCAAAGCCACTTCTACATATGGGGAATCCCCCACTTTGTGCGCTTTTTGGGCAAGTGGAGACAACCTCCTCTAACTGGCACCGTGGCTTCCCTTGCAGTTGGGTCACATCCCTCTGACCTAGCTTCCTCGGTACAGACTTGGACTGTGACCACCATCTTACCGCTCAAGAATTAGCTGAGAAATTATAAAAGTTATTTTAAAAACAAAGTTTGACAAAACATTTTAGGAGAAAAGTGAGTCTGTAGTGTTTAGATCTATGTTTGCAGGTTGTTCCCTTTTAACCGCAGCTATTTGTGTGTTCTCTGGAAAACATGACAACATGACTTAATTAATGTGCTAGGCCGCCGTGGAGACAGGTCAGCTGCAGCCCGGCCAGGGTGCCACACGCCCTCAACCACAGGTCCTCCCGAGTGATTCAGCACAGCAGGTGACCCAGCCAGCTGAAATGGAGCAAGGATTCCTTCCTAAAGGCTGGGAAGTCCGGCATGCACCAAATGGGAGGCCTTTCTTTATCGACCACAACACGAAAACCACTACCTGGGTAACTTTAATACTCTCCGGTTTGAATTTAGAACAACAGTCTTAACTCTTATGTACAGTTCTCCATAACCTTTAGGGTACATTAATATAACCTACATTTCCTACTGTTCATTTTAAGATATGCTGAATTCTTAACAGTATTATTTCTACTCAAGATATATTTATGCCCATTTTTAATATTTTTAGGGATTGTCATGGAAACACACTTACTTCCTGTTTTGTTTTTAATTCACTAGACACTAAACCTTAGGAAGATATTTAGTAGTAATCCTTTACCTTTATATGTTGTTTTGTAGTTCCAAAGTACTTTTGAACCCATATCTCATTTAATTCCCAGAAAACCTTGTGGAGGCTAGGTAGAATAGTAGTTTTATTTGAAGATAAGCCTTAAAGTTTTATTGCAGTTGGTTCACCACTAATAGGAAACTTACGGAAAATCAGGAACAGATGACTAGATTTTGGTTAATTTACTTAAAAGACTCAAGTACCTTAATGAAACTAAAATATTTTAATAAATTATGTAATAAAATCATACTAACAATAATGTATATTAATTAACCCAAACAAATTGAATTTTGTTCTTTTTTCAGCAATTTGAATTGACTTTAATAACCTTTTTGAGCTTACCTTCCTAGCTTTAAAAAAATATTAATAAATTAACACTGACAGGTGCCAAAAAGCATGCTCAGGGCCTCAGAAATAACACGTGGTCTAGTTTAATGCCTCTTTACTTCAGCAGTTATTATTTAGAGAAGAGCCCTATGTAGTGACACAATCCCTAAAGAGTAGGGCAAAGTACTCTGGATGGTTTCTGTGATGGAGGTGAAGCTTTAACACTGATCCTACTCTGAGATCTGAGAACTGAATATTGTAGCCTGGGAATGATAGGTTTTCTTTCTTTTTCTTTCTTTCTTTCTTTCTTTCTTTCTTTTTACTTTTTAATTTTTTTAAATATAATTTATTGTCAAATTGGTTTCCATACAACACCCAGTGCTCATCCCAAAAGATGCCTTCCTCAATGCCCATCACCCACTTTCCCCTCTCCCCCACCCCCCATCAACCCTCAGATTGTTCTCAGTATTTAAGGGTCTCTTATGGTTTGCCTCCTTCCCTCTCTGTAACTTTTTTTTACCCCTTCTCCTCCCCCCTGGTCTTCTGTTGAGTTTCTCAGGATCCACATATGAGTGAAAACATGTAGTATCTGTCTTTCTCTGCCTGTCTTATTTCACTTAGCGTGATACTCTCCTGTTCCATCCACGTTGCTACAAAAGGCCATATTTCATTCTTTCTCATTGCTAAGTAGTATTCCATTGTATATACAAACCACATCTTCTTTATCCATTCATCAGTTGATGGACATTTAGGCTCTTTCCATAATTTGGCTATTGTTGAAAGTGCTACTATAAACATTGGGGTACAAGTGCCCCTATGCATCAGCGCTCCTGTATCCCTTGGGTAAATTCCTAGCAGTACTATTCTGGGTCATAGGGTAGATCTATTTTTAATTTTTTTGAGGAACCTTCACACTGATTTCCAGATTGGCTGCACCAGTTTGCATTCCCACCAACAGTGCAAGAGGATTGCCATTTCTCCACATCCTCGCCAACATCTGTTTTTCCTGAGCTGTTAATTTTAGCCACTCTGACTGGCATGAGGTGATATCTCAGCGTGGTTTTGATGTGTATTTCCCTGATAAGGAGCAACGTTGAGCATCTTTTCACGTGCCTGTTGGCCATCTGGATGTCTTCTTTAGAAAAGTGTCTATTCATGTCTTCTGCCCATTTCTTCACTGGATTATTTGTTTTTTGGGTGTGGAGTTTGGTGAGTTCTTTATAGATTTTGGATACTAGCCCTTTGTCTGATATGTCATTTGCAAATATCTTTTCCTATTCCGTTGGTTGCCTTTTGTTTTGTTGATTGTTTCCTTTGCAGTGCAGAAGCTTTTTATCTTGATGAGGTCCCAAAAGCTCATTTTTGCTTTTAATTCCCTTGCCTTTGGAGATGTGTCAAGTAAAAAATTGCTGTGGCTGAGGTCAGAGAGGTTTTTTCCTGCTTTCTCCTCTAGGGTTTTTGTGGTTTCCTGTCTCACATTCAGATCCTTCATCCATTTTGAGTTTATTTTTGTGAATGGTATAAGAAAGTGGTCTAGTTTCAATCTTCTGCATGTTGCTGTCAAGTTCTCCCAGCACCATTTGTTAAAGAGACTGTCTTTTTTCCATTGGATATTCTTTCCTGCTTTGTCAAAGATCAGTTGGCCTTACGTTTGTGGGTCCAATTCTGGAGTCTCTATTCTATTGCATTGGTCTATGTGTCTGTTTTTGTGCCAATACCATGCTGTCTTGATTACAGCTTTGTAATGATAGGCTAAACTATCATTTCAGAGATGCAGCAAATGAAATAAAAGTAGACTTTTAAAAGAGAATATCTTAAATATCAATTGGCATTAGAAAACATATTAACAGATTGACTTCCTTGATTTTAAAATTTGTGTGTGTGTGTTGTTTTCTTTATTTACTCTACAAAAAAAGGAAGATCCAAGACTGAAAATTCCAGCTCATCTGAGAGGAAAGACATCACTTGATTCTTCCAATGATCTGGGGCCTTTACCTGTAAGTTTGTAGAACTGCTAGCCGTCTAACTTGGCTGTCTCCAGCGTTTCGTAGTTTGGAATACAGTAGTTCTTTCACAACTATAAGTAATGTTATTTTAAAGTGTTGGTGCCTTCTATGAAGAATGGAATATGGAAATTAACTGTGTAACCAATGCTGTTTTTTTGCCCATACATCTAAAACCCTTTTCTAAAATAATTGAAATACATTCTTCATTATAGCCAGGATGGGAAGAAAGAACTCATACAGATGGAAGAATCTTCTATATAAATCACAGTATGTGCAATATGATTTTTTATTACATTGTTTTTTGTAGTATTTAATGTTGCACAAGATAATAAACAACATGTTTTTTCTCACCTTCTTCAGATATAAAAAGAACACAATGGGAAGATCCCCGGTTGCAGAATGTAGCAATAACTGGACCAGTAAGTCTCTTTGTATGGGTATGCTCTGATGGGATTGTCCTCTCACCTGTCTTTTCAAGGGTGAATGGTCAAGGACATGATCCTATAGACTTTGAGAGGAAAGCACGTCTGCAATTCTGTCCTCTCCCACCACCCCCCACTCCAGGTCTCAATGGTTTGAAAAGAGGTATAAACTCATTGTCCTTACCCTTGCAATACACTTAGGAGACTAGTGAGCCAGGTAGTCAAATGCCAAGGCAGTGGGCCCCTGTCCTCAGGCTGGTACTTGCCACTGCCTGAAAGAGAATGTTGGCAATCCTCAGCAGATCAGAGAGGAGCCAAGAATGTGCCAGGGGAGAAAGTAGACAGCACCCTATCAACTCCAAAGGCATGTCTTGAACTTTTTGGTAGAAATTACTGTAAATACTGGCATGTAAAATACTTACATTCAAGTATAAATATTATTGTGTATGATGTTTATACTGCTCTTCAGTCAGTTTAATGATAAGAGAGTCATTTTCTTCTTTTATATAGCTACTTATTCCATTTTTAGTTTTGAGATCTTCATTATTTTCTAGTTCACAAAAACAAGTGAAATTGAATATCCTGTTCTTTCAGACTACTCTTTAGTCTCCATGTTTAGTCTTTTTAAATAATGGGTAAAAAAGGCAACTCCTCAGAGTTCAAGGAAAAAGTACATTTTTCAAATTGTTCCCTTAATGGAGAAATCACTTTGAAGGTCTCTTTAGAAATGGAAATTTTCATTTCTAATATTTCTCTACTTGGAAGAAATTTCCTGTTTCTGGCTTTTTGCATTTCAAGAATATTGCATGATGAAAATTACAGCCGTGGGAATTGCTGAATACAATTTAATCTTAAACAGAGAAATTAAAATTTTTTAAGTTTTGTATTTGTTTTTCTGCAAATTAAACTTTTTCTTTCCAAATATTCTCTTTTAATGCCTTTAACTTATGTTCATAAAATATCCAGAGGGGAACTTTTAAAATTGTTCCAGAATAAAAACAACCTAAACCTTTTTTATTTTTCCAAAATTTTCAACTCAAGGCAGTGCCCTACTCCAGGGATTACAAAAGAAAGTATGAGTTCTTCCGAAGAAAGTTGAAGAAGCAGGTTAGTTATATTTATATTGAGTTCTTGGGAATGATTGTTCTGTACACTGAAAGTGTGGGACATGCACTTTTAAAGGTAAAAATAGAGAATTTATTCTCTATTTTAACAACTTTGAATAGTTTCTTATGTGGAAAGCTTGCTTTTTCTTGACTACTCAATGTTACATATCATTAGAGACCACAATTATATTGTTTCCTTGTTTTTCAAGATATCTTGTAATATAGAACAATAGTATTAAAGTTTGCTCTTAAAGAGCTCTAACCTGGTTTCTTAGTGGGGTTTGTGGAGCTTGGGATTCAATCTGAGCAAGAGCAGTTCAGGAGATGATCCCCCAGCCTGGTCTCTGATTGTGTAGGAGGGCTCTCTATATTCCTTTTCTGCTTGGACTGTTGTTTTCCAGTGACAGTTATTCATTCCCTACAACTTCAAATACAACCTACCTCTTCAAAATTTGAAAATACAACTGTGATTGAAACAGTGCTCTTGTTGCTGGTCTCCTTCTGCTTATCAAATGTGTTTAGTATACTTTTTTTTCCATCACTACAAATTTAATATTTGGAACTAAACTCATCATCTGCCCATCTATTTCATTTCTGTTGGTGATGACCGTTTTGTAATGCCTTTCTAATTTGCTCATACTTTTCCCCTTTCCCTGCAGTTTAGGAATACTGCCACTAGGTGGCTATATTGGGTTACACTTTCTTGCGTTCTAAGCCGGAAGCCTGCTTTTCCAAAGATTCAAGATGGTGGGTCTGCTACCACAGATTTTTTCATCCAAAACTTAACAAAGAATGAAATATAATAGTTGTTTCGTGAAAATATTTTGTGTCTTAATTAAAGCCTAAAACATCAGCAACTTTTTAAACTCATCTTCAATACTGACTGTGTAAAAATTCCTCTGGAAATTTGTCTTCTACTTCTTAAAATTCTTTGGGATATTAAGACTGTTGATCTATTGGTCTGGTAAATATTTTCACTCTTAATGAAAATGTGCTGATAGAATAGAAGCTCTAGCTTCTCCGCTTGCCACTCTGAACTCTTTCAAATATATTACAGTATCTAACTGTTGATGTCTTCCAGGCAGCAGGAGATATGGAACAAAGCCTTCATAAACAGGTCACAGAACACAGAAACCACAATGAAAGCAGTAATACTTATTAGGCTCTCACTGCATATCAGACATTCTTCTTAGCAATTTACATGTATTCATGTAAAATCTATACTAACTGTATAAGGAAGGGACTGTTATTATCACATTTTGTAGGTGACTAAACTGAGGCACAGAGAGATTTGGTAATGTGATCAAGTCCCATGGTAATTAGTGGCAAAGCCAGACAAATGGTCCAACTCCACAGTCCGTGTGCTTGATCAAAATTACATATATTGGTGATTGAGAGAGAAAGTTACCCAGAATGCAACAAAGGCATATAAAGAGATAAAAACATGAAAGAAAGGTTAAGAAACATGGAGTTATTCCAGAAGGAGAGACTCAAGAGCATGAGGAAGAGTCTAAGAACCTGCATCCTTAGTTTATCAAAAAGTCCCTAGTAGGATTTAAAAAATAAAATTCGTATCAGACACGTTACAGCAAAAGAGCAGAACACAAAACAAAAATGTTTAAAAACTATCGCTACAAAGCCCTGAGTTGTCTTTAACCTTTTCCTCTTACCATCTCGTTAGTTAGGAACCAGGGTGGCTAATCATTATTGAGCTCACCACGTGCCAGATACCAACTAAGCACATGAAATGCATTATCCCATTAAGTTCTGAAACAGCTCCATGGGATGACTATTATTACTGTCCCAACTTACAGATGAGGAAATTAATCCTAGAAAAGATATGTGAAATGGCGCTGGGATTTGAACACCAGGCCCTGACCCCAGAATCCACACCCTGGTCCACTACTCAGCCCAAACAGGGAAGTTGCTCCTCCTGCCATCTGTCTCTTCCATTGCCATCCCTCTCTCACACGGTCTGTTTCAGGGTCCTTAACTGATTGGTGTGCCTCTTGTCTCTCCTTTTATTTTATCCCCCCAAAAAATTTTTTTAAGTTTATTTTGAGAGAGAGCACACAAGCTGGAGTGGGGGAGAGGTAGAGGGCTGTGGAGAGAAGGAATCCCGAGCAGGTTCCACTCTGTCAGTGTAGAGCCCACTGTGGGCCTTGAACTCACAAACTGTGAGATCATGACCTGAGCTGAAATCAAGAGTCCAATGCTTAGCCCACTGAGCCACCCAGGCACCCGTTGTCTCTCCTTTTAAAACCACCCTCTACTCGGCCCGTCAGCCTCTGAGAACAATCTGATCTTGCAACCCCCTGCTCAGCAGTTTTCCCAGTCAGCACCCCTGCTTCCTACACTCTGACCCCAGGTGACTTTTCACCCTCTCTTCTCACTGCAACGCCTTCCCTCCTTTCTGCTCCCTCTTGCTGTTAAATACATGAGACTCCCCTGTGTGCTCTTCCCTTGGCCTGCTGCTCCTCAGGCCTTCCCTCCCTCTCCCTCTCCCTCTAGTCAGGACTTGCTCTTAAAGCCTCCTGGATCACCTCCCTTGCAATTAATATAGCTCAGTCTTTTAGTTCCCACCAAACATGGCTTATATCTTTATTATTAGCAATTTTCTTACTCTTGCAAGTCTCAGGATTAGTAACATTTACATTTGTTTCTCACACACAATTATATACTTCTTGGATTATAAACTCCTTGAGGAAGGAACCATATCTTATACCACATTTTTATTCTTTTTACCTCCCATCCCCATTACCATAGCTACATAGCATGCGGTCTGGCCCAGAGCATGCGGCTGCCCAAGAGCAGGCCCTCAGTAAATGCTAGGCTGCACAGATGCCTAGTGTCTAGTCTAAAAGTGTTTTTCCCCAATATTGCCTTTATTTTTAAATGCGTAAGCAGCAGAGGAAACTGCCTATATTATGCTCATATTGCTTATAAAAACTGCCTATGTTACTATGTTTCTGTAGGGCTTTCCATTTTCCCTAAACATCTTAAGAGTGAAATTGATTTTTTTTTTCCATTAGAATAAACTCTCTTGCCTTTTTTTGAAGTGACAAAATTTTCTCTTATGGGTTTCCACTTGAGCATTGTTCACAAAGCACTCAAGAGTGAAATATTCATATATCTTTTTATAAAATTTACAGTATGATCTGCCTAAAAGCATAGTTATCTACATTTGTCACATAAGAAAAGGACATACAAAAAAATCAATGAGACAGCAGAGCCTTGAGAGCTAAGACTTTCTTAACTTCTGTCTTCAGTTTCTTCATCCATAAAATGGAGATTATATTAATAGCTTCTTCATTGTGTTGTTATGAGGAGTAAATGAGTTAACCCATTAAAATGCTGGCAACCATGCCTGGGACAGTCTGTAAATGTTAGTGCCTATTAATGAGTGTGGCAGGAGAGGCTCCAAGGAAGAAAGGTGGAGGTTGGGAAAAACCCTGAACCAACGGGCAGGCAGCAAATAGCAGGCATTGGCTAGACTGTAGGTCGCAGGATGGTATTGGAACTTAATATAGAAATGACTGCTCATGAAATGCCTTCATTGTGAGCATTATTGACACTATCAGTAACTGCCTCTTCCAGTATAAAAATCAGAAGTCTATATTGTTATGTAATTAGAGAAAAATGTGTGAATTCTTTTATACCATAAAGGAAATATGAGGCAATATTCCTAGTCATGTGTTCCCTAATAAAGGGTCTTGGGCACAAGATAGAACACAATGATTTTATTTCCATGAGAAATAAATTTGCCATCATGTTGAATTGATTTAAAGCATAAGTCTCTCTTCTCTGGGTTTTCAGAATGACATTCCAAACAAATTTGAAATGAAACTTCGCCGTGCAACTGTCCTTGAGGACTCTTACCGGAGAATTATGGGTGTCAAGAGAGCAGATTTTCTCAAGGCTAGACTGTGGATTGAGTTCGATGGTGAAAAGGGATTAGATTATGGAGGAGTGGCCAGAGAATGGTTCTTCTTGATCTCAAAGGAAATGTTTAACCCTTATTATGGGTTGTTTGAATATTCTGCTACGTAAGTATCTTCACAATAACTGTATTCACAATGACAGAAAAAAAAAAATCACCTGGGTGGCTCAGTCAGTTAAGCATCCAACTCTTGATTTCAGCTCAGGTCATAATCCTGGGGTCATGGGATAGAAGAGCCCCGCATCAGGCTCTGCACTGTATGTAGAGCCTGCTTGGGATTCTCCCTCTCTCTCTGCTCCCCTCCCCTGCTCGCTTCTCTCTCTCCTCCTCTCCCCTGCTCACGCCCTCCTTAAAATATAATTAAAAAAAAAAATGAAAGTAACAAAGAGTTCTATGATGCAAGGAAATGTGTGTTACAATGTGCCAGAAAGGGGAGACTATAACTAATGTTGTTTCAGAAATAACTCTGTAAAAAACTGTGGTAAAATATGCATAACATGAGATTTACCATTTTAACCATTTTAAGTGTGCAGTTTAGCAGCATTAAGCACATTCACAAGTTTGTGCAATTGTCACCACCATCCATCTCCTGAACTTTCTCATCATCCCAGACTGAAACTGTACCCATTAAACACTAATTCCCTTGTTCCCTGGAAGTCACCATTCTGCCTCTGTCTCTGTGAATTTGACTACTCTAGGTACTTCATTTAAGTGGAATCATACAGTATTTTTCCTTTTGTAACTGACTTATTTCATCAGCATAATGTCTTTAAGTTTCATCCACAGCATAGCATATTTTCTTTCTTTTCGAGGCCCATTATATGAGAGGAATACCACATTCTGTGTATCCATTCTTCTATTGATGAACATTTGGGTTGTTTCTACCCTTTGACAGAAATGACTATTTTTAAAACCATTAAATCCAGTGGTCTAATGTGGTTCTAATAGAGGTAAACAACTCCAAAAAAGAGAGAGCTAATTTATAATTATTTGTCATATTAAAATTTTTATATGAAGTGTGGAGAGGAGCATTTAAATGTGGCTGTCTTTACAGGGATAATTATACCCTGCAGATAAATCCAAACTCTGGATTGTGTAATGAGGATCACCTCTCTTACTTCAAGTTTATTGGCCGGGTAGCAGGAATGGCAGTTTATCATGGCAAACTGTTGGATGGTTAGTATTAAGCATAAAACTTTTTTTTTAAGTAAAATTATCTTATTTCTTTCATTTGGTAATCATTTTTCAATATATTTGATTTTTTTTGAAAGGTTTTTTCATCCGCCCATTTTACAAGATGATGCTACACAAACCAATAACACTTCATGATATGGAATCAGTGGTATGTCTTTTTCACTTATAATGTGGACAAAGTATGATTTAACAAGCAACCGGTTATTTTAAAGTTAGAATTTAATGATGAAATTAAGATTATCGTGTTCTAAATTATAAACACATATTTTCCCCAACATTCTGTTATGAAAACTTTCTAACACATAATAAAAGTTTAAAAATTTTACAGTGGACAGGGGCACCTGGGTGGCTCAATTGGTTGAGCATCTGACTTCGGCTCAGGTCATGATTTCATGTTTCCTGAATTCGAGCCCCACATCAGGCTCACTGCTGTCAGCTCAGAGCCTGCTTGATATCCTCTGTCCCCTCTCTCTCCCCCTCCCCCACTTAAGCTCTCTCTCTCTCTCTCTCTCTCTCAAAATAAATTTTTAAAAAAATTTTTATAGTGGACATATGTGCTCCACCGCCAAGATTCCATACTTGGCTTATTTTATTACACATCTGTCCATCAGTTCACCCATGTGTCCATCAATCCATCTTTTTTTGTTTTTTGATGCATTTCAAATAATGTTACAATATCAGTAACTTCTCCCTAATTACTTCAATGTGCTATATACAACAAGTTTATGTATTTCTTGCATCAACATTTGAATTGTGATCTTTTATGATAAATGGAGTATGTTTTCAAAATGGCAGTCCTTGTGGTTAGGCCACTATAAAGAAATGGAAACCTAAGGATTAAAGCCCTGACTATAGCGTTGCTACCTGTACTGAATAGCCTCATATACTGTGTGTACACACGGATTCCAAGATCTCTTCTTGGGTACCAAGTACATTTTTGATTCCTTTCTTAGGATACCTTATCAAGGTGAATGGTGTAATTCCTTATGACTCATAAGATTTTGGTTATTTGAGTTGTCTAATTGAGGTTCTGTATTTAATTTGAGGTTTTTCTTTAACTTGGGCCGGGTATACATAACAACTTGCTCATAGCTTCTTAAACAAACTCTCAATTGGCCATATGAGAAAGGTGCTAAGTGCTCCTGGGTATCCATGGAAGTTAGTATTCATCAGAAAACTGTTTTATTTGACACTTCAACTCGATAATAAAATCTGTACCTCTGCTGCTGCTACATAGAAATAGATTTTCAAACTTTCAAACTGGGCATCACTCAGAGGCGCCTGGATGGCTCAGTTGGTTAAGCGTCTGACTCTCGATTTCGGCTCAGGTCATGATCTCATGGTTTGTGAGTTTGAGCCTTGCATTGGGCTCTATGCTGACAGTGCAGAGGTTGCTTGGGATTCTCTTTCCCTCCCTCTCTCTGCCCCTCTCCACTCATGCTCTCTCTCTCTAGTTACTGCATTCTTTTTATAACACGTATGTATAGGAAAAGATGTCCTACTGACTTTTCATCTTTTGTCCAAGTATTCAGATCCTCAGCATACTTTGTTTCCAGGTTCATGGGTTTTCTTGTTATGTACAAATTTTAAATATGCAATTTCCTCATCTAGGATAGTGAATATTACAATTCACTAAGATGGATTCTTGAAAATGATCCAACAGAACTGGACCTCAGGTTTGTCATAGATGAAGAACTTTTTGGACAGGTTTGTAAATTTTGATTAATTAAAATGGAACATAAATTTTGAAACAAATGTTATAACTCAAGTTTAGAAGTTAAACAATTCATATTCTCAACACATTTCTGTGCTCTGTTTTTAAATTTATTTTCCAGTAACAAAAGCTGTCTCAGCAGGAATTTCTGCTTTCTTTGACATTTGACTCATTCCATGTTTATTTTAGTAAAACTAATATTTTAAGTTTTCTTAGCTTGTGAATGGATTTAATTTAAAACACTGTGTTTCTGGTATAACTATGATATGTATATTTTATTTTTTTTCACTAAAATAACATATCAAGATATCATGCTTAATTTCAGACACATCAACATGAGTTGAAAATTGGTGGATCAGAAATCGTTGTCACCAACAAGAACAAAAAGGAATATATTTAGTAAGTATTTTGTTAGTAAGTATTTTATTATATTTAGTAAATACTTTACTGGAAATAACTTTGTAGTTCTTTGTGGGAAGACCTTTTGTATCTTCTTTCTCTTTCTTCCTTCATCACCAGAGTCTCGGTGTTCTTTTTTCTCTTTCTATTACAATGCCATATTATCCACTCATAATCACTTTTTTGCCTTGGGCTTACCTAGCCTTTATTTATTTATTTATTTATTTATTTATTTAGTTAGTTAGTTTCCAGCTGGAATAAATATACCTTAAATTTTTTCCTTGGTTCATGTGAAAAAAATGAAATGTTTTGTTTCTTTTTAGTCTTGTAATACAGTGGCGATTTGTAAACCGAATCCAGAAGCAAATGGCTGCTTTTAAAGAGGTATTCATTTACTTTCGTTTGTTCTTCTGTAATTTTAAAGTAAAATTCAGAAGTTTCAAGTATTAGGGCCCACCATGTCTGGGAAGAATTAATAGATGACTGGCTTTCAAAAACAATTTTTCATTGTATTTTTATATTAAAAATATTAAAATGAACCGATGTTCACTGTTAAAACTCAGTCATTCAAGAAGTCCATACAGTTAACATTGACAGTCCCCCTTCATGTCAGTCCCCACTTCTCATCTTTTCCCAGTCATGACTGCTGCATCTTAAGCAATCTTAGGTGAATAAGAGTCAAGAGTGGGGAGTAGGGAAGGGCACCTGGGTGACTCAGTCAGTTAAGCGTCTGACTTCAGCTCAGGTCGGGATCTCATGGTTTTTGAGTTCGAGCCCCACATCAGGCTGTGCAGTGACAGCATGGAGCCTGCTTTGGATCTTCCCTCTCTCTCTCTCTGCTCCTCCCCTGCTTGCACTCTCTCTCTCTCAAACATTAAAAAAAAAAAAAAAAAAGACTGCTGTAGGGATAGTGGTATATGCCACCTATTTTCCTACACGGGATCACACTATACATGTTGGTTTGTGACTTGTTTTCTTCTCTTATCAAATATTTATTGGAGATCCTTACATGTCAAGATGCATAACTACCCTTCCTTGTGCTTGGGGCTGCATTTTATTCATAATGTAAATTCGTAAGTTATTTAAACTTCCCCCATTGGTGGACATTTAGGCTATTGTCAGTGCACTCATTTCTTAAACTAACTTAAAATCTTCTGTTACATATTCATCAAGTACTTTTTTAATTTATTCAGTATCGAGCACTCACTATGTGTGTGGTGCTGCACAAGGCAGAAAGACATAGGTCCTGCTTTGGGGGGCAGCACATCTGGAGTGAAGTGGACAGAGGCAAGCCTGAAGTGCTTGGTAAGCACAGGGGAGAGCTGGAAAAGGGAAAGAGGAGGTGCAGGAAGGGATAGGGAATGCCTAGAGGACCTGGCCAGCCGCACAGAAGAAGGCAATGCAGTTCTAAACACAACGAATGGCACATGTAGTCTGGCAATAAGACAGACTGTGCACATGTGAGAGAAAATGCCAGCAATTCAAACACTGTTGAGGTGATGCAGGAGGTAGAACTAAGCTGGAGAGCTGAGCAATAGCAGGTTATGAAGGGTCTCCTTGCTAAACTGAAAACAGATGGAATTTGGGGTTTTTGTGGAAGGCGAATGAGGGGAAGGAAGGTGGCATTAAAGGCTGTTCTCCAGTAAAACAGCAGGATTCAATTTACATTTTAGACCATTCTGGAAGTGATGGGTAGTGAGTTAGAGATGGGTAAGACTAGCAGCAGGGCCAGATGGGAAGGTCCTATGGGGATCCAGGTGGGAAAAAGGAAGGCAGGAGCTAAGGTGCTGTGGTAAGATAGCCGTGTGTGTATTTGAATGGCATTCCAAAGGGACAACTGCAGCTTAGTGTGCTTTAAAGGATGGAGATCTGGGGGGCAGCATGGATTTGGGAATCATCTGTTTATGTGCACTGGAGCTGTGGACTAGGTAAGGTGGGAAATTGGAAAGAATGGTAAGAACAGCGAAAGTAGATGGCCACCGTGGAGATGTGGGAACACCAACATTGAAGGAATGAGCAGTAGAAAAGGAGACTTCGGAGCACCTGGGTAGCTCAGTCAGTTAAGCGTCAGACTCTTGATCTCAGCTCAGGTCGCGATCAAGCCCCAGCTCTGTCAACACAAAGCCTTCTTGGGATTCTCTCTCTCCCTTCTCTATACCCCTCTTCTGTTTACACGCTCTCTCACCCTCTCTCTCTCTCAAAATAAATAAACTTAAAAAAACACACACAGCAATATCTGAGTCATAACCCTGGACCTGGAGACTAATTCAGTTGGACCAGACATTGCTTTAAGAAAAAGAAAAAGGAAAGGAAACTTGGAAGGAAATTAGCAAATGCAGACAGAGGCACAAGAGAAAAACCACCAACAGCAGGCAAAGTTTCAAGAACAGAGGTGTGTTCGACAATATCATAGTGTGGATAAGTCAAATAAGATACAGAACTAGAAAGTGTTTATCAGAGTTAGCCCCAGAGCTGTCTTTGACTCTTTCCAGCACAGCTTCAGGGAAGCAGTGGCAGGCAGGTCAGATAGCAGTGGGTGGAGGCAGGGACAAGGGTGAGCGGGTGGGTTCAGTAATGTTTAATAACTTGGCAGTAAGGAGAAGAAAGACGGGTTTGCTTTTTTGTTGTGTTTTTAAGGTAGATAGGCTTAAATAAATGTAAATGCATGAGGAGTGAAATAATAAAGGGAAGGAGGTTTAGTGAAATGAGCCCCTTGGGGAAGCAAATAAAGCACAGAGAGAAAGCAGTACCCATCTCCACTGCAGTGAGAAGGGGGCCACAATGGATTTCGGTCTGGTTCGTATGTGGGAATGCAGAAGGCTGAGGGAATTCCATAAGCACCTCTATGTTCTCTTTCAAATAAAAATTATCTGCTGTAAAGAAGGGGTGGAAGAGAAGGAAGCGGCTTGGGAAATGTGGGGACGTTTCACAACAGCCGTTTTGAGGAATCAGTGAGAGAGAACAGACTGTGGACACATACATTTTCTTGCCAGTATTGAAATCTTGGTTAACTTAAGAAGCCATGGCTGGGTAGTGGTAGGGATCTCTGTGGATGTGGGATTTCTCCAGTAACAGCCCAGAAGCTGAAGTTTAAGAATGAGGATCGACTCTGCTAACCAGTTTTTTAAATACATTCTTTCTACTAGGGATTTTTTGAACTAATACCACAGGATCTCATCAAAATTTTCGATGAAAACGAACTAGAGGTAAGAAATATTCTTACTTTAAAACAGGATTTTTATACTCATTATTTTTCTTGTCTACAGTTTGACTTTTCTTATTATGTAGCTTCTTATGTGTGGATTGGGAGATGTCGATGTGAATGACTGGAGAGAACACACAAAGTATAAAAATGGCTACAGTGTGAACCATCAAGTGATACAGTGGTTTTGGAAGGTAATTGAAAGCTTCTGTTTCCATAAATTACTTTTCAATAGATTCAATCATGTGTAACCATACTAGTGGATTACACATAGATAACATCGATGATGTTGTTTTGTATACGTCTACCTTCTGGGTGTGGTTCCAACCTCCATACGTATTTATAGATAAGTAAGTGTTCAGAATGTAGTAAATGGCAGTAACAGCTGCAATGAGCGCTTAGTTCCTTATTAACTTAGAAACTGTTTGAGAGCACTTGTAATAACCTACAGTATATTCTCTGGGACTCCTGCATGGCTCCTTTAAATGTGATTTTCCATCTAATAGAGAAATGTGCATGCAACTCAATAATATCAGTAAATGTAATTTTTAAAAAGCCATGACTCACATCCAAGAAGATATTTTTGTCACTTCATTAGAAGACTGTGATCTCATTCTAAAGAGGTACCATGTAGCCTTGGAAGTGAAGTTTTAGAAACTTTATAGTCACCCATAAACATAAATGTAACTAACAGAAAGGTGTACATTTAATAACTGATCATGAATACCAAAAATTCTGACAGCATTCTTCAGGATAGTTGTGTTACTTTTGTTCCAGTGGTATTCCTAAATGCTGTTTTTATCTGATTCAGGCTGTTCTAATGATGGACTCAGAGAAAAGAATCCGATTACTCCAGTTTGTCACTGGCACATCTCGTGTGCCTATGAACGGGTTTGCGGAACTATATGGTAAGGATTTTCCATAGATCACTTAAAAATGGAGTGATGCCATTTGCCTTCTCATTGCTGATTAATTGTCAAGCTTCTATCATTTATACAAACATTTAGCTTAGTAAAAAGAATTAAGATCCTTAGATGATTTAATCAGACACACTGAAGTACACCAGAAGATACGCACACCTTCTAATCAGATACCAAAGGAAAAAGCATACAATGACTCGAGTTACTTTCTACTTTTGAGTTTTATTTTATATTTTTAAAGTTTATTTATTTATTTGGAGGGGGGGGAGAGACAGAAAGAGAGAGAGGGAGAAAGAGAATCCCAAGCAGGCTCGAACTCACAAACCATCAAATCATGACCTGAGCCAAAACCAAAAGTTGGACACTTAACCGACTGAGCTACCCAGGTGCCCCTCCAACCTTGAATTTTAAATTTGATTCCCACTGTATGTTCCATCACATAAAAAGCATTGTCTGTAGGGTGATAATTTAGGGCAACATGTAATGTCCCACAGAATGTTAGTTAGTGTACAAAAAAAAAACAAAGAGGGAAATACATTTGAGGAAATACTAGACTAAACAAGGTTGAGTAGATTTCTTTGGGACTCGTTCAGAATATTTACTATGAAAAAAAGGGGTTTCCAAAATGTATTTGATCATGGAATCCATGTGTATGTGCATTAGCATGTGTGATGTGCGTGGTTGTGTGTTGTGCCTGCCTCTGTGTGTGTGTGTGTGTGTGTGTGTGTGTGTGTGGTGCATGTATATGTGGTAGTGATTAGAGGGTAGAGAATCTCATGAAACTACTATTCCTCAGCTTTGTAGGAAATGGCAGGACTGGTGACAAGACTGCACATATCTTTCATATTCAAAATAGTTACTATAAAGTGAAATTCTGCAGATCCATCAAACTGTTTTCCAGTTGATATATCTCATAGCACTAGAGGTGTGTTTTGTAAAAATAACTACTGGGGCACCTGGGTGGCCGAGTCGGTTGAGCATCCAACTCTCAATTTCAGCTCAGGTCATGATCTCACTGTTCATGGGTCCAAGCCCCATGTCAGGGTCTGTGCTGACAGTGCAGAGCCTGCTTGGGATTCTTTCTCTCCACTCTCTCTGCCCCTCCCCCCACCACTCTCCTCTCTCTCTCTCTCTCAAAAATAAACCCTACTCTCTCTCTCTCTTAAAAACCTTACTGTTTCTGATGTAGATCACCTTTTCTTAAATCAATGAATATATGTTTATTGGAATGACATTTACTTGCTCTTAAAGATTTTAAGAAGAATATCTTTCAGAGAAGGTATAGCTCAGATAGAGTCCCACTCAGAGCAACAATGAAGTTTAGAATTGTTCTGGGAATGACAAGTCAGAACTGCTGCGTCAGTAGTTACTGAGCTGAATTTTTCATGCAAAGAGAAAGCTGTCACTGTCTGATGGGATCACTAACCCCCAGCCCTGTCGGTCTCCTCCTCAGCAAACCTGGTCTCCTTAAGCTTCACGTATATTTGTTTGCAGAACCCGTTAAGCACGTGCCACTTCCCCACCTAGAGCTACCTCGCACCCTGAGAAGAATGGGGCTCTGCCCTAACCAGTACGCCCCTTCCTTGCCTAGTTAGATATCTTTGCATTTGTCTTTGCAGTGATTTCCCGTGACTTCCCTTCCTTTCTCTTCTCTTACACTTTAGCCAATTACAGTAGGGAAAGATCAAGGCAGGACAAACACCTGCTTCCATGTCTAGCTCCACATCCCTCTTTTAGGCAGTCCAGGCCTACAGCCATCCACTGATTTCATGAATTGTTTGGAATTTGGGGGAAATATCCCACACATGGAGCCAGAGGTGGTTGATTAGAATATAACACAAATTCTTATGCACTTTCAGAAAGAAGTAGCAGTTGCTTCAAAATGTTAATATTATAATGCACTATCATCTAGCCAATTAAAAGTGTATAAGGTTTATATCGGTTGACTTAGAGGAAATTTTTGCAATGGATTGTTAAGGTGAGAGAATCAAGAGGCAGGGAAATATATATGATTCCATGTTATGGAAAACAATGACTAAAGTACTGACATTTTAACTGTGAACATAATTGTGATGTATGGTGTGTATAAAGCAATACTTTTTGAGAAAACTAACATTGAGAATAGCCAATATTTTCAGTACTGCTTCTGGCAATTACACTCACACACATAATTGGATAGATTATAAGATATGGGGAAAAGTATAGAAGGTTTTACAAGAGTTATTAACACTGATTACCTGGGTGGTGGGAGGATGCTGAGAATTGGGGAAAGGAAGAGCTAAGTGAAAACTTCATAGAAAAAAAAATTTCTGAAAGGGTCCATGATAAAACAAAAATGTAGCATGGATAACATGATCACGTGCAAACAAAATTCCACATGTATGCACATGCACAAAACGATTCATGATCTAATGTTTACTCAGATTTAATAGTGGAATTTGAGGTGATTTTTATACCCTTCATTATATTTTTCTCTATTGCTTCAATTTTCTTGCAGTGAGATTATATAATCAGAAAAAAATAAAGCTTTTTTTAGTGGGACTGAAAAAAGAAAGAAAATAACTCATTTTCTCTTTGTACCTATGAAGGAGGTGGTATATGGAAACACAGAGCTAGAAAACAGCAAAAATATCACCAGATATACTACCTAGAGGCAGAGAGACATCGTGGCCATAGACGAGCTGATGGAAGGGAATCTTTATCTCGTATCTGGACGATGAAGCCATCAAGTATAGGAGAGCCTTCATTTCTTACGAGTTTAAAGAAACTCGATTAGTTCTCTGCATGTTTAAGTTCTGCATTGGAAAACTGAGTTGTGAAATTCTAGGGATTCCTATAAAGAATAAACGAAACTAGGGGTGCCTGAGTGGCTCAGTTGGTTAAGCGTCCAACTTCAGCTCAAGTCATGATCTCACGGTTCTTGAGTTCGAGCCCCGCATCAGGCTGTGTGCTGACAGCTCAGAACCTGGAGCCTGCTTCGGATTCTGTGTTACCCCTCTCTCTGCTCCTCCCCCATTCACTCTCTCTCTCTCTCTCTCTCAAAAATAAATAAATAAATAAATAAATAAATAAATAAATAAATAAATAAATAAATAAAGAGAATGAGTGAAACCAGAGCAACCCTTCTTCCTTACAGGCTCAAATGGACCACAGTCATTTACAGTTGAACAGTGGGGTACCCCTGAAAAGCTGCCAAGAGCCCATACATGGTAAGTGGTTTCTTAAACACTTAGAGAATGAGTTTTCTGAGAGTAAAGCTCCCGTGACAGATAGTCTAGGTACAGAAGGTCTAGCCGCTCTGTGCTGCAGCAGCAGCAGCAGCAGCAATGGAGGAAGCAGAAACACCAACCCAGGAACAGGTGTATCTTTGCCAGGTAGGCCTGGGCTTGAAGTCCAGGTAGGTGAACATTGGAGAGGCCGGTCTCAGCTGTTGACCATATATTGCCTCCCTTGCATGAAGGATGGGCCATCCCAAGAGAAGCTGGAACATTCCCTTTTGGAGATTAAAGTAGCAGATGAACCCAGACATTTGGAAGTCAAGGTGGTTTTGACAGGACACGACCAAGAATTCATGGGATGAGTCCACAGCTACAGTCCAGTCCTGTATCTTCCTTCTCCCCAGTGATAAAATGTCTTCCAGCATTGTTGAGCATGTCATGAGTAGCACCATTACTATTGGTCTGTCAGCGTGGTAACCAGTCCCTCTCTGTTCTTTCAGCTTTAATCGCTTGGACTTGCCACCCTATGAATCATTTGAAGAATTATGGGATAAACTTCAGATGGCAATTGAGAACACTCAGGGTTTTGATGGTGTTGATTAGATTCCAAATAACAATCTGGAGTGTTTCACTGCCTCTTTTGTATAAGCAAAATCTTGACTTATGATTTTCCAGGGAACTACTAAACCTTGGCCATTGTTTCTTCCCAGAGAGTGGGGAAAAATCACATAAAAGCATACGAAAAAATAGTATGACAGCCTTACCATTATTTCATTCACTCTTAAATAATGTGTTGCATTTACACAGCTGTTTCTCTCTGTCTTTAGAGTTCACACTCTAGGATATAAGTCCTGTGTGCCTGAAATAGTGAGTTCTGTCCTTAACATTTACCTCTTATACAGTATTGGCCAGGCAGTTGTTTCTTAAACTACTGAAATGATAACTGTGAAATATTTGTGATAAGTGTCATGTGTGAAAAGTGTGATGCTTTTTGAGAAGGAAAACTGAAATTTGGAAAAGAACACTTTACAGTGGAGTAAACTGCAATATACTTAGTGCTGCCTGCAGCTCTTTATTATTTTGTAGACCTTCCTGCCGCACCTTAGCACCCAGATTTTTGGAAAACCCTTGGGAAGTGTGTTACCTATACTTTTAGTCAACTGACTCACTTGCAAAAAAACAAAAAATGTTTGCTTCTTTATTTTAAAAGTATTTGGCTTTTGTTAACATGTAGCTTTACTAAACAAGGTGGTTTGTAAGATATGTGAAGCAAGTTCAAATTTGCAGAGCGTGAAGAGTATTAACTCCGTCGCCTTGCCTGTATATCCTCATGGTTCATCAGCATGGTCATCACTCCTTCGCGTTTAAGGGAAAAGAATTCCTTCTTCGAACATTAAACAAAAGCTCCACAGAGCAGTATTTCTAAGTATGCCTTGAAGAACTAAGTTAAGTGTATAGTACTTTTCTAGTCATTCTTTACACTTGCACAATTACGTAGTAAATCTATGTTTACAGGGTTTATTATGTTTACAGACTAAGCTAATTTCTATAGTTGCATTTTTATATTTTTAGTATTTCACTTTAGTCAAAAAACCAAATAATTTGTTAAAAATAACCAAAGAATAGTCATGATGCACAATTTGTATTAAATTTATTACCATATTTCTTATGCTTTTTAAAAATACTGTTTACTATGAAAATGATAACGTTTTACTCTAAATGCAAAACTCTTTAGGAAAAATGCTACAAGTAGGATCCTACTTTAACCAAATTGAAGTACATAGACATCACATGCATGCACTCAACAAATGTGTTACTGCATGCCTGCTGTGTGCTTGGCACTGTGCCAGGCCCTGGGGGTCAGGGCCGAGAGCTTCAAAGATATCTAGCTCAGTCCTCACCTCAAGGAACTTATAGATGTGTAAATGAAATTTTAAACAATCAAAAGAGGGGTGAGAAGCAAAAGGCAAAAGGGAAAGTGTCCCAGGGCACCTGCAAAGATAAAGTGTGCCAAGACTGTATTTATATGTTTCATACGTATATTAGAAAGATTATACAGAAAACGCTCTTGCAGAAAGTTCAACCTATTTCTCAATATGGTGTCTTGGTCATTTAGGAATAATTGTAAATATATGTTATGAATCTTCTTAAATACATATATATACTCCAAGAGTTGTAAAAGAGTGCTGCTGGCTATTGGTTTCAGTTAGACAACACAATAGGTACAAGTGTGACAGTAGCCAACCCACTTGCCAAATGCCTCTAGATCAGTGCACCCTGCGTTTTGTCTTCACCTGAGTTAACCAGCGTTCAGGCAAGACTACCAGATATAGTGCGAGTTTTATCACTTAACAACTGTTTAAACTGAAGCAACTTACTTAACGTCTTTGGGCTCCTGTTCTTTCATCCATCAAAGGAGAACAATCACACCCACCCTCATTGCCATGGAAGACTGTTGTGAGTTCCAGAGAGCTGTTTTGTAAAGCCTGATACAATCAGAAGATGCTTTGTGCTTTGTGCTGACCATCAGATTTTGTCAAATCAGGTGTGCACACTAGCTACACTCCCAAAGAAGAACCTCTTCATTTAAAAATAAAATGTCTGCTAATAAACAAAGAAGTAGGAACATCTCTGATAGTGTGTGTATATATGTTTATTTGTACATGGATCTTACCATCAGAATTCATTTTCTCCACATCAGCAAAATAATATTAATATGGGCCAATGCATTTTGAAATGTCCTCCTTATAGAGACCTTAATGTGAAAACTATTTTTGTTAAAACAGGATTTTACCACATGGTTGTTTAAATATCATTTCTGTGAAATATCATAGCAGATAGGAGCTTGAGAAAATACAAAGCGTGCTTTTCATCTGACTGATAATTCACTTGGATGATCCTGTAACTCCCATAAAGTGTTAATGACTCCCAAGGTGTCAATGAGACCAGACACTCCACCAGCTCCCAGCCACAGACCGTCTTCCCTTTCGTCTCCAGGTGTGGATTGATGGTCTGGAAGGAACTTGTATCAAGTGACACAGCCTCTCATCCCAGAAAGAAAAGTGTCTCAAATGCAATCTACAGCTGGAGAGTAAATAGGGTCATTTTCATAAAGCAAGGATGTTCTATTTTTCTAGAAATTATAAGCACATAATGTTAGCCTATATTTTCTCTGTAATCAAACTTTAACATAGACATAAAATTGTAATACAAATGCATTTCATCCTAACTCAAATTTAAAATGGTATTTGTTTTCATTTTTTTATTTATAATGCTGAAATTATTCCACATAATTATCAAGTTAAACACAATTCGTTTTGATTATAAGCCATTTAACATTGTTTTAAAAATTCTTCTCATATGGTAAATATATATCAAGATTAATGTATCAAATTTATTGCATAAAGTATAAAATCATTTTTAAAAATCTTGATGCCACAAATAAAGTTCTATTCTAATAAAAACAAAAACTGTGATTCATTCTTAAATAGAAATGTCTCCAAGCCAGTATTCTGGGTCATATCTTCTGGTCTAGTCCTTTGCAGCACATATGGAATTCTCAAGAGCATCTTGAATTTGTATCTGATGGATTGGCATGATTATAAATTCATAACCGCGGATAATTTCCGCTTTACAAACAGGTCATTTTCCAAAAGTCTGGTTGTTAGTGAATGATCCAGAAGATAATATAATAACATACTTACAAATGGACTGGATTCAGACAGGGTATTGCCCATTCAAGAAGCCAGCTTGTAACCGAACCATTATTTATAACCTTGTTTCCATGAAAGCAGGAGTTCAAGTATTAATTCAGAACCAAGTATCTTTTTCTCCTTCCTCTAGGCACCTGGAAGTTTCCCAGTTAGAAGGGAATCCCAAACTAATTCAAGCCAGCCCTGGGAACATACTGTTCCAGCCCCCTATTTGTGTGAAAATTCAGACTGTAGTTTTTAATCCTTGGGAGTCAGGCCACTGCCCTCTCCACTTCTGCCCCTTCAGGGCTAACCAGCTCGTCCTCAGTGAGCCCACACCACGCCTCCCTGTACAGGAAACCTTTGTTTTGCAGTCCATCAGGGGCAGACACATTCCTCTTATAAAGGACATTAAACTGAGTGTTGGAATCTCAGTGCCTCACTATGAATAAAGGGCTCCAGGAGATTTGTGTGTATTTTTCTTGAAAGGTAAAGATTAACACTAACTTAGCTGCCTGTTTGGTTCTTCCAGTCCGCCTTTGCAGCCATCCTATGCAGGCTCTCCATCCTACACCAGTGTTTCATCTCAAGTACACACGTCTGATCGGGTTACTCTGCCAAACAACCTCTGAAGGCTCCCAAAACTGGAAGCATGAAGCACACCCCGTTGGCACAAAATGCAGGCTGATCTCCGCTTCATGTAAGAGAGTTCCACCTTCCCTCACAACCCACTCAGGCCTGTGTTGCCCCCAAACCAGGCCTCTCTCCAGCCCCTAATTACTGCAGCCTCCTCGCTGCTTGCTCTCCTGGCGTGCTTTCACCCCTCGTGTCCACTTGAGAATCACCCCCTTTAGACCAGTGGAAAGGTGCTGTGGCCTCAGCATTTGATATATGCTAGCATGAATGGCTCTGTATTGCAATGCTTTGTTTTTACATAATTCTCTCCTACAAACTTTTGGGCAGCTTGAGGACAGAGATGATCTGGTATACATCTTTTTAATATGTGCATTTCCCCAAACAAATATTTGATGAATATTACAATCTGAAAAATGCTACAGCCCCCATGTATTGAGCCCCTCCAGTATCCGTCCCTGGCACTGTGTGATAAAGTGCAGGAAGTTCTGTATTGAGGGGGACACTGGGAACTATACAAATACACATCCAGAGAGGGAGCTTGATTGAGATCCTGCTGAGCACTGGGGTCTGCAGTAAACATTTACGTGGATCCCATTTAATCTTCATAAAAACTCAGTGAGGCAGGTTTTATAGGCTCAAGAAGGACAAGCAATTCACCTGAGGCCACACAGCTTGTAAACCTGGTGGATTATGAACCACAACAAAGTAAGAAAAGCTATGGGATCCCACAAACAAATCAGCATGCGTAGTAGTTTCCTACTGCTGCCTAACACATTACCACAAACTTAGCAACTAAAACCAACACCCATTCATCATCTCACTCCAGTAGGTCAGAAGTCCACACAGACTCAGTAGGTTCTCTACTTAGGACCTCACAAGGCCAAGACCAAACTGTCAACCAGCTGGGTTCTTGTGTGCTTCCATGATCCTTCAGTGTGTTGACAATATCCAATTCCTTGTGACTGTACGTCTGAGGTCCCCATTTTCTCACTGGCTGTCAGCTGGGGGCCACTCTTAAATTCCAGATGCCACCTCTACCTTCAAGGCAGCAATGGTGTGTGGAAAATCTTCATTCTTGGAATCTCCCTGATGTCCTCTTCTGCCACCAGGTAGGGAAAGTTCTCTGCTTTTCAAGGCTCACTTGAGTAGATTAGGCTCATCTCCATAATCTCCCCTTTTGAAAGCTGACTGTGCCATAGGCAGAACAGAAGGAGTGAGGGCTTACCACATTCATAGGTTGCAGGTGTTGGGCACTTGAACTGCTGGGGGCTATTACTGGAAATTTGGCCTCCCATATAAGGTAAAGGTGAAGAATAGCAAAGATTTATGGAGACACCACTTGAAAACTACTGAATATATCTAATTTTATACTGCGCAGTTCAGTTTTCCATTTGTTGTCAATGAAGTGCCAGATAGATAAACTAAATGCTAATATCAGCCCGTAGGATTTGACTTCAGCAGCTGTAAATTCACAAATCCTTGCTCTCAGGTAAGCCACCCATTTGTGTTTTTTTTTTTCTTTCAGTGACATCAAGGTTAGATTGGCCTGAAATTAGATTCAGCTCATCCTTAGGAGCCTCCTTATTATATAAAGGGAAATAAAAAATCATAGCTACTCTTTTTATTTGTTTAAACAGTTGGTATTCTTCCCAGTGAAATCGTGTTCAGGATGATGAGGTTAAGTGCGAATCAACTTAGAGCTGAGAAGGGAAGAAAGCTGTTCATAGCCCAGAGTTGCTGATCATTGGGACTTTAGGTCTCTGTAGAGAAGGGGAGGGGGTACTGCAGACACCCTGGTGACAAGGTCCTGTGTAGTCACCCAGCTCTGGAGCAGAGGTTTTTTTCTCCTTGGGACACTAACGAGAAATTTAAACCATAACTGTAGGTCCATGAGTATGCTCAGTCCATCATTTAGGTTCTGATTTACATTATCCTGTGAAAAATAACCAATTATTATGAAGGGAAACCCCATGCCTTCCTGAGAGTTGTTTTTTTTTTTTTAACACTCTTATTTTATAAATGAGAAACTCAGGCATATTCTCTCAAATTAAGGAGAGGTGATGAGAACAGTGAGCTAAGGATAATCCCAGTTTAAACAAACAGGATTTTCACTGATGCCAGACTTGAAAACGCAGTCCAGATTAATGACTTTGTTAATACTCAGTCACTGGGCCTTAACCCAAGTGTAGCATAAATATTCTTCCAGACATGATGACAGTGAAATAGCTTATGTTTGGCCCTCCGAAGTGATGACCAACTTCTCAGTGATAAATGGGTAGTAGCCACCTGGGTTTGCTTTCATAGCATGCCTGTTTATTGTAATGGCGTAATGCTTGCGAATACATGTTAATGTTGTGCAATTCTAAGCTACAAGGAATTCTGTAATGTTTTATCCTTGCCTACTTCTTAAAAAAAAAAAAAGTGTGAGAAGCAAAGACAACAAGCTCTGTTAACTCAGCCACTACTAGGACTCCAAATATCTGGGGTTGCTTCAGAGACTCAGTTGACATATCTCCCCGCTTCCCATCTGGGAACAATGTGAACCAAAACTTGGGATTTATTGTCAAGACCTCTAATCACTAATTTAACCATTGTCTGGGCAGGGAAAAGGGAACATGCAGCTTGCAAGCTTTTGGACTATTTAAGACCTTACCTGGAGCCAAAACCTAATCCAGCACTGTCCAATAGAAATATAGTACAGGGGCGCCTATGTGACTTAGTCAGTTAAATGTCTGACTTTGGCTCAGGTCATGATCTCATGGTTTGTGAGACTGAGCCCTGAGTTGGGCTCTGTGCTGACAGTGCCAAAGCCTACTTTGGATTCTCTGTCTCCCTCGCTCTCTGCCCCTCCCCCACTTGCATTCTGCCTCTCTCAAAAATAAATATAAACATTTTTAAAAAAGAAATACAATACAGGTGACCTGTATAATTTTAAATTTTCTAGTAGCACATTTTATTTATTTTTTTGAAGTTTATTATCTATTTTTGAGAGAGAGAGAGAGAGAGAGAGAGAAGGAGGGGCAGAGAGGGAGGGAGACAGAATCCCAAGCAGGTTTGCACTGTCAGCGCAAAGCCCAATGTAGGGCTCGAATCCACAAACCATGAGATCATGACCTGAGCCCAAGTCAAGATTCAGACCTGAGCCACCCACGCACCCCATCTAGTACACATATTAAAAAGTAAAAAGAGATAAATGACTTTAATTGTAATAGTATATCTTATTTGACCCAATATAGAGAGAGGAATATTACCATTCCAGCGTGCAAGCAATATAAAATTGCTAGTGAGATATCTTTCATTTCTGGGTGCTAGGTCTTTGGAATGCAGTATGTATTTTATGCTTTACGGCACATCTCAGTCCAGACTGGCCACGTTTCCAATAACCATATGTGGCTACTTCTACCACTGGGCTCAATGGGCCTAGGTCATGCTTCCACAGAACATACGGGAATTGAGAAGCAGCTAGAAGTGGCTCACCTGGTAATGTGCTAAATTAGCTTGCTTTCTCCAGGCAACTCCAGACACTTGGAAGAAGTTCCTCTAGGAGAGCTAAACGCTGAAAACAAAGCAACATCCTAGACAGTTGCTCTGTAGCCATTCCAAATTTTATATTTAGGAGCTTAAGAATGGTGGTCTGGTTGAAAGGGGAACTGTGTTCACCCTGTAAGCCCAATGTTTCCACTTAGATTATATGTTTCACAGGGATGACTTGGGAGAAATCTGATGCGGGTTATGGGGAAGGAGACTAAATCTCCACATCACAACCCAAGACTGCTTCCTAGTGCTGACATTGTCCTCTATGGTGTCCCGTACTGAAGGTCATGGAAGCTGTGGGCAGAAGCAAATATATGGGAATCGCTGGAAACCAGCATCCAGGGTGAAGATCTTGGAAGATTGTCACTAGGACAGAGTGAAGGGGACAGGGAATGGGGTGGTTTATCAGGAAGAAATAGCCAGAAAGTTGGGGGTGGCAATAAGATTGGACAACTGGGAAGATAAGGCTACTGCAGAAGAGGGAACTCCACGGGGTCTCAGGGGGTCACCTGGGAAAGATCTCCTTTGACATTGCAGGGAAGGCAGAGACTGTGGGAGAGACATCTGTTTGTTTTCTCTGGTGCAAGGAGAATAACAAAATGCGACCAGGAGGGCTAATAGACTGCAGATGGAGAACTTCTGGCTGAGAGCTCAGTCCAGCCAAAGGCTTTGAACTGGAACCAAACCTCTAATTTTCAGCAGTGCGTGTGGCCCATGAAAAAGAAAGAGTGAAATACAACAAGAGACTCACCAGAGATAATTATGAGTTACTCCCAATGAGTAAAATAGCAGAAATTATATTGGGCTGGAGAAACAGGGGCTCAATTGTGAAAGGCCTTATATCCAATGCTAAGGAATCCAAACTGTATATGCTGTCAACAATGGGGGAGCTATTCAAACATTATAAGCCAACAGCTTGTGATTTGGCAAGAACTTGCGCCAAAAGCTTGCGCCACCGATTTGGGGTAGCAAGACTTAGGGGCAGGTGCTAGTTGGGAAAACATGCCAGTGACACAGGAGAGAGACGGTAGCATCTGAACCCAGGATGGAGACGTGGGATTTGCGAGAGGTGGCAGGTTGAATCGGCCCCTGCTGTTGTTTCCAGAGGGGCAAGAAGGGCAGACAGGCGTCTAGGCTGCACCTACTCTGACATCCAGACTGGGGCAACGAGACAGGTCTCATGCTGCCACCGGAACAGAAACGGGAGATATGGACTCTGCCCCTGGTGATATCAAAGGGGGCCTTTGGTCGGCAGCGTGGATCTGAAAGTGGATGGAGATTGGGAGGTCATCAGCAAATAATTGAAAGCCTGTGAAGAGACCATATTACATGTGCTGCAAAATAGGAAAGCTGATCCATATTACCAAGTACCACTTCTGATAATTGTATTCTGCTTTGTAATTAATAGAATAAGTGATTCCATTTGGATGATTGGGGGAAGATTATAATCAAAGTAATTGGTAGTGTTTTTCTAGCCCCAACCAAGCTTTTAGGTGTTTCTTCCTTCTTTGTTAGGGTATTCCAGGACCCGTAATCATTGCCAAATAGCTTCTCCCCTCGTGCCAACGCCCCCACACATACACACACACCAGTGCACACACCTGTAGCCTGATGCCTGTTGATGACCAGACTCCTGCTCCCAATTTTCCCTGTGCCAGGCCAGATTTCAATTTGCTCCCTCCCATCTGAGACCCTCTCTGTGATTCCCCCTCCCCAGTCTTCTTCACTTTAGCATCCAGGTGCTGGCAGGCTAACGCCGTGGCACTCCAGCCCCAGCAACTGTGAGTAACTGCTGACTGGGGAAAGCTCTAGAAAGTCCATGATGAAGCGGGGGGGTTGGTGGAGAAGCTGAAACAGACCAGGGGGCCCTGAGGAGGGAGGTGAGGATGGGCTCTGAGACCTTGGGAGCGAATTGGGGGAAAGGAAGTGGAGGCTGGAGATGAGTTGAGGAGCCTAGAACAGCACAGAGGAGGTGGCAAACAGGCTGGCTGGCAGGAAGAGGATCGGAGCCTGTGTTGTCCCAAGAGCTACGTGGATGAAGCCTTGGCAACTCCAGAAGGGGAGCAGGTAAGGTGGCAAGCCCTTCGGGCAGGCACTAAAGCCCCTCCTCTCTACCTGCATACCCCTAAATGACCCTCAAGTACCTAAATGATTACATTTAGTTCCCTCTGGGGGACTGCCTCCCCATCAGGAGTGGTGAGATTCAAGGGCAATCGGACATGACCCCCACACCCATTTGCTGATGACTGAAATTGTCTTTATAGGAAATAAGACCTTTCACTTCTATATTTAGGAGGTTGGAATTATATTACAAAGGAAAAGATCACTGACCCCAAATGGATTCATAGTAATGTGTAAGTGACTGAGGTAAGAGCTGTTCCAATACTGATAGAGTAGGAAAAGGGACACCCTCCCTAGTTTGGAAAAGGGTCCTGAAACGGGAGGCTCTGGTCCTGTAAAGACCCATATCCCATCTCTGCAATTTCTCCTGGGCTCTGTTTACCTGAAATCAATCTCAGACCAAGAGATATGGCCGGGGCAGAGTTCCCGGTGTGAGCGGTGGTGGTGGTGGTGTTAGCTGCAGTGTGGCCCGCTGAATTATTTCATCTGCCTGAGATTTCACTTCAGACTTTTGTGTAGATGTATCTCACAAATCTCTTTGCCTCAAAATACTTCCAAACATTGAGTTATTCAAAAGATGCTTACTATTCATGGGCATGAACTCAGAGAACAAACATGCATACACCAAGAGGGACAGACATAAATGTGAGGTTTTCTTTAATTATACTGGTTCTCTAGTTAAATATAACAGGCACTACTTGTGTGAGTCTACAGAATCTTTTCCAGAGTGACAATAACTTTTTCCCTCTGACTCAACCTCTTTCTTCATCTCGGCCTCCACTGCCAGCACTGTGGGGAGGGCCTTGTTCCGAAGTCTGTTTGCCAGGTTATGGGGCCATGGAAGTCTCTTTAACTGGTGGAACACAGATTTCTCAGCCCTTTTAAAATGATCTAACATACATACCGTGGTCAGAATAGTGACTCAGCCACTGAAAGGATATTTTTTTTTTAGTCCGTGACAAATGTGTGAAAGCTATCTAACTGTTCCCTCTCTTCCTAATTAGGACACCGGGAAGTACTAGAACACACAGTGTACTGACCCACTCTAGAGAGTCCCTTACGTTTGGATAGTGCTTTCGATTCTCTTTAATGTATTCTTATTTATTGTCTCACTTTATTCAATGCCAGGAAAAGTGAGTAGGGCAGGCGTCATTATTCTCCTCTGACAGATCAAAAAGGTAAAACAAGACACAGCAAGGGTTTGCCTTTGGTCACAGAGTAAATTAGGAGCAGACTTGGATCTAGAAGTGAGGTCGGCCTCTTTGGGTGGTCCCCTGACCCAGGCTTGATAGAATTTCAGAATTTTGTACTTAGGCCTGATGAGCTCACCTGAATCTCACTGTGCCTGACCTGAAGGTGAGGTTTGGAAGCAACCCCCACATCAGGAATATCAGTCACAGGGCCGGTACCCTTCCTCCCGTCGAGATAGAACAGGTGGAGATACATGAGATGCACACTGTCCATCGCTGAGCCAGGGGCTAACGGGCAATAGGAACTAACCAGATTTGTATTTGTTCATGTAACCTTCTTAGGCTCTAAAACTGGTAGTGGTAGTAAACAATATTCCTAAAATAACAAGTATCAGCAATGGATAAAATTTTCCAAATAGTTAAACATTACAACTAATTAGAAATAGAATATCCAGGTGGCTTAGTCGGTTGAGCATTCCGACCTCGGCACAGGTCATGATCTCACCATTCATGGGTTCGAGCCCCGCATCAGGCTCTGTATTGACCTCTTGCTCAGAGCCTGGAGCCTGCTTCGGATTCTGTGTCTCCTTCTCTCTCTGCCCCTCACCTACTCACGCTTTGTCTCACTCTGTTTCTCAAAAATAAATAAATGTAAATAAAAAATTAAAAAAAAAAGAAATAGAATATCCCTGGATGCTTTTGGCTTAGAACACCACCCTTCACTTACACAGAGGGTTTGCTAAAGATCCTCTAGTGAGGGTGGCTGTGCCAGGGTCTTTGTTCTGTCCCTCAGACCTTGTTCTCTGTGTCTTGATCACTTCTTTCCTGTCATTCTGTGTGTTCTATGGGTGTGTGTGAGAATAAGAACGGAGGGGGTGCATATGTGTAAACTTCCCACAGTATATCCAATGCCTGGTTATTCTAATACAAGGGCTTTGCTGTCCTGGCTATGAAATTTACTCTTTTCTCCTCTGCTGTATTCTGAAATTTTGTGTCCCAGGTCACTGACTTCATTGGTTATATCAGCCTTCCCTTCCCCCTCTTCAAGGGAGAAACTGTTTATCTTTCTCAAGAAATTTTATGGTTTAGGTGGGAAAAATCTGGCTCCCCACAGAGCCCTGAGAGGAAGATCCAAGAAAGAAAATAATCTTGTATTTCTGGCATTTCCTGGCTGCCCCGAGCATCGCTGTACAGCTGACATTGATAAAATTTCATCAAAGGTATTGGACAATCAGGCTACAGGTTTTTAAAACATCACTTACTATGTGAGTCATACTAGCACTTAAGACATTGTGGTCTTTTTTTCTACATAGAATGTGGCATACACTGTCTCAGTTTTGCATGTCCTCACATTCCTAAGGACTCCATACAGCCCCTCAAGTAATTGAAAAGCAATTTTAAAATAAAACTTGGCACCCCTGACAAACACAAAAGCATTCCGGAACAAATGGAAAGACACCTCCTGTTCTTGTACAGGATGACTCAACACTATAAAGATGTCATTTTTCCTAAGTTAATTTAAAAATTGAATGCAGTACCAAGTTTTCTTAGGCAGGTTGATATTAAAGAGTTCACATGGAAAAACAGAAATGCAAAAATAGCAAGAAAACGCTTGAAAACAAGAGATGAATATATGATAAATCCTGTATAATTAAAAGTGTGTCTGGAGGGGTCCACCTGGGTGGTTCAGTCAGTTGAGCATCTGACTCTTGATTTCAGCTCAGGTCATGATCCCAGAGTTGTGGGACCCGGCCCCGTGCTGAGCTCCGCACTGAGCTTGGAGCCTGCTTAAGATTCTCTCTCCTGGGTCACCTGGGGGGCTCTGTTGGTTAAGCATCTCACTTCAGCTCAGGTCATGATCTCACAGTTTGTGGGATCAAGCCCCCCATCAGGCTCTCTGCTGTCAGTATGGAGCCTACTTTGGATCCTCTGTCCTCCTCTCTCTGCCCCTCCTCTGCCTCATACATGGTTTCTGTCTCTTTCAAAAATACACATTAAAAAAAATTTTAAAGATTGTCTCTCTGTCCCTCCCTCTGCACCTCTCCCCCATTCATGCTTTCTCTCTCTCTCTCTCTCTCTCTCTCTAAAAAAAAATAAAAAATAAAAGTGTGGGGGCTCCTGGCTGGCTGAGTCAGTAGAGCATGTGACTCTTGATCTCAAGGCTGTGAATTCAAGCCCCACACTAGGTGGAGAGATTACTTAAAAACAAAATGTTAAAAAAAAAAAAAAGTGGCAGGCCACATAGACTCTTAAAAAAAAAGTGTGGCAGGCAACATAGACCAATAGACCAGTAAAATAGAAAAGGAAGCCCCAAAATACACCCAAGTATATAGGGAATTTAGTTGACATTAAAGGTGGCATCTCAAATCCTAGGGCGAAGATGGACATTTTAATAAATGTTGCTGTTCACAATAGTCAAAGAAAGTGGAAACAACCCAATGTCCATCTAATTAATGGATAAACAAAAAGATGTACTTATAAAATGGAATATGATCCAGTAAAAAATTAAATACAGATACATTCTACAACATGAATGAACCCTGAAAATGTGCTAAGTGAAAGAAGGCAGTCACAAAAAACACCGTTGTGTGATTCCACTTATATGAAATGTCAAAATTAGGCAAAACCATAAGGACAGAGAGTGGTTAGTGGGTCCTAGGTTTGGGGAAGGATAGACAATAAGACATAAAGTTTGTTTTTGGGGTGATGACAATGTCCTAAACTTAGATTGTGTTGATGGTTGCAGAATTCTGTGGATCTATTAAAACCATTGAATTGGGGGTGCCTGGGTGGCTCAGTCGATTGAGCATCTGACTTCGGCTCAGGTCATGATCTCAGGGTTCACAAGTTGGAGCCCCACGTGGGCTCTGTGCTGATAGCTCAGAGTCTGGAGCCTGCTTCAGATTCTGTGTCTCCCTCCCTTCCTATCCCTCCCCCACTCCCACTCTGTCTCTCTCAAAAATAAACGTTAAAAAAAACATTGAATTTTACACCGGAAAGGGGTGAGTTTTATGGTGTATGAATCACATCTGAATGAAAATGCTTAAATAACGGACAAAGGACCAAAAACCCAATAGAAAAATGGGGATGACATTTTTTAAACATATGAAAAAAATGTTCAAATTCATTCACAATTAGAGAAATACATGTTCAACAATACTGAGAAAGTACTTCTCACCTAGGATATTGGCAAAAATGACACAGTATGATGATAGACTCTGTGGGCTGTGGGGAGACGGGCATTCCCATGTGACGCTGGTGGACATGCAAGCTGCAGAGAGGATTAGGCAATACCTAACAGAACTGCGAATGCAATTTGACCCGGCAATACCACGCCTAGGAAACTATCCTGCGGATGTAATTCCAACAAAGTGAAAATATAGGGACACAAGGTTATTCACTGCAGCACTGCTGGTAATTGCAAATCGAAATGCTCAGTCATAGGAGACTGATTGTGTAAGCTGTAGTTCATCTATGAAATGGAGTACCAAGCAGGTCTCTAAAATAATGAGGAACACCTCCATAAAATTGAGATGGAATGATTTCTAGAATATACTGTTGAGTGAAAAAAAAATAACATGAGGAAGAACATCTATATAATTTTTTTTGCCTTTGCACAAAAAAAAAAAAAAAATATGGGAAGATTAAACCAGAAACTAAAGAGATAGGTTACTGTTGTGGGTTGAATTGTGGTCTGGCTACCCCCTTTCCCCACAGCCCTGAAAAGCTATGTTGAAGTCCTGATGTCCAGGACATCAGAATGGGACCTTTTTTGGGAACAGGGTCATCGCAGATAGAATTAGTTAAGATGTGGTCATACTGAAGTAGGGTGGCCTCTAATCCAATGTAAGGACAGTGTCTGTACAAGGAGGATGACTGTGTAAAGAGAGAGACACAAAGGGAGAGCACCATGTGAGGGTGAAGGCAGTGATAAGGGTGATGTGCAAGCCAAGGAACAAAAAGATTGCCCACAAACCACTGGAAGTTAGGAAGCGCAAGGAAGGATTCGGATGGAACATGGCCCTGCGGACACGTCACATGGGGTCTAGCCTCCAGAACTGTGAGAATTGGGTCTGTCATTTTAAACCCCTCAGTTTGTGGCACTTAGAAAGCAGCAACCTTAACAAATACATTTCCCTACAGGGGGTGGGTGTGAAAGGGGCTGAAAGAAGGGGGGAATTAGGATGGGGTGGTGGGGATGAGGAGGGAGCCACGTTCTCTGAATAATCCTTTTTGTGAAGCTCTGACTCAGAACCATAGTAATGTTTCACATACCACCCAAAATTAAACATTTAAAATCAACCAGGATGTGGGAGAACCCAATGTGGCACACAAACAGTAAAATAGGAACCAACCGAACTAAAAATGAATAACATAACTACACTAAAGGGAGTGAGGAAGAAAAATAACCCAGCTGCAAAAACAGTATTTTGAGTGGAAACTATAAGGTTCAAGACACTGTATATAAATACTGTCCTCCACTTCCTATATTTATTTCTCACAGTGGCATGGATTAGCAACTCTGAAATTACTGAAGGTATATGCCAGGATGGAACAAACATACAAGTAAATACATTGTAGATGTTGACAGTCATATTTCTCAAGGTCTGAGAAGGAAGTTCCCAAAAAGAAAAGGGAGAAGGCTGGAAGGAGTTCTACAGTATTGGATCAAGTTTGGAGGTAGCATGATAAACAATGTTTTGTGATATATGTAAAGATAGATCCATCATTCTCCCGTAAAGGAGCCTTGGAGAAATAGTTGAACCCAGGGTTGGGGCAGGGAAAATTAAAGATCAGCCTTGAACAGCTTGGAATTACAGAAATAAGTTGCACAAAAACTAATACAGGGACATCAAAAGGTCACAGGAGCCAATATGAAGGAGCTCCCCGTAGAATAAAATTAATTTCCATGAGTCTGTACTGACACAAATAATTGGATAAATAAATATATGGGTGGAAGCTTCTTCCTTACAGAAGAATTCCAATTAATGTAAAATAAATGAGAGATATTGTAATTCATAATCAGGCAAACACCGCCATAATACTTGTTGCAGGCAACATCCACTAACGGATGCTAAAATGAGCAAAAGTTGAAGAGAAATGGGATATTTGCTTACTCTCAAAGTATCTCCCCTGAGATATTAACTACCAAGGAAAACTGTAACTCCGCAGTGGAGAAACCCTGTGGGCAGCACCTTAACAAAGTGATTAAGTTAACCTTGAGAAGTCATGTCGATAGCATGCAGCCCCAACATGAGACAGTGAGAAGGCACACTTGTGACCTTCTTGCCAAAAACGCCTAACTTCAGTACAATAATGGGAAGACCTCAGACAAACACAATTTGAGATAGTCTACAAAATAACTGGCTAGTGCTCTTCAAACCTGTCAAAATCATGAAAGTTCAGGAGACTAAGGATTCATGACTACTAAATGAATTGTGGGGTTCTGGACTGGATCCTGAGACAGAAAAAGGACAATAGTGGAAAAACTCGTGAAATTCAGATCAGGTCTATATTTAGTTAATAGTATGGTATCAGTGCTAATTTCCTGGTTTTGATCATCAGACTATGATTATGTAAAAATGTTAACATTGAGGGAAGCTGGATGAAAGCTGCATGGGAATTCTCTGCGCTTTTTTTTTTTTTTTTTGCAACTTTAAGCTTAAAATTATTTCAAAATATAAAATAATGTAGTTTGAATTCCTATCAATACAACTATTGCATCCTTAGTTCTACCCTCAGAGAAGTTTTAGTTATTTCCCATCTCCACATCTATAAAGTGTTTCTGCATCTATTCCTTGATTTATGAATTTTACACTTTATTTATTTCCTTTTATAATAAACACTATAGTTCATTGATTCTACCTCCTACCATCATTAACTTCCAATATTTTTATATTCAATTCTCTGTTGATCCATCACTATGGTCTGGATGTTACTGTCCCCTCAAAAGTCATATGTTCAAATCCTAACCCCTAAAGGTGTTGGTATAGAAGGCGAGGCCTTTGGGAGGCCATTAGTCATGAGGCTGGAGCCTTCATAAATGGGATTAGTGTTCTTTTAAAAGATCTCACAGAGCTCCCTGCTTCTACTAGCATGTGGGGATAGAAGTCTGAACCCTGAAAGGGCCCTCACTTGACCTTGCTGGCACCTTGATCTCAGACTTGCCACCTCCAGAATCAGGAGAAATAACTTTCTGCTTTTTATAATCCACCCAGTCTGTGGCATTTTGTTACAGCAGCCAAACAGACTAAGACACCCAGTTTCATAACTTTAAGTGAAAATGATACATTTAATATAACACCTTATGTTAACATATTGGAATTAACGTAAAAAAAGCTTTGAAAAAAAGATACCTTATTCTCTCCTTTCATCTACTATAAACAATATTATTGGCTTCATATCAGCACCCCTACTTTTTCTTCCAGTTGTCTTCTTCCTTTCTCTTAATCCTGTTCATCTGACTTTGAGGTTTCCATTTTGAAGAATCATAATAGTTACGTTTTGTTCTGAAACCATCATTTAGTCTTCCTTGTAGTACCTATTGGTTAAGTCCAGCAGCTGAAAACTAGTAAGCAACAGTCATATTGTTATGACCAGGTAAATAATGTTCATACTAATTTACATAGTGTACACACTATAATTAAAGTTTCTCTTTTTTCTGCTCAGGTTTCTGTTTTCCTGGAATTTCTCATTAGCTTTCTTTTTTGTTTCTTCTGCCAATTGTCTTTATCATATTTCCAATTATTTCCAAATTCTTCATGACTTAAGTATTCTATTAAGTTCCCTTTTTCCCAGAGACCTCCTTTCTGGGATGCTTGGCTTCCTGCTCAGGTGGGGACTATTTACACAAGGAATCTCTGGGATAAACCTTGAGTCCCTCCTAGATTGGCTACACTATTTCCTAGGTTTTATATCTTACTCAACTTGCTCCCTCCATTTTCGAGAGCATATCCTTAGGTAAATTCATAAGAACAGTTGTTTTTTTTTTAATGGGGTGCCTGGGTGTGTCAGTCAGTTAGGCAGCTGACTCAGGTCATGATCTTGAGGTTTGTGAGTTTGAGCTCAGTGCAGAGAGTGCAGAGCCTGGTTGGGATTCTCTCTCTCTCAAAACAAATGAATAAACTTAAAAAAAAAAAAAGTTTTGAATTAAATAGGTTCAGTCCTTACTTGCCTGAAAATGCTTTGGTTTTACCCTCATATTCAAGTGACAGTTTTGTTGGGTACACAAATGTTGAAGATCTTTTTCCCTTAGAATTGTAAGGTCTTTGTCCCATTGTCTTCTAGCATTTACTTTTGCTATTGCCACTCTGATTCTTGTTTTTTGATGGATATTCTGTTTTAGTCTCCCCTGAAGCATTTAGAATATTCTTCAGTCTCAGTATTGTGAACTTTCATGTTCTGTCTCGGTATGAATATGTAAATCATTTTTTTTTTTAATTTACAGGGTACTTAGTGGGCCATTTTAATTGCAGTGTCACTCATTGACATTGTAATGTCATTCAGCATCAGACACTTTTCTTAAATTCTGTCATAATTTCTTCCCTTCCATATTCTTGGTTCCTTTTTCTAAAATTCAGAAGTGAGGAGTTTAGACCTCCTTGATTGGTCTTCTATGTCTTTTCTTTTTCTCTCTGATATTTAATGTTTTTGTGGGGTTTTGTGTGTGTGTCTTAGTGTCTTATTTTTGTGTCTGTGGGTTGGTTTTATTTTACTATTTTGGAGATTTCCTATATTTCTATATTCTAAAATCTATATTTCTATAATCTCTATTACATATCTATCTCAGCAATCATTTTTTAATTTCCAAGACCCCCTTCTTATATTTTTTCCTTTTGTGAATAGCATTCTGTTCTTGTTTTAAGGACATGGTATCACCTCACATTTTTCTGAGGATATTATTTACAGATTTTTTTTTTTAAGTCTGTTTCCTGAATCACCTTTGTTTCCTCTGGAGTCAATTTTTCTGTTGTTTAGTTTTTTCGTTTACGTAATTTAAACCAACTGTCTGGTGACCCTTGGATTTCTGTTCATGTTTAAGAATGAGGGATTAAGAAATTGTATGAATGGGAGAGGCCTGTCATCTTGCAGGTGACTGAGCAGGAAGGCAGTTGTCCACTGGATGGTCCCGAAATGCTAGAATCCAGACAACTCTAGAGATGTTCTACTTTGGTAGTAGAGAACTTCTAATTTAAAAAAAAAAAAAAAAAAAAAAAAGTTTAAAGGGGCTCCTGGGTGGCTCAGTCCGTTGAGCATCCAACTCTTGATTTTTGCTCAGGTCATGATCTCACGGTTCGTAAGATAGAGTCCGCCATACGCTGACAGTGTGGAGCATGCTTGGGATTCTCTCTCTCCCCCTTTCTCTACCCCTCCCCTGCTTGCACTAGCGCTCTCTCGCTGTCTCTGTCTCTCTCTGTCTCCAAATAAATAAATAAACATTTTGAAAAATTAAGTATTTTTCCAAGAGAATAATCCTAGCTTCCAAGAGTTTTGTCTGTGAGAGAGGGGAAAGATGGTGGGATCAGCTGGTCTGCTCACCTTCCTCCCGGTTTGGCTTGGTGCAGCACAAGTCTCCAGCCTGGATTCAAGCTCTGGTTCTCTTCCCTGGGAACCTCGTGTGAGTGGCTGTCATATCACAGACTTTCTCCAACTGCAGGTCCCACCAGGACATCACCCCCAGTCTCAGCCAGGTCAGCTGGTAAAGACCAATGCCATGAGGTGCTCTCTGTGCGGCCCTAAGCCTGTGGAGCAGGCCAAGCTCTATAAATAGCAGCGGTGATTACAGAGTAACACTCTTTTTAAATGCTTGGATTTTATAGCTTTCCATTCAAAACAGTCCAGGCCCAGTGTTTAGTCTCTCTGGGGGGCTGCTGTAAAGGCCACCTTGTTTCACAGCTAAGGAGAGGTTACAAGGCAATTAAAATATTTTTGTCTCTTTTCCCTTTTGATGATTATTCCCATGCGGTGGCAGCCACTGGAGCAGTTCCTGCCTCCATTACCCACAGGGGAACTGGAGAACACAGTGGTGGCCACAAGCCCTGAAGCTGAGCTTGAATTAGAATTTCAGCCTTAACCCTTCTGTCGGTTTTCAGAGATTTAGAAGTAGAAATCAGAAATACTGGTGTCTTTACCAGCCATAGCTAGGCAACTGTCACTCACTCTGCGGGGGTGCTTTTCCCCTTCAGAAGTAGAGAAAACGCTTCTTGTCCCAGAGTAATTAAGTGATCTAAACGCCACATACGCTTTGGTCTGATAAATGCTGTAAGTGCACAAATAAATGCATGTTCTAGCCACATGTAGATATTTGGGGTAAAGACAACATTCCACATCAATTAACTCTGAATTGTAACAAACAATGATAATAATGCTGGTTATAAACATCATCATCATATGGAAAGAACAGCTATCAATATCTTACATTGATCCTGACATGTACAGCCTCTTCACGATGTTCGAAAATATTCATTAACCCTTCAGAGCAACCTCACAGGGCAGGCTAAGCAGAACTCATTACCACCCCCATCATACAGGTGGACACACAGAGGCCTAGTTCTGGCGCTAGTTAGTGGCCAGTGCTGAACTGGGCCAGTCAGGAATCAGCATGCTCCACGTAGTCTGTCTCGCTGGGGCCTGGTGGCCAGTGGGCAACAGCCCACATCACAGCCCTTGCCACCCCCCCCCCACTTCTCCCTCTGAGAGCAGAGGTGATGGTGGCTGATGTCTGGGGTACTTGTTTCTGCACTGTCCTGAGGAATGGATGACGAGGGGAGAGATGATTTGGAATATTAAGGATTCTCCAACTCAGCAGGAACAGATTCTGCAAAACCCTGTTCTTTCTCTCTTCCAAAAGAGCAATTATGAAAAGTATTTCCAGGAAGGAAAATATTATGCAAAACAAATAGTTATGACTGTAAATCATTGAAGAAAAATGCCAGCACTGCTTTTGGAGTCCAGTGTAGGCACTAAGGACTATTGGTGGTTCTGCCAATAGAGTTGGCATCTGAGACCAAAAGGACCACAGAGGTGACCAGGTCCAGATCCCTTGTTTTACAGGTGGCAATCTGGGGAAGGGGCACAGTTAGTGAATTCTCCCAGTGACTGGAGATGGCGTTAGTAATATAGCCAGCACAGAGCCAGGTATGAAGCAGGTACTTACACATCAGTTAGGAAAGTATTGAGCTGCAAGCAGCAGAGAGCTGGCATTACAGGTTTGCTTTTCTCACATAACAAGTCCAAGGGTAGCCACGGTTGGGCCTGGGTGTTCCTGAGCTTAAACAAGAGAAGGAAGTCCTACTCCTCAGGAGCTGATCTGCCCAGAGGCTGGATGGGGTTCTGGGGACACAATGTGACCAGAGAAGAGGGGGCCTTGTTTAGAAACCATAAAACAAACCAAGGATATTTTAACTTAAAGGGGAAGAGCCTGGTTGGAAACTTCACCACTATTGTATAGAAGACAACCTAGATAGGTCCTATGCTGCCCAAGGGGTTAGAAGGAGGATCAGGGAGGGGTGCCTGGCTGGCTCAGTCAGTAGAGCATGTGACTCTTGATCTTGGGGTCATGAGTTCAAGCCCCATGTTGGGGGTAGAGATTACTTAAAAAAAAAATCAGGGAGTGCAATTGTTGGATGACAGTTTCGACAGGAATAATTTTAATGATATGCACTTATTGAAAATACTGAGTTTCCCGGAGATATCAAGTTGAATAAGGAACTGGAGAGGAGTTTGTGTGTGGAGGGAGGTGGAGGAGGAGGAGAAAGAGGAGGAGGATGAAGAGAAGGAAGGAGTAAGAGGTAGAGAAGGAGGGTTACAGCACTGAATAGAGAGCTCTCCAAATTTCCTTTTGGAACAATTCATTTAACAAGTATCTGCTTAGTTTCTACTGTGTTCCATACAGGAAACATATTGTCCAAATAAGAAGCTGGTCTGATATGTATGAAAAACTCATGGAGAGAATATGGTACCTGATGAATGTTATTTACTGATTGACATCTCAGGAACCACTTGCCTTCTGCAGATCCCATCCCACCACTCCCAGGATCCTCCTCTCTCCCCCCAGCTCCACACAATGGAAACAGCCTGTTTCCATTCAGGTTCTCAGAATCAGTGAACAGGACAATCTGTGTAGTTCAGTGGCAGCATTTTTTCCAGATACACTGGAGCCTGGGCTTAATATCTGTCCCATGTGATGTCCAGATATCTGAAAGGCGACTAGGAAGATCCAGAAAGGTAGTGGGGTGCTCAGTCATTGATTAGTTGTCATTTGAGCCTTTCTGGCCCTCACTGCTCTTACTTGGAAAATGGAAGAGAAGAGTATCTTCCTTATAGAGTTGTTGTGAGCATGTAATGTGCTTTGTGCAGTGTTCAACCCTTGGTATGGATTCAACAGATGTGGTTCATTTAGTTCCTCTGTCTCTGCTCTGCCACTGATTTGATGTCACTTTTCCAGGTCTCAATTTCTTCTCGTGGGTTGGACTAGAACAAGCCCTGTGATTTCTTCCAGCTCTGAACTTTCTGGTGCCCAAAACAAAATGGCTGCCATGTTTTCCCAGCCTTCACCAGGAGGTGGTCTCTGCCAGGAGGTGGCACCACTAATTCACTTTTCCAGCAGAGACGTGGGCTGACCATTTGTTTATTTCCCCTTAGCTTTGACAAGGAGCCTGAAAACTGGCCTCCTTAACAAATGCCTCTAAACTGACTTTTAAAATGATGGTGCCGATGTTTCCCAAATGTGACTAGATTTTCCGTTCTTGTTCCTGGCATATCAAATTTGCCTTCCTTTGGACAGTCACCAGTATTTAGGGAAGAGATAAATAGAGAACTCTCATGGAGCCACCTTCACCATTGCTCAACAGCAAAACTGCAGATACTAAGCACGTGCTGTTGAATTGCACCTACCATTGGCCATTTGCATGCTATTCCAAGGGCACAAATGGCCACTTATGCTGGCAATTGTTTAAATGCCACGTAGGAGATCACAGATAGAATTCTGCAGCCTCAGATCTCTGGCAGCAGTCAGGCTGGAGTGGCCCAGAAAATGTGGTTTTCTAGTCTTCTTGGGTTACTATGAACAGGATCAGTCTTGTGCCGTGAGAGCAGGACAGGAAAAGGACTTACAGCCAACAGAGCAAATTCCTAATTTTGCCCAAGGCCAGTGCTGGATATGTAAAGTGAATTTAAGATGAAAATTCCCTAACTCTCTTCCACCCTTTTAATTTTCTCAAGAGTTAAAGAAACAGAGGAAGGGGAGAAGGAGACGGAAAAGAAGAGAGGGGGAGAGAAAAAGAACAGTAGATTGTTTTTTGTGAAATAGTTAACATTCAAATAGCTATCTTGCCTTTTCCCTCCTAAGTAAATAATTTTAAAATTTAGGAAGTGAAGATATAACTGGATGAATTGGCCATTGCTTCTAGCTTGCCCTGTTTTACACGTGCAAGCTCTAAACATTTATTTGGCTGGAGGCTGGAAAATTAGTGGGCTAAATCAAATTATCCTGTGGATTGGTTTTGACCTTTTGAATGTTAGGTTGTCAAAACTTTCTTCTCTGGTACCAGCCTCAGCAGAAAATTTAGAATGTATCTGCTATGAAGAAGAAAAAATTACTTTCAGACCCTATGCAAGATTTTCTTTATCATCCAAAAAAAGACAATTATGATTCCTAGTTTATGGCAAAAAATAAATAAATAAATAAATAAACAAAAGTGGTACGGGAAGAACAGTTTCCTCACTAGTGTCTTTTATTAGAGCTAAACTGATTATTTTAGATTGCTAGAGAAATCACATCACAGAGCATCGTCAAGTCTCACTGATGGCAGTGTAGATCTTGTTAGATAAAGTCATTTTTCTTCATTACTAACCAAGTGCGTTGTAAAGAAGTGACCACATCTTTCTGGTCTCTCAAGATTTTAAAGGTAGAATGAGCAGTGGGATGTCAGAATGATGGTTCTACAGTGCTGTGTAGATGTCATTGAGGATTGTTGTTTCACTGGGTTGGGAAGACAGGGGGTGGTATATCCCAGAACATTCCCTCCTGCTCTTGCCCCCGCACCAGCTGCAGAATGGGAGCAGGTGGCATGTGGGTGAGAGCATTATCATGGTTTCATCTGTTGTTACTTATGGAAAGAGAACCTGCCTGTTGACGTTACAGCTTTCTTCTGGTCTAATTAATGAGATCTACTCTAAAATTTACCAGGCATCTCATGACGCCACCAACAAATGAACTCCATTAGAAGATTCTGCAGTGGTTTTTTAAAAATGTCATCAATAGTACACCCAGTCCTTGCAAAAGGCAATTATTTTCTCTTGCTTGCTTTAAAGTCATGCTTACGGTGTATGAATGCCTTTATGAAAGGTAGAGTTTTCTATTTTGAAAAGTAAACCCAGACAGATTTCTGGCAAACTGGAAGGTGCTGTAGGTCTTATTTTCTTCCTTTCCCACAGTGTCGAATTAAGGATTAGGGGATCAACCCTACAGGCTCTTGAGAGGGGTAGTGTTTTATTAAAATGCATGTGAGGTGGGAATAAACCAACATTTATTAGAAACACACTATGAGGGAGCCATTTAACAGATGATATGAATTATCTCACTTAATGCTTATTACAGTGTATGAAGAAGTTTGTGTTATCCCAGTCCTTAGATGAGGAAACAGGTTCAGACAGAATGAGTAACCTGTTCTGAGTCATACTGCTTCTATGTGCTAGAAGGAAAGTTGAAATCTAGGTTTGAGAAGCCCTGTGCTTTTATGATATTCTAGGTAAGCTGGTTGCTTTAGAAGCGAAGGATGTTTCTTGTCGATCACTTCTACAGCACTTACTGTGTGCTAAGCACTGCTTTAAGTTAGGACAGCCTGCACTGGGCTGAGTGGGAACAGAGAGACTGAATGAGGAGGCTGGGAAAATGGGTGCCGGGATAGGCCAAAGGAAATACCAATAGCACCCAAGAGTGATGCAGTGGGGGCCTGAGGCGAGGAAGGAGTGGTCAGCCACGGTAGCAGGCTGACTACACCAGAACATTATTGCAGATGGACTTGGAGCAGCCTGAAGTGGGGAGAGATGATACCCTCCCCATGCTAGACTGCTCAAAACTGCAAAAGGCTCAGGGAAACATTGACCAGAGGACTGGGAAACGTTGCAATGACCACCAGCTGAAGCAAGTTTTAGATTCAGTTGAATGTCGTCTTGGCCACAACCCCTCAAAGCAGTGAAGTTCTCAAGAGCCTGGCTTTTGCAGTTGAACCTGGCTTCCCATCTCTGTTTCAGCCCACTTGCTATGTGACCTTGCACGTCAGCTTCCTCATCTCTAATAATGACTGCCTAATAGGGTTATCGTGAGGCTCCAATGAGATCATTCCCAAGATGTGCTTAGCACAATGCTGGCATGATTTCACACATCCCCTCTAGGATTTTGCTTTCTTAGTTACCCCTCTCCCCATGGCGTTTCTGAACTCCTCATCTCTGTCTCCCCTCTGCCTGAGACCATACCCGGGGCTCTCTCACCTTTATACCAAACAATAAAACAAAACACACCTTCCCTCAACTACTTGGTGGTGCTACCCTCTTAGTTCTCACGGCACCTGCAGTCTTCCTTTTTTAAAGATTGAGTTATAACTGACATATAACATTTCTCCATTCGTCTTGAAGGAAGAGGACTCGGGCTGCTAGTCCTGAAATGTAGGGACATGTGTTTTGCATATTTCTGTATCCCCAGCATCTATCCTAGTGCCTGGCATATAGTTGGCACTCAAATATTTGCTGAATAAATGCATGGATGTCTCCATTTCCTTGTTATACTTTCCCAAGTGATCAATGCCCTTGCTGCCTAGCTTCTGCTCTCGCCCCTCTTGATAAACTTCTCTTCCCCAAATTGCCTCTGACTTGATTACCAAAGGCAGGGGTTGTGGCTCCATCCTCTTCTCTCTGAGCTGTCTCCAGCCAACTCAAGTCTTTAAAACAGACTTCCACTTTGCAGTAAATAGTAAATGCAAAAGTACTCCAAGGGGCACAGACAGGCTTGGCTCTCCAGTTCTTAGTCATCCACTCAGTCAGCAGTATCCTTTGAAGTCTTCCGAGGTCACCTCTCTTTGATGGGGGTGAGTGGCATAAGACAGTGAACATCCCGGAAGCCATCTTCCCTGATCTCAACAGCTGGAAACAATCTCTTCCTGCCCTAACATGCCGTACTAAGCTTTATCTGTGCTTCTCTAATGGAACTATCTCTTTCTTTCTATTTTGAGTTAAGGTATTTATAACCACATCTGTGGCACCTGCTATGTACCCTTGGAGGGCAGGAACCAGGCTTTTTCTCACCCACCCATCCCACTCAGCCTCTAGTCTAGGGTCATACAAAAGGACCAACTGAAAGAATTGTGAAAAGAAGAGACCTTGGGTAACTATGAAAACACTGCCTGTGGAGAGTTTTATAACAAGCTTTTCCACTCATGTTATACCTAGTAAAGTCCCGCAACGTACTCAGCCCTGGCCTGGGTACAGTTGAGGGGTAAGATAGAGAATAACCCTGACAGCAGAGACCTAGCTTGTAATCTAGGTGGGACAAGTAGATATAAGCAACAAAGTTAAATAGCAATTCAAAAAATGCAATTAAAATGAGCAGTATGGAAAGAACAAACACATATTTAAATAATTGTTGAGTAGCAACTACATGCCCACTGTGTGATACAGCACTAAAAGGGGCCAGGGGATTGAGAATCCCCAATGTGGCCATGCTGAGGGGTAGTTTTCAGAAGAAGGTAAGAATTACCCTGAACTCTTTCGATTATTCGATTTAATTTTCCACAGTACAGAGTACGTATGTCCTAGCATTAATTCCAGTGTACAAGCTGTAGGTATTGGGCACTGCCCTCTTTAATGCCCAGATGTTTACAATGCAGTAGAATAGTTAAGAGTGAGAGTCCCAGGTCAGCAGAACCTGGGTCTGAGTCCTGAATCTACCATCATGGCTTTGGCAGGTCGCTTTCTCTTTCTCACCCTAAATCCCTCCACTATGAAATAGAAATAAAAATGTCTGCCTCTCAGGTATTATGTAGACATTTATGGAGCAGTCACTATGTGCAAGAAACCATTCTAGACATCAAGGATACAGCAGTGAACAAAAGAGCTGTGTTCATTGCCCTCGTGGACCATGAAGAAGATATGTGTGAACTGCTGGGTACAGTGCTTGGCACCCAGCAGTCACTCTGGAAATAGTCACCATGGTTATTCCAAGCATCTGATGGGGCAGAGTTCTCACTAAGTAGGCCCAATTTGGTTTCCAGCCTACTTTCTGAAGTCTTCCCTGCCCTCATTGCACAATCACTGCACTGTCTTCTGTGGTTAGGGAACTTTTCTCTATACTTGCAACTGGTACCTAATCATAAGCTGTCTTATGATTTTATTGCCCCTCAGCTTGATCGGGCCTGTGTTGAGCCTAAAGAAAAGGAACCTATGTGAAAGAAGATAGTGGAGGATGGTCTAGCTCAGCATTACCTAGGGAATGAGCCTCATCCAATCAGTTGAAGGCCTTAAGAAAAAAGACTGAGGTACCCAGAAGAGGAAGGAATCCTGCCTACAGACTCAAGACTTCAACTCCTGCCTGAATTTCCAACCTGCTGGCTAGCTCTGCAAATTTCAGACTTGGCAGCCCCCACAATTGTGTAAGCCAATTCCTTAAGTTCAGTTAATATCTCTAGATGGATAGATAGATCGATTGATTGATTGATTTGTGTGTTTGTACGCACACAAATCCTATTGGCCCTGTTTCTCTGGAGAACCCTGACTAATACAGCACAAAGACTTATCAAATCTTACAAAAATATTTGTGTCCTATACAACAAAACATTGTGTTTCATGCTAAAACAAAACAAAACAAACAAAACCCACAAACTCTCAGAATACATTAAAGACTGAAAATTCAGGAAATGAAATGAAATGAACTTTGTCAAACCCAAGGATTCCTTAAATTAGCATTTTAGATGACAGACCACAGGCCCCCTTCAAACTGGAATGTGTACTGTCATCCCAAGGGGCACTGGTGTTCCTTTGGAAGCAATGGGAAAAATGCTGGGATTAGCTTCAAACTCCAGTGCAGACAGGCAAGGCCCTTACCATCAGCTCCCAACAGCTTTACTGACCTCTTTTCTTTTTCATATTACCATTATTTCCATTTCTCTACCTCTATTTCTCCAAAATACGTTGTATCGAAACCTCGAAAGACTGGCCTTCTTTGCTATTTTCTACATCTGGGCCTTGGCTAATAATGCTTTTCCCTCTGCCTGAAATGTCCTTTTGTGGTCCTCCACCTGCTTCCACTCTCACACTTAAAATTCAGTCTCTACCTAGTGAACATCTGTTCATCTCTTAAGACCTACTTCCAATGTCTCTTTCTCCAGGAAGCCTTCCTGGAAGGCCCAGTCCTCACTTCTCCCACAGAGTGAGCCCTCCATCCTGTGCTTGAGCAGAGCTGTTAACATACTTGTCCAACTGGTGTGTGGTTATTTGTTTATATACTTGTCTCCTCTACCACTGTAAGAGAGTACACAGGCCAGGAATTTGCTTATTCTTCATGGTAGTACCCGTGGCTACAATTTTGTTCAATTGAATGAATAAGCGAATGGACATTTTTTAGTTCAAAAACTTCCAAAGGTTTCCTAAGACTCAACAGAGCATTTATACCTCATTGGCTGTTAAGACCCTCCACTCATCCTCTGCCCACCTCTACTTTCTTCCACACTCCCTCCCAGTGTGCAATGTCCACATCCATCAGCATACCACAGATAGTGCATGGTCACTCCTAAAGTCAACCATTTGTTAGTACAACAGCTCCTTTCTGCAAGTTAGAAAGGTAAATTAAGCCATTTGCTTTTTACACCTTATTGTGAATTATCATGAATGTTGCCTTTCTCTTAAAAATAAAGTCCGATGTAAAGGGATTTCTGAAAGGGGCTACTCAAACTATTTGCCATTCTGACTTATGCCAGCCTACTCAAAAAAGAGATAGGAACCAGCTCTTCCAAGCAAATGTGTATGTATGTTTTACCTAAAATTTCCTTGCTCATCTAGTAATGTACACTGGAGCCTCCTTCCACCTCTGAACATGACCTTTAGGGAGGAGGCCCCCATTTGCTGTTAGGGAATGATGAGACAGTACAACTAGGGTCCTAATCCCCCCTCTGCCACTTTCTAGCTGTGTGATCTCAGGCAAGCCACCTAACCTCAATTACCTTTTCTGAGAAATGGGAATTGTTAGGATTACGCTTACTTTACAGAGTTGTGATGTCTAGATGAGTACATGAAAAGTGTTCAGCAGAGCGTCTGGCACACAGTATGTGTGGTACACATTAGCCTCTGTTTTCTTTGTCCTCCACAAGAGCACCCAACACTTAGAAGACCCTCTCTGACTGTGGGTTGAAGAGTAAGGAGACATTTTTGCACAATGGAAGGAACACTTTGGAGATATCCTGGGTGTGATGCATTTATTCATTTCTCCATTAATTCAGCACTCTATGAGATGCTGCTACACGCAAAGCCGGCAAGCAGGACAGACATCATCCTGACCTCAAGGGCCCTAAGGTCTAGAGGGAGACAAGTATACAAACATTGCAAATCGGACAGAGCATATGAAGGAATCAAGAGATTAAAGAAGGGGCAAGAGAAGAGAGTGACCTCAGAAAGGAGATGGATTCAAGCGGAGACCTGGGGCATGAGTACAAGCTGGGGTGCTGGGTGTGGAATAACTGATGAGAGAGGGAGGAGACACACACACACACACACACACACACACACACACACACACACACACACACAAAAGGTCCAGAGCTGAGTTTTCACACCTTAATCTTTGGCTAGGGGTGGGCCCTGTCTTCTCTTGCCTGAGACCAGATGGAAAACTGCTCCTTTCTTAGGGGCCCGAGGCGATGGGGTCCCAAGCCCCCAAAACTCACTATCCTTCCTACCCTGAGGAGCCAAGTTGGGAGAACTAAATATTTTCCATCTTTGGGACATGCTTTTGCCCATTGCCAAGCAACTCAGCCCCCAAACTCTAAGCAGAAGATGGAGTCAGATTCACCTCCTTCCCTTCCTCCTCTGCCTGGGCTTCTGCACACTGCTTTTCTGCCAGAAAGAGAGGGAACCCAGAGGCGAGGGAAGCATCTTCTCTGGGGCTCCCTCCCTCCCTCACCTGCCTGGAAAGCTGGCGCCAGAAGGGAACCAATGGAGCCTGGAGAGGTTTTTCTAGGACAAAAGCACGAAGACACCAGGGAATGCACTTCTGACCATTAGGGGCCTCTGGCAGGGGGCTCTGTCTGCAACTCATCAAGCAGCCTTTGTTACCTGCTGCTGGGGGATTATTGACCCAATTGGCTATTATGCGAAGGTTATCGGTTTAAAATTCCTACCTGGCCCGAGGGCTGTGCTTTTCTGAGCTTTCAGTCCCACCACCAGACGTGAGATTTGCATGTGTGAATGCATTAGGAGACAGTGTTTCCTCCTTCGATTTATGGGGGAGCCTTCACTTTGAAAAGCTAAATCCGGGCTTGCAAATCATGCCAGTAGGTAACTGTCATCGTCCTGACAACAAAGACGATTGCTCTTGCAGTGAACAGGAAGAAATATTTTGAGAGCAGGCCCACAGCTTCTTGTAACCACACTGCTCCCTGCTCACTCCCACCTCCCACAATTATTCACTGGTGAGAATACTCACATGTCACATCTTCACTGAACTATTGTAAGTATGTAGTACATGACTATTTGAGTTGCTTCCAGAAGTAATCGCTCTCCACTCCCACCCCCACCTGCTACTGAATCACAGCAAATGAACAAAGAGGATGCACCGGGGCTTCAGAAAAGTCTCCTTTTCTGGTGGAGGATGAGGTGGCCACCATGAAGACCTGGGTCCCCAAACAGCTGCAAAATAATAGGAACAGGAAGTCCCAGAGAAATTTTGGCAACATCCGTGTAAGACCCTAGAAAGAAATTCTACCAGCCATTCTCAGGTGGCACTTGTAACATCAGAGAACTACCGTGTTAATACTCCTTTCTCCCTTTTTTTGTTTGCTCACCTATTTTTGAACAAGTTTGACTTGATATTGCCTCCCCCCAAATAGCAGCAGCCCGTGCAAAGCACACCCGCTCCCCAGGGACCCTGAGATGACAATAATATGTGACTGTACAGAGTCCAGGGGCCGAGCAGTCATACTTTGGGGTTGTTTTTAAAGCAGGGGGATGGCCACAAGGGTCCTTCCAGAGCAGGGGTGGGTAGGTGGTGCTGGGAACAGGCTTTGCAGACAGAGAAATCTGTTTATCTTCACACTCCGGAGAGGTAATCACTCTTCCCGTGACAGCAAGAGTACTGTAGCGAGCACATTCCAGGAGCAGAGATGTGTGGGCTCCTTGGCCAAGTGGCCTTCTCCTAATCAGCAGTGGGTCTCAATGAGATAAAATGGGGTGAGAGCAGCAGGAAGCCTTGTTCCATCTTTCCCCCTTGTCTTCAGAAGAAACTCTGATCAAAGGGGAAGTGGTATTTGTGAAGAGCCGGGAAAACTTGAAAGAAAGTCACAGTGGGCATGGATATTTGTTTATATTTGTCTGGGTTCTGGGGCAGTCTGGCCTGCGGCGGCTATTCGGCAGGCCTGCCCTTTCTTCATCCCACTACCCCTCACCCCATCCATTCCCCCAAATGGATAGGTTTCCTAAAAGTTAAAAACGTTTCTTACAATTCTGTGATTCTCGCAAGCACCTAATACATTCATGATTTTATAGGCCAAGAAGGAACTGTGATGGTTTATCTAGATTTTACAGTTTTTAATACCTATAAAAATAGATATGCTCAGTAATGTTCTTTGTCTCTGAGGCCTCAGAAAAGAAGGTTTTTGGACACAGACTGGATAGAGAAAAACCAAATGTGTTCGTGTGTGTGTGGGGGGGGGGTATTTTTTTTAGATCAAAGAGTTTCATTTGGTGTCTTTACTTCTCTCCTCTTTCCTTCCCCTCCCCCCTTCATCCCAGATCTGTTTGAAAAGGACTCAGATCTCTTTTCCCACACACAGACTGACCTGATAGCACAGGAATGAGTGGGGGAGGGGTCTGTTCTGGTGTGGAGTATAGCCAGTTCAGCACCCTCAGTCTCTGATCTAAAGGAGATCCTGGGTAAGAGGAGATTGTGAGCAATCACTGTACCCTGTGGAGGTGCAAAAAGTAAAAACAAATGCCCCACTTTGATTTTAAGGACAAGACAGTAGCAGTATTGCTTTTACTGCTTCACCCAAGACTACTAATAGTTGCCGTGCATGTATAGAGCTTTTATGTTCCAGGCATTGTGTTAAGCACAATGCATGGATTAGCTCTTTTAATGCTACTGAAAATACTCTGTGATAGATATGATCCCTGATTTCCAGATGAGGAAATGGAGGTTAAGGGATATTAACTGGCCCAAGGCTGCATAGCTAGTAGCACCAGGTCTGTCTCACTTCAGAAACTGAGCTCTTGGTCAGTATGCAATCAATGCTACCGATTGGTAATGTAGATATAAATCAAGTGCAAGGAATCCTTTGACAAGTGCCAGGCAATATACTGTCCACCACGAGGCAGACAAAATTAACAGCATACGTTAGTAAACGTGGAAGCCTTCGTGAGAGCAGGACTACAGCTCAGCTGACGGATGGAGATGTTATTGTATGGACTGTCGCACATCTGGAAGCAGAGGCAAGCCTTGAAATCAGATGTATTCCAGACATGCACAGGTCCCCCTGCCTCCCCCTTGGAAAAACCTTTGCTGGGTCCTGCTGTGCCCTCCAGCTACGATCCTGTTCTCTCTTCCCTTTCCCTGCCAACCTTTCTGGATGAAAAATGGAGCCACTCATCATCCCATTTCCTCTACCCCACCCCTGCACCCCAGCTTCCTCTCACTGCCTTCCTGAGAGCTTGAAGAGGTTACCGGTGAACTGCTTATTTCCAAATCCAATGACATTTTCTCCAGCTTCATTCTCTTGATCTCCCCCAAGCATGTGATGCTGTTCAGCACCCCCTCTTTTCCCCTTGATTCTGTGATTCTGCCCTGTGTGATCCATTGTTCCTTTGATTGTGTCAACCATGGCTTTGTCCTTCTTCTCTTTTTTCTCTAGGATATGCTCTCTCTTAGCCATGTCTCCCAGTTCTCTCACTGCTTCAGCCCTCATCTCTGTGGACAAGATAGCCAACAGGATTCAGTGAAAAGAGAACATGATCGAACCTTGGCCATTCCTCTCCACACCAGCTGGGAGGTGCCAGGTAAGCCATGTATTTACTTTTTCTGTGCCTTACTTCCCTTGTCAGTAAATTAAGGATGGCCACAGGCACTGCACTGGGTGAACACCCTATATACATTGTAAAGAGTTGTGGGAGAATTAGTTATTGCTATTGTCATTACTTTATTTCTGACATTCTATTCTAGAAATAGTACTCACACGCTTTTCCTTGAAATTTGGAGCAGGACTTCTCGAATTCTAATACTACCATTCCCATCCTAACATGCATAAATATTGTGAATTAGTACAATGTATCAATTGACATCCAACTATGAAGACCCACCCAGACAATTTTATGTCCTCCAGTTGGATTGAGCCTGGCCTTTTGCCAGTAACCCTCCTGTGACTTCTCAAGATCAGTGTCCTACAGTGACTGCTGTTAACCTTCTCTTTCTCTCAGTCTTAGAGTTAGAGAGACATGGTTCAAATCCTGATTCTGACTCACTAGCTAGGTGACCATGGGCAATGCATTTAGCCTCTCTGAGCCTCAGTCTGCTGATTTGTAACATGGGAGCTGTTATTGGTTGAATGTGTCCCCCACCACCATGAAAAATAAATACATTGATTCAGAATACAACCCATAACTCAGAATATGACCTTATATGGAAATAGGCTAGCTGCAAATGTAATTAATTAAGGTGATGCCACACTAGAGTAGGATGGCCCCCTAATCCAATATGATTAGTGTCCTTACAAGAAGATGGGCCATGCAAAGGTGAAGACAGAGACTGGAGAGATGCATCTATAAGCCAGGGATACCAAAGACTGTCAGCAAACCACCAGAAGCTGGGAGAGAGGCCTGGAACAGGTTTTCCTTCTCATCCTCGGAATGAACCAGTCGACCAACATCTGTATTCAGACTTCTAGGCTCCTGGACTGTGGGACAGTAAATTTCTATTGTTTCAGATAGCCAGTTTGTGAAATGTTGTTATAGCAGCCCTAGAAAACTTATTCAGGAAAATATCCATCTTGAAAGAAATAAGATAACTGATCAAAGTGTCAGGCTGCTGCGATGTGCACAGCTCCACCCCACCCTGCTTGTGCCCATATTGCCTACCTTTACAGCTAAACTCTGTCTTCCCTGTGGTCTCAGAGGGAGAGGGATGTCCTTCCTGTATTTGCACACATCATAACTGCCACCTAAGCTCTGGCTCTGATTCCTTCTTTACTCTTTAAAATCACACCAGGATTCGGGCATCTGGGTGGCTAAGTCAGTTGAGTGCCAACTCTCAATTTTGGCTCAGGTCATGATCTCAGGGTTCATGGGTTCGAGCCCCACATCAGGCTTCATGCTGGAGATTTTCTCTCTCAGTCTCTCCCTTTGCCCCTCTCCCCTGCTCGCATGCACTCTCTCTCTCTAAAAAAATACATAAAATCCTTCCAAGGGCAAATTTGCTTTCAGAAGCTGCCATTACTGCAGTAAGAGTGGGAGGATACAGACAAACACAATGTTCCATGCCATGCATGACCATGCCCCACCCCTGAGACTGCACCTCTCCATCCTCACCTTTGCTTACCTGACCCCCACCTCTCTCCCCCGATCCTAAGGACTCAATTTCAATCACATCCTCCTGTTTCCACCAACATGAGAAGAGAACAGTCCTCGTAATTTATAGCCTCCTTCCAACTGTCACCCTATTTTCTCTTTCCAAAAAGTTGGTTCTTCAAATATATGACCCAAATCAGCGGGTTTAAGATCTATTTCTTTGTTATGTAGGCTTTTGCCACTTAAGCCTCCACCTCTCCAGTCTCCAGAATACTGTCCTAAGGGTAACAGTAACATTTTTTAAAGTTTGTTTGTTTTTCATTTATTGAAAGAGAGAGAGAGAGAGGAGGAGAGAGGGAGGAAAAGAATCCCAAGCAGGTTCTGTGCTATCAGCACAGAGCCCGATGTGGGGCTTGAACTCCCTAACTATGAGATCATGACCTGAGCTGAAAACGAGAGTCAAACACTCAACCAACTGAGCCACCCAGGTATCCAACAACAGTGACATTTTTTTAAAAACAAATTTTCCAACTTTTCGGGATTGGACAGTAATAGTTCTTCTTACCCAACATTTGCTTCCTCCAGAGGCTAATTTGTTCTTTCCTCTTCCCTCTTCTCTCTTCTGCCAAACTTTTCAAACAGGGATCTCTGACTGTGAGGTAGATGCTTCTTGTGATTCTGTAAGGCTCACAAAGACTCCTCTGAGGAGTGACCCCGGTGACCTTGGCCATAGCTGATTGATCCAGGGGTGGCTAATTCCCCGTAGTGTCCCTTCCTAGAAGGTTAGGTATGGAGGGGAGAGATGACGAGCCTGGAAGTTGTTGACACTAAATCACAACCGTGGAGGGACTCTTGAGAGACCAACTTCCACTTCACAAGTACCCAGAGACTCCCTGGGTTCTCTTCTTCTCAAACTAGAGTCATCTGTTTCTTTCTTAATCCAAAGTAGACCCCACAGAGACTTCCAGTTTCTGGTCCCATATGTAAAGAACTTGGAGGTCATCACTCCCATCCACACATACACAAAGGCTCAACAAACCGAGAATTGATAACTCTTCTTAAATCCTCCAGAGAACTGAGGTCATAGGACAACCCCCTCCCCCACAAAGTTGAAGAGTGGGAGGATACAGACAAACACAGTGTTCCAGAGTGGAAGCTCAGGAGCAGAAAACTCTACAGAAGTCACTACTTTCATCTGGCACATCCCATGTGACTCAGCAAAATTGGCACTATATGTTCCCATTATTAGCTTAAGGCAGCCATTGTTGGCTCATGTTGCTCAACCCCATGGAACATATTCTAGTTTCTACATGCTTTCTACCTGTGTGCATGTCTCCATTCTTTCACACATTCAATAGCTACCCAGTGCTCACTCACTGAAGATTGTACACCAGCCTCTGTGAGAAATATGAAACATAGGATTCCTATTTTCATGGGACTCATCACCTGCTGGAAGCAGATTTACAAAAATAATACTAAACTCAAGTTTGGTTGTGATCTTCTGCTCAAGCAGAGGCACCAAACAAAATGTGCCATGGAGAATTAAGTGTGACTGTGGATATTTGGGAAAGCTTTATAAAACCCTTGACATTCAAACTAGGTCTGAGAGGATTTCAACAGATACAGATGGGGTGGGGTGGTGGCCCTGGACACAGGAGGAAATGACAATGTATTCCTTGTCATGAAGGACAAAGAAGGGGATCAGTCTGAAGGCTGGGGCTCTTGCTGTGTGGGACCAGACTTGTGATTATAATAAATCTGACGGCTTGGCGTAAGATGAACTGGAAAGAGGACAACTGTACCAAGCCAAACAAGTACTTAATACAAAAACTAGATAGAGGTAGAGGGAAAGAGGGGAGAGAGACACAAGGTTTGTGGGAAGAAGAATGGGCAGGATTCATGGACTGGATGTGTGGACACTGAGGGGACAAAAGGAGATGGAGATCCATTTCTTCACCCCACAGCCTGCTTAGCTCTGGCCATCGACCACCCTGTACCATCTCAGAGGGGCCCCACCACTCTCTCAGCCCCTAAGACTGGCTGGCTGGGGCTGCATCAATAGAACACATTATTAGCAGATTGTCCCCAGCTTCCATCCTGTAGCCAGGGACAGGCAGTACGAGTGAGTAGCACATGGTACAGTCTTTAAAAAGGCAAAGAGAGTACAGAAACTCCAGAAAGTGTCTTTCTGAAGGAATTGTGTGGAAGGTGTTTGGTGGAGGAAAGGGAGGCATTTCAGCCGCTTCTTCCATGAGGAGGGAAGACACAGACTACTTCTGGGAAAGGAGGTGAGCCCGGTTGGGCCTTTCCCTTCGCATTGGCTTTCAGAACACCTTTCTCCACCCCAAGCCCTGCTCTTGTCACTTCCACCACTGGCACACATTGCATTTTAGTCACACCCCTGACTTATGTCACAGATTTTCCAAATTGAAAGTGATCTTGTCACTGATCACAGGGTCTTGATTTCGGCTCAGGTTCAGGAAATAAAAGTTGTGCTTATTTCATAGGACTGTGGCTCGGACTAAATAAGACTGAAGGTAAAGGGCTTGGAACCATATTTAGAACATACAACAAGTGTTTACTGTTACTATTGTTAACTGTTCAAACGTCTTTCTTATTTTGAATAAATAACGTACATTTGAATATATATGTAATTCCTTTGAATGTATATATAATTCCTCCAGTCAACAAATATTCACTAAGTACCTACCATGTGCCAAGCACTGTGCTAGCTGCTGGGAATAGACTCGGTCCCCTGCCCTCACCTATTCTCCAGATCAGTGGTTGCTGGTATAACTCGGCCTGGAGAGAAAGCTACGGGAGAATCCTACTGCAGGCATCAGGAAAACTTTCAAGAGAAGACATTTGATCTTATTTAAGGATGAGTTTGACGGCCCGGGGGGAAGAAGGGAGAGAGCCTCACAGGCATTCCAGCCTCTGGGAACAGACTGGCAAAGGGTGGGGCTGAGAAGCCGGTGGTCAAGGAAGGCAGTGGTGGGAAAAGGCTACAGAGAGGCCCTGGGGCCACATGGCAAAAGCTTCTTATAAGTAAATTGCAAGCTTCCTGTCTGTCCCTTAGGGATAATTAGCACAGTGCTTAATTCAAAAAATGACTTGATTGATTTCTCTTTTTCTCCTTAAAACACATATGGAGAAAACGGATTCACTCTCAGTTTCTATTATCACCACTGTATGTTTTTGATTCCCAGATCTACGTTGCTGGTTCTCTTTTCTCTACCAGGAGCCCCACATTGCCAGATGCTTGTGTGGTTGAAATATTAAAGATTCTCCTGCCCCAGTATTTCCTGTTACAACCTCCACTCTTGCCTTAATAGGGCAGCTAGGCCAGAACATATCCAGTGCCTTAATAAGGGTAGGAAAAACTTTTGACATCAGAGCAAGTCTTCCCACTCTTAAACCAAGATGAAGATTTTCTGCTTTGGAAGAAGGAGAGTCCAGTTTGGGGAGGCAGGCAGTGATAAAAATCATTAGCAGATAGCTTCCTGAAAAAGCATAGATTTTGACCTGTCTGCCTCTTTTAAATTGGCCTGGGGAGTGGGAGTGGTAAATGACAACAGAAACTGTGGATAGGTTTCCAGAAGCTGAGAGCAAAGGACACTCATGTCCTGGTCCTCTGGTAGACCCAAGAGGCAGCACAGCCCAGAGAGGGTCTGAGCAGCTGCCTGGCCCCACACAGCACCAGGGTGTAGAATGAGCTCCTTTGAGCCTGAAGGGCACAGAGAAGACAGAATCAAGGCATGAGGGACACTACATGAGCTGTGTAGATGGAAGACTCAAAACAAAATGGTTCTTTGAGTCCTCCAGGAATTATACCTAGTTCCAGGGGAAAGCAGGAGAGACCCCATAAATTTGTGTGACCCTAAGAAAAATGACTTATAAAAATGTAAATTTACTTTTACTTTTACACAGTTGGGGTTTGAGGCTATCCCCACTATCTACATTAAAAATTCAACTATAGTTAACTTTAAACTCACGATGTGTCACATTTTTAAAAACACGTTTTGTTTTGTTTAATTTTTAAGAAAGCACACTCACATGGGGGAGGGGCAGAGAAAGGGGGACACTGGATCTGAAGCGGGTTCTGCACTGACAGCAGAGAGCCTGATGTGGAGCCAGAACCCACAAACCGTGAGATTATGACCTGAGTTGAAGTTGGATGCTGAACCCACTGAGCCACCCAGGTGCCCCAAGCCACATTTTATTTCAGTAGATGCTTCTTCGGCACCCATTAATCGCAAGGTACCCACAAGAGGACACTGGGGTAGGCAGATATGCGAATATGTACATATTCAAAGTGCAAGCAACGTGTTGTAAGTACACAGAGGTGCATTCTGACTGACAGGAGGGGAAAGTCATAAGGAAGGGGTTGGCATGGGTGCAGGCTTAGAAAGAGATGGGTAGGAAGTTGATAGTGAAACAATAGTGATTTCTATTGAAGAAGTTGGTTACACTTAGAGCATAACCCGAAGGGAAGGGTCTGTAGGGGACTATATGTCCCAGATCTGGGCCTCACTCCTAATGAGCCAACACCTGCATTCTCTAAATCCGTAAGGTCATGTTTGATGCTTTCCTGCCTCTCTTCCCAGGGCCAAACACTTTCAAGTCTCATTTTTCCTATAACTATAACAATAGCAATGAACATCATAAAAAGTTTTAAACAATAATAGCAACTATCATTTAGGGATTTGTCATAGTAGGAAGCTTTTTATGGAAATTATCTTCTTTATCCCTAAATAATCCCAAATATCAGAAGTGTTATCCCACGCAGGAGATTATCTTCTCTTCTCCAACCTCTATCCTCATCCCAATAGTGTCTAAATAACTACTAAGATTTTTTTTTCCCAACATATTCTATATGATCCAAAGTGTTTTTGCCATGTACATATATTATTTTTTCTTGACAAAAAATTGTTTTAAACCTCCTAAGTGATCTTGTCTTTAAATTTCCATCCTGCTCTCCATCCGGTAATAATAATTTCACATTTTTCTTCCCCAATATGATTTCACACTACTATTTAATTGCTCAAGAAGCTACTCACTAATTCCTACCTGTATGCCTCTCGACATTTGCTGCCTCCTCTGGGATTTATTTCAAGCTGCTTTCTCTTCCTTCTCCCTGGAATATCCTCCCTGACCTCTACCCTACCTGCACCTCCCCCAGCAAAATCTGTTCATTAAATTATACCCACTCTTTAAGACCAGGCTAAATAACTACCTCCTACATGAAGCCTTCCGGAAGTCCTCCCATGAGAATGACTCCCTTCCCTCTATTCCTGTGAGTGTTGCGTCTGTGTCTTTATGTGGTTGTACGTAAGTTCTGTATATATTTTTCTCCCTCTTCCACTGAGTGGTGGATCCATATCTTATACTTCTCATGTGTCTTATGCATCCACATTGCTCACATTACAGAATTTTACTCATAAATGTTTGCTGAATCAGATAGAAGCGAATTCAAATTTCTTAATCAGGTGCTCAAGGCCTTTCCTTCCCATGTTCTGTTCCTCCAGCATGTACACTAGATTTTTGTGAGGCCATGATCATTAACACAATCATTTCCTCTTCTTCCCCTGGTTATTTTCTCCTAAAATGGAGGCGGAAGGAACTAGTTGAGCATCTGGCAGCCAGAACTGCCCTGCCCGAATGCCTGCCTGAGCCCTCAACAGGCAAACACCATGGGAATTGGCGGCGTGGAGGGGAGTTGTGGCAGGTTTTTTTTTTGGGGGGGGTGGTGGGAGGCTCAGGACTTCCAACAATTGGAGCAGCCTCATCTGGGGGCACCCTGATGCTGTAGCCAACTGTGGTTTCAGGGAGCTGAGGTCACTGTAGCTGGAAGCCTAGAAAATATTCAAAAGTTAGACCCATATTCCAGCAGACTTTCCAAAGAAAGGTAAAGAGGAAGTGAAGAAGTAGAGAGAATTCATGGTGAGGCCTTGCTGATTTCCTTTTCAAATTGATGGAGAGAGATTAATGAAGACAAGATGTCCCTGAATCTGTTAAGGTATAGGTGAACAAATCACTGGATTTCTCTCTTTAAAAGATGTATGCCCAAATGTGCTTTAAAAGGTTCAGAAGTGGAAAAGACAATGTGTCTTTAATAAGAAATCATTGTCCCAAGTACTACATAAGTAATATACAGTTAGAACTAAAGAAACCAATACAACCATATGCTGAACATACACCATATGCAAAGTTTTTTAATGTTTATTTTTATTTTTGAAAGAGAGAGAGAGAGAGAGAGGCAGAGCACTAGTGGGAGAGGGGCAGAGAAAGAGAGGGAGACACAGAATCTGAAACAGGCTCCAGACTCTACACTGACAGCAGAGAGCCCAAAGTGGGGCTTGAACCCAGAAAACATGAGATCATGACCTGAGCTGAAGTTGGATGCTTAACTGACTGACCCACCCAGACGTTCCACTATGTGCAAAGTCTTAGAAGCTTATATTAAAGTTCTTAAGTAGTTTAGGGTTGAAAGCAGAGTTAGTACTTGAGATAGCTGCCCAAAATGTTTTACTCTACTTTCCAGAATATAAACCATTATATATAGAGAATAGTCTGCAAGAACAAGAGCAATCTAGTGCCTTCATTCCTGGAGAAATATTATAGAAAACAGAACATGGCCTGTTTCTAATTCCTTACTAATCAGAAACAAAAAACATGGGTGTTTTAACTATGTAGACTAACAAATTAAGAAGCAAGAATATATCTTGCAGTCCAACTTTCTCATTTTGTTGATGAGAAAAAAATGAGTCCCAAAATGATTGAACAACTTGCTCAAGATCATCAAATGCACTGATTCAAACTTCCAATCATAGGGGTGCTTGGGTGTCTCAGTTAAGCATCTGAATCTTGATTTCGGCTCAGATCATGATCTCCCAGTTTGTGGGTTTGAGCCCTGTGAAGGGCTCTGTGCTGACAGTGTGAAGCCTACTTGGGATTCTGTCTGTCTGTCTCTCTCTTTCTCTCTCTGCCCCTCCCCTGCTTATGCTGCCTCTGTCTCTTTCAAAAATAAATAAATAAATAAATAAATAAATAAATAAATAAATAAAATCTTAGAGAAGCTGAAGGGAAATAATGCCAAGGCCTGGAAACCATACCATCACTAAACAATTCTTACAGCATGATGGGTAGGAGATTCCCCATGCCCAGTCTTCATCATTTTGGTTACTCTGCCAAACAGAAAGAGGCTTGAACCCCAGCATCTGGTTGTCCATGTGCCTCTAGGCTGGAAAGGTCAGTCAGTGGGTCAGTTTTCAAATCATGTTGGCTTTTAGAAAACAGCCATGCAGGGAGAGGCCAGAAAGAAGAGAGGGAGGGACAGAAAGCTGAAGCCTTTAAAAGCTCTCCACAAAAGGCAAAGAGTTCTCCTCAACCAATCCTGACCTCTACTGACCTCCTGACCTTGTTACCTAAGGTCAGCTTAACACTTTAGAAAGGATCCTGGCTGGCTCTGCAACCTCTGTCACTCACAACTAACAAATATGTCTTTACAGGGGTCACCTTTTGGCCAGAAACTGGCAGATTCTTTCCTTTCAATTCATATTAACCAAAAGTCTCTTTGGCTTCTAGGCTGTCTAGTTTGAAACCATTTTCACCAACACAGGATGCTACAATAATTTTCACTAACACAAAATTCTCTAAAGAGTCTAGATTAGTACACAGTTTGGAAAACTGAGTACATTTCATATGGATGCTCACAGAACTAACACAGTGTGTGCCCGTGTAAATGATCATGCTGCTATTTAATGAGAGAACACAGGATGACTGGAAACTTAAATTTTAGGGGTTCAAATAAGTCTTGTCTTTGGAGGAATTGTCAGTAGCCTCTCGTGTACAGAGATGCTTGGAGAGAAAGAATAGGTGACCTAAATAAGGCAAACAACCATCCTTAATTATTCTCATCACACGGTCAAGTGACGAATCTCCATGTGCAAATAGACAAGTAAAAAGACTGCAGCAGTGGGGGCAGAGGGGAACTGGGTGGCTCAGTTGGATGAATGTCCAACTCTTGATTTCGGCTCAGGTCATGACCTTACAGTTTCTGGGATCAAGGCCCGAGTTGGGCTCCACACTGACAGCATGGTGCCTGCTTAGGATTCTCTCTCCCTCTCTCTCTGCCTCTCCCCCACCCGCTCTCTCTCAAAATAAAAATAAACTTAAAAAAAAAAAAAAGACTGCAGGTTTTCAGCATAGTTATCAAGTTTCTATTTTTTTTCAAGACAAGAGAGCAATCAAAATAATTTATACTTAGTCTCCAGCCCTCCAGTTCCTCACATTTACTGTAAAGATGTCTTATTACTCAAGGGATTCACTATCTCAAGATTCTCTCTGGCTAGTCTTCAAATTCAAAAAAGGTACCATCCAAATTCAGCAAGTTTCCCTATAAGAGCAGAGTTTGCTTCCAAGTTCTGGTTCTCAGACCTTCTTTCCTCAACTAAATTTAATTCAACCATACTGTTCCAGATGTAGAATTCAGAACCAAATAAAGCATAACCCTGAACTTCAATGAGTGCAGAATGAGGGAAAGTGGAACTAACCGGTAAACAAATGAGTGAAATAAAGGGTAGTGTGAATCCAAAGAGGGCAAAAAAGCACACAGGAGTATGGTGGAATGGTCAGAAAGGATTTCATATGAAGGGTGTGGCAGGGTGGTCGCCTGCCCCCAGTATGGACCCAATTAGCCTCACTTTCTGGTATTCACATCCTATATAGTCCCTCTGACATTGTATCAGAGTTAGTCTGTGTCATGTATAGGATATGATGGAAGTATTGGTGTGTGACTTCTGGAGCTAGCTCATAAAACATTGCCATTTCTGCTTTGCTTTCTTGGATCATTCACTCTAGGGGAAGTCATTAGTCATGTTTTGAGGATTTGTAAGCAATAGAAGAGAGCCCCATGTTGGGAGGAACAGAGGCCTTTCACCAAGAACCAACATCAACTTGATGAGTTACCTGAGACGTGCATCTACCAAGACCAGCTGACATCTTGACTGCAACCTCACGAGAGACCCTCAGTTAAGATGCACCAGAATTTCTAAGCCACTGTAATAGAATTATGACCCCCTCTCCGAGATGTCCATGTCACAATTCCCAGAACCTGTGAATATGTCATATCACATAGCAAAGGGGAATCAAGGTAGAAGATGGAATTAAAGTTCTGACTTTAAAAAAGGGATATTATCCTGTATTATCCATGTGGACCCACTGTAATCACACATCTCCTTCAATGTGGAAGAGGAAGGCAGAAGAGGTCAGAGTGAAGCAGTGTTTGAGAATTCAACCACTAGGCTGGATTCAAAAATGGAGAAAGGGGCATGAGAGAAGGAATGTGGTGGCCTCTAGAAGCTGGAATGTGCAAGAAAACAGATTCTCCCCAGAGCATCCACCAAGAAAGACAATCCTGCCAACAAGACACCCTCGTGTTTGTCCAGGCAGACCTGTTGTAGAATTCAGAACTACAGAACTATAAGATAATAAATCTGTGTTGTTTTAGGTCATTGCAATGTGGTGATTTGTTACAGCAGCCATAGAAAATAATTGACAGATACTATAAAGACAAAACACATCTACTATTATTTTAGGACACTGAGTTGAGGTTAATATGTTATGCATTAATAGGTAACCAGTAAAGAAGTTGATGCCCCAAAGTGGACTGCTAACAATAAAAACTTAGAATATGAGAGAAATTTGGAACCACATGGGAAGAAACTAGAAAGACTTTAATGAGAGAATTAGTAAAAGCCTAAAGGGCTCTAAAGAGACTGTCCATTGAAGCCTCGTGGCCTCTGAGGAGGAAGACAGTGGGGTCTTAAATGAAAGCTAGGAAAATTTTACTGGGACCTGGGGGAAAGGTAATCCTTGTTATATAATGGCAGAAATTTCAGTAACACTGTTACCTATAGTAGCAGGAAAGTAATAAATATATCTAATGAACTAAGTGATCTAGCTAAAGATATTTCTAGGCTGAGTGTTGAAGGGGCCACCCAGTTTCCTCTTGCTACCTCAGGCAAAACATGAGAGGAGAAGAAAAAAAAAAAAAAAAAGGACTTTTAAACAAAAAGATCTCCAGAATTAGTGGGTTTGAAAATTTCTGGCCTCTCCAGATGACACATGTTGCTAAAATAAGAAATAACTTCCAGATAAGATAAAATCCAAGACACCTGCAGGAAACATTATATACTAAGATTATACATAATATATATCTATCATATACATGAACACCATATAATGTATAAATTAAAATATAAATAAATATATAAAATAAAAATATATATAAATTAACATATATTTTATACACCTCTATAAAATAGATGATATAGATAGGTAGATCCATAAAATGATAGATAGATAGATAGATAGATAGATAGATAGAAAGATAGATAGATAGATGAAGCTTATGGTAGAATCCTTTGTTAAGATCTGACAAAGATTTGGGGAGCCTGGGTGGCTGACTTGGTTAAGAATCTGACTCTTGATTTCAGCTTAGGTCATGATCTCAGGGTCGTGGAATTGAGCTCCATGTCGGGCTGTGCACTGAGTGTGGAGTCTGCTTGGAATTCTCTCCTTCCCTCTACCTCTGTCCCTTTTATTGCACACTAATAAAAGTCAGTAAAATTGTTACTCTCAAGAAATTTACAACTCAGACCCCACTGCTTGTTAGAATGATGAATGAAAAATAACCCTTATCAAGGCATATGATGATGAAATTTCAGAACACCTTTGAGAAAGAGAGATCCTAAAAACATCCACAGGGGAAGGAAAAAAGAAACCCACACTCAAAGAATTAGAAGTCAGAATGGTTAATAGGCCTCCTCAATGCAAAATGATGCCAGAAGACAGTAGATGCCTTTAAAGTTTTAAAGGGCGATGATTTTACTTTTTTAAAGATCTTATTTTTAAGTAATCTCTACACCCAACATGGGGCTTGAACTCACAACCCGTAGATCCAGTCGTGTGCTCTACCGACTGAGCCAGCCAGACACCTCAGGATGATGATTTTCATTCAAGAATTCTGTATCTTGCCATACTGTCAATCAAGCACAAAGAGTGAAACATGCATTTTCAGATATTCAAGGATTCAAATAACACCTCCCAAGCACCCTTTTTTGGAAATCTACTATAGGATATGCTTTAGCAAAATAAAGGAACATGCAAGAAAGAAGATGACATGGGATCCAGGAAACACGGCTCCAACTCTGGAGAGCTGGGAAGGAGAGGCCCAGGACAACGGCTGTGCAGCAGGCTGATACAGTCACCAGCCTAGAATGGAGTAGGGAGAGGGAGGCTCTGGCCAGGAGGGGCAAGATGCACTGAACTGCTCATTTGCATCATGACTTTTTACTCTATGAACATGTATTACTTTAATAACATTTAAATTAATATTTTAAATTATATCCTATCTTTTTTTTTTCCCCCAGGGAGAGTGCGCAAGTGGGGTGGGGGGCAGAGGGAGAGAGAGGAAGAATCTTAAGCAAGCTCCACACTCAGCATGGAGCCCCGAGGCCAGGCTCAATCCCAGGACCCTGAGATCATGCCCTAAGCTGAAATCAATCGCTCAATCGCCTGGGTGGTTCAATCTGTTAAGTGTCTGACTTCAGTTCCGGTCATGATTTCAAGGTTCATGAGTTCAAGCCCTGTGTCGGGGTCTGTGCCAACAGCTCAGAGCCTGGACCTTGCTTCAGATTCTATGTCTCCCTCTCTCTCTGCCCTCCCTCGCTCACGCTCTTTCTGTCTCTCAAAAATAAAAATAAACATTAAAAAAAAAAAAAGTCAGACACCTCAACTGACTGAGCCACCCAGGCATCCTAAGTTATATCCCATCTTGAATTGTCTTTTCCCTCACTTAAACATGTTCCTATCCAGCCAAGTCCTTCCAGCACAGAATACATACTGCTGTTAGGGCAGGGATCACAGAGCCTTATCAGCATTTGTTTATATGTCTGTCTCCACAGTTATGATATGAGCTTCATGAGGGTTGGGGCTGTGTAATTTCATCTTGATTTCTCAGCATCCAGCAATCCACCAGAGTGCCTGAATAGACAGTATGTGTTTGCCCAGTTAGACCAAAACTGATTAAGATAACTCTAGAAAGAAATTCCTCAAAAAGAGCATTTAAAAAAGTAGTTTAGTCTTTTTTTTTTTTAATGTTTATTTATTTTGAGAGAGAGAGCACTCAAGCAGGGGAAGCCTTAGGGAGAGGGAGGGAGGGAGTCTTAAGCAGGCTCGACGCTCAGCACAGAGCTCAATGGGGCTCAATCCCATGACTGTGAGATCGTGATCTGAGCCAAAATCAAGAGTCAGAGGCTTAACTGCCTGAGCCACCCACGTGTCTCCAAAAAGAGCATTTAAAAAAATTTTTGTAACATTTATTTATTTTTGAGAGACAGAGCATGAGCAGGGGAGGGGCAGAGAGAGAGGGAACAGAATTTGAAGCAGGCTCCAGGCCCAAGCTATGAGCACAGAGCCTGATGCGGGCCTTGAACTCATGAACTGTGAGATCATGATCTGAGCCGAAGTAGGACGCTTAACTGACTGAGCCACCAAGCCGCCCCTTATATTGCCATAATAGAATTTCAACTCAGAGAAAAAGTTTATTTCAAACAGTTAACATTCAAAAATATTCTCCTGACATTAATATTAAACTATCAACATGTGAATTGTTTCTATCTCCAAAATAATTCATTCATTTAATAGAGACTGAATGCCCACTATATGCCAGAAAATCATCTACTTGCTATAAACCAGATAAAGTCTTCCAGTGGAAGAAATAGGAAATAAATCACAAATAAATATATGCCATAATGCTGGACTGGGTAAGGAGACCGAGAAGACAGGGGGAGGGGGGCAGACACCTCTCTTAGATGGGGTGGCCAGGGAAGGCCTCATATCTCTTTGTCCCTGTTCTTCTGTTTCCCTCCATCTTATTAGGAAATAGGGCAGCCTTGAAAAACACATAGCAAGTTTTTAGTTGGGATGCCCTTGCACTAAGTAAAATTTGTTTGTTTTTTTAATGTTTATTTATCTTTGAAAGAGAGAGACAGAGACAGAGAGACAAAGGGTGACTGGGGGAGGGGCAGAGAGAGAGGGAGACACAGAATGCAAAGAAGTCTCCAGGCTCTGAGCTGTCAGCACAGAGCCTGATGCAGGGCTTGAATTTACAAACCTCGAGACCATGACCTGAGCAGAAGTTGGAGGCTTAACCAACTGAGCCACCCAGGTAAGACTCTTTAAGAAGAGGCGAAGGAAGAGGAAAGGGAGAGGGCTGTACCTCCTCCTTCCCAACATTTAAGGTGATAACCTCTTTGGGACTCAGAAAAGGATTCCTTGCACTCAAAAAGGCTGTGAAGGGACTGCTGTGAAGTCTGAAGAAATTAACACTCCTTCACTAGAGCAAGAGCTTTGAACTGAAAGTAAGTATCCAGGGTACCATCCCACCTTAGCTGCTGCCATTCAGTGATCAAAGGGATGTGACTGGTACAAATGGGGATATGATTTCTTAGTGGACATTAAACCTAAGGGCAACTTGAAGAACTAAGCTTTAAAATTAAAGTTTCTCCAAATTCTTAAAATATACATAATTAAGGAAGATCAACTTTTGTCAGCACCTGTGGTTAGTCATACCTACCACTCCCAAAATATATACTCGTACATTTTCATTTTGGAAACTGAAAGCATATCACACTACTAGGTCTTTGTTCACAGTTATGTTATGACCAAAAATGCTACATAAGAAAGTTGCTTTATGTTACAAAATGAATATTTATTGATAAACAGTATTTTTATTTATTTTGTTATTTTTTAATGTTTACTTATTTTTGAGAGAGAGAGAGAGTGAGCAGGGGAGGAGCAGAGACAGAGGGAGACAGAGGATCAGAGCCTGATGAGGGGTTTGAACTCACGAGCCCCGAGATCATAACCTGAGCCAAATTTGGTTGCTTAACCGACTAAGCCACCCAGGTGCTCCCAATAGACAGTATTTTTAAAAATATAGGGCAACTAGTAGCTTGTTAAGTCATCAGTCTTAGTTATCTTAATGAGAAATGTGAACTTGAAGAATATAAATTTTTTGAAAAATGTTAGCCATAGCAAAATAATTATAATCTACTTGTTTGTTTATACATATCCCCCCATGTATTTACCTTTTCTTCTCTAACTCTGAAAGCCAAGAGATCTAAAAAACACTTTTCAGTTATCCAAAAATCTCTGTAAATCTTATACAACTTTAAAAAAATTCTATGTCTATAATTATAATTATTAAAACTATTTTCCTGGGGGCACCTCGGTGGCTCAGTCAGCCCAGCATCTGGCTTCAGCTCAGGTCATGATCTCACGGTTCGTGAGTTCCGGCCCGCATCAGGCTCTGTGCTGACAGCTTGGAGCCTGGAGCCTGCTTCGGATTCTGTGTCTCCCTCTCGCTCTGCCCCTCCCCTGCTCGTGCTCTCTTTCTGTCTCTCAAAGATAAATAAACATTAAAAAAAAAAAACAAAAAACAACTATTCTCCTTTAATCACCTTCTCATAGTATATATCCCTTGGCAATGATAGCCACACAGTTTACAAACTAGGGAAATAGAAATGTATGTCTGTTAGCTGAAAACATGTGCCTTAGTCAAGGATCTATAGGTTTATGAGCTCCTAGATAGAGATGGTGAACTATGACCACCCAGTAGGCAGTAAACAGCAATTACTAAATACTACCAATGTTATTATTTACAATAGAAGCAGGAGAAATAGCAAGCCAATATATAGTGACAGACTTGAAGTTTCCCACTGATATAAAGTGCACTTTCAATGAAACATTAACTTACCAACTTACAGAGGTCCTTCAGGAGTTAATCAAGAAAATTATTGGTTCAGGAGTGCCTGGCTGGCTCAGTCGGTGGGGCATGTGACTCTTGATCTCAGCGTTGTGGGTTCGAGCCCCATATTGTGTGTAGAGCTTACTTAAAAAAAAAATCTTAAAAAAAAATCATTGGTTCATAAAACATAACTCAGTGAATTATGGGCTAGAAATTGCCACCACATCTGTGTGTGTGTGTTATCAACATTTCCCATGGCAAGGAGTGGAGAGAGCTTGGTGTTTCTTGAAACCTGGGGCTTGAAATACTGGCCAGATGAGTTGGGAGTTGGGTGGACACAATTTAGAGGCTTCTAATTGTGAACTCTGCCTATTTCCACATCAGCCCCATCACATACATACCAACAATGGACTGCAGATTATCGGCACTGCTCCACTCATCAGGAGACAAAGTGAAAAGTAATTTATTCCTCCTTTTGAAAATGTGGGGACCCCCTGGTCCACTGTGTGCAAAGCACTTTGCTAGGTGCTATATGAAGGTGTTGAGGCATGGTGTGCTGCTTGAGAACAGTCATAAAAGATTTATGAATGTACTAAATAAAAGCTTAGCATGGGTGTGTCTAGAAATGGAGAGCTCAAGTCCCTTTGGACTCCTGGAGTGCCTCTAATGAAGCATGAAGGTGTTGGGGCCAATATCTTAGAACACAGTGTTCCCTCCCTCACCACCACTTTTCTTTTTCTTATCCACCAAACAGAGCTTAAGAACAGACACCTCTTCAGTGTCAGGAGATCAGCAACAGGGCAGTTTAGAAGGTGGGGAATTTCTAAATTTTTTTTAATCTTTATTAATTTATTAATTTATTATTTTTTTTAGATAACATGCTATTTTTTTTAATCTTTATTTATTTTCTTTGAGAGAGAGAAATACAGAGCATGAGCAGGGGAGGGACAGAGAGGGAGAGACAGGCTCCAAGATCTAGGCTGTCAGCACAGAACCCGATGTGGGGCTCGAACTCACAAACTGTGAGATCATGACCTGAGCCAAAGTAGGACACTTCACCGACTGAGCCACCCAGGCCATTCCAAAAGGTGGGGAATTTCTAAATCCCATAGTCACGTTGTGAATTTATTCCACAATTTTTATTTCTTTGGTCTAAACAGTTTTCCACCCCTCCCTATTGCTCTTGCTTTATAGATCTCCACTGCAGTCCTCTTCAGCATCCTCAAATTTCTAATTTCCTAATTTTTTTCTTTCCTCTCCTTCAGTTGTATCAAGTGGCGTAGGAATAGAACTTGTATACAAGCACATTGGTAAAGAGGAGGGAATAATTAAGTTTTATACACCAAAAGTTATGTGTAGGCATCCCATCACCATGTTTTCATGCATGCAGGAATTTGGTTGCTATTTCTTAGATGCTTTGCAGGAGAACTCCTGAAACAAAAATTCAGCTGGTGTTAAATCCATTCTCCATAGACTTTTGAACAGGATCAAAGACAAGTGTGAATCCAATGATATATCACTCTTGGTGTTGGTTAAAGAAACAAATACACACGAAACAATAAAGCATGGATTGAACTAACCTACATTTGAATTCTGCTTTATCACTTACTGGTTGTATGGCCCTGAGCAACTTTCTTAACCTCTCTAGGTCTGTGTCCTCCTCTGTAAAATGGGATTAGCTATTCCTTTTTTGCTAATATTATTATTTTGGCTTCCAAACATTTCATACTCTTGGTTATTCTCTGCCTATGTGTCACACTTTGCCTTTTAAAATGTGATATTCAGAGATGCATGTAATATGAACAAAGTGGCATGTAGTAAAACTACACCTTCCTTGTCATGGACACTATACATGTATGAACACATCACAGGTTTGCATTAGCATGATTGCAACCATACACATTGTTGGCTCAGTCGTGGTCAATATCTGCAAGTCTTTTCTCACAAACTGCAGGCGCGTCAGGTTCCTCATACCCAACTCTGACTCCTGTCCATCAAATGCAATTAAACTAACCAAAAAATAGGAGTTTGTGTTTATCTCAGTTAAGTTCCATGCTGTTTAAAAAACAAGAGAAATGTTTCTCACCCACCATACATAGCCCAGCTCTACCAGTTGTCTGTGGTTTGCTGGTCCATGCAAAGGAGAAAAACAGGTGGTAGTCTTAGACAGTGATAGGAGAATGGAAAGTGTGCCAGCAAGAACCAGTGAGCGGTGTCATTTCAGAACATATGAAATATAGAAGCAACTCCTGGCTAATAAAAATTATCTTGTGGGGCATCTGGGTGGCTCAGCTGGCTAGGAGTCCAACTCTTGACCTCAGCTCAGGTCTTGATCTCAGGGTCATAAATTCAAGCCCGCACTGGGTGTGAAGCCTACTTACAAAAAAAAAAAATTATCTTGGTAGAATCTGTTAATAGTTCTATCTGTCCACCTTCTGCTACCACTTGTCTCTCTCTCCAACTTTTCACAGGACACTCAGAGTTCTATGACTGAGGATCTGAGTCAAGTAGACTTGGGGGAGCATCATGTTTGTGTCGTGTACATGCTGTGTGAACCAGACTAAGCTACTTAACCTCCCTGAGCCTCTGCTCTTCTGCAAAATGAGGATAGCATTACCAAGCCTATCTAGTTATGAAGATTGAGTGAGATAAAATTGCTAAAGTGCCTGGCACAGAGTGGATAGCAAAGAGTGTACTACAGGCAACTGTCCAAAGGGCAGCCTTTGGGAAATCATGGCCTGCAAGTTCAAGCTCCTTAGCATGGCATGAGGCCTCTTTGGACATGGCCCTGCCTCTCTTCCCTCCACTCACCACTGTGGCAATTGAAAGACCTACCTATGGTTTCCTGAATATATCTTAAACTTGCATACTTCAATGCCATATTCATACTTTTCTCCCTGGAAGGCTAGCCACAATCCAGTCCAACTAGAAAACTTCTGCTCATCCTCAACATTCACCACAGATATCAGCTCCTATGTGAAGCATGTGTTGGGAGAAAATTCTTCATGGTTCTCTCACATTTCTGCACAAGAGAGGACAGCTTGCAAGAGAGACACCACCTACACTTGGTTCTGGCCTGTCTCTTCAAGGATGTTGGTATAGTAAATAGCTGAGGAAGACAGAGTGTCTCTCTGGGATAAAGGAGAGGCATGCTTACTGCCCATTATAAGATTTGGGTTTCTTTTTTTTTTTTTTAATATACTTAAATTTTCTTGGAAGACAGTTTTACTTTTTTTCAAAGTTTATTTATTTATTTTGAGAGATAGAGAGAACCAGTGGGGGAGGGGCAGAGAGCGAGGGGCACAGAGGACCCCAAGCAGGCTCTGGGCTGACAACAGAGAGCCCTATGTGGGGCTTGAACTCACAGACCACGAGATCATGACCTGGGCCAAAGTCAGACACTTAACCGACTGAGCCACCCAGATGTCCTGAGGTTTGGGTTTCTTAAGTTTAGGATTCCTCTGTAATACAACCTACTGTATATGCAGGTGACATTTGGTCCTGTTTATACAGCCCTGTGGAGTTTGTGGCTTAGGGAACTGATGCAAAATTGCTGGTACTTTGGCTTCTGCTATTGCCATGAGTAATAAACTGTCCTTCATCTCTGACAGGAATTTTGTGCCTTTTACCAGTATTCACAACATGGTAGCAGGCTAACCTGTTAGCAGAGTAAAATCTGAGATCCTTCATACTTCTCGGTAGCATGCTCCCTTCCTTCCCATTTCATCTCCCTGTAGGGGTATACATTTCTTAAACTCTGCTCTCAAATTATCCCAAATATTGCACTTTATCACAATATTCAGTATCTACATACTTTTCTTGTAACTGTTCTTATCTGCGACATCTATCAGTGCCTAGAACACACCGAATCCTCTGTACTTTGCTAAATGAATGAATATGGTCAGTCCTCAGCAGTTCCTTTAAGAGTTTTCTCATTGCTGGTATATATCCAAGGGGATGTCCAGTGCTCTTGGATTCAGTTCTAAATGTCTTGTGCTCTCTTTTGTCACAAACCCTTGATCACCTCCCCTTTCCTGCCCTGGAATGACCACTTCAGTGCTGGTGCCTTATGAGTTACTCCTGGCTCCTGTTTCCACTCTTCTGCTCCAGTAACTAATAACTAGCAACAAATCTTCACCAAAGAGTCCCCCAGGACCTCTTTTCTTAGTTTCCATGTGAGACAACTATGAAGTATAGAAAACTTTTCATTCTATCAAGCAACTTATTGGTTATGCATTGTTTTACATACAAAATCACATAAATATGTCCTCTGTATTTTAATCCAAGCCAATGATAGTAAATGTAGACTAGAAAAGTTCATTTCCAAATACTGGACTTTACACTAGTCTCTCCAAGAACTGTCTTTCAATTGCTTTCCATCTATTTAATTAATATTTCAGTATAGTAATGTATTATTTCTTCAGTGAACAAATATCTATTCAGTTCCTCTTAACTGCAAGTCAGTGTCTTTCTCACTTTAAGGAACACAAAGATGAATCAGATATAATTTGTGCCCTCAAAATATTAGTGATTAAGTATGTATAAGTTACATGCCACAAAAATACCATAAGGTTTAAGACAAAATAACATCTGTGCTGTGCCTGAAAATATAGATAAAATTTAGAAGTCTCTCAATACCGGATGGGGGTGAGGGTAAAGAAAGTACTCTAGGTTCAGGGAAGAGGTTCTGCAAAGGCTCATAGTCAGGGCAACTCAAGTGCTATTAGGTAATCATCAGAAGTTTCACTTTGGCCTGAATGTTGAATACATTTAAGAAAAGATTGGCTCTAAAGTTGTAATGGTAGGCTGAGGCCAGATCAGGGGGCCATTAGGATTAAGGCATTTGTTATTTAATGAACACTGTGGTTTTTACAGGCAACGAGGGGGCAGTGAAAGTTTTTTGATCAGAAGAAAAACTTGATCACAGGCAAGTTAACCTGGTAGTCACCATACAAATGAATTGGAACATGGAAAGATTGGAAGAGTTAGGAGAAGTCTTTTGAGAGCCCATTCTACTGCAATGGCTCAGGTGAGAGGTACTGAGAGCTAAAACATGGCCAGTGACAGGAGATATTGAGTGGAGACAGATTTTAAAAGATTTCTGGGAGAAAGCTGACAACATGGAGCCCTTGAGTAGGAATGAGTAGATCTTCAAACAAATGTGATTTTGCATAATCCCTTTTAATATCCAACTAGCATTTTTCCAATATCATGAGATATGGGTGCTCAGATATCTTGTTGAAATCAAGATGTGTTTTACTTTTCCTTTTTTCTTGACCTACCTTGATATATGTATTCTTAGCAAATGTGGGCTTCTGCCTTGTCACCACCACTGCCTCCCTTATGCATTTACAACCCTCACTTTTTTTATTGTCGTAAAAATACCCCCACATAATATAAATTTATTCTTAACAATTTTAAGTGAGAAGTAAAATACTGTTAACTATATGTATAACAGATCTCTAGAACATTTTTATCTTATGTAACTGAAACTTCATGCCTATTGAACCACAACTCCATTTCCTCCTCCTCTAGCCCCTGGCAACCATCATTCCTCTTTCTGTTTCTATGAGTTTGATTACTTTACAGTTTTTTTTTTTAAATTTACTTTTAGGAATCTCTATACTCAATGTGGGGTTCAAACTCATGACCCTGAGATCAAGCCTCACATGCTCCACTAACTAAGCCAGCCAGACACCCCCGTTTGGTTATTTTATATACCTCATATTAGTGGAATCATGCATTATTTGTCTTTTCATGATTGGCTTATTTCACCTAGCATAATGTCTTCAGGGTTCATCCATGTTGTAGCATATGACAGGACTTCTTTTTTAGGGCTGAAAAATATTCCATCACATATATATGTATGTACTACATTTTCTTTTTCCATTTATCTGTTGATGCACATTTTGGTTGCTGCCACAGCTTGGCTATTGTGAATAACGCTGCAATGAATGTGGGTGTGCAAATAATTCCTCAAGATCCTATTTTCAATTCTTTTGATACATCCCTGAAAGTAGGATTCCTGGATCATATTATAAGTTCTATTTTTAATTTTTTAAGGAAACTCAATACCATTTTCCATAGCAGCTACACCATTTTATAATTCCACAAATAGTTACCACTCTCTCTTAACATAGTCCATTTCATGGGGTACCTGGGTGGCTCAGTCACTTAAGCGTCCAACTTTGGCTAAGGTCATGATCTCGCGGTTCGTGGGTTCCGGCCCTGTGTCGGGTTCTGTGCCGACTGATGACAGCTTGGAGACTGGAGCCTGCTTCGGATTCTGTGTCTCCCTCTCTCAGCTCCTCCCCCACTCACACTCTCTTTTTCTCTCTCAAAAATAAACATTAAAAATAATAAGATAGTCCATTTCAGAATGTTTCTAATGGCAAAAATTAAGCTCATCAGCACTGAGTGATTTCTAAAATCATGAGACAATCATAGCATGTGATCATTATCCCAGGCCTGGTCTTCTAATCAACATAGTAGGAGCTGAATAAATATTTGTTAAAAGTTGAACAACTATAGACTTTTGCTGTCTTTTCTCATTCTCTATGCTTCATAAACATACATAAATGGTACTAGGATTTCATGGAATCAGAAAATATGCAGACATCAGAGGGTTTAAAGATCATTTGGTATAACTCCATAATTTGATGGGCAAAGTTACGTGATTCCCCCCTCTCCCCCACCACCAAAGTTGGGCCAGCTGACTTGAATTTACTTACTGAAACACCAATCCTTTTTTTTTTTTTTTTTTTGACTTACCCTCATGTTTCAGTTCTCAAATATTTGGCTCTACTCTTTTCAGCCTGAAAATAATTGTTCTTGTTTCAGAATGTGAGAGCAAAAGGTAGTTGTTTATCTCAACGAGATTTATCCTTCAAGCAGGAAACTTTGGGAGATTAAATACCAAGGCACTTCCTATCTCTTTTGGGACAAATTTAGGAACTTTTGAAGGAAGTCACTGGAGTCGCCATCAGTATAATCACCAAACAAATTAATCAGATTTGACTCTTAAAAACTTGAATATTCAAAAATTAAGCCCACTTTGAAAGGACAAAGATTAATCACTAGTGGGAATATTTACTTACTAAATAATAATTACAATCATTTTTGGAGCTATGCACAGTTACTTTCCATGGATTATATCACAGCAGCCCATTGGTATTATACTTATTTCCCTTAAATAGATGAAATCTGAAACAATAAATGACTTGTCTATGTAATGCTGAAATTTGAACTCTAGTCTGCGAGACAGCAAAAAGCATGTTTTTCATCAATGCAAGGTACTGTGCTGGAATCTGTGGAGCACTCGAGAACTCTGTAAGAAGCCCTTAAGTAGTATATGCAGCCTGGTACGTGATATAAGACAAGTGTTATACAGGAAGGAAAATGTACCTGTCTGAGAAGACATGTACTGTGTTATTTAAAGAATTATGCTATAAATTCTGAAGCCAACAGAAATAGGTGTTAAAAAACAAAACAAAAAAAAAAGTAGGAAGAAAAGAAAAAGAAAAAAAAGTTTAAAGGCAGAAAGGATTATATAGTAGAAAGGGCAACAAACAAATCAAAGCACATGAATTCTGACTCCCAGCTACAACTAACTAATGAGTGATCTTGGGTATTCTGCAAATTTTACATAATATACTATAATTACATCATCAGAGTAAGTTTATTACCACCTAACACGGGACAGTAAATATATCAGAAAAGTTTCATAGGGTTGTTCAATCTCATTACATTGTGTGTGTGTGTTACACATATCACATATTTTATTTCATATTGGATGCAATGCTATGTTCTTCTCCAATGCAACTCAAGGTGCAAAGCCATCCTATAAGAATCAAAGGGCTCTATGATAAATTAAAATGTTAAAAGGAAGGCAAAGTGGCAGTTTTTTTAAAAAAAAAGTTCTCCCCCTGCTTTTTAGCTTATCTCTCCCCACCCCCAGCCTTTATACTTCTGATTTAGTCAAGAAAGAGAGTATAAAAGCATCTTATTAGCAATTCTTATGCAGGAAATATGAGCACTTGGGGTCAATTGAAAGGAAACTGGGAGAAGGGGGAGTCAAAAGGAAGAATGTCATACAATTAGACAATTTAGCCACACACAGTTATCATGTAAATTTGTGTAAATTTCAGATATTTAAAACATCCTTGCAAGTATTTCGTTTTATTACCTCTAAACACTTTTCCCTTTCCATGAGCCTTTACTCTGATGCTTAGAAATAGTTCTAAATTCATCTAAATTATTAGTTAGGTTTTGGAGGCAGTATAGTCAAGGGTATTACTGTTTTACACGGGTTAAAAATTGTTAAACAGGCTGATCCTTATTATAGAAAGCTTCCGGGGAAGGTAGTGCTGCCCTCCCAGCAGATGTTCTAAAACTGTTGATCCTCCTCCGCCCCCTTTTTTTCATAAGGAGGATTTGGGGAACATGCTATAGGCAGTGTGTTGGTGTCTTAGTGACAAAAGCTAGATTTCTGCCTGCAGATTTCATTAAGGTTAGCTTTTAGCCTGTGCCCTCATCATGTGCCACAGATTTAATTTTGGATTAGCAAGTGCTAATCCACATGGAAATGCTCTCTATGATCCACATATGTTTAGCAACCTGATTACATTTTTAAATGTACCTTTTAACTCCTCTTGTTATCCTTAATTCTAAGAGATGTGAACAGATTAATAATATTTGTGTCTTTCCTGGTCATTTAACTTCTAACCAGGTAGTCTATGGAAAGCCTAGTCCCCCAAGGCAAGCCCAGAGAATCTAGAAATCTCTTGATCTCGTCTCAACTTTTAGGACAGGCCTTTTGTATTCACCGTTCTCACGAATTAAAGGACTTGACTAACTTGAGATAGTAAAACGTCTCCCTAAAAGGTTAATTATTCATTTCAGGGTACTCTTCTGAGATGTTTTAAGCCAGTGCTGCATCTGATGGGGGCAGGGAGGGTAAAACCCCAAATGGGGCTTAGCACCCGGAGATGCCTCCAGTCGAGCTAACAAATCTCCGAAGTGGGAATAGTCAGTTTTCCCTCCACAGGGCCTCGGCGTGTGAGGGAAGGAGGGGGATGGGCAGGGGGCCATCAGGGGAAAAGTCTCCGGCCTTTCCACGTCTCTCAACACCATCCCTCCCCCCACCCGCCTCCTCTTTCCCCGAATCCTAAACAAGCGGGCGGGAGAGGGGCCCCGGAGGATGGCCGGACCTCGAGGCTTGGCCTTTGTGGCTCTGTCTTCGACGGTGGCGGGCAGGCAGGGGGGCGGGGCCGCGGCCGGAGACCCTCAGCCGGGGCTTGACCCCCAGGTGCATTGTCCGGCGGGGCCCGCCCCCTCCCCGCGGGGCAGCGACAGGGCCGCCACTGACCCCCTCCTGCCGTCTCCATCCGCCGGCCGCACCGACCTCGCGGTCCCCAGACCAGGGGCCAGATGTAGAAAGTAGTCCCAGGCCGGCAGCGGCGGCGCTGTCCACTCCGCCGCCCCCGCCCCCTCCAGCCGCCGCCTCACTCCGCCCCCAGGCCGGACTCTCGGGTCCCCCCCCCCGCCTCCCGCGAGCGGGTGTCCGTGCGCCGGCCTCGCCGAGACCACAGACACCCGCCGCCGGCCGCGCAGTGCCACGCCACGCCGGACCCCGAGCGGGAAGCTAGGCTGCGCGCGTCCAGCCGCGGCGCGGGGAGAGCCCGGAGGCGGGGGCCGGCAGGAGGACAGCGGCTGCAGGGCGGCCGGGGAGCATGCCCGCGCAGCCCAGCTGAATGGCGCCTTCTCTGCGACCCCTCGCCGGGCTGCGACCGCCAGGGATGCTTCTCCGCGCGCTCCTGCTCCTGCTGCTCCTCGGCTCCGGTCCAGGTGGGAGCGCTTTCTTTTGCGTGTCTCTGCGCCTGTGGGGTTGGAGCAGGCGCGAGTGGGCTGGAGAAAGAGGAAACCGGGGCGGGGGGTGGGGGGTGTTGGGGGAGCGGCGGGGTCCTCCGCGGTGCGCTGACCACCGGATCCTGCCCGCTCCCTGCAGCCAGTCGGGAGCCCCTGTTGGAGGCGCGAGCGGCTCGTGGGCGCTGCGGGGGCGCGCGGGCAGAGCTGTGGGCGACTCTCCTGGCACACGCCCCTCCTCGCAGCGCTCCCTGAGCCGCAGGCTGCAGGGCCGTGGCGCCCGCTGTCCACTCATCCCCCTTTCTCCTCGCGCCATTGTCCGGGCTCCGGCCGCGTCCCAGCGTCCGCTACCAGCCGCAGTTCCGCGCCGCCCGACCGGGCCGCCGCGGCGCACGTGGCTTTATTTATATTGTTTCCTTAGTGGCAGCCTTGCCACGCAGGGGGCGCCGCGGTTTCTCGCGGCTTCCCCTTTTTGCAGTGGGGTTTCCTCCACGTTTTAGGGCTAGGGGAAAAAATGGGTGAACTCAGCGTCCAGGTCAGCGCCCCGAGTGCCCCCATTTTCCAGGATCCAGATCAAGAGAGGAGGAGACAGGAGGGGTGGAATTGGAAAGACAAGAGGGTTGGAAGGTGCGTGGCTGATTTCTGCTCTGGAGGGGAGGAAGGTATTTAAAGAGTCCCCCCCCCCCACACACACACCCCACCCCTTGTAGCCAGGTGTTTTGGGGCAGGGCCTGAAGTGTGTACGAACGTGAAGATTCCTCCAAACTCCAGGTTAGCCTTGTGCAAACTTGGATGAACTAATTTTTCTCGTTTGTGTCTGTGTTGGTTTACCCTCAAAGAGATAAAAATGTAAAGTGGATGTGGTGGTTGCAGGAGACGGGGAGGAGAGATGTTCAGGAGAACGGGTACAGGTTACAAACCCCCCGACTTTCCTCTTCTCTGGACGAATTAGTTTTTGTTAACACGAAAAAAGGATCAAAGTCAGATGTGACTCGGAAACACAATGGGCGCCTTCCGGAGCGGTCCTCGAAGCGCCGGGCTGTTAGGGTCGCTCGAGTAATCCCAGGCATACGTTAGAGGTCCGCAGCCGTAGCGTGGGAGCGTGACTAGTCTGTAAGTTTTCCGAGGACCTGCCTTGATGAGAAACAGATCAATCCCGGGAATTTGTAATCATGGATTCAGAACATCAGAAGGAAGATTGAATGTCCCCAAACTCCTAACACTCCCCAAGCAATATGCCAGACTTTAGCTGGCCTTTGCACCGAATGCAAGAGGTGACAGGGTATTAGGTGGTCATTGCATGCCTTCTCCTGGCAGGGACAGTTTGTATGCTTAGGATGAAGCCTTTCCTCTTCTCATAAAAATGTGTATTGGTTGATTAAGCAATCTCCTATCCCTGTTAGACTGTTAGGACCAATTAGTCACGCACTTTTTTCCAGCAGTTGGTGGTTCTAAAAAAAAAAAAGAAAGAAGGAAAGAAAGAAAGAAAGAAAGAAAGAAAGAAAGAAAGAATAAAAAGAAATAAAAGTTTTCTAATCCGATCACCCCCTGAGTACAATCACCAAGAGTTACCAATATTTCAAAGTTGACTGTCCATTAAATACCTACCTTACTCTGCAGATAGTAAGTAAATGGTTCTCTTTCAAGGAGAGGAGATAGAGTCTTTGCTGTAAAAGGACAGATATAAAGATGCAAACTTGTAATTTGTCACAAAAGATAAACGTACTTCCCAAAGGAGTAGGTGCCAAGGGGTCCAAAACACTTCAAGGGACAAGGAAATAAACTTGCTTGTTCACAGAGTTGGAGTTTTGCTAATGATTTCTTGTAAAATTAGACTTTTACGACTTACTCTGTTCAAGATCTTTTTGACAAGCTTGTAAAAGTAGCAAACAGCTTGTGCTTTCCTGATGATTTTGATACTCTAGCAAGGAACTTGAGAACACGATTCTTACAAGGCAGAGAAGATCATGAAATCTTCCCTATGCTTTTAGAGTGGATGTAAAAGGTGATTTTCTGATTTGTTGAAAAGGTTTGCTGAAGCTTAGATTGGTTTATTAAGGTATTTATAAGGTAACTAATGTGGTTTGTTAAACTTTGTCATGTTACACCCTGCATACGTGTGTTACCATTGTGTGTTAAGAAATGATTTTATACCTATAATTCTGGATATGCCCCCCCTTTTTCCTTATAGGAGTGTGGTGCTTTAGTGAACTGTTTTTTATAAAAGAACCACAGGATGTAACTGTCACAAGAAAGGACCCAGTCGTTTTAGATTGCCAGGCTCATGGAGAAGTTCCCATTAAGGTCACATGGTTGAAAAATGGAGCAAAAGTGTCTGAAAATAAACGGATCCAGGTCCTGTCTAACGGCTCGTTATACATCAGTGAAGTGGAAGGCAAACGAGGAGAGCAGTCTGATGAAGGATTTTATCAGTGCTTGGCAGTGAACAAATATGGAGCCATTCTTAGTCAAAAAGCACATCTTACGTTGTCAAGTAAGTATTTAAATTCTTCGTTGTTTGACACTTTTCATGGCTACATTTTGATGATATTTTTGATACACTATGTGCTAACCCTGAAAATCACACAAACATTAACAATTACCTGGAGCAGTAGTTGATGCTAACTAAAGCATGCAGAAAAATTTGAGAAAAAATAAATAAATTTGGATGAGTGATTAAGAACAAAAGTCAGGTTAGGTTTAGAACACCTAAGTCTGTAGAAGTGGCTTTATATAAATTTAAGTGTTTGACATTATGGGAAGAGTTGGTTGTAAAAGTTTGGCTAAAACAGCAAAAGTTCTAAAATCTCATCTTTCGTAAATTAATAATTAAAATTTAAAAATCACAAGCAAATCTTCCTGCTTCGTAGATGGCCCTTGAGTGCTAAATCTTTCTTAAAGCCCAACCTTCCATTTCTCCGAGTGCTTTAAGATCACTCATGTTGCTTTTTAATTGTAGAGAGGGCATTGGCCAGTAATTCTCAAGCCTTTGAAGCATTCCTAGTCTTTTTCTGCTGGGAAAGAAAGAGGTTAAGGCCATTTCCATATTATGCTTAATGGATTTAAACCAGATCTTGCCCCCTTTATTCCAGTTGTCATAAAGTTTGCTGTCTAATGATTTCCTTTGTATGAACAGCCCCATCAGATCAGCCATTTGTCCAAGTGATCCAGTGGTTGGTGTCTGACCTGATAATGTTGGGTGTAAAGATGGGTGTAGGATAGACGGGGATCTCCTTGTTCCCACTGAGGCTTTCCACCTTCTCAGGGGATCTAACATGCAGCACTCAAAATGACAATAGGCAGTGTAAATCTTAAAATAACAACTGTATCTTAAAAACAGTTTTTACAGGCATCCTAGCTACATTCTTTTGTTGATCCACAAAAGATAGATTTTGTGCTACACCAACAAATTGATCATTTACAGGATGAACAATAGGAAGAGGGAGCTCTTAAGATAAAAACTTAATCTTAAGGAATTAGTTTCTTCAGGGCCTACACAGTTGAAATTTAGGGAGGTATTGGCAGGGGTTTTCTAGGTGACTCACTATGCCATTATAGTGTATGATAATGTATATGCTACCGTTGTATTAGTATTTATTTTACTTGTGCAGTAATGATTAACTGTAGAAAATAAGTTGCAAGCAAGTATGTTTATATTGAAATATGTCAGAAAAGTAGAAGAGTTTCTAATTTTAGCCCCTCCCCAGAGTAGCAAAAAGCTCAGAATTTCTGATAAACTTTCTCTTTTGTTTTCCATAATCAGTGGCCAGTAATCATTTTGTTGTCGAGTGATGTTTTTTTCTGTACTGTGCTGTTTTCAGGACAATGTGCTTTTTATGCTTATGTTTGGTTGATTTAATTTTTGTGTAACATAAAGTTGTTCTATTGAGTTGTAAATTTTTCACCTTTTCAGTGTTGTGGAAAATGTTTCATCCCCAGGAGCTGTAGCTTGTATTTCTTTCCTGGAGAGGAGAGGAACAGGATAGAAAGGTGGAGGGAGGCAGATGGGCCTTGAAAGGATGAAGCATTTATCATGACCACACACTATTTCCAGGACCTCCTTAGAAGCCTGACAAAAAAAAAATTCTAGGGCACCGAGAAATACCTTGAACACACACACAGCTTTGAAGTCTGAATAGCATAGTGAGTGTTATTAACAGTGAAACAAATTTAGTGCTGGCTTTTTGAGCATCTTTTGATTTTTGTAACTTTGTAAAAAATAATGGATAATAAATATTAGATGTGAATCATTTTGAAAGCTGTTGTAGTGAGGTTGTTTTCATATAATGAATAGGGGGAAAAAACCTTTCTAGTGAAACTGTGTAGAACTTTGCTTTGCTGTTAAATGTCAACTGTAGTCAGTTACAGGGACCACACTTCATAGGCACACATTTTATTTAACTCTGCGGAGGTATTTTGCTAGGACATTGCATTCAGTATTACAGATTTAAAATTAATGCATGCATAGTGGTTTTAGATTTCCCTTTAGAAATTTGAGACTTCTTAGAGATTCTGAATTCACAAAGTTAGTTTTGATATTTAAGAAGCAATGTCCAATGATGTGGGCTCAAATGACTTTATCCTATGTTCAGAGTAAAGACGTTATACATATTAAACAGGAAGAGGATAGGCATTAAATGGACATTCTGTTTTGCTTTTTTTTTTTTTAAGCTAGTTCTCCTAGTTATTGATAGCAGCAGGGTGCAAGTGTGTTCTTTTTATTTTCTAATCAAAGATTTGTCAGCAAAGCATATCTTTTGGCTCAGAAGGGTAATAATACAGCGTCTGAAACTCTAAAACTTTAATCTGCACAAGTTTAGATTTTTAACACACGGGCAATCAAGTCTTGGTTTCTAAACTTAGGAACTAGAAGCTGAAAGTTGCACTCTAGGCAAGAATTCCATTATTCATGTGTAAATTAGGAATTCACAGGGTTAAAAGGTTAGAAACTGGCCAGGATGAGGTTTACCCTTGTGATAAAGAGCAGATGACCCTCATTCATTGGCCAAAGCTTTCATGTAGCTCTTCTGCAAAGTTAGTTATTGCCATGAATTGTTCTTGAGGAATGCAGAAATTCAAATGTGAACAGGCCTTTCCTTAAGTGTCACTATGGAGCCTTATCTCCCAAGCACATCAGAGCTGGCTGCAGGGACAAGGTTCCTCCCCAAAGGCCTGGAGGCTTGCTTTCCTGTTGTTCATCCAAGCACAAAAGAATTTGTCTAACTTAGTTTTTCTAAGGCATCCCATTTTTAAAGGAAAGTATAGGGTTAAAGTAATATTTAGGTTTTTTAAAAAGATAATCCTTTTTATGGATAGGCATTTTAGCTGTTTTACATTTTCATGAAATTAGAATAGAAAGGGGAATGTGTGGGAGGCCCTTTTTCTGGTTGTATGCAAAGCAAGAACAGAGGATTAAGCGGTTTCCTATAAATTGCAGTGTTTTTAGCTTTTGGCAAATCGAATTTTCACTTTCACGGGTGCTAAATCTTCACTCTAAATAACTTAATTTAAATATTTTAGTAGTAAGAAATAATCTGTGGGCATTTTGATGTTTCTTGCATTCTTAACATTAAAGTAAGATAAATTTCATAGGAAAGCATTAGTGTTGTAAAATGGTCTCATATTTCAACAAGTTTAAATGAAGATAAGAGAAGAGACATTTGAGAGAAGTAAAGGAGGAGGCGGGTTGTGTTCTGTGATGTGTAAAAGACTGGCTGTAAGCTAGTGATTGAACAGGAAGCTAGTTGTTTATTTCCTTTCCATAAAAGGTGGAAATTGAAGTCTTTGGATAGAGGGAAAGAGAACATAAAGCTGGTTTATATTTCTTAGGTATTTCAGGACTGTTCACATGGGTGAAAAATAATTTTTAAAGTGAGTATTTGTAGCTGGAAGACCATAGTGTTGTAACTTTATGATTTTTTTTTTTCAAAATTTTGAGGTTAGTTTTGGCATCTACAAAGTTGGGGTGGAGGAGGGGGAAGATGGTCTGTTTCTATACCTTTACATGGCAATAGTGATTTCTTTTAAAAGGATGTAGTTTGTTTTCCATGGATAAAATGTTTATCACTTCAATTTAAATGGAGATGACACTTGAGAGGTTTTTTGGTGTTGTTCTTGTTAGATTAATGAAAAACTGTTCTATGAGTGTGATTTCTGTTTTGAAGAGTAATACATAAATTATAACCCAAAGTTGATGTTGAAATGAGTTCAGACATATTGAGAACATTTAATGATTCACATTAAAAAAAAAAAAAGGTGGGTGGTTGAAAAGAGAAAGATAAGCCCTGGGAGAGTGTTAGCCTACATTTTGGATTTTATTAATGATCAGGAACCCAAGATGAAGCTTTTTGCTACATTGTTACTTTTTATTGAGATTTGTAGGTGCTGTAAAGGGTAGAGCTTCTCTTACATGTGTGCAATTCACTTCAAGCTCTAATTCAAGAGTAGTAGCAAAAGTAAAAGTCATTTGATTTCAGAAAAATAAGACAGAACTGAGGTATTGAGAGAGACCAATCTACCAACACTGTAGGTAAGGTTTACATGATGCTTTCTGGGATCCGACGTCTTTAAAGAGAAGCGGTGATAGTTCAGAAGTGTATGTTTAACTTAAAATTTGACCATCTTAAAATTGCTTCAATCAGAGAAGTAAAAGCACATAGAGTTCTACAGGCTTATATACGATGACACTTAGTTCTTTAAGTCTGTCTACTTAAAAGGTTTATCAGGTACCTGATAATCTCTGGGTAATGGAACCAGTTTTTCCCACTTTGCACTTGATTAGTGAGGATCATTTCTCATCTTCAGAAACCTGTAACACTATCTCACTGTTGTTCAAAGTTGTTGGATTTAAAATTTTATAACCAAGCAGGATCCATTAAGGGGTATAATTATGATTTGCTTTAAGATGTATATAAGTTTGTTTATTTTATTTCTGTCCAGCCTCTTAATGGAATTTTGCGAGGGCATTTGGTATGCCCTCTTTTGTCAGCTATCTCTGATTATTCTAAAGAAAGGGTCTCACTCTCAGCTGTTGTTTGCCAAGGGATTTGTTGTCATTGCTCCTGAATTTAACAGCTGGGCCTATTGATGGAGTCCAAAGCAATTTAAAAGAACACCAAAAAACCAAAGAACAACAACAAAAAAACAAACAAAACACAAAAAACAACCAAATCTTTTAAGCAAGGTGTTAGGTTGAAGGAGTATTTCAATTAATAAATAAATGTATTTGAGGTTACTTTTTTGAAAAGCCTAATATTCCTAGCTACAATTTTGAGAGGTGATTTTTCTCTCTCATAGGCAGATTTGCTCACTTAGGATTGATTACTTTCAATTGGCATTTTCTGTGCTCACTTTGGCAGCACATATACTAAATTGGCATTTTCTATTTATATGAAAAATAATCAATAATGTTGGACATTTTGTTGAGGATCATACTTGAATTTTAAGAACAGCTGTGGTTATGGAGATGTTTTAAGAGAAAACTTAAAAATTGTACCCCAGCTTAAGTTGTCACTTTCAGTCAAGACTATTTTAATACTTCTGATTGTCCAGACTCTTTAGTAAAGCATTTTTTAAAATCATCATTTAAATTTGGTAAATAAGAGAGTAAGAAGAAGACACAGTTGTGATCACTGAACAATACATATTGGCAGTTGCCTTAACATGATAGTCTGCACATAGCAGACTCACAGCCAACAGTTGCAAAAAAGGTAAAAATGTACTAACTTACCTTCAGTGGCTGTAATTCTGTAGCCAAGTGAATCGCTCCAGGGATACGTATTGCAGAGAATAAAGGTGTCATCCTCACAAAGGTCTCTGACACTAATCTGACAAATACTTTCCTGACTTTTACATTCCTTTTTTCTTTTTTTCACCTCTGGTTCTCAGAAACTGCTTTTGATGAGCTTTAAAAGCAAAATTCTTATAGGCTGAGCAAAAGGCATGACTTAAAAATGTTTATTCTTTCAGTTTCTGGAGGGTTTGCCCTTTATGCATGTTTGTGTGTATTTGTGTATGTATATGTATGTATGTATTGCTTTAGCATTTGTGATTGGATTAATCAAGTGACTATTGGAGAATACAATCATTATCAGGGTTCTGGTTTCAAACTTGTATCCTCACTGGGCTTATTTCTAAGGGACCGATGGAAGGGAAATTTTCTTTTAAAGATTCACTTTATGAAATGATAGTAAATCCCAGTTTAGAATAGTGTGATCGTTTTTGTGTGTGTGTTTTTTAATGATGCTGCTTTATATAGACTACTTTCTCTAAATCATATTCTTTTGGAGTGATCGTCCACAATGGCCTTTGTATTTTTTTGTGGTCTTTTTGGTACTACTCAAAATGGATCTTTCACTCCACCAACCTTAAAAAACAATAACAACAAAAAAGATACTGTATTTCCTGTGGATTGCATTTCTCAGGGTTTCTCAGCTTTGGTGCGATTGACATTTGGGGCTAGGTAATTCTTCATTGCGGAAGCTGCCTTACGCAGTGTAGGATGTACATCAGCATCCCTGGTCTGTGCATACCAGATGCCAGCAGCACCCCTTCCCAGTTGTGAAAACCAAAAAACGCGTTGTGGGAAGCAAAACCACCCCTGGTTGAGAACTACTGATGTTTCTGACAGAGGTGGAAAACTTTCCAAGTGATACTGGGCCATTACTTATTTTAATGGTGTCTGTTTTATGCTTGATAATATACTTTTTTTGGGTGTTAACAGCGCTAAATTTATTGATTGAAGAAGTAGTTACTATTTTTAAGTATTGTGAAGGAAGCTTGATTAAGAAAAATGTGTTTGGGTCATTTTTTGTCTGAGTATGAGTGATGTCGTCTCTCCATTCCTTATTCACACAAGGTACATTTAAGCCTGCTATTAAGACTTCACTCTTCTATAGGTCCATTCATTTTGATTGTAGTATTTAGATCTTTTCTTGAGGATATCTAGTTAAAGAGTAAATGCAAATTGCAGTGAACCCTGTTTATTCAGTGCATTTTATTTTCTTGATGTGCTGGGCATAGTAGTTGAAAAAATACGATAAATCTCCATGTGTGGTAAATATTAAAAAAACATCTTTTGTGATGATCTGCATGGACACAAGTAAAACTGTATGAGGTTAACAGCCCAGAGAATAACATTTGCTGTGTGGTAGGTGGTTCTTTGAGTGAATGGTGAACAGAAATCTTTTCAGCTGACTCAACAGTACCAGAGACTGACTTTGGGCAGAAACCATTTAACTTTCTCTAGATAATGATGTAAAGATGGTAGTGTCTTGAGAGGGAATCAAGGGTAAGTAAAGGGAAAATAAGTAGACACTATAGTATGTTAACTAGCACACAGAAAGTTGCAGGCAATTTTTGAGTGGTTATTATGAAGTACTTGTTTTAGATTATTACTTAATAGCAGTGGGTGGGGATTTCATACTCTGCATCTTTCTCAAAGTATCACTCTTTGTGTTTGGCTTTCGTTTTGGTTAGCTATTTACGCTAGTTAATATTGCTGTATGCAGTTGGTCAGCTGTAGGGCCAGTAGCCACTGGTTGCCCAAGTGGCCATTGAGATGGATGAAGGAGGGAGCATAATCTTTTCATGAGTGGCTCTAGTGCTGAGCAAGGATGGCTGAACATTAGCTTTGGGTGTTCTACTCCAAAAAAAGTGCTTGGAGTAGAACAAATCATCAGTTCAAATTAGAAGAGAAAAATGCACATTCCCTTATGTTTAAGGAAAATAGTATTCATGTCAAAATAGAATTTTAGTGTTCTTCAGTTCTTGTTTTCTTATTCTTGTAGTCATTTCATAAAGAAACTATGAAGTTGACAGGTGCCAATAACTTGTAAATATTCTTAATGCTGCTATAGATTTGAAATGAACCAAGCAAGCTTGGTTCTAACTTTATTTTTTTAATATTTATGTACTTATTTTTGAGAGAGAGAAAATCCCAAGCAGGCTCCATGCTATCAGTGCAGAGCGCGCCACAGGGCTCAATCCCACGAACCGTGAGATCATGACCTGAGCTGAAATCAAGAGTCAGATGCTTAACTGACTACCCACCCAAGTGTCCCCCTGCTGCTATATTTTTCAGTTCAGTTGCTCAGAGCAGTGGTGGAAAAGCAGAAGGACAAAAGACCAAAGAACCAATCATTTATTTCTTCTCCATTGCTGGTGACTTATATGACTGTAGACAAATCACTTAATCATTCTGATCCCTACCTGTCTATATGTAAAACTGGGTAGTTGGGGGGAAAAAAAGGAGGGGGGGGGATGGATGTTGAGTAACACAGTACTCTTATTTTTGTAATTCGGTTATTGTAATTCTAAGTAAATGGCCAATAAATTATATTTTTTACAAGACTGAGTCCAATCATACATTGTAAGAGAATGATTTAAGTCATTGAGAGAAAATTAAAACAGCTTGACCATTATTTAACTTAGTACTTTTAAGAATTCATAGTCTTGCCATGAATCATAGGGGAATCTGTTTTGGTGGGTGGGGGGAGTCTTAAACCAATACTGATTCATTTGAATTAGTACTATTTTTAAGTACTATTTTTAATAGTACTATTTTAAGTACTATTTTTAAGTATTTATTTTATAGAAAAATAAGTTACTTTGGCAGTGGGCAGTTCAGAATAGTTGGGCCCTTTGAAGGTTGGCATAGTATATGAAAGATGTAACTTCACAAATGTGTCTGGTTTTGCTAACAATAGTGTATTCTGATATTTATTGACTCTGTTTTAAAAAAAAATAGTGCTAGTTTCATCTTAACAGCTTTGCTAGTATATTAGTGTTTTAGTAGAAATAGATTATGCTCTCTCCTCCCACCCACCACCAATTCCTATTAAGAATGATAAGGTTTAATTTTCCCCCCAGCCTTCAAACTGAGTTAGCTTGAGTCCCTCTGATTGGATTTAAAGTAACTCCAATTAAAATATTGACCTCAAAGTGAACACATAATAAGAAAAAAATGCTTTGATGTTGGTATTGCTGTTTTGGTATTTCTTTTTAAAAGAGAGATGACAACTTTTTAAAAATAATTTTAACAGTTAAATATATTTACTGGTTTTAAAAATAAAGCTCATTTTTTATGTATTCAAGAAACATGCTTAACATATGTTTTATATGTTAAATAAAGCTCATTTTTATATGTTCCATGCTGTCCTAGTAATACTTTTATCATAATTTTACTTGAGGGATCAACCTCAGTAAAGCAGCAAGATTACCAAAAAGTTTCACCAGAATATTATTAAAGTTATCCCAGTGATGGAATACGATTTCTTCAAAACCTGCAAGGATCTTTACCTGGATGATTTGCCACATTTTTAGAAATCTGTGATAATATATGAAAGATAGTATACCAGTAGGAGGAACTTGGTGAAATTTAAGTTTAATTTTCAGTCCACCAGATGTCTGCTTGGAAGCTGTGATATTTAGGGAGAGAATTTTACTGCTTAGGAAATGGTACACTGAGAAATTACAAGTGAATCCACAGTTGGTCAGTAGAGAAGTGACTGATTTCTTATACTAGAATTGACTCTTCTCAGGACAAAAAGAAGCTGACAATCAGAAGTTTTGCCCTGTTAAACAATTTTCAGAAGGGAATGACATTTTTAAAAAATGGAATGAAAGACCAAAAGAAAATACATTATTATTTTTCTACTGATTTCCAAACTTTTAAAGACTTGTTAAGATACTGGCCATGAGCATTTTGAAGAGATAAGATTTTCTGAAACCTATAGTCAGTAGAAAGTCCTTGCTCCCTAATTTGTCTTGCGGTATCATTTAGCGTTCCTTCAACATGAGTTAAGATCAAACTTGTAGTCATAGAAATTTCTATTTCGCCAATAAGGATTATAAAGTTGGAAGGAGTACCTTGCCCAGGGGTACAGATGCTAGATGTGGGACCAGAGCTCAGGTTTGCTTAGAGTCTAGTCATGAATTTGCAGTGTTTAAGTTAAAGATTTTCTGGGATGCCTGTGTGGCTCAGTTGGTTAAGCGTTCCGACTTTGGCTCAGGTCATGATCTCACGGATCATGGGTTTGAGCCCTGTGTCGGGCTCTGTGCTGACAGCTCAGAGCCTGGAGCCTGCTTTGGATTCTGTGTCTCCCTCTCTCTCCCTCCCCTCTCCTGTTCTTGCTCTGTCTCTCAAAAATAAGTAAACATTTTTAAAAAATTGTATCCTATGTATTATGTGGAAATGTATCCTTCTATATTCAAATATATTTCATCTAGTCTGGAATATAGAAAAGAGAATGGTAATGGAGCTGACCCTGAGATTAAAGACACTTCTTTAATTTCTTAATATTTATTTTGAAAGTATGACTTTGGGGTGCCTGGATGGCTTAGTTGGTGAAGTGTTCAACTCTTGGTTTAGTCTCAGGTCTTTATCTTGTGGTTCATGAGATCCAGCTCCATCTGGCTCTGTGTTGACAGCATGGGGCCTGCTTGAGATACTCTCTCTCCCCTTGTCTCTCTGCCCCTCCCCTGCTCACGCTCTTTTGTGCTTGTGTGTCCTCTTTCTCTCAAAAATAAATAAATAAACTTTTTTTTTTAAGTATGACTGAAAAAAACAAAGTATGACTTGGGGTGCCCGAACGGCTGAGTCATTTGAGCATTTGACTTCTGCTTAGATCAAGATCTCTTGGTTCCTGAGTTTGAGCTCCCCCATTGGGCTCACTGCTGTCGTGCAGAGCCCGTTGTGGATCCTCTGTCCCCCTCTCTCTCTGCCCCTCCCCTGCTCACACACCACACTCTCTCAAAAAAAGAAAAGTATGACTATCAATGCACAACTCACCCTTTACTATTGTATTTGTATAAGGTTTTGTTGTTGATGGTGATGTAGTAAATAGGCAATTTTGAAATAAAATCACTAATGTGTTTCTATTTAAAATGTCCTGTAACGCTTCATGGAATTTCTTTTCCTGTGTATAACCTCAGTGCAGTGAGATTGACGTCCAGTCCTTTTAGAAGTTTGGCAGTTGTTGATATATTTGTACAAATGGAAGTTTGAGCTAAAGCAGTGGTTTTCAATGTATTTTTAAATAACCTCCAATGGAGTGAGGCTCTTTCATAGTCAAAAGGTTGAGATTTGGGGTGTCTGGGTGGCTCAATTGGTTAAGTATCTGACTTTTGATTTCAGCTCAGGTCATGATCTCATGGTTTGTGAGATCCAGCCCTGAGTTGCGCTCTGTGCTGACAGTGTGGAGCCTACTTGGGATTCTCTCTCTCCTTCTCTTCTCTCTCTCTCTCCCCTGCTCTCTGTCTCTCTCACACACACACTCCCTCTCTCTCAAAATAAACACACACTTAAAAAAGAAAAAAAAGGTTGAGATTTAAATAAATGGTTGATTATGTGTCATTATTATTATCTCCTGGAAAGATGGGCATAGTGATAGCCTATGTGTAGCATGGAAATTTTTTTAGTAGCAGTTTTATTGAGCTAGAATGCATAGATCACAAATTTCACCTTCTGAAAGTGTTTATTATTCTTTGGGTTTTATGCATCTGTCACCACTGTCTAATTCAAGAATATATTCATCACCCCAAAAAGAAACCCCACACCTCCCGGTTGTCCCTTCACCTATACCCTGGAACCACTAATCTAATTTCTCTCTCTGGGTTTGCCTATTCTGGATGTATCATAAAAATAGAATTGTACAGTTTGTGGAGTTTTGTGTCTGGTTTCTTTCACTTAGCATAATATTTTCAAGGTTCATCCATGTTGTAGCATGTATCAGTACTTCATTCTCATGGTTGAATAAGATTCCATTGTATGATGCACCACATTATATTAGTCTAGTCATCTGTTGATGAACAATTGGATTGTTCCTTCTTTTAGCTTTTGTAAGGAATTCTGCAGTGAACATGGGCATACAATTATCTGAGTCCCTGTTTTCACTTCTTTTGGGCGTATGCCTAGGAGTGGAATTGCTAGATTATATGGTAATTCTACATTTAACCTTTTGGGGAGCCACCTAACAGTTTTCCATAGTCCCTGCACCATTTTATATTCCCACCACTAATGTGTAAGGGATTTAGTTTTTCCATGGCCTCACCAATACTTGTTATTTTCCTTATTATTATTATTATCATTATCCTATAGTAAATGTGAAGTGTTATCTCATTGTGGCTTTGATTTGCATTTCACTAATGACTAGTGATCTTTTCGTGTATTTATTGGCCATTTGTAAATTTTTTTTTTTTAATTTTTTTTTTCAACGTTTATTTATTTTTGGGACAGAGAGAGACAGAGCATGAACGGGGGAGGGGCAGAGAGAGGGGGAGACGCAGAATCCGAAACAGGCTCCAGGCTCTGAGCCATCAGCCCAGAGCCCGATGCGGGGCTCGAACTCACGGACCGCGAGATCGTGACCTGGCTGAAGTCGGACGCTTAACCGACTGCGCCACCCAGGCGCCCCATGTAAATTTTTTTTTTTGGAGAAGTATCTACTGCCCTTTTTTATTTTTATTTTTTTTTTCAACGTTTATTTATTTTTGGGACAGAGAGAGACAGAGCATGAACGGGGGAGGGGCAGAGAGAGAGGGAGACACAGAATCAGAAACAGGCTCCAGGCTCTGAGCCATCAGCCCAGAGCCTGACGCGGGGCTCGAACTCACGGACCGCGAGATCGTGACCTGGCTGAAGTCGGACGCTTAACCGACTGCGCCACCCAGGCGCCCCTCTACTGCCCTTTTTTAAAAGTAGGTTGTTGATTTTTTGTTGTTGGGTTGTAGTAGTTTTTGTTTGTTTTACATATTCTGGATATTAAATCCTTATCACTTTTATGATTTGCAAATATTTTCTCCAATTCTGTATTTTGTCCTTTCACTTTTTTTATCACTTTCTGGTTAATGTCCTTTGATGCACAAAGTTTTTAATTTTTATTAAATCCAATTTATTTTTTCTTTTGTTGCTTATGCTTTGTTATACCCAAGAATCCATTGCCAAATCCAGTGGTAGGAATCCAACTTCACACTTTTGCATGTGGAAATCCAGTTGTCCCAGCACTGTTCACTGAAGAGACTATTCATCCCTTGTTTTTATTATTATTTTTTTATTAAGAGAGCACAAGCAAGGGAAAGGGGCAGAAGGAGAGAGAGAGAATCTTAAGCAGGCTCCATGCTCAGCACAAAGCTGGATGCAGAGCTTGATCCCATGACCCATGAGATCACGACCCAAGCAGAAATCAAGAGTTGGCCACTTAACCGACTGCATGACCCAGGCATCCCTATTCATTCCTTATTGAATGGACTTGGCACCTTTGTTGAAATCTATTAGCCACAGACATGTAGGATTTATTTTTGGACTCTTGCTTCTATTCTGTTGGTCTGTATGTCTGCCTTTATGCCAGTACCATACTATTTTGATTATTGCAGTGTGAAGTAAGTTTTAAATTAGGAAACGTGAATATTCCAAATTTGGTCTTTCTTAAGACTATTTTGACTGTTCATAGCCCCCTGCAAGTCTACGAATTTTATGATTGGCTTCCCATTTCTGCATAAAAGAATCTTAGAATTTTGATTTGGATTGCTTTGAATGTGTAGAAAACTTGGGTAATACTGATATCTCAATAATATTAATTATAATTAATTAACAACAACATATTATTGAAAAAGTCCATGTATTCAGGTCTTTATTTTCATTCAGCAGTGTTTCATAGTTTTCAGTCTGCAAATCTTTCACCTTTTTAATGAAATTTATTCCTAGGTATTTTATTCTTTAAGATGCTTCTGTAAAATGGAATAGTTGACTGCTGGTGTGTGTAAGCACAATGGCTTTATGTGTGTTGATCTCATACCCCATAACTCGTCTGAATACATTTATTAGCTTTAGTAGCTGTCTTGTTGGTTCTTTGGAATTTTCCATATATAGAATCATGTTATCTGTGAACGATATAATTTTACTTTTTTTTTTTTTTTTCTGGTTTGGATTCCTCTTATATATTTTTCTTATCTAATTCCGCTGGCTAGAACTTCTAGTACAGTGTTGAATAGTCTGCACTTCCTGGTCCTAAAGCAAAAATATGGCTGTTATCACTGCAAAAACTGCAGCATCTGATGGGAAAGTACTTATGTGTGGTACATACAGGTTAATAACAAGGCTTACCTCAAACAGTTTTGCAGAACTTGTCAGAAGTCTTGTAACTCTTACCAAGTGGAAAATATCACCTGTCAAGTAAATCAGATGTTTGCATTTTGTACCTGAATTGGGTGGTGGTAGAGTTTTAGTGTATGGGTATTTTTGTAAAAGAGGCTAGGTTTCCAGTAACCTCAGGTTTTCATTACTTTTTGGTAGGAGTTGTAGAAATAACATTCAACTGGAATATGGAGCCTCAGTGTAAGTTTCCTTCTGCTCTCAAAAATCTTGGTCATGTTAACCTCTTAAAATTCTATTACCTCACTTGCCGTGTGGAAGAATGATTATCTGCTACTCAGAGTCTAAGAGAAAGCAAACTGGGTAACTGGTTTCTAAAAAATACATATATGTATATATATATGTATTACATATATGTACATATTTTCATATATATATGAAAAGCTTTCTGTGTTTCACCATTGAGTATGGTGTTAGCCATGGATTTCCCATAAAATCCATTTATCATGGTAAGGAAGTTCCTTTATATTTCTAGTTTTCTAGGTATTGTATGATGGAAAGGTGTTGGATTTTTTCACGTGCTTTTTCAGTGTCAGTTGCAGTGATCATAGAGTTTCTTTCCTTGTTCTGTTAATGTTGTATATTGATTTTTTTTTCTGTTGAACTACCTTGAATTCCTGGGATAAATGTCACTGGAATAAATCTCACTTGGTCAATACAGTCTTTTAAATATGATACTAGATTGTTTGCTAATAGTTTCTTGAGATTTTGCATCTATATTTATAAAGATGTCTGTAATTTTCTTGTGATGTATATCTGGCCTTGACATTAGAGTTGGGCTCATAGAATGAGTTAGGAAGAGTTCTTTCCTCTTTGTTGCGAGAGTTTGTGAACATTTGTGTTAATTCTAATTTAAATAATGAAGCCATTTGGTCCTGGACTTTTTTTAGTTGGGAGGCTTTTGATTACTGGTTCAGTGTCATTACTCATTATAAGGCTATTGTGATTTTTAATTTTTGAGTCATCTAGATAATTTGTATGTTTTTAGAATTTGTACATTCATATAGTTTATCTAAATTATAGGTGTACAGTTGTTCATGATATTGTCTTATAATCTTTTTTTTTGTAAAGTTGGTACTAATGTCCCCATTTTTGCTTCTTTATTGCTTCTTTTTTTTTCTTTGTCAGTCTAGCTCACTATTTGTCAATTTTGTTCATCTTTTCAAAGAACCAGTTGTTCCTGTTGATTGTCTTTGTTGTTTTTATAGCCTCTATTTTATTTATCTCCATTCTAATCTTTATTCTTTTCTTCCTTCTGTTAGCTTTGGGTTTAGTTTTATTTTTTCTCATTCTTAAAGATGTAGTTAAGGTTATTGGTTTGAGACTTGTTTCTTATTTAATGTAAGCATTTACAGCTACAGATCTTCTGAGCACTGCTTCCACCAAAACTCCATAAGTTTTGGTGTGTTGTATTGTCATTTTCATTTGTCTCAAAGAATTTTTTTTCTTCTTTTTAAAAATTTCTTCTTATTGGGACACCTGGGTGGCTCAGTCGTCTAAGTCTCAGTTTTGGCTCAGGTTATGGTCTCATGGTTCATGAGTTTGAGCCCTGCATTGGGTTCTGTGCTGACAGTGCAGAGTCTGCTTGGGATTTCTCTTTCTCTCTTTCCCTCTCTCCCTCTCTCTCTGCCCTTCCCCGGCTTGCTCGCTCGCTCTCTCTGTCAAAAAAATAAACATTAAAAAAAACTGAAATTTCTTCTTAATATTTCTTCCTTGACCCATTGATTAATAGTGTGTTGTTTAATTTCCACTTGGCATGTGAGTTTTCCAGTTTTCCTTCTGTGCTTGTAATTGGAGAAGATACCTTGTATGAATTTAATCTTTAAAAATGTATTGGGACCATTTGGTCTGTCCTGGAGAATGTTCTATGTATACTTGAGAATTTGTGTTCTTCTCTTACTGGGTAGAGTGTCTTTATATGTCTATTAAGTCTAGTTAGTGTACAGTATTGTTCAAGTCCTCTATTTCCATATTGTTCTGTCTAGATGTTTTATCCATTGTTGAATGTGCTGTGCTGAAGTGTCCAACTATTATTATAGAACTATTTATTTTTCCCTCAATTCTGTCAGTGTTTGATATATTTTATATATATATATATATAACATATATTATATATATTTTATATTTTTATACATGTATGGCTTTATATATACATGGATCAACTCTGTTGTTTGGTGCACATATGTTTAGAATTGTTGTATGTTCTTGATGAATTGACCCTTTTATTAGTATGTAATATCCTCCTTTGTCTCTTGTAATGGTGTTTTACTTAAAATCTATTTTGTCTGCTATTAGTACAGCCACCAGCTCTCTTTGAGTTATCATTTGCATGGAATATCTTTTCCCATCCTTTCACTCTCATCCGATTTATGTCATTGGCTATAAAATCAATCTCTTGTAGACAGCATGTAGTTAGATCCTGGGTTTTTTAATCCAGTCTTCCAGCCTCTACCTTTTGATGGAGACTTTAATCCGTTTACATTTAATATATTTACTTATAAAGAAGGATTTCTGACATGTTGCTGTTTATTTCTGTACATCTTGTACCTTTTTGTCCCTCCTTTCTTCCACTACTACATTCTTTTTGGTTTTAGTTGATTTTGGTTAGTGAACCATTGTGACTGCCTTCTCATTTCTTTTGGTGTATATATTTAGGTTTTCTTTGTGGTTACCACAGAGATTACACTTAATATTCTGTATCTTAACAATCTAGTTTGAATTGATGCTACTTTAATTTCATTCTCCTGTGAAGTTCAGTCTCTCCTTTTATGTTACTGTGATACATTACATCTTTATACTTGTGTGCCCAGTGATAGAGATTTGTAATTATTTTTGTACATTTGTCTTTAAATTATGTAGGAAATAAAAGTGGAGGTACAACCCAAAAAATAGAATATTGTTGACTGTAATATTTCCCTATTTAGTTACATTTATTGGAGATCTTTATTTCTTCATATGGCTTTGAATTACCATCTACTGTCCTTTCATTTCAACCTGAAGGACTCACTTTAGCATTTCTTGTAGGGCAAGTCTAGTGGGATAAGCTGCCTTAGCATTTGTTTATCTGGGAATTCTTAATATCTCCCTCATTTCTGAAGGACAATTTGGGTATGGAGTCCCTGTTTCACAGTTTTTTATGTCTCTTTAAATATGTCATCCAGCCCCCATGGTCTCTGATGAGAAATCAGCTGTTACTCTTATTGAGGAAAAGTAAGATGTGACGAGTTTCTTTTGCTGTTTTCAAGATTCTCTTTTTTTCTTGCAGTAGTTTGATTATAAGTATTTCTTTGTGGATCTCTTTAATTTATCCTACTAAAATTCATTGAATTTTGTTTGGTAAATTCACTTCTTTCATCAAATTTGTGAAGTTTTCAGTCATTATTTCTTCAAATATTCTGTCTATTCTCTCTTTCTCTCCTTCTCTCCTCCTTGTAGAACTCTCACAGTGCAGCTTTGCACAGTGGCAGTATTGTAGTCAATGAGGTTTATCCGGGGCGTGATTATTGGTAATAGAAGCCTCACAGTGCATATTATGGCCTGCACAGTGGGGTCCCACATGTCTCTTAGGCTCTGTTCACATATCCTTTTTTTTTTTTTTTTTTGCATATCTGTATTTTCTTCCCTTTGGCTTTTATTTTTTTTTAAGTTTTCATTTAAATTCCAAGTTAGTTAACAGTGTAATACTAGTTTCAGGTGTACAGTTTAGTGATTCAGCACATACATACAACATCTGGTGCCCATCAAAATAAGTGCATTCCTTAATCCCCATCACCTATTTAATCTATCCCCAACCCACCTCCGCTCTGGTAACCGTCAGTTTGTTCTGTATAGTTAAGAGTCTATTTCTTGGTTTTCCCTTCTCTATTTCCCTCTATGATTATTTGCTTTGTTTCTTTTTTTTTTATTTTAAATTTTTTTTTTTCAACGTTTATTTATTTTTGGGACAGAGAGAGACAGAGCATGAACGGGGGAGGGGCAGAGAGAGAGGGAGACACAGAATCGGAAACAGGCTCCAGGCTCTGAGCCATCAGCCCAGAGCCTGACGCGGGGCTCGAACTCACGGACCGCGAGATCGTGACCTGGCTGAAGTCGGACGCTTAACCGACTGTGCCACCCAGGCGCCCCTGCTTTGTTTCTTAAATTCCACTTATGAATTAAATCATGTGGCATCTAACATTTAATGCCAGATAATAATAGATAATAGCAACTGTGTGGGGGGAGGATCATTTTCTATGCACTTTATGTGTATTTATCTAATCCTTATTATAATTTTATGTGATAGATACTATTATTTTCATTTTAAAGTTTGAGCATCTGAGGAACAAGATCTTATTCATTGCTGATGATTTTGTCTTTTCTTTCATGATTTTAAGTATTTTTATTATCTTACAATTTCCTTCAACTGTGCTATTACCTCAAGTTCTTGAGGTGTCAGCCTCCTTTTCGTGTCTGGTAATTTTCCCTTATGGCAGATTGTTTCCTTATGTGATTTTTAATTTTTGATTATGACCTCATCTTCGGTAAGGCTTACTGTATCCTATATTATGGAAGTATTTGTTTCTGTTTGGTGCCCCAATGTTCCACTGGTCACAAACCAATTGTGGTGTTAATTCTTTGCTGCTCTACATTAGTTGTATACATTTACATTTTACACAATTCTGTGGTATAGGCCAGGGGTTTATATTTGTCATGGTAAACATTTTTTCTCATCAGTAATAAAGCCTCCTGATTGCTAATCTGGCTGGTCAGTGAGTTTTTCTACTGACCCTTTGTCTAAGCATGGTCAAGATCCCAACTTCAAGTCTCCATTAGTTATGTTGTGATGGAACAATAGCACTTCCTCTTTCCAGAAGCCTGTAGCCACATCTGGAGCATCATGACACCAGGCCAGAGTTTACTACTCTGACCTTGACCTTGAAATTTCGTTAGTGGTGGTGATATTGTTTTGAATATGTTCTGTGCAGCATTTCTAGGTGTTTTTAAGTGGGAGAGAGCCTCTATGTTCCCTGTCTACTGTTTTGTAAGGAATGAAATAAGGATGGAGCCTTAAAGAATCTCTTTGTACCTTCTAAACGACATGCCTGATGTTTGAGGACTTAGTTCCTAACTACCTAAGTTCACTTCTCTGTATAATCCTAGCTCTCTTCATTTTAGTTTTCATCATTCCTCCTAACTGCATTTCTGTCTTTCTTTATTATCTAGTCCCCATGTTAGTTAATGGGATTTTTCAGTGACCTTAAGTGATACATCCTTCTACTTCCAGAGCCCCAAAATACTTGGTATGTTGTAGGCACTAAAATACTTGCTGATTGAGAATTTTGTGTTTAGGCTTATTTATGATTTAGGACTATCATTCATTTCTTTGACATATATTTATTGAAAGCCTACTCTGCTAGGTCCTGAGAATGCTGCGGTTAATAAAAATCAGTCTCTGACTTCACTGATTAGTTAAGGAGGGAAAGGAATTCATACATAAGTAATAACTAATATAGTATGGTTGTGCAGTAGTAGAGTGTGCTCCTAGCAGAGTTATATATGTGATATTATTTTCCCCAACTTTTTATGTCGAAAATTTTCAGATCTACAGAGAAGTGGAAGGATAAAATGAACAGCAGAATATCTTTCACCTAGATTCCCAGCTGTTAATTAACATTTGCCACATTTACTTCATCCTTCTTTCTAAAAAAGTGACAGACGTCATAACACTTCACCTCTAAATACTTCCTTATGCATCTCCGAGTCTGGGATAGAGAGTGAGGGGCACTTAAGAACAGGTGCTTGTGGAAGTGATGTCTAAGCTAAAATTTAAAGGAAAACTAGATTTTAGTTAAATGAGGGGGGTGCATAGGTCAGTAAGTTACAATAGTGAGAAACAACATGGTATGTGTGGAATAATAAGCTTTTTGGTGTTGCTGGAGAGTAATTTCAAGGAAATAGTAGCCAGAAATGCAGTTGGAGATGTGGGCAGGATCCACTCAAGGAGACTCATTATATACCATATTATCATTTTAAGGAACTTGCAATTTAATCCATGAATGATGAGCTGCAGAGGATTGGATTGGTCAGTTTTTTAGATCCTACTAGAGTCTGGGAGGAAGACAGAAGTCAGGTGAACAGGGCTAGAGGCAGGTTGGAGGCTGTGATAGCAGCAGGGTGAAAGCTTATAAGGGCCTGGACTGGAGCAGTGATAAGGGGATGAAGGAAAGAGAGAGACTTTAGGTTATAATTAGGATTAAAAATTGGCAGTACTCACTAGATGTGGGGAGTAAGGGAGAGGAAGAAGTTTGGGATGATGTCAGTATTTCTAGTTTGGGTAACCTGGTGAATGGTGGGCCACCGACTAAAGTAGAAAACACAGGAAGAGGAACTAATACAGGGATCAAGGTTATGAGTTTGCCATGGAAAATGCTCATTGTAGGTGTCTGTGACATGTCTAGATGGAACTGGTTAGCAGGTGGTCCAAAAGAACAGTTGGGAGTCAGGAGGGGCATGGCATAAAGATACTGAGTTGAGCATCACCAGTTATTAAGAGGAGTTTAACTCGTGGGTGATTTTGAGCAGGATGAGTGTGCAGTGCAAGAACCATGGTCTATCAGCAGACACCAAAGCAATTGTCAGGAGAGTAGGTGGAAAACCAGGAGAGTACTAAATCACAGAAGCCAAGGGAGAAGTTTCATAGAGCTTATGAAACAACATCAGATGCAGCAAAGAGTTTCAATAAGATAAGATTTGAAAAATAATCTTTGTATGAGGCACTTAATAGGTCATTAAAGTCTTAGAGGGAAGACAGGTAGAGTTTTTAGGGACACAGAATTTTGCCTGAAACTTAACAGCAAGGTAATTTCTCATTGTTTTAATATTGTCCAACATTGTAGAAATTAGAAATAGAAATAATTAGAAATTAGAAATAATACTACTGTGCTATGACTTAGCAAACTAATACCATTTTATCTTTTCCTGAAACTTATGAATGTCATGGTTATTATCAGAAAATTTAGTGTAAAAAATGGTTAAATTGCTACTGAAATAACTTTTATCTGAAGTAACTGTTACATATGTACAGTTCTGCCTTGGGGAACATAGTCTTCACAAATAACAATCAATGAATATATGAAACTATTAATAAGCATTCATTGTTTATTAAAATTCTGGATTCCATCTATTAAATTCCTTCAAAATATGTATGGTACTTCTAAAATTTTAGCCTATCAGGTCTTCAGCTTGAGAGGGAGAGCTTGATTTTTAAAGAAACAAGGGGCGCCTGGGTGGCACAGTCGGTTAAGCGTCCGACTTCAGCCAGGTCACGATCTCGTGGTCCGTGAGTTCAAGCCCCGCGTCGGGCTCTGGGCTGATGGCTCAGAGCCTGGAGCCTGTTTCCGATTCTGTGTCTCCCTCTCTCTATGCCGCTCCCCATTCATGCTCTGTCTCTCTCTGTCCCAAAAAAATAAATAAACGGTAAAGAAACAAGCTTTCCTGTTGTTTATTTTACCTTCTAACATTAACTTTGCAGATAATGTTGATGTGGTATGACAAATGCAACCATTTCTAATTAACCTGTAAATATTAGAAATATTTTATTAAAGTCCGTTAAAATAAGGAAAACAGTCAATCCCCCAACCCTTGTTTTTGGTGTTTTTGGGACTATGACTTTCTAAGCAGTTCAGTTACTCAATTTTAATAAGCAATCCAACTAATATAGTGGCTTAAAAGTGTGTATGTTTGTAAAACCAATTATGTGTGCATGTGTAAAATTATTTATGAAAAGTAATTTGAGTCTCAAATCCATGTTTGAGAAGGTCAAATGAAGATATTGCATTAAAAACTTGGATGAATTTTTACAAGATTGTTTTAAGAAAAAAAAGATTCCTGTTAACTTTAAAATGCTGGACATTTTCATATATAGTGAAAATTATGATGATTTTTAAAAATATAAGAGAGAAACTTTCATCTTAATGAAACAGCAACATAGGTGTGTCGTTAGTGAGATAAGGACATTTGGTTCTTCAAACATATAGTGCCCCACTACATAATAATTCACTAGATTAAATGAAATTATTGATTTCTGCTTCATTACTAACATACATTTATGAGAAGTTTCTTCAGCACCATAGCACAGTGTCAAAGGTCATAACTTTCTTTCTTTGGAAGAATAAAAGCTTTTAGATGGCAAATCCCAGAAACCTTCACTGTGGCGTTTTGCTTTTTCTCCCTTGCATAGAATTACTGGAGAAGCATGGTTGAAAGAAACGTCTCATAAATCAGCAGGAGAGAGCCTTTACTCTGTAAGGCTTTGTAAAATCATTAACTACTAGTAGAATTCCACTGCAGGATAATATTGTACTTTACCTAGATTTTGACAGTTTTCAATAGGAAATGATTTATTGTAACATGCCTTCTTGTGTATACAGTTTCTTGTGAAATGTCATTTATATTCTTAGTTAAAGCATTCTGTTTGAAATAAGTTAGAAAAATGCACCTATTTTAAATACATACATTGTCTACTTCCCTGTAAAAGCCAGGTTTCTATGACATTAGGATGGACTATTAAAGAGTTAGGGATTTGGATGTTTCTGTCACTGAATTGTGTCATGTAACTAACGCCTTTGCAACAATGGCTGGATTTTCTACTTTTTATTAAGTTGTTTTGTTTATTCAGTTGTGGCTGACACCACATGTTTTACCATATATTACAGATCAGTTTGCATGTGAGGATGTGAATCCCATTTGAAAATGAAAACCGTGTGTGTATTTATTTATTTATTTATTTGCTTGTTTATTTACTTCTTTATTTTAGAGAGAGAGCACAAGCAGGGTTGAAGGGTACAGGGAGAGGGAGAGAATCTTAAGCAGGTTCCATGGTTAGCACAGAGAAATCGCACTGGGATCATGACCTGAGCTGAAATCAAGAGTCGGAGGCCCCACACAGTGAGCCACCCATGCACTCCTGAAAAACTCTTTTAATTTCATAATCACAGCCTGAGTTTTAGGGACTATCAAGTTTTATAAATATATATATATATGTATATATATACATTTATGTATATATGTATACGTATATACACACACACTGTGTATTTTTATTATATGTATTTTTGTGAAATAACTTTTCTATGCTGTGATGAATTCAGCAATTATAATTGTAAGAATTCTTCATATCTTTGTATGTTTTGCTTAGGTAGATACAAAAAGAAACAAAGGACTAGAAGTAACATTTGTCTTGTAGTGGTCTGGTCTTTTGGGAAAAAAAAAACTAGATTATATTGTATTCTTGAAGATTACATCTTCTCAGCACTTAACTTGAAAGTAATTTCCATATTATGAAGATGTTGCAGCATCCTATTGAAACAGGCTTGGTAGTCTAAGACCTCTTCAATGACTCCTTGCTCCTGAGGCAACTATAAGCACTAACTATGAGTTTAGTCAGGTGGATTAGGGAGGAAGGGGAAGGTTCTGTAGTTGGCAGAGTAACTGTCCTTCAGCCATGATGAAAGCTCAGTCTTAGTTAACAACAAACTGGGATGTTATGATTGATAAAAAATTGTATTTGGACAATCAGCTGATCCTCAATCTAAATTCATTTATGAATTGGTAAATAATACTTCTTTTCAAGGAAAGTGCTATACTCTGATTGTCTATTTGATTGCCTCTGGGTGGTATCTGAAAAGAATGAGTTAATGTGAAAAAATTTTAAGCATTTTAATAGCCATGCACTTATTGGGTAATTTACCTGTGCCTTCTCCAACATGTGCCAATTCAGAAAGAAATGAATTGTTTGTTTTCTCTCTCAGGTTTTCTCTTACTTGGAGTTGGTATTAATTAATAGACCAAACAAATAGTAGTTAAATTCCTTTTTGAGTTTCTTTCACTGCCTTTTTAGTTTAAAGATTAACCCTTTTAAAACTTAAAATCAATATTAAAATTTTAAATCCACCCCTACCCCCACCCCCCACCCCCAGACCTCTAGTTAGGATCCTTAGTACTCAGAGGTTTTTTTAAAGACTATAATTCCAGAGGACCCTGGATGTTTTGATCCCAAATCAAAGACATTTATCTCTTCTTTTAAGGAAAAAGGGATTAGGAACTTCCTGCTGCTTTTGCAAACACTGAAAGCATCCTTTAGGGCTTGGAGTTGCCCTAAGGTCACTTTTACAAATGCTTCAAATACTCTCAAGTCCCCAAGTTAGCTCCTAACTCCATGCTCTTGCTTTTAGGGATAAGGGCTGGAATTCCTAATAGTCTAATAGCTTTGTGTATAGAATCAGTGAATCAATAAGATTAAAAACATAGTTGGGATTATTTAGAGAAAGTGTTCTTATTCCCGAAGGCAAGTGGAAAATCTCTTGATTAGCCTGAAACTTCAGATTTATTTTCTTAAAATTTTGCCATGGGCATATTGAAAACTAATTCATTAGGGAACAAATGTGAAAGCTTTGGCACTGAGGTCTTTGGATGATAGCATTTTGTTTCAGTGTAAGCTTGTCACTGTAGCCTCAATTAAACAATAGGTACATTACTTAATAGTTCCTTTTTAAATAAAATGAATATCAAGACAGCTGATATTTTATTAAATGTTTTTGGTGTTAATATGTTGTACTATTTGAATAAATAAGAGATAAATTATTACGTTAAAAGAAAAATTATGATTGTATTCAATATGATTATTAGAATATCTTCTCTGTGTACTATAAAGTTCTGCTCCTGAGAGGTTAAAAAACTTTGTAAATGGCTATTTCTCAAAAGTTCCCCTGTGGGGTTGCCATTTGAATTCATTAAACACAGAAATTTTTAAGGATTGTTTGTAAATGTTAACTTCAGTAACATCAAAAGATGTTTACATGTACGTTTAATAAACTGCTGCTCAATTTCAGTGCATAAATAACATTTTTTGGTAGAAAAATGTGTATTATCTCTTATAGATATTTTGTGTATGTTTGTTTTTAAAGTGTAAGTGGTTAAGAGGGTTGAGTAGTTACAATCTGGATTACATCATGACACCTGAAATGATCAAGTTAATATTTCAAATCTTATGTGATGCACAAGCAAGGGAAATCGTCTTTGTTTAGAAATTTAACCTTACCTAAAAGCCTTTTCTCCATTAAAAAAAAGATAAGGCAGTGAGTTTATGCTTTGATATATTCTCTCTGTGCCAAATACCTAACAATTATAAGTAAAACATAAGAATAGAAAACTAAAAAGATATCCTGGCTCAAAAACAAGAGAGACATCTGTGGAAGCCAAAACAGAATCGTAGAGGGTTAAGTGGCCTGCATTTTAGGCTTATACCTAATTCTGGATCAGGAAGAATTTAAAAATAATTTTAAAAAATTTGAACAATGAAGAAAAACATTAATAAATTTAAAATTTTTTTAACTTCTGAATTTCAGAAAGACAATATAAATCAGGAATGACATGACAAGACACAAGCTGAATTAAAGTATGGTGCAGTAAATCTAAATAACAAACGATAAGTAATCAGATATATAAAGAAGCCCTACAAATCAATAAAAAAGCAAACATCCTAGTAGAAAAGAATAGTAACTGGAGGCAGTTCATAGAAGAGAAAACTTAAGTAGCTGTTAAACATAGGAAACTATGCTTATTAGCTCACTTGTAATCAGGGAAATGAAAAAAAAATTAAGATACTGTTTTATATCCACTAGATTGACAAAAGTATATGAATATACAGTATATTGCATATAAATATGCATTGTTAAAATATATATTTGCAAATAATGGCAAAAAAAAGCTGATGGTGATCTAAATTGGTGGAGCTATTTTAGAAAGCAACTTGACAAAATCTGGAAAAATTTAAGATACATATGCCCTTTGACATACCAATTTCATTTCTAGGAATATGTCATAGAAGAATCCATGTCTGTGTACATAAGGAGACATATATAAAAATCCCCCATAAAGCATCCTTTGTGATAATGGAAAGTTGGAAACAACTTACATGTCCATCAATAAGAAAGTGGCCAGTAAATTGTGGGGTACTATATACAGTGAAGTTAATTAGTTAAAATCATTAATTAAGTTATATATATATCAATGTGGATAAGTGGCAAAAAAACCAACAACAGTTGAACATAAAAGTAAATTACAGAATAGACTATGATGTCTTTGTATATAGATTGAAAGTATGCAGAACAGTACAAATTTTGTTTATGAATACATAGATATTTAGTAAAAGTATAAAATATCCATGGGACTTAACAAACACTAAGTTCAGGATAGTATTTACTTCTGGAGAGGGAAGGAATAAGATCAGATCAGAGAGAGATATACAGGAAGCTTCAACCAAATCTGTAATGTTTTATATTCTAAAAAAAAATTCTGAAATAAATATGAAAAGGTGTTAACATTTGATAAAGTTTGGTGGAATATACATGAGTGTTTATTGTATTACTCTTCTATATGCTTGAAATAGTTTGAATACAAACAGTCTTTAGCAGGGTCGTTTAAAATACATTTTTCCCTAGGGGCATCTGAGTGTCTCAGTTGGTTGAGCATCCTACTTCTGCTCAGGTCATGATCTCACACTTCATGAGTTCAAGCCTGCATCAGGCTCTGTGCTGACAGCTCAGAGCCTGGAGCCTGCTTAGGATTCTGTGTCTCTTCTCTTTCTGCCACTCCTCCGTGTTCATTTTTTCTCTCTCTCTTTCTCAAAAATAAATAAACATTAAAAAAAATTTTTTTTAATAAATTTCCCTATTTTGTCAGAGATAAAGTGCCCTATTAGTGGCCTTCTGAAATTAAATTATCTTATATTGCCATAAATGTTTTGTTTGCTTGAATTATTTAACAGCTAATTTTTAAATTTTAACTGTCTTTTTACTATTTCTCTTACTTTCGAGTCTTAAAAATAAATTTGCATTAAATTTTATGTTATAAAAGGCTGCTAATAACTGAAATAATATTTGCCCTGGTATATGAAAAGTCAAAACCATATCTGTGCTTGGCACCAAATTGGCTTAAGTTAATTCAGCATGGCCTTTGAATTATCAATCAGATTGCCACATGGTTAATTCAATTTGGGAGGTAGCACAATTATAATAACCAGATCATGCATCATTATTTTGGTTGTCTTAATGATCATACTGGATGAACAATTAGGAGTTAAATCAGCTGCTTTTTAGTTAGCTGTAATAATAACCCAAAAAAGCAAATCCACCTGAGATTTGTGGATTTGGTCAAGACACACAGCAAAGCTGTGTTCTGGTACAGAAAATAAGTTTCTCTCTCTCTGAAGACTAAAGCTATTATTTGAGACAGGAGTCTTTGTCTGTCTTTGACCAGTGGTCAGTGAACTCTGACCAAGCATTTCATTTCACCATCTTGACCATAGTGTGGGTTGCTAGTGATTGATTCATTAACCCTCTAGAGTTCACATTCTTATGTCAAAGACTTATCAATGTAGGGAAAAAGAAGATTATATGTGAGCTTATTCATTTTATTCAAAAGGCTAGGATGCAGTTGTGTGATTGACGAGGTGACTTTGAGGCCTGGGAATGCCTTTATTGCTCCATTTTAATTTGACCCAATCCAAATCCTATATCCAGAATCATTTGCCCTTTTCTTTACCATTTCATCTCACTGTAATCTCTCTCTTCTCTGGTGAGTGTTGTCATCTACTTGTTTGACAGTTTTTACTTATATCTACATTTGTTGAGCAAATTTTTTTTTATGTACATACATGCACCCACAGTTGATCCTTGAACAGTGCCTATGCACCTAACCCCTGCACAGTCAGAACTCTACGTATAACTTTGGACTCCCCCAAAACTTAACTACTGATAGCAAGAACACGGGAGATCACTTTTTACCACCATATGCAATTTATTGGAGAGATGAACTGCTCATGTGGAGGTGATTAGTATCACATTATTTTTTTTTTAATTTTGAGAGAAAAGAAAGCATGCACAGGAGGGGCAGAGAGAGAGCAAGAGAGAGCATCCCAAGCAGGCTTTGGACTGTCAGCACGGAGCCCAGTGAGGGGCTCAAACTCATGAACCATGAGATCATGACTGAGCTGAAATCAAGAGTTTGATACCTAACAAACTGAGCCACCAAGTACCCCAGTATCACGTTTTGAATGGATACTTGGCAACACTTGGACTCACCACAATAACAATAGGACGTGGCTATAAAATTATTGCAGTAGTACAGTATGTAGTACAGTTAACCTTATGCAGTTATGATTTAACACTGCATCTTTATGTTTGTTTACATTTCTCCCAACTGCAAATGGTGCCACGTATGGCCTGTGAGTGTTTGCATAAGTTTAGATAGGTTTTCACTTTTATGATAGGTTTGTATATATTTTATGGTAGTAAGTGATAAAATAGACTAGCATCTACATATATTTTATGTCTTCTTGACATACCTTCTTCATAATCTTTAAAATATTTCTAGGCTACATGATGTGTCTGAGTTTTTTCAAATTTTCACAAATATCTTTCAAATTTTCCAGTGGATTTATTGAAAAAAGTCCACAGATAAGTGGACTGACTCAAGTCAAACCTGTGTTGTTCAAGGACTCACTGTATACATAGATACATGTAGTTACTAAAATTATTTTTATAATACACATATATACATGACTGATTATAGGGTGAGAGGAAAAATTAGGGGACCAATTATGAGGCCTTTCCAAATAGCCAGCTCAGAAATGGATGCATGAGTTAGGACAATAATCATGAGAGCAGAAAAGAAAGTGTATCAGTTAGTTATCATTGCATAATAAACTACTCTTAAACATGGTGACTTAAAACTGTAAGTATAGGGGCGCCTGGGTGGCGCAGTCGGTTAAGCGTCCGACTTCAGCCAGGTCACGATCTCGCGGTCCGTGAGTTCGAGCCCCGCGTCGGGCTCTGGGCTGATGGCTCAGAGCCTGGAGCCTGTTTCCGATTCTGTGTCTCCCTCTCTCTCTGCCCCTCCCCTGTTCATGCTCTGTCTCTCTCTGTCCCAAAAATAAATAAACGTTGAAAAAAAAATTAAAAAAAAAACTGTAAGTATATATTACTGCTTACAAGTCTTATAAGATTAGGTGGCTCTGCCGAGACAAGCCAGGATTAGCTGATCTCAGCTGAACTCACCTATATATCTTCAATCAGCTGGCAGGTCTTCTGGGAGAAGGGGTGCTGTCTGGTCTGGGATGATCTCAACCCCACATGGCTGCTTTTTGGTTGGAGTGATGGGAGAGATTGGACCACATGTCTTTCATTATCCAGCAAGCTCTTGTGAGTTTGTTCACGTGTCTGTGGCAAGTTCCAAGAGAGTGAGGGAAATCACACAAGGCTTCTCAAGGCTCTGGCATAGAATTAGTGAGCTGCTACTTCTGTCCCATTCTGTTGGCCAAAGCAAGTCTCAAGGGTAGCCCAGATTTGAGAGGTGGGAAGGAGCAACAGTGTTACATTGGAAAGAGCATGGATATAGAAGAGTGAATTCTAGCTACTTTTGCAGTCAGTATTACAGATGGATAGGATATACAAGAAAGTGTGGGAATGAAGGTTTGGTGATTTCTACCCTTGAAGATAACTTGAAGATTAATGGCTTGTGTTTTTGGATGATTAAATTGGATTGGAAAGGAAGATGGGGGTAGTGAGGCAAAAAGAAAGTGTTAGGCGTTGGGGAGAGGAAGAAAGAGGGAAAGAATACGAATGAGTGAGAAGGAGAATGAGTTTAGTCCTATCATACCAAACTTTAGGTATCTTTGGGACATCTAGATGGAGACATCTGACCATGTTAGTAGAATTGAATGTTTTCCAAGAGAAAAGTTAAGGTCTAGAAATATATAGATTTAGCAGTTGTAAACATACTGGGTGCCAGAAGTTGATGGAGTTGCTAAAGAAAGAGGTAGTGTGCAAAGATCAGAGGACTGAAGACATAGCCTTATACTTACAGAGTGGGTGAACAAAGAGGAGTCATCAAAGTGTGTTAAGGAAGTAGTGAGAGAAGATAGTGACCTGAGAATCAAAAAGGAATGAAGTCTCCAAATGCAGAAATTCTACTGTTGTAGATATTACGGAGTCCAAATCAGCTGAGGATGGAGAATTCATTTGGTCCATCATTGTGGTCATGATGGTCACCATAAGATGTGTTTTTGTTTATTTGTGTTTTTAAAAAAAACATATCTGCAGGGCACCAAGATGGCTCAGTTGGTTGAGCATCAGACTCTTGATTTCGACTCAGGTCATGATCCCAGGGTCGTGGGATCCAGCCCTACATCAGGCTCCACTCTAAGTATAGAGCCCTCTTGAGATATTCTCTCTCTCTCTCTCAAAAAACAAACAAACAAACATATCTGCTATATAGCCTTTTAGAGGGGAAGAGACAAGTCTTCTAGTCTTCTAAGGGCAGGTATGAAGTTTCACTTTCCTTCTGTCTCTCACTGTGTCTTAGATAAAATTTGGGGGTTTAATATATTTTTAATTGATCATTTTGAGTAGATAATCTATTTAAATTGATCAGAAATCAACTAAATGCATTGAAAGAGGTGTAACATTTTAGCTTAGAGAAGACCTTTACATCTGTTGAGAATAGAAGAGTGATTTAAGGACAAATTAAAAGTATTTAAGTATACCTAAAGTAAATATCCTAACCAAGAAAATATTAAATTGTAGAATATTACACTCTAATTACAACCCGAAATTTCAGAAAATGAGGCTTTTAAAGACAGAACTCCAGATCCACATCTTTCAAGTATGAGTATCAGAGACACTAAATATGAATGATTTTAGTGGTTGGGAGTTAGAGAACACTTTCCATGAGGAAAAAAAGTGCTACAAATAACAATTAGTTTGCAAACAGACCTGTTTAACTTAAGTAGTAGCTAATAAATTGTAAATATATAATTAAAAATATTTAATAGCGTTACTATAATTGGTGTCAAATAGGTTATCATTAAAACTGGTAAGAAATAATATTTAACAGTTGAGCATGCAGAGATTGGTGGAGATGTTTGTGATTTTGAATAGGGCTTTCTGGAACTTTTAAAGGCTTTTGAGGATACTGATTTCTATTTCTATTTTTATTTTTTATTTTAAAAAAATGCTCTATTTTTATTTTTGAGAGAGAGCATGAGTAGGGGAGGGGTAGAGAGAGGGGGACAGAGGATATGAAGTGGGCTCTGCGCTGACAGCAGGGAGCCCAATGTGTGGGGCTCAAACTCATAAACCTTGAGATCATGACCTGAGCCAAAGCCAGGTGCTCAACTGACTGAGCCACCCAGGCACCCCAGATTATTTATTTTTATTTTTGAAGTTACTGAAGTAATACATGCTTAGTAATAGATTAAATAGATTGCAATACTGGAGAATAAATTAAGTGCTGGGTTCCTCTGGAGATAGTCATCCTTAATGGTTATGTAGATTCTTCCAGGACTTTTTCTATATGTTTACAAACATATGTATGTCCATACACACAGGATTGTTATTTTTTCATCAGTCTTTTAAAACTTTATTGATGGGGTGCCTGGGTGGCTCAGTCAGTTAAGCATCTGACTTCGGCTCAGGTCAGGATCTCATGGTTTGTGAGTTCAAGCCCCGTGTCGGGCTCTGTGCTGACAGCTCAGAGCCTGAAGCCTGCTTTGGATTCTGTGTCTCCCTCTCTCTGTCCCTCCCCCACTCGTTCTCTGTCTTTCAAAAATAAATAAAAACATTAAAAAAATTATAAAACTTTATTGAGATATGATTGCACAATAGACTATACATATTTAAAGTACACAATTTGGTGAATTTGACATTTGTATGGTCAGATGAAACCATTACCACAGTGAAGATAATGAATATACTCATCACTCCGAAAAGTTTTCTCATGCTCTTTGTTATCCATCCTTCCTCCCCATCCACAGACAACCACTGATGTGCTTTCTGTTACTGTCAGAAATGTTATGCAAATAGAATCATAATATATATACTGTTTTGTTTGTCTGGATTCTTTCATCCAGCATACATATTTTGAGATTCACCCATGTTGTGTAAATATCAATAGTTCACCTTTGTTGTTGAGCAGTATTCCATTGTGTAGGTATACCACTGTTTGTTTATTCATTTGTTAATGGATACTGAGGCTATTTTCCCTCAGTTTGGAGCTGTTAAAGCTGCCATATACAAATCTTTGTGTGAATGATGAGTTCATTTCTCCTGGCTGGATACCTGCTAGTAAAATGGCTAGGTTGTATAGTAGATACATGCTTAACTTTTTAAGAAACTGCCAAGCTGTTTCCAAAGTGGTTGTTGTAATCCTGTTAAATAGATTGCACTTTATATTGGTATTTAACTTGTTTGGTTCTTTTTTCCACTCAATATACAAATACTTTGTTATTGGCCCCCTTGATACTGTTGAATTTCATCCTTCACTTCCGTAATTATAGTCATGAAGAAATTGTAACTATCAGTAAGTTCTTACAGACCTTAAGAAAATCTGTAATTCTACTAACTACTCATTAGATTTCCCAGGTAATTTTTAAAAAATTTATTTCACAGCCCCAGCAGGGATTACTTTGAAATAATCCTGGTTAAGCATATTTATTAGTAGAGCCAGCTACAGTGCTTTGTCACCAAACAGAAATGTACTGGAAGCTGTTGTCATGACTGTTTAGTAGTGATTGGTAGACCAGTGATTTGTTTCTTTGTTTTTAAATTTTGTTTCTGTTTATTTGCACCATTCATTCCTGCTCTCCTTCTCTTTGTTTTTTACTTGAAAACACTTGAAAAATACTACCTTTGTGGCCTCCAAGCATTGAGATGTTTTCAAAAATCTTTCCAGTTACTTGATGCCAGTTACTTGATAATCAAGGTCTCTGTTGAGCCACATTTACATTAGGCTGTGAATAGTGCTCTACACAAAGTTGGGGTATCCAGCTTTCCAATTGGTTCTGAATGCAGTTTTATTCATAGCAAAGTCATGATCCTTTGGGGATATCAATCTTGGATCAGGTGGTTATGAGGACTGAATATGGGTACAAGTATCATAATTTCTGGGATACTATAAAAGAGGCATTACATGTTCAAACACACATGACTACATTTTTACTGTTGTTATGAAGAAAATCAGTTTCATTCATCTTTTTTAGTAGGGTCATGTTTCTTTAAGTACAGAATCTTTTCAATGACATTCATTATATGCCATCAAAGAAAAAGTCAGGGTGTGTGGCTCTCTATATTACCAATAACAAGCATTAAAAAGCAGATTTTATCAGTTCACTTTCCTCTCCTTGAATGAATGTGACACTTGACAGCAGATGAAATATGAGCTACAAGTCTCGTTCAGCCCGTTCCTGTAAACCATGCATTGTTTTGATTTGGCTTATTTAACACATTATAGGGGATTTCTGTATGGCTGTGGTCCAGAATTCTCTGCTTTTATTCTATTGAGCTGAAGGATGTATATGATTTAGCAAAAATTTCTAGGAGAATGTATGCTTTGCTCATTTAAAAAATTATCTATGGGGTGCCTGGGTGGCTCAGTCGGTTAAGGATCCGACTTCGGCTCAGGTCATGATCTCACAGTCCGTGAGTTCAAGCCCCGCGTCGGGCTCTGTGCTGACAGCTCAGAGCCTGGAGCCTGCTTCACATCCTGTGTTTCCCTCTCTCTCTGCCCCTTCCCTGCTCATGCTCTGTCTCTGTCTCAAAAATAAATAAACATTAAAAAAAAAATTATCTATGAGCAGCATATATAGTCGGTATCACCCCTATGCAAATAATCCAAAGGCCTTTAACAGGTAAAATAAGAGTAAGCTGTTTATACAACAGCTTAGAGTTGATGAAACAGCTTAGGGAATTTGATTATATAAATTTGATTTAAATCGCTAGTTGGATATGATTAGGCATGCTTAATTTAAACATTCTTGGTGTTTGAGGTAACCTTGTATGTTCCCCGTATCATTAGGAACCTCTGTATAGATAAGGAAAACTTTTTTAAAATATTCAGCTTTATTGAGATATAATTGACATATAAAATTGTAAGGTATTTAAAGTATACGTCGTGGTGATTTGATATATGTATGCATTGTAAAAGGATTCCCGTCTTCTAGTTAATTAACGTATCTGTCACCTTAAACTTATTATTTTGTGTATGTATGAAAACATTTAAGTTCTATTAGTAAATATCAATTATTCAACTCTGTGTTACCAACTGTAGTCAAAATATTTAAATTTTTTTTAATGTTTATTTTTGTTGTTTTTTTTTAATTTTTTTTTCAACGTTTATTTATTTTTGGGACAGAGAGAGACAGAGCATGAGTGGGGGGAGGAGCAGAGAGAAAGGGAGACACAGAATCGGAAACAGGCTCCAGGCTCTGAGCCATCAGCCCAGAGCCTGACGCGGGGCTCGAACTCACGGACCGCGAGATCGTGACCTGGCTGAAGTCAGACGCTTAACCGACTGCGCCACCCAGGCGCCCCAAATGTTTATTTATTTTTGAAGAAGAGAGAGATACAGACAGAGCATGAGTGGGGGGAGGAGCAGAGAGAGAGGGAGACACAGAATCCAAAGTAGGCTCCAGGCTCTGAGCTGTCAGCACAGAGCCTGACGAGGGGCTGGAACCCACAAGCCACGAGTTCATGACTCAAGCAGAAGTCGGACGCTCAATCTACTGAGCCACTCAGGCACCCCATAGCCAAAATATTTTAATTAGATCCTTAGACCTCATTAGTCCTGTAGTTGAAAGTTTGTACCCTTTTACCAGCCTCTCTCTATTTCCCTCACCTCTAGGTCCTAGCAACCATAGAAACAGAGAGTAGAAAAGTAGTAAGCACTTTTATGAAACAATCATTCTCAAATAGAAGAATCCAATAGCAAGTAAACCATAAAAAAAACCCACATTTGCATTTGTATTTACTCATAATTAGCTTTACATATGGCTTTCAAATTTGATCATGTATATCTTTTGCTTCCAGTATTTCAGTAGCTTCTCATTCCCTTCAGAATGCAACCTAAATGGTTAGAGGTGTGCTTCTCAAATTTTAAAGTGCATATAAGTTACCTGGACATCTGTCAAAACTGCTGATTGGATGTGGTAAGCCAGAGGTGGAGCCTGATATACTGCAGATCAAACAAATTAAAGGCTGGTCACTTAGAGTAACAAAGAATTAGAGCATAAATAGGCAAGGCTTTTCATCATCTGGCCTCTGCTCATCTGGTGCCTGCATCCTTTAACAACTTCTCTCCATCCTTTATCACCTTCTCTCCATCCTTTATCATCACCCTTTGGTTCTTCTATACACCTCACATTCCCACTATGTGGAATTTCAGTTCTCTTAATGTGTTGTACTCTCTCATTGCCCTGTGCCTCCATCCATGCTCTACCTTCTGCCTGGACCACTCTTCATATTCTGTTGCTGCTTACTGGTCCTTCAACTCTCAACCACACTCACCTCCCCTGCAAAGCCTTCCCTGAATCTCAGTCTTGATTTGATGGCTGGGGATCATTGTAGCATCCTGTCAGGGGTTTGCTTTTCCAGGAGGGACTTAATAGTGCTTGAATTCTGAGTGTTTTTTCAAGAATGGCAAGTGGATTATTTGGGGGTAACCAAGAAACTCCATATTGGAGAGTAATACAGAATTTTGAATAAATAATTTTACAATTAAATTGATGTTGGTCAGGGGCACCTCGGTTGTTTAGTTGGTTAAGTGTCCAACTCTTGCTCAGGTCATGATGTTTGTGAGTTCAAGCCCCACATTGGGCTCTCTGCTGTCATTCTGCTGTCCACACAGAGCCTACTTCAGATCCTCTGTCCCCCTCTCTCTTCCCTTCCCCTTCTCATGCTGTCTTTGTCTCTCACAAAAATAAATAAACATGAAAAAAATTGATGTTAGTCACAAATAGGTAGAAAGAGGGAGAAAAAACTGTTAACAGAAGATTTTAAAGCCCTCATTGATAAAACTTGGGGAATGATGAATATTTAGTCAACTGGAAGGTTGGAGAAATATGTTTTTGTTGCCGCTACTAGGGATGTTTAAAGGAGAGAAAACAGGAGAGAGCGAAACTGTCCTTATGCATGGGAGAGTAGATTCACAAGATGAGACAAGCATTACTGCTCTAAAGTGCTGGCGGGGTGTTGGGGGGAACTCCTTCTCTAGGGCTGGAGCTTGAGTGTAATTAAAAAAAACCAATAACACCATTTTGAATCTTGACTCCACTATTTACTAATTCTATGACCCTGAACAAGTGGCTTCACCTCCCAGAATGTATTTCCCTACCCACAAGTGACGGTAATGTTACTTATCTGTTAAGGTTTTTAAAAGTATGAAATGAGGTAGTATATATGAGACATGTAGTAAATTAACTCTCTCTTCTTCCCTTTAGGGCTATGTGTCAAGCCTAATAAAATGTAAGCTACAATATTATTAAAAGACTTCATTATGTTGTGGACAGGTAGCTTAGAACTCAAGGTCCACTTTGTAAATTCACTTTAACAAGTTTATCTGATGTATGTGTATGAGGGTGTGTGTGTATATACATTTTTTTCTGTTGTTAATTAAATAGCCTTTGTCTTTAATAGATATTAGGAGATTAAAGAGATATCCAGGGGCGCCTGGGTGGCGCAGTCGGTTAAGCGTCCGACTTCAGCCAGGTCACGATCTCGCGGTCTGTGAGTTCGAGCCCCGCGTCGGGCTCTGGGCTGATGGCTCAGAGCCTGGAGCCTGTTTGTGATTCTGTGTCTCCCTCTCTCTCTGCCCCTCGCCCGTTCATGCTCTGTCTCTCTCTGTCCCAAAAATAAATAAACGTTGAAAAAAAAAATTAAAAAAAAAAAAAAAGAGATATCCAGTTATTTCAGAGTGGTTGATTCCCAGTTTGTAAATTGAGTGTCATATATAGAACATTTACTTGGTGGAATAAACAGTGATTACATAAACTGTAACAAATTGTACTGCATAGCAGGCACTTACTAAATATCCTTGGAGTGTAAAGTTATTAAGAGGAAGAGAAAGGAAAACCAAGCCTTTTATAATCTAAGAAAGCAATATATAGAACCACTGTGGGAAAGAATACTGTAAAGTTTGTAAAAAAAAATAATAATTTAATGTATTGAAGCTCTTGAATTACATTAAATGAGATAATCATTTTGAAAAGTAAAAATAATCCTCGTAGAAACATTTCTGCTGTAATTTTGATGGATTTTATATCTTTCTCATTATAAATTTCTACATGGATGACGTTGCTAAGTGACATGAGTTTTGTTACAAAACCTCACTCTTGTTAATGGTTTCTTGATCCTTCTGTTTCTCTGACTGATGCAAAGTGTAAAATTGCATGGAATGTTCTTCCTGCACAGTTGAGCTATTAAGCAGAACTAATTCTTTATGGAATGACAACAAGGCATAAGAAAGGCATCTCTGGGATTAGGGAATATAAGGCAAACACTTGGCAAACGGCTGAAGGGGAAGTGGTCTTGGTGAAGACAAAGCAACGGCGCTTTTTCTCTTCCCCTTGAATCCATAAGAGCCACACAAGTTGAATAGCTTTGAAGCTGGATGATGTGGCTTACTAGACATGTTTTTTCTGTGCTGTTTCCTGCTTGTTTTTGCCAGCAAAGGGGCCAAGAATAATCACTTGATAAATGCATTAGCATGTCTCATACGCTTCTGTGACCACACACTGTTGCTGGGAAGACAGATAATTTGAGAAGACAAATATCCCAGTTGGGGACGTCTTTCAAAGTAAGATCAGATTTTACTCCCAACTAACAGGATTCTGTCTAGATTATGAGAGTACCATATGGAGACTGATTATTTAAAAAAAAAAAATTCAAACTCAAGATTACGTAGTAGTTGGGAAAGGTAGAAGGCAAAGTGAATAGTGGCTTATTTTCATTATATCAGTTCTAAAAAAGAAGACAAGGAGTATTGGTAGTAATTGTATGATGGTTTAACAATTTAATAAAAACAGAAAACTTTTTATTTCCTTGCATTTTTCCTATTGGCAGACTGCTCCTATTTGTTTTGCTTGGGTGTGTGAATTTCCTTGTTCCTAATCTCGTCCTTAAATTTCTACCAGGACAGACCCTTTCTATTATAGCATCACATTTCTATATCTACTTCTTGTGTTCTTACGATCTGGTCCTGAGAAGCCACCCTAGTTGCCTGTCACTCTCTAGTTAGCACTGATCTCTTGAGGATGGACACCATCAATCCACTAGAACATAGGCCAGGGTGTAGGTAAAGAGAACTGTACTTCAGCTGTGGCTGAGGATGTCAGGAAAAGTCGTTGTGGCTTCAGCATTGCCAACCATCATTCCATGTAACTCTTTCCACCTCTGCTTTAGGAGACTAGAAGTATGGCTGTGACACAAATATGTGTGCAAGACAGCACACCTTTGTTTTAGCATTCGGTGGTCCAGTTTAATCCTGAAGGAGTTCTCAAATGTTCAGCGGTCTTGATCAAACATGAGTTCCAAAACCCTGTCCCCACTCTAGAAAATCTATTTCTCATGTTCTTTGGAGCAGGAGAAATACAGGTTCTTTGGATCAAACCAGTTGGTTCTAGGACCTCTCTCTAAATAATTTAAGCTTTATCTGATGGAATCTGTATCAGGCTCACTATTACGAGACTTCCTAGGATGGGCTCAGCATGCCAGGGGCCCTGGGAACTGACAGACTTCTGCAGTATATGCTGGGTCAGCAGCCTGTGAAAGGTCCCTGCCGAAATGGCAATCCTGCAGTGTACTCCTGGCATCAAGGCAGAGGGCTGTGCTGGGCTGCTCAGGAATGGCTTGTTTTTTAGGTGCGCGTGCGCACGTGTGTGTGTGTGTGTGTGTGTGTGTGTGTTCACACATGTGTGTGTAATGCCTTACTTACTCCCCATTCTTCTAGCCTCTCAGCAGAGGTGTGACTGCTTTCCTATTATTTCCATAGGAAGAGGAATAGGAGAGTGCTAGGTTTCTTACTCCTCCTGTTCCTCAGGGGCAGAGATCCATTTCTGTTTATTAAGATAAATACTTTTGTGTATGCTTTTCATCTGTAGTATTCTAAAGATCTTGTAAACTTAGTTTCAGAATCATGTGGTCCTTCAGATTGTTGTTATGCATACATTATACTATAGACTCCAGATGATGGAGATGGTGAGAGAACTGAATGTACATGTACCCTAGGGCATATCTTACCCATTTATTTATCAGGTATCTATTGAGTGCCTTTTTTGTCTATGTGTGCTGTGTCTGGAATACAAAGATGAAAAGACATGGGACTTGTCCTGTGGGTAGGGGCAGAAAGTAGAGCTGAGAAAATAATGGAATAGACAGCATACTCCAAGATCCTGGGAGTCTGAAAGAATTCTGTACTTGGGAAAATCAGGTGTAACCTCACGCAAGAAGTGCAGATGGTCTGCAGGGGTTGGCTTGTAAAATGTATGTGTGCTATCATCTTGCTTATTTTATAATTCTTTATTAAGAGTAACTAGAAAATTAAAAGCCTTTCTGTTTTGTAAAGAACATAGCCTTTGTTAAATTTTATTTTTTAATTTACATACTTAAAAAAATTAAGCTTACTTTATTGGGTCCATAGTTCTGTTAGTTTTGACATATGCCTAGCCATGTAACCGTCACCACAATCAGGATACAGAATAGTTTCATCACCCTCAAACATTCTCTCACTGCCTGTGTAGTCATACTTTCCCCCTTCCCTTGACTCCTACAGCCACGTGATCTTGCATTTTCCAGAATGTCATACAAATGAAATTATACTGTATATAGCCTTTTAGGTTTTGCTTCTTTCCCTTAGCCTAATGCATTTGAGATTTTTCTTGGTTGTTGAGCATGTCAATAACTTGCTCCTTTTTACTGCTGGGTAGTATTCCATTGTATAGATTTATCCATCCACCGATTGAAGGATGTTTGGCTTGTTTACAGTTTGGGGCTATTATAAATAAAGCTTCTGTAACCTTTCTTGTAAAGCCTTTTGTGTGGACATATGTTTTCATTTCTCTTGAGTAAACATTTAAAGATGACAACACTGTAAGTGCATGTGGTAAGTGTTTATCTTTTAAGAAACTGCCAAGTTATTTTCCAAAGTGACCTTACCAGTTTGTATTCCCACCAGCAGGTGTTCCACATCCTCAACAGTACTTGGTATTTTCAGTGTTTTTTCATGTGACCCATTCTATTAGGTGTGTAGTGTGGTGTCTCATTGTGGTTTCAATTTGCACTTGCCTGTGATTGTAACTAATAAGGTTGATTATCTGTTTTATTTAGTTGCTTTCCATACATCTTCTTTGGTAAAGTATCTGTTCACATATTTTACCCCCCTTTTAAGTGGTTATTTCCTAATAATTGAATTTCAAGAGTTCTTTATATGTCCTGGATACAAATACTTTGTCAGATATGTGATTTGTAAATTTTCTGTCCCAGTTTATGGCTTGTCTTTTCATTCTACTGGTTGTTTTTTTTTTTTTTTTTCAAGAGCAGAAGTTTTTTTGTTTTGTTTTGATCAAGTCTGATCAATTTTTTCCTTTTGTGGGTTGTGCTTCTGGTGTCATATCTAAGAACACTTTGCCTAACCCAGGGTTACAGAGATTTTTTGATGTTTCCTTCTAAGAGTTTTATAGTTTTATGCTTCATGTTGAGGTCTGTGACCCATTTTGAGTTAATTTTTACATAAGGTGTAAAGTATAGGTCAAGATTAGTTTTTTTGTATATGGATGTTTAATTGTTCAGGCACTATTTGTTGAAAAGACCATCCTTTATTGAATTGTTCTTGTAACTTTGTAAAAAATCAATTGACATATTTGTATTGGTTTATTTCTGTGCTCTTCTGTTCCATTGATCTATCAATCTCTTCTTTGCCTTTATCATAGCTTTATCGTCATTCTGGAAATTGTGTCTTTAAATCAAGTCATGCAAGTCCTCCAAATTTGTTACTCTTTTTTATTAAAAATTTTTTATTTATTTTTTGAGAGAGAGAGAGAGCATGAGCAGTGGAGGGACAGAGAGAGTAGGGGACACAGGATCCGAAGCAGGCTCTTTGCTGAGGCTGACAGCACAGAGCCTGATGTCGGACTCAAACTCACAAACCACTGAGATCATGATCTGAGTGGAAGTCAGACAATTAACCCACTCAGCCACCCAGGCATCCCAAGTCCCAGCACATTCTTGTGCTTTATGATACATCTCTTTATGCACAGATGTAAGTATGTCCTGCCTGCTTATATTACTAGAACTCAAGAATGTAAAATAATGATGCTGTAAATATTTAGTACAAGAAAATTTGGATTGGGATGCCATGAGGCTGAGTCAGTTAAGCATCCAACTTTGGCTCAGGGCATGATCTCGCAGTTGGTGGGTTTGAGCCCCGGACTGGGCTCTGTGCTGTCAGTGTGGAGCCTGGAGCCTGCTTCAGATTCTGTGTCTCCCTCTCTCTCTGCCCCTCCCTCACTCATGCTCTGTCTCTGTCTCTGTCTCTCTCTAAAAATAAATAAATAATTTAAGGCATGCCTGTGTGGCTCAGTCGGTTAAGCACCTGACTTTGGCTCAGGTCATGATCTCGCGGTTTGTGAGTTTGAGCCCTGCGTCGAGCTCTGTGCTGACAGCTCAGAGCCTGGAGCCTGCATCAGATTCTGTGTCTCCCTCTCTCTCTGCCCCTCCCCCACTTGTGCTCTGTCTCAATCTGTCTCTCAAAAATGAATAAATGTAAAAATAAATAAATAAAAATAAGTAAATATTTTAAAAAATTAAAAAAATTTGGACTGATTTTAAGTCACTCATAGTCTCTAAGTCTTCCATTTGCACGCAAAGCACATTACTATCACAGCTAACTATGAGTTAATTTCATATCAGTAGATATTTCATGATGGGCAGTTATATCTAAAGCACTGTGACTTTTAGGCCCATTGAAATTACTGCTAATTCCTGGCTCTTGAGCTCCTTACATATTTAGGAGACAGATGCCAAGTTAATGAAGTTAATGATACTTGTCCCTTTGCTGAGAGTTTGCATTGGAAGGAGTGCCAGAAAGTGGAAAAGTAGGGGAAACCTACCAAAAGGAGCCCTCTGTTTAACAATTAAGCCTCAGTCTTAGTAAGCTTGCCATTGAAAAATATGGATGGCTTAGAACATATCATTGAGGATTAAGATCATCCATGTTGGGTCTTTTTTTATGGCTATGATAGCTATAGCTAGACCAGCAATCTCTGTTAGCTCCAGGAATGCTATGTTTTCAAGTTCGAAGATGGATCAGAGCACACTGCACTATGGCTCTGGAAAGGTCCTTTAGGAGTGGAAGGAATGGCAGTGATGGCTGAGAAGAACACTACCAGGTTTATTCTTTTTAAAAAATAAGCTTTATTGATATTCAATTCACCCACTTAAAGTATATGATGAAAAAAATATTTTGTATATTTACTTGGGCAGCCATCACCACAATCTAATTATGGCACATGTTCAGATTCCCTACAAGAAACCTGAGTAGCCGTAAACAGTCATGCCCATGGACTCCCGTCTCTGCCATACCCAGCTCTTGGCAGCTGGGTTCATTCTTTGCAGTCCAGCACCCAGCCTGGGGGTCAGAGTCGATGAATGAGTGGGGAAGAACACTACCATTTGGAGTATGAGGACACCGAGAACTGAAGAGAGCTTACTTTTGACAGGTCATACAGATCATTTATAATAGAGCTTGGGAAGAATACAGGTCCCTGACCTCAGTCCAGTCCTGTTTCTCAATTTGCTCTGCTTTTTGCCCCATAGCTAAGGTCCATACATACCCCAGCTCAGGAGCCCTGGTGTGGGGCATATAAGACACTCATGACTGCAATCTTATTCCCTCCTCGAAAGAACCTGTGACGTAGATGGCCCTACTTCAAGGGATTCTGATATATGCATGTTAAAGGCAGTGGGTAAGTGAGCCAAGACCAGAACTTAGAGCTCCTGACTCCAGGATCTCTCTTTGTGTCACAGCTATCTCTGTGTCAGAGATTTGGCTTCTGCTGCTGGAATAATAGTGTCATGGAAGGGACCTTTGAGACTAAGAAAATCATTCAGCCTTCCAACTAGTTTGGAATCTTTTACCGTATTCTTTTTTGCCCCATATTCTTGAAAGTTGAACAACAAGAAGCAACTTTTACATAGGTTTTTATTACTAAAAAAGGTTTATTACACATTTATAGCAACTACCTACATATGCATTCATTTATTCAGTCAACCAATAAATAAAATTCCATGCCTCAGTCTTGCTTCTCTCCTAAAGCAATTAACCTTTGCTGTAACTAAAAACTTTGAGTTCTCATTGAGCTGATCTTAAGTTTTTCAAAGATAATAAAATGTCTTTGATTAATTTTTTGCTTTTTTCAGTCATATGGTCTCACATCTTTAAAAAAATTTTTTTTTAATGTTTATTTATTTTTGAGAGAGAGAGACAGAGCATGAGTGAGGAGGGGCAGAGAGAGAGGAGACACAGAATCTGAAGCAAGCTTCAGGCTCTGAGCTGTCAGCACAGAGCCTAATGTGGGGCTCAAACTCACAAACTGTGAGATCATGACCTGAGCCTAAGTTGGATGCTTAACCAACTGAGCCACCCAGGCCCCCCTGGTCTCATATCTTTTAATTCACTCTGTCTGCATCAACATCAGCCAATGCTCAATAAGCCCAGCATTGTTGTCAAGTCCTAACTCTTAGATGCCTGCAAAAAAAGAGCTTTGGTTCACCTGTTCATATTTTATTAAGAATAAAAGAAGTTGGGGCGCCTGGGTGGCGCAGTCGGTTAAGCGTCCGACTTCAGCCAGGTCACGATCTCGCGGTCCGTGAGTTCGAGCCCCGCGTCAGGCTCTGGGCTGATGGCTCGGAGCCTGGAGCCTGTTTCCGATTCTGTGTCTCCCTCTCTCTCTGCCCCTCCCCTGTTCATGCTCTGTCTCTCTCTGTCCCAAAAATAAATAAAAATGTTGAAAAAAAAATTAAAAAAAAAAAAAAAAAGAATAAAAGAAGTTGTAAGACTGGATTCCAGCTCTCTACTTGAGCAGTCATGAGACAGTTGTCAATACAGTTTTGTATCTTTTTTTCTCTTAGCATATCACAAACTTTTCCCCAGGTAATAACATAGTCATTTTAAGGGCTGAGTTCCATTAATTGAAGATATAATAGCATCCTTAGGCATTTTTGTTCATTGTTACACATTTACTTTTTTTGATATTGTACTGTCAATAGCAGTGTATTATGAGAATGTTTGTTAATTTGCACTGTTGGAACATTTGCTACTAAGTTCTGGTCATACTGGTTCCATTTCCCAAATGTCTCTTGACTCTGTCCCTGTGTTTCCATCTCCAGTCATGGAAACTGGAGTTTCCAGTTCAGGCCACAGTTATTTTACCAAAATGCCTGCCAGAGACACAGGAATATGGAAATTTGGGAAGAGAAAGTGAGAGAGAGGGACAGAAGGAGGAGAGCGGGAAGAAACTGAAGAGCAAGGGGACTATGCTAGTGCCTGGACAACACAAAGTCAACAATTCGAGTTTTTTCTCTAAGATGAAAATTGATCCCCATGTATCAGATATATACAGATATGCCCGGCATCTCTATGGGGACACACTAGGCATTACAGTATGAGTAAATGGTAGTAAAAGCAGGATCTTGAATTATGAAAAGTTAAAAAGGGTCTGTGGGAGAGGTAAATTTTCAGTCAGCTCCAGTTTAGTTCAGTTTTTGTGCTCAGGATCCTGGGAGAGTCAGCAGCCTCTTCTTTCTTTTGTTGAGTATCCTCCTCAAGTGAGGCTTATGGTTTCTTTCTCCAGGTGTTTTCCGGTCAGGCCTAGTGCATAAACTATATTTGCTGTGCCCCATTCCAGCTTACTGTCATAACCCCAAATGGTGGGCATGCCTGTGTTCTCTACCCCTTATAATCTTGTTAAAACTTTCAGAAGTTTTGGGACGCTTGGGTGGCTCTGTCAGTTGAGTGTCTGACTTCGGCTCAGGTCATGATCTCACGGTTTGTTGAGTTTGAGCCCCACATCAAGCTCTGTGCTGACAGCTCAAAGCCTGGAGCCTGCTGCAGATTCTGTATCTCCTTCTGTCTCTGCCCCTCCCCTACTTGTACTCTGTCTCTCAGAAATAAATAAATGTAAAAAAAAAAATTAAAAACACTTTCAGAAGTTTTAGCCAGCAGTCCGAATGCATCTCCCTCTCCCTTTTCACCTTCTCCTTTATGTGCACAGATTCAGGGGTCCTGATGGCTTGCCTAATTTGAGTCAGGTGGCCATGAATTCTGACACACTCCTAACCTAAACTGGTCAGTTGTTTTTAAACTAAATCTTTGAGCACTACTACTACTACTCTTAAGAGAAATTTCATTCCCAAGGAGGCTCCTGAGCCTTGCATATAAATACAGTTGACCCTTGAACAATATGAATGTGAACTGTGTGGGTCTGCTTATACAGCGATTTTTCAATAAATACAGTATAATACTGTAAATGTATTTTCTCTTACAGTTTTCTTAACACTTTCTCTCTAGCTTTGTTGTAAGAACACAGTGTATGATATATATAACATACAAAATATATGTTAATTGACTATGTAATCTGTAAGGCTTCTAGTCAGCAGTTGGCTATTAGTAGTTTGTAGTAGTTAAGTAAGGAAGTTAAAAGTTACATGTACATTTTTTAGTGTACCTGGGGACTCAGTGCCCCTAAAACCTCTGTTGTTCAAGGGTCGACTCTATACCTATGGCTGTTCTCCCTCTCTCTTCTTCATCCCCACCCTGTACCATGCCACCCCACCCAGCAGAAGTGAAGAATTAGGTGGATGGAGCAATTCCAGAAGAATGACAGTGACAGAAAAGAGATGTATTGCATGTTGGCTTGACTTGAGTTCTCTACTACTTTTTAGAATGGGAAGATATGTTTATAGTCAGGAAGAAACTAGTAATGAGGGGGTAATGCAAGAAAATGGAAATAATAAATGGAATAGGGGCCCAGAGATGATCATCAGGGTCAGGTCATCTTGGCACAGATTGAAATGGTTACTTCTTCCTCAGAACCAGGAGTGAAGGGAGAAAAACAAGGTGAAGAGGGAGGGATTTTTAGGTGATAAGGAAGAAAATTTTTGTCCAATAAAATAGTAGAAATAGCTAAAGACATTGAGTGTCTTTAATGTTATGGGCACTATGCTGAGTGTTCTACATGCATTACCTTATGTAATCCATAAAAATGCTTTTAAGAACCCTCTTTTACATAACCACATTTTTTTTTTAATTTTTTTTTTTCAACGTTTATTTTTATTTTTGGGACACAGAGAGACAGAGCATGAACGGGGGAGGGGCAGAGAGAGAGGGAGACACAGAATCGGAAACAGGCTCCAGGCTCTGAGCCATCAGCCCAGAGCCTGACGCGGGGCTCGAACTCCCGGACTGCAAGATCGTGACCTGGCTGAAGTCGGACGCTTAACCGACTGCGCCACCCAGGCGCCCCCATAACCACATTTTTTAAAGATTTTTTTAAAGTAATCTCCACGCTCAATGCCTCAAACTTATGACCCCCAGATCAAGAGTTGCATGATCTACTGACTGAGTCAGCCAGGTGCCCCAACATAACCACATATGTTTAGGAAGAGTAATTTGCTCAGGGTTATACAGTAGGGAATGCTATAGCAAAAATTACCTTAATCTTCTCAGGGAGTGTTCTGTTGTAAATAGGAGAGAGATGGTGACATGGTTCATTGAGTTCAGTCAAGAAATCTTTATTCACTGCCTGTTGTATGCAGGGCACTGTTCTGGCCCCTAGCAACATACAGACCTACAAGACATATTGTCTGAACTTAAGTTTATATAGCCTAGGGTTTAAGTGGTTGGGGACCTGAATAAATTGGAAAGTTAGAGAATTCCTAAAACCAGTTATTGATAAGAAAACTGTTGAGTGGCCCATCTGACAGAAAGGAACTTGAAGAGCTTTGAGGCACTCTTTCCAGGCAAAAACTTGAATCTTGAAAGAGTCATATCTGGTGTTTGGCAAGACAAAATTGATAAAATATAAAAAAAAAAAACAACAAAGAGTTCACGGGTGTTATTAAAGGTGTCTTTTAACATGGATACAGTAGGAATATACTGGAAAATAATCCATTCTGGGAACTTTACATGGGGGTCTATTTCTGAAAGTCCTTGCATTCCACCCTTGTTATAAAGTTTCTAGCCTTTATTTTGTTTGTATTTATTTTGACACTTATTTTGGCTAAACATTTCCTTTGAAAAGCAAAGATAAACCTCTTAGCAGCTAGGTCTCAGAATTGCTACAGATTCCATCAGGATACTAAATTGACTAGAAGTCAGGTAATAAAACATTTATAGAATAGCTATTTTATACTCAGTACAGCTGAAAAAAAGAGGTTGACACCCAAGACATAGAATGAGTGCATCTGGGGATGCCTGAGTGGCTCAGTCAGTTAAGCATCTGACTCCTGATTTAGCATCTGACTCCTGATCTGACTCCTGTCATGATCTCACAGTTCATGAGTTCATGCCCTGTGTCAGGCTCTGAGCTGACAGTGTGGAGCCTGCTTGGGATTCTGTCTCTCCCTCTCTCTCTCTGCCCCTGTGTGGCTCATGCGTGCACTGTCTCTCTCTTTCAAAATAAATAAATAAACATTTTAAAAAAATGAATGAGTGCATCTGTCTTGCATTATATTATTTTTATTAAAATCGATTTTTTCCTATAAAAACACTTCCTAAAAAGTACAAGTAGTCTCTTACATAGTCTTTTTTTTTAATTTTTTTTAATGTTTATTTATTTTTGAGAGAGAGACAGAGCGTGAGTGGAGGGGCAGAGAGAGAGAGAGGGAGACACAGAATCCGAAGCTGTCAGCACAGAGCCCAATGTGGGGCTGGTACCCATGACCCATGAGATCGTGACCTGAGCTTAAGTCGGACACTTAACCGACTGAGCCACCCAGGCGCCCCAGTCTCTTGCCTAGTCTTAAGGATACAATAAATTTTCAACTTCTGTTTGAAACTTGTACCTTGGTTGGTTTTTGCCTCAGTAGGTAAAGCATTAGTTACCCTGATACTTTGATTAAACAATGGATCAGGTCTCTAGGTTTACATCCTGTTCAATTTCAGGTCAGTCTTCAGGTTTGAAGACTCAAAATGAATTGAACCAAATGAAATAAGAAGTTACAACTATGTTTTGATTAGTAAAGTCTGGAATAGACAAATGCATGATTTGAAAGCCAGTGTCATAGAAATAAACTTTAATCTGTATACACTCCATGATGGACTTGGAAATTGTGCACATTTGAGAGTCTGAGAGGGGAATCTCCCAGTATTCTTCATGAGCATAAAAATGTCCCTAGAGCTACTGATTGGTGACTTAGACCCATGAAGACAGTATAGGGGCACTGGAACGTGACTACTGGCCATGTTTCCCGGCCATTCAGGACTCCCCAAGGAGGGGGTGTGGCAGTAGCAACTGGTGCAGTCCTTGACTGTCTGAGGCCTCAGAACCCTGGCTGATCCACAGTGTTAGGACCACTGGTATAAACCCTGCAGCAAGATTCTGACTGACTGAAATGTTTTCTTTTAGTAAAAGAATATTTTAAATGGGATTTACAGAAGAAAGTGATGGTTTTTGTTTTAAATTAGAGAATAGTTTATGAATTTATTTAAAAAAATTTTTTTTAATGTTTTTATTTGTTTTTGAGAGAGAGAGAGACATAGCATGAGTGGGGTAGGGGCAGAGAGAGAGACACACACACACAGAATCCGAAGCAGGCTCCAGGCTCTGAGCTGTCAGAATAGAACCCGACGCATTGAACTCGTGAACCGAGAGATCATGACCTGAGCGGAAGTGAGACACTTAACTGACTGAGCCACCCAGGTGCCCCTCTGTGAACTTATTTTAAATTGCTGTATGGCTGGGGTGCCTGGGTTGCTCAGTTGAGTGACTAATTCTTGATTTCAGCTCAGGTCATAATCCCAGGGTTGTGGGATTGAGCCCCATGTCTGGCTCCACACTGAGCATGGAGCCTGCCTAAGATTCTCCCTCTTCCTTCCCCTCCCTCCTTCACCCTTCCTCTTCCTCTTCCTCTCCCTCTCCCTCTCCCCTTCCCCGTACCCCTCCCTCCCTAAGCCCCTTCCCCTCCTTCTCTTAAAAAAAATACTGTTTATCATTTCAAGACTGTATTTTCATAATTTTTGGTTGGTTTTAAAATCAACTTGTGTTAAGTATTTTATTCATTGCAACCTTCTAGAAACATGAATGGCACACTAATTTAATATTGTAGTCCTACATTTCCCATGTAGAAACGTCTGTATGTTCCTTTCTGTTCAAATAAAGATTTGAAGAACTTGTCCTTTTAGCGTCTTTGATCCTTTTTTTTTTCTGACTATAAATCATAGAAGCAAATGCTTAAGTAGACAGGTGGAGAGGAGGAAGTCACAAATAAAATAGGCACTTACATTTATTGTGTTTGCAAGATTGTTTTTGAGAATGGCGCATGTTTCTTGAGACCGCATTTCTTACGTATTTTATAGAGCTCTGGCCTCTTAACAGCACTGCTTTAATGACTTCTTGTGGGGCTCTTGGTTTATGTTAGCACTGGCTGTGGAGGGAAGAAAGAGGTCAGGTTTCACAAGGAAGCTGTAGACTTGTAAAATCATACCTAACTGGCAGAAACAAAGTCCATATCAAGGCAAAAGCCGAGATTTGCATAAGAACATTAAAGAAGTGCAAAATGCTTTGACAATGCTGAAAATAGTTTGTGAACTAAAGTTTTAGGGGGATCTAGCATTCATTTAAAGGACATTTATTTACTCAATTAAAACCCCCCTTTAAAAAAAGCAAAATAAAAACTGGAAAACAAAGTTTAAAACTGTCATGATAGAGATGATTCATATGGTAAAGTTTCTAAGTTTTCATGTAAAATTCTATGCAACTTGTATTTTATTGAAAAGGAGCCATTTTCAGATGTTCTTTTTCTTGTAATTCTCAGGTTGAGGGCCCTGGTTGGGGAGAGAATTGAGCATCCATAGATTGTAGGTGATACCTGCCCAAAGAAAGGGAAATTCAAAGTACTAAAAAGAAGGCAGATAAAAATTAAAGATGAGAGATTTTATCAAGTAGTGGAGCAACAGTAGAAAATTTATGCAAACTCTTCATTTCATGCCCCATGTAGGCATATAAAATTTATTTTAAAATATTACTTTTTCTTAGCTATGTGTCTTGTAGGAAAAATATAAGCACAAAAAAAATCATCTTACATAATTCTACCACTACAGATCTGAATCTGAATTACTATAGATTATCTTCCCCTATTATTTCATCATTGAAATTTTTATGTGTGCACATGAAAAAATGGGAAGATTGTTTGTTTCTCCTCATTTTATTTTCCTTTACATAAAGCCTACGTAGTCTGGCTGAGTAGAAAAGAACAGAAGAATTTTATTTATTTATTTATTTATTTATTTATTTTTAAATGTTTGTTTATTTTTTGAGAGAGAGAGAGAGAGACAGAGTGTGAGTGGGGGAGGGGCAGAGAGAGAGAGAGAGAGGGAGACACAAAATCCAAAGCAGGCTCCAGGCTCTGGGCTGTCAGCACAGAGCCCAATGCGGGGCTGGAACTCACAAGCTGTGAGACCATGACCTGAGCTGAAGTCGAACGCTCAACTGACCGAGGGACCCAGGCGCCCCAAGAACAGAAGAATTTTAAATCTTAGAATACCTCTGCCTCTGTTAGGACTTTAACGTTTATTTTTATTGTATAAGGTCACTGACATCTTTTGTTTGCCTTCCTTGAAGTCATCGTCCTGAAAGTAAAAGCAGTGTATTCGTAGCAGGGCATCCTACTGTGCCCACCTCCAGCACCACTATTGGGATTTACTAGGTACCAAGCAGTGCCTGAGCATATGCTCATGTTGTTCTCTGTGCATATATGTACACATATATATATGTGCATATAATTTAATATTTTTATAATATTCTCATAAGATATTATCTCCATCTTACTGAGGGATACTGAAGCTTGAGGTTGAATAACTTCTCAAGGGCACGCAGCACATGAACATGAGATCAAGGCTATGACTTTAACCCAGAGCTATAGATTTCAGTATGGGCACCCTTACCTGCAAGGCTGTACTGTGGTACTACCTCCCTCTATCTGCCTACATTATGCCCTGTAATGTACTGGAATTTATTCCTGATTTTCTGTAAACCAGCTAAGGCTAAGCTTCTGCCTTAGTCTTCATATCCTCTACTTTGGTTTTCTAATGCCTTAACTTCTATCATCAAGAAATGAGAATAAGTTAAACTGGAAGAGCAGTAAACATTGTGTTTCCTAGGCTCATCCCAACAGAGCTTCATAAGTCAGAAATTCTTTCCTCTGCTAATTTTACATTTTATATGTTGCTTTTTTATAGGCTGCTGTTTTAAAAACTCAACGATGTTTTTCTTCAAACATTAATGACAGCCTGACATCTGAACCATTAATTAAAAAATTAGGCTGTATAGGGGCTCTTGGGTGGCTCAGTCGGTTAAGCGTCCTATTTCGGCTCAGGTCATGATCTCACAGTTCATAAGTTCGAGCCCTGCATCAGGCTCTGTGCTGACAGCCTGGAGCCTGTTTCAGATTCTGTGTCGTCTTCTCTCTCTGCCCCTTCCTTGTTCGTGCTCTATCTCTCTCTGTCTCTCAAAAATAAATAAGCATTTAAAAAATTAAAAAGAAATCAGGATGGATAGATACTTGAGAGTTTATATTAATCCCTGGCCTAATTTTATAGTTTCCTAGACTTCCTTAATATGTCCGGTTTTTTCTCATTTTGAGGAAATGAGAGTCTATAATGGTGATTCAGCAGTCTGTCTGAGCTCCTCTTCTGTGTTCCCTGTGCAGACACCATACTATATACCCCAGCCTTCCAGGTACATAGGCCAGAAACCTCAACCATTTGTATCTTTCCCTCTTTTTCCCCTGAACACCTTATGGCCAAATCATGTTGTTTGGTGTACATCATCATCTCTTATGTGTGCCCTCCTTTCCATTCCACAGTCTCTTGCATCATTCAGAACCATAGCTGGTCTCCTGTCTACTATTCTAATAGTAGTCTCCAGGTACTTGGCTTTCTGATGATCAAACATATGTGAGCTTAGAAGTAGGACAATAATGATACAGGAATCACTAACATTCCCATTAGGTAAACTTTTTTAAATAGATTTTTTTAAATGTTTATTTTTGAGAGACACAGTGCCAGCTGGGAAGGGGCAGAGAGAGAAGGGGACAGAGGATCTGAAACAGCCTTTGCACTGACCCTGAACGGGCTGTGGGCCTTCCCACCTGATGTGGCGCTCTAACTCATGAACCATGAGATCATGACCTGAGCCAAAGTCAGATGCTCAACCGAATGAGCCATCCAGGCTCCCTTTAAATAGATTTTTTAAAAATATATTTTATTCCTAAATAAATATTAGACTGAATTAGTGTGATTCGATTTACATGCATTCCTGTCTCTCTTATCCTAATGAGTTCCTAGAAACAGGAACTCCTGTTCAAGATGAGAGCCATAGCTTCAGAATCCTAGTATACAGAAGTTACTCTGTTTTGGAAATTTAGGATTTTAACACATACTCTTATCGAACTAGAAAGTCTATGCATATTAACTTATACCAGAGCAGCAGAACTGCTTGGATACAGAACCAATGTTTTTTATATTCAACAAAAATCTTGAGGATTTCAAACTTGTACTCATAAGAGAATTCACATAAGGGTCTATGGAGGTTACCTGGATTTAGATCTCAGTCTCACTACTTAATAGCTGCAGAACCTTGAGTAAGTTGCTTAATCTCCCTGTGCTTCAGTTTGTTCGACTAAAATTTGGGATAATAATAGTTATGGGGTTTATTTATTTATTTATTTATTTTCAATATATGAAATTTATTGTCAAATTGGTTTCCATACAACACCCAGTGCTCATCCCAAAAGGTGCCCTCCTCAATAACCATCACCCACCCTCCCCTCCCTCCCACCCCCCATCAACCCTCAGTTTGTTCTCAGTTTTTAAGAGTCTCTTATGCTTTGGCTCTCTCCCACTCTAACCTCTTTTTTTTTTCCTTCCTAGTTATGGGGTTTAAATAAATTGGAATATATAATGTACTTAAAGCATTACCTGGCATTAAAATGTTAAGCTATTGTTATTTTTATTCTTATTATAATCTGTTATGTGCTTTCATAATTCTTGGTACTTTTCCATAAAGGCATTTCTCACAATTTGAAGTTATATACTTGCATAGTAATTTTGTTAAATGCCTTACTGCATCGCTAGATAAAGATCCCTGAGGGTCGTACCTCTGTTGGTTTTGTTTATTATTGGATCGTCAGCACCTAGAATATTCTAGACACTGAATAAATATTTGTTGAATGAATGAATGGATTTATAAGAGATTTCTAGCCTAAAATTTTTCTAAAATAAGTATAATTAATATACTATACACTGAATAAATATTTGTTGAATGAATGAAAAACTTAGAATAGATTACTAGCCTAAAATTTTTCTAAAATAAGTGTAAGTAAAATCCTTTCCTGGACTGGGGAGACAGCTAATATGGCCCATTATTTTATGTATAATTGCATGACTCAAAGCCTACCAGCATGAGTTAACTACAAGCTAAATGAATGGTGTGATTGTTCAGATAATGAGATTGATATTATATGACTTGTGGAAATTAACCACTTTGTGTCATAGTTATAATGTGTGTCTAATAGAGATATTCAGTGTTTTTTATGCATAACTACTTAAGAATGACTATTTAGGGGCACCTGGGTGGCGCAGTCGGTTAAGCGTCCGACTTCAGCTCAGGTCACGATCTCACACTCCGTGAGTTCGAGCCCCGCGTCGGGCTCTGGGCTGATGGCTCAGAGCCTGGAGCCTGTTTCCGATTCTGTGTCTCCCTCTCTCTCTGCCCCTCCCCCGTTCATGCTCTGTCTCTCTCTGTCCCAAAAATAAATAAACGTTGAAAAAAAAATTAAAAAAAAAATGACTATTTAAATACTGTTGCCTGCTTACCATATAAACAGTTGGTTTGGGGTAATTGGTGCCAGACTAACTTTTCTTTTTAATGTTTATTTTTTTGAGAGAGAGAGAGGGAGGGGCAGAAAAAGAGGGGGACAGAGGATCCAAAGCAGGCTCTGTGCTGATAGCAGCAAGCCAGATGTGGGGAACCGTGAGATCATGACCTGAGCTCAACCGACTGAGCTACCCAGATGCCCCAAACTACTTTTTTTTTTTCTTTTTTGCAAAAGAGAGCCATTGAGTCTGTTTATTGAGAATGTGCTCAGCCAAAAAGAATTAAAAATATGTAGTTGGCATAAAGAAAGCTATTTATTCCTTTTAATGTAGCAAGGATATATACATTCAATTTTTCTAATAATTAGGCTAAGCAGTTTAAAGACTTAGAAGGAGGGGTTTCTAAGGCACAGTGCTTTTTGACAACATTTAAAACTGGAATCACATTTTTTATGAGATTATTCTTTTTTTGGTTTTAGCAGTATTGGGTTGACCTATCGAAGCCTTTCAAATTAATAGATGGAAGCTGCTTGTGAGCCCAGTGTGGCCACATCAAACAATTGTGTACATCTAGAGGGTGTTTTTGAAGCAGGGAAGAGGAAAAATGGGAGTAAGGAAACCAGATAAGAGATTTTTATAGTGGTTCCAGTGAGAGACATTGGGAGAAGAACACAGGAGTGGATTTGACATGTGTTTAGGAATTAAGATCAGTGGGAAAAAGTGAATGAAAATGCACAAGGAGTTAGTAGTGTCTAGCTCAGGTGAGTATCTGGATACTGGTGTGACCGACTGAGGTAGAGATGAAGGCTTGGAGGAAAGATGATGATTTCATTTTGAACTTGATGATTAGTGCCTTTTATAAATTATAAGCAAAGATGCCTAGTAGCGATTGAAGCCACGAATATGAAGCTCTGGGATGGTGATCCAAGATGGAGATGTATTTGGGGGAATTCACAGCAAGAGATGGATGTCACTGAAAACTGAATGTGGATGAGATCACCCAAGGAGAATCTGGAGAGAAAAAAGGACAGAGAATCTCTGGAGGGAAGGGCAGAGAAGGGAGCACCCTTGAAAAAGGAGACTGGAAGGAGGAATCTGAGAAATGAAGAGATAAGAAAATGTGTTAGAGGGGTGCCTAGGTGGCTCAGTAGGTTGAGTGTCTGACTCTTGATTTCAGCTCAGGTTGTGATCTCATAGTTTTGTGAGTTCGAGCCTGCGTCAGCGTCAGGCTCTGTGCTGACAGTGCGGAGCCTGCTTGCGATTCTCCCTCTCTGCCCCTCCCCTGCTTGTGCTGTCTCAAAAAAATAAACTGAAAAAAAAGTAAGTGTGTAAGAAATAAGTGTGCAATGTCCTAGACACTGTTTCAGTAAAATAATACAGAAGAAGACAGATTTTAGATGTTTGAGGAATAAAGTCAGAGAGGAAGAAGGGGAGGTAACGAGAATAAACTACTCTTTAGAAAAGTTTTGACCCCTTGGGGAAGAGAGTGGCTAGCTGCCAGAGGGATACATGCCATAAAGAGAGATCTGGAGTTTTGTTTTTTGTGTTTTGAGGTTTTGAAAAACTTAATCACTTTTATAGGCTTGATGGAAGGATCCAGGAGAAGAATTTGAATATGCAGGGGAGAGAGAGAGAGAGAGAGAAGGCAGATACATCAGATTCCCAGAGGTGAGGGAAGAAAATGGAGTTGATGCCCAGAGGGAGGAATTACAAACAGAAGAATGGCAATTTATTTTTGTATCACAAATGCCTTTTTCTTTAGTCTCAGAGATACTGATGAGACTTGGTCTTCATTGGGAAAAATCATTTTGCCAGCACGTTGAATTTTCAAAAGGGACCAGAAAGTTAGAAATGTTAAAATATAAAGGTGTCTAGGGGGATTTAAAAAAATTTTATACTTGCTTGAGGCCTTACCTAAGAACCAGAGTGAGCTCATTCAGTTAGGTGTCTGCCTCTTGATTTTTCAGCTCAGGTCTTAATCTCCTGGTTCATGAGTGGGACCCCCGAGTTGGGCTCTACACTGGTAGCACAGAGGCTGTTGGGATTCTCTCTCTCTCTGCCCCTCCCCCTCTCTCTTTCTGTCTTTCTCAGAATAAATGAATAAACTTAAAAAAAAAAATACCCTTACTTGATGGATATGTTAACTTAGCTTCTTGTGGTCATCATTTCCCAGTATATATGTATATTGAATAATCACATTGTACAAAATGTTGTATGTCAGTGTCAATGCAACAAAGCTGTGGAGGAAAGTAGATTAGTGATTCCCTAGGGCTGGAGGAGGGAGGGAGTGGGTAGATTAGGGAGTGATAAGTAAAGGATAATGAGATTCCACTTTGGGATGATGAAAATAGTCTAAAATTGATTATGAGGATGGTTGCAGACTCTGAATGTACCAAAAACCATTGAATTGTACTCTTTAAAGTGAGTGAATTGAATGGTATGTAAATTACATGCTTTGTGATTATACCTCAATAAAGCTGTTCTTCCACACTTTCCCCAAAAGAAATACCCTTACTGAGTCAAATGATGCATTCATTTAGCTTTTAGCTCTTGGAATTTGCTGACTCCAGAGTTTTAGCATATTTGACCTATAGTGCAAAGTTAGTTCAATTTTCATCATAAAAATCTTAAGGGTTTCAGAGACTAATGCATCTGGGGTAAAAAGCAGGGAGCTACTCAAAAAAAAAAAAAAAGATTCAGAGGGATTGTATTGTTTGATTAGTTGAGATCTAGGGTAGAAAACAACACTCAAGTGCTTAAGTGGTTGGAGGGAAATACTCAAGGCAAAAGAATGATTATCTTTATTAAACTCAATAATCATAGCATTTATAAAAAGTCTTAAGAGCCTCCACTTATTGGCTTATTTGATCTTCATAGAAATCTTTTAATAGAGGAGGATCAGACTGTTTAAAGATAATGCCACTAAAATATTGGACACCATTTGGAATTATAGCAAATAAAAAAATTATAAAAAGTATAATTTGGAAACTTCTTACATTTCTGGTTACTGTGTTTAAAGACCTAATATAATTGGAGAAAAAATATGTATAAGTTTAGTTGAACAAGTATTATTTTAATGCTGAGTCTGCCATTCACTGCCTTAAGGGATCTTTCAAAGAATATGACCCATTGCTAGCCCTTGATGAGTTCCTAGTGTAGAAGGGGAGAAAAATTGTGAACAAGTGGCTATATTACTGTGGGATAAAAGTAACAGCAGAGGTCTGCAGTGTACAGAAGTTGCAGAGAAAATGATTGTAGCAACTCCCCAAAGGATGGGACAAGTGAACTAGGCTATAAATGATGTTAGGATTTCATCAGGTGGACAGAGGGACCTCGGATATTTCAGAGAGAAGGATATGCTTGTAGAGGGCTTAGAGGTGTGAAATATCATGGTATATTCAGAGAATTAGTAGTTCAGTACTCATGGAACAAAACTGTAAGTGATTGAGGCAAGAAATTTTGCAGGGATTAGGATGCCTGGATGCCTGGTTAGGCATCCGACTTCAGTTCAGGTCATGATCTCATGGTCTGTGAGTTCGAGCCCCACGTCGGGCTCTGTGCTGTCAGTTCAGAGCCTGGAGCCTGCTTCCGATTCTGTGTCTCCCTCTCTCTCTGCCCCTCCCCCACTCATGCTCTGTCTCTCTATCAAAAAATGAATAAACATTAAAAAAAATTTTTTTAAGAAATTTTGCAGGGACTAATTAATTCATTAGCCACACAAATCAAATTTGTATTTTTTGACTATCATTCTGGAGGTAACTCTGCTGGTACAAGAGGTACCACCTAAGAGGTGCCTACAGTACTTCCAGGCAGGAGATGATAGGGTCCTGGATCAAAGAGAGGACTTTTAGGGGCGCCTGGGTGGCGCAGTCGGTTGAGCGTCCGACTTGAGCCAGGTCACGATCTCGCGGTCCGTGGGTTCGAGCCCCGCGTCAGGCTCTGGGCTGATGGCTCAGAGCCTGGAGCCTGTTTCCGATTCTGTGTCTCCCTCTCTCTCTGCCCCTCCCCCGTTCATGCTCTGTCTCTCTCTGTCCCACAAAAAAAAAAAAAAAAAAAAAGAGAGAGGACTTCTAGGGATGGAGAGAAATCAGATAGAGAGATGAGATAAAACATACTGAATCAGGTACTTGATTTTTTTTTTTTTTTGGAGTAATAGAAGAAGTCAAATAGATAGGGCTGAAGGAACAACTACTTTATGAAGAAAAATTAAGCTGTATTAGATATTTCAGTGTAGAGTGGTAAAGACTGGAAATTAAGATAAATTTCCCACTTTGAAGTATGTAAGTTGAATATACTCTGGATTATGAATTACAACCAGAATTAAAACTCACCCCTTCATACATGAAAAAGGTAAATATGGGATCAGTAAGAGAAATTAATGCTTCATAAATCAGGCATTATATTTATGGAAACAGGTCCTAATTCCCGCTCTGAATGTATTCAACAAAAGTTTAGTTACTTATAGAAAGATAAGCTTACATTGTTACCAAGAAATTGGGCTATTCTATTGCAAACCTGATAACTTTGAAGATAAATATCTATTTCCTGATTGTTCAGTAGGTGGACCATAGGTCTGATACAGAAAATGTTTGTAAGTAGATTAACATCCTAGAAAGTGATTATAGAGGCGAGTAAAAAGAAAAACTATATTGATATTTAGAGTTCGATGTTCTTGATAGTGGTTCTCAAAAATTTTAGTCTCTTTATGCTCTTAAAACTCATTGAAGACCCCAAAGAGCATTTATGTAGGTTATATCTATTGAGACGTCTTATTAGATATTAAAACTGTGAAATTTAAGAAATTTCATTAATTTAAAAATGAAAGCACTGATCTATTACGTATTAACATCTCACATTTAATGAAACATAACTGTTTTCCAAAGCAGAAAATGTTGAGGGGGTAGCATTGTTTTGCATTTGTGCAAATCTCTTTAATTAATTTGATAGTAGACAGCTGGATTCTCACACAGATCTCCTTCTGCACTGAGTCTGTTGCAATATCATCCCTTGATATTACATGCAGTTTCTGGAAAACACTGTATGCTCTAGAAATAAGAGTACAAGAGACAGATGATGGTGGTCATGAAAATAGTTTTGACTTTTTCAGTTATCCACTGACAATAGCAGTTTCAGAATCATTCTTGAGGAAGCAGAAATTTTTTCTTATATACACACATAAAGTATTACTCTACCCCCACTCTGCTTTTTGGAAGTAGATGTTCCTAAGAATATTTTCACCATTATTCACTGGCTTCGTGTTTTACCTCTCAAGTGTTGTGATCTGTTTGCAGATTGATGCAGAATTTGTAGTCTTCCATCACTTTTTCCCCTTCCAATCTAATGAAGGATAAGTTATGTAGACCTTATTCCCTCTGCTTTTCTTCATAACTTCTCACTTTGTTGATAAACTATAAAGGCTTATCTATTTTTTTTAACTGGAGTCTGTGGAGGGGGAGTAACACCATCATTGAGGCCCTCCCTTTATTTATGCCCTAGAATATAGTAAAGGGAAGGAAAACCACACTGTTACCTGGAGTCTGGACTCTATCAAAGTATAAAACCATGGAGACAGATGACCAGCTTCTGGAGGCTTGCTTAGAATGACAAAGAATTATCTCTAGAAATATCAACACTTAGAGATTTATCTCCACTTGGGAAGAGATATGAGGCTAAAAATAGCCTGTTAAGTCTCTCTACCTTTTATTCATCAAGCACACATACCATTTGCTTTATTTCTATCCTTTCTCATTCAGCTCCATCGATACCAACCTCATTTGACTCCAAACACACAGTGACCTGTCTGTGTCCAATGAGAACCACGTTTTGTTTCCATTAAGATATCTGTAGAGCCTCACCATTCTTACAGCCACACCCAATTCTGTCCTTCCTATTTAAGCAGCCTGTTGGTGTTTTGACTTGAGGCTCTCCTTTTTTCACTCTATCCTGTGTAGCAGTGCCTGATTGATTTTCCTCATACTGCTATTATCAGGATTACTACTGTCCTTTGCTCAAAAATTTTCAGTGATGTCTTCATTTGTGCCATGGTATAAATCTTCTTTATCTGTAGTCACCTTCTACTTTTCCATGAACACTTAATCTGAAATATTCTACAGTAGTTAGTCCTGGCTGTTTCCTTACAATCCTGTGAACACAGGCTACACATTTCTTACTTCTGTGCTTGCTTTCATGTTCTTCCTTTTACCTGGAATGTCTTTATTTTCCCCCTCCAATCTGAAATGAGTCTTCAAAACTTAATCTAAAACAAATCCCTACAAATAGTTTTTGCTTGTCTGGTCTGTCTGTTTTGATTTCCCTCTTCTCTGAAATACAGTAGTATTGCAAGTTTGTACCACACAGTTTGGTATGTGATTACATATCATTATTAAGTGTTTGTTTTTGCTGTGGTTATATTTTTTCTCCACATAGGTCGCAAGTTTCTTGAGAATCTCATCCTGGAAAGACCAGATTCCCTGAGCTAGGCAACTGCCAGTGTTTTTTCCAAAATTATTCCCTAAATTTTCTTTGAGCTCGTTGTGTTGGTCTTATGTCTGGGCAAGAGTTCAAGTCTGATACATAATATCTAGCATGATGTTATTTCCAAGTACTGTACGGTATAATAGTGAATGTACTTACTCTAAATTTGTCAAACTTTGTCTTATAGCTATTTCTGCATTTGAAGTTCAGCCAGTTTCTACTGAGGTCCATGAAGGTGGAGTTGCTAGATTTGCATGCAAGATTTCTTCAAACCCTCCTGCAGTCATAACATGGGAATTCAATCGGACAACCCTACCTGTAACTTTGGACAGGTAAATTCAGCTTTTGTCTTTGGAGATGATACAGGAGTAATGAAGATGTCATGAGACTTGTATGGGGAAAGACCATTACGGAGCTTATTTTCAATTACAGTAGCAATTACCAACTTCTTAAATACATTTCAGACTGAGGCAAAGAATTAGATCATCAGTCTCTGACACATGGAAAATAAGTTCTGTTTTTTGGTTTAGGTCATAATTCACATAACCTATCTTACTGCTTTGTTGCTTTCCTCAAACATCTTTTCCAACCAAAAGACCACTGGTTTATAGCTCAAGGTTTTAGGAAACTAAATTAGACCTTCACTGCTGCCAATAGTAATACTACTCTAGGGGTCTCCTATGTATGCCCTGATAGCTGCCCACTTCTGTCTCCACCTTCCACTTCCCTGTCTCCACTACACACACACACATATGCACATGTGCACACGTACTTGTGCTCTGAAGGTAGTTGAGGTTTAAGGATCAAGAACTTAGTAGCAACTTCAAAAAGTTTGATTCCTGTCCTAATGAGTAGCAGTATTCCAAAGCAGATAAAGATCGCTTGCTAAAATGGTAGGGTATTGAGTTGAAAGAAGTTATTCAAGAAAGTTTTTTCTTAAATTTACATTCAGGTGTACCTTGGAGAATGCATGTATATTTATAGGCAAGAAATCAAGATTTGAAAAAATTGTACTAAGCGTTAGACCATCAGTTGTATAAGCTATAATGTCAAATGTAACTCTGTAAAATTAGACTGATAGATTTCACAGACCACATACCACATAATTATTTATGCTTTTAGAGAACTGTAGTGACCCAAATGAAAACAAAAGAATCAAGCTAATATTTTTAAGGGTCTTGAAACTATTGCATCTGGTACTTTAAAAAGGTTGAATATATTAAATCTTAATCATAGAATACATGTTAAGAGATGAATTCTACAAAGAATTTAATCATCTTTCTTCTCATAACAGGATAACAGCCCTACCAACAGGAGTATTGCAGATCTATGATGTTGGCCAAAGGGATGCTGGAAATTATCGTTGTGTTGCTGCTACTGTGGCCCATAGACGTAAAAGTATGGAGGCCTCTCTAACAGTGATTCCAGGTACAGCACAGAAGTTATTTCAGATTTATTGACCCAGCTATTAATTTTCCTTCTCTGGCTGTAATAGTATGCCATAAAGTAGTACTTTAATTTCATTTAGGTTATTGTAGTTTAGTCGGAAATTGTCATTTTTACCCCTATTAGGCACCTCTTCTTTCACAGTAATGCTTGTTTTATGTTATATCAACATCTTTAAGAAAGAATGAATATTTGTTCTGTAAATATTTCACTTTTGTTTTTAAAATGTAAAATGCAAAAAAGATAAAAACAATTATCCATTTCCACCAAAATTGTCCATTGTCAATAAAGATATATTTGTTTCCAGTTTGGCTTTTTTTTGTTGATTTAAGAAAAATTATAATTTGCATTTGTAAAAATAATACATGCATATTATAAAGAGTATTGTCTATAAGAGTACAAAATAAAAAGTTTTACATTAAACAATGTAAAAAAGTACGAAGATAGAAGTTAAAAATATCCCCCCAAAATATCCCCCCAATTCTAGTATCCAGAAATAACCATTGTTAACATTAAATAAACATAATTTTATATATTTTGCCATACATGAACATAGTTAGAAGGGAAACTAGCTGAAGAGATGAATATGAAAAAAAATGTATTTTATTAAAATGGAATTATACACAGATGCTAGTTTTTTATTTTAAAATAATTTAAGTTTACATGAATATAGTGGAAGAAAATCTGTATGAAAGACATTATTGAACTTCATATGAATGTTAACTTTCCACGGATTCCTAAAAGATACTTGAAGGTTAAAAAAATTCCTTTGGAAGGGGCACCTAGGTGGCTCAGTCGGTTAAGCATCTGACTTTGGCTTAGGTCATGATCTCACTCTTCATGAGTTCAAGCCCTGCATTGGGCTCTGTGCTGACAGTTCAGAGCCTGGAGTCTGCTTCAGATTCTGTGTCTCCCTCTCTCTCTGCCCCTCCCCCACTCACAGTCTGTCCGTCTCTCTCAAAAATAAACATTAAAAACATTTTTTTAAAGATCTCTTTGGAAAACATTAAGAAACTGAAATTATATTTTTAATGCTATGTTTTAATATCACATAGTATCTGTTAGCTACCTGGTATGAAAGATTAAAGACAAAAGCACTCTCATACTTCTCCCCACTGTCACATAAATTCTTAACAAGATTAGCGAAAGGATTAAATGAATGTTTGGACCTGAATTAAAAGTGAATGATCTGGAAACAAACTAAATGTCTATCAGCTGAAGGATGGATAAATAAAATGTGATGTATCTATATGATTAAATCTTACTCTATTATTATTACTCAATAAAAAGAAGTTAAATACTAGTACATGTTGCAACATGGATGAATCTTGAAAACATTTTGCTAAGTAAAAAGAAACCAGTCACAAAAAGACCATATAATATATGGTTCCTTTGTTATGAAATGTCTGGAATAGGCAAATCCAGAGACAGAAAGATTAGTGGTTGCTAGGCTGTGGGAAGAGGAGATTGCTAATGGGTATGGTGTTTCTTTTTGGGGTGATGGAAATGTTCTAAAATTGACTGTGGTAATAGTTCCCAACTCCAAAAATACTAAAAATCATTGAATCAGTTAAAGTGGTGTATTATTTGTTAAGTGAGTGATAGCTCAATAAATTTATGTTTTAAAAAGTGAATAACTTAAGAATAGATATTTTAACTTGTTTCACTTGTTATATCTTATTTATAATTTACTTTTATGTTGTGCCTTTTCCTCCCCAAAGTTGAAGAGTCTAATTCCTTCTACACACCAACCATTATAGCAGGCCCACAGAACATAACAACGTCTCTTCATCAGACTGTTGTTTTGGAATGCGTGGCCACGGGAAATCCTAAACCAATCATTTCTTGGAGCCGCCTTGGTAAGTTTTCTCAAGGAAAAAAAGACTTTAAACTTCGTTCATGCTAATGAAACTGATAAAATGTTTATTTTATATACCAAACACGTTTAGCATTTAAGTGACTTTTATCTTTTTGGCATTTCAGTGTGTAGAGAAAAGGTTTTTGTATAGCACATTTTATACTTTTTATGATATGGTTAGATGGTGATCTTTTGATGTAATTTTAGATCATATGTTACATTGGTTTAACTAAAATATTGTCTTGGAAATAGATCATAAGTCCATTGATGTCTTTAACACTCGGGTACTTGGAAATGGTAATCTCATGATATCTGATGTCAGACTGCAACATGCTGGAGTGTACGTTTGTCGGGCCACAACCCCAGGCACACGCAACTTTACTGTTGCTATGGCAACTTTAACTGTATTAGGTATGTCTTTTTTCATTCTGCAATCAGGAGAATCTTGTATTTTAGAAGTTGTTGTTCTATTTCATTGATAGCTTACTTCTTCCTTTCTTGAATTTTGTAGCATTGATATGAAGGTTTATATGAACTATTGTAATCCAATAATGAATTTTAGGAGACATAGCCCTATGTTAAAATGTTAGCTATCATTCTGAAGTCATCATCCTGTTTGCTTGCATACCATTATGTTCCTTTGTGTTTAAGCTTCCCTTTTATCTCTTTCTTACCTACCCACATATCCATTCACCAGCCTAAAATTTTAATCTGTTGATTGTATGCATTTGCAAGTGACTATATATTTGGGCTTAGTTAAGAAGGATTATAGTATACATATTTTTAGTGTGTTTACACAGAGGGTCTCAATAGGGAGAAAGTGTACATCTACATGAGCACTGCTGAGAGAAGGCATCTGGATAGATGTATGTAGAGTGTAGATAAGAAGCTGCAAATGTCAAATATTTTCAAGGATGGGATTTGGGCTATTTGCTGTACTCTTCCTTAACCCTTGGTATCATTGGAACACAGAATTTTTTTTCTTTTCTTTTTTCTTTAAAAATAGCTCCTCCTTCATTTGTTGAATGGCCAGAAAGTTTAACAAGGCCTCGAGCTGGCACTGCTCGATTTGTATGTCAAGCAGAAGGAATCCCTTCACCCAAAATGTCATGGTTGAAAAATGGGAGGAAGATACATTCAAATGGTAGAATTAAAATGTACAACAGGTAAGCTATGTCACTTTGCTACTATTTTAGTTAAGATATAATGGCTTTAGTATTTTTTATGTGAAATGATTGTAGTATCAAATATTTAAATTACCTTGGTATTTTAAACTAAAAATAAAATAAATAAGAAATTAAGATGATAACATCAGCATGCCATATATCCTTTTGTACTTTAAATTTTTTTTTTTTTCAACGTTTATTTATTTTTGGGACAGAGAGAGACAGAGCATGAACGGGGGAGGGGCAGAGAGAGAGGGAGACACAGATACGGAAACAGGCTCCAGGCTCCGAGCCATCAGCCCAGAGCCCGACGCGGGGCTCGAACTCACGGACCGCGAGATCGTGACCTGGCTGAAGTCGGACGCTTAACCGACTGCGCCACCCAGGCGCCCCTCCTTTTGTACTTTATATGTGGATTATGGAAGTGATAGATTATAATGAAATAAGTGTTGGACAGTTGCTCAGACCTGGGTTCTAGTCTTCGTAAGCCATTAGCTAATAAGTTAATAGCAAGTATATTAACCCTTTGGGGGTCTCTTTTCCTTCTCCCCAAAAATGAGAAAATTAGAAGGAAATAACAATCTCCAGGAGTTTTTCCACAGCTCAAACTTAATGATTTTAAGAACTCATTTTTTTATTAGTGTAAATATGAATCTTCTAATAACATTGTGATATATTTAACAAAACTTTAAAATTCTGGTTGATTTCAATTTTATGTAACATTGCAATATTACATAAATTAGATGCTATTACAGAATAATATACTTCCTTAATAAAAACCAAATTTTAAAAGAGATTAGTCTATCACCTAAAACAAATGGGGTTTGGATATCACTATTACTTATTTAGGTAGACTCAGAAAATGAGAGTGATTTTAAGCAACTCGTAGGTGTTTTTGGTAGAGTTGATTACAGACTCAGTTTTTTGTTCTTAGTAACTTCTGTCATTTAAAATGAGAGTGAACTTAGCAACGGTTTAACTTTAGTTTTACATCATTCTTAGAATTTTTCATAAAAATATTTTTTCCTTTCCTCAGTAAATTGGTAATTAACCAGATTATTCCTGAAGATGATGCCATTTATCAGTGCATGGCTGAAAACAGCCAAGGATCTATTTTATCTAGAGCCAGACTGACCGTAGTAATGTCAGAAGACAGACCCAGTGCTCCCTACAATGTGCATGCTGAAACCATGTCAAGTTCAGCCATCCTTTTAGCTTGGGAGAGGCCACTTTATAATTCAGACAAAGTCATCGCTTATTCTGTGCACTATATGAAAGCAGAAGGTAAGCAATGTGAGGAGTTTATTTTCAAGTGGAACTGGGCATCAGTAATTTGTTTTCAGTGTGAATGACATCTTACATAATTCAGAAAATACTTTTGAAGTTCTATGGCATTTATCTCTTTTATTAAATAATCACTCTATCACCTGCATATCAATTTTTGCTAATTTTTTTGTTATTGTATACTTTGTGTATGTAAGTATAGTTTAAGGTTTTTATGTCTAGAAATAAGTACCAGCTCTGCCTGCTAAACATTACAGTGGACTAATTAATTTCATTCCAGCCAAGATATAAATTCTTTAACACTTAATATACCAGTTCAAGTATGCAATTACATAGGAACAATGGTGTAATCGCTTCATAAAATAATATGGTGAATTATGGTCACTATAGCATGTTATTTTTAAGGGGGGAAATAAACATTTTCAAATCCCCATAAGTTGATTTTATATGTTTTGAAATTTTTCTGGAGTCACATAGAAAACTCTGAACAGGACACTGTCTATTGATATGTCCTATAGTACATAAAAGTAGCAATCAAATCTGTCTCAAAATATTTAGTCAGAACTATTAACTCTTTTTTTTTTTTTTTTTGAAACTTTTTTATCCTACTCTTTTCTTTGGCAAAAAAAGGGAAAGGAAAAGCTACTTACAAATCCTGGAGATTTCTCTACTGATTTCTCATAGAAACCATAAATATTAGTTGTACATATAGTCTAGCTTTTATGCAATAGACATTAAAAACAAATTCCAACACCCAAAAATGATATGATAAAATTATCCATAGAAACAAGTGGTTTGTTGTTGTTTGTTTTTTGTACTTTGAAGTAGTATTTTGAAAAGGAATATTTTGAATTTAAATCAGGATTTGTGGTAGCCAGAAGAATGAAAGTCTAACTGAGCATGTTGGAGTATGTTAATTCCCTTCTTAGTGATTTAGGAAGGTGAAAGGAATGCTGGTTTTGGTGGAGACCACTCTTGTTCCCTATTATAGTTGTTTCATTAGAGCCTCCACATGCGGCTCAGTGGTCTATTCAGAGACAGAACAAGGCTTTTTAATTCGAACTCAAGGACCTTGTTTGGTAGGTCAGAAATCGTACTATGCAGTTCCTAATTAACGAGCCATTAGCCTGTCTGTTGTGAAATGGCTGTAATCTTGTCTAATTAAAATGCTATCAAGTTAATTCAGAAATGTGGGAAAACTTAATAGTGGAATTTGCCTTCTGTTTTGTTTATAAATCCAGTGTGGGGAGAAGGGCCTTCGTCCTTAGAGAGTTTTGATGAAGTTGACATGCATTTACTGTGAACGGTTCACAAAGCTGCCAGTGCTCTTGTTCCACTTTACAGATTGGCTCTGTAGGAATTAAATCCCACAAAGACAAATTCTTTTCTATACCTTGCCATGCATATTTTATTAAGAATCGCTGAGAATTTTTTCCCCTTTGGGAAAAAAAAAGTTCATTGTGGAACAAAGTGTTTTGAAGCACATTCTGTGCCTCCTAGATCTTTTGCTTTCAGTATAAATAAAAAGAACAACTTGTGTCAGTCAAATTTAATAGAATCTCTAGGGCCAAAATGAGATCTTTTGCAGGACAACTTTTGGCTTGGTTTGTTTTTAAAAAGAGCAGAGCCATTACATTCCTACTGTCTCTCCAAGATTCATGGTTAAAAGAAGAAAGCCATGAGTTTACCCAAGTAAAACTTCCATTGTTAAGAACTACAGTATTCTGTAGTGTTAAGCTCTGTTGTGCTACTGCTGTACATTGTCTCTGCTGTGGGTTTTGACTAGATATTCAATGAAGTTTAGAAAAGATTAATTATTTTCAGTTTGATTTATTAGGGAAAAATTCAAACAACTACTTTTAGAAATTAAGACCTTCCCATTCATATTTTTTTAAAGGGTCACAAAAGAAAACAGAGACAAGACTGGAGGACCAGGGAGGGAAAGTGGTCTTATTAATTTCATTTTGAATATTCATAATTTTTTCAAACACTGGTTCTTTAATTCAGGTTTAAATAATGAAGAGTATCAAGTAGTCATTGGAAATGACACAACTCATTATATTATTGATGACTTGGAACCTGCTAGCAATTACACTTTCTACATCGTGGCATATATGCCAATGGGAGCCAGCCAGATGTCTGACCACGTGACGCAGAATACTTTAGAGGACGGTAAGAAACCACGAGTCTAGAATGAACATTAATATGTTTAATCAGTTTCAACAAATAAATGTGTTTTAAAGTAGAGAAAATATCCTCTTTTTGGTTAAAAAAATAACCAAAACAAGGGTGGCAACCAGCAGGCTAGTTTGCCATTTCAAATTTGACTGTCACTTTTTGACAGTAATAGGATATGGGTGAAGAGCTTTTATAACTTACAATGCAGAACATAAATTTTGATAACAAAATTCTTGTGTTTCTTCAAGTTTCCCAGTTTAAATTGCAGTTTTTAAAATATTTTTTCACCATGGAAGTTTTCTTTAACTGAGTAGAACAAAATGTGAGATTTTCTAGGCATAAATAAATATATATATAATGAGTAAATATATTGAGTGTATATAATGACAAGAGGTCAGAAGTCTTGGGTTTCTGAAACGGGTAGTTTATGAAATTTAGTAACTTATTAGTTAAAAAAGTTCTCGTAAAATCAGCAGTTAGTTTATTTTTGGATATACTATGTTTATTCTGCTTAGGGAGGAAAGTAATAGTAGTTGTTTGTTAACTGATCATGGGTTAGAAATTGAGTTGTAGTCCTTTTGAAGGCAGGCCTCCATATATTCTTACAATGGTGGGAAATCTCATCCGTTAGGAAAATCCTGAGACTGATTCTCTCCCTCTGATTCATCATCTCTCTCTTTAGCAGCTCTAGAAGGCCTTTTTGTACCACTCACTGTGAAAAGGGAATGATTTAACATATACCTAATTATACTGTTCTCCCTTTACAGGTGTTTCTCATCCTCACAAAATGGTCCACCTGTAATTTTCAAAACTTTTTTTGTATTAATGATTTCCAAATCTTTTCCTTTGTTTATTTGGTCCCAGATCTCTTACATACATCTCTGTTAATGCCACTTGTTTAGATGTTTATAAATTCAGAGTATGACTAAATGAAAGCAATATTAGTGATCTGGGTGCTAAATTCCAAGTTCTGTTTTCATTTAAGAGTCTGTTTCATTTTAGAGTGAATCATAGTACTTATGACCTCTCTAGTTATCTCCTCCCATTTTACCTCTGACATGCATATCTAAGGTGAAACACAGGCTGGTGGGGGTGTTATCCTGGGGTTTGTGGGGGGTTTGGTGTATGAGGTATATTCCTCCCTATGTCTTTGAAGGAAAGGTTTAACCATAGTAAGCTACTTGTTAAAGCTTGTAAGTTCCAGTGAATGTTAAGTCTCAAAGTTTTTCTCCTTTAAAGCTTTTCTTACTCTACAACTTTTTTATTTAATGAAATTTCATTTTGTTCTCTGGAAAAGATGAGACTTCTGACACTGGCTTTCACGTTTCTGCACGAGTTTCTGCCCATTTCGTAAGCCCATGTATCTCAAACTGAAATGTGTGGGTCTCGTAGGGTACATAGCAGTGTAGCCGATGGAACTGACACTTGTGGAGGGCTTACCCCTGCCTATTCTAAAAACCTTCTCTCCATTATCTCATTTAATCCCTACATAACCCTGTCACAGAAAAACTGTTGTTATGTAGGAAATAGTAAAGTAGGGGGGATAGGAATGTGGGCTTTGTTCAGTCTGTCTACATCTACTTCACTAACAATGTGTGTGACTTTGAGCAAGTGATTTGACTGCTTTGACCCTTAATTTCCTCAATATAAAGTAGAAATGATCAGAGTACTTCCTTTGGTTTTTGTCAGAATTCATGAGTGCGTACACATCAAGGACTCAGAAATGCTTAATTGATTTTCTCTTTTCCACCTATTATTTCATTCATGCAACAAATAATCATTGAGTACCTACTATGTGTTACTTAGTAGTGAACAAAGGAGACAAAAAATTGTCCCTGGTTTCGTGGAGCTTACTTTCTGGTGGGAGAAGGGGCAGAAGAACAATAAACAAGATGAGGAGTACCTGGGTGGCTCAGCCAGTTAAGCATCCTATTTCAGCTGAGGTCATGATCTCGCAGTTCAAGCCCCACATGGGGCCCTCTGCTGACAGCATAGAGCCTGCCTCAGATCCTCTGTCTCCCTCTCTCTGCCCCTTCCCCACTAGCTTGTGTGTGTGCTCTCTCTCTCTCTCTCTCTCTGTCTCTCTCTGTCAAATAAACATTCAAAAAAAACACCCCAAAATAAACAAGATGAACAATCCATTATATAATTATATGCTATGTTGGATATTGATAACTATCTAAGAGAAGGAGAAAAAAGCAGAAGAGGGGAGTATGAAATGTTGGGAGGGTTTGAGATGAGGCAGAGTCACCCAAGAAGGGCTTACTGAATAGATGACATTTGAATGAAAACCTGAAGGAAGTGAAAATGAGGGAGTTGGCTAGGCAGATGAATGGGGGAAGTGCACTCTAGACAGAAGAAATGGAAATTGCTAAGGGCTGGAGTGGAGGGAACAAGTGGAAAGCACTAGGAGATTGAGGCACAGAATTAATCAGAAGCCAACTGTATGAGTAGATAGGACTTTGTATGAAGTTACAGTGGGGACTTGGGCTTTTACTATTAATGACATTTTGTTTTCTTTGGTTCTCTATTCTTGACCATCTCTCATTATTTTTCCTTCTTTTTTCTGGTTTGTGATCTCTATTCAACTGAAAACCTTGACCACTAGGGCTGAAAGTATCTCTCCTTTGTTATGTTAGGTCTTGCTCTTAAGAGAATTCAGTGAATACTGGTGGGCTGATTGACAGAAATGATTCTAAATATTCATAAGCAACCTGTCTTCTTGTATGACTAGTTCCCTTGAGACCTCCTGAAATTAGTTTGACAAGTCGAAGTCCTACTGACATCCTCATCTCCTGGCTGCCGATCCCAGCCAAGTATCGGCGGGGCCAAGTGGTCCTGTATCGCCTGTCTTTCCGCCTCAGTACTGAGAATTCCATCCAAGTTCTGGAGCTCCCAGGGACCACACATGAGTACCTTCTGGAGGGCTTGAAACCTGATAGTGTCTACCTGGTGCGGATCACTGCTGCTACCAGAGTGGGGCTGGGAGAGTCATCAGTGTGGACTTCACATCGGACACCCAAAGCCACAAGTGTGAAAGGTAAATTTCTAGAAACTATTGAGGAAAAATAACACAGTATTTTTGGTCTTTTTAAATCTAACTTATGTTTAGGGGAGCCTGGGTGGCTCAGTCGGTTAAGCATCTGACTTCAGCTCAGGTCATGATCTCGTGGTTCGTGAGTTTGAGTTCTGCATTCGGCACTGTGCTGACAGCTCAGAGCCTGGAACCTGCTTCGGATTCTGTCTCTCTCTCTCTGCCCCTCCCCCACTCTTGTTCTGTCTCTCTTTCTCTCTCAAAAATAAATATTTTAAAAATATTTTTTTAATCTTTAAAAAAAATAAAATAAATCTAAGTTATGTTTAAATTGTGTTTTATGAATGAAAATATTCCATAGATCATGGATGTAACTGAAAATAATTTTAAACTTTTTGTTGAGTATTCCCATTTTACTAAAGCTCAGTAGCATGTGAAACTTTTGGTTACTCTGTTAGTTTGCTTAGCAGAGTCTTCATAGATGGGTGGTGGGTCCAAATCAAACTGAATTACCAAAAGTTAAATATTAATAGAGACCTAATTAATATTATTACCATTTTTTTTAAATCATCAGTTTAATAGAAAGACCGTAAGGCTAGAAAGTTCTACACCCTGTTTGTTTAATAACGTGAAATGTAAGGTGACTGAGGTTTTTGTTGTTCATTGACTAATTTGGTCTCCAAGTTTAATACCAGTGTGGAATTTTGAAAGTTAAAATGTAATTGTTTTGGGGGCACCTGGGTGGCTGTCAGTAGAACATCTGACTTCCGTTCAGCTCATGATCTCACTGTTCATGAGTTGGAGCCCCATATCTGGCTCTCTGTTGTCAGTGCAGAGCCTACTTCAGATCCTCTGTCTCCCTCTCACTCTGCCCCTCCCCCTCTCATGCTCTCTCTCTTTCTCTCAAAATAAATAAAATTTTAAAGTATATATATATATATGTATAAAAGTGTGGAATTGAACTTATTTTGTAACTGTTGGCTTAAAACTGTGTGTATTTGTACGAATTACAGATTTTTTTTATACATATATTTCTGGTGAATTTTTCTAGCCCCTAAGTCTCCAGAGTTACATTTGGAGCCTCTGAATTGTACCACCATTTCTGTGAAGTGGCAGCAAGATGCTGAGGACACAGCAGCCATTCAGGGCTACAAACTGTACTACAAAGAAGAAGGGCAGCAGGAAAATGGACCCATTTTCTTAGACACCAGTGACCTTCTCTATACTCTCAGTGGTTTAGGTGAGTGAGCCCATACTGCACTTTCCTTTTTTCCTTCTTTTCTGACCAGTTGGGAAAAGAGTTTTTGGATAGAGACACAAGAACTGACGTACTGGTGGAAAGAGAAGAATTACCTTTATTACATCACTGTGTATGTCCTACTGCTTAAGTCACTGTTGGTCTTTGACTCACCACTGTGAGCAAACTGGCAAAACGTCAGGTAAATGTGGTATCTATCTTTCCCCCACCTCTGGACATCTGATTTTCTTTCTACAGTTCACTTCTAGTAGAGTGAGCTCTGATAAATTATTGTGAGTATGTGGTGTACGTAGAATAGGAATGTAAAAAGGAAATATCACCAAACGGTCAGAATTAAGATTAACTCAGAAATTGCCCGAGAGTGCTATGTAGGTGTATTATTTTCCCATGTAAAATCTATCTAAATTATGTACAAAATAATGCTCTTACATATGACCCATGTCATTATAAATATTTATTTTTGTAGCTCTAACACAGAAACACCAGAGAAAAAGCATTTAATTTTGGGTTCATCATAGTTCTCAAAGACATCATTTTTGTGGCACCTGAGTGGCTCAGTTAAGCGTCTGACTTTGACTCAGGTCATGATTTCAAGGTTCATCAGTTCAAGTCCCAAGTTGGGCTCTGCACTGACAGTGCGGAGCCTGCTTGGGATTCTCTCTCTGTCTCTCCTTCTCTCTCTCTGCCCTTCCCACACTCACTCTCACTCTCTCAAAATATATATATATATCTATATCTATATATATATATATAGATATAGATATAGATATATAGATATATATATAGATAACACTGTTTTATTCTCTGTTCATCCTGTCTTTGCTGAGTGAAGAATTCCAGAATGTAAACATGTTTAGTGGAAAGTAAAGAAATTTGTGTCTATAATAAATATATGGGTATAAACAGATATATACTCAAGGCGTAAACTGCACACTTAGTTATTTCTTAGTTATTTGTTAAAGCAGCAACTTTAATTACGATTACTAACTAAACTCCTACTAAATTGTTATAGCATCTTCTGCACATACTGAAATTTTACAGTGCCTCTGGCTTTCCCTGTCACAGACTACCTTTTGGAGTACAAAAAGGAAAAAGGCTTGGTGATCCCACTATGGTTAGCTCCATTTATTTTTCTGGCCTCACAGCACAAACTGTGAAAACAGTGTAAGACCTGAGACCCAGCGCAGTAAGAAGCAATGGTGGGAATCTGTTTTTAGAGGCAGGGACATAGGACCCCATCGTCTGTTTCTTAGCAATAGTTTTCCAGATGGCATTTTGCTTCTAATCTTGTTGTCTTGGATTTTAACTTAATCTGCATTTGCTTAAATAAATTTCACTGTTGATTCCTGTCACATAGCTTTATAAATGATGAGGAGAAGTTACGTATGTTCCAGGGTGACCTTCCTTAAAACCACTGATGTAGAGATGACGTTAGCCCAACCTGTCATCAAAGTTAGGAGCATTTATTTCTAGTCATGGCTTCTCATTCAGTATGCTCTCCCTTTCTGTGTTCATATCATTAATTCAGAAAAGTTGTACTAAGTTTAAAACAGGATTTGGTAAATTGCTGATGAAAAATTATGCATCATAGTATCTCAAGTTTCTTCAGGTTTTTTTTTTTTTTTAATATTTACTTATTTTTGAGGGAGAGACAGTGTGTGAGCAAGGGAGGGGCAGAGAGAGAGGGAGACAGAATCTGATGCAGGCTCCAAGCTCTGAGCTGTCTGCACGGGACTCAATGCAGACTCGAGCCCACAAAACATGAGATCATGGCCTGAGCTAAAGTCAGATGTTTAACTGATCGAGTCACCCAGGTGCCCCTTCAGTTCTTTCACTGTTAAGGAAATATAAATAAGTAGAAGATACAAAAGATAGGTTCATAGAGCATTCTTCTTGAACATATAAGTCATTTATTTTAGACAAATGAATAATTTATTGGGAAGAACAGTAATGTTCTGCTTGTGAAAAGTTTAGAGAAACAGTTAAAACTTTGTCAATTAAAAGTAATGCTCTAAAATTTAAACATTTTCTATGGGTGCATATAGTGACTTACTGATCTTTGTGGAAATGTTTTTTGTAATCTGTATAATAGTTTTTAATACTATGAACTTTAATTTCCTTCTGTGTTTTAAAAAAAATCATATATATTACTGCCTATGTTTTTATGTTATAAAATCCTCTTTGTGTATACTGTTTGGAGTAGTTCAGCTTAAAAACACTTTATAATGTATAACCTAGGAAATTATTTTGTTATAGTCAGGATATCCTGCCTATTAAAATAACTCCATGTGCCCTGACTATGGACTTGACTGAGTAGTAGGACTAACTGCAGTGCAGGGTAACAGGGGAGTCTCACAGTTGTAGGACTTTGTTGTAGGACAGTGGGTTTCAACCCCTGGAGGTGCCAAGCCAGGACCAGAAGGGCTGACTAGCAGAGAGGCAGTTGTGTGGATCCAAGCATTGTATAGCTGTTGACCAGATCACCTTGAAGATGATCCTGAGAGCCCTAGGGTCCTTAGAAAGACACTGTTGGGACCTAGCCAAGCTCACAGCAAGTTCAGTGGGTGCAGCCCACTAAGCAGGCAAGTGTTAACAGCTCTCACTCCCATCCTTCTTACTTTTGGCTGTTGGGAGGGCAGTATGTTCTGTTAACTGGACAACTGACCATCTGTGACCATTTTTAGTAAGAGCATCTGGCAGTAGCTGCCTGTTTAACAGAGAGTGATGTGTGTAGAGGGCAGTAGGTTAAGGGAACCCTATCTGTGTCTTGCATGGTGAATACTTGCTTTCATAGAGCTTTTGTACATTAAAGATGCTCTAACTAGAACTGGATTTACTAAGTGGGGCTGGAAATGAAATTTAAATGCTTCTGTTTGCTGATTCCATGTCAATTTGAGTAGCCAACTGATGCCTCAAAATTTCATTTTCATACTAATCCCTTCTCTGATACCCTAATACACATCCTTTTGTTGCTTCTGGTAATTAAGTTTTCAACTAAAAAGTATGTTATTGGGACACAGTCTCCTTGGTAACACATAACAGTTCTTTGTTTCTGAAAGAAAAAGAAAGAAGGAAGGAAGGAAGGAAGGAAGGAAGGAAGGAAGGAAGGAAAGAAAGAAAGAAGAGAAATTTCTGTATTTCAATTCATTTAATAAGAATTTACAAATTATTTTTCTAAGTAAGGCATTGTCGTACTAAATAAAAAGATTTAACAAATGTGACCTCTGCTCAAAACAAAAAGAATTAAATCAAAAGACACTAACTTTATTTACATTCCCAATTTTCTCCCAAAGTTCTGATTAACTAAATTTAATTGTACTTAGTAATGAAAGTTGTTTTAGAACATTTTACTCAAAACCCTCAAGGCTCAGTTCCCTCAAACCCTCAAATCCCTCAGTCAGGGATGTGGAATGTTTGTTTTTTAAATTGGTTGAAAAGATTCTCGTGTCTTTATTAGTATCATATAAATATTGGCAGAGTTAGTGGAAGATTTTGATGTTGCTAGTTCTAGTTTAATGATTTGCAAATATACAGTTTGATTTTAATTAGAAATGGTTTTGGGGGGTTGGGGAATAAGCATTTAGCTTGTCATTTAATGTGTATGTGATTTGTTCTAAATTGTGGTTTGAGATTTTCTTCAAAGTTTTGCATCTTGTGATTATTTTCACTTAGTTGTTCCCCACCCCTGCCCCTTGGCACTTTTCATGTTTGCCTAAGTTTTAAGCAGAATTTTAAAACATTTGTTAAATTTATCACACAATAAACTGAAGCAAAATTAATAGCACACTTGTGTTCCCTGATAATAGACTTTCTGAAATAATTTGCTCCATTTTTTGGTCTGTTTATTTCAGAAATTGACTTTAAATTCTGAAGTTAGAGTTTCTAATAACAAAGGAGACTGTTTTCATAAGCTGTCAGAAACTTAATTCTTTAATATTTATATACTAAGAGGGAAAGGGAAGATTATTATTTAGATGGTGTTGTTGTTAATTTAGCACTTGGAACACTGATAATCTTTAGATTCTACTTTGCCAAAGAATGTTTGCTATTAAACTTCAGAGCAAGCTTGATTAGTGAGCATGAGATTTAGCACCAATTTTACAGATCCAGAATATCAAAAATCATTAGTAACACTTCTGGATCCCTTGTACACCTTCTAAACTCAATCTTTTTTTTTTTTTTTCTTTCTTTCTTTTGAAAAATCCAAAATCGGAATTCCCGGTTATGCAGGGGAGTAGGAGGCAAAAGAAACAGTCCCTCGGCAACAGTGTAATTTTAGAATACCTTAGCCAGTTTATATGGAAGCATGGTAAAATTAAGTCAGATTTCTGGATGCTATTGTTTGCCATAACAGAGTAGGATTTGGTTGTGTGGTTACAGATCTGAGGAAAGAAGATCAAGAACTACCATTGGTGAGCCCAACTCATATAGCTGGAGGGAATTATAGTCTCTTTAGTTAAGACAGGACAAGATTTTGTGGCATAAAAGAGACTACTTTTATCAGAGAGGGTTCATTGTGAACCTTACTATAATAGTGATTTTGTTTTGAAGAGAACTAGAATCACTGAGTGTATGAAATCTGGAAGTCACGTTTTAAGGCAAGCCAGGGTCTTTTTAGAGATTGTGTTCCCTCATTCCCCACACACAAGGAAGCCTTAGATAACACTCAGAAAAATCTTTGGAAACATGCTACAGGTGAAAATCCTAGTATTGTGGTTGTTTAGCAGCTTTCTCACTGCACCCCTTGCAACAGAGTAAAAAAAGAAACCATGTTTTATAAACAAATCTTCCTGATGGTGTATAGTTTCAAGTATCCCATACTGACTTTTAGCCTATAAATTCATTTCAAATAATTTGGTGCCTTCATATCAATTACCAACTCAAATGTCATTGCAGATGCCAGGATTCTTCTGTTTTATAAAGTAACATATTATCAATCACGTAGACATCATTAAGCATTCTGTCTGGATTAGTGTTGACTTTATAAAGCAGCACTGGTTTCTGTGAGATCACTTTGCATTTATATGTTATCAGATAATTTTTAGGGATTGGTGTAGAAATTCGATTGACGTTATTGCTGTTATTTACTACAGGCAAGATCGCTGGGGACATACCTCACATTTTTTGCCTCTTCTCAGTTCTTCCTGTGCTTTATCACTGTTAAATTCTACTTTTCATAGAAATGGCTCCTCCGAACAGTATCTGATTTCACTGTTTCATTCCTTTCTTTGAAAGAATTATAAAATAAACTCATTTAAATGAAGCCAGTAGACTTCTTACATGAATAATTTTGGGAACCACCTGCTATGTAGGCCAGAAAACTGACAACATGGGAGTACAAATAACGACAAAGGGAGCATGGTAAAAGTTTTTCACTTCGCTATTAAATATCTTTTAAGTTACCATTTCTTGTATTGTGTTTAATTTGTTATCTAGCCAAAATACATTGAAACTTCAATGCTGACTGTAGGAAATACTCAACTATTTTTTTTCTTAATTTAAAATGTTAATCATTTATGGGATCTGAACATGCCAAATATGATAGATACACAGCTCAAATTTTAGAACCTTAATACTTGGAAAATTAAAAAAAAACAACGCAAAAGAAACAGAGCATCCATTTCTTAAACAATCCTGTTATTAAAAAAGTACTGTTAATATTAAGACAGTAATGAAGCACCTGGGTAGCTCAGTGGGTTAAGCATCTGACTTCAGGTCATGATTTTGCAGTTTGTGGATTTGAGCCCCATGTTGGGCTCTGTATTGACAGCTCAGAGCCTGGAGCCTGCTTCAGATTCTGTATCTCCCTCTCTTTCTGTCCTTGCCCTGCTCTCAATCTCTCTGTCTCTCTCACTCTCTCAAAAATAAATAAACATTAAAAAATTTTAATAAGAAAACATCAAGACAGTAACAAAGGAAATATTTTCATTTGCCAGTTTGCAACAAAATGCAGATTTATGAAACTGTAAGAACTGTACAGAAATTACTGTGCATCTTCTGGTTATCTTTCCTTAAATTTTTCTTGAATGAAAGATTATCTGCCATTCTGAAATATTTTTGATACTCCTGGATGAAAATGTAGATATATCTCTTTGCATTTGGAAAAATCTTGCCTAGCTTTTAAGTCTCAACCCTTCTGGGAATCCTCTTGCAACTTCAAATGGTGTCAGTCATTCCCATGGTACATCATTTATAATGCTCTATTGTAGGAGGCACTTGGCACTGACAGCTGAAAGAAAAGTATTGGTGAAGTAAGTTTTATGTCTGCTGCCTGACATAATTTCTGTAACTTATTAACAAATTAAGTCCTGGTTATTTGCCTAATCTTTTAGATAGGGATAATAATAATAGCTATTTTATTTTAAGTGTATTTGTTTATTTTGAGTGAGTGGGGGAAGGGCAGAAAGAGAGGGAGAGAAAGAAAATCCCAAGCAGGCTCCACACTGTCAGTGCACAGCCTGATGCCAGGGGCTCGAACACTTGAACCATGAGATCATGACCTGAGCTGAAATCAAGGGTCAGATGCTTAACCAACTGAGATACCCAGATGCCCCAATAATAGCTATTTTAGAACGTTAAGAGGATTAAATGAAATAATGCACATAATGTTTAGCACAGCTCTTAGCTGCATTGAGAGTCTTAAACAAAAGTTAGGTGTTGTAATTGTTGTTAAAAATTGTTCTCCTCCTTGTGTGGAGCCTGGAAATCTGTATTTTAAAAATATTTTTTCCATGTGATTTACCATGATCACTAGATTTGGAAACCAGTGGTTCCTGAGCTTTATTATCTATACCAGAGATCTTGTTAAAATGCAGATTTTAATTTAGTAGGTTTGGGTGGGGCCTAAAATCTTTGCATTCTTGCCAACTTTGACAAGCAAGGATCTAGACCAGGGACAGGCAAGCTTTTTCTGTAATGGGCTAGATAGTAAATATTTTGGGCCTTGTGGGTGTTGTGGACTGAATATTTATGTCCCCATCAAATTCATATGTTGAAGCCCTAGCCCTTAATGTGACTGGATTTGGAAATATGGCCTTTGGGTAGGTGTTGAGAGTTAAACTAGGCGGGGCTCTACTATGATAGGCTGGTGCCTTGTAAGAAAAGGAAGAAACAGCAAGAGCTCTCTACTGTGTGAGCAAGGACTTAGTGAGAAGGTGGCTGTCTGCAAGTCAGGAAGAGATCTCTCATCAGAAACTGAACACTGCCAGACCTTGATCTTAGACTTCTCAGTCTCCAGAATTGTGAGAAATTAATTTCTGTTTTTTAAGCCATCTAGTCTGTGCTGTTTTGTTATGATAGCCAAGCAGACTAATACAGAGTGGACCATAAGGTCTGCCACAAGTATTCAGTTCTGCCACTATAGCACAAAAGCAGCCAAAAGAAATATATAAATGCATGAATATGGTTATATTCCAATAGAACTTTGTTTATGGACACTGAAATTTGACTTTCATGTATTTTTGATGTATCATTAAGTATTATTAAAATTATTTTCTGAGCATTTAAAAGTCTAAAAACCAGGTATTTGGGTGGCTCAGTGGTTTAAGTATGTGGCTCTTGGTTTCGGTTCAGGTTATGATCTTGAGGTTTCATATGTTCAAGCCTTGCATAGGGCTCTGCGCTGACAGCACAGAGCTTGCTTGGGATTCTTTGTCTCCTTGTCTGTCTGCCCCTCCCCCACTCATGCTGTTTCTGTCTCTCTCAAAATAAATAAATTAAAAACAATTTTTTTTAAATATGAAAACCATTAAACTGGCAGGCTGACCCTAAGGCAGCAGACCATATTAGTGTATTTTGCCAATTCCAGGTGTAGACTCTGGTTATAGCCTTTGTTTTAAAGTCTGTTTTGCCCAATGTAAATATTGCTACTCCAGCTTTCTTTTGACATCCATTTGTATGTTTCCCCATCTCCTCAGTTTGAGTCTGTTTAGGTAGGTGTCCTTTGTTTCTCATCAGGTATAGACTCTAATGTGGTTGCTCTTCAAAGTGCAGTCTTAGGATCTGCAGCATAACCAGGAAGTTTATTGAAATGCTGAATTTCAGACTTCCTTGTTCCCTCTCCAGATCTACTGGATCAGAATCTCAGTTTTAACAGGATTCTTAGGTGCTTAGTATGCACATTAAAGCTTGGTAAAGTTAGGTCTAGATGACCTAGTATGTTTTTTTCAAAATAGCCGATATCAATTCTTTATAAGTTAATAACTTTTAGCTTTAAGTTTGTTATTCTTGTTGGAAATCTTTCAGAATTTGTTTTTGTGCCTTCTAGTTTCCTAAATTGCTGACTCTTTTAATTGTCTGGCCAGTTACAGTTTTGTTTTGGTTTGGTTTTTTACTGTTTTTTTAATGTTTATTTAGTTTTGAGAGAGAGAGAGAGCGTGTGAACAGGGGAGGGGCAGAAAGAGAGGGAGACAGAATCTGAAGCAGGCTCCAGGCTCTGAACTGTCAGCACAGAGCCCAACACAGGGCTCAAACTGATGAACCACAAAATCATGACCTGAGCTGAAGTTGAACACTTAACCGACTGAGCCACCCAGGAGCTGCAGGCCAATTACAGTTTTTAATTGTTATTGACACTAAGCCTCTCTTAAGTCTACTTTCACTGCACTTTTTATTGCATATCTTGTTTCTAGTCCTATTTCCCCATACTTTTTGACTTTTACATGGGGGACAAAATGGCCTTTCATGGGTATCATCCTTCAGTCAATGCATTTCTTCTCAAACATCCAGGGAGTGGATGAATCACAGATTCTCAGGTATAATCTTCCAGTTTTGCTGCTTCTTCCCTGCATTTTGTCTGCCACTGAGTGCTCATTCACAAGTTCATTCTTTGATTCTTAGATATTTACCAAGCTTAGTATATGATAGTCTCAATGTTAGGTACTGCCATAATAATGTAGACATGGTCATAGTATTTGAGTCTAGGAGGAAGACCAACAATTAAATAAGCATCTAAAATATGGTGTGATGAACTTTTTGATAGTGGACATCAGATCTCCGTAACATCATTTGGCAGGTGTTTCTGACCTGTTTCGGGGCTGGAATGGGAATGGCTTCCAGGAAGAAGTAACATTTAGGTTGAAATCTAAAGGATGAGTAGGACTCATTAGGCAAGGGGTCAGGGGCAGGTACAGGTTATATGGGAACTAGTAAAGAAATACATAATAAAATAACAATAATCTAAAAGTATACTGTTGGTGCATGGCCTTGTACACTGTAAGTGTAGGCTTCATACAAGTGAAGGGTTCTGAAAATTAAGCCTCACAACTTCATAGTAAACCTGCCTCTGCAAAGAGGGAAGGACAGAACCCAGGAGATGGTCACAGAATGGTGAAATTCACTTGAGTTGTTCAGGAAGTGAGGGGGACCATGTTCCAGAGAAAATGAAGTATTATTATATGAGCACAAAGTGAAGCCAGTACCTGGTAAGCTACATGAGGGAATTTGGGCTTTATCCTAAGGGCAGTGTGAAGACACTAAATGATTTTAAGCAAGCAAGTGACCTGATTAGATTTATATTTAGAAATATGCTTCTGTTGCAGTGTGTAAAATTTAACGCGGAGAGGGAAGATGTGAAACAGCTCAGAACTGCCTCTTCCCTGAAAGAGGAGGTTTTTGTGAGCTTTCTTTTTCACTTCCTTTGTGGTTCAGAGATGCTACAAAAGTCTACCCTCCCTGTTTGCTGCAGTCCCATTGTACATGGCAGTTTTCATGCACACAAATAATAAAGATTTCTTCAGAAAATAGCATGTTCTATTGTTTTAAATCAGTTTATACTCAACCCTTGGAAACTATAATCACTGTATAAAAAATATATAAATGTATATTATATATATAAACATAACTATAAGTATGTATATGTATATACATATACATGTATATACATGTGTATATGTGTATACCCACACACACATACCCTACTGTTTTATAAAGTGAAGGTATTTGGATGTTGGGTTTATGCTTGTCTTTAAGTCAGTTCTGTAACTGTGTTAAAGTGTTTTAATTTCTCCTTTCCTTTGCTTGCGTCAGCTCTCAAGAGGCATGCAGTCACAAATCTAATGATGTATTCTGTCCCCCTCAGAATACCTAATTACTCTTGATTTGGTACATTTCATTTTAGGCAACTGTGATATTGCCAAGTTAATTAAATTTTGTGTTTTTAAATGAACAAGAAAATAAAGGAAATATAGCCATGGATTCCATAAACCCATAACATCAACTGTTCTTTGAAGCCACAGTGTGAATGCAAGAGCATTTAGTGGTCACTCAAAAGAAGAATATTTTTGAGTCCATTCAGCTGCTATCATTGAGCTTTAGTATAGGCTCTTAGAGCTACAATACTGTTTACAAAGCCCTTGTTAACACTGTGTGAATACAGTGAGTACAGTGTTTTATGGAACTCCATAGGCCTCAGATAAAGACACTTCTGTGCTTGCTTGGTTGTTCTTTTGGACAGGCTTAGGACACAGAAGCTCAGTGGCCTTACAAATCAGAAGATGAACTCAATTTAGAAATTACTGATAATGGACCACAGTTAACTTTAAATTCATGCAAATTAATTACCAGTAAATGAATTACAAAATTGAAACCGTCTTTATAGCATGCAATTTTGACTTGTGTGATTTATTTTCCTAACACCTCTTGAAGACATTGCCTAGAAGATAGAGCTAATTAAAAATGCAAATTTTCTCATTTTAGTGTTGATACAATATATATTTCACAAAACTTGGTTTAATGACATGAGATTGCTGTGTATACCAATGTAATTGTCCTGTCTTGTTTCATAAAATTTTCATAATAAAGTTTACCCATCCTAATTGTGGAAGTTAGGTTTATTTTCCATTATTGTTAAAATTTAAAAATTAGTGTATATTTTTTCAAAGCACATACTCTGTATCAGATCCTGTACTGGGAACAGAGAATGTGAGCATTAAATGGCATGCCTGCTTCTAAAGCATTTAGGCTGAGCATGAAGGACCTATCAGCATTCATAGGAAAATGTGCTAATAGACAAAATTGAGGTATAATCAGAGTGTTCTAGAAGCACAAAGGATAAATGGCTAATTTTTACCATATGATGGAGAGTGGTTTGCCTAGTAAAGAATGGAGGAAAATCATTCCAATTACAGGAAGTTACAGTGTACAAAAAAGAAGATTAAAGAAGTAGCCTCGTTGGTGGTTTTATGGCTAAAACAGGGGTTACATAGGTAGGAGGTGTAGAGACTGAAGCCATAGAGTTAAACAGGACCCATGTTTTAAGAGTCCTGTGTACCCTAATAATTGATTTGGTCTTTGTCCTACAACACAAACAATGAGGAACCATCAGAAGTTTTTAAATGAGAATAGAACATGGCTTGTTTTAGAAAGCTAAATGGTAATGACAGTGTTGGGGATAGGTGTAGAAAATGCAGTGAGTAAGGGCCAGAAGACAATATGATGGTTGTTGAAATAATCTACGATGGTGAGAATGTGAGCTAAAGCAGTACTTTATTGGACATAAGGCAGACTGAAGTTGTTTTGGACGTAGAACAGTTAGGACTTAACTGGTTACCTATGGCTACCTATGGCCTGATGGGAGGACTTCAGATACAGTAGTGACACCTAAGGGGTCTATGAAAAGATATTCAGCATCATTGGCCTTTAGGGAAATAAATGAAAATTTAACAATTTAAACTATAATAAGCTACCACTACATGCCTATTAAAATGACTGAAAAATGTTTAAATGCCAAAACTGCCAATAACAAGTGCTGACATGGATGCAGGATGCCTGGAAGTCCTATGCCTTATTGAAGGAATGCAAAATGGTACAGCCACTCTGGAAAACAGTTTAGTACCTTTTTTTTTAAGTGAAGTATGTCTGTGTCATACGACTCAGAAGTCCCATCCTATGTCTTTCCTCTAGAAACATGAAAATGTATGTTCACACAAAAACCTATACACAAGTGTGTAGCTCCATTACACCCCAAATACTGGAAACAATCAATGTCCTTCAATGGGTGAATGGATAAACAAGCTGCAGTATATTCATACAATTGAAATATGCAGCAATAAAAAGCAATGAACTATATTGCTGCTTGCAGCAATTTGTGGGTGAATCTCAATGGCATTATACTGAGTGAAAGAGGCCAGTCTCAAAAGGTTGTAATCTGCATGGTTGCCTTTATATGACATCTTTGAAAAGTCAGAATTAGATTAGTGATTGCTATAGAGTAGAGGTTAGGGCAGGATTTAACTACAAAGGGAACCACAAAAGGGTTTCTTGATGTGATGGAATTCTGTATCCAAATTGTGGTGGAGGTTAACAAATCTGTACATCTGTTAAGTAAAACTGTACACCAAAAAAGGTCACCTTAAGTGTATATACATTTAGAAATTAAAATAGAAGCCTGGGTTTTGAGATCAAATGGCCAGAATTTGAGTCCTAGCTCCCCACCCACCAGGAATGTGATCATGGTGAAGTCACTCTGCGTTCATGATCCTCAATTTGCTGTAAATGTCTAGGATGTTGGGGATTAAATGTGCTAGTGTATGTGGAACCCTCAGCACATTGTATTGGTACAGACTAAGTGCTCAGTAACTAGTAGCTCTTTATAAATATGATTAAGGAGAGGAATAGGTTGGAATGATTCCCAAGAGCTCTGGGTGGATGGAACTTTAATTGGAGTAGGGCTTTCAGGATTAAGACCAGGTTTGGGGAAGTGGGAGATACTGAGTCGAGTTTCGATCATGTTGAGTTGAGGTTGGTATACTACTGTAGCAGCTTAATATACGTTTAGATTTCAGAAGATCTGAAATGGGGAATCAGTGTACAGCTGGAATTAAGGCTGCATACTGATGCAGTCCTGCTCCAAGAGACCTGGCGTCTTTCTGGTTTTAGCTGCCTTGAAAGAAACTGAGAAAAAAACTTAAGCAGAAGAAACCTCTGTCAGCATAGCTATAAAGCAAAGGACGTTAGGTCATTTTCAGGAAAGTGAGGTACCCAACAAATCTCATTGAAATTTCTCTTACTATGTGAAACTTTGAACATTCTCATTTTCTGTGTTAATCACTTTGAGTGCAGTTCTTTTTAAAAATCACCTTCCTAGACCTTGGGAAACTGAAATTCTTTGTATAGTTTCCATATAGATAAGGTCATACTTAGAATCTTAATTTGGTGCAGTTCTAAACATTTATCAGTTTCTCTTACTTGCCACAAAAAAAAAAAAAAAGAGAGAGGAATTTTAAGTAAGAAAGAAGCAAAGAAGATCAGGTAAATCATTGCTGCTGTGTCATGGGAGAAGTATAGTTGGCAAATTCCAAACTCAATCTTGTAACAAATTACAGAAGATATTTTACAATGCAATAGCACTACTACCATAATTTGCATTTTTGCCCCTTAAATTCGGAGGATGGTGAAAAGCATTAAAATGACAGTGCCTCCTGAAAGAATCAGTGCCTTCTATTCTTTTGTTGTATATTGTACTGTATCAGAATTATAGTGATGGCATCCTATGAGACGTTATACCAAACAATTTTATTTCTCACTTTAGAAAGATCATTTTGGAGAGAGAGAGACGGCAGGCTGCAATAAATGCCTCCATTTTCTTAAATATTTTTTACAATCTTTAAAAAAATAATAAAGTTCACCTTTCCATATCAAACCCCTAAAAATAATTGAGAAAAGAATGTTGATGATTTTTCCTGGGCTTTTATATTCTTAGTCTTGAATAGTCATCAGCTTTCCAAAATGCTCTAAAACATGTACACTCTGTGAAAAACATCTGTCTTGTTTTTAAATGCAGTGTAATTTGTGAACAAAACTGATAAACAGCTACTCCCCCCATCCTTTATTTTTTAAGATAAAGCCAAGTTGTTGTTGTTTTATTCCCCCCAAGAACGAAATGCTTGTAGGTTTGAAGTTGTTTTACTGCTTTAGCAGCTGTGTGGCAAGTTTTCTAGCAGACAATGGAGGTGGGGAGGGGGGCTCTGTTACATCTGGTTTCTCTTTGTAGAATGCCTGAAAAGTTGATATTTAGTGGATTCTTGAGAAAGCAGTTTATCTGTAGAAGAGGAACTTTTTTAGTACCTAAATTAGCTTGCTCTGATTAATATGCATTTGTTTTGTTTTCCTGCTTTAAAAAAAGGAGAAAGAAAGAAAAGAGTAAAGAAAATCATCTAGCCTAAAACTACATAGCACAGATAACCCTATGACCTTTGGGTCTGGGTAAAGATTTACAGTACTTGCGGACCTCTTCACATGCCTGACTGAAAAGAGCCCTAAAGTAAGGCTCCTGTGGAGATGGAGAAAATAAGCAGGATAAGGAAGTTCCATTATTTCAAGTGGCAGTGTGTTGTTTTATTTTTACTAGTCTATAAAGTGAAATACCATTCGTGATGTGTTTCCAGTTTTGAGTCTCATGTCATTTAAGTGTGGGGTCTGATGTTAGAATAGTTTGAGTCAGGGATGCCCTAGGCAAAGCATCCTTCTTCGTCTCCTTTTCTACCCAGCAAAGATCCCTGCCTGTTGACTCCCTTAAATTAAATTTCCATTTGAAATATCTGTCCTTTAAGGAAAGCGAAACAGCAGAAGACTTTCTTTTTTTTAAAGGTATTATCAAAATATGGATGAGAATGAGAATCAGTAGTTGTTTTGCTCTTATATGTTAAGTTTTTCTTCAGATACAAAGTATAAAAAGTCCCAGAGAACAAAATTAGTCCCACTCTTTGTCTCCAGAAAAAGAAATTTTAGTTTGGTTCCTTTTGCTAAGACATTTGAAGAAACCTTAATAATTTACTATCTAAAGACTTTGACATCTGTTTAATGGTTTTTAACTAGAAACTTTATACTGAATCTTTATGTATCTTTCTTGTAAAATATCCCATTGTTCTCTACAACACTTTGTATTTACGTTTTGAAGCTTCTTTATTAAACTGATTTACTGTTTTATTTCCTGTTTCCTTTCAATATGTGCTGGTAAAACCTCATTAAAATGGTGACAAATAAAAGCAGTTTCCTTGGTCTTAGGAAGATACTCCTAGCCATTGATCAGCTCTTGATTGTTTTATAGGCCAGAACTTTCAAATGGTGTTTTTTGAATGAAGGAAAAACTTCACTACGCTTTCTATTCTATTTTTAAGAATCTGTAAACATGGCAAAAAGTTTGACGTGAATTAGGAACAATTTTCCTTATAGAACGGAAAACTCTTGCAGAAAATTAAATCAATACTGTCCATTAATCATACTGTTTGTCAGCCCTCAGACCACTGTGGAAGTTTCTGGTGAATGTAAAAAGTCTTTAAATGTGTGAGGTCCTTAAAGATCTAAGTAAGTTAAAGGAGAAGAGGTTTTTTAAATACTACCATTAGCACATGAAAGAAACTTCAGGGCGGATAGAAAAAAAAATTAGTTGTAAAGCTGTAATTGTACTTGTTGGTTTTGTTTTGTTTTTGTTTTAAGCCTGTTCTTTAAAAAAAAAAAAAAAACTTAATGCAAATAAAATTTTAAGCTTTGTACTAATTACACACTCCATAAGGTAGATGGGAGCTGTAAGACAGGCCATTACAGGAGGAAATATTTTGGTAGCTTATCCTTTAAAAATATTTGCATGTGTTTATTTCATAACATGCATAGTATATCAGGACAGTAATACATGTATATGTTATAAATAAAGGTATATATGTTATAAATATGCATGCTAGAAAAATATTTTACTGTTGGAAGGTGAAATAAAAAGATTTGGAGACCACTGTTCTAACTTACTGCATCAGGTATTTCTAAGTAACTACCCAGTTATAAAGCTATACAGTCTAGAAGAGGAAATAGCCAAATCACCACAGAAATCATAATTACAAGCTTTAGTAAGCGCTGTGATGGAAAAGCATAGGGAGTTATAAGACCATGTTATAGCGGACACTAAATAGCATGAGGGTGGAGGTTAGGGTAGATTTCCCTGACAAACTGATGTTTCATTGGTATCTGAAGGATAACAGTTTAACTGGGTGAAGGACCCTGATGGGATAATGAAAGAATTAAAGAAGGCATAGCATAAATGATAGTCATGGACTAAGTCATCAGAAGAGGCTAAATACTGGAGTATCTTACTATCTAAAGAATCTGATTTATCAGTTGATTTGGATAAGCTGGTGTGATAACATAATGCTGGTAGAGTTTATTGAAATTTTACATATTTTTCTACTCTTTATAAATATTTGTATTCAAATATCTTAAAATATTTGAAATCTTGAAAGACTTTGGGTAACATCCCAGACAACGTAGCCTGCCCTACATAAGTGGAGGCCTCTTGTATTAGCCAAGATAACGGACTCCACTGATCTTTACCTTGGTTTAATATAGAGACCAGAACTCTTGCTTCAGCTGAAGGTTAAAATGGCATCTTAGCTTTCTCGGCATGCCAAGATGTTAATGATAACTTAAGAAGCCTGTGCAGACTGTAGGCAGCACAGTTTGCCTGATTACCACAGTGTATGCATCTCTCTGGGAGATAGTATAAATATATCTATCTAGAGTCATTATTTCACACACCTGATCGTAGCCAAAAGGCCGAGAAGCAATGAGTCATCATTTCAGATGTATGTATCTCCTGTATCTTTTTTGAAGAAAGATTTGGAGTGACTCAGTACAGAAACACAAAATTCAACTAAATAAAAAAACGAATCGGTGACATAAGGCTCCGTGTTTGTAAGGGTTTGGGATTAAGCAACATTCATAGTAGTAAAAGTGTAAATTGATTCACAACTTTTTAGGCATGACTGAGTAACACTAAAGGAGGGAGCTGTAATATGCATACTCTTAAAAGAGTAATTCCGTTAGTATACACCTATCATGATAAAATAATAATGAACATGCACAAACATTTAACCATGAGGATGTTTGGGGCACCTGGGTGGCTCCTTCGATTGAATGTCTGACTTTGGCACAGGTCATGATCTCATAGTCCATGAGTTCAAGTCCCATGTCAGGCTCTGTGCTGACAGCTCAGAGCCTGGAGCCTGCCTCAGATTCTGTGTCTCCCTCTGTCTCTCTGCCCCTGCCTCTCTCACTCTGTCTCTCTCTGTCTCTCAAAAGATAAACGTTAAAAAAAAATTTAACCGTGAGGATGTTCACTGCAGGGTCATTTGTAATTGCTATAAACTGGATAAAACCTAAATATTCAGCTACAGAGGTTTAGTAAGATAAACTGTGGTACATCCATACAGTTTGGATAAATGTGGATATTTAAAGGAATATTTTAGAAGAATATTTAATAACATGAATATTTGTTCACAGTATATTAAGTGGAAAAAGCAGGCTATAAATAAAAAAAATATTTTGTATGTGTGTATATGAATAGAAAGGGGAATGAAAATAACATACAACCTAATGTTAAAAGCGCTATCTGGGTTCTGGTATTAGGATATTTTATTTTTATTTCCTCTTTTCTGCTTGTCTGAGTTTTATAAATTTTCTGTAACAAATATTTGATCCTAATGAGAAAAAAACAGTATTTTTTTAATTGACTATACCTACGTGAATCAATTGGAGCAAAGGTAAGTAAAAGTTGGAAAACCGATGAAACCAGGGTATTGGCTTCTTTATTGCATGCCATAAGGTCCTGTACAGTTGCTAGAAATGCAACTGTAAGTTTAGCTGTGAGCTTCCTGGCAACCAAAACAAACCACAAAGACTGCTAGCTATGGGGCATAGGATATTTTAATTATTAGAAGAAAATTGTAATAGGGGCACCTGGGTGGCTCAGTTGGTTAGGTGTCCGACTTCAGCTCAGATCATGATCTCACAGTTGGTGAGTTCGAGCCCCGCATCGGGCTCTGTGCTGACAGCTCAGAGCCTGGAGCCTGTTTCAGAGAAAATTGTAATAGGGGTGCCTGGGTGGCTAGTTGGTTAAGTGACTTCAGCTTAGATCATGATCTCACAGTTGGTGAGTTCAAGCCCCACATCAGGCTCTATGCTGACAGGCTGTGCCTGGGGCCTGTTTCAGATTCTGTCTCCCTCTCTCTGCCCCTCCTCTGCTCAGCCTTGCTTGCTTGCTCACTCTGTCTGTTTCCTTCAAACATGAATAAACATTAAAACAAAATTTTTGATAAAAAGAAATAATAATATATTAATTAAATTCCCAAAATGCAGTATTTTCAGAAAAACTCTATATACTCAAATTGTTGGAGATTCTCTATGAATCTGTATCAAAACCATATAACTTATGCTTGACAAGGGCCTAACATAATAAGGAAAGAAGATTCCTGTGGCTTCTAGCATCATTTGACAAGTTATAGGGTTTTGAATGATCTAGAGATATTAGTGGAGGAAACAATTAAAATAATTTTTTTGAACTTTCACCTTTCTCCATCTGGATGGCCAATTAGGGTGGTTTTAGTGTGTTTCCCTTTCTTGAATACATTCCCATTCTTTTCATAAAATGACCTTTTGTCTCAGAAGAAAAATCTTGGCAGATGGGCCTCAATTCTGACTCCACAAAACTATTGATACTACGTTTCAAACCTCTGGAAACTTTAAGAAGTAAGGAGACACTTGTTCTCATTTTGCTAATGCACATTTCTGTTCTGAGAAATTACAGGGATTGTATTAATTATATTCTCTTTCCCACGTTGACTCACTGGCACACTTGTGTGGCCCTGGTTCATTGTATGCTTTATTCCCATGCTGTGTGCATATTACAAATTGGCAGTTCAGTGTGACTCATTGAGAATTTTTTTTTAGAAAAGAAATCTGCATTTGCATTACTTACATAGAAAGTATCAGATATTTCTAGGGGTTGTGGGAGGGGGGATGGGCTAAATGGGTAAGGGGCATTAAGGAATCTACTCCTGAAATCATGGTTGCACTATATGCTAACTACATGGGTGTAAATTAAAATACTAATAAAAAAAACCCAATTACCCATAAAAAAATAAATGAATAAGCTTTTTTGTTTTATAAAAAAATCAGATATTTCTAGAAATCTTTCAAGAATCTTCAAAATATGTGCTTTTCTCTTTTTATTGTCCTAATAAAAAGTCATAATCTGATGCAGTAGTCTTACCAAAAAAAGAAAACATTGAGTCTGAATCTAATAATGAGGAAACAATTAGATAAACCCTGTTTGTGAGATATTCTCCAAAACATCTACACTGGATTCTGCAAAAGAGTCTTTGTTAGGAAAGGTAGGAAAAGGACAGCAGCGATTCTGGATGAAGGAGATAATGACATGCGGTATGTGACTCTCAGTTGTGTTGGTGGGAAGGGAGCATTTTAAAGAACACTTTGGAAGCAATTGGGGAAATTCAAAAATGAGTTCTATATTAGATTAAATCGTGTTATTGTTAAATTTGTTGGACCTAATAATGGTACTATGGTTATGTAGGAGAGAATGTCCTTGCCCTCAGGAGAAGCATGTCCAAGTATTTAGGTGTGAAGTATGATGGCTCAATAAAAGAAAATGTGTGTGTTCACTTACTTGCACATGCAAGTAAGAGAATAATAAAGCATATCATCAAAATGTTTAAAAAATAATTTAAAAGGTAAAACATGCCCAGTATTCTGTTTTTAATCTTTAATCAGTTTCTCCAAATTAGGGATGTGTTTACCATGACTATGCACATGGTTAAAACAATAGATATTGTTTGAAATAACAGATATTAAGTATAAGAAACCTTGGATCTTCTGTTCAATGTTTTATTTATCAGAAAATCCTTTTGATTTAACTCTGTATGCTCAGTTGTTTGAGATTCTCTATTATATGTGTTGAAAACCATTTTAAGATACAGTGAATACTTTCCAGTACCTCAGTGATCTTCAGTGTCTTAATACCTGAAAGATTTAAGGCTTATATAAAATTTGAGTAGGCTGTTTATAGGCAATTAACATGGTAATAACCTACACCCGCTTGTATCAAAAAACTCCCAGAATTCCCTTATCTGCTAACATTAACATTGATTTCAGAGTGATACATTCAGCAAAGTTTAAATAAATTGTTGTAACAGTGCTTCTTGTGAATTTTAAAGGAGGCATACATAAATAACAATTGTGTTTTATCACTATGATTGATGAGGCCGATACTTCGCTGGCTTGCATTTCCCACTTGAGAAGAAATTTAAGATTGGTTTCAAGCTGTCTACCTGCATCCTTCCCATCTTGTAAGCATGCTTTTTACTGCTGAGGGCTGAGATTTGGAGGAATGGTTATCAAACCACAGATGTTTTTGCAATGAAACTGTGCACCTCCGACCAAGTCGCCGTGGTTCAGGAGATGATAGATGGTATTTTCATGTTGCCTCACAAAAGGGTCAAAATGGCATGGCGAGCCCATGACAGTGAAACAGAGAAATGTTAGTCCTGGAAGGAAATTTATTTCGTGGCTTCAGGGGAAGTTTGGTTGTCATGAATAGGCTCTCTCTGTCAGTCTATAAAAATATTGTTTGTAAGGCAGTGATGTATGTGAGACAGACAGCGTGAGTGTGCTGGCAGACAGAGCAGCTACTTAAACAAATGCCAAGCCGAGTACAGTATCAGAAGTCAAGTACTTGGATGTTTTTAGTATAAGAATTGCTCGGGATAGAAATAGCAACATGATTAAAGGAATTTGTTTCATTTTCTTAAGTAAACTTTATTTGTAAATTTTACAGCCCCTTAAGTTGTCCTAGGAGACTGCATCTACTCTAGCATTCTAAGACATTTTCATCTTATATTTATAAATTCTTATAATCAGCAATTACTGCTTTTTATTGATTAAAATTTTTTTTTTAATTTTTTTAAAAATGTAAGCTCTCTGCCCAATGTGGGGCTTGAACTCACAACCCAAAAGGTGCATGCTCCAACTGAGCCAGGCAGGAGCCCCTCCATTTTATTCATTTTTAAGTTATTCAGGACTTAAAGGACCAGCCTCGTTAGTACTGTTCACATAAAGCTATCATAAATTTGGGGACCGTGAAGCCGCTGGTCTTTTGAAGTGTTCCTTTTTCTCCTCCCCACCCCAAAGGAAGTATCAACCATTGACATCATTCCATTAATTGATGATGTGGTGGCTTTGCTGTCTCATCTTGCAAAATTGGACCAATGAGGTGCCTTTCTTCTGCAGGGATTCATAAAGGGAAAGGGGTATCATAAGAAAAGAACATAAAAGATCAAAAACTGTGTTTGTGGGAGATTCATTTTTCAGGGTTTGGATGTAAATCAGCAACGTTCATGGCAACATTCAGGTAGGAATCTTCAGCACCATGTATTTCTTATCCAGACAGCCTCAAGTAATGCATTTGTCAAAAATGAAAAATAGTTGTTACAAGAAGTCTTGAAAGCCTGATAGATGTATAAAAATGAAATCGCATGTTCAGAAAATAACATGAACAAAATATTAGTGAACAAAGTATGATCGAAAAAGCCATTTGCTTCTGGATTTTGCAAAACAATCCCAGTCTTTGGGGAGCGGGGGGAGGTTTTTAAAATAGAGATTATCAATAGGGTATACTTATTTTGGTAGGAAACGGATTCTCAAATGTCATGTACAAAGAACTTTCTTCTAAATTATCCTACACTCAGTAGGAGAGGGGATGTTTTCACTGGGAGTGAGAGGTGTTATTTGTCTTAAGGCCCTTCAGGGGGGCAGAACAAAAGGCACTGAGTCATTTCAGGTTTAGACAAATACTCTACCATCAGCTTCCACAGAAAGGTGTTACCCAGAACATGCAGGGTAGGTTGGAGAGTGGGGGAGTGCCCACTCCATCTGCTGTTGTGTCATTTTACACTCAAATATTCTGTATTATCACAGGGCAGACTTACAACATTTCAGCATAGTGAGCATAATAAAACTCCTTTAAATTTATAATGTGATAGGAAAAATGTTTATCATTAACAATGCCTTACAGAGATTCAGTTTATAAACAAAAGGAGGATGAAATTTTTAATCAAGGCTTAAAGTAAAATTTATAGTTGTTTTTTTTTTTTTTAGCTGAAAACCTCTGTTTTTAAATCCGCGTATAGCACCCTCCTGTCAGGCATTGTTTTAACCATCAGGAATTAACTTTTTCCATGAATTAACTTTGATGACAGAAGACAAAGAATTCCCACTTGAAAGAGGCCTGCTCGGCTCATGTCCCTAGGGTTTCTCCCTCAGTTTCTCGGACGGGAGAAACATGTACAAACCTAACAACGTTTGGATAACTTGAAGGCGAATCACATTGTTCACATGTGATTTGTGTTTTTGTTACTGTGTGTTTAAACATCACATTTTAAAGCAGAGTATTTCACTCTGCTTTCCTTTCCCACCCATCCCCCTTAGCATTTTTCCTGCTCCTCTGCTGCTGGACCAGACTTGGGCTGGCCCCAGATCCTGTGTCAGAGGCCACGACCCAGGTGTCACAGCAGTCATACTGTTGGCCTCTTCTCTGAATAATTATATGGGGGGTATTGTGTTGGAGGGACAGGCTTGGGGGCAGTGCAGTCACCCTGGCTAGCCAGACCAAGGGGCTCTCCAGTCAGACCACAGGGGAACAATGGCCCTGAAAAGGCCTGCACAAAACCTTGTAACACAAAAGATTAAATTAAAAATGTACATCGGGCCAGACACTAGGCTTCATCCTTCAGAATTTCACCTTTGTCACTTATTCTGAGCATTTCCTAATTCAACATTTCCAGACTTCACATGCAGTGACTTTACATCAGCAAATTTTCAGATTGCTGCTTACCTCTGCATATATAGTCTAATTTATTTGATACACTTTTTTAATACTCTAAAGCCATCTTAAGTGTGACACGTTGTGGCTAACATAAGCAAAGCTTTCTTTAGTGGTATTTTACGTAAATCATTTAAGGTAGTGCATGGCGATGTTTAAAATAATGCTTTGTATTTTCCTAAGACATTGTATCAAATGTGTTCCATGTCTAAACTGAGCCAAGTGACAGGGACTATCCCAAAGTAGATGAAGTTGTTTTATCTTCCTTTGGTCTCAGGAAAATTATTTTCCCCACCACCTGATCAGTTTTCCCTAGAAGAATGGGGAATAAAATTCATTAAGTCTTACTCATATTTGAAATTTAGAAATGATGTCAGAGGTGTATTTATTCATGTCAGGTAAACGTTTTTCCATGGTCCTGACCTCAGGTGTTCGCTTCATTTATCTACCCTGGACTTGTCCACTCTGGCCTGGCTCTTCTGAAGGCTTCTGGAACCTCACCAACACAACAGCTCAAGCAAACAGGCCTGGTTTTCATGACGCCAACACTCTCTCCTTCTGTTGGTCCACAGCTAAATACTTTGTAAATAATGGTTTTCTGTTATGCATTTTCCAGGAGACCAGACTTCTGGAAATGTTAGTGTTAGAGCAAAACACTAAAGTTTGAATTGATGTCTGTCAGTTTTACTGTCTGAGTTTATCTTCCATCAGAGAACACTTGGCCTCCATAGTGTTTGGAAGAAGGTATGGTGTGGAAACTTCCTAAGTGAGTCTGTTGATTTTTACCTTTTGTACTTAGAGAAGTTTAAGGACCGAACAATGATCAAAATCTGATAAGACTGGAATTCTTAAATGTTTTCTCCTTAAAGTTAATTTATTCTTTAATATTTACAACTCTTGATTATTCTGTTTTTGTTCTGTGTATTTGGCTACTTTGAATATATATTAATATCACCCACCCCATCCGGGCCTACTTCAAAGATCACCTAAAACCCAGAAGTGAGTCACAAAAAAGGTTTAAGTCATGAAGCCACTCAGTAAGAAACGATGCCATTTGTCAGAATGTGTTCTCTTAATTTACACATGTTCCAACATGTTTTGGTATCTGGCTTCTCAAACATTAGTGATTATAGGGCCCCTGGCTTTTCAGAAAATAGGCCCAGAAGCAGAATTGGAGCTGAAGGTCAACAAAAATAAGTTAAAAACCAACCAACCAACCACTCTTTGCTATGGAAGCTATAGTAATTGATGCTAATAAGGATGATTTTGAAGAATCAAAACAAGTTTTGGTTATTTCTAACATACTAAAGGATCTGGGAAGTTTGAAATACATTTTTGGATATTCTGTATAGAAGAGTGGTTAATTTTGAAATGAAAGCTAATTTACTTACATAGAAGGTATCCTTGTCTATAAAAAAAATTCTTAATATATAGGCTGTTATAAGATCATTTAAGATAATACATATAAAGTACTGTTTTATTATTACCAAAGAAATTCATATTTATTATTGAGCAGGTAGAAATATAAGAACCAGAATAACTAAAAATTCTGCTACCACATAGAGCTAGATACCTCTGTAAACATTTTTATTTTCAGAAGATACTTCAGTATCTGATGATACTGCATATCAGAAGATAATGCATTTTTACTTACATTCTGCTTTTTATTGCTGTGCCTCCAGCGTCCCACCGCTTCCTTTCTGCTACCCCCTCAACCCCACCCCTTCCTGATGAATTTACTCTGTTAAACGACATAAATACCAGATATCACTTTTACCCTCAGTGACTTCTCTATAGCACTGGACATTGCCAACCAATCTTCTTCTCATAACTCCTGTGATATTATACCTTCCGGGTTTTCCTCATGACTTCTTAACACCACTTCCTATCTCACACCTAGGTTTCTAGTCCCTGCTGTCTCTTCTCTCCTTGGTACCCCGTCCTCTGTGTACATGACTGCTGAATGTCGTTCTCCATCCTCACTACTTGCTCCAGCCTACACCCCTGGTCACCTCCACTTGGTTCCTCTGGCATCTCTGGTTCAGCATGTCATTGGCTCCTCCAAGCATATCTTCTTCTATTTCTGTTGGTCAGCACAGGCTGGAAACTTGGGAGCTTTCAGACTCCTTCTCATTAATCCCTTCTTTCAACAATTCCATTTAGTCAAGCCATCTTGTGTGTATGTATAACAAAATCCACAATGGCTAGCCTGGCTCTCAAAGCTCTCTGAGATCTACCCTTAGCCTAACTATTCTACATGACTTTCACTCATGCACCCTTCATTGAACTCTTCCCCATTACTCATCCCTGATCCACATGTTCCTGTCCCTGAGCCTTTGCTTATATTCTATCTTTGGCCTTTCTCTCTTCTTCCCTGTACTTACTATAAAAATTAAATTGTCCTCACATGCACTTCTTCAGTGAAGCCTCCCTCTCCTAAAAAAAAAAAAAAAAAAAAAAACTACCAGTAACCTCTCCTTCTTTTGAATTCCCTTAGAGCTTTAACAGATCTCTTTGTAGCAGTTTTTCCTGTCTTGCATAATTATTTGTACCTTTGTCTTAGCTCCCCTAACACACTGCTATGGAAACAAATTTGAAACAAACTGATTATTTTAATTTGCTAATCTTAAAGATGAGGAAACTGAGGGGCGGCTGGTTGAGTGTCCAACTTCGGCTCAGGTCATGATCTTGCAGTTCCTGAGTTCAAGCCCCTCCTCGGGCTCTATGCTAACAGTTCAGAGCCTGGAGCCTGCTTCAGATTCTGTGTCTCCCTCTCTCTCTGTCCCTCCCTCACTTGCACTCTGTCTCTCTCTCTCTCTCTCTCAAAAGTAAATAAACATTAAAAAAAAAAAAGATGAGGATACCAAGTTCCAGGAGACTGCCTTTGAAGCCACACAGCTACAAAATCAAAGATTAAAATCCAAATCCCCTAATTCTCAAACCAGCCCTCTCCTCTACATTTATTTATTTATTACTGGAAAGTATCTACTAAGTGCCAGGCATTTTAAAAAGCTTTTTACAGGGGTGCCTGGGTGGCTCAGTTGGTTGGGCGTCCGACTTCAGCTCAGGTCACGATCTCACGTTCTGTGGGTTCGAGCCCCGCGTCGGGCTCTGGGCTGATGGCTCAGAGCCTGGAGCCTGCTTCCGGTTCTGTGTCTCCCTCTCTCTCTGCCCCTCCCCCGTTCATGCTCTGTCTCTCTCTGTCTCAAAATAAATAAACGTTAAAAAAAAATTAAAAAAAAAAAAAGCTTTTTACAAATATAAACCCATTCAATTTCCATTTTACAGATGAGGAAACTCAATTCAAACCCAAGTAGTCTGGTTCCAGAGTCTGTACCTTTAATCACTATGCTAGCCTGCCCTTCTCCCTGAGAGGGAGCAGGGATTTGGAGTTATGTGTTGCTGATAATAATTATTTTATTACTATTAATGTTTTCATCAGTATAACATTATTGTTATACGTTGGCACTCTTGTAAAAACTTTGTGAATAAATTTATTTCCTCTTCCTAACAGCCTCGAGAGGTAGATTGTGTTATTGTCATCATAGCTATCTTACAGGTGATTTTAACCAAGGTACAGAGAGAAATTAACTTCCCCCAGGTTGCACAGTAGTGACCAAGTTAGAATTGGAATCCAGGCAGCCTGGGCCTGACAGCGCAGACCATCAGGATTGTGCTAGACTGTATCTTAGCTTCCAAGTAGCGCTGAGTCATTAGGAAAGTTGTCTTCTGTTTGTCTCAGCATCCTTCTCTATAGAGGTTGGGTGACAAAAGCAATAACCTAGCTCACAGGGTTTTATAAACTCCATGTGAAATATTCATATATATGACAAATACTAATCCAAGGCACTCTTTTTTCTTTTCATTGCCTTGCATTTCATGCAGGCCTTCATTTGGTGAAACTTAAGCAACAGCCGTATATCATGCATACCTGTTTTGAATTGCTCGTTCATAGTTTTAGCTGGTACCTGAATGGCTTCCACCTTCGCTAGCTGGATGAGTGGGGGCCATCACTCTCCATATAGGCACATAGATGCCATCTAGTGTTAGAGAAGAGAAATGCAAGTTATTCAGGTAAAGCACTGGAAGACCTGAGTTTTTTGTTGTTTCGTGGTCTTTGGGAACATGTATGCAATGAAAATTGGGTATATTATAGCACAGTTTTTGAAGGTTACTTAAGATGTCTAAAGATACCATTAACTTGCAATTATTGTTAAATCATATGCTTTTAGAATGGATTTTAGGTCCTTGATTAGTACATCTTTAAAAGATTTTGGCATTATGGCAAATCTCATTTTATTGAACTTTTTTTCTTGCTCTGAGTTGTAGTCATTGAGGGTAGTAAATACCTAATTGTTAAAACTGGTTATAATTAACTGAATTTGTTGTCTCCATCTGCTTGCTGTTCGTAATGTTTGTCCTCAAACTTCCATATTTCCATTTCATAAAACAATCTGTCCTTCCATTAGGGAAGAAATCTATTACGTTGTTTCCCAAAGAATTTATATCATCAGGTAGTTTCTTTGTTAGCAGATGAGAGAGTATCAAATTAACATGAAAGATGTGGGTGAAGGTGGTTTTGAAACTGAGAGTGTTATATACCATGTGACATGGTTGCCAAAACAGCAAGCATTCTTAGTGACCATAAACACAGAACAGAACTCTTTCAATCATAAATACATGTCAGACACATACTTGGAGCCTTTTCCTGCTCCCCAAACCAGGGAATATTAATGAGGACAGAGAATAGTTGGAGCTCAGCATTAGTATTTGCTAACAGCTAATTTACTGACATTCTGGATTCTCGACCATGCCTGTATATTTATTTACCTTCACAGAGATGAATTCCCAAGTTTAAGTGCACCACATTCTTGGTAGAATCTTTTCTGCTCTCCTGGGCAACTTTCCTCATTATCATAACAACAATAATATTGGACATTTACTAATTACAGGAACTGTACAGAGTTTTTAATAGGCATAATTTCATTTGGGACTCTTAAAATCCCTGTAAGGGATTATATCTCTATTTTCCAAATGAAAATAACAAGGCTTAGCAAACTAAAAACTATGCTCAAGACTGTATGGTTAGTAAATAATACATACAGAATATTCATTTGCCAGTCTATACTCTGGTAGACTGAAATTAAAAGCAATTAAAATGGCTTCCTAATCCTTGAGTCTTCGTATAGTGCCTGACTTTGAGTAGGTACTTGATAAATGTTTGTTTGATACCTGTGACCAGACTTCTGGTTCTGATGCCTCCTGATGTGAAACACACCAGGGTGGAAGGGTTGGTAGTGAGAATGAATCAGAAAGGAAAGAAGGTGAGGCAAGTCCTAGAGCCAGAGGAGAAAAGAGAAGGGGTGTAGCCATAACAATGTTTTAGGAAGGAGATCTTCATTTTTCTGCCAAAGGTTGACTTTGTAATAAAAGGTACAAGTTATTCTGGCTGGGACCATGGTCATGTTAACTTAAGCTGACACTCACTAGAGATTAGTGTTAATTTGAGCTTTCTTTCTTGACCTTTCATCTCTATATATTGCTAAATCTTTAAGCAAGGTTAACCATAAATCCAAGTACTACCTATCTGAGCCATCACTCCTGAGACCATTAAGAATTAACTCTCATGAGTGGTTTTTATGCCCCTTGTGTTGAGTTTTGAAGCAAATGGGACCAACTCTCTCCCTTTCTCCTTTTTCCCTCACTGGGTTTTGGGAAGGCCTGTACTATTCTTTGTGGCTGCTCTTCCTGACTCTGCTGTTTTCCCCCTAAACCACATATAGCCTAAGTCTGCTGAGTCTCATGTAACCAAGCACCACATATGTGGCAATGATTGACTCGAGAAGGGCCGTTAGCAGGCCTTGGAAACTGGTTCTCTGTGTCATTTCAGTGTTGATCCTGGGTCTCTGCTCTGTCCTTTATGCAATGGAGGGTCTTTTCAGAACTGTAGAGTTTGAGTACTTGTGCTACTTATGCTAAGGTATATTACTTATGCATTTAACTATATTTAATAAGTTGGTCCTAACAGATGTTTTGTGTTGTTTTTTTTTTTACTTTAATTTTTTCATTGTGTAGGTGTCCTCTGTTTTCTTTCTTAGCTGATAACTCTATGGCCTGATAATGTTCATCTTGACATTATTATTTGAGGGCTCTGGTTCCCTGGGTCCATGACATCAAATTTCTAACAAATGATGCATAAAAATGGGCCATGTTGTTCCAGGGTCTCTGGATTAACAAACCAAAATTATGTAGCGACTAGATTTTGAGGTTGGAGTCCTATTTCTTAAAGCCTTACAGGAGCACATGGCAAATGCACATGGCCCACTGCTCAGTATGGTCCCCAACCTGTCACTTTTATTTTTTTAAAGGAGATTCTTTGAAAAGCATAAAGAGTTGATCAGATGTGAACAAACATTAAATGGATTTTCTCTCTCAGATTCTTTTTTTCCACATAGTATGTCTTCTGTTCTAATTTTTTCTGCTAAAACCGTTTGCAAAATTATCCTGGATCTTGTACTTTTGTGTGTGTGGATACAAAGGAATCTCATGCACCTGATGTAGTTGGTTTGCTAGTCTAATAACTTGCCTTTTCCTGATCTCATGGAAACGAGCAGGGGAAGGAACCCAGCACTGAGATGGTTCCTCTGGTGACTTGGTGATTTCCAGATGGGCACAAGAAGACTGCTCCTCCTCATGCTGGCTGGTTATAGAGTCTATGCTGAGTGGGTCGTGCAGGTGCTGGGTGTGTTCAGGGAGCAACTCTTTTCTTTCATTTTCTCAGGATACATAGGCCTCTTCTGTCTGATCAACAAGAAAAGGTGAATTTGGGGTTTAGAATTTAATGTAGGCAGCTTGTTTTTTTAAAGAGGAAAAAGGGAAAATGAAATCAATTTTAGGACTAAAAATAACCGTTGAAGAGAAATATTCATGAAGTGTTGATTGATGGCACAATGGAAAAAAAGATTAATCTCTCCACCCAGACTCATAACCCTCATCAAAATCAGCTTTTTGTGGGGCCCCTGGATAGCTCACTTGGTTAAGCGTCTGACTCTTGATTTTGGCTCAGGTAATCTTGTGGTTCATGAGTTTGAGTCCCACATCGGGCTCTGAGCTGACAGTGCAGAGCCTGCTTGGGATTCTCTGTCTCTCTCATTCTCTCTCAAAAATAAATAAATACTTGAAAAAAATTAGCTTTCTGTGAGAGCTGGCCATATCCATGTCTGGCTTCTTGAGAATGTGAGCTCCTTTAGTCAAACTCTGTCTCATCCATCCTTCCTTTTCAGTATTTCCTAATTCCTGGCATCGTGTCCCACTCCCAGGAGACTTTCCTAAAGATACTCTTCTGATTGAGTAGAGACAATAAATATGTTTGAAGAACTAGACTGCAGAGAGCCAAATGAATTCCATTTGTACCCCTTCAGAGGGAGTATTTATAAGATGACACTCAGGATTCAGTTGACTAAGGAGTTTAGCAGTATGTTAGGAGGAAGGAAAGAAGAACACAGATTAAAATTAAGTAGCCATTAATCTGAACAGAAATCTTTGAATCTTAGAATTTTAGTGCTAAATGTTGGAAATCATTGAGTAATGAAATCCAAATATATTTCTGTGTTTTCTGCAATTATTTTATAAAATGTTTTAAAATATTTCTATTTTAAAATTCATTCTAAGGAGACAGACTTAACCTGTTATGACAAAAGTCCATGTATTTGTGTAAATTTAAAGGACCCTATATGTTCTTGGTCATAGAAATATCTTAGTTTAGCTTTGTGTAACCCTGGACATCTAGTCAATACCTTGGTACCACGGTTTATAGAATGGGAATAACATATATATTATAGAATTTTGTTGTACTCAAATGAGATAATGTCTCAAAAAGCATTTTTTTAGTATAATCAAATATTAGTCTTCCTACTTTTTAATAAATATAGAAATGTTCTAAGTTGTATAAATTGTTCTCCTTTTAATGCATTTTAATATTAAATATTAGAATATATCAGTTTTTAAATGTACAAACTCTTAAATTATTTTGAAAATTTTAATAAACTTTACATTTTATTTTTGGATTTTTAAATGTTTAAATTCACTCTACAATTATTTTTATCCGTTTAGTATAAGTTTTTCCACATTGGAGATATTTATATATATATAAGGGATTTTATATATATATATATATATATATATATATATGTATATGTATATAAGGGATTTATATATATATAAGGGATGATTTTTCCCTTATGAAATGTAGAATGTATTTCTGCGTTTATTATAATTTAGACAAGTATTACATAGGAATACATTAAAATTAGGAATATAACTACTGTATGATCCAGCAGTCCTACTTCTGGATATATATCAAAAGGAAATGAAATCAGTATCTTGGAAGAGGTAGCTGCACCCCTATGTTCACTGCAGCATTTTTCACAGTAGCCAAAATATAAAACAACCTATATGTCTTCTGACAGGTGAATGCATAAAGAAAACATGGCATATGTACACAATGGAATATTATTCAGCCTTAAAAAAAAAGAAGAAAATTCTGCCATTTGCACAACATGAACGAACCTAGAGGATATTATGCATAGTGAAATACACCAGACACAGAAAGACAATTACTGTATGATTTCACTAATGTGCAGAATCCAAAACAGTTGAGCCCATAGAAGCAGGGAGTAGAATGGTGATTGCCAGGGGCTCAGGGGTGGGGGACATGGGTAGATGTTGCTCAAGGGTGCAAAGTTTCACTTATGTAAGGTGAATAAGTTCTAGAGATCTTAAGTACTATCACGGCATGGGGACTATAATAGCTTTCAATACTGTATTATATACTTGAGATTTACTAAAAGTGTAGATCTTGTTTTCAATATACATACACACACAAAATGGTAACTATGTGAGATGATAGCTATGTTTATGAGTTCAATTGTAGTAGTCACTTCACACAATGTATACATATGTCAAGCATCACGTTGTATACCTTAAATATATACAACTTCTATTTGTTAACTGTACCTCAACAAAGCTGGGAGAGAAAAATACAGTATTTCTCAATAGTGTTTATTTTTGTCCCAAGTAAGTATTCTATAATTAAATGTTATAATAAACAGTCATACTGAAATATATTTGTATCATTAAACTTCTTGAATATGTTCTAAAATGTATCACTTAAAATGTATAACCATTTATATCCTCAAAAACCTGAAATTTTTTTTTGTTTTTTTGTGCATGGGATGGAATTTGGTTTTCATATTGTGACTGTGAATGAACACCAGTAGAGGGAGCTCCAGCTCTTCTTTCTTGGTGAATTTAGGGGTCAGCTTGAAAATCAGATTCTGGAAAGGGCACACATTGAGATAAATAACGCATGGTTATGAAAATTTTTAAAGGTATCAAGGGATGACGATTATATTTCTTCTTACCTTTGAGGGGAAATAGTCTCACTTTGATTTCCATGCTTTCAAGTTAGCCACCCTCAAGTAACTAAACAAAAAACTTCTATGTCACATAACCTCTTATAAGTGATCCATCAGGTTGCCTTTTAGAATCAAGAATCTGTCTCTGGTCAGTTGAGGAGGAGGAGGAGGAGGAAGAGTAATAGTGGTAATGTTACTATCTGAAATGAGGTTAAGTAAAATTTTAAATAACTAATAGTCACACTAGCAAGGTCATACTAAGGTGAATTGCTGAGTCACTATATAGGATAGGGAAAGGAAAAAAACATCTCAAACTGTGAGGCATTCAGAAGATTTTTAAAACAAAATCTAGAAAGGTTCTAGAACCTTTGGTGATATCTAGAAGGCTGGACCAAATTATTACCTGTCAGTTTCTTTATAGACCCCAGAAGAAAATACCACGTGAGGCTACTGGCTTACAACAACATAGAAGATGGCTATCAGGCAGACCAGACAGTCAGCACTCCAGGATGCGTGTGTAAGTAAGAGTTATGGTAGCACATTTTAACTCTGTATGGTTCACAGTCTTTTTTCTCCTCTTCCTTCTGTAGATTTAAGTCTCATTACTAGTTGGAATCGTTGGTGGTCTTACATCTTCCATGGTGCCTAACATAGTTATCTTCAGCAAGTACCTGCTCAAAATAAATATTTAAGTGAGATGTATTTAATTATAAGAACTTATTTTACTTTTGCAAGCAAAAGACCATTAGAAATTTAACTGGGAAAAATAACCCTGAATACCTTCTGCTTTAACCTTGAGGCTAATATTTTCTTCCAATTTCTGTTCAGTATTACTTGTGCTAAGACCTGTTAGGGCTTATTGCTACTGAAGAGGGTTTGGGTTTAATTTTAAGTCCATTGCTGGCCTTCTGGATGTTTCAAGCTGGTAGTTTGACTTCTCAGTGCTTCTGTTTTACAATCTAAGTATTGATAATATTTGATTCCTTCTCTAACTCATGGAAGAGTTGCTGAGAATTAAATGATACATCTCTAGGTGTATCTATGAACCACTTTAGTGGAAGAAAGACTTACAGCCAACTTATATTGTGGGGAGTTATGATTTTATCATTTTGCCACTTTCTATAGTAATATTATGCCATGCAGTAAAGTAACATTGTCTTTTTCAATAGCTGTTCGTGATCGCATGGTTCCTCCTCCACCACCACCCCACCATCTCTATGCGAAGGCTAACACCTCATCTTCCATCTTCCTGCACTGGAGGAGGCCTGCATTCACCACTGCACAAATAATTAACTACACCATCCGCTGTAACCCTGTCGGCCTGCAGAACGCTTCTTTGGTTCTATACCTTCAAACGTATGTAGCTTCTATTAATAGTGTTTTTCTTTGCTCTTTTCCCCACTCATACTTGTTTCTTACCATCTTCGGCCAGCTTAAGCTTTACCTGAAAGCACTTGTCTCAGGACTTCCCTTACTTATAAAATGGCTGGGAGTTTTGTATCTTTACCATATCGAGTTCTGAAAACTATCTTTTGACAGTTAGTTTCTGTAAATGATTTTTTGTTGTTGTTTCCCCAGCCTCATGCAGTAAGATTAGATGAGAAGCTAGTATTACTTTCAAGTGGCTAAAGTTAGCATAGTTAAAGGAAGAAACAAAAGACCATTTTTATGCTAGCATCAAAAAATAAAACGAGTATTCTGTTTTCTTGGTTATAGTTAGAAAGATGCCCATCATTATGATTTAAAAGAATGATTTGATGGGGCGCCTGACTGGCTCAGTTAGTTAAGTGTATGACTTGGTTTCAGCTTAGGTCATGATCTCAAGGTTCATGGGATGGAGCCCCACCTCAGGGGCTGCCTGCACAGAGCTTGTTTGGGATTCTCTCTCTGCCCCTCCCCCCACCCCAGCCACCTGCCCCTCCCTACCCCCCCACTCATGCTTGCTCTCTCTCTCTCAAAATAAATAAACTTTAAAAAAAGAATGATTTGACTTGTAGTATTTCAGAGGAAATCATTTTGTATTGGGACGTTTCTATACTGCTAATTTCCTAGTTTCCTTTCAGAGAGGCAACTTGTAGGCTAATTTATATAGGATAATACCAAATGTAGTATTTTAATAGTCAAATGAGATTGCTCTTTTAGGCTAAAAAATTGTTTTAAAGAAAATGAGGTGATAAATAAGAACAGTATGCTTTACCTATATTGACTGGAAATACTGATAATCTTTTAGAAACAATGCACTACCAGCATTAACAACTTCATTGCTCGTTATTATAGATCAGAAACTCACATGTTAGTTCAGGGTCTAGAACCCAACACCAAATATGAATTTGCTGTACGATTGCATGTGGATCAGCTTTCCAGTCCCTGGAGCCCTGTTGTCTACCATTCTACGCTTCCAGAAGGTAAAACAGTTATCTAAATGTGTAAAAATATATATGTGTCGCTTTAAAAAAGATACTACCCTTGTTGCCACCTTGGTTGACCTGTATGCATTTGTTTTGTTTCTTAACTTTTGAAATTTATTTTTTTTTATTATATATTTTTTTAAAAGTTCCTCTTACCGCATGTATTGCACAAGTAGATGGGCTTAAGTCTAGCCCCTCTCTTTAGGGAACATTAAATTTTCTAAAATCAGGTGTGCTATTCAAGACTGCACCCAAATAATTAAAAATGGAAGGAAATAGCGTATTTAATGATGTTAGGAGCCCACATTAGAGCAAATGTGAGTGGTAGGTTATGTGCACAGTGCGGTGAATGTGATCCCTGACTGAGCACCATTTCTGTAGCTTACCTGTGCCTCTTGCTGAGGTATTTCATGTCTGTGGGACTGCATTTCCTTTTCTCTAGGATGAAGGTAAAGGAATGGATGATCTATATAAGGACCATTGCGGCTCTGTTCTAATTATGCTGAGAGAAACAAAAGAAGGACATTTACTCCAGTGAACATAGGGCCTCTTTACTGTGGTTTTGGCTGTATTCCCATATGTGATGTGGTACCAAAACCCAGCTCTTCATACTTTTAGTTCATATTAAACTGGGGTCACCTAAAATCCCAAGACTTTACTGCTTTCCCAGATACAAATCATTAGTCTAAAGTCTGCCCTGTAAACTCACTGATTCACAACTTTTTGGAGAATAACTAAATATTTTGGTCTCAGAAGTATTTCCTTCAGTGGCTTCCTGGATCAGCTAAATATATATTCTGTACATTTTAGTAATAAATGTAGTTTAAATTCAATACCTAAACGGGGTATGAGACTCAATATTTAATGGACAGTTGCTACTGGTGGAATTGTAAACTTTTCTAGTTATCAGTTTGGCAAAACAATATCAAAAGTCCTAAACATGCTTACACCCTCTGATTCAGTAATTCCCCATCTAGGAATCTACCATATCCTTTTTCATGATGTTTTAAACATTATAAAAATGAAATTACCTCTCAGAAAAAGAAGAAAAAAGATAGTATTTTACCCTTATCACTAGTGATCTGTAATAGCTGTGATTCTGAGATTTTTTTATAGTGGTTTCTAGTTTTTCTAACTCTTTTCCATGACTATCCATCTATTAACTGGGTATTTGAGTGTTTATCACCATTTAATCCTGGTAATACAGTATTTTTTACATGTGTGCATAGCCCCAGCAGGCCCACCGGTTGGAGTAAAAGTGACCTTGATAGAGGATGACACTGCTCTGGTTTCTTGGAAACCCCCTGATGGCCCAGAGACCGTGGTCACACGCTATACCATCTTGTATGCATCCAGGAAGGCCTGGATTGCAGGAGAATGGCAGGTCCTACACCGAGAAGGTAAATATCCTAAATTCTCAAAGAAGATGGAAAGTAAGGTTACTGATGATAAGGAAACAAACGGAAAGAAGGATCTAGTTTATTTTAAATTTATATTTATCAAGTAACAAATTATTAAGGATTTGGGCTTTTCAAAAAAAATTTTTTTAACATTTATTTTTGAAAGAGAGACAGAGCATGAGTGGGGGAGGGGCAGAGAGAGAGGGAGACAGAGAATCCAAAGCAGGCTTCAGGCTCTGAGCTGTCAGCCCGAACTCACGAACTGTGAGATCATGACCTGAGTCTAAGTCAGATGCTCAACTGACTGAGCCACCCAGGCTCCCCAGGGCTTTTTTTTTTTTTAATGTTTATTTACTTATTTCTTTATTTTAAGAGAGAAAGCATGAGTGGGAAAGGGGCAGAGAGAGGGAGAGAGAGAATCCCAAGCAGGCTCTGCACTCTATTTCACCAACCGTGAGATCATAACCTGAGCTGAGATCAACAGTGGGAAGCTCAACTGACTGAGCTCCCCAGAGCCTCAAGCACTGGGGTTTTATTCAGAGAGCATTTGGAAGCCATCAGCATATCTTAAGCATGAGCATGTGATTCACATTCCAGAAAGATCACTTTTGAATATTGTGAATAGAAGGGGTTTGGTCCAGGAGAAATGGGTAAGAGTAATGCAGAGACTAGGAGGTGACTGTAGTGGTCCAGGAAAGAGACAATAAGCCTGGATGAGATCACTGAGGATTGAGATGGAAAGGAGAGGACAGTCAAAAGATACAGGGGAAGAGAACTTGACAGGACTGGGTAGTTTATGTAGAGAAGGAGAGGGGTAAGGAAGGGAGAATCGTTACAGATGATTACTAGATTTCTGGTGGTGGCGTGTCTTACCCTGGAGTAGCAAACGCTGGAAGAAGACCTGGTTGAAGGTAGCAGACCTGTATACAGCTACTAAAAAGGCCCACATACAAATAACTTGGCCCATATAAATAACTAGGGTCCACTTAAGTACAGGGAAAAGCTGAATGGGACATAGGAACACTGGATTTAATTTTTGTAACACTGCTTTTTGTTTTTAGCTGAGAAAAACTAAATTCTAAAACGGTTTAACATTCTTACTGCATGCTTTTATCATTCTATCCTTTTTAAATTTTTGAATCTTCCATTTGGACAAGTCCACATACCAGTTTTCAGATGGGCCATCACATAAATGGTAAAGCTTTATTATTTTGGCACTTCCTTAATTTAGACATGCATACTGGGAAAAGAACAGCTTGCCAAGCAATTAAAAACTTAAGAAGGATTTTAAGAAGGAAATTTGTTGGCCATCTACATATTCTAAACACTTTACAGTGTTTATATTTCTTCATACATTTTACCTTTTGAAGGGAGTATTTACCTAATTAAAATAGGTGTGGATATAATATAAAACTCGTGTGGATATAATATAAAACTCTCTATGCAAACGTAAAACAAACAAGTGGTGACTTTAGTTGGAATTTTAATAGTCATATATTCATATTTTTCATTCTGTAGAAGCTCCACTAAGTAATGATTTCCTGGTCACTGAAGAAACTTGAATGTAATAAGTACTTGACAGCAATGCAGTTTTATGTGTGTATCAATTGATCTATTGCTTCCTAACAAACCACTTTAAAAATTAGCCATCTTATTTTCTCACAGTTCTGTGAGTCAGCAATTTGGACTGGGATCAGCTGGGCAGTCTTTCTCTTGGTCTCTTCTGAGGTCACTCATGAGACTAAAATCATCTCATGATTTCAACAGAGTATGGGTAGCTTAAAAACAGCAGGAGAGAGTTCCAGCATCAGGAGGAGAGGGAGGAAGCTGCACGTACAAAGCTTTGCAAGCCTGTGCTTGTTTCATATTTGCTAATGTCCCACTGGGCAAGGCAAATCAGATAGGCAAGCCCAGAGTTAGTGTGGGAGAGCACTGCCCTTGGGTGTGGATAGACGGAGGCACCATTTATTTAGGGCTATTAGTCTTACAGGCTACCACAGTGTTCTTTAAATGTATACTTTAGTTTTAGTTAATTCCAAAATGATTTATTGACACATTTGACAAACTTGATTTAATGAGGTGTTATGTATAAGTAATTAATCTTATAAGTAAGTAATTTATCACAGAAGCACATATTCCCTTTAGCTCTTTATTTGTACCTGGCTAAAAAGAAACAGTATTTTGTTTCGGTTCCTTTCATTGCATTCATTTGTCAGTTTCAAACAAGGTTCAGAAAACAGTATTTTGCCTCACTGATGACCCAGTAGTGAAATGGATTGTAATTGCAGGTTTTTACATCTATATAAGCCTTTCTAACTATATAATCATGCATGGGAGAAAAAATCTATTTTTGCCGTTATCCTACTTTTGTGATTTTAAGACACATTCATAGCAAAAAGCGTTTGTCCTTTGTTAAGTATAGAGAACGCCTTTTTATAGCTAATGTTAGTATTTCATAGAGGACAAAATGAATAATATAGGTAAAAAAAAACATTGAATTTATTTTTTTGAGAGCAAAAAACATAAATGGTTTGAGTCATCCACTTTTATTTAAAAATTTTTTTTTAATGTTTATTTATTTTTGAGGGAGAGAGAGAGAGAAACAGAATGTGAGTGGGGGAGGAGAAGAGAGAAAGGGAGACCCAGAATCAGAAACAGGTCTGAGCTGTCAGTACAGAGCTGGATGCGAGGTTCGAACTCACGAGCCAAGCTGTGACATCATGACCTGAGCCGAAGTCAGACACTCAACGCACTGAGGTTGGCACCCAGGCACCCCTGAGGCACCCCTTTTAAACCAAAAGCAAAAAACACAACATGACTTTTAAAGAAAGAAATAGAATGTAAAATGGTCTTTCATGTCTAATTATGGCAACTTTCAGAAAAGGTAAAAGGATAGAAAGATGAGGGAAAAGGAAGAGGAAAAATATCAGTATTTCTTTCCTATATATCTGTTAATCTTCTATACATATTTTATTATACATTTTATGTGTATATTTAACTCACATATTTATTACCAAGTGGAATAAGATTTTCTCGTTAGTGAAAACGTTAAAAAAAGTTTTTTTATGTTTATTTTTGAGAGAGAGAGAGAGATAGAGTGTGAGCAGGGGAGGGGCAGAGAAAGAGGGAGACACAGATTCCAAAGCAGGCTGCAGGCTCTGAGCTGTCAGCCCAGAGCCTGACACAGAGCTTAAACCCATGAACTGTAAGATCATGACTTGAACTGAAGTTGGACACTCAACCGAGTGAGTGACCCAGTCCTCTCCATTAGTGAAAACATTTAAAAAAATGTTCATGATGCCCAGATGATATTTGTGGCTAAAATTGTACATGGTGAAATGATGGGGCAGAAATGTGATATGAAATTATACTTGTGTATAATTTAAAGTGATTCAGAAATTATAGTCTTTACCTTCCTGATCTGCAGTAAATCATCACAAACTAGTCAATTATTTTAAAATCTAAAAGGCACTGAGAAATTATGCCCTATACTATAGCAATTCCTGAACTCTATTTCTCATAACGTGAGTGTCCCAAGATTATCCAAGATGTCCCTTGTTCAAAAAAAAAAAAGTTCTATGAATAAATAAATTTGGTCTAAATAAAGATAACATTTCCGCCTATTAGGGATTCACACTGGAAATTAAAGTCCTTCAGTAAAGGAACCCATTTAACTCAACATTTGCCAAATAGAATACCAATAGTAGGAACAAAATGATTTATTAAATGAATTCTTACTGAGAGAATTACTGTGTGACAGGCTCTTTTCTAGGCATTGGCCGTACTACAGTGAACAAAACAGTGTTCCTTCCCCATTGAAACTTATATCTCAGGTAACACACAAACAAATATGTAAATGTTCAGGTATGTCCTAATGTTATAAAGAAAGCTACAATGGGGGGAAGAGACAAAGTGATGGAGGTAGTAAGGTTAAGTTCTTTTGGAAGAAAAGTCATCTGAGCAGAGCCATGTGGATATCGGAGGAAGTACAAAGGCCGTGAGACAGAAGTGTGCTTAGCATGTTAGAGGAACAAGAAGGCCAGAGAGGCTAGAGTAAGGGACAGAGCAAGCAGTAGAAGATCAGGGGGAAGGAAACCAAGGGCAGATCTTATAGGCTGGACTTTGTAGACCACACATTTTATTCTAGGAGAGATGGAAGACATTGGAGACTTTGATCAGATTTACATTTTGAAAGGATTACTCTGGGGGTTCCTGTGTGGCTCAGTTAGTTAAGCGTCTGATTTTGGCTCAGGTCATGATCACATGATTCATGAGTTAGAGCCCTGCACTGGGCTCTGCACTAAAAGTGTAAAGCCTGCTTGGGATTCTCGCTTTTCTCTCTGCCCCTCCCTGACTCGCACTCACAATTCTCTCAAAATAAAAAAAATAAACCTTAAAAAAAATTTTAAAGGGTTACTCTGGCAACCACCTGAAAAACTGATTATAAGCAGGTAAGTGTAGAAGTTGAAGAGACCATTGGACATACAGCTGTCCACGTGAGAGTTAATGGGCATTTGGACAGGAGTGATCATGAGGAAGGTAGTAAGAAGCTATAAGAACACAATTTGGAACAACAGCATGCTAGATTTGCTGCAGATTGATACGGAGTGTAAGGAAAAATGAGAAGCAAAATTGATAGGATAAATCAAAGGCTTGGTTTTTTCAAGTACAGAGGTTGATTAATCAGTGTGAGGGTTAAATTCATGGGAGAGGTGTGGAAAAGTTAGTGGTATAACTAAGAAATAATCACCATGTACGTGATCTTTAAAACTATAGGACTGGAAAACAATCACTTAGTGAAGACAGAAGTGAGTTCTGAGACTGCATTCTGGAGTGCTTCTCCAGCCTCAAAATCTTTCCCTGTGCTTTTTTATCCTAAATGAACACTCCTTTGGTGACAGGTATTTCATATTTTAATAGAAGTTCAGTTGGCGTTTACTGAGAATTATATGAAGCATTATGCTAGCCACCTTAAGCTGTTCAAATGTGCAAAATATTTCTGTCTTCCAGAAAGGAAAGAAGGGAAGGTCAGAGGTAAGGAAGAAGACTCCCCTTCATTGAGTGTATACACTTATGTCAGAGACTTGCCAGTGGTAGTTTATTTAATGCTTTCTAATAATTATATGAGGTGGGAATTATTGCCCCCATGAGGAAATTAAAGTTCAGTAATGTGCCCCAAGTCACAAATTACATAGTTGGGAGCATGCCAGCATTTGATCAACATTGATCCAACACTGAGGCTATTGTACTGTCTGGTTTGTGAAACTCCAGAACAGCTAAAGATTAAGATACATGTGAACAGCTGTGGACCAGAGTAGTCACATTAATTGAGATTGAGCTAGTCTGCTGAGAGAATACAGGGACAGGCATATCACTTCAACATTTGGGAACTGCTTTGAGTAAACGGTTTTGTTCTTCAGAAAGCAGCCAGAATGTTAGTTTCCTTTTTTGTGTGAAGGACGATTTTTTCATGGGACGCGTCCACACAGCTCATCTGTTTATAAAACTTAAATGAAAAGATTTTTAATTTCAGGTAGGGATTGGTTTTTTCCAAGCACTTTAAAAAATTAATGTAAAGTATTCTGTGCTAAAATGAAAACTCTATTTATATGTCTATTGTGAAGAAATTGAAATGATTTTCCTTCTAGTTAACTGTAACCTGTCACAATACATCTTTGTTTTTTTTAATTCACCTGGCTGAGAATATGGTAGACATAGAAAGACTCTTCCTGATTCTAAATAAGGGTCAGTTTGTTTATTTAACAGTTGGGTACTCATGTAGCTCACACTGTCTTCAGGCCAAGCTGAAACCAGAGAACATGAAAACAAGTATGTTCAGCCCTCGCGTAGCTACTTGGTTCAGCTGCCTCACACCATGTGACCTCAGAGGTGGCCTCTGAATCATGACCTGAGCTCTGAGATCACCCCACATTTCACTTGCATAATGAAATATACTCTAGCAAGTGTAGGAGAATAGTGAGGTCTGGCCTGGGGGTGACTGCTATAAGCTCTTTGAAGCTATTATTTTTTTAAATTTATTTATTTGAATTTAAGTTATTTAACATACAGTGTAGTATTGGTTTCAGTAGTAGAGCCTAGTGATTCATCACTTAAGTGTTCATCTCAGCAAGTGCCCTCCTTAATGCCCATCGCCCATTATAAGGGTGCTCTGAGTCGGGGAAAAAGTGAGATGAAGTCATCTTAGGGAAACTAGGTTCCCTGTGAATATCAGCCCACAAGTGCAGGCTTGGGACAACTTTCTCATTGGACACTCTTAACATCTACATTATTAACGTTAGAATTAATTCCTAGGGTGGGAATCCCTTTTGTAAAAAAATACTTTAGTGCAGTGGCAGAGCAAGAGCAGAGAGACCCCACAAGTAATAACAGTACACATATAGGAATCCTTCTTAGCCATCATGCCAACAGAGGAAAGATCTTTTGATACCATATATATATATAAATTTAAGTGATGGTTCCTTTGGAGGATAGTAGATGCTAAGCAGAATATCAGTGGTGGTTTCGATAGTTAATCTGAGATCTAGGTCTTCAACACTCTGAGGTTCCTACATAACTTCGGCATTTTCCTTCCTGTTTATTTTTAAGAAATTTTAGATAATGATTGAGAGAGTGAGAAATATATTCATACTTTCAAAAATAATTGTGTTGTTTCTAATTTAAGAAGTAAGAACAAGATCCTCTGTCACAACTGATTACTATAAATAGTTTAAACATTTCTTTTTTTTCCGTTTTACTTGTTTATTTTTTTAAGTAATCTCTGTACCCAGTGTGGGGCTCACACTCACGACCTCAAGATCAAGAGTCACATGCCCCACAGACTAAGCCAGGCAGGCATCCCTAAACATTCCTAAAGGATCCCTAAACATCCTTTTTCTAAAAGAAAAAAAGACTTTCACATTGGATTTAAAAAATCTAACTATGACTGTTGAATCTGGGTTCATTGTACCATTCTCTCTTTGTTTGAAATATTCTAAAGAGTTTTTTTTCTCTTTAGAATACTCTCTATGTTTGAAATATTCTAAAGAATTTTTAATGCTGTTTGTATGCATATGTATGTAAAGAGCAAATTTTATGTATATATAAAATCTGAGGGGATAAAAAACATTATATAAAAACCTATACAAAAATACATACAACTTTAAAAAACTCCTAAAACAAAATTACAGAGAAGGATTATATAGAGGCAGTGCGCATGGTACAACATTAAGTGAAAACTCTAAAATATAAAAAATTCATGTAGTAAATATGTACTCATACATGTACAGTGTGCATGCATGTATGCACGAACACGCATGCACGCGCGCGCACACACACACACACACACAAACCAAAATGTTAACAAAGGGAGATTGTCACCTTATTTATATCTGTATTTTCCAAATGTTCTACAATAAACGTGTTACTTTTATAATCAGGAAAACATTTTTCAAATAAAGGGTCATGGTTGTGTGTTTTTTTAAAAGATAAATAAGGTTTACTTAAATTTGTAATTTGATATATTTATAGGGGCAATAACCATGGCTTTGCTAGAAAACCTGGTGGCAGGCAATGTGTACATTGTCAAGATATCTGCATCAAATGAGGTGGGAGAAGGACCCTTTTCAAATTCTGTGGAACTGGCAGTCCTTCCAAAGGAAACCTCTGAGTCAAATCAGAGGCCCAAGCGTTTGGATTCTGCTGATGCCAAAGGTCTGTATTCTGCCACAGTCACTGATTTTTCTTAAGAACGTACAGTATTTTTTTTTCAGCTCTTCTGTACTGTTTTTCCTCTCCTAGCACGGCCATACCCCTAAACCTGCACTCAGCTCTTTGAGTTGTTGCTCCATGGCTGTTCCCTGCATTCTAGAAGTAAACAAACTTTACCTCAGAATTAACTGCAGTTTTCAGACCACTGTGTCCCAGTTACTTCTCTTCCCAGCTGTGCAGCCACCAAGACAAAGGAGCCACACGGCCCGAGGACTAATGGGAGTAGGCTTCCAGAGAGGTTTCGTGGAAATAAACAGCAGTGCTGGTTGTGGTGTTCAAGCTGAAAGCATGGTTTTCATTAAGAGTTTTTACCACAGAAAAACAGCCTTTCCAGAGAGAAAGTTGTTTCTCTCCAGAAAAACAATAAATAGAAGAAATATCTTTAAAGAGACACCCTCACTCCATTCAGGGTAATTGTCATGTCCTGAAGGAAACCAGGGCCTCCTGTGGTACAGGACAAGCCACCTTCTTTTCCTCCTCTTTGGGGAAGTGGGCCTGTGGAGAGGGAGGGGCTTTAAATGGAGGAAATGCCAGCTGAACTTAACAGGGCTCGTAGCTCCTCGGATAGTCATTCAGTACCTTAGTGCTGTGTGTGCAGGTGTGTGGGGGAGGTGGTGAGAGAAGAGAAAGACAGGGAAGGAGAGAGGGAAAAAAAAGAGAAAGGGCAGAGCTTTAAGCACTGGAGGGAGGTAGCAGTGGTAGCTACCTTATCATGGGAAAAGGAGAGCGAGGCTCATATTCACTTCTCAAATACCTTGCTACTCAGAGCGTTTAGGGACTAGCAGCATGAGTATCACCCGAGAGCTTGTTAGATTAGATGTGCAGAATCATGGGCCCCACCCCCAGTGTAGTGAATCAGAATCTGTATTTTAACATATCTCCTAGTGATCATGTGCACATTAAAGTTGGAGGAGCCCTGGTAAGTAAATGCAAACATGTACATGGAAAACTAATCTTTAATATACAAGATCTGCTTTTAAGGTAATATGACATGAAAGCTACCCTTTGGTTCATCAAGAAACATATATGCCATGTGTCTTTCAGCATTGTAAGTTATGCACTGGCGTTCATGTTTCATGTAATAATGTAGTATTTAGAACTTGTATTTGGAATCTTCGTTATGGGAAGATAAACTGATCTTTGAGATGACCAATAAAAGAGTAATACTTTTCTGCTTAGACACAGATACTGCCAAAAATTTTTCCTATGAGAGGAAGAAAAGTTATAGAAAAGCATTTATCAATTATGATAAATGGAACCATTTATTTTTCTGATTGATTCTGAGTGTATGTGTTTCTGCTTCTAGTTTATTCAGGGTATTACCATCTGGACCAGAAATCGATGACTGGCATTGCTGTGGGCGTTGGCATAGCCTTGACCTGCATCCTCATCTGCGTTCTCATCCTGATATACAGAAGTAAAGCCAGGTGTGTTTCCATTGCTAGACACTTTGAGGTGGTTAAAAAACATTTAAATTACAGTAACCACAACAAGCAAATTGAAGTCAAGGGCCTTCAGGAGCAACTGGGATTTTCCACTTTAAAATAATGTTATTTCAGTTCTTAATTGCTATACAGATGTGCTCACTTTGGGAGGAGATTATTTTTTTTGCCCTTTGAAAAAACTGTACCAATAAAATATTCTTTAGAAAAAAAATTTTTAATGTCTATTTACTTTTGAGAGACAGAGACAGAGAGACAGAGAGCAAGCCGGCTAGAGGCAGAGATACAGGGAGACAGAGTCCAAAGCAGGCTCCAGGTTCTGAACCGCCAGCATAGAGCCCAACATGGGGCTTGAACTCACAAACTGTGAGATCATGACCTGAACCAAAGTCAGATGCTTAACGACTGAGTCACCCAAGTGCCCCACCAATAAAATATTCAATGAGACCCTAGTTTCCTCATTTCCTTTTTATTTTGAGAAGTACAAAATACATCCTTTGGTTTCTTTTTTAAAATGGCACACTTAATCTGATGTATGTGCTGATTGAGAAGATTCCTTACTCTCTGGAATATTTTCACACTTAAGTAGCCTGCCATTGAGAGCTCCTCCCTTACTTCCTCCACAGGACATGTGTTTGGGATTCTCCAGACATGGGGTAAAACAAATACAATAATTAGGGATCTGTCCTTTGTATAAATTGTTAGTCTTATTTGTAGTTCGACTTGAGCTAAACCCTCAGTATTCAGTAAATTTGTCTGTATCTAACCTTTTATGTTTTGGCTTTTGCTTTTATTTATCCTAAAGTTTTTTACTGTTTTTTAAAAAGGCAAACTCAGATACACATTATTTTTGGATAATCCCTATCACTAGACTCCCTCCATTAGCACTGATTATCAGAATTTACCCTGTAAGTTTTGTACTTGTGCATAAAAACGTACTCAGAATGCATATTATGTTAAAGAATTCTAACATCCTTTTATATATTTAACTGGCTTAGTTTTGCTGTATAGGTTTCTCACTTTAAGAATTTTTTTATAAAATTTTTCTGCACATTGTTTTAGTGATACCTAAATCTTGCAAAAGTGCTATGGTAAATTTACCATCATTAACTGGCACCTGAATTGTTACGTTAGTGTGATGGACGATCTGCCGACCTGAACGGGAACGTGTGAATTTTAAAATTATAATTTTCTACATAAATTTGATATAATCAATGCAATAAATAATAGTACTTTTGTAACTATTGAGGTTTTTCTTAAGTGTGAAAAGTAATTTTATATAAGCAGATATTGGGGCAAAAAGAAATACAGAAGGTTCTTCAAATCACAAAAGTTTGCAGCAGTGAGTTGGGAGATAAAAATCTAATACTCTGTTTCTAAAGATATTTGAGAAACAAGCATTGAAGAACTCCACTGTTTGCGAAGTTGTGATTGTAGACCAAATTTGGTACAGTTGTCTAGATCTCCTATGAAATTAGAAGATTTCCTATTCTTGCAATATTTCAGGAAATCATCTGCTTCCAAGACGGCACAGAATGGAACTCAACAGTTACCTCGTACTAGTGCCTCCCTAGCCAGTGGAAATGAAGTAGGAAAGAACCTAGAAGGAGCTGTAGAAAATGAAGAATCCTTAATGCCAATGATAATGCCAAACAGCTTTATTGATGCAAAGGTACTCTGAGCTGAGATACTGATTTGCTGCATAATCCTTCCCTCAGTTCGTCTTCCCTTTATGTGTGAAATTTACTACTGAAAAATCATATGTTGAGCATATTTCATCCATTCTCTACTTGAAGAAATGTAAAACAGTTTCCTTTTCCTTACATAAAATATTTGGGGAGAAGAAGATAAGGATAGATAAAGGATAAAGGTATAAAGGATTAGAGAGATATAGAAAAAAATGAGAAGTTAGCATAAATTCGATTAGATGTGGTTATATGGAACTAACATGTCTTAGATAAGGACACCAGGGTCATTAATCTGTATATACTATAATTTGAGCTGCCTTGTATTTACTGGGTATGCAGTTTTTTTATTAATCCATTCTTTTTTTTTAAGTTTATTTTTATTTATTTTGAGAGAGATAAAGAGCAAGCAGGGGAGGAGCAGAGAGAGAGGGAGACAGAATCCCAAGCAGGCTCTGTGCTGATAGCACAGAGCCCAGTGTGGGGCTCGAACTCAGGAATCGTGAGATCATAACCTGAGCCCAGTGTGGGGCTCGAACTCACGAACCGTGAGATCATGACCTGAGCGAAAGTCAAGAATTAGATGCTTAACCGACTGAGCCACCCAGGCGCCCCTTTATTAATCCATTCTTATACTTAGTTTGGTTGATTTTTTTAACTGCCTTGAACATCAGAACATTCCAGGTACAAACAATATTTTTAAAAATATGGAGTATCTAAGTAGATGTCTCAAGATCCTTCCCTTTATAGACTAAGGAGGTTGGATATAGTAAAGAAATATCATTGGAGGATGTTACTTCATGTCCTTTCCACTATATGTAATAACAGTACAGTGATGAGCATTAGGAACACCAACTGAAAATTATTTTTAGTCACATTGCAACATTAGTATGCATTATTATAACACTCTCATAACCAATGTGGTATAAATCAGGTATCCACAAACTATAACCTCGCCCAAGCCAGTCCATCGCCAGCTAAGAATCTTTTTCACATTTTTAAAGGGTAGTTTGAAAAAAATATATAACAGAAGAGAAGAAAATGGGACAGAGGCCATATAAGGCCTGCAAAATCTAAAATATTTACTATTTGACTCTTTACAGAGAAAGTTTGACAAATCCTAGTATAAATTCTTCCCAGCCCTTCCCTAAAATTTAGAATAACAGAAGTCTAGTAATACTCAAGAAATGTTGATATTAAATTTTATACAATTATATTTAACAGATGCAACCTCCTTGTGTCTAGCACAGTGCTATATATGAGTAAATAATAATGAATTCATTTTTGCTACTCCTCTTGTCTTTTTAATTTAGTTAATTTGTTAATAATTAATAACTTAATTATTAATTTATTAATAATTCGTTTAATTTGGTGGTTTAGCTCGTGTTTTCTGATACACATGTAAGCCATTCAACTCATTACAAATTAATCTAGAACATTGGATCCTAAAACTCCTAAATAAGCAAAGAAGTACTAAAATACATTGGGGTTCTGTTACCAACTTGGAACTGGATATGAGAAAGGACTGAGGAAAAGTGGTGTGGGGAGGAAGACATGGGGAAAAAGAGAGAATCTAAAGTGAAAAGAGCGTCTCCTGGGTGGTTCCGTCAGTTGTGTCTGACTTGATTTCAGCTCATGTCATGATCTCACGATTCCTGGGTTGGAGCCCCTTGTCGGGCTCTGTGCTGAGGGTACGAAGCCTGCTTACCGTTTTTCTCTCTCCCTCTGTCCCTCCCCCACTCACTTTCTCAAAGAAAGAAAGAGGCAGAACAGAGGGAGGCCTATATGAAGCAGAGAAGCCAGTTTGGAGAATGGATCTCTCAGTTCCCTTGGCTTAGCCTAAGAGCTGACCCTCCATTTATTGCCATTGTTGAGCAGTGTTGAGCATATGCAGACCCAGTTTTTCTTCCCCACTGCTTTTTAAGTTTTCCAAATATGTGGAAAGGTTGAAAGAATAATGTAATGAATGTACAAATAATTGTCAGTATCTTGTCGTACTTGTATATTTCTCATATTTTTGTTTCCTGTACTGTTTGAAAATAATTTTTGGAATTATTACACTTCACAGCAAATACTTCAGCATATATCTCTCTCTTTTTTTTTTTTAATTTTTTTTTCAACGTTTATTTATTTTTGGGACAGAGAGACAGAGCATGAATGGGGGAGGGGCAGAGAGAGAGGGAGACACAGAATAGGAAACAGGCTCCAGGCTCTGAGCCATCAGCCCAGAGCCTGACGCGGGGCTCGAACTCACGGACTGCGAGATCGTGACCTGGCTGAAGTCGGACGCTTAACCGACTGCGCCACCCAGGCGCCCCTATATATCTCTCTTAAGAATAAATCTATTACGTCTTTTTGATCACTAACAAATACCCTGAATTTGTTGTGTACTGCTTGTGTGAAAAAAGAAACAGTGATGTCTCTGATGTTTTTTCTTTTAACATTTAAAAATTTTATGTGCCACATATTACATGTTAAACTGAAATAAACTGAAATAAACTGAAATATACTGAAATAAACTGAAATCTGTAATATTTACTTTTTCTCCTTTTTTTTTTTTCTCCAGGGAGGAACTGATCTTATAATTAATAGCTATGGTCCTATAATTAAAAACAACTCTAAGAAAAAATGGCTTTTTTTCCAAGATTCCAAGAAGACAAAAGTTGAACAGGTAACCCATCTAAATGAGAAAAATTTTTGGCAACCCATGGTATTATGAAATGATAATTAAAAAGAGAGGGAAATGTAAATGAATGCTTTAATTTTCATTTCTCTCTGGATATGATTTTATTAATTTCGAGCATGACTCTATGGAAATCCATGGTGCGTGATCACCGAAGTGACAGTTGGAATAGTAATCAGAGCTGTGGTTTTCAGCAGGGAAAGGGGGACAGTGGAGAAAGGGATGGGGCAGGAATATGCATCAAAAATTACTGAAGAAGCCTTGGGACACTTCTGATGTACAGCCACTTGGGTGGGGAACTACTGACTTAGATAATCCCTTTGTGATGATGGCCTTTCACCCATGTATTTGAACAGATTGCTATCTCAAAATATATAGAATATGTAAAACCATATATTATTTTTCAAGAGCACTCTATCATCACTGACAGTGTCTTATGTATTGTTGTCTAGCCTCAAAGAAGATTTGCTCAAGCGGTCTGCTTTTACCAGCCAGGCACTACTGTGTTAATCAGCGATGAAGACTCTCCCAGCTCCCCAGGTCAGACAACCAGCTTCCCAAGACCCTTTGGTGTTGTAGCTGATACTGAGCATTCAGCGAATAGTGAAGGCAGCCACGAGACTGGGGATTCTGGGAGGTTCTCCCACGAGTCCAATGATGAGATACACCTGTCCTCAGTTATAAGCACCACGCCCCTGACCTCCAGTTCCTTTGCTGGCAGTGATTCAGGTGGAGATCCCTCAGCGAGGAAGGGTGAAGACCCTGCAGTGCCGTTAGATGCTGAGCAAATGTCCCCGTCAGTTCTGCAGCCACCATCGGCCATGCTACGCTTTGATAAGAATGATTTTCCAATCTAGAGAGCCATGTTCAGGTATTCTCGCCTTTAAGTCTGTTCGAAGGACAATGAACAGGGAGCCAAAGCCTTTTGTGAAAATTTGGATGTCTTATTGGGTATTTCAGCTTTTTTTTTTTTTGAATGTGTTTTGTTTTTTATTTTTAAACTCACGTATTTTGAATGTTTGTCAGCAATGTGAAAAGACAGTCAAGATATTTGACTGGATTATAAAATATATCACTGGAGCAAAGGGAAGACTTTTGAAAGCCCCTTTGCTGACTATCTACCTCAGTTTGCCAGATGGCAAACTCAGAAGACAACTTAGTTACCTCGTTTATTGTGATAGTTTATCTCAGCTACATAACCAATGATACTTCCTAGTAGCATTTTGTTTTCATTGCTGTGTGTGTAGTGTGTGTGATCAAAGGAGTCATATAGGTATATGGGTAAGAATGTTTATCTGAAGCTCTGATTTTTTTAAAGAAAGCTGTGACATCTGCATGGTTTGGATAATTTAATACCTCTGGCTGTGCAGACTGTCAAACCACAGAGAAGAGAAAAAGTGGGACTGTTGATTTTAATGAATGATCAAAACAAAGAAAGTGTCTCTCTTTTGAGAATAGAACTATTCAGTAGCATATAGAGAATACTATTGTTTCAAGGGCCTTTATGTTTTGGGCATTAGAGTCTGAGTGCTTTATCTGCTGTACCCCAACCTCAGCCTGCCTAGAGCCGTGCCTTTTCCCCCTTCCCCTTTGCCTGACAGTTGGCCAAAGGCCGCACTGTGTAGTTTGCAAAGCATCCTCAACATTTCCAGAATTAGTTGTAAACCTCCATGCAGAAAACAGATTTTTAAAGAGAATCAGTTAGGCTTTTGGTTTTGTTTTTAATCCCACCTTGGCTTTAAAAAAAGGGGGGGTAAAGAAATTTCATAAAATTTTAAGAATAAAGATAAATACAACAGTAGACCATAAAATGAACTAGAGGTTATCATGGTAACAGTGCCTTCTGTTTTATATTATGAAATTCTTTGCCTTATACCTTTTTAATATTCATGAAGTTATTTAGGACAGGAATACAAGAAGTTGCCTTAAGAGTTTCTTGGATTTTATCAGTAACTGTTTTTGATGTATAGCATCTTATCAAAGCATTTTAGTTTGTTCTTATGCAGGTTTTGTTTAGGGATAAGTATTCAGGGCTCTACCACCTTTCTTGTATTTTCTTGAATTCTTAAGAGAATTTGGTACTCTATTTAATCTTCTTTCAGTGTCAATGCTGTGAATGTGGAATGCTAACTCCAGGAGTGAGTTAATCCTCTTGCTGGTTTGAAATCAGCAAACTGTTTACTCAGCCACTTAGAATAGGCCTTCTTTCAGTCATGAGTTAGTTACCTACCAGGTACCCAACAGTGGGAGAGGAAAAAGAATTAAACACATGGTGTAGAAAGGGGGCCTCATATATATATTTTTTCATAAGTAGTTCTTCACATTATCTGAAAATGACTTCTGAACCTCATTTTAAAAGGAATCTTAATGGATTTTTCCCTTGAGACCTTTGGTTTATGGGGGTGGGGGACAGGCTGTGCTAAATGGTGTTCTAAAATCAAAAGAATATTACTGGATAATAGTCCCACCTCCATCATCTCCTATCCCATTGTCTGATGATGCATTTCTTCGTTTCTTAGTTTGTAGTTTTGTGCCAAACTGGATGTGTTCAGAAGCAGACCACCATTACGTGCCAGCAATCACTTCTGAACTAAATTCAAAGTCCCCATTTAGTTATCTAAGTCTGGGCTTCATGGCAAAACAAAAAAAAGCAGAGCTTTAGGTGAACAATCTGAGGCAAGGGAAAATGCTGCTCCTGCCTTTATAGCTCCTGTTTTATACTACCTCCTTTTAAAGTTATTCTAGTGTTATTTTTTTCCTGTACTCAGGGAACATTTTGTTACTTTTAAGCTGCCTCATGCAAGCATGGGCAAATTGACAGGGTATGGTGTCTTTTGGTTTGTAAGTAGGTATGTGGGGCCAACTTTTATCAGCATCCAAAATTAATGAATACAACGAGTTCATTTTATTTTTTAAACTTTCATTAAAAGGCAAATAAAATCTAAAGTTGAAACATCATCCTTTATGGTTATGGAAGATATGTCCAGGACTGCATGAATTTGAATCATTTTAAAAGCCTAAAAAGATGATCTGAAAGCCCTTAAGGAAAGTATTTTGTTTGGTTGGCTTTTGATGAATAGGCCCATAGTTATTGTAGATCTTTAGGCTATAACTATTTGCTAATTATTTACCAGTACATTTTTACTTTTTTCACCTTTTCATTTTGTTCTTATACAGATTTTTTTCATAATAATCCTGTTACCAAAGAATTTTCAGTAGAAGGTAAAAATTTGACTATAATTTCCCCCCAAATTGAATTAACTAGAAATATCTATAGGTATGAAGCTTATGTAAGTAGTTACTAACCCAAAATAATAGGGTTTATATTGATTGTTGTAGTTAAATAGACTAGTAATTTCAACTACCTTATTGTTACCAGAGCATTTAAAATAAGTTCTTTACCAGCAGATAGTTCCAAAGAATTTCAAGTGTAATTTTTTTTTCTTCAGCAAATAAATCTTCATATACAGTATTAAAGTATTTTTAAATTGTTGAAACTACTTGTTGGAGAGAAAAGAAAATCTTTTCACCAAAGATAAATATTTTGGTCTCATTGAATAAGATATTTAGTATACACCAAAGACTTGTTTTTACTTGGCCAAAGCTAGCTTCTTTGAAGTCTTAAGTCTGAAACTGTAACTAAAACCTGAAGGTTCTCATCTCTCATAGTGGTGTTACTTCGTGGTATTTCATTCCAACAGGGCTGATATGCAAATGGTAACTGTTTTCTTTTCCAAAGACTTACTTGCTGTAAGTACTGACACACGCATGCCATTTTTATGCCAAATATTACAAGATTCTGCTCATCAGTATTTTCATACCAAAGACCATTAAAATATATAGATTAGTCTGTAAGTAAAGATGAGCAGATTTGAAATAATTTTATTTAGAGGCTGTTAGGAATCTAGCTTTAAGTAGCAAAAGATATCAAAGGGCTAAGTTTACATAATTAAAAGCAATACAATTATGTTGGTATTTATCAGTGTTTTTATTCAAGTACTTTTTGTCAGCAAATTAAAAAAAAAACAAACCAAAGATATTTAAGGTTATCTCCACATATAGACATTTATTTGTACATTAAACTGTTGTTTCTTGTTTTTATGTCAACCAAACATGTCTCTCCAGAACCCAGTCTGTATCCAAATAGCATACATAGGGACTTTCCATTAAATCTGCTGATTCAGCCACAGGATGTTTTTGCCAAATGATGTGATTACTTTCCTAATCACCTTGAGTGTGAGATGTCAACAGAAATCTCAGCAAGTTTTTCCATTCCAGAGCATATGGCAATCCCTGAATTAGCCTGTACAGTCTTCCTCTTGTTAAAGCATTACCTGGTTAACTCAGAGGCTTGGAGCAGTCCCTTAATAATAGGGATGTTCTCACCTGTGGGGAGCAGTGAGCTATATAAGCCAAGAAATCATATCACTGTTTAAGTGAGCGTCCTTTGATAGATGTTGAAAGTTGTCCATAAGCTGAAATATTTTAACTGCATCAAGGGAGCCTAATATTTCAAAGTTTAGGGGAACCCTAGATGAAACCAAAATTTTTTAAATGAAATCTGGAGTTTTATATTTTGATTAGCCTAAAAGCAAGGACACAGCTTTATCCACTAAGTAGCTTATAAAAGATCTGCTTTGGCACACCAGGGCAATTAGATGCTCAGTGAAATGCCTTTATTTGCCTTTGCTTCAAACAAGAACAGTGCCAGCATTGGAAACAATGACAGTGATTTGCATTAGTTTGTCTAGACTTTGTTAAGGACTTCTGCCAGAAACTTGCTCATGTTGACTACTCAGGATCATTTGTCAAGTCCATATGAAGACACCTTTGAGGAGTGTCACAAAAAAAGATGAAATTGAAAGTGTCTTTGTCTGTTTTTAATGCAAGAATATCCAGATGTGGTTCCACTTGAGTGGTGGCTACTGTGATTCACATATATGTTTGTATTTCATTGAATGTACATTTTTAATACTGAATGTAAAAGAAAAAGTTCCAAATATATGGAAAAGAGTCATGATCTTTCTAAGACTAAACATATATTTTGTAAACTTTGTTCCTGACAATATTTCACATGGATCTCTGGTAAAATTGCTTTGGTTTAATAGTCAAAATAATTTTTGTGGGCTGTGAGCACAGAGTAAAGGGTTCTGGAGATCACCATATACAACCACTTGTCTAAATGTGACTTTTATTGATGTTTAGAAGAACACATACATAGAATTCTGTGTTAAGTTGATTTATGCTCAGGACATAAGATCACAGGCTAATGCAATGTGTATGTTTGCAGGCTTTAATCTTCTCAGGCAGTTTCCCTTTTTATGCCTTTGAAAGTGTTTAAGATCATGACAGTCTTGCATTTTTATCAGATGCTGTATTTTCTTAAGGCTGCTGTAACAAATTACCACAAAGTTAATGGCCTTAAAACAACACAAATTTATTATCTTACAGTTCTGTAGGTCAGACCTACAGTTCTGTAGGTCTCAGGGGATAAATCAAGGTCTGTTTCCTTGTGTTTTTTTTTTTCTGGCTTGTAGAGGCTGTGGACTCTTCCCTCCATCTTCAAAGCCAACAATGTAGCATCACTCTGACGCTGATTCCATCATCCCTCCTTTTCTGACCCTAACCAAGAAAGGTTCTCCAATTTTAAGGACTCATGTGATTACATTGGGTCCACCTGGATAATCCAGGGTAATCTCCCCATCTCCAAATCCTTAACTTAATCACATCTGCAAAGTCCCTTTGCCACATATGGTGGTAACATGTTGAGAGTCCAGGGATTTGGGTGTGCACTTCTGTGAGTGGCCATTATTTTGCCTACACTATTACTATAGAATTTTCATACACAAAATGTGCATTACAGAAATTGGAAGTCTGATGTACCCCTTAGGGATCTTCAAAAGTTCAAAGCTATGAAAACCTTGCATTATAGCTTATCAAATGTACACATTAAACTTTCTGTCTAGATCACTTGCAAAAAACAATTCAGCTTTAAACTTTTTGAATATGTGCTTTGTAAGTTTAACATCTCATTTCTGTGTGTTTAACAGAAAGTTTCCTAAGTATTTGGCTCTTACTTACGGAAGTTCATCAGAAATTTTTGATAAGTGTTCATATAGTTGAACTTTCTGCTTTTCCCTCAAGTAATTATGTTGTTTGGGGAGGGTTGGGGGAAAAAGACCTCAAACATAGGGACTCAGTAGATGAACAGGGTCATGCTCATGTTCATTCATTATCTTCTAAAAGCATATTTACAACATGCAGCCTTTCTACCTTTTTTTAAAATTTTTGTTTTTGAGAGAGAGAGAGAGAGAGAGAGAGAGAGAGAAAGAGAGAGAATAAGTGGGGGAGGGGCAGAGAGAGAGGGAGACACAGAATCGAAAGGAGGCTCCAGGCTCTGAGCTGTCAGCACAGACAGAGCCTGACAGGGGGCTGGAACCCATGGACTGGAAGATCATAACCTGAGCCAAAGTCAGAAGCTTTAACTGACTGAGCCACCCAGGCACCCCACCACCTTTCTACCTTTTAAATCAGGTTTATTTCTTCAGCTTCACCAGCTGTTTTATTTAAAGTTTGGTAACCCCTTGATTTCCCATCAACCTCAGCAAGAGCTTCCACTCACTTTATCAGCATGTGCAAATCCTAAGCAATGTTATTTTCCTTGTTATTCTCTGTGTTTGATTTCAGTTGTCCCTTTTCCTGGAAAGCTTTAGATTTCACAGCTCTAGTTGGTTCTAACTCCTGGATATTCAAGTGAAGCATTCTTTCAGTTTTGAAAGAGTTTCTAATTCTACCTTAATTTTCAGTATATCTTAACTAAGGAGATAAAGCTATCTCCATCATGGGGTGGAGACCATGATGACATTTTGAGTAGGGACAAGAGTGCTGGTCATTTGTCAGCTGCTTTTGACTCTAATCTCTAGGAAGAGATAATGTGATTTAGTGAGCATTTGCAGTATGCCAAACACACACTTCATTTCTACAAACTACTACATTCTGCAAAACAAGTATTTCCCCCCATTTTAAAGATCAGGAAACTGACATTTAAAATATCTAACTTGCCAAAGATCACAGCTAGTTAAGTGGCTTAGCCAAGATAGGATTTCTACTAGGATACATTTTCTCAGCTAAGAAATTATATTTAATTACCAAGGCTCATGGTATGTTCCACTGTGTCAACACAGCCTGCCCACATAGTAATAGCCAACCAACAGAGAGAAGTCTAAGTTGTGTCCATTTATTCACAAGGGGAATTTAGGAGACTGAGCTGTAACTCACCTCCTGTCATCTCCTAACCTCTGTCTTTTCTCTGTTCAAACTTTCAATTTCTCTTGCCAAAATTATGCCTGAAAACTGATGCTTGTGCCTAGGGTTGCATTAGAAATAGAGTAGTCATGGTTTCTGGAGTCCCTATCTATTAAAGCATTTGATATATTAAGTATTCAGAATTGAAGTTTATCTTTTGTGATTTTTCTATAGTCCCTGTGTCCAAACAGGAATTTATTAACTGGAAAAAGCCAGGCGTGTAACCAATCATCCTTCCTTGCTAGATCTGAAGAGTCAGTGGTTTTTATATGAATTACAACCTAATTAAATCTTCACACTAATTTAGGAGGGAGCAAAGTTGAGGGAGGGTCATATAATAGAACAAGTATTAGTTACTGGAGCACCTAAATTCTAATCACTTACCATTTTGAGAATTGGCTAGTAAGAAAGTTCCTAACCTACCTCCGTTCCTTCTCTGTCCATGAAATGAGGATAATTTGTTGTGCAGAAGGAAGCAATAGTACTTTGAAAACTTAAAAGGAAATTCCAGTGTAAATACTTGTAATCTGAAAGTCATTTCTGTGAGGGTGTGAAACATTTAACAGATTTTTTTTTCCTTTACAGGTCAGCCTTTTCAATGACATTTTTCCTATGCTAAAATGAAAAATGTTTGCATTGCCTATGTAGGCACCAAAAACTAACAGACAAAAGTGGTTGTAAAGATAAAGACTAGTATTTAAACACTCATCTGTAATGTAGGAAAATCTATAAGAGGAAATGGGAATTGACAGTACTTTTTGAGAGTAGTACTAAACATGAAATCATCTACCTCAATTTAAATCTTTCATTTTTTTAAAGATGATATTATTCTACATTTTATTATGGTGTTATTTACATGACTGTATACAATTACCAAATTCCATCAAAATTTACTCTTTAAACTGATGTATTACATAATTTAAACTATATATCAACAAAGCTGGAAAAAAGTATTCTTCTACAACATGATTTTTCATAGTAAAAAAGTTCATCAGAGATAATTAAGACTTGTTTGAATGTACCCCATTCCCTCACAGCTACTAAACTTAAATATCTTTCAGGAATTGCCATAAATGAAATTTCTTATGAAAAGCATTCTATAAAGAGCTTCCTAGCTTAACTTGGATAGCCTCTGTAATTATTCAATATCTTGCTTTTTAAAATATCAGTTTAATATGACTTTTAAAAAATTATATTTACATTTTATATTTATATTTGTGTTTAATGCTTCTCTATTCCTATTAGTTTATAAAGACCATGAAAACAGGACTCATGAATTTTTAATTTTAGCCTTAGATGCCTGACATCATTCCTGGAATCCTGGGTATTCAAGCAATAGTCAAAATTCAAACCTAAAGCAAGGACCTCCAGGCTTCTCTTTCCTTACAGTTTCCATTTATTGTGGAGGCTTTTTTGGTTAAAAATTAGACCATATACTAGGGAACTTACTTCCAGACTACTACACTGAACATAGAGTACTATGAGGTAAGATGTCAATAAGGATCCTACAGCTTCCGAATCTTGATTGTAGAGGAATCGCCATAGCAGCCAATCTGGTGTTGATGGTGACAGTCATCTGGGAACCTTAGTTCCTATCCATTGTGCTTATCCATGTGGTCTCTCCAGATAGGCTGGTTCAGGCTTCCCCCACAGCGCAGTGACTGGGTTCCATTGCCATGCATCCTTGAAAAAGACAGGAAGTTTATTTATGGAGTGGGAGCTGTAGCTGTTATTGTGAGTTGGCCTTCAGCACCAAAGAGCAGCTTGATGGATCCTCCTTCCTTTTGACATCAGCAACTCCCTACCCTCACCAGTTCCGCCCAGGGCCCAAGAGGACACTGGGTAGGCAACTCTGGCCAGGAGCCACTGTGGGGCTAGTGTGCAGGCTCCAGAGTGCATCATGTCCCTGGACTTCCCGGGCTGAGCCTTGCCTCAGCCATGTCTCTCTGCTCCTCTAAATCTTTTATTTTTTTTTTTTGATATTTTGGCTTCTTAAAGATTTTAAAGAGTCAAATATCCCCAGAGGGGGTAGATAGGTGAGGAGAAAGTGCACTTTTAGGGTTCTCTAACATCTACTTTTTCAAGGTTACCAAACGTCTTAACAGTTCTCTAAACTATTTGGAGTGAATTTTCTAGAGGGCAACACCTACTGGCATCTATATGTAGATTACTTGTCTACCTTTAAAGCTTCTTGGGAAGCATTAATGATTATCATGAATCTGAACATCTTTGCAGATTTACTCGTTTATATCTTGTAAGTAGTTCATGGCATATAGACACAGTTCTAACTCCTAAACCATCCTTAAAAATTTATGCTACAGAAGTTTATTTTTCTACAGAACCGTCTTTAAAACAATAAAAATATTTTAAATTTTTACCTAAAACCTTCTTATTCCTGTTACCACATTCTATTTATTCTGTTTGCAAATGAAAATGATTGATGATTAGCAACTTGAGCCTGTTAAAGGAATTTGCAAAGCCTGAATACACACACATTGCCTTAGCCTATCAGTAGAGTAGAGGGCATATATTACCTAAGTTTGTCTGTTTGTTGCTGTTGTTGGACGAAATTTTATGTCTGTGTATGCGCTATTTTTTCTATTTTTTTCAAAGATGTGAATTAAATGAAAGTGTGGGAGCCAGCTATATTATTTCATATTATGGGTGTTCTGGATCCTTTCACTCTGTATACCAATTTCTTGTAAGGGCAGCATTTGCAGACTAGCTAATGGACTCTAGAGCTGAGCTATTTTAATTTTATACTTGACTCAGGGGATCAGCTCTGTGAACTCCATTGCATGAAGAAAGCAAATGTTTGCCTTGATTTTGAATGTACCTTTTTAATGTCTTCTTAAAACTTATTTTGTTTAATAATGTGGGTTTGTTTTCTTTTTCTAGCATCATAGTAAATATTGCCTAGTATTTCCCCTCTCCCCAGGGTAGTTTATATACTATCCTACAGGTCATGCCAAAAATGAGTAAAAGTTTAAATGCCAAAATGTTTATGAAACTGCTGTCTAAATACTGATTGATTGCACAGTTTAAATAAAAGTTTTCCTTAGTTATAAAAAAGAAAAGAAAAAGAAAACATGTGTCCTTTTACCTTCTTTTTCTTTTGGGGAATGGAGAATAAATGCTTTCACTTTATAGAATGATGACTTTTATATCCTGGTATGGGATGATTATAGAGTCCACTCCAAGCAAAAGGAATAGAGCCTAACTAATGCATCTAAGAATTGTTTTCATCGGGCATTTACTGAATAGCAGCAAGGAAATAACAACTTCCCCTTTCCAGCAGATGGCTGATCACCTCAGGAACTAAATAGTAGGTAGCCTAAAAGCTAAGGGCTCATCCAGATAGATACAGTTCTAGTTCAGGTTAAAGTTTCTGTTTTTTATATGTAAAACATCTGTACAGTAAAAGACAACTATAAACAAAGTTAAAAGGCCAGTGAGACACTGGAAGAAAATATCACTAATATACAAAATGACCCTGTAAATCAGTAAGAAAAAGGACAAATGAAGAGAAAATTTGGCAGTGGATTAGAAATCCACAGAGAAAGAACTAAACTAGCCAATAAAAAGGTGTTCTGTGTCACCAGCAATCACGGAAATGCAATTAAAAATGACACTAAAAACATGTTTGCCCAGCAGATTGGGAAAACTAAAATGTTTGATAACAACCAATGATGGCAAGGATGTGGGAAAATGAGCACTCATTAGCCATTGGAGGGAGGGTGACTTGGCTGCACCTTTGAAAGAGTAGTTTGGCAGTATTAAATAGTGTTTTAAATGCATACACCCCACAAACTAGTAATCCCACTTCGACCTCCTCCTACAGAAATGATAGCACAGGCACTCATATAAACACTCAAGGATTCTCATAGCAACATGGCTGATAAGAGTAAAAAAGAATTTGGAAAAAGGCCTAAATGTTCCTCAATAATGTTCAAATAAAATATAGTACATCCATACTATGAAAATACTCTGCAGCCATTTGACAAGAGGCACATCTATATATAACAAGATAAGAAATATGAAGGTATGCAATGATATTTCAGAATAAGCCCATTTTTATAAATAACAGTTTGTTGGTATATGCCCCAAAAGGCTGGAGGAAAATACCCAGATGTTACAGTAAGCACCTACCAGTAGGAGCATGAAGGGATTTTCATGATATCCATCATCCACAAGTGTGTTGTTAGATTTACTTTTGTGATTAGAAAAACAATAAATAGTTAATCGTTTTTCCTTTTAAAAATTGTTTTTGTTTTTTTTCTTATTTAAAAAGGTTAAGGGGCGCCTGGGTGGCGCAGTCGGTTAAGCGTCCGACTTCAGCCAGGTCACGATCTCGCGGTCCGTGGGTTCGAGCCCCGCGTCGGGCTCTGGGCTGATGGCTCAGAGCCTGGAGCCTGTTTCCGATTCTGTGTCTCCCTCTCTCTCTGCCCCTCCCCCGTTCATGCTCTGTCTCTCTCTGTCCCAAAAATAAATAAAATTTGAAAAAAAAATTTTTTTTTAAAAATAAAAAGGTTAAGAAATATTGAAAATCCACTAAAAATCTAGAAATAACAGAAAAAATATATTAGAAAATGAATAGAATTTCTAGAAATAAAAAGGTACAGTCATTGAATTTTTGAAAATATGTTAAACAGCATAAAATACAGTGAAAGAATAGCCTAAAACTGGAAGATAGATGTAAGGAAATTATCCAGGATGCAGCACAGAGAGATGAACAGAAATATAAAACAGAGGTAAACCTAGAAGATCCAACATACATCTGATAGCCACTTTAAAATGAAAGACTAAAGAGAATGAAGGATAAGCAATATTCAAAGAGAAAATTAGTAATTTATGAAATCATCAGATTCAAGAAGTACAAATCTCAATCTAAAAGCATAAAAATAAATCCATACCAATACATTTTAGTGAAACTGCAGAACAACAAAGATACAGAGAAGAACTTAAAGGCAGGTGGTGGGGGGAAGATGATACAGATTGCAGTGAAAGGATTTCTCAGTGACAATAAAAGAAACAAGAAGATGGTGGTACAGTATCTTCAAAACATTACAAAGAAAAATAACTACAATATGGAGTTCTATACCCAGATAAACTATCACTTAAATGTTAAAGGTAAATAAACATAATTCTAGATGAAGATTGAATGTAACCACCCTTGCTTAATAATAGTAAAGTATATACTTCAGAAAGAAAGAAATATAATCCACAAGGAAGATATGAGAAGCAAGAAGCAATGATGAGCTGGAAATACAAATCAAAAAGACAATGAGGTATCATCCCATATCTACTAGGATGGTTATAATCAAAATGACAGATAATAACAAGTTTTGGCAAGGATGTGGAGAAATTAGAATACTTATAACTGCTGGTAAATATGTAAAATGATGCAGCCATCATGAAAAATAGTTTAGCAGTTAAACAATGAGTTGTCATTTAACCCAGAATTCTCACTCCTAGGTATATACCCAATAGAAATGGAAATACAAAATCTTGTACAGACATATTCATAGCAGCATTATTCATAACAGCCGAAAAGTGGAAACAACCCAAATGTCTATCAACTGATGAATAAATGGATTGTGATGTATCAATTCAATGAACTGTTACTCAGCAATAAAAAGGCATGAAGTCCTGGAGTGCCTGTGTGGCTCAGTCAGTCCAACTCTTGATTTCAGCTTAGGTCATGATTTCATAGTTTGTGGGTTCAAGCCCTGTGTCAGGCTGTGTGTTGGCAACATAGAGCCTGCTTGGGATTCTCTCTCCCTCTATCTCTGCCTCCCCCCCACCAAAATAAATGAATAAATAAATAAACTAATAAACTTAAAAAAAGGAATGAAGTACTGATAAATCCTACAAGGATAAATTTTGAAAGCATGCTAAGTGAAAGAAGCTAGTCAAAAAACCCACATATTGTGGATTGGAATCCACATATTGGAATCACACACGTATTGTGTGATTCCATTTATATGGAATGTTCAAAATAGGTAAATCAATAGAGACAAAAATATACTAGTGGTTGCACAGGACTGGAGGTTGTAGAAAATGGGACATGACTGATGGTGGGAATAGGGTTTCTTTTTGGGGTGACAAAAATGTTCTAAAATTATTGTGATGGTGGTTGTACCACTGTGTGAATATACTAAAAACCATTGAATCATACCCTTCAAGTGGGTATGTTATATGGTATATGAATTATACCTCAGTAAAGCTGTTTTTACCAAAAAGCCATGATGAGCAAAGACATAGAGAAATGTGGATAAATCTAAATCAGCATTGACTGTATAAAGCAAAAATATAAAGACCTTCTAAAATACAACAATAAAAAGACCAACAATCCAACTTAAACATTGGCAAAGGAGTTGACATTTCTCCAAAGGAATGTGCAAATGGCCAACAAGCATATGAAAAGATGCTCAACATCCTTAGTCAATGGAGAAATGCAAATCAAAAGCACAATGAAATACCACTTCACTCCTACTTGGATAGCTATAATAAAAATTTTAATTTTTTAAAGGAAATAAATACCGACAAAGATATGGAACCCTCATACACTGCTAGTCAGAACATAAAATGGTGCAACCACTTTGGAAAATGGTTCAGCTTCCTCAAAAAAGCTTAACATAGAATTACCATATGAGCTAGGAATTTCACTGCCAGATGTATACCTAAAAGAATGAAAACAAGGACTGAAACAGATACTTGTACACCAATTTTTATTGACAGCATTATTCACAATAACCAAAAGTTAGAAACAACCTATGTCCATCTACAGATAAATAAAATGTGGTGTATTTATACAATGGAGTATTTTTCAGTCATAAAAGAAGAATGGAGTTCTGACACGTGCTACAACATTGATGAACCTTGAAAACATTACCACTTCTATTTAACAATGTACTATAATAGCTAGACAACATCACATGGGTTGGTAGGTAGGATTGCAAAGGAAGAAACAAAACTCATTATGTGTATATGATGTGATCACCTACATAGGAAATCCAAGAAAAATCTATAAACAAACTATTAGTCCAAATAGAGGAGTTAAGTAAGATTGATGGGTATAAGATCAAAATACAAAGTGCAAATGAGTTTCTAAATATCAACAACAAACCCCTAGAACATGTAGCTTTATTTTATTTTATTTTAAAAAATATGTTTATTTTTTTTTTTTGAGAAAGAGAGAAGGAGAATCCCCAGCAGGCCCCAAGTTGTCAGAGAGCCTGGTGTGGGGCTTGATCCCACAAACTGAGATCATGACCTGAGCCAAAATAAAGAGTGAGCCACCGGGGGCACCAGGGTGGCTCAGTCAGTTAAGTGTCTGACTTCAGCTCAGGTCATGATCTTGCAGTTTGTGAGTTCAAGCCCCATGTCAGGCTCTGTGCTGACAGCTTGGAGCTTGGAACCTGCTTTGGATTCTGTGTCTCCCTCTCTCTCTGCTCCTTCCCCACTCACACTCTGTTTCTCAAAAATAAACATTAAAAAAAAATTTTTTTTTAAGAGTTGGGTGCACAACTGACTGAGCCACCCATGCGCCCATAGAACATGTAATTTTTTAAGTGTTCGTTTATACTTATATATAAATTATTTATATTATATAATAAAAAAAATGTTTATTTTTGAGAGAGAAAGCACAAGTGGGGAAGGTGCAGAGAGAGGAGGAGACAGAAGATCCAAAGTGCAGGCCTCAAATTCACAAGCCATGAGATCATGAACTGAGCTGAAGTCAGATGTTCAACTGACTGAGCCACCTCGGCGCCCCTAGAATGTGTAATTTTAAAGAAAAGCATAATTTACTATATCAACAAAAATTAAGGATTAAGAATATAACATAAGGGGGCCCCTGGAATTCTCTTGGAATTCTCTTTCTCTCTCTCCCTCTCTCTCCGCCCCCTCCCACTCACACTCTCTTCTCTCTCAAAATAAATAAACTTTAAAAAAAATACATAACATACCAAATATGTATAACACTTTCATGGAGAAAATTACAAAACTCTATTGAAGGACATGCTTGAACACCTATTTAAAGAAGGAGATAGGACATGTTTATGGACAGGAATATTCACTATCTTAAAAATGTCAATACTTCCTAATAAATCTATATATTTAAGGCAGTTCAAACGAAAATCTTAATATGGTTTCTCACAGAAATTTCCATATGAAAAAGGTAATATTAGTAGAAGCCTACCTTATGCCAGAAATGGGAAAAGCCTTAAAGACCAGATTGTGAAAAGTACAGCTAAATTGTTAAACTTTAGAAGAAAATAAATTTTTATATCAAGATAGGCAAATGTATTTTAAAAATGTGCTTAACTAAAAGCAAAAACTATAACTAAAAGATGGACAATTCAACTACATTAAAATTTATAGCCTCTCCATGACTAAAGATAACCTAAACACAATTAAAAGCAAACTGTGTACTGGAAGAAGCTATGTGCAAATATCAACCTCACAGGTTTGGTATCCAGACATATAAAGAATTTCAAAAAAAGCAATAAGAAAACTTCAAGCCACACAATAGAAAGATGGGCGTGGGTATCTAAATAGACAATTCACAGAAAAGGAAATCCGAATGGCTTACAAACCATTTGGTAATTAGAGAAATGCATCTAAAACAATGAAATAACTCTTCACACCCATGATATTGACATACATGAGAAAAGGCTGACAATAATAACTTGGCAAGGATGGGAAGCTCTAGGATCCCTTATACTCTTCTAGGAGGATATAAACTGATGAAATTACTTTGAACAGCATTTTGGCAACTTCTAGTAATTGCATTGTTAGGCACCTATTCTAGAAAAAAAAAACTTGCACATGTGCACAAAAAACAAACACAAAATTGTCCCTGGCAGAACTATTCATAATGGTAAAAATGTAGAAATAACCTGTCCCTCAGGAGAACAACTTAAACAAACTATTGTTTGGTTAAATTGTTGAGTATTATCTAGCAGGTAAAAAAACAACTATTCATACCACCATAAACCAAGATTTACTATAAAACCACAATCAAGACAGTGTATTAGAGAACCAGATTCCTATATATAGACACCCAATTTTGCCAAAAGCACCAAGTAAGTTCAATAAATTTAAAATTTACAAATGTTAGATTTAGTAGCTTCCTTTTTTATTAAAAATTATTGCTTGAACAAGGCAAGAATCCATTTAAATATACAATGTTTTAATGTTCCAGTTCACAAGGGCAGCAAACAAGTATTAAAAACAGAATTTTAGGGGTGCCTAGGTGGCTTAGTGAATTAAGCCTCCGACTGTCGATCTCAGCTCAGGTCTTGATCTCAGGGTCGTGAGTTCAAGCCTTGCCTTGAGCTCTGCACTGGGCGTGAAGTTTACTTAAAACAAAAAACAAAAAAACAAAACAAAACAAAAAAACAGGTATGCCTGGGTGGCTCAGTCAATTAAGCGTCCTACTCTTAATTTCGGTTCAGGTCATTATCTCACTGTTCTTGGGACTGAGTCCAGAGTCAGGCTCTGTACTGACAGTGCACAGCTCGCTTGGGGTTCTTCCTCTCTCTCTCTTCCCCTCCCCCATGCTCTCTCTTTCCCTTTCTCTCAAAAATAAACTTTTTTTAAAAAACTCAGAATTTTAAAAAATATGCAAAAGACATATGCAAGACCTGTATCAGGGATTTTTATCTAAAGAGACTTTTTCAAATCCCTAAACACCTTCCCTTCAAACCCTCAACCCCAAGATTCTCATATAACCCTTTATTAAGATTCAGTTTCACAAGAAGAAAGAGATAAACTGAAAATAGCAGTGACTTGAACAAAACAGAAGTTTACTTCTCTGTTGTCAGGAAGACTGGAAGTGATCAATGCAAGGCTGGTTAGGGATTCAACAGTGTTAGGGTTGCAGGCTTTCTTTATCTTTTTACTCCATGTATGCATGGGTTCCATTTTGAGTTCATTTACGGTCATATGTGGCTGCTGGAGCACCATTATTACATTCACATCCTGTTCCAGCTGACATACAGGAAAGAAGGGAACGGCTCCCACTTTTAAGGACACTTGCATCTCATTGCTCAGATCTTAGTCAACTGTTGCACCTTTCTGCAAGACACCCTAGAAAAGAGAGTCTTCGTTCTAGGCAGACATTTTCCCAGCTAAACACAGAGTTCTGTTACTCTGAGAAGAAAGGAAGGAAAGAAAGGAGGAAGGGAAAGACAGAAGGAGGAAGTCCACTGAGACACAAATTGCAGCTTCTGCATCTCTGCTGCACCATTGAACTGCTACGAATCATTTAATGCAAAATATTCTGGATGACAGGACATGCTCTCGGTGGCTGTGGATGGGATGGAAGCAGAAAAAACATTGAAAACCACTGACCCCTAGGAAGAAGGAAATAAAAACAAGTTACTGAAGGATATATAAGTTTACTTTTTACAGGGCAGTTTGGCAAGAAAATAAAATTTATGTACAAGAATGTTTAGCACAGTTTATAATAGGAAAAATGGAAACATCCTGTCTCATCAATAGAGACTGAAAAATTAAATTACAGTATATCTATATAATGGAATATGATGATGCCATGGCAAAGAATAAGGCATATCTTTATTCATAGTTGTGGAAATAAACATGTAATATAATCAAGTTCACATAACAGGTATGTATAAGTTGATTCTATTTTTGTAAGAAAATAGAGACTAAATACAATAATAACAAGCATTTACATAGCCCTTACTATGTATCAGGCACTATTCTAAGCACTTTATGTACATTAATTCATTTAATCCTCACAACCTTATTATTGTCCCTCTGTTGCAGATGAGGACACTGAGGCATGGAGAGGCCAAGTACTTTCCCAACATTATACAGCTAATATACATTGAAGCAGTATTTGAGATCAGGCAGCTGGATCCAGGAATCAGAAAGGTTAACCACTATACATATACTGACACTATACCACTATACATACTGCCTACATATGTTTACACATATATTCATGCTGAGATCAATACATACATAAAAGAAAATTGAAAATTAGAAAATTTTTACTTTTTGTATTATTCAACCCTCCCTGACTTCCTTCAATCCTTACCTCTCTCTGTCTCAACCTTTTTTACCTCAATTCCCTCCAACCAAGCCTTATAAGAGCTATCTACAGTATCTATTGTATTAGGTATTAACTAATTATAAGCCATAATTTACATTTTAATTTATAACCCTTAAAAAGCAAAGTAATTTTACCATCCAAAAAAATGAAGCCATAATATAATAGTAGAGTGAGAAGTAGTGAGGTTTGCATCTTGGGGAAAGAGGGCTAAAATTCATTGTAATGAATGATGATACACTCTCAAGTTGTCTGTACATGTATACATGAGTGCATGTGTTTGTAATTTGTGTGTGTCAATATAATTTTGAAATTATAAATGAAAGCTGTGCTTTCACATTTTGATTATTTTGTTTTTTGAGTTTTTTTTAATACGAAATTTATTGTCAAATTGGTTTCCATACAACACCCAGCGCTCATCCCAACAGGTGCCCTCCTCAATGCCCATCACCCACTTTCCCATCCCTCCCACCTCCCCATCAACCCTCAGTTTATTCTCAGTTTTTAAGAGTCTCTTATGGTTTGTCTCCCTCCCTCTCTTTTTTTTCCCCTTCCCTCCCCCATGGTCTTCTGTTAAGTTTCTCAGGATCCACATAAGAGTGAAAACATATGGTTATCTCTTTCTCTGTATGACTTATTTCACTTCGCATAACACTCTCCAGTTCCATCCACGTTGCTACAAAAGGCCATATTTCATTCTTTCTCATTGCCAAGTAGTATTCCACTGTGTATATAAACCGCAACTTCTTTATCCATTCATCAGTTGATAGACATTTAGGCTCTTTCCATAATTTGGCTATTGTTGAGAGTGCTACTATAAACATTGGGGTACAAGTGCCCCTATGCATCAGCACTCCTCTATCCCTTGGATAAATTCCTAGCAGTGCTATTGCTGGGTCATAAGGTAGGTCTATTTTTAATTTTTTGAGGAACCTCCACACTATTTTCCAGAGTGGCTGCACCAGTTTGCATTCCTACCAACAGTGCAAGAGTGTTCCCATTTCTCCACATCCTCGCCAGCATCTATAGTCTCCTGATTTGTTCATTTTAGCCACTCTGACTAGCGTGAGGTGATATCTGAGTGTGGTTTTGATTTGTATTTCCCTGATGAGGAGTGACGTTGAGCATCTTTTCATGAGCCTGTTGGCCATCTGGATGTCTTCTTTAGAGAAATGTCTATTACATTTTGCTTATTTTGTAATAAAAGCCCTAATAAATATGGGAACTCAGGGAACTCTTCTCACTGTAGGAGAAGAAAAATACAAAGAGGGGAAAACCACATTAAATTGACTCAGAATTAGAGGTATCTATGTATATTGATATGCATTCATGATTTAATATATATAGTTGAGCTATATGACATTGCATTCTCCCCCCCCCCAAAAAAATAACCTATAATCAGTGACACTTCAGTAGCAATAGCAAACAAAGTACTCAGAGTTTATTTTCTAAATATCATTCCCCACTAAAAGGGATCAAGGCTTCTTGGGGGAAAACTGCTAATTTCAGGGCCGGGGCAGAGACAGTACTGGATTCTAGAACATCTTGTGTCAGAAACTAAGGAAGTGCTCAAAGAATTATGAGATATGTTCAAAAGACCACAGGAATCAGCTGTAAGGCTCTTCATAGCCAAATCTGGGACAAACTGAGTGTCAAAAATGGAAAAATGAATAATATTGCAATCCATTGAATAAGTTTATTCCTTTTGGGGTGATAAAATGTTGTGAATTTAAATAGTGGTGATGGTTGCACAACTCTGAATATACGAAAATACACTAAAAAGTGAATAAAATACTATACACTGAATTGTACATGTTACAACAGTGAATTTGATAACATGTAAATTGTGTCTCCATAAAAAATGTGAATGTACAAAGAAATGGGGGGACTCCAAGGAAGGTTATTGCACAAAGTTGTCATTACCTTGCCTTCTTTTTCCCACTCTTTCCTTCCAAACACACATACAAAACAAAAAGGCTTAAAATTGGCACATTTTCTGTCTTTTAAAAGATATTTCATAAAATGCCAATTGTTCCATATTTACAGTTTGTTGTTTTAACACCAAGATTTGTCATGTTTCTTAGGTAGTCCTGCTTTGCTGTGTTTCATTCACGAGTATGCACATATATTGCTCATTCCCACATGCTCTTAAAAAATTTCTCAAGCACCCACAGTGTTGCAGTCTGCCTATGTTGGCAGTATTTACATCCTGAAAAAAATCTGCCTCTTTTCCCATTGCTGTAAGAAACAGAGCAAAACAAGGCAAAAATCCCACATTACTTTGCCATATTGGTTTCATCAGCTGTCACAGAAGAAGCATGTGATTAACTGCCTTTAAAATCAAAGATCAAAAACAGGTGCCTGACTGGAGGCACCTCTACGTAACCAGGAATGTTTTTAACCAGTCTGCCCCGGGAAAGGTACCACAGACCTTCTTAGGATGGTTATGTGAAATTAAAGTCTTTGGGTGTTGTTTGCAAAAGGCTTGTCAGGTTCATACGACAAACAAAGATCAAGCTGGAGGCCTACATAGACATTTGTTCCTTTCTTGACTTGCAAGCCTCCTTAATATTTTTAAAGAATTACAAATGGCCTATTAATCACTTTTTAAAATTTTCAATATTTATCCAATAAAAATATTTAGAAATAAATCTTAGCTGAAGTAACGTATATTTCAGAATGTATTAATGTAACCTGTATATGGATCTGAAATTTGGTTAATGGAATCTATTGCTTAGCAGACCACCCTGAACATGAGTAGTTAATTATCTTTTTTTCTACCAGCTTTAGAGTAGCTAATACATCTTAAATAGATAACGGATAAACAAAATTATGGAACATTAAGGCTTTGACATTGAATTCTTTGCTAGTATGTTGTTCACTCATTCATTCAAAAAATAATGTTAACTGGGGTGCCTGGGTGGCTCAGTCCATTAAGCATCTGACTCTTGATTTCAGCTACGGTTTATGGGACGGAGCCCAGGCTCTGTGCTAACAGCGTGGAGCTTGCTTGGGATTCTGTCTTTCTCCCTCCCTCTCTGACTCTCTCTCTTTCTCTCAAAATCAATAAATAAACTTAAAAAAATTCTTATTGAGCACCTGATATGTGCTAGACAATAATAAGCAAAAATCAACATAACCCTGGCTCTGATGAATTTCAGAGTCTGGAGGTGAAGATAAAATTTAATCAGGTATTCACAGAAATTAATATGTAATTTCAGACTGAGAGAAGTGTTGAAGGAAAGGAACATGAAAAAACAGAACCTGAGGTAGGTTATAAGAAGGTTTCAATGAGGAGATAAATACTTCAAGGGAAAAAAAAGTAGAGTTGGAGTTCATTGGACTAGGACCAGAGAGAAAAGCATTCTCCAAAGAGGAAACATTTGCAAAGCCCCTGTGGCAGGAGAATGTTGAAGGAAATTTTTAAAAGCCCAGTGCGTTTCAAAAGCAAGGGGAGTGGTACAGGATGAGGCTGAAGAAATCAGTGGAAATCATATTATATAAGCCTTATAGTTCATCTTTAAAAAAAATAAATCTAGTCTTAATTATAATAGCAGTGGGAAGCCATTGAGGAGTTTAATGTAAAGTGATGACAGGATGATTTCTGTGTTTTAAAAAGAGCACTCCACACTCTGGAAAATAGTTTGGCAGTTACTTTCAAACTAAAAATGGACTAACCATACGACCCAGCGATTGCATTCTTGGGCATTTATCCCAGAAAAATGAAGACTTATTTTCACACAGGAATTTGTACATTAATGTTCATAATGGTTTTATTCATATTAACCAAAAAGTAGAAATTACCCATGCAGTCTTTCAATGAGTGAATGCTTTAACTGTGGTATATCCATACCATAGAATATCACTAAGTAGTTAAAAGGAACAAAACATTGACACACACAATCTTGGATGAAATTCAAGGAAATTATGTTGTGTGGAAAAAAAACCTCAAAATGATACATACTGCATGATTTCATTTGTGTGACCTTCATGAAATAACATAATTATAAAAATGCAGAATAGATTTGTGCTTGCCACTGATAAGTTAGAGATGGGAAGTGGGTGGGTATAGCCATAAAAGGATAATACAAGGGAATCTTGCTATCAGGGAGTCTTGTGGTGATGATATCGTCAAATATCTTGATTGTGGTGGTGGTTACACAAGACTACACATGTGATAAAATTGCATAGAGCTCTACACATGCACACAAACATACATAACACACATCAGTGCATGCATAACTGGTAAAATGTAAGTAAGCTCTAGGATTGTACCAATGTCAGTTTCTGGGTTTTGATATTGTACTATAGTTGTACATGATGTTGACATTGGGGGAGGCCAGGGTAAGAATGCACAGGCCTTCCCTGTACCTATAATGAGTCTAAAATTCGAAATAAAAAGGAGCACTCTGTCTACAGAGTAGAAAATGGACTGAATGTAGGTTAAGGTGAATGTGGGAGAAACTACTATGTGATTAGTGTATTAGTCTAGAACAGAGATAAATGGTCATGGCTGGAATTGGTTGGTAGCAGCAGGAATAGAGAAAGAATACATCTCAGAAATATTTAGGAGGTAAAATTTATGAAATGTATACAATTTATGGATGGGATGTAGGAGGTTAAGGAGAATGACTTCAAGGGTATTTTGAAGCTAAACTCTGCCCCATATTCCACAGCCTTGAAAATAAATATACATTTAAAACAAGATAGCGGGACGCCTGGGTGGCTCAGTCAGTTAAGCATCTAACTTCAACTTAGGTCATGATCTCTTGGTTCTGGAGTTCAAGCCCCGCATCAGACTCTGTGCTGACAGCTTGGAGCCTGGAGCCTGCTTTGGATTCTGTGTCTCCCTCTCTCTCTGTCTCTCCCCCACTCACATTCTGTCTCTCTCTCTCTCTCTCAAAACTAAACATTAAAAAATTTTTAAAAAGGCAAGATAGCAAAAATTTGGAAGGCACCATTTTTTGATAGAGCATATTCCAGAACCAGAGGTGCTATTGATATGGGGTCACTTAGGGATCTTTCCTAGGTTAAAGTGCACACTAGCATTGTGTGAATATCAATTCATTGCCTCTCAACCCCAATTTATCCTTCATAAAAATTAAGATGGACTCTTTAAATATTTTTCCTTTAGGGACACCTGGGTGGCTCAGTCGGTTAAGCGTCTGGCTTCGGCTCAGGTCATGATCTCATGGTTCTTGAGTTCAAGCTCTGCATCGGGCTCTGTGCTGACAGCTCAGAGCCTGGAGCCTTCTTCGGATTCTGTGTCTCCTTCTTGCTCTGCCCCTCCCCTGCTCGTGCTCTGTCTCTCTGTCCCTCAAAGATAAATAAACATTAAAAAAATATATTTTGGGGCGCCTGGGTGGCGCAGTCGGTTAAGCGTCCGACTTCAGCCAGGTCACAATCTCACGGTCCGTGAGTTCGAGCCCCGCGTCAGGCTCTGGGCTGATGGCTCGGAGCCTGGAGCCTGTTTCCGATTCTGTGTCTCCCTCTCTCTCTGCCCCTCCCCAATTCATGCTCTGTCTCTCTCTGTCCCAAAAATAAATTAAAAAAACGTTGAAAAAAAAAAAAAAAAAGAATCACCAAGAGAGCATCTAAAGACAGATTTCCAGACCTCATTCCCAATAATTCTGACTCAGTAAATCTGGGGAGGGGTTTGGGAATGTGAAATTTCAGAATGCCCTCCAAGTAATTCTGGTATGTAGCAACTAAGTAGTCAGAATTTGGAAGTCAAATTGATGTAAAAATCCATAGCCAAGTAAAATGGTCTTTTTATTTCTGATGAATCATTTAAAAAAAGGCCAATTTGCTTCTCTTGATTTACATACTATTTCTGAGTCTCTAGCTTTAGGGAATTACAATAAAGAATTCAAAATCTCTTAGCAATGATTTTGCTCAACCACTCTCCTTGCACTAAGGTTTATGTAATAAAAATTCTACATTTCCATACTGACTGATATTTCCAAAGCTCATCTCTCAACAAGGTAGAATGTAAGACCCAATTTGCTTTATCATACAACTAGCTTAGGCTTTATCACACTGAACAAAACTCTGTCAATCCCATCATCCTACGGTCACTTCCAGTCTGTCTATTCATGCATGCATTCATTCAACAACAATAAAATTTTGAACACTTGCCAGTCATTGTCAGGTACCAGAGGATACAGTAGTGAAGTGGATAAAATTCCTGTCTGCATGGAGCTTACATTCCAGCTGGGGGGAGGGGATGGTGAGTTTCTCCTTAGATGTGCCTTCTGTACAAAATTTTCCTCAGCCTATCCTAGTTTGGATCTTCTAATTACGAATTTTCCTCAAAACTTACTAGAGAAAGGGTAAATTTTGTCTCCTGCACATACCATATCCTGTCTTTTAAAGCTGAATCTGTGGCGATGGTGCTTGTCCATGATGCAGCTGTTAAGACTACACATTAGCTTCATGTTTACACCTTCTTTCTGAAATTCTTTGTGCAGTTGAGTGACTTTTAGGGGTCTTGTCTCAAAAGGATGAGACTCCTTTTGTTTGCGGTTAGCTCTCATGATTAATGAGTGCTTTTCAGTGATTATGACATCAAAATAAACCCAGTGTCTCACTGACTGAAGATCAAAGCCTGCGCCTGCAGATTCTCCTTAGTAGGATAACTGTAAAACCTAACAACGAACAGGGACAACAGTTTTGTAAAAGTCAAAGAACGTCACAACTAGATGAGACGTTAGAGATGCAGCCCCACCGCCTTTTAAAGATCATACGTCTGAGACTCAGAGAGGTTGCCTAGGTTGCCTCAGGTCACACAGCCCAACCGATGGATGTGGAATCAGTGACCAAATCCAAAGTACAATCACACTAGGGCTCCTTCTCCTAAAATGTAACGTCTAAATCAGGTCCAGCCTTCTCACCGCTCCTACCCACCCTCCTTGGCTGTATGAAATTCCTCAACGCTCTTTCTTGAAGAGTCAAGTCATTAAAACTTGAAGTTGGGGCATTCAACAAACAGGTGTCCAGAGCACGGACACGGAGTCGGGGAATGTGGGTCTCCACAAGCCGGCCGAGAACTCTCCAGCTCCCGCTTATAAAGTTTTCTCGGATCGTACGTTCCTCTTTCAGATCCCTGGCTGCGAGGCCAAGATGCCCGCTGTGGCCTCCGACGAAGTTCGGAGATGCCATTTCCTCGCAGAAGCCCGGCCGGGGCGCGCCGGCCGCAGAGCCGGGCGTCCTCGGGCCTGGCGGGCGACAGGGGAGGCCAGGCGCGGGGCTGGGCGGGGCGGCCCCTCGGCGCGCGACTGCCCGCCCCGGCTGCGAGGACCGCGGGCTCGCGAGTCCCGGCGCGGAGCGAGAGGCGCGCGCGGGCCGTGGGGGCTGGGCCGAGGCGGAGCGCGAGACGGCGGTGGCGGCAGGCGCCGCGGGACCAGGCAGCGGCCCCCGCCCCCCGAAGTCCGTCCCCGCGCGGGGCTGGGGAGCTCAGGGCGGGGAAGCCGCGGGGCCGCGCCACGTCCCTCGCCCGCCCCAGAGCGGGTTTTGCAGGCGTCTCCAGGCTGGGGGCTTTTGTGTCTGCGACTCGGGAGCGGCGAGAGCGCAGACCTCCTCCTCAGAGGGCGCTGTGAGTGAGCCGCCAGGGCCCGGCCGCCCGCCTCCTGCCTCCCCTGTCAGCGGCTCCCGAGGCGGCGGCGGCGGCGAAGAAGAAGGAGTGGGAGGAGGCGGCGGCGGCGCACTCGTCCTCCGCACATGCCGGCCCCGGGCGGGGGGCCGCCCCCAGGCCGCGCTCCCGGCCGCCGCCGCTGAGCCCCGCCAGCCCCCGCACGCTGCCCGGCCGCCCGGAGGCCTCGTCTTCCTCCCAAACTTTGCAAAGTCGGCCAGCGTCCCCGCCGCCCTCGGCCGCGCCTCGGCTCGGAGGCTCGCCTCTCAGCCGCAGCGGCCCCGCGAGGAGGAGGAGGAGCCGCCGCCGCAGCATCAAAGAGACCGAATTCCCGCGGCCTGGGGGGGAGTCATGCTTTGCGGTCTGTAATGTCAGCAGAACAGGAGAAGGATCCCATTTCGCTGAAGAGAGTTCGAGGTAACCGGGAAGGGCGCGGGATTGGGGGGACCGGGGTGAGTGCGGTGCGCGGGGGCCGCGTGCCGGGCCGCTGGGAGGCCACGGGGCTCTGTCCGGGCCTAACTCCGCGCCGCCCGCGTCCCGCCTGCGCCCCGGGGCCGAGGCTGCGGTTCCGGGCGCTCAGCCCCCGCGCCCGCTCGCCCCTAGACACCCGCGCGGAGCCCTCGCCTCCTCGACTTTGTGTTAGGCGGCAGTTGAAGCCGCACTCAGCATCCCTCCGTACCCCGCTCTCCTACCTCAGCTCATTCGCAAGACAGCACAATAGGCACCTCGAAGGGTGAGAAAGAAACCACCCCCTGGCAGAGACCACGGACGATGCCCACCCCCCAAAAAGTAAGTTAGACTGCTCAAGAGTTGACGCTTTGAGGAAGGTGTACCGGGCCTTCGCGTCTCTCCCAGCCCCCCTTCCCACCCTCACAGGCAACAAATATACAGCTTATTTTTCTTGGGTTTAAGAGGAGACACTATATAAATTCAAAAGGCATTTTCTTTATTGGCTTATGGGTAAGAATCGAATCACCTAAAATCAATTTTATACGTGATTGGTTTGCTTCTTCCTTGCACCCTAGTTAGGAAATTTTGTGCTGCCTTACTATCTGAGAGAAATCGGAGGGAACGCTGTACCAGACAAAAGATAATGCGTGTAAGTTCACAGATGCCAAATGCCGGAGGGAAATTTGGGGGATATCCTGCAGCTCTGATTTCCAGCTCAAAATAGGGTTAAGGCTGAAAGTCCCAAAGTTGAAATAGCCCTGTTTGTTCATTAAGCAAATATTTATTGAACACGTACTGTGTGCTACGCTCTGTTCTTGGCACTGGGGTCTAACAGTGAACAAAGCAAAAAGAGTCTTCACCCAGCCAGGGCTCACACACTTGTGGGGTAAACAGATGATAAACAAAAGATAGAGATATAGAATACCACATAGTAAGTGCTCTGGAGAAAAACAAAGCAGGTAAAGTGGTTAGAAAATCCATATGAGGATGGAGAGGTATCAATTATGTGTAAGAGGACTCATGTGGAAGGTGATGTTTGAACCAGGACCCAAAGGAAGTGATAAACCAGAGCCATATGGATATGTGTGGCAAGAGCAGTCTCAGCAAAAAGAACAGCAAGTGCAAAGGCCCTGGGTCTGGAATTTGCCTGGTGTATTCAAGCAACCGCAAAGAAGTTATGGTAACTGGCAGAGAGTGAGCAAAAGGTGAATAGTATGAGCTGAGCAGAAAGGGTGATAAGAGTGATCTGACTTCTGTTTTCAACAGGTTTCTCTGGCTGCTCTGTGGAGAATAGACTGTAGAGAACAAGGGCTGAAGCAGGGAAGCTAGTTAGGAGGCTATTGTAATAGTCCTTTCATCCAAACAGGTTAAAGTGCTTTATAAATCAGTGCTTTATAAAGTAGTAAGGTAAATTTTGCAGTTGACTTAAGTGATGTAGAGATCAAGAACCACAGTCATTCATCTATGTTTTTGTTCCATGCGACTAGAGATTAAACATCTAGAACTGGATTGTGACACAGTGCCAATGTGGTATCCAAAATACATCGCTCGAATATTTAGGTAGAGATTGATTTTCTTAGCCATTTAAGCAAAAATGTAATTTAAAGCAGAATATTGTTTTTAAGGCCTAATAAGCACAATCTTTCATTGAGTGAAGGTTTTCTATTTCAGCTTTCTTTTCTGTTTGTGGTTTTGAGTGGCCAAACACTTTAAGGAATAGACCTTTCTGAGATACAATTATTCCTCTGATATTTTTACCATATTATTTTGCCTTTTATTATAAATGACTTTGGGGTTGAAGGAAAAGAAAGAGGGCTCTCAAGTTTATACCTTTGAACTCAATTATCCGTCTTAATCAAATGTAATTTTAAATAAAATGGATGAGTATTTTATTGTGGGTCAAGAACACAGATCCATCTTTATTTTGTTTCAGCTACTGGTTTTAAGTTTGGTGCCTTAGCTGTTGGGAGTTGGCTCAGGTGTCAGCTCAAGAATATGCTGCGAGTTAAGTACCAGAATAAAAGACAAAGCACTTTTTAAAATAAAAAGTCAATATGAGGAGGGATTTTTATAATAAGTCACTTTGTAGTGACTATAACATTCATTTTAAAAACATTTTTGGATTAGTTTATAAAAGGTACCAGAATTTCTACGTGAGCTCTTTTGAAGCCCAGTTCTGCTGAACTTCACTGCCCTGAAACTTTTTGTTGTAATTTATATCCTAAGACTACATGCAGGATGTGGTCTTTGCAGAACATAAACTGTGAGCAATGCTTCTTAAACTGTTTCCCATCCACTCATGTATACAGACAGACTTTTAAATAGTTACGTATTTATTTCATGGGTATTATAAAAAATACAAGATATAGAACTTCTCATTTAGGATAAGGCTAAGACACATACACCAGAGTTTCAGTTTGAAGAAATTATTAAGAAAATGATATGATAGATGGAACTCAGATGTGGCAAAATTATGACAACATAAATGACTAAGGACTTTACAGTATTATATTCTTTAGACCAAAAGTATCATATCCCCTGGGATGCTTATTAAAAATGTGAGTTTTAGGGAGCGCCTGGGTGGCTCAGTCAGTTGAGCATCCAACTTCAGCTCAGGTCATGATCTCAATGGTCCATGAGTTCGAGCCCTGCATCGGGCTCTGTGCTGACAGCTCGGAGCCTGGAGCCTGCTTCGGATTCTGTGTCTCCTTCTCTCTCTGCACCTCCCCTGCTCACACTCTGTCTCTCTCTCAAAAATAAATGAACATTTAAAAATTTTAATAAAAAAAGTGTAAGTTTTTGGCTCCACAGAATCAGGATTTCAGGGAAATTTTTCTGTATCTTTAACAAGATCCCCTGGTGTTCCTTAGGCCCACTAAGGTTTGAGAATTGCTGCTGTTAGATGTAGATTCAAAAGGTGAATGCACCCGAGGAAGCTGATTTGTGGTCTTCAAACTTGTCCTGATATTTTAATATTAGATTCAGAATTGCTATTTAGTGGCAAAGTGTCTTACTCCTTACTCCAGTTCTTTTCTTCCCCCAGCCCTCAACCCTTGATTATAAGAAAGATCCCCGAAGAGAGACGCCTAGGTGGCTCAGTTGGTTAAGAGTCTTGATTTTGGCTCAAGTCATCTCACAATTGTTGATGGGATTAGGTTCCTGGGATCCAGCCCCAAGTCCTGCTTGGGCTTCTCTCTTTCCCTCTCTCTCTCTCTCTCTGCCCCTCCCCTGCTCATGCTGCTGGCTCTCAAAAAATAAATAAACAAACTTTAAGAAAAAAAAAAAAGAGGGGCACCTGGGTGGCTCAGTTGGTTAAGCGTCCAACTTAGGCTCAGGTCATGATCTCACAGCTTGTGGGTTCGAGCCCTACATCAGGCTCTGTGCTGATAGCTCAAAGCCTGGAGCCTGCTTCAGATTCTGTGTCTCCCTCTCTCTCTGTCCCTCCCCTGCTCGTGCTCTCTCACTCTCTCTTTCTCTCTCAAAATAAATAAACATTAAAAAAAGATCCATGAAAATAGGTACAATATCTTGGTTATCTTTCTGTTTCTCCCTTCATTGCTTTCCCTGTAGTAAATACCAAATAAATGAATGAGTGAATACATGAAGTAACTCATATCTTTATGCTTTCTGATTGTCTATAGCTCCTCATAATACTTTACTGCCTTTTTTTCTTAGAATGTTACTTTTAACCAACATTCCCATTATGCAGTGTTCTTGGAACTCTTGGGTGTGGATCTGATCACAACATCCATTCATGTATTCAGCAAATATTTATAGAGCAGTCATAGTGCCAGACAGTGGGAGTATTAAGAAGGCATAACACTGTCTTCAGGAAATCTTTAGACCAGGAGACTGACTGACAAGTAGTAGTCAGTTACGAATAACATAAGTACTGTGATCATCTACAGGAAATAAGGGAACATATAACCTACCCTTTTTAAGGAAATCAAGGAATGCCTCCTGGAGAAGAGTTCTAAGAAACAGTGAATATTCCCTTGTGGAAGTTATGTAGAAAGAGCAGCAAAGTAGATGGGTGATTAGAAAAAGGTCCAAAAAATCAGCAGTGGTTTTAAGAAGGCACTTTTGAGAGAAAACCACATGTTAAAGTAGTAAAAATTAAGTGATAAAGATGTGACTTAAGGAAGGTGGTAAACAGACATAGCCAATAGCTTAGAGAGAGAGAAAGTCAAGAGAAAGTGTCTTTTTATTTCCCTTGAAAAAAGGCTTAAGCATATTTGTATACTTAAAGAGGAACCCAATGTAAAGGGAGAGAGAAGAAGCTGAAAAGCAGCAGAAGAGAGGGCAATTCATTAATAAAGCATTCAGTACATGTTTTTAAATATGTATCATGTGCTAGGCACTCAATGTGGGAAGCTGGGGATGAGACAGACAAGACTTCCTTCTCATAAGTCAGGTCTCTGCAGCGGAGAGAAGGGGAATAACATCAGGATTCGAAATAAAGAGGCTTACAGAAAAAAAGAAAAAGAATGAAGAAAGACAAATCTAGAGATGAAGAAGGAAGTTAAGGCATTCATTCCAGATAAAATGTTTTTAACCTGAGTTAGCAGTGACATTGGAGGGGTTAGGATGTGTTTTAGGCTGGGATAATAGCACAGAAATGTCATGAAAGTACAAAAGTAGACTTTACTAAAAAAATGTTGAGTGAATATATGGAGGGTTTGGGTTATGATTGGAGAAGAAACATAACTTATGTACTCACAAAATGGAAGGGAAGAGCCAATGAAAGTCTAAAAGAAAGATTTTGGGGGGATTTTGTTGTTTTGTTTTTTTAATTGGTACATATAAGGGCCAGGCAGATTATCAGGAAAGTGAGTATGCCCCCAGGATGTTTCAGTGTACACAGTGGATATACATGGTTTGGAACTGAGAGAAGTGGTCTGAGCCAGAAATAGAGATCTGGAAGTTATCAGTAAACAAGTGAATACTAATTGATACCTTGGGAATAGATAGCTCACCCGAGAGAGTAAAAAGAGAGAAGAGAAAAGCACTGAGGAAAGCAACTTGGGGAATGCTAATATTTAGGAGACAAAAGGGAAAAATGACCCTGAAAAGCAGAATGTGAAGGAGTAGCCTGAGAGGTAGAAGAGAAAAACCGTAAAGATAATATAAAAGGAGTGGATTTATGAGAGGGAGATAAATGAATTTTGTTTTTAACATGTTGATTGAAAGGTATCTATCTGTGAGATGTCCAGTATGCTCTTTCTCCCGCTTTCCCTATCTTGGTGAACATCATTTATTCAGTAACCCATCTTCCACTCCCACCCAGCACTGTCCCAAAGTCCTAGAATATCTGTGTCCTTATGGTGTTTTGAATCCACTATCTCTTTGACCTTTCTACAACCACTCCTTTAGTTCAGATTTTATCTCTTTGATTATTATCATAGCAGCTCTCACTGGTTTCCTGGCCTCCTATTTTGTCCCTCTAAATCCATTTTCCAAATCACCACTGGTGATAAATAACTACTATCTATTGAGTACTTACCAAGCAGTTTTGTTAACTGGTTTAAATGGATCATCTTACTTAATCCTCTCAATAACCCTTTGAGTTAGATGTTATCATCATTCATAGTTGAGGAACTGATGCTCAGAGAGGTTAAGTAACACGTGATTAAGTAACACATTCAAATTTACCCAGCTGGTAAGTGGCAAAACTAGAGCTGACCTCTAGGGCTAAAAGTCTTACCCACTGTGTTCCATTGCCATAGTGCTCCAAAACACAATTCATGTTACTCTTTTTGTAAAATTATTAATTTTTTTAATGTTTATTTATTTTTGAGACAGAGACAGAGTGTGAGTAGGGGAGGGGCAAAGAGATAGGGAGACACAGAATCTGAAACAGGCTCCAGGCTCTTAGCTGTCAGCACAGAGCCCGACACGGGGCTCAAACCCACAAACCACAAGATGTTAGACTCAACCGACTGAGCCACGCAGGCGCTCCTGTAAAATTCTTTAGTGGTTCCCCATTGTCTCTGGATAAAAATCCAGCCTTCTTGTATTGACCGTTTTTAATTTGGTCCAGGCCTACCCCTTAATTCTCCAACCTTCATATTCCATGAAATGCTCTCCTGTGCTCCAGGTCTGTAGATGTTGTAATGGTTTCTTTTGCCTTTAAAACTTTCTTTGCACATTCTGTTCCTTCTGCTAGGCTTGCCCACTCTTTTTCCCACCTTTCATAGAATACTCATCCTCAAGGCATCAGCTCTGTTGAAAACTCCCGGATGGGGGCGCCTGGGTGGCTCAGTTGGTTAAGCATCCGACTTCAGCTCAGGTCATGATCTCACAGTCTGTGAGTTCGAGCCCTGGGTCAGGCTCTGTGCTGACAGCTCAGAGCCTGGAGTCTGCTTCAGATTCTGTGTCTCCCTCTCTCTCTGCCCCTTCCCCGCTCATGCTCTGTCTCTCTCTGTCTCAAAAATAAATTTAAAAAAACATTTAAAAAATTAAAAAAGAAAAAGAAAATTCCCAGGATGTCTTTCCTGATACTCCTCCTTCAGTCATTATTAGATGGGACTTCCTTATGTTCCTTCAACATCCTGTGCTCATCTGTATCATAGTATTTATCTCATTACATTTAGTTTCAAAAAAAGGAAGAAAAATTGTTTCTTCTAGATTATGGGATCCTTATAGAGAGCAATTGCTGTTTTTATTTCTACACTTAAATAAACTCAACAGATGTTTCTGAAATCTAATTTGATAAATGTTAACAAAGAGGTTTCAGTAAATTCAGGTAATTTAGTCTTCCTAGTTTGCTTTCCCCAGAGGTGTGGAGGAGTTACCTCTTGGGAAGATGAATAATTCTCTCTTTAACACTCTTATTCCAGGCAACTCAAGGGGTCTAAGTCATCTTTACCTTCAAGGTATCCCTAATGCATGGTCAAGAGTGATTTTGGATCTCCTTTCCTATTCCCAGTCTCCGTAGACATGCTAATAGCAATATTGAGAATTAGTACAGCATTTGTCTCTGACTGCTGGGTTTCTTATCCCATTTCTCCTGTTTACTAACTGTGTGGTCCTTGGCAAGTTATTTAAACTCTGTGCATCAGTTTCCTGTAAAATGAGGATAACACTGGTTACAGAGTTATTTAAAGGATTTAAATACAGAGTTGTTTAAAGGATTAAATGTGTTAATATACATAAAGCACTTTAAACCTTGCCTGGTTCACTTTTATCTGTTTACTTTTAAAATCAGAACTAGAATATACATTCTAAAATATACATTCTAAAATATAAGTAATGTGATCAGCACTCACTTTTAGGTATATTTAATCAATAAGTAAAAGACTGACAGCATATTTTTTCTTGTTTTGATTGGGAGTGGGTATGAACTCAACAGAAATGAAGGTTCTCTCCCTTTACAGGGAAGACTGAACCAAAAGAAAAATTAAAAAAGCAGAAACCCTTCAGATTTTATAATTTTGCCAAAAAGGACATATACAAACTGTTTATTACATGATTTTTTATGAATATTTGCATTTTTGTTCACCATTTTTCCTGAATTTTTTAATTTAAAAATTTGGTTCACTTTGTTAATAAAATAAGTTTATTATTAGCGGCATTATTGTATAGAGTCAGCTTTGTACACAAATGCCATTTACCCACCCTCCTAAGCTTTACATTTGTTAGCAACTTTAGAACTCATGCACCTCAGCAATAAAAAGATCATTAGTTTGGGGAGAACAGTTGGTACAAGAACCACAAATATTTAAAATCTTAAATCACAGATGTTGAGGGTTTTCAGAATTTAATATTTATTACATGCTCAGGTTAAGATGCCAGGATCTGGGCATCACAAAGGGTATAATGGTACTTTCATTCCAGTCATATAAGGCTATTTCACCAAATGCATGAGAAAGTCTTATAATACTATTTTCACATCTTAATTCCTAATATTGTCATTCCATGGTAGAGACTAGTATTACAGAAGTACATGTTGCAGGTGAAGGTAAAGCTGTTAGCTGAGATGTTCACATCCATAGTAAATGATGGAATAAACTGACATTACATCCCAAACTTCTTTGCTGTTATGAAAAACTGATATTGTCCACTGAATGTGTTGATAATGCTGGATATTAGATATTTTGATAGGTTGTTAAATACTGTAGAAATTGAAGTGAAGTGAGCTTATGGTATAGTTTAGTCTAAAGGAAAGCAAAATGGGGGCACCTCGGTGGCTCAGTCAGTTAAGTGTCTGACTCTTGGTTTCTCTTCAGATCATGATCTCATGGTTCATGGGTTCAAGCCCCTAATCAGGCTCCATGTTGATGTTCTGGAGCCTGCTTGGGATTCTCTCTCTCTTTTTTTCCCTGACCCTCCCCTGCTCTCTCTCTCTCTCTCTCAAAAATAAATAAACTTAAAAAAATAAAGGAAAACAAAATGAAAACTAGTATTTGAGGGTCCCCATGTGCCAGGCATTATGTTAAACACTGCCTTAGTTCAAGCTGCTGTAACAGAATACCATAGACTGAGTGGCTTATAAACAATAGCAATTTATTTGGCACAATTCTGGAGGCTAGAAAGTCCAAGATCAACGTGCCAGCAGATTCTGTGTCTGGTGAGGGCCTATTTCCTGGGCAGTCTTCTCATTGTGTTATAACATGTAAGGACCAAAGGAGCTCTTTGAGGTCTATTTCATAAGGACATTAATTCCATTCATCCTAGAGGGCAGAGGTTCTGCCCTCATGACCTAATCACCTTCCAAAGGCCCCACCACCAAGTACCATCAAAGTGGGGATTAGGATTTCAACATGTAAATTTTGGGAAGGACAGACTTGGTTTGTGTCATTTAATCAGCATAGTATATGTACTTAAACCAATATACACATATATTAGAATGCATTCTTATTTGAACTACTCTTGAAGCATATCTGTTTGTTTTTTGTTTTTTTTTAATTTTTTTTTTAACATTTATTTATTTTTGGGACAGAGAGAGACAGAGCATGAATGGGGGAGGGGCAGAGAGAGAGGGAGACACAGAATCGGAAACAGGCTCCAGGCTCTGAGCCATCAGCCCAGAGCCTGACGCGGGGCTCGAACTCACGGACCGCGAGATCGTGACCTGGCTGAAGTCGGACGCTTAACCGACTGCGCCACCCACGCGCCCTGAAGCATATCTGTTTTTGAAGGAAAAAATTATAAAATACGTAAAAAACATTTTTGAAGTATAGTTGGCAACAGTGTTAGATTAGTTTCAGGTGTACAGCATAGTAATTTGACAGCTGTATACATTATACTGTGTTCACCACAAGTATAGCTACCTTCTGTCACCATACAATGCTATTACGATATTTTTTCTTGTATTCCCTATGCTGTAACTTCATCCCCCTTATTCATTCCATAACTAGAAGCCTGTATCTCCCACTCCCATTCATCCACTTTTCCTTTCCCCCCATCCCCCTCCCCTCTGCCAACCACTAGTTCTCTGTATTTGTGGGTCTGTTTCTGCTTTTATTGTTTGTTTGTTTTCTTAAATTCCACATACAAATGAAATCACGTGGTATTTGCCTTTTTCTGTCAGGCTTATGTCACTTAGCATAAAGCCCTCTAGGTCCATTGAAATAATGTGGTTATTTGCCTTTTTCTGTCTGGCTTATTTCATTTAGCATAAAGCCCTCTAGGTCCATATGTGCTGTCCTAAATGGCAAGCTCTCATTCTTTTTTATTGCTGAGTAATATTCCACTGTGTGTGCGCATGTGTGTTTGTATCCCATCTTCTTTATCTGTTCCTCCAGCATTAGACACTTAAGTTGCTTCCATATCTTGGTAAATAATGCTGCAATAAACCTAGGGGTGCATATGTCTTTTAGAATTAGTGTTGTTTGTTTTCTTTGAGTAAACATTCAGTAGTGGAATTACTGGATCCTGTGGTATTTCTATTTTTAAATATTTGAGAAACCTCCATAGTGTTTTCCACAGTGGCTGCACCAATTTGCACAGCCACTAGCAGGGCCCAAGAGTTCTTTTTTTCTCCACATCCTCATTGGCACTTATTATTTCTTGTCTCTTTGGTATTAACCATTCTGACAAGTGTAAGGTGATATCTCATTGTGGTTTTGATTTGCAGTTTTCTGATTATTAGTGATGTAGAGCATCTTTTCATGGTCTGTAGGCCGTCTGTATGTCTCCTCTGAAAAAACATTTTTGTATTCTGCCCATTTTTTAATTGGGTTATTTGGTTTAATAGTGTTGAGTTGTATAAGTGTTTTATATATTTTAGATATTGAACCCTTATGAAATAAATCATTATATATATCTTCTCCCATTCAGCAGGTTTTATTTTCCTTTTGTTGATGGTTTCCTGCACTGTGCAAAAGCTTTTTAGTGTGTTAAGTCCCAATAGTTTATTCTTGCTTTTGTTTCCCTTGCTTTAGGAGACATATCTAGAAAAATGTTGCTGTGGCTGCAGAGAAATTGCTGCCTATTTTCTTTTAGGAGTTTTGTAGGTTTAGGTCTCACATTTAGGTCTTTAATCCATTTTAAGTTAGTTTTTGGGTATAGTGTGAGAAAGTGGTCCCATTTCATTATTTTTCATGTAGCTGTGCAGTTTTCCCAGCCCTATTTATTGAAGAGTCTATCGTTTTGCCATTATGTATTCTTATGTCCTGTGTAGATTAATTGGCCATATTAGCATGGGTTTATTTCTAGGCTTTCTATTTTGTTCTTTTGATCTATGTGTCTATTTTGGTGCCAGTACCATATTGTTTTATTACTACAGCTATTGTGGTTTAGCTTGAAATCTGGGATTATGATACCTCCAGCTTTGTTCTTACTCAAGATTGCTCAGCTCTTTGGGGTCTTTTGTGATTCCATACAAACTTTGGAATTATTCTAGTTCTCTGAAAAATGAATGCTATTGGCATTTGATAGGGATTGCATTGAATCTGTTGATGGCTTTGGGCAGTATGGACATTGTAACAATGTTAAGCCTTCATTCCATGAGCATGGAATATCTTTCCAATTGTTTGTGTCATCTTCAATTTTTTTCAACAGTGTTTTCATAGTTTGCAGAGTAAAGGTCTTTCACCTCCTTGATTAAATCTACTCCTGGTGTTTTACTCTTTTTGGTATAATTATAAATGGAATTGTTTTCTTCATTTCTCTTTCTGCTAAATTGTTACTAGTTTATAGGAACACAACTGATTTCTGAGTGTTAATTTGTATCTTGCAACTTTATTGAATTCATCTATTACTTCGAATAGTTTTTTGGTGGAGTCTTTCAAGGTTTTCTATGTATAGTATCACATGTTTTCTGCAAATAGTGATGGTGTAACTTCTTCCTTACCAGTTTGGATGCCTTTTATGTCTTTTTCTTGTCTGGCTGCTATGGCTGGGACGTCCAATACAATGGTGAATAAAAGCACTGAGCATGGACATCCCTGTCTTTTTCCTGATCTTAGAGGAAAAGCTCTCAGTTTTTCACCTTTGAGTATGATGTTAGCTTTGGGTTTGTTATGTGTGGTCTTTATTATTTTGAGGTATGTTCCCTCTAAACCCACTTTGTTGAAGGTTTTTATCATGAACAAATGTTGAATTTTGTCACATGTTGTTTCTGCATCTGTTGAGATGATCATGTGGTTTTTACCCTTCGTTTTGTTAGTGTGGTGTATCATGTTGATTGCTTTGCAGATGTTGAACCATCTTTGCATCCCCAGAACAAATCCCAGTTGATGGTGGTAAGTGATCCTTTTAATGTATTTGAATGCAGTTTACTAATATTTTGCATCTGTGTTCATTGGTGATATTGGTCTGCAGTTGTTTCTTGGTTTCTTTAGTAGTGTGTTTGGTGTTGGTGTCAGGATGATGCTGGACTTTTAGAATGTATTTGGAAACTATCCTTCTTCTATTTTTTGGAATAGTGTGAGGAGAATAGGTGTTAACTCTTCTGTAAGTATGTGGTAGAATTCATCTGTGAATTCATCTGGTCCTGGTCTTTGTGTTTTGGGAGTTTTTTGATTACAAATTCAATTTCATTGTTAATAATTGGTATGTGTTCAGATTTTCTGTTTCTTTTGATTCAGTTTTGGAAGATTGGAAGTTTCTGGAAACATCTATTTCTTCTAGGTTGTCCAGCTTGTTGGCATATAATTTTTTGTAGTAGTCTCTTATAATTCCTTATATTTCTGTGGTATTGGTTGTTACTTCTCCTCTTTCATTTCTGATTTTGTTTATTTGGATGTTCTCTTTTTTATTTGTTTGTTTTGGGGTTTTTTGTTTTGTTTTGTTTTTTTAGTTTTGTTTTTGATGAGTCTAGCTAAAGTTTTGTAAGCTTTACGTTTTCAGAGAACCAGCTCTAGGTTTCATTGATCTTTCCTTTTGGCCTCCATTTCATTTTTATTTCCATTCTGATCTTTATTACTTAATTCCTTGTACTAAGTTTGGGATTTGTTTGTTCTTCTCTTTTCAGTCTCTTTGGTTATAAGGTTAGATTGTTTATTTGAGATTTTCCTTATTTCTTGAGGTAGGCCTGTATCCATATAAATTTCTTTTCTTAGAACTGCTCTTGCTGTGTCCCCAGGATTTTGGATCATTATGTTTTCATTTCCATTGGGCTCCATGTATTTTTTATTTCCTCTTTGATTTCTTCATTGACCCATTAGTTGTTTAGTAGCATGTTGTTTAGCTGCCACATGTTTGTGCTTTTTCCAGTTTTTTTTTTCCTGGTAATTGATACCTAGTTTCATACTGTCGTTGAAAATGATACTTGATATGATTTCAGTCTTAAATTTATTGAGACTTGTTTTGTGGCCTAATATGTGACCTATTCTCGTGAATGTTCCCTGTACCCTGAAAAGAATGTGTGTTCTGTTATTTTGGATGGAATGTTTTGTATATATCTTTAAGTCCATCTCGTCTAATGTATTGTTCAAAGACACTGTTTCCTTATTAATTTTCTGCCTTGATGATCTATCCATTGATACAAGTGGGGTATTAAAGTCCCCTACTATTATTATATTACTGTCAGTTTATCCCTTTTAATATTTGTCTTATTTAGGTGCTCTAATATTGGGCACATAGATATTTGCAGTTATCATTTATCATTATGCAATTTGTCATTAGTCCTTTGTCATTATGTAATGCCCCTCTTTGTTCTTTGTTACAGTCTTTGTTTTAAAGTCTGTTTTTTGTTTATTTGTTTTGCTTTCATTTGCTTGGAATATTAATTTTCTATCCCTTCACTTTCAATCTGTATGTATCTTTAGGTCTGAAATGAGTCTTTTGTAGGCAGCATATAGAAGGGTCTTGTTTTTTAAATCCACTCCATTATCCTGTGTCTTTTTGTTGGAGTATTTAGACCATTTACATACAGTTTTGTAAGTATATACTTACTACCATTTTGTTAATTGATTTCTGGTTGTTTTTGTAGTTTTTTTTATTCCTTTTTCTCTTGCTCTTTCCTTGTGATGAGGACTTTCTTCAGTGTCATACTTGGCTTTCTTTCTCTTTATTTTTTGTTTATCTATTATAGGTTTTTGGTTTGTGGTTACCATGAGGTCCGTAAATAACATCCTAAGAATATAGTAGTCTATAATAATTTCATGGTCAGTTAAATACAAACACATTTTTTTAATTTTTTTAATTTTTTTTAATTTTTTTTTAACGTTTATTTATTTTTGAGACAGAGAGAGAGACAGAGCATGAACGGGTGAGGGTCAGAGAGAGAGAGACACACACAGAATCCGAAACAGGCTCCAGGCTCCGAGCTGTCAGCACAGAGCCCGACGCGGGGCTCGAACTCATGGACCATGAGATCAGGACCTGAGCCAAAGTCAGACGCCCAGCCAACCGAGCCACCCAGACGCCTTGAATACAAACACATTTTATAAAAGAACTTCATTTTTATTCCCCCCTCCCCATTTTACGTATATGTTTTTATATTTTACATCTTTTTATTCTTTGAGTCCTCTTAACTAATTAAGATACTATTGATTTTACTACTTTAACATCTTTTAGAAGGCTAGTTTAGTGGTGATCAACTCCCTTAACTTTGTTTGTCTCTCTTCATTCTGAATGATAGTCTTGCTGGCTAGAGTATTCTTGGTTGTAGGTTTTTTTCCTTTCAGTACTTTGAATATATCATGCCACTCTCTTCTAGCATGCAAAATTTCTGCTGAAAAATCAGCTGATAGCTTGTGGTATTTCCTTTGTGTGTAACCATTTTCACTTCTATTGCTGCTTTTAAAATTCTCTGTCTTTAACCTTTGACATTTTAATTATTATATGTCATTGTGTGGATCTCCTTGGGTTTATCTTGTTAAGCATTCTGTATGATTCCTGAACCTGGATGCCTGTTTCCTTCCCCAGTTTAGGGAAGTTTTCAACTCTTATTTCTTCAAATAAGCTTTCTGCCCTTTTTCTCTCTCTTCTCCTTTGGGGACCCCTATAATGCAAATGTTTGTTCACTTGATGTTGCCCAAGAGATCCTTTAACCTATCTTCATTTTTTGTTTGTTTGTTTTTTCTTTTTGCTATTCATCTTAGGTGCTTTCCATTAACCTGTCTTCTAGATTATTGATCCATTCTTCTTCATCCTCTACTGTTGATTCCCTCTAGTTTTTGTAGTCTTCGACTCTGATTTTTTTTTTTTTTTGTATTTTCTGTCTCTGTTGAAGCCCTCACTGAGTTCTTCCACTCTTCTCTCCAGTCCAGTAAGCATTTTTATGACCATTACTTTGAACTCTTTATGAGGCATATTGCTTATCTCCAGTTACAAATGGATTTCATATAAAAAAAATCTTTAATTTGTAAAATCTTTAGATGGGGAAAAAAGTTCCTTGTTTAACAGATTAGACTCTCCTGTAAGACTATGAAAGAACATATAACTTCAACTTCCAGCTCTAAAAAAAAGGGTTAAAGGGTAAAAAGAGGTAAGAGAATTATTCTGCTTGAGATTAAGTGGGATAATGTAATAATATCTAGAGAGAGAAAATTCCTTAGCTTTCTTAAAATGAGAGAGGCTTCTTGTTCTATTTTCGTCATCATCCTCCCACAGTCTGTTCCCCTTGTGCATTCAGAGTTTACTGGGCAGGTAGGAGTTAAGAGATGAGATAAAGAAATTCAGGTATTAACAAATTAAAAGTATCACAGTAGCTGGTGTTAATAATATGCTTTGGCAGTTCCCATTTTCTTGGTCCTCTACCCCACAGTTCTCAGCTCCTGACTGAATAGTCATGATTTACCTTGCAGAATTAGCAGCAGCAAATATGTAGAGCAGCTAGAGAAAAGTTGTGGTACCAAAAGTTCTCAGGGTAATGTAAGTGACTAGCTTAATAACCACCACTTTCCTGTAACCTGGATTCTAACCTTTCACTTTATTTTTAAAGAGAATCATGGAAGTTCTTGGTAGCTTGTATTGTAATTAGCCCTGATGACTATGAATCTGATCTAACATAATGATTACTCCTAGAGAAGAACCATCAGTATTACAGGTAGCAGCAAGAAGGACCTGGGTAATGCCAAGAGTCAGAACCATTGAAAGTGTTATGTAGTTAACTCTTTAGATGAATAATAAATGGAGCAACAGACACCAATGGGAACTTGAAGATTTGCTTTATGGAGGGAAATGTTAGAAAAAGTCAGTTTCTAAAAAGAATTTTAGTTCATTTTACTCACAGATTAATTGAAAATAGTAAGTTTATTTAAATGACTGCCAATGTCAGAGCCTTTCCTTACAGTGAACGTAAGCAATTATTACTAAATTTTTGGAAAGTGAACAAAGATGGTAGATCCCATTAAGAGTACATTTTTCCCATCTTTAAATTACAGCATTTTAATTTTAAAATTATAATTATTTAGTATTAATGCTGTGAGTGCTAATTTATATTCTAGATTGGAGATTAGAGATTAATTTATTAGTAATTGTTTTTATTTTAGGAATTACATTTTTCTATTTATATTTTGTTATAATGAAATAACCATGACAGATATTAGGAGGTATAGGACTTTGATGTTGGAACCTTTGTTTATTTATATAACCACTTTATTATTTGGCCTCTAAAATCATTGCTAATTCTTTTCCCCTACCAAACTCATCAAAATTTCTAGGTATTCAGATTTGAGAACAACACATTTCCCTGCTCAGCATGTCAGTATATACTGTTAAAGAAAAGTGAATACAGTTTGTTAATATGTAATCATCAGTTCATTTTATATAGGTTACTGAATAAGTTATAAATTAGTAATAGATTCAGTCATTCCTGAACCATCAGATTTTGAATCAATGACTTTGAGGCGTAGACTGGATCTCACTATTAGTTCTTTACATACCATCTACTGAAATGGGATTACTACCACATCAAAGAATTTAAATATAGGAGTTCCTTTCGTTTGAACCACAAGTTTTCTTTTTGTCTTTTGTGTTCTGCTGAGTAAGACAGTATGTGTATAAGATTTTAGGGAGGCAAACTAGTACCTTAGAAGTATATAAATCTAATTTTATCTAAACAATCAAAAGAAAAATAAATAAATTAGAGTTCATCAAATTAAAAACATATGTGTGTCAAAGGACACTATCAAAGTGAAAAGACAACCCACAGATTGGAAGAAAATATTTTTATAAATCTTATAACTGATAAGAGTCTAGTATCCAGAGTATATAAAAAATTCTTACAACTTAACAACAAAAAACATAAATAACCTAACTAAAAAATAGACAAATGACTGGACTAGTCATTTCTTCAAAGAAAAGATATATAGGGGTGCCTGGATGGCTCAGTTGGTTAAGCGTCCGACTTCTTCCTAGGTCATGATCTTGGAATTTGTGAGTTCAAGCCCCACGTCAGGCTCTGTGCTGACAGCTCGGAGCCTGGAGCGTGCTTCAGATTTCTGTGCGCCCCCCCCCCTGCTCCTCCCCCTGCTCATGCTCTGTGTCTGTCTCTCAAAAATAATAAGTGTAAAAAAAATTTTTTTTAAAGAAAAGATATATATATATATATATATATATATATATATATATATAATGATCAAATAAATACATGAAAAGATGCTCAACTTCATTAGTAATTATGAAAATGCAAATTAAAACCACAATGAGATACTAGTTTATGCTCACTAGAATGACAGTACTTAAAAAAACAACAGGAAATAAGTGTTGGGGAGGATGTGAAGAAATTGGAACCCTCAGACTTACCTGGGAATATATAATATTGCAGCCACTATGGAAAACAGTTGGGCAGTTCTCAAACATTAGACTTGGAGATACCATATAGCCCAGTGATTCAATTACTAGCTATATACCCCAGATAATTGAAAACATGTTCATATATAAAAAAAAAAAAAAACTTGTACATAAATATTCAGCAGCATTATTCTTAGTAACCAAAAAAGTAGAAACAGCCCAGAATGCACTGTCTGCCCTTGGAAGCTACTGATGATTTACAGAATTTTGAGAATTCTTACTAATAACCCCAAGTCTGGGGAGAAGCAAATTCAATGAGTACTCTTATCTTCTCATTCTTTCAGTAAGGAAAAAATGAGGTAAAACAAAAAGTGGTTTTTTTTTTGTTTTTTGTTTTTTTTTTTTAAAAAGGACTAATCTCTGGTACAAGTCTCCAGGAATACACTGAATCAGAGAACACAGGGAAACCATCCCATGTGAATGGGTTACTCTACCCCCCAACTAGGTAGATGTGCACTTAACAAAAAGTCAGAATTAAGAACCTGGATGTTCCAAGGAAACACAACAGGTTAATCTTACTAATATAGGCAAGCATTCTAAAAAGATATTAGTATGTTCAGTCATATAAAATGATAACATATAAAAGTGAGTAAGGTAGCTTTATTTCAGGAATGTCATTCTTGAGTTGAACACTAAAATAAATAATTTAAAGGGAAAAAAAATCACATGATTATCTCAATAGATATAGCATATAACCAATAGAAGAAAGTCAGAAAGTCACCTATGTTAAATCAGAGCAAGTAAAAGATCTAAGCAGGATTGTAAGATAAAAATAAAAGCAGAGGCACCTGGGTGGCTCAGTCGGTTAAGCGTCCAATTTCAGCTCAGGTCATTATCTCACAGTTCATGAGTTTGAGCCCTGCACTGAGCTCCTACACCAACAGTGCAGAATCTGCTTAGGATTCTCTCTCTGCCTGTCCCCCACTTACATATGTGCGTGTATGCTTTCTCTCTTTCTCTCTCTCTCTCAAAATAATAAGCATAAAAAAAAAACAAAAAAAAAAGCATAACTGTGCAAACATACTATAGCAAACTAATGAACTAACAAACAAAAAAAAAAGAAATAGCATGTAGAAGATGAAGACCTATAACCTAAAAGACAGAAGGAAATACATGTACTTCAAGTGCTAGACCTTAATAAAAACAAAAAATGAAAAAATGAGAGCTCAAAGACAGGATGATAATTCAACAGATTAAAGGTGAATTGCAGGGGCACCCTGGTGGCTCAATTGGTTAAGCGTTTGTCAACGTAGGCTCAGGTTTTGATCTCATGGTTCATGAATTCGAGCCTACATCAGCTCTATGCAGGCAGCTCATAACCTGGAGCCTACTTCAGTTTCTGTTTCTCCTCTCTCTCTTTGCTCCCAGGGATCCCTCCCTCTCTCTCTGTCTCAAAAATAAAATAAACATTGAAAAAAAAAAAAAACAACTTACTGTGTGAGCGCCTGTGTGGCTCAATTGGTTAAGCATCTCATTTCAGCTCAGGCCATGACCTTGGGGTTCATGGGTTCAAACCCCACTTTGGGCTGTCAGCATGGAGCCTGCTTGGGATCCTCTGTCTCCCTCTTTCTCTGTCCCTCCCTTACTTGTGCGTGCTCGCCCCACCCCCCCCCAAAAGTAAATAAACATTAAAAAAAATTGTTTTTAACTTCTCTTATGGTAAAGAAACATTTTAATGTACTCTTTAGTTTCACTTCTTTTTCCTTTGTTAAATTCTAATTAACTTAAAATTTAATGCTTTTATTTAAAAAACAGTATCCTATCTTTCTAAGGTATTACTATTGCTCTGTATACCCAGAAGGAAAAGTAGGTAGGTAGATCATAAGCTAGATGTCTGGAATAATGTTAACTTAGTAGTAATGACAGTTTCTGGCTGGTGGGACTTGAGATGTGTATGTATCAGTCAGAGTCTAGCCAGGCCATATCAGTTGTTTTTAACAGAAAGAATTTAGTAAAAAGGTATTGTTAATAGACATTAAACTGAAGTGGCAAAAATAGGCTACTAAAGTTTTCACAGAGATATCAACTATGGGAACAGCTACCATTCCTAAGGCTGTGGGACAAAGGAAAGAAGTTGAAATTATTAGGATATATAAATTCACAGGAGAGGTCCTGTGGAGGTTAAACTCAGATATCTGAGAATGGGGGTACTGCTTAGGCTAGTTAATGCCTCTGGACTTGGAATGTGGACCTGTGGGCCTAAGACTCAAATACCTGGTGCTGATGTCTCTGAGGAGGGCACAACAGGGCTGTTTGGGATAATAAGTGAGGTAAAAAGAAAAATGTTATTTGTTCCAGGTGGCTAGCCAGAATAGGGAATACTCTACCCACTTTTTAGAAATCTTCCTCTATGTCTCTCAGTGTAGGACTTTTGAAAGTTTTTACTCATACTGATCTTGTTACATTTTTAGAATTTATTGCTACCCATTTTGGTTTAGTTTTGTTCCTATAAATGAAGCGTTTCTTCTGCTGTATCTTTTCACTGGTTTTAGTTTGTACATAAGAAAGCTTTTTAATATTAAATATTAATTTAACATCCAGAATCCTTACTGAATTTTGTTGTTTGTCAGTTTTCCACCTTCACAGTATTTAAACTTCTCTAAATAGCGCTTACAGAAATCTGCTTTGCATTTTGTTTAGGTGGTTGGACTATGTCCAACATACTGATTTCTCTTTATTGCTAAGTACCATTTCTTTTCCTGAACTATTATTGTAAAATAGTGGTCTCCCTGCTTTTTCCCCTGTCCCATCTCTAATTCATTCTGACACAATTGCTAATATAATATTTTTAAAACTTAAATCATATCACTTTCCTACTCAAACCTTTAAATGATCATCCACTGTTCTTCAGATAAAATTCAGGTTCCTTAGCATAAGCTACAAGGCTTTGTGTCTTAGTCTGCATGGTCTACAAGAACAAAAATCATAGACTGGGTGGCTTAAACAACAGATATTAATTTTCTCACAGTTTGGCGGCTGGAAGTCCAAGATCAAGGTGCTAGCCAGTTCACTTCCTGATGAGTGCTCTCTTTCTCATTTGCAGATGCCCACCGTCTTGCCCATATCCTTACATGGTCTTTCCTGTATTTGTACTTCATAGGGGGTCTGCAAGCACACTCTTCTTTCTCCTAAGGCCAGTAATCCCATCATAAGGGCCTGATCCTCTGACTGGATGTAACCTTCATTACCTTCCAATGGCCCTATGTCTAAACATCATCATATTGTGCATTAGGGCTTCAAATAAGAATTTAGTGGAACACAGTCTACTCTGCTCTAAAATGATCTGGACCCTGCCTGTCTCTAACCTTTTCTAGTGGCACTCTCCAGAGTCCCTTAACACGCTGGCCTCTTTTAAATTTCCCAAACACATCAAGCTTCTTTCTACTTAAGAATCTTGACACATGCTGTTCTCTGCCTAGAGGCTCTTCCTTAGGCTCTTTACTCAGAGATTTGTTTTCCTCCTTTAGGTCCCCGTTTAAATACCTCTTTCTCAGAATCCACATATGTGAGCAGGTCTCCTCTAATTGTCTGTCACCTCACTGAACTTATTTATTAACCTATTACAAATGTGTATCTATATATGTATGTACATAACTTTATTCTTCTGTCTACTTTTTAAATGACCCAGAATCCTCCATAATAAAAAATGTTTTTCTAATGGAAAAAAAATCTGTTGATAAACTTTAACTTCTTGAATTCAGTCAAGCTTTTGCTTTTGCTTGATCATACACTGTTGAGAAAATAATACTCATGTGCATTGTACTTCAGCAATACCTTTAAGAATTAAAGGCCACATTCCTTTAATGCCGTAATTCCAGTTCTAGGAATGATTTGTACATGTATTTTAAGACATTTATACATGGATTTTCATTGCAGACAGCAAAGGTTTGGAGCAACCTAAATATCCATCAATGGGGAGGGGGGTAGTTCAATGAATTAGATTATAATCATTCTATGAAATACTACTGAGTTATTAGGGGGTGGAGCTGTTCAGTATGTAATGATATGGGATGATTTCCAAGTAGAAAGAAAATGTACAGTGTCATTGTGTATAGAGCGTCTGCCATCGTGTGTGTACACCCACAAAAGGTTCTATATTGGAATTTTATCTAGATTGTCTTTTGAAAGATACAGCAGAAAACTAGTGGCTGCTTTCAGGGATAGGAAACCAGATGACTAAAGATTCAAGAGTGGCATGGAGACTTTGTTTCTCAATGAAAGAGTAGTAAAAAAATACCATGGGAGTAGAGATGAATGACTGTTTCTGACTGAAATTATGGGGAAGACTTTTTGAAAAGCAAAGATATTTTTTAAAAACTTAGTATCGCTTTTATCTAACAAAAACAGAACTCATATTAACAGGTAATTATGATAGATATTGCTGTGAGAGATATAAAATGATTTCAGTTACAAGTGGAAATGTTATCTGGATTTTATTTGCTTTTAGGTGGTGATAGTGGACTGGATGGGTTAGGAGGACCAGGTGTACAACTAGGAAGCCCAGATAAGAAAAAACGCAAGACAAATACACAGGTAAATTGACATTTTCTTTGATAACCATTTTTGTTCACTGATACGATCAGGCTAATGAGGTAAATTTAAATTTGGTCATGGATTTTTTTCCCCTCCTCATTTGTAACCTAATAGTGAATTCTGCAGTGATTTTTTTTTTTTTTAATTCTGTAACTAGTGGCTATTGTTGGCCTATAGGCCTAGAGTGGATATTGCAAGAGGGAAGTGTAGGCAGACAAATTAAAATGTTTATTCTTAAAACTAACTTAAACAGCACAGATGCCTGTAGTTTTAGTAAAAGATTTAAAATATATGAACATAGGTTTAGCATGAAGCAATATTTAGCTGTTATAATAATTTAGTAGTATGTACGTATCATTGAGCAGTCATGGGGGAGGCATCTTTTGTGTACAACATGTGGTTGAATAAATAGTTATCAAAACAGGCTTTTGTGGCTTTATCTTCTGTAAATTGAAGCACTCTTTTTATTCTAAGACTGCAAGTAAGTATTTTGTGTGTAAGGATTATTTTTTTCCATTTGGCCACCACCTCTTAAAATTACAGTGTGACTAAAACTGGAAGTTTATTTTTCCATTCTGAGGCCGAGAGCGTAGTGCTTGGGGAATACTTAATAGCTACTTCCCTGAAGTTAAGCCAGTAAAAAACTTAGAGCCTGTTTATTGTTACTTAATTTTATGGTTTTTTTGGGGGGTTGTAACAGTACTTTTAGTTAGAATTTTAAGTGAAAAATTCTAGAACTAAAGTTAAGCATATTAAATGCAAATTATGTAATTAAGCTTCTTTTGAAGGTTAATAAATACCTTTGAAATTTGAAGTAACAATGAATTTGAGCTCAGAAAAGCATGCCTTATTTTCTTTCCTAAATGGAAGAAATCTATACATTTTAATCATTAAATATAATTAAATATAAAACTTATTTGGAATTGAAAGTCAGATGAATTAAATTTTCATAAGACATAGCAAGAAAATTTGATTAAAACTAGGTTCTTACATGTTAAGATAACAATTTTAATGACTTCTTTGCTCAAACATGTATTTTACTCTACAGTCTCATTTCAGGGGCCTTCTTTTCCTCCATTGTCTGAGTATGCTCCACCACCGAATCCAAACCTCTGACCATCTAGTGGCTGCTAATCCATTTGATGACAACTATAATACTATTTCCTATAAACCACTACCTTCATCAAATCCATATCTTGGCCCTGGTTATCCTGGCTTTGGAGGCTATAGCACATTCAGAATGCCACCCTCACGTTCCTCCAAGAATGTCTTCCCCATACTGTGGTCCTTACTCACTCAGGAATCAGCCACACCCATTTTCCTCAGAATCCTTTGGGCATGGGTTTTAATCGACCTCATGCTTTAACTTTGGGCCACATGATAATCCAAGCTTTGGACATCCATCTTATAATAATGCACTAAGTCAGAATGTTAACATGCCTAATCAACATTTTAGACAAAATCCTGCTGAAACTTCAATCAGATTCCTCCACAGAATACTAACCAAGTATCTAACCCTGACTTGGCATCTAACTTTGTCCCTGGAAATAATTCAAATTTTACTTCTCCATTAGAATCTAATCATTCTTTTATTCCTCCCCCAAACACTTTTGGTCAAGCAAAAGCACCACCCCAAAACAAGACTTTAGTCAAGGAGCAACCAAAAACACTAATCAAATTCCTCTGCTCATCCACCTCACTTAAATATGGATGACACAGTGAATCAGAGTAATATTGAATTAAAAAATGTTAATCGAAACAGTGCAGTAAATCAAGAGAATAGCCGTTCCAGTACCACAGAAGCTACAAATAACAGCCATGCAAATGGGAACCAGAATAAGCCGCGGACAACCTAGAGGTGCCCCAGATGCATGCACCACTGAAAAAAGCAATAATCCTCTCTCCACCCAAGCCGTCATGGCCATTCTTCTTCTGACCAGTGTATCCTTGTGGGATTTGTACAAATGAAGTGAATGATGATCAGGATGCCATCTTATGTGAAGCCTCTTGTCAGAAATGGTTTCATCGGATCTGCACTGGAATGACTGAAACAGCTTATGGCCTCCTAACTGCAGAGCATCAGCAGTATGGGGCTGTGATACCTGTATGGCTGACAAAGATGTCCAGTTACTGCGTACTCGAGAAACTTTTGGTCCGCCTGCAGTGGGCAGTGATGCTAATCACAGGCATTAGTTAAAGTGATTTTTTTTTCCTGTGTTATTTCAGAGGCTCAGTGACACAGGATTTTAATGTTTTACATTATTTTTTTAAATGCACATACAAAAAGATTATTTACCTTTCAGTTTTTGTTAATATTCTACTTCATTACCAGTGCAAATTTTGTATTGTCTTGTTTGCTATCTTAAATGAGAATAATGTATATGGGGGTGCTTTAGAAAGTACTATACAAATAAATGTTAGTTGTCGTTGTTGTTGTTAATCATAAACATAAAAGCCTCTTGAAGCTTCAAAATAATATATAGCAAATGTAGGCAAGTTTTGACTTTTAAAAGTTAGAATCATTGAAAAATGTACATTGCAGAGCTGAACTTTGGCAATATTACATTAAACAGTTCAAAAATTTTCAAGGATCTATTTGACATATGTTTTCAAAAAAGCATATGTAGCTGTAACATGGAAGAAAGCATACATTTTAATGGATGTTTTAAAAATAATAGAGTATGACACCAGATTTCTCCCCCACTAGGGTCCTTGAAATTAATGACTTTCCTATTTTCAGTCAGTCTTCCAAGATATCTGTTTGTACAGATAGAGACAGATGTTAGCATATAGTAGATGCTCAGTAAGTATTTGTTGATTGACTTGTGGATTGTACCACATGAAATTGCTAATACTAGATCAGTTGAAAATTGACTGCAATTAGTAGAGTTGAAGTGAAGTATGTTTCTGGTTGTGCTATTTAGAATTGTAACAGTGTTATGCCCTTCACTCTTCAATTTCTTTTGATTATTGAGTTTTTTCTTATTGTTTTCCAGACAAATAAATAATATAGTATCCTCAGAAGAATTATGGATACTTCTTTTAATATGATTTCAAGCCAGGACAATACTGCAAATGAGGTGTAAATATCAAGTTGGGCCTACAAGGCTCCGCTGGGGAAAGAACACCACTCAGTGGTGGTTTGAAAAATCTTATTCTGGGGAATCTGGATTCAAAATGAGGCCTCAGGGGAGATCAGAATCCATCTTAAAGACCAATTAAGAGCCAGGGTGAGAGCTAACTCACAAACAACAATTCAAGGCCTTGAAGCAGACAGGAGCTTCTGCTGTGACTGGGAAAAGTGAAAAGATGAATCCAAGAACATCCTCCTGGGAGATGATCAAGAATGAAGACAGTTGGAGGTGTACTCATTAAGATTCAAAAAAGCAGAAACATATTTTTAGAGTGGATCATGAACTGTGGACCAAAAAAAAAAAAAAAAAAAAGATACTATATATGACCAATTGATAGGCAATTTATCAATATTGGATATTTTTGAAGCTCCCAAACTTGCACCATCATCGTTGTGACCAAAAATGTTCTGAAGGCCATAGGTGATCTGCAAAAGAATAATTACTATTGCTTAAACCCTGGTGAAACGACAGCAGCACATATGCTGAGGAAGTAAAATTATGCATGAAAATTTTGATCAAGAAAGGTACTTTGGTTATAAACATGAGCCCACACTTTACATGACAGCACTTGACCTCACACGTCACAAGCCGGCGAAAGCAAAGTTAATTCAATTGGGATATTCAATGTCGTCATGTCCATTGTAGTCACCAGACCTTTATCCAATGAACTACCTTCGTTTTCATCATTTGAAGCTTTTTTTTTAAGAAACAACATGTTCTCCAATTAAGAAGTAGTAATTGGAGGATCTGAACAATTTATATATCTGAAAAAATGACAAATTTTTTAAAAATGAAATATTTAATATCTTATTAGAAAGTTATTAATACTCATACATATTTTGATTGAATAAAACTTATTTTTTTAAATACAGTGTTTTAATTTTGACCTACAAAAACAGCAATTTCATATGGTACAAAGTAGTAGAAGGTTTTCTCCATTTACCTGTGACTAGTTAGAGGTGAGTACAAAATATTTTCAATATAGTTGTAAAATATATATCTTTACAGTTTTAGAAAATGAAATGATATAAATTCTAATACTAGGTACTCCTCTGTGTGACATCTTCACCAGTTGAAGCAGGTTAAATGCAGTATTTTTGGCTGACTCTGACATTTGATGTGTTCAGTAGCATACTTGAAAATCCCATTTTGCTTACATTATAGTTTTTATTAGAGATACACAATTTTTTAAATGTTTAAGGATCTAGTCATGTTCTTGAAATCCTAGTAAGTGCTGATTTTTAAGAAATGATGCACTGCATGCTAAATGCTTATTCCTAGCATCGGGTCATGATTTTTTATGATAATACAGTTAGATATTGAGTAGAACCTTACAGTGTCCTCAGGAGTTAACATTTTTCATGGTAGGACTTGAGTTGTACTTATTGTTAAAATTGATTTTGTGGTTTCTTAAGCCATCTGTTGCTTACACTTTCAGTAGTTGGGTGAAAGTGAAGTAACCTCTCCCAAGCTAGTATAAAGATACTTGATTCATATTGAGATTCTTTTCCATTTCCAAGTAGTTGTTTTTAAAAACTTACAGTTGAATTTTTATTCAAGTATTTAGGTCTTCAGAGCACCTTATTTAAATAAGAATCTGTAAATATTCAAAAGAAAACTCATGGTTGACTGACAGTGAGTCACTGAAAAACTATAAAATCATATTTCATGAATGTTTTCATGTCTTTGAAGTACTTTTCTTTACTAGTTCCACATTTGTCTCCATATGACACTAAGTCAAAAATTATCTAGACAGTTTTTGATAGGAAAAATGATGAACTATAAGAATGGCCAGGTACCAATTTGTCCAATTTGACCCAAATAAGGCTATTAAACAAATTGTTATGGCTTTGTTAGGACAAGTGATGAGCTTCCCTAAACATTTTAAATATTCATTGATAGGAAGAAATGTACATAGGTCGAATAGCCTTCCAGTAGCATTGCACGTTTTTTTATGTAATCCTTTTCTTTCAGTGAAAGGCCTCATCTTGCATGCACACATATACACAGATACACACCCACATACACACCCCACACAATTGAACAGGAAATCATAGTTTCTCTTACATTCTCAAGTTTTGTCTATTTACCTGACTGACCCTCAGCAACTAGGCTGTCTCACGACAGCTAGTCATGATAGTTTGAATGCATCAGTTCCTTTCTCAGAACTCACATTTTATTCATTTCACTGCTTCTAGATGCTACTGGACTCACTAATTGCTGAAACGGCTTAGCTTGTAAAAGAAATTTATTCTTCAGATAGAGTGCTTAGAATTAGATTTGTGATCAGTGTTTTTTTCCTTTGGTGTGAAATACTTTTAGAGTACTGCTATTATGATTCTTGTTAATCCAAATTAGATTATGTACATAAAGCAAGATTTTCTTGTAATAGTGCTTATTCTTCTTAGAGTAACAATAAAAAAATTCAATCTTTTTTTTTTTTTTTTTTTTTTAGACTCCCATCTCTGCCTACTGGTAGGGAAAAAACCTCAATAGTGTGGGTCACCATGAATTCTGCTAACTTTAATCATCCAAATAAGTATCAGGAGTCTTCATCTAGTATTCTTTCAAACTTGTTTGTCTTGAACATATTAAGAGTGCTAGTACTTATTGTCCATACTATAGTAATTGTATTTAATAGTAAAAAAAAAAATATGTAAGTAATGGTTTTTCTAAGGGAGCTCTAAAGAATTTTTGAGTTTCTTTCTTTTTTATAGTGTATAGAGTTCATATGCATGAACATTTGTGCTATTTTAGATTTTTTTTAATTAAAAAGTTCAGTTAAGAGCATCCAGGCTCCCAAAGTTCATTTGTAAATAGTGGTTTGGAACATTATATAAGATGATTAGACTGTTAGGAAAGCTCATAAAGGCTTATTTAAACCATAATGTAGTTAAGCGATAGTATCATGCTGAACACTGTTTTCTTTAGGGAACCAATCAGTGTAGGAGGTAGAAAGAAACAGAGGTCTTCTTTTTCCTGATGTGATTCAGGTAAGTTTAGTTTCTTGGTGTTAGTGTTTCCTAGTTGCCCTTTTACATCCTAAACCCTCCGGTGGAATGCTATATAAGCCAGCTTGCCTCTTCCCTTACTGGATGCCTGGTGCTCCAAAATTCCATATTTTTCCTCCAATCAAAATTCCCATTTCTTTCTGTGGTTATGGCTGGCTAGATTTTAAGGAAAAAAGTGCTTTCCACCGAGATGCAAATGAAGATAGTGAAGAAAGTGGGATTAACATTTTTTTTTAAGACTGCTTATTCAGAATGAAGTTTTATCTAATATCTAAGATTTCAGACAATATGACCACATTTCAAGTACTGTAGGAAGCAGTATTTTTATCAAATTGATGGATGCTGTCTTGAGAGTACTTCCCAATTCCTTTAGGTTTTTGGATATTTTCATAGTTTCCTCAACTTTTGAACTCAGAGGTTTCTTCTCATTTCCACATTTTAGTAACTTCCCCTTTTCTGTATTCTCTTTATCCAGTAGAGCAGTATAGAAGTCACATCTGCATTTTTCCAACTTTGGTACAGTAGTGGAAGTCTAGAGGTACTCCTGGAGTAAGGAGGCTAAGGCTGGCATTAACATCTCCTAAGACATATGGTCTAGGGGAAATGAAAAATGGCTGTCAATAAGCCAGACACGAATACGTCAGAGGCCTGCCTGTATTTCATTGAAAATTTTAATGAAAAACCCGAGATAAGCTTCATCTTTGTCAGTTTGTCAAAATACATTACTTGCAATTATATTAAAACTTATTCTAAATACCTGTACTTTTCTTGTTCTGTAGATGATATAGATGATGTTGCTTGTTAGTTAAAATATCTTTTATAAAGAAAGTCCTGCTTCTTATCATGAGGTATGTGACTTAAATGACTGTTTCATATTAAACTATTTCTTCCTTATGTACTGTTTACATATACCTCTTTTTGGGATATTAGTTCAGTACTTTTATACAAATCTGAGTGTGTTCCACATTGGTGACATGTATTTTTGCAGTAATTTTTGTTTTGTTCTTAGAGCATGTCTAAAGTAACACATGCACTATGCTGTGGTCTGTGGCAAAATTACTGTAATTCAAATTGGAAAATAAATGTTTCCAGACTTTGTCCAACATTTATTCCTAATGGCAAAGGAAAATTACTATTATACTAATTATTTCTTACGCTGGTATGTTTAAGCTACTCTATGAAGTATGTGAAACATCAATATTTGTGGATTAGTAGATGGCCGTGTTTGAAATGGAGAGAGCGGTAAATTTGGTGTTAGCAATACTAACACTCATAATACAATAATACTTCTGAAAATTTTGGTTTTCCTCTTACAGTTATAACATTAAGGAATTATTATCTTAATTGGTGGTACATATTAGGACTTTTTTTTTTAGCCCATATCATTAAAATTATTCTAGACTTGAACCTAGTCTGAGATCTTCCAACAAAAAGATATCATTCCTTCTTCATAACCAAAATAAGTAGAAATGCTAATCTTCATTTTTTAAGAAACTATATAATACCATAAAACTCCTCTAATTTACTTAGAATTTGTAACCCATTGATACAAAGACTTGAAGGGTGTTTACTTTGTACTATCTGATGAAAAGATTGTTAATAAAAGTCATAAGGTTTTAAGGAAAAATGTTTAATCTTAGAAAAATGTGAAGCTTATAAAGCATTTAAGAATACTACATAGCTTTGTAAAGCATTTGAGAATACAAAAGCATTCTTTTGCCATTAAAACAAGTACACAGAAGAATTGTAATTGATAATGCTTGGCCAGTGGAAATTTGTATTTTTGAAATTATATACTTGAAAGAAAAAGAAAAAAAAGAATGCTCATGAGTGCTTAAACTGCATATCTTTTAAATATTCAAATTTTTAGACTTTTATCAATTCAAACTATCCTGAATAAGGCTTTGCTGTATTAGTGATGTATATTATAAGATAAATGTTTACCTGTGTTATGTTAATGGTATCTCTATACAGCATCATTTTTGGCTTGGTTGTTGTGTGGTGTATTTTGTACACTTGGTTGTCAATTATTGATAGGATTGACATAGCAATAAATCTGATTCAGTTCTTAATATTTTAAAAAATACCATAACCATACTGTGGCATAATTCCATTATATTTTATTTGAATCCCTAATGTTTTCATGGGCCTATTTTGAGGGTTAAAAATTTAGAATTACATGTTAGAAATTTATTTTTTCCTGGTACCTTCACATACAATCTCTTAGAAATGGGTCTGCTTCTATTTAAATCATAGAGGTTTTAAGAAGTATTAGTATTAATTAATTCAGGAATTGCTTTGTGGAAAAATTTCAAGTATGAAATGACTAGGTTACCCCCAAATTGTTTATTTTCTTTATATGGTTTTGTACAGGTTACAGTTTTCAGAGAAGCAAAATTGGCTGGTAACTGATTGAATATAGTAGATAATGGATAGTTTGTCTAAGGGCTTCCAAGTATTAAACCAAAAATTCTCAATTCTGAATTATTTTTAATAATTACTATTAATAGTGGTAAGCCAATTTATCTTTTTCTTTTGATTCTTTTAATTTCTTGCTTTTGATCCCTTTCTTTCTTCCTTAAGCACCATGCTAGAATTTAAGAGGAGTTTATCTTCCACATTTTAGTTTTTTATTCTGCAGATAATTAGTAAGACAAGTAGAAGTTCCACTTTCAAAAAAGTCCATGTATTGTTGGCCCATTTATTGTTGGCCATTCTTTTCAGGGTTCATACTACATGTCATTTGTGCATTGTATAAAGAATGTTATTTATCAGTATTTAGACCTACTATTGGTAAAATTATGTATGGCAGGCTTTCTTGAACAATATGTATTGTAAGTTTGTTCCTATAGTGTTATGCTTCAGATTCTTTTTAAATAAAGCTAGTTTTCAAAGAGAAAAACAACTGTTTTTTTTAAGTGCTTGACTTTCAACAGGACAATCTTAGGTTATAGGTATGAAAGTCTTGGCTTTGGGTAGGAAATGTTCCAGGAAACACTTACCAGGACAACAGCCTATAATTTACCAGGAATTTAATTTTATACTGAGGACCAAACCAAATTTTTGGATAGGTCTTGTTACATGCATTTTCCCCCTGTAAAGTTGATACATAACACTGAGTCCTGAGTTTCCTTAGAAAGTCTGAGCATAATCTATCTCTATTTAGATTTTAACAAATTAGGACTTAAGTTCTGTTAATAAAAAATTAGTTGTGGAGAGGAGCTCTACAACCTCACAGCTTAACAATCCCTGAAACAGAAACACCCCTGTAGCAGTATTAAGAAGAAACTTGTCTGAATATAAGATTAAGTTTACAAAAGACCTCCAAAGTTTGCTGGAAACATCCATTACGTGTCTAGACTTACATGGAAAGATGCAAGTGGATCTGTCAGTTGATGCAACTTGATATTCGAGGTAATAGGAATGACAATAAGATAAAATTATATCAAGATAAGATTTGAATGCATGAAAGTTCTATTTAAATTTATGGAATGATGGGACACCTGGCCAGCTCAGTTGGAAGAGTGTAGGGCTCTTGATCTTAGGGTTGTGAGTTCAAGCCCCACATTGTGTGTAGAGATTACTTAAGTAAATAAGAACTTAAAAAAGTTTTAAGTAAGTGGAAGGAAAAAATAAAAAATGTGTTTATCTTACGTGCTGTAAGATACGTACGTGATGTACAGAGACTTCCTATAAAATAACATCGTGAGTGGATGCTCTAAAGCACCCCCTGTGTTTGAAGCATAGTATGATAAATATAAAAAATTGGGTTCAAAACCAAAAAACATATCCAAGGGCAAAAAATAATAGGAGAAACCTTGAACCATGCTGAAGCAGCAGCCTGCCTGACTCTAGGTCCAGAGTAGAAATTTGCAGCCAGAAGTTCTAATCTGACAGGGTAGTGAGATCTAAAAGTGCAACTACATTTCAAAGCTTGCAAGATGCAATAACAGTACTTTTTAAAAGAAATGTATACCTTTAGATAATTTTTAAGCCCCAAATATAATGAACTAAGTGTTGATCTCAAGAAGATAAGAAAATTAAAAATGTAAGGAAAGTAGAAGAAAGAAAATAGTAAAAAAAAAAAAAAAAAAAAAAAAAAAAAAGGAACAAAAAACAGGAAAGGAATAATAAAGCCACAAGCAGGTTAGTTTTAAAAAGTTGAATAAAATTGATGATCCTCTGGTGAAACTTTTTTTTTTTTTTTTTTGATGGCAAAAATAACAAGAGTGAAAAAGGGGACAAAAAGAGCACTACGTAAAGGCCAAGCTGGTATTCCTCTCTATTGCTGCAGCCACCACTTGTGAAAGGAGGCTAAACAGCAAAACCTACCTCCAGGTGATACGTGGGGCTCCAGCTCATAGGAAGATGTGGGCCCAAGGTTTGCTCAGTTAGTAACTGGTGTCATCAAAGACACTAGTTATCACCAAAGAATTGGTGATAGAAAATCAAAGAATTGAGACAGTGAATTAGTATATAACACTTGGCTAAATTGAGGTCTCTAGGACACAATTCAGAGGCAACTTAAAACTTCGAGAAAGGATGAACCCAGAGGAAAGAAAGAAAAAATTAAAGAATATGCCCACTGTAAATCAAAGTTTCAAAATGCATGAAGAAACTGGATGATAAGACAAACAGCCAACCAATACTTTTTGAAATTTCAATCCACTCAAGATGAAGATATTAGAACAGCCTGAAAAGGACTTTAAGATAAGTATGTTACAGGAACCTGAAAGGCAGACTAAAGAATAAAAATTAAAGTTATGAAACGTAAGTAGACATTCATTCATTTACTCAACATTTGTTGAGTGTTTTTTATGTCAGGCACTGTTCTAGATGCTAAAAATATAGCAGTACATGAAACATAAAAATCACCATTGTTAGGAGGTTGTTATTCTAACGAGAAAATAAGCTATAAAGTAGGTTAGAGAACAAGTGCTATGCACAAATAAAAAGAATGATAGGGAATGCTCAGGCTGGTAGGGTAAGAGATGGAAGTTCTTAATTTTTAATAGCTCAGTTAAAAGACACTTAAGTAATGACCTGAAGAAGTAAGGGAGACCATCACACAGATAACTGGGGAAGAGAATTCCAGACACAGGTAACAGCAGGTACAATGACCCTGTGGAAAGCATGCTTGGCACATTTCATATTTCAAGGAGGCCAGTGTGTCTGGAATGGAGTGAACAGGAGGAAAAGTGACAGGAGATGGGGTTGAAAAATTAACAGAAAACCAGATTATATGGAACTTTGTAGTTCATTGTACAGCTTTTGGCTTTTATTGGAGAGTTTTCAGGGGAGAAGGATCATTCTGAGTGCTGTGTTGAAAAATAGATTCAAGAGGTAGGGAGCTGAAGGAAGAAGACTAGTTAGGAAGCTATTATAATGAATTCCTGTGAGAGATGATGTGATTATAACCACAGAGATAGCAGTGGAAGGAGTAAAATGTGGATCTTGTTTGGTCTTGATTAAAAAAAAACAAAACACACAGCTGGGGAAAAGTGACTATGAAATTGGATTATATGACATTGGTGATTATTTTAGTTTTGTTATAATAATGACATTGTGTTTATTTAATAAAACACCTATTTTTAAAAAGATGAATACTGAAATGCTTATGATTCTTCACCTGGCTTAAAATAGTCCAGAGGGGAGGGGCATCTGGGTGGCTCAGTGGTCAAGCGTCTGACCCCTGATTTCGGCTCAGGTCATTATTTCACAGTCACAGGATCTAGCCCCTTGTCAGGCTCTGCTGCACTGAGCGTGAGGCCTGCTTAAGATTCTCCCTCTCTCTCTCTCTCTCCCCCTCCCTGCCACCCTACCTCCCTCTCTACCTCTGCACCTCTCCCCGACTCACTTTCTCTCTCTCTCAAAAAAAAAAAAAAAAAGTCCATCAGGAAGAAAGGAGCCAAAAAAATCAGTAAGGACATATAAGACTTAATATGATTTTCAAATGTGGCCCAGTTATCACATACAGGAGGATGTTCAAGTGGTAGTTAAGGCATGTTAGTTCCTTATCTCATTTAAGACATGTAAAGATACTGTATAATTTCAGATTTTTTAAGAAAAATAGTGGATTATGTATTTGTTTGTTTAGGAGCGTGCATGCATGCATGCAAGCAAACGGGAAAGGCAGAGAGAGAGGGAGGGAGAGGATCTTAAGCAGGCTTCATGCTCACTGTGGAGCCCTAAAAGGGGCTCAATCTCTCAACCATGAGATCATGACCTGAGCAGAAATTGAGTTGGACTCAACCGAGACACCCAGGCACCCCATGAATTCTGTATTTAGAAAGTCATAACTTCTAAGTAAATTTAAAAGTCACAATTAAAAGAATATAAGTACAATATAGCTTCTAAACCAGCAGAGGGCAAAGCAGAATACAGAAAATTTTATCAAGGGGCGCCTGGGTGGCGCAGTCGGTTAAGCGTCCGACTTCAGCCAGGTCACGATCTTGCGGTCTGTGAGTTCGAGCCCCGCGTCGGGCTCTGGGCTGATGGCTCAGAGCCTGGAGCCTGTTTCCGATTCTGTGTCTCCCTCTCTCTCTGCCCCTCCCCCGTTCATGCTCTGTCTCTCTCTGTCCCAAAAATAAAATAAACGTTGAAAAAAAAAAAAAATTTAAAAAAAAAAAAAAAAAGAAAATTTTATCAAGCCAATAGAAGATAGAAAAGCAGCTAAAAAGAAACAGTAAGAAAAATGTACCTAAAACCAAATGTAAATGGATTCAGTTCACCTATATGACACTCTCAGATAAGACCAATGAATTTTTTTTTGTCCAAATGACTTTTACAAGAGAAACACATAGAAATTTCAAAAGCAAAGGAATGGTTTATGTACAGTGATATTCATTAAGAAGTAGAAAAGCCAAATTCTAAATAATTGTATACTTTAAAGTAAGTATACTTTAAAGTAAGACTTTCTCTATAATGAAAATTATGAAGAATTAAAAAACTTCATGTTGTATTAAAAAAATGGAAGAAATGATGACAATTGTTAAATTAAAAAAAATAAGTTTAAAAAGTTACATACAAAATGATCACAATTAGTTTTTAAAATAAACATTTTATATGTCTATGTATACCCACCTGGAGATAATTGTCTGGAATATTATAAAATGTTACTGTGTTTATTCCTGGATTAAATGGAATAATCCTGGATTTTTTTTTCCTGGATTTTTCTCCTCAGTATTGTCAACAATAAATATGTATTCCTTTGGTCATCAGAAAACATAGTTAAAAATTTTTTTTTTCAACGTTTATTTATTTTTGGGACAGAGAGAGACAGAGCATGAACGGGGAGGGGCAGAGAGAGAGGGAGACACAGAATCGGAAACAGGCTCCAGGCTCCGAGCCATCAGCCCAGAGCCTGACGCGGGGCTCGAACTCACGGACCGCGAGATCGTGACCTGGCTGAAGTCGGACGCTTAACCGACTGCGCCACCCAGGCGCCCCCAGAAAACATAGTTTAAAAAGAAAAGAGTAAACAGCAAAAGGTATAACAGGAAAATGCTAATCAAAGGAAGCCACTATAACAATGTTAGTATCAGACAAAACATAATGTAAGGCTATTATCAAAAAGATAGGAGATAACAAATGTTGGTGAGGATGTGGGAAAGAGGGAATCCTTTTGCACTGTTGGTGGGAATGCCAACTGGTCCAGCCACTACAGTTTCCTCAAAAAATTACAAATAGAACTAACATATGATCCAGCAATCCCAATTCTGGGTATCCAAAGGAAGTGAAATGACTATGTCAAGGAGACAACTGCAACCCCATGTTCATTGCAGCATTATTTATAATAGCCAAGGCATGGAAACAACTTAAGTATCCCATCAATGGATGGATGGTAAAAAACAAACAAACAATGTGAATATAGTATAATATTATTCATCCATAAAAGAGAAGGAAATTCTGCCATTTGCACCAACATCGGTGGACTTGAGGGTATTAGACTAAGTGAAATAAGTCAGAGAAGGACAAATACCACATGATATCACTTTCATGTGGAAGCTAAAAAACTGACATCACAGATACAGAAATTGGATTAGCGGTTGCCAGAGGTAGAAGGGTGGGGTCAAAATAGGTAAGGGGGTCAAAAGGTATAAACTTCAGTTATAAGATAAATAAATTCTGGTGATGTAATATATAGCATAGTGAGTAAAGTTAACAATACTATATATTTGAAAGTTGCTAAGAGGATAGATCTTAGAAGTTCTCACCATAAGAAAAAAATTGTAACTATGTGAGGTGATGGATGTTAACTAAACTTACTGTGGTGATCATTTCACAATACATATATCAAATCACCAGGTTGTACCCCATGCCATATGTCAGTCATATCTCAATTAACTGGGAAAACTACTTCTGGTTACACATTTTAAAAACATATGTAAGGACAAAAATATTAATAGGAAGGAGAACGTTTTGTAATTATAAAAGGAACGACCCACCAAAATGATCAATCATGAATACATATGCTTACCACAGAGTTTCAACATAGATAAAACAAAACACAACTACAGGAAGAAAAAAGTAGCAATTGTGTGAGATTTTTAAAGAAATTTGTATCAAAAGTGATAGCTCAAGTATATGTTATATGTTAAATAACAAACATGTATCAAGATCTATTTTGAATATTAAACCAAATGTGGCAAAAACAATAGCATGTTGTTATTTCACATAAAATGAAGTTTAAAGATAGATGGTTCCAGGACTGGTATATTCATCAGCTCAGTATCAGGAAACCATGTAGATTTCTCTGTGGTTCTCTTGGCTTTCCTTTCATGGTTGCAAGATGGTTATCATTGTTCTATATATCATCTCACAGAATAACATCCAAAGCAAGCAGGAAAGGAGGCTCATGTTGCTCTATGTTTATCAAAGAGGAAGATCCATTCTGGAGAAGTTGGCGGTGTAGGAGGACGCTGGGCTCACCGCGTCCTGCTGGTCACTTAGATTCCACCCACATCTGGCTAAATAACCCAGAAAACCACCAGAAGACTAGCAGAACGGACTCTCTGGAGCCAAGCGCAGACGAGTGACCCACGGAAAAGGGTAGGAAGGGCGGTAGGTGGTGGGCGCTACACAGACTGGCGGGAGGGGGGGGGCGGTGGAGGGGCAGCCCGCCCAGCAAGACAGAGCCCCCAAAGTCTGGCTGGCAAAAGCGGAGGAGCTGGACTGTGTGAGTTCTGACAGCCAGCAGGACATAACATCTGGAATGTTATAAGTCAACAGCTCTGCTTGGAGAGCGGGACGGTGAGAGGACACCAGGAGGAAGAGGTGTTGAGCCCTGGAAGACAGCTCAGCTCGGCAGGGAACAAAGGTGCTGACCAGAGCCATCTCCATCTCCCATCCCCCAGCCAAAATCCCAAAGGGAACCAGTTCCCGTCACCAAACTTGCTTGCACCCCGCAAAAACCCAATGCTGTGCTTCTGTGGATCCATCCCTCCAACGGGTCTGCCTGCTTCCCTCCCAGTGCTGCAGGGCCCCTTCTGCAGGGGATCACCAACGACACAGTGAGCTAAGCCTGCACCTCCCACCCCTGTGCACCTTGCAGATCCACCCTGGCTAATATGCCAGATCCCATCAAAGCAGCACCACAAGCCTGGCAGTGTGCAAGTAGCCCGACAGGGGCCATACCACGCCACAGTGAGCACTGCCCCTGGGAGAGGGGAAGATAAGGTACACACCAGTCTGACTGTGGCCCCAGGGGTGGGCTGGGGACAGATATCAGGTCTGATTGCAGCCCCACCAGCCAACACAAGTTACCCAGACAGCACAGAAGTGCCCTGCAGCTCCACGCCACTCCAGGGACCATCCAAAATGACAAAACGGAAGAATTCTCCTCAAAAGAAACTCCAGGAAGTAGCGAAAGCTAACGAATTGATCAAAAATGATTTAAGCAATATAACGGAACAAGAATTTAGAATAATAGTCATAAAATTAATTGCTGGGCTTGAAAAAAGTATAGAGGACAGCAGAGAATCCATTGCTACAGAGATCAGGGAACTAAGAAACAGTCATGAGGAGTTAAAAAATGCTATAAATGAGGTGTAAAATAAAATGGAGGTGGCCACAGCTCGATTGAAGAGGCAGAAGAGAGAATAGGTGAATTAGAAGATAAAATTATGGAAAAAGAGGATGCTGAGAAAAAGATAAAAAAATCCAGGAGTATGAGGGGAGAATTAGAGAACTAAGTGATGCAATCAAACAGAACAATATCCGTATAATAGGGATTCCGGAAGAGGAAGAGAGAGAGAAAGGGGCTGAGGGTGTACTTGAACAAATCATAGCTGAGAACTTCCCTGATCTGGGGAAGGAAAAAGGCACTGAAATCCAAGAGGCACAGAGAACTCCCTTCAGATGTAACTTGAATCCATCTTCTGCACAACATATCATAGTGAAACTGGCAAAATACAAGGATAAAGAGAGAATTCTGAAAGCAGCTGGGGATAAACATGCTCTAACATATAAAGGGAGACCGATAAGACTAGCGGCAGATCTATCTACTGAAACTTGGCATGCCAGAAAGGAATGGCAGGAAATCTTCAATGTGATGAACAGAAAAAATATGCAGCTGAGAATCCTTTATCCAGCAAGTCTGTCATTCAGAATAGAAGGGAAGATAAAGGTCTTCCCAAACAAAAACTGAAGGAATTCATCACCACTAAACCAGCCCTACAAGAGATCCTAAGGGGGACCCTGTGAGACAAAGTACCAGAGACATCACTATAAGCATGAAATCTGCAGACATCACGATGACTCTAAACCCATATCTTTCAATAATAACACTGAATGTAAATGGACTAAATGCTCCAACCAAAAGACATAGGATATCAGAATGGATAAAAAAAAAAAAAACAAGACCTATTTGCTGTCTACAAGAGACTCGTTTTAGACCTGAGGACACCTTCAGATTGAGAGTGAGGGGATGGAGAACTATCTACCATGCTACTGGAAGTCAAAAGAAACCTGGAGTAGCCATAGTTATATCAGGCAAACAAGACTTTAAAGGCTGTAACAAGAGATGAAGAAGGGCATTATATAATAATTACAGGGTCTATCCATCAGGAAAAGCTAACAATTATAAATGTCTATGCGCTGAATACGGGAGCCCCCAAATATATATAGCAATTACTCACAAACATAAGCAACCTTATTGATAAGAATGTGGTCATTGCAGGGGACTTTAATACTCCACTTACAACAATGGATATATCATCTAGACACCGATCAATAAAGAAACAAGAGCCCTGAATGATATATTGGATCAGATGGACCTGACAGATATATTTAGAACTCTGCATCCCAAAGCAACAGAATATACCTTCTTCTCGAGTGCACATGGAATCTTCTCCAAGATAGATCACATACTGGGTCACAAAACAGCCCTTCATAAGTATACAAGAATTGAGATCATACCATGCATACTTTCAGACCACAATGCTATGAAGTTTGAAATCAACCACAGGAAAAAGTCTGGAAAACCTCCAAAAGCATGGAGGTTAAAGAACAACCTACTAAAGAATGAATGGGTCAACAAGGTAATTAGGAAGAAATTTTAAAATATGTGGAAACAAATTAAAATACAACAATCCAAACGCTTTGGGATGCAGCAAAGGCAATCCTAAAAGAAAAATACATTGCAATCCAGGCCTATCTCACGAAACAAGAAAAATTCCAAATACAAAATCTAACAGCACACCTACAGGAAATAGAAGCAGAACAGCAAAGACACCCCAAACCCAGCAGAAGAAGAGAAATAATAAAGATCAGAGCAGAAATAAACAATATAGAATCTAAAAAAACTGTAAAGCAGATCAATGAAACCAAGAGTTGGTTTTTTGGAAAAAAAAATGATAAACCTCTAGCCAGGCTTCTCAAAAAGAAGAGGAAGATGACCCAAATAGATAAAATCATGAATGAAAATGGAATTATTACAACCAATCCCTCAGAAATACAAGCAATTATCAGGGAATACTATGAAAAATTGCATGCCAACAAACTGGACAACCTGGAAGAAATGGACAAATTCCTAAGCACCCACACACTTCCAAAACTCTAACAGGAAGAAATAGAAAGCTTGAACAGACCCATAACCAGCAAAGAAATTGAAGCAGTTATCAAAAATCTCCCAACAAATAAGAGTCCAGGGCCAGATGGCTTCCCTGGGGAATTCTACCAGACATTTAAAGCAGAGATAATACCTATCCTTCTCAAGCTGTTCCAAAAAATAGAAAGGGAAGGAAAACTTCCAAACTCATTCTATGAAGCCAGCATTACTTTGATTCCTAAACCAGACAGAGACCCAGTAAAAAAAGAGAACTACAGGCCAATATCCCTGATGAATATGGATGCAAAAATTCTCAATAAGATACTAGCAAATCGAATTCAACAGCATATAAATAATTATTCACCATGATCAAGTGGGATTCATTCCTGGGATGCAGGGCTGGTTCAACATTCGCAAATCAATCAACGTGATACATCACATTAATAAAAGAAAAGATAAGAACCATATGATCCTGTCAACCGATGCAGAAAAAGCATTTGACAAAATTCAGCATCCTTTCTTAATAAAAACCCTAGAGAAAGTCAGGATAGAAGGAACATACTTAAACATCATAAAAGCCATTTATGAAAAGCCCACAGCTAATATCATCCTCAATGGGGAAAAACTGAGAGCTTTTTCCCTGAGATGAGGAACACGACAGGGATGTCCACTCTCACCGCTGTTGTTTTAACATAGTGTTGGAAGTGCTAGCATCAGCAATCAGACAACAAAAGGAAATCAAAGGCATCAAAACTGGCAAAGATGAAGTTAAGCTTTCACTTTTTGCAAAGGACGTGATATTATACATGGAAAATCCGATAGACTCCACCAAAAGTCTGCTAGAACTGATACATGAATTCAGCAAAGTCGCAGGATACAAAATCAATGTACAGAAATCAGTTGCATTCTTATACATGAATAACGAAGCAACAGAAAGACAAATAAAGAAACGGATCCCATTCACAATTGCACCGAGAAGCATAAAATACCTAGGATTAAAACTAACCAAAGATGTACAAGATCTGTATGCTGAAACTATAGAAAGCTTATGAAGGAAATTGAAGAAGATATAAAGAAATGGAAAAACATTCCGTGCTCATGGGTTGGAAGAATAAATATTGTTAAAATGTCAATACTACCCAAAGCTATCTACACATTCAGTGCAATCCCAATCAAAATTGCACCAGCATTCTTCTCGAAAGCTAGAACAAACAATCCTAAAATTTGTATGGAACCACAAAAGACCCCGAATAGCCAAAGTAATTTTGAAGAGGAAGACCAAAGCAGGCGGCATCACAATCCCAGACTTTAGCCTCTACCTTAAAGCTGTAATCATCAAGACAGCATGGTATTGGCACAAAAACAGACACATAGACCAATGGAATAGAATAGAAACCCCAGAACTAGACTCACAAAAGTATGGCCAACTAATCTTTGACAAAGCAGGAAAGAATATCCAATGGAAAAAAGACAGTCTCTTTAACAAATGGTGCTGGGAGAACTGGACAGCAACATGCAGAAGAATGAAACTAGACCACTTTCTTACACCATTCACAAAAATTAACTCAAAATGGATAAAGGACCTGAATGTGAGACAGTAAACCATCAAAACACTACAGGAGAAAGCAGGAAAAGACCTCTCTGACCTCAGCCGCAGAAATTTCTTACTTGACACATCCCCAAAGGCAAGGGAATTGAAAGCAAAAATGAACTATTGGGACCTCATGAAGAGAAAAAGCTTCTGCACTGCAAAGGAAACAGTCAACAAAACTAAAAGGCAACCAACAGAATGAGAAAAGATATTTGCAAATGACATATCAGACAAAGGGCTAGTATCCAAAATCTATAACGAGCTCACCAAACTCCACACCCAAAAAACAAATAATCCAGTGAAGAAATGGGAAGAAAACATGAATAGACACTTCTCTAAAGAAGACATCCAGATGGCCAACAGGCTCATGAAAAGATGCTCAACGTCACTCCTCATCAGGGAAATACAAATCAAAACCACACTCAGGTATCACCTCACGCCAGTCAGAGTGGCCGAAATGAACAAATCAGGAGACAATAGATGCTGGAGAGGATGTGGAGAAATGGGAACCCTCTTGCACTGTTGGTGGGAATGCAAACTGGTGCTGCCACTGTGGAAAACAGTGTGGAGGTTCCTCAAAAAATTAAAAATAGACCTACCCTATGACCCAGCAGTAGCACTGCTAGGAATTTACCCAAGGGATAGAGGAGTGCTGATGCATAGGGGCACTTGTACCCCAATGTTTATAGCAGCACTTTCAACAGTAGCCAAATTATGGAAAGAGCCTAAATGTCCAACAACTGATTAATGGATAAAGAAATTGTGGTTTATATACACGATGGAATACTACGTGGCAGTGAGAAAGAATGAAATATGGTCTTTTTAGCTATGTGGATGGAAATGGAGAGTGTTATGCTAAGTGAAATAAGTCATACAGAGAAAGACAGATACCATATGTTTTCACTCTTTTGTGGATCCTGAGAAACTTAACAGAAGACCATGGGGGAGGAGAAGGGGGAAGAAAAAGTTACAGAGGGAGGGAGGCAAACATAAGAGACTCTTAAAAACTGAGAACAAACTGAGGGTCGATGGGAGGTGGGAGGGAGAGGAGGGTGGGTGATTGACATTGAGGAGGGCACCTGTTGGGATGAGCACTGGGTGTTGTATGGCAACCAATTTGACAATAAATTTCATATTAAAAAATTAAAAATTAAAAAAATTTTAAAAAGTTCAAATATCTTAGAAGTTGATAAACTAAGCTTTATCCAAACCACAGAATGTGAGGAAATATTTGAAAAACATATCTGACAAAGGACTTGTATCCAAATATATAAAACATGCTCACAATTCAATAGGAACATAGACAATTTAAAAAATTATATTAAAAGATATTAACAGACAATTTAGAAAAGAGTGAAATGCAAAAAAGCACATGGAAAGATGTTTAACATCTTTAGTCACTAGGGAAATGCAACTCAAAAGCATAAAAGATACCAACTATTAGATTTGCTAAAATTTATTTAATAGTGCTAATATTATTAAGGGTTGGCAAATATGCAAAGTAACCAAAACTTTCATACACTGCTGGTAGGAACAGAACATTTGTACTTTTGAAATCGTTTGGCAGTTTCTTGTAAAATTAAAGATACACCCACCACTAATCTGCCAAACTGAAGCTGGAATATTCTTGTGTTTGGGTGCATCTACAAGTGAAAAACACCTTTACCTCTGCTTTTGTGAGTGAGATATAATTCTACCTCTAGAATGTACTGATAAATTATAAAGCTCTTAAAATAAAGGAGCACTATTCTGACTGGTTTGGAGCAATTGTCCCCTTCTCCTCCCTTGAGGACATTTGACAACGTCTAGAGATATTTCTGGTTGTCACAACGTGGAGGTGTTTCTGGCATCCAGTGAGTAGAGGCTTGGTGTGCTTCCAAACACCTTACAAGGTCCTGGGTAGCCCTGCATAACCAAGAATCGTCTGCCCTACATGTCAATAAGTGGCAATGGTGAGAAAACTTATTATAGAGACTAAAAAGCATTAATATAAATCTAATAATTTCAAATTTTTCCCAAAATAAAGAAACTAAACAACTAATACTTTAAGTGTGGTAATTTTAAAGAAAAAAATTATTCTCACCGAAGCTGCTAACTCAGAGCCATTTTAAAAAAATAAGAAATCAAGTTCATGCAATCAAATCAGACTTATTTGATAATTTAGGTTTAAAAACCGGCTATACCTTCCTCCTGATATTAGTGTGAAGTAAAATACAAATGTACATTTTATTCTTTTAAAGATGTGGATTTGTTTTCTCTTGAAGAGAATAATTAATCTGAACTTCCTACCATTTTCTGTATAGAGTTGATTAAATATACTATCATGACTCCTACATATTTAGGATAAGGAACAATGAAAAATTTTGTTTAATCAAATTGCTTTATATTCTAACAACATTTTAATATCAGGAATATATTATGTTCTAAAAGGGTGTTAGTTTAAATGTTAACTTTAAGACCTTGAACTATATTAAATTGAATTAATTAATTATCTTTGGATGCTCTGATAATTTCTAAGTAATTTAGAATATAAATGCATAATTTTCATACATACAGTTTTGGATTGCATTATCTTGGTTAGAGAGTGGTTCTGTCTTTGGGTCCTGTCATTGTGAAATTCACAAGCATGAAAGAGATGACTGTGTGACCATATTATGTGTACTTCTGAGCTGTACTGGTCCACTGAATTCTTGTTACATGTGACAGACAGGTAATTCTCAGTGGCCTCTTCCCAGTAGTTTCTGTGAAGTGTAAGTTGTATTCTGTGAATATGAATGATAAAGACTATCCTAGGTGCAATCCTGGCAAGTAATCATGAAGAGAGTAGTTTTATTCTAAAGTATTTGATGCAGAATGTTATAGAAGAAAAACATGAATGGATGAGCAAAATTATAGAAGTTATGCAGAAAGTTAACTTTATTTGCCTTGGTTCATAATATGCACAGGTAAGAAGTCTAAAAAGGAGCAATGAAATATGTTAAAAATTTTGGCAAATTTTACTTAGTTTGTGTGGTGTGTGTGTGTGTTATTTATTTTTGAGAAAGGGAGTGAGCAGGGTAGGTACAGAGAGAGAAGGAGACAGAGAATCTCAAGGAGGCTCCACACTGTCAGCACAGAGAACCCATGAACCATGAGGTCATGACCTGAGCCGAAACCAAGAGTTGGATGCTTAACCGACTGAGCCACCCAGGCACCCCAAATCTTGCTTAATCATAAGATGATTTTAAAAAATTTAAGATAGGGGCACCTGGGTGGCTTAGATGTTTAAAAGCACCTGACTCTTGGTTTCAGCTCAGGTCATGATCTGGAAGTTTGTGAGATTTGAGCCAAGCCTGTTTGGGATTCTCCCTCTCTCTCTCTGCCTCTCTCTATCTCTCAATAAAATAAAATAAACATTTAAGAAGATAAAATAAAACATCTTTTGGATGTAAAATATCTTTTTCCAAGAGGTCCCTGGGAAGTCACAAGGATTCATTCTTTTATCTTACAAAAAATAAATAAAAGGTCCAAATATTTTGGATTGCCATATATGTTTCATATTTCTTAATTGTTTCAACATTATTGTAAGAACTGCATGGAAAGAGTTGTCAAAAGAAAAATTCAATCTTTTCTAGGTCAACCTTTAGGTAAATTCTACTTATATAAACATATTTGAGAGATTATGAACTTAACATAATTTGTCAGTGTCCTCACTATCCACAGTATGTTTTTCCCCCTTGGGGAAACATTGATTAAATGCTTATTAAATAGTTATGTATTGCATCCTCTTAGACAAGTTTACTCTCCTCATTCTCATTTAGCATCAACCAATCAGTCTCATCAAGAGGGTATTTCTTTTTCTCTCATGCTTGCCTGAAGTCTCCGCTGTAAGCCACAGGTTAGAAATGGGGTCTTCAAGGGAACCTGGGTTAAGTGTCTGACTCTTGATTTTAGCTCAGGTCATGATCTCACAGTTCATGAGTTTGAGCCCTGCATTGGGCTCTGCACTAACAGCACAGAGCCTGCTTGGGATTCTGTCTCTCTCTGTGTCTCTCACTCTCTCTAGATCTCTAAATAATTAATTAATTAATTAATTAATTAATTAAAAAAACTGGGTCTTCAGTCAAGGTAGAGGATCTTTGAGTCTTGAAGAAAAGATTCTATTAGGTACTTTTCAAGGTACTTGGTTGCTTATATAGTTACTCTTCTACTAGGTAACTACCGATAGCTCAAGAAATTAAGACAATGAGCAGTGAAACATGGATGGATCTGAGAAATACTTAAGACTTGGAGATTGATTGGATTTGTACTCTCTTTCAAACGTATAGTTGTCAAAGTCAATAGCATTCAGTTCAGGAATATTAAGAGCTTCACTATTATTCCTATTCAAGTAGAAAGCTATTTCATGTATGCCAGGATGTGCATCAGAAAAAAATGCTTATGGCGAAGTCCAGGAGAAAAGCCCTGGATCTGTTCAAATGTCTAAATAAAAACAATATTGAGCACTTTACACAAAATCCTATTTAATCCTCTTAACACCCTACAAATAGATATTATTGCCTCTATTTTACAGATTGAGGTAACTAAGATTCAGGGGGCTGAGAAACTTGCTCAAGGTCATACAGTTAATAAAAGTAGAGTTGGGGTTCTAACACAATTAGCCTGATTTAAAACAATTAATAAATAATTGATAAGTGATTTTTGCCCAAATGCGTGACCTTAGATCCTGAATCCCCTGTTTTTGATAATCCTTCTCTGAACTTCTTCTATCTGCATTTTCTCCAAAGGGCAAAGAAGATGTTGGTTGGAAGGATGTGCCATCTGGCACCCATGCTCCCTCTTCTAGACCATGTTTGGGCTTCCCCAAATCTGTAATCCTTGTCCAGTAGCCCTCGGATGCTTTAGGAACATCATGAGTCTTTCCTCTGGCAAGCCTGCTAAGGGTAGCCTGTGCTGCTGCTGCTTTATTTTTTAATAGAGCTAAAATTGATACATAACATTATTAGCTTCAAGTATACAATATAATAATTTGATCTTTGTATACACTACAAAGCAATCACCACAATAACTCCAGTTCATGTGTTATCATATAATTAACCCCCTTCACCCATTTTGCCTACCTTCCACTCCCTTCCCTTCTGATAACCACCAAACAGTTCTCTGTATCTATGTTTGTTTTGTTTGAGACACGCACACATGTGTGTGTGTGTTCATTTCATATAAATGAAATCATACAATATTTGTCTTTCTCTGACTTATTTTACTTAGCATAATACCCTCAAGGTCAAGGTCCACACGTGGTGTTGCAAATGGAAGAATTTCCTTTTTTATGGCTGAATAGTATTCCACTGTACATATACCATGTCTTCTTTTTCAATTCATCCATCAATGGACATTTAAGTTCTTTCCATATCTTAGCTAATATAAATAGTGTTGTAATAAACATCAAAGTGATATATCTTTTTTAAATTAGTATTTTCTTCTTTTTCAGATAAATACCCAGAAGTGGTATAGCTGGATCATATGGTAATTGTATCTTTAATTTTTTTAGGAACCTGCATATTATTTTCCATAGTAGCTGCACCAGTTTGCATTCCCATCAACAGTGTATGAAAGTTCCTTTTCCTCCACATCCTCTCCAACACTTGTTAGTTCTTGTGTTGTTTTTTTTCTTTTCATAACAGTCATTCTAAGAGGTGTGAGGTGATATCACATTGTGGTTTTGACTTGCATCTCCCTGATGATTAGTGATATTGAAGATCTTCTTATGTGCCTGTTGTTCATTTGTATGACTTCTTTGGGAAAATGTCTGTTTAGAAATTCTGTCCATTTTTTAATTGGATTGTTCATTTTATTAGTTTCTGAGTTATTTACATATTTTGGATGTGGATATGTGATTTGCCTTTCATCTTATTGATGGTTTCCTTTGCTGTGCAGAAGCTTTTTAGTTTGATGTAGTCCCACTCATTTATTTTTGCTTTTGTTGCCTTGGCTTGTGGAATAAAATCCAAAAATTCAATGTTAATATCAGTGTCAAGAAACTTACCACCTGTGTTTTCTTGTAGGAGTTTTACAGTTTCAGGTCTTATATTCAAGTATTCAACCCATTTTGAGTTAATTTTTGTTTATGGTGTAAGGTAGTGGTCTAATATTCTTTTGTGATATCTAATATCATTCTAATGTGTGGCTGTTCAATTTTCCCAACACTAGTTATTGAAGAGATTGTCCTTTCCCCATTGTATATTCTTGATCATAAATTAATTGACCATATATGTATGGTTTTATTTGGGCTGTCTATTCTGGTCCATTGATCTATGTGTCTGTTTATGCTGGTACTATACTGTTTTGATTACTATAGTTTTGCAGTGTAGTTTGAAATTAGGGAGTGTGATGGTTTCAGCTTTGTTCTTCTTTCTCAAGATTGCATTGGTTGGCCTGTACTTCTTGTGTGTATATCCCTTTCCTCAAGGAAAGCTTTCATTATGCAATATTCCTGCAGAAAATTCCAACTAGACTAAGAATTTCAAATGTAAACTTGGTCTTCCAAGTTTAAAAAAAATTTTTTTTAACATTTATTCATTTTTGAAGACACAGAGAGACAGAGCATGAGTGGGGGAGAGGCAGAGAGAGGGAGACACAGAATCTGAAGCGGTGTCCAGGCTCTGAGCTGTCAGCACAGAGTCCAACGCGGGGCTTGAATTCATGAACCCATGAGATTATGATCTGAGTCAAAGTCAGACGCCTAACCAACTGAGCCACCTAGGCACTTTGCAGATATTTTTAATTTTTAATTATGCCCAGCCTATCAATTCTCTTTCATGGATTATGCCTTTGGTGTATCTAAATAGTCATCATCAAACTCAAGGCAATCTAGATTTTCTCCTATGTTATTTTCTAAGGGTTTTATAGTTTTTCATTTTATATTTAAATCTGTGATCCATTTTGAGTTCAGTTTTGTGAGGTGTAATAGTTATATTTAGATTCACTGTTTTGCATGTGCATGTCTAGTTGTTTCAGGACCATTTGTTGGAAAGACTCTTTTCTCTATTATATTACCTTTGCTCCTTTGTCAAAAAATCAGTTGACTATATTCATGTGGGTATATTTCAGGGCTCTCTATTCTGTTCCACTGATTTCTGTGACTATTTTTCTTTGACTACACTGCATTGATTATTTTCTTCCCAAATTGATCTATAGATTCAATGCAATCCTAATCAGAATACTAGCAAGTTATTTTATGAATATTGACAAACTGATTCTACATTTATATGGAGAGGTAAAACACCCAAAATTAGCCAAGACAATACTGAAGGAAAAGAACAAAGTTGAACAATATCCAACTTCAAGACGTGGTACAAGGCTGGCTGTGGCTCCTTGGAGATTTCTAGGAAGGTGGTATGTCTGGCCTCACAAAATGAGCTAAGTACACCTCTGCTCTATCTTCTAAAAGGGATTGTAGAGGGGTGCTGGGTGGCTTAGTCAAGTGACTGATTCTTGATTCTGATTCTGATCTCACGCTTCGCGAGATTGAGCTTCATGTCAGGCTCTGTGTTGACAGAGCAGAGCCTGCCTGGGATCGCCTCTCTCCTTCTCTCTCTCTCTCCCTTGCTCACATTCTCTCTCCCTCCCAAAATAAAGAAATAAACTTTAAAAAATAAAAGAGATTGTAGAAAATTGGTATAATTTCTTCCTTACATGTTGATAGAATTAACGAGTGATCCCATCTAGGCATGGTGCTTTCTGTTTGGGAAAATTATGGATTATTGATTCAATTTATTTAATAGATATAGGCCTAGTAAGTTTTATATCTTAGAGAATTGGTCCATTTCATTGAGGTTATCAAAGTTATAGGCATAGAGTTGTTGATAGTATTCCTTTATTATCTTTTTAATATTCATGGGATCTGTATTATATCCTCTCTTTTATTTCTGATATTAGTAATTTGTGTCCTCTCTCGTTTTTTCTTAGTTAGCCTGGCTTGAGATTTGTCAATTTTATTACTCTTCAAATAACCAACTTTGTTTTATTGATCTTCTCTATTGAGCTCCTGTTTTCAATTTCATTGATTTTTTGCTCCAATTTGTATTCTTGTTTTTTTTTCCTGCTTAGATTTTACTCCTGTTTTTCTGGTTGCCTAAAGTAGAAGCTTACATGAATGATTTTATATCTTTCTCTCCTCTAACATATGCATTAACTGCTGTAAATTTCCCTCTAGTCAGTTAAACTTTGATAAAACCCCAGCAAGTTAGAATCTGGTTAAATAGTTTCATCTGAGGGCATACTTTGATAAGAAGAACAGAATGTTTTGGCCTATTTCAAAATGGTGCCTTTTCTCCTCCCCCTATTGGGAGCACAAGGGGATTTTTCTCTGATATTGACTGTGAAAACCTGGTACAGCTTCAGGAAGTAAAATTTCACAGAAGTGTAGGGGCTCCCTGATGACTGGCTCCTCCTGGAGTTTTTATGTCTGAGGCTTACCCATGGTGAGCTCTGGCAATTTGTCAACTACCGTTCCTGTTTTTCTACCTTGGCACTGGCTCCCATGGAGGTTACTTTTCTGATTGGTTGTAATCCCAATTTTTTTTGGGGGGGGGCAGTGATTTTCTCTGTGACCTCACTTTTTTATGGATCTAAGAAGAATTGTTGAATTTTTACTTTGTTCAGCTTTTTACATAGGATGGAATGGTAACTTCCAAGCTCTTTATATATTAGATCAGACTTTAAAAAAATTAAATAACTGATATTGTGCTAAAACAATCTAATAGGAAAAATCATCAAGATCTCTACTCTATAAGTGTAAATCTGAAATATATGGACCATAAACAAAAAGAAAGGAATAGTCACTGTATACTTTCTACATGAGCTCTACCTATTATTCTTGTCTAATTGTCAACCACATTGTCTTTTCCTAAAGCCCAAATTTAAAATGGTAAAATAACAAATACATTTAAAACCTAGTGCCTATATTTTGGTCTGAAATGGTATTCTCCATTAAAAAGCACTAAGAGTTCTTGGAGAATAACTGATTCCATTTCCTAGAGATTAAAAAAAAACAAAACAGAATTTCAAGGTGGGTCTAAATCATCTTGTTCTAAGAATAAAGGATTTTTAAAAGGCTTTTAAAATTCTGGATGGTGTTAAAAATCATAATCAACCTTTCCCAATAGCCAAATATGACAATTTGACCATCAAAAATAAACAAATTATAGTTACTTAATTTTAGGTTAGGAATAAAAATCAGATTTAATTGTTCATAATGTACATTTTCAATCCCTAAGAACTTCACAATATGTTAGGAGAAAATAGGGACCCTCCTCTACCACAGAGCTAGTTTTTACATTTTTTACTTTAATTTTATATATTTGTCATGTCCAAATAATGCATATATTTGTATATGTACATTATGAATCATAACATAAATAGTATATCCATCACCCAAAATTAGAGAGAGACAGAGAAAGAAAGATATAACTTGGCAATTTCTTTGGTGCTCTCCAATGGCTTGCTCTGACATAATGAACAGAATCAAACAAAAATGATCTTGGGTGTTCTCTCTGTATCTTCTTGGGGAACCAGACAATATGGCCTAGATCTCTTGTCTCCCCATAAGAAGGACTGCATATGAACTCAGGTGGCCATGGTACTATTACTTTCTTCCAACTAAAGTTTCCCATGTGAGTCAAGTCACATGAGTCAAGTCCAAAGTATCAAGTCCCCAGATACTGGGTAGTTGACTTTCTTGGACAGGTCTTATAGTTGCACCTAAACCAAGACTAGTGCCCCAGTGATTTCCCTACTGACAAGATTCCTTTTAAGTTTGCCCTGTAAGAAGGGAGAGCCACAGGGGGATGGAATTCCTCTCCTATAATGCAAATTCACACTGAAGATCCAACACATTGCTCTGGCCCCAACGTACTTCTCCTTGAGATGATGGCAGAATGGGGAAAATTGTGTTTTTCTCCTTAGTTTTGTAAGTAGGCTTCCCTTTTCACCAATAAAACCTAACATTTAACCTAGTGGTTCTTTTTAAATTATTATTATTTTTAATGTTTTTTTTTTTAATTTTTTTTTTCGACGTTTATTTTTTTGGGACAGAGAGAGACAGAGCATGAACGGGGGAGGGGCAGAGAGGAGGCAGACACAGAATCGGAAACAGGCTCCAGGCTCTGAGCCATCAGCCCAGAGCCTGACGCGGGGCTCGAACTCCCGGACAGCGAGATCGTGACCTGGCTGAAGTCGGACGCTTAACCGACTGCGCCACCCAGGCGCCCCTTTAATGTTATTTTTGAGAAAGAGAGAGAGCATTAGTGGTGGAGGGGCAGAGAGAGAGGGAGACACAGAATCGCAAGCAGGCGCCAGGCTGCGCGCTGTCAGCACAGAGCCCCACATGGAGCTTGAACTCAAGAACCATGAGATCATGACCTGAGCTGAAGTGAGATCCTTAACCAACTGAGCCACCCAGGCGCCCTAGCCTAGTGGTTCTAACTTTGGTGTGGGCCAGATTTACCTAATGGGCTTCTTAAAACACAGATTGCTGTGTCCCACTACCAGAATTTCTGGGTCAGTAGACCTGCAATGGGGTCTGGGAATTTGCATTTCTAGCAAGTTCCCACATAATACTGTTACTATGGTTAGGTGACCACACTCTGAGAACCTCTATCTTAAATCATGCACTGTGTCTATGTGGAAATCAGCTCTGTTGTCTACCACAAAGGATCCCATTGGCACAAGCTTCACCTAGGAGTTAATCATTGTCCTTTATTCTCCTCTACTTGGTTTTATAGTTTTATCATATATGTAGGAATCCTTAACCAATAGATTTAGTTTTATAAAAGTTTTATAAAAATGGCATTATTTATTAAGGGTCTCATATGATTTATTCTTTTCACTCATCCATCCAGTGTATAGATATAATTAATTCATTTTCACTGTTCTGTGATATCATTGTGTGAATATAACTACTGATGGACATTTGGCTTGTTCTCAGGTTTTTGCTAGGAAATTGCTATGAAAGCTGCTTCTTTAATCATAGAATTAACCTTGCTTTTTGAAAGGACTCAGTCTAGAGGGAACTCTCCCTCCCTTAGACCTTTCCCTAAATTCTAACATCCTCTTCCTGAGACACCAATGGTGTGTCTTCTACCTTGCTAAGTAAGTAATGAACTCAGCTTGTTCAAGTACATGGGCCTCTGTGGTCTTTGGCTGAAGGGTTATATATAAAATATCTTAACATTCCTTGTTGTGCCTTTTGGTGAATACCAGTTCTTAATTTTAGTTCAAGTTTTCAATGTTTTCCCTTTATAGTTGGTGCTTTTATGTCATATTTAAGAATTCCTGTTGGGGCGCCTGGTGGCTCAGTCGGTTGAGTGACCAACTTCAGCTCAGGTCATGATCTCACGATTTGTGAGTTCGGGCCCCACGTTGGGCTCTGTGCTGACAGCTCTGAGCCTGGAGCCTGCTTCGGATTCTGTCTCCCTCTCTCTCTGCCCCTCCCCTGCTCATGCTCTGTCTCTCTCTGTCTCAGAAATAAACATTAAAAAAAAAAAAAAAGAATTCCTGTCTTACTCTAAGATCATATGGATATATATTTTTAATATTCAAACTTTTGTCTTGAGTTAATCTGAAATTCATTTGTATGTATGATGCCATATGCATGTAGAAATCTAATCTCATTTTTTCCCATGTGGTAACCATTTCTCCTAGCAGCAATGTATTAAATAGCCATTCCTTTCTGTGCTTTTCCCCACTTGCATGCAGAGCCATCTCTGCCATATATCAAACTTCTATTTATATATGGGTTAAATTAGAGCTTTTCTGTTTTTAAAATGTAACAAGAAATAGTTTAAGACTTTAAGATTGAATGTTTCAAGGCGTGTGAAATACTGTTTAGATAAGTACATAAAACAATGTGTAAAAGTTAATGTTTTATTGGTATACGTTGATGCAATCATTCAGTAATAAACTTATCAAGTTTTTTTAAAGGATAATTCATTCACAGTGCAGAAAGTTTAGTAAGACTGTGCTAGGCTGGAGAACAATTTAACTGCAGAGGTGTGTATGTGCTTAACAAAGTGATTGCTAACAGATTTTTTTAGAGACCCCAACAACACAAAGTATCCCTTTTACCTATCTTCCATACATACATTTCTCACTTGTATTTTTACATAGTCAGAGAATCTAGACTTTAAAATTTATATGAAAGAAATGTATAAATCCTCTCTTTGGAGCATAGAAAGTCTGAAACAAATGGTAAGAGTAAGAATAGAACCAAAGGGGGGAGAATGCCAAAAGTAAGGACGAGGGAAAATAAATTAAGAATGGCTACCAGTATTCAAAGTTAGAGGACCTTGAGATGACTAAACCCCTGACAAATTGGGTAAGGTACTGAGGGGTGTCCTGGTTGGGGGACAAGATTATATTTTTTTTCTCTCAGTCTGCTGCTTCTAAACTTTCCTCAGGGAAATTTTCAGGAGGCTTGAAAATTTGTGTTAAAAGCCTGCAAAAGTAAGAAAGTTAAAATCCAAATCCAGGGTGACTGGACGGCTCAGTCAGTTAAGCGTCTGACTTTTGGTTATGGCTCAGGTCCATGATCTCATGGTTCATGAGTTCAAGCCCATCAGACTCTGTGCCGACAGTGTGGAGCCTGCTTAGGATCCTCTCTCTCCCGCTCCTCTCTGCCTCTCCCCATGCTCTCGTCTCTCAAAATAAATAAACTTTAAACTCCAAATCTGTAGGTGGCAAGTAGTTCATAGGTGCTCAAATTTCATGTAAATTCATTGTGTTCTTATCTTCTTTTTTTAAGCATCAGATTCCAGTAACTTATAAACTGAGTCTAGAGAAAGTAGCCTGGAGAAAAATAATTGGAATAGGAGTTAAGAGATCATGATTTTAATCACAATTCTGCACTCATGTATGTGGGCAGAGGGTTACGGTGTGGGCCTCAGATTCCTTAAATATGCAGGATGAACTACATCACTTTCATATCTCCTTCCGGAGCTAAAGTTCTAAGTCTCCTTAAGCAATTGTAAATGTACCCATGCCAACTCCACGCTATCCTACAGCTAGTTGCAGCCAAGCATTTGTCACATGAGTCATAGAGTTATTTCTCCTAGGTCTCAAACCATGGAGTGAACCCGATCTACACTCTTTTTGGTGGCGTTAAGGTTGATAGGATTTGGAGCACTACAAGAGTACGGCCAAGCTCCCAGGCCAGAGATCGGTATGATCAGGAAATCTCCAAAACAGGAACACAAATGATGCTCTGACAGCCTCCATAGTAACAAAAGGCCAGTGCTGCAAGACGCATGGGCTCACACTGCTTCTCCCAGGTCACTCTTTCCAGTAAGGGCACATCTTTTTCTTTCCTTTTTCTTTCTTCTTTTCTTTTTTTAAAATTTAATTAATAATTAATTTAGTATTTATTATTTGATGTTTATTTTTGAGACAGAGAGCAGGAGCAGAGAAGGGAAGACACAGAATCCAACGCAGGCTCCAGGCTTCTGCTGTCAGCACAGATCCCCACGGGACTCTGAACCCATGAATCCTAGATCATCACCTGAGCTGACGTGGGATGCTTAAGGGACTGAGCAACCCAGGCTCCTCCCTCCCACCCCCCCCCCCTTTTTTTTTCCATTCACAGGCCGCAAGGCTTTTTTCTTAAGACGAAGGACTATTTCTTTGGTGATTCATCAGACCGCATGGTACCGGATAAGAGCCCAGAGAGGTGGCCTCACCGGCGGCAAGATGCCCCGGCAGTCACAAGAGAAGCTCACGGGGCGATGACAAGCGGTGGAAGGGGCGCGCCCGGGGCACGCTGGAAGCGGGGCGCCGCAGCCGGGCCTGACCGGCAAGGGCTGGCGCTTGGTAACCCCGGCTCTCCCTAGCAACGAGAAGGTGCTTGTCCTAAACAGCCGAATCCTCGGTTACTACCGCCTCCCGAGATGCCTCTGCAGGTTAGCGATTACACCTGGCAGCAGACGAAGACTTCGGTGTTTATCTCTGTGCCCCTCCGAGGCGTCTCCGTCAGAGATGCGGACGTGTTCTGCACGGAAAACTATCTGAAGGTAGGAACTCGAGCTGTGCCTGAAGGGCCCTCGGGGACGTGATCCGAAGACTCCATGGGCGCGTTGTTGCAAATAAGCGTCCTAAAATTTAGTTCTATTTTTTCAAACCGAATTCCATCAGGTGACACCTCATCTTTAGACAGATGTCATCAGATCAGACCTTATTCTTATCTAGGATTTCCTCATATGCCTTGTTAATCTTATGGGACCTCGAATAAATTTATAGCAGGCATGTCAGAAAATGATTTTGGCTCCTATCCCTTTTTTTTTCTTAAAGGCTTAGTCTTTATTTTATGTAACTAAATTAACCTCCGTTTACCACCCCCCCCCCCTTCTGAATAGGTCAACTTTCCTCCATTTTTATTTGAAGTGTTTCTCTGTGCGCCCATAGATGATGAGGAACAGCAAAGCCAAGATTGGGAATGACACTATTGTATTCACCTATATAAAAAACGAAGTGGCCATGTGGAAACCCTTTCACTGTCAGGTGGTAAGTGTTTTTATTCAAAGGTGTTCATCTGGTTGTGTGTTTTGTATTTTATACCTTAAAAAAAAATTCTCTTTCAAAACAGTTGTTTTTCTAGTAGAAGAAAAATAGGAACATGAACATGGTTTAAATGATATAGTGCTTCAGCTGACACTTAAGATAAATTAAGAATTGAATAATTCAAAAGTAGAGCGCATTTGTATTAGTTCTCAAGCAGATGTGGACTTGTATCTTCAGAGGCTCAGGTCTCTTGATATGACCTTATTTTGTGTAGGCATTAACACATCTGGTAATCCTAGGAACACCCTATTAGGTTACCATCCCCTGCCCTGCCAGTTTTTTTTTTTTTTTTTAAGGTTATGCTACCGAGGCACGGAAGGGTTGAATAATTGGCACAGGTCACACAACAAGTAAGTGGCAGACTGGAACTGCAGCCCTAGCAGTTTGACTCTAGAGCAGTGATTCTTTGATCCATCTACAAAACTTTTAAATAACACAGATGTCTGAAAACTCAGCCTAATTCAATCAAAATCAGTTTAGGGAGTGCGACACAGCTATCAGTAGTTTCAAAAAAACTTCCCAGGGATTATAATGTACAAAGCTGAGATTCCTGTTCTCTATTCCCCTTAATAAGTACTCTGTTCTTCTACCAAGATTGGCTTTGTGGGTCAGTAATTGCCCTCTACTGCTTACCTCTATTTCCTTCCTCACTGTTGTAGTTGTCTTATTCTAGGGGTTTATATCTGTTGCCTGAAATTTTCTCTTAGGTCTCTGGCGTTTAAGCCTTGAGTAGGAATTACTGAGACTGGGGAGATGAATATCATTCTTGATATTACTCTTTTCTTGGTATTTTGCCAGTGGAATTTAATTTTGTAATCCCCAGGACCAGGTAGGATTTTTCTCTAAAGTCTGGTGTTCAGCTCAGAAAATACTGGTTAAGGTAGATTACCATACTGAGGTTACTTTAATTCTTTAGTGATGCCAGACTAACTGAAGAGTTTTTTTTTTTCTTTCCTAACCATGATCTCCTCTTTGTTTTTTACATCTGCTTTCATTGCACCATTACTTGATTCTTCTTTTTCATGGTCTTATGGTCATCCATTCCACACTTTGACCATTTTAAACCAAGGTTTAAGAATATTTTTCTATATAGGACCAGATAGTATTTTGAATATTATCGGCCATATGGTCTCAAAAGCAGCCCAATAGACCATTCATGTTTATTGACACTGAACTTTGAATTTTTTTAAAAAAAATTTTTTTTTCAACGTTTATTTATTTTTGGGACAGAGAGAGACCAGAGCAGAACGGGGGGAGGGGCCAGAGAGAGAGGGAGACACAGAATTCGGAAACAGGCTCCAGGCTCCGAGCCATCAGCCCAGAGCCTGACGCGGGGCTCGAACTCACGGACCGCGAGATCGTGACCTGGCTGAAGTCGGACGCTTAACCGACCTGCGCCACCCAGGCGCCCCTGAAATTTGAATTTTATCTTGTTTATATGTCACAAAATATTATTTTGATTTTTCAACTATTTAAAAATATAAAAATTATTCTTAGCTTGTGTGCTAGAGGAAAATAGGCAGCAGGTCAGATCTTGGCCGTAGTTTCCCAACCTCTGATTTAACTAATCAGAACAGTCTTAAAACTAGCTTATATAACAAGTAACGTTGATTTTACTTCAGAAACAAGGTTGAGATTCCTTTAGAAATCAAACTCAGTTACACATGCAATTCAGTGAAATTATTTCTTTAAAAATACTGGTTTTCACATAAATTATGTGGAACTGCAGTCTATATGCCAAGCCTGCCTCATTATCCAAAACATATTTGCTCCATTTTTTCCTCCTGACTTCTTTCTTGGTATATTTTTCATTTTTTAGAAGTGAAAGTAGGTTCTTTTAATTATTTTTGCCCTTAAAGCCGGTCCAGCTGTCTCCACTCTGTTATTAAACAGGAAGTGGGTTGGGGGAGGCTTCAGACTTAATTTTAGTCCTTAAGCCCTAGTCAAGATCTTGAATGAATAAAAATGCCATGCTTTTTTTTTTTTCTTTTTAAGACAGTTTCTTTCAAAGTTAAAATTCCAGGGGAGCCTGCGTGGCTCAGTCAGTTAAAAATCTGATTTGTCATCATTTTGGCTCAGGTCATGATCTCACAGTTCATGGTTTTGAGCCCCATGCTGGGCTATGCCACTGATGGTGGGAGCTGAGGGGGATTTAACGATCTCCCCCTCTCATAATCATAAAGTGAAGAGGAAAAAAGCGAGCGAAAAAAGGGAGAGAAAAACTAGAGAGCCAAAGATCTCTCCCCCCTCTCTTCCCCCCTCTTCCCCCTTTCTTCCCCCCTTCCCTTCTCCCCCTCTCCCCTTCTCCCCCTCCCTGTCTCCGTCCACCAATAAATAAGTAGACTTAAATTTGTTTTTAATTCCATACTTTTTTTTTTGGAACAAACAGGCAAAGTTTATTAAAATATAAGATTAGAAAGGAAGAATAGTAGCAAAGCTATCTTGCAGCAGAGAGAGGCTTGCCCCTAATTTAATTGAACCTTCCACTGAAATTTAGCATTCCCTCAACATGGAATGTAGGCAACAGACAACAGTTGTATCAAAAATACAAATATCATGGGGCGCCTGGGTGGCGCAGTCGGTTAAGCGTCCGACTTCAGCCAGGTCACGATCTCGCGGTCCGTGAGTTCGAGCCCCCGCGTCAGGCTCTGGGCTGATGGCTCGGAGCTGGAGCCTGTTTCCGATTCTGTGTCTCCCTCTCTCTCTGCCCCTCCCCCGTTCATGCTCTGTCTCTCTCTGTCCCAAAAATAAATAAACGTTAAAAAAAAAAATTTAAAAAATACAAATATCACAATACATTTATATCACCAAGTACCTTATCTTTTATACTCATTAAAATACTTTGAGAGTATCGTATTTATTACACTTGTTGTTATATTATTATTAATGCATTAATGAAGACGCACATGTTAGTACATCACAAAAAAAACCCTCCTCTTGTAGGAGACCTCATGTGATATTTATTGTGATTAGGTTTATAAGCAAATAGTCCTGGTTTCTTGACAGAGAGGGAGGGGGATAAATGTGTACATTTCCCTCCATCCTGTCCCCTCCCCCTCTCTGCACCTCTTTCCCTCTCTCATTTCATTACCCTTTCTCTCCCTTTTATGTCCCTCTCCCCATCCTCATCGTTCCCACCTTATTCACCTTTTCTGTTGTTCCTACTTTCTCTCATCCTCCTCCCCCACGCCCCGTCATTATCTCCCTCTGTAGTAATTTATTGCTGTTACAGTTGCTTGCTTGCCTTTTAATGTTAGCTTCTTGGCCAGTTTAATATTGAAAAATGTTTTCATTTTTCCATGTGAAGTTGGGTCCCTCCCCAAATCTCATCTTGGATCAGTATGTCAGACAGTTTTTTCCTAAATAAATCATTCATCATAATCCTAATTTAGTGATATTTCTTATGTTTTAGTTGACAAAGAGATGATGCAAAGAATAAGGGAAAAATCTATTTTACAAGCACAAGAAAGAGCAAAAGAAGCTACAGAAGCAAAAGCTGCAGCAAGGCGAGAAGATCAAAAATATGCACTAAATGTTATGATGCAGGTAAGTTGCAGATTGATAGGAAAGTCCTCTAATTAAAGAGATAATAGTAAACTGTGTAAAGATAATTTATTACAATCACTGTACTTCCTCAAGGTCTTTGTTCATGCTTTGGTTATAGGACTTATGATGTTATGTAGGCTATCTACACTTACATGTGTTCCTGAAAATCTATATGAAAATGGAGGATATAAAGATTGAACAATAGATTTACTTGTTTCAGGAAGAATGTTCTTTTTCCAAGGTAGTAAAAAAATGGTAAGGTTGTATGATAGAAGTGTTCTACTTATTTTTAAATCTTGAAATAATGGACATGATTATTTAAAACAAAAGAGTCTTGAGGTGCCTGAGTGGCTCAGTTGGTCCGACTGTTGGTTTTGGCTCAGGTCATGATTGCACAGTTTTTTTGTTGTTGTTTTTTTTTTTTTTACTTTTTTTCCCCACGTTTTTTATTTATTTTTGGGACAGAGAGAGACAGAGCATGAACGGGGTAGGGGCAGAGAGAGAGGGAGACACAGAATCAGAACAGGCTCCAGGCTCTGAGCCATCAGCCCAGAGCCTGATGCGGGGCTCGAACTCACAGACCGTGAGATCGTGACCTGGCTGAAGTCGGACGCTTAACCGACTGCGCCACCCAGGCGACCCGATTGCACAGTTTCTGAGTTCAAGCCTTGCATCAGGCTCTGGACTCTGTGCTTGTCAGTGGGGAGCCTGCTTGGGATTCTCTCTCTTTTCCTCTCTCTCGCTCCTCCCCCACTGCTCTCTCAAAATAATACATAAACTTAAAAAAATTTAAAAAAAGAGCCCAGTTAACACTAAATATTGACATATTAGTATCTTTTTTTAACTGTTGAGCTTTCAAGTTAAAGCTTTTAATCAGCAATACATTTTTTGAGATATATTCACATACCATACAATTGACTCATGTAAAGCTTATAATTTATTAGTTTGTTGTATATTTAGAGATGTGCAGCTATCACCACAATCAATTTTAGGAATTTTTATCACCTCAAAAAGAAACCATGTGCCCATTAGGAGTCACTCACCATTCCTCCCATCCACTCAGCTCCAGGCAACCAGTAATCCACGTTCTGTCTTTATAGATTTACCTATTCTGACTAATTTTTTACAAGTAATTTTTTTATTAAAAAATTTTTTTACATTTATTTTTGAGAAACAGAGACAGAGCATGAACGGGGAGGGGCAGAGATAAAAGGAGACACAGAATCTGAAGCAAGTCTCCAGGCTCTGACAAGCTGTCAGCACAGAGCCTGACAAGGGGCTCGAACCCATGAACCCATGAACTGTGAGATCATGACCTGAGCCGAAGTCATATGCACAACCAAACTGAGGCCACCCAGGCACCACTTTACAAGTAATTTCTTATCTCTATTCTCATGTTGACATCTTGAAATGATTAAGGAATCTATAACTAGCATTTCATGAAGAGCTCTGTGGATCCAAGTCTCTTCTTTTGTATTTGGATTACTACTATTTTATTCATAATGAACAGTTCATAATTCCAAAGGTTTCTCCACTTCTTTTATTACTTCTACTTGACTTTATATGTAGGTTGTGTGTGTGTGTGTGTGTATCATATATATATAGAGAGAGAGCACGTGCGTGCGGTGCACCTATGGTTATATACTTTGTCTTTTACTTGAAAACTGAACACATGGTCAGCTGACCAAGATTCCTGCTTTCAGTATATTTGAGTTCCATCTTTTCTTTATGTGTTATTGCTGCTATCAGCCTTTTGATTTTATCATTTTCCTGAATTTTAAAAAATAAAAGCAAAATAATATAAATTTGTGGTAACGGACAAATATTTACTGAACTAATAAAATAGTTAAATAATGGTATGCATTCTGCTGTATTGGTAAAATAATAAACCTAGCAGTACCACCATGTTATGTCTCGAAGTTATTAGTATACTGGTATCTGAAAGCCTGACTTTGGTATTTGGAAAGATGTTTTAGGGGTGTTAGTGTATAAAATGTGAAGCTGTAGATTATGTTAAGGTGGATAGAACCTATGGTAAGTCTATAGCCGTACTCCAAAACTGTCCATGTGTTTGTTTCTTTCCTTCAGTAGAATTCAGAGTTGGGATTATGTTTTCTTTCTTCCTTATTATAGCCATTGCCAAGTTAAATAGTAGGTACTCAAATATTTGAATTAATTAATGTGAATACCTTGCTCTGATACCCTGTGACAGTAGCAACATTCTAGTTTGATGGATAGACACAGATTTTTTTACTCTGTCTGATGTTAAGATATTCAGAAAAGAACTTTCATGGTTCAGTAAGAGTAGATGAAGAGATACAACAACAAAAGGCAACATGTTATTAGCTTAAACCAAAAAATTAACTTAAAATTTGAATTACATCTCAAAAAAGAACAGTTTTTAGTAGTAATCTTTTAAAAATAATTAGCAGGGCTGGTGCTAAGACTCATTATAATGTCAGTTCACTGTGTTGTATTAGTCGCTTGGGCTACCATACAAAATACCACAGATTGGAAAGCTTAAACAACAGACAGTTCTAACAGTTTTGGAGTCTCGAAGTCTCAGATTGAGGTCCAGCAAAGTCAGTTTTGGGTGAGGAGTCTATTCTGGTTTGCAGTTGGCAGAGAGAGAGAGAAAGAGAAAGAGACAGAGAGAGAGAGAGACAAAGAAATCAGGTGTCTCCTCTTACTAGGACACTAATCTTTTCTATCCGGCCCCACCCTTATGACCTCATCTAACCTTAATTACTTCATCAAAGGCCTGTTTTCCAAATATAGCTACCCTGGGGATTAAGGCTTCCACAGATTAATTTGGGGGCACAGAAACACCCAGTCAATAACACTGTGTAATAAACTATCCAAAATTTAGCGACTTAAAGGCACAAATACTTATTTCTCAACATTCTGTATGTTGGTGAGGCATTTTCTGTGGTTTGGGGCTGGATTTGTTATGGCTGGATATTCTAGAATGGCCTCGCTCAAGTGTCTGAAACCTTGCCTGGAAGGTAAGCTTGAATAAGCGCTTTTAAAGCTTTTGCTGTATCATATTTACTAATGTTTCATTAGCCAAAATATGTCATATTGCAAGCTCAGATTCAAGGGCTGGAGAAAGACTACACCTCTTCTAGGAAAGAGTGATTAAATCACATTGTAAAGGGGCATGCATATAGGGATGGGAGGAATTTGGGGCCACTTTGCAAGTTCAGTGATAAAGCAGTGATCAGATGTAGTTCATTCAGGCTCTGATTCCATCTGTCTGCATCATCTTTAGCACTGCATTTTCTTTGTGTCTATTTTATCCTAGGCTGATGATCTACATCGGCATATAACAAGGCCCAGTGGAAGACAGGCTATTTTGTTGGCTCCCTTGTAAACCCATAAAACAATTGCTTTAGATGTTATAAAGTGATATTAGAAATGATAATCAGTTGACACCTGTTCACATGAATCATGAAGTCTTTGTTGCTTCAAACTTATTTTACAGGATCAGCTCTTCACTATCTTTGCTGCTGATCTATCATTTGTTCACTTTATAGTCATTTGTTGAATACTGTGAAAGGTGTTGCTACAGAGTTGAACAAGTCAGTCTTCACTTTCAGTTTACTCATGGTACAGAGAAAGTGACAGGCGAGAAAAACAGATTGCACCAGAGGATGCATGAGAGGTCATGGGAGGATAAAAAGAGAACACTGACAAAAGACTGGTATCTCAGTCTGAAAGTATGGGCAGGAAATATGAGGCAGTGTTGTTTGTGCCCAATACTGGAGAATGAGTCACAGGTACCTGGAGAATAAATGGAAAAATTACAGACAGCTTGAATAAGCACATGACAGAAAGTGGCACAGTGAGGGAACATTTGTTGGTCAGAAATAAAATCTTAATATTTTGAAAAATTTTCCTGAAGGTAATGGGGCACTCTTTAGCAATTTTCAGCAAGAATATCAAATTAATAGGGTTTGTATTTTGGAAAAGTTCATTCTGGCTATTGAGTGTGAAGTGCTTGTAGTGTGGAGGCAGAACTTTTGTATTTTTAAGATGGAAAGACTTTGAACATATTTACATGTTGAATAAGAGGCCAGTAAAGGAAAGGTTGATAATACAACCAAAGCAAGGAATTGATGATAATGGAATGGGTGGGATGAAGGTGAACCAGTGAAAAAATTACTCTTAAGTAATAGCAGGGTATATTTTTTAAATATTTATTTACTTTGGAGAGACAAAGAGTCGGGGGGAGGAGAGAGAGAGAAGGAGAGAGAGAGAAGTGGAAGGGGCAGAGAGACAGGGAGAGGATCCCAAGTAGGCTCCACACTGTCAGCACAGACCCCCAACTCGGGGCTTGATGTCATCAACTATGAGATCTGAGCCAAAATCAAGAGTCTGATGCTTAACCGACTGCTCTACCCAGTTGCCCTGCGGGATATTTTATCTTTTGACACTAGAGGGCAGGGCTAAGGAATAACTAAGTATTTGGAAAATTCTTAAGTACACAGATAATTAAAAGAATCCTTTTTTTCCCCTTTTTTTGCCCCCCTTCCTCCCTCAGGATGAAGGAGGCAAGAGGGAAAGAGATTGAGGCAGAGTTATAGGTTTTGAGGTGACTAATGAAAGTTTGGAATACAGATGCCAAACTAATCTGAAACATGCTCTATTGGACAGTGTTGACTGCTATTGCCTAGTTTTCCTATCTTATTTACTATTTTGTTTTATAGATTGCCCTATTCTCTTTTGAGTTTTCCTTTTGTTTTCTACTTCAGGGTAAGTACTACTTGACTTTTGTCCTCTGAACTTTTAACCTAGGTAGATCAATTTTGAGGTGCTTTCTTCTTTTTCTTAAAGATAAAACCCAGAAATCTCAACCTGTGAAACAAATGTTGCCTAATCATGCAGATGAAGTATGAGTTGCTTTCTGGAGTTGTCTAGATTATACTATAGTGCCTTAAAAAGTTCTTATCTGTGGGGGTTGATTTCAGCTCAGGTAATGATCCTGGGGCCCAGGGATTGAGCCCTGTGTCGGGCTCCGTGCTGACAGCACAGAATCTGCTTGGGATATTCTCTCTCTCTCTCTCTCTCTCTCTCTCTCTCTCTCTCTTTCTCTCCCTCTCCCTCCGTCCCTCCATCCCTCCATCCCTCCATCCATCCCTGTCTCCTGCTCACTTGTGCCTCTCTATCTAAAATAATGTTAAAAAAAAAATTCTTATCTGTGAAACCACATATGCTATTTATTGGAAGAGTGTACAATGTACAAAAATACCGCAAGGAACTACTTGGCCACTTTTATTCTATTTTTTATTAGTAATTTTAATGTTCCTAGCATTTTTTGTATCCCCCAGCCCCTCCTTTTTCTGCATCTTCTTTCCTTTCAGTATATGTCAGTACCCTGTTAGCCCTATTGATTTTCTCATAATCCTGTTTCTTCATTTTAGGTAATTAGCATTTTCCCTATAAACCCATCTTTAGGGCTCTGTGCTTTTGGTAACTCCTGTTCTAACTCCTTTGACGAACTCTTTATATGTGAAGTCTTCATTCTCTTACCTTATTTGTTATTAACAGTTATTGCCATCATAAGACACTTAATTATGTTATTCATATACCCAGTCTTTGTATTACTATTCCTTTTGAATTTTATTTTTCACCTTTTCTGTCTTTGATATTTCTTTTTTTTTCTTAAATTTTTTAAATGTTCATTTAATTTTGAGAGAGAAAGAGAGAGTGTGAGCAGGGGAGGGGCAGAGAGACAGGGAGACTCCAGGCTCCAATCTGTAAGCACAGAGCTCTATGTAGGGCTTGAACTCACAGACTGCGAGATTATGACCTGAGCCAAAGTTGGACGCTCAACTGACTCAGCCACCAGGCACCCCTGTCTTTGATATTTCTTATTGACAAGTTTTACAGACCAAATACACTTTGTTTTGTTTGTTTCTCCTTCAAAGTGTACCATGGTGGCTTTGCTTTATTTTTAAGCTTCTTTTTTTTTTTAATTTTACTGAGGCGTAATTGACAAAATTCTAATATATTTAAAGTATATAATGTGAACATTAGCTATACATATACATTGTGAAAGGAATCCCTTAGTGAAGTTAATTAACACATATATCACTTCATACAGTTATCCTTACATTTGATCTCAGCACTTATAGCTGAAAATTTGTACCCTATCATCAACTCCTCCCCATTTACCCTGCCCCTTAGCCCCTGGCAACCACCATTCTTTCTACTCTGTTTCTGTGAGTTCAATTTTTTTTTTTTAATTTGATGTATAAATGATACCATGCAGTATATATGTTATATATAACATGCATAGTATGTATATATATGTGTGTGTATATAATGAACAGAATGAATGTGTGTGTGTATAATGAACAGAATGAATGTGCATGTGTGTATATATACATATATCACATTTCAATCCATTCATCCGTCAATGGATTCTGAAGATTGTTTCTATATCTTGGCTATCTTGAATAATGCCTCACTAAACGTGGTAGTGTAGACATCTCCTAGAGATAGTGACTTCATTTCCTTTGAATATATATACCTGTCAGTCATTTGTATATCTTCTTTTGAAAAATGACTAGTCAGGTCCTTGGTACACTTAAAAGTTTTTATTTATTTTCTTGCTATTGAGTTATGAGTCTTCTATATTTTGCATATTAATCCCTTATTGGCTCTGTGGTTTACATATATTTCTCCCATTCAGTACATTACTTTTTTATATTGTTGGTGTTCTCTTTTGCTGTGCAAAAGCTCTTAAGATGTAGTCCCACCTTATTTTTGCTTTTGTTGCCTTTGCTTTTGGTGTCAAATCTAAAAAACTATTTCCAAACCAATGTCAAGGAGCTTATCACCTATATTTTCTTCTAGGAGTTTTAGGTTTTGGATCTTACATTCAAGTCTTTAATCCATTTTGAGTTTGTTTTTGTGTGTGGTGTAAGGTAGGGATCCAGTTTCATTCTTTTGCATGTGAATATCCATTTTTTTCTAGCACCATTTACTGAACAGACTATCTTTTCGTCTTTGTACATTTTTAGTGCTTTTGTTAAAAATTAGGTGATCACATTGAAAAATTAAAAAAAAAAATTAGGTGATCATACATGCATAAGTTTGTTTCTGGGCACTCTATTTTGTTTCATTGATCTATATGTCTGTTTTAATAATACCATACTGTTTTGATTACTCTAGCTTTGTAATATAGTTTAAAATTAGAAAGTGTGACACTCCAGCTTTTGTTCTTCTTGCTGAAGATTGCTTTAACTGATTAGAATCTTTTTTGGTTCCATACAAATGTTAGGATTGTTTTTTCTATTGATGTGAAAAATGCTATTGGAATTATGATAGCGGTAGTAATGAATCTGTAGATCACTTTGGGTAGCATGTCCATTTTAACAATATTCTTCCAATCCTTGAATATTTATTTGTGTCTTCAATTTCTTTCGGCAGCATTTTGTAGTTGTCATTGTATAGATATTACACCTCTTTGGTTAAATTTGTTCCTAAGTATTTTATTCTTTTTTATGCTGTTGTAAATGAGATTTCTTCTTATTTTCTCTTGCTGATAGTTTGTTGTTAGTGTAGGAATGTAACTGATTTTTTTTTTTTGTATGGACTTTGTGCCTTGCAGCTGTACTGGATTCATTTATTAGTTCTAACAGGGTTTTTTTGTTTTTTGTTTTTTTCTTTTTTGGAGTTCTTAGAGTTTTCTCTGTATGTCACCTGCAAATCTAGACACTTTTATGTCTTCCTTTCCAATTTGGATGGCTTTTCTTACTTTTTTTTTTTTTTTTTTTTTTTTTTCCTAATGGATCTGGCTGGGACTTCAGTACTATGTTGAGTAGAGGTGGTGATAATGGACATTCTTGTCTTGTTCCTGATCTTAGAGGAAAAGCTTTTGACTTTGCGCTATTGAGTATGATGTCAGCTTTGGGTTTGTCATATATGGCCCTCATTTTGAGCTATGTTCCATATAGATCTAATTTGTTGAAAGTTTTTATCATGGAAGGATGTTGAATTTTGCTAAATGCTTTTCTACATCTATTGAGATGACCAAATGATTTTAATCCTTGATTTTGTTAAACTGATGTATGACATTAATTGATTTGCATATATTAAACCATCCTGCATCCCAGGAATGAATCTCATTTGGTCATGGTGTATAATCCTTTCAGTGTACTCTGGAATTTGGTTTGCTAATATTTTGTGGAGAATTTTTGCATCTATATTCATCAGGGATATTGGCTTATTGTATTCTTTTCATGTAGTGTTCTTATTTGACTGGTATGTGGGTAGTGCTGGCCTAATAAAATGAGTCTGGGAGTGTACCCCCCCTTCACTTTTTTATAAGGTTTTCAAAAATGATGTGTATGTATCCTTTTCTAAATGTTGGGTGGAATTTACTACTGAAGCCATCTGATCCTGGAGTTTTCTTTGTTGGGAGGTTTTTGATGACTGATTCATTCTCCTATAACTGGTTTGTTTAGATTTTGTCTTCATGATTCAGTCTTGTAAGTTGTACATTTCTATAAATTTATCCATTTTTTTTTAGGTTTTCTACTTTATCATATAATTATTCATTTTACTTTTTTATGATCCTTAGTATTTCTGTGTTGTCAGTTGTGATGTGTCCTCTTTTATTTCTGATTTTATTTTTTTGAGTCTTCTCTGCTTTTACCTTAGTTTAGCTTAATAGTTTTTAATTTTATTTTTCTTTTCAAAAAACCAGCTCTTAGTTTCACAGATCTTTTCTGTTATCATTCTAGGCCCTACTGCATTTCTTTATGCTCTGATATTTATTATTTTTTTGCTTCTACTAACTTTGGGTTTAATTTATTCTACTTTTTCTAACTCTTTAAGGTGTGAAGTTAGGTTGTTTATTTGAGATCCTTCTTTTTTCTTAAGGTAGGAGTTTATTACTATAAACTTCCCTTTTAAAATTGTTTTTGCTTCATCCCATAAGTTTTGGTATTTTGTGTTTCCATTTTCATTTGTTCCAATATATGTTTTGATTTCCCTTTTGATATCTTCTCTGACCCATTTGTTGTTCAGGAGTAATGTGTAATCTCCACATATTGGTTAATTTTTGTTTTCCTTGATACTGATTTCTGCTTTCATGCCATTGTGGTCAGAAAATATACTTGAGCTAATGAATATTCTTTAACTCTTTTATGACTTTTTGTCTTGGATAGTAGCCATCCTAATGGGTGTGAGATGGTATCTCATGGTGGTTTTGATTTGGTCCTCAATGCCATTTTAATTTGAAATGTATCTTTGAAACCTACCCATTCCCCTTTCCTCCATTTTTAATTCTTTCAGATGTTGGTAAGCAGAACCTTTATTTTTGGTTGGTCTTTTCCTCTCTTATCCCATCATTTGCCCTACACTTACTCCTTTTTTAAAAATAACAGCTTTGAGATTTCCTTCATACACTGTACAGTTCACTCTTAAAGTGTACAATTCTGGGGGCTCCTGGGTGGCTCAGCCGGTTAAGTGTCTGACTTCGGTTCAGGTCATGACCTCACGGTTTGTGAGTTCGAGCCCCACATAGGGCTCTGTGCTGACAGATCAGAGCCTGGAGTGTGCTTCACATTCTGTGTCTCCCTCTCTCTCTGCCCCTCCCCTGCTCATGCTCTGTCTCTCTCTCTAAAATAAATAAATGTAAAAAAAAAGTTAAAATAAATAAATAAATAAATAAATAAATAAAAGTATTAAAAAAAATAAAGTATACAATTCTATGGCTTTTAGCTTAATTACAAGTTATGCAACCATCATGACTATGTGGTTCCAGAACATTTTCATCGCTTCAGAAAGGAACCCCATACCCATTAGCAGTCACTCACTATTCTCTCCTCCTCTGTAGTCCCTATCTACCTTCTGTCTCTATGGATTTGTCTATTCCGGACATTTCACGTACAATATATGACCTTTGGTATCTGCCTTTTTTCACTAAGCATAATGTTTTTGAGTTCATTTATTTATTTATTTTAATGTTTATTTACTTTTTGAGAGAGACAGCATGAGCAGGGCAGGGGGCAGAGAGAGAGGGAGACACAGAATCGGAAACAGGCTCCAGGCTCTGAGCTTTCAGCACAGAGCCTGATGCAGGGCTTGAACTCACAGACTGTGAGATCATGACCTGTGCTGAAGTCGGATGCTCAACCGACTGAGCCACCCAGGTGTCCCTCATTCATTTTGTAAAATAGGTGAGACCTTCATTCATTTTTATAGCTGAATGATACTCCATTGTATGGATATACCGCAGTTTGTTTCTTTGTTCATCAGTTGGTGGAAATTCAAGTTCTTTTCACCTTTTAGCTATTGTAAATAGCACTGCTATGAACGTTCACTTATAATTATTTTTTTGAGTACCTGTTTTCAATTCTTTTGTGTATATACCTAGGAGTAGAATTGCTGGGACATTTAACTTTTTGAGGAGCCACCAAACAATTTTCCATAATGACTGTACCATTTGGCATTCTCTTCAGCAATATGTGATGATTCCAATTTTTCTACATCCTTGCCAAAACTTGTTATTTTTCATTTTGTTGTTTATAGTCATCAGAAAGTATGAGCCCCCCAAGTTTTTTTTTTTTTTTTCAAGATATTTTGGCTATTCTGGGGCCTTTGCAATTCTATTTGATTTAAAGATTGGCTTTTTCATTTCAGTTATTATTGTAGCATATCTGTGTGTTATTTGGCAGTTTGAAAAGATCATTATATAAAATCTTATTTTTATAATTAAAAAATGAATAGAAAATAGAAAATGAATAGAAAATAGTGAGATCACTAGTAATTTTTTTTCTTTTTTCTTTTTTCTTTTCTATTTTCTGTGTTCTCACCATAATAAATGCATATTTTTCAGAATAAGAAAACATTTTTTTAAAAAGGAGCAACACTTACCTTCTGATGATTTTTGTTTCTACCTTTAATTTCTTTTTTCTGTAATAATAATTTACTAATTTTCTGTGTAAATCTACCAAATTTCTAAGCATATGAGAAATTAACTTTAGCTATTAACAGGTAGTCATCAGAAAAGACAGTATCTCTGACACTGCTTTTCTTATATGTACATTTTGTCAGGTGTGCTGACCTACATCCTTTTTGTGTAAGTGTATCCCAGATTCACAACATCTGTATAGAAGTATACTTTCAGCAATCATACATGTCCATTTTTTTGTTTACTTCAAACTTTTTCATCTTTTCCAGATGTGTGGTTAAAATTCATTCATTCATTCATTCATTCATTCATTCATTCTACCCATTAGGATATTTGTTAGCCTTGGAAAGAAGAGAGTGTGGAAGCAAAAATACTTTTGTTGAGAGAAAAATGGAAAGAACTGAAATGGTTAGATGGTACTTAATCTTCTCAACAGCAAAGTCTTGAGATGGAAGTAGCAGAATGCACTTAGGCATCTCTAAAAAGGAAACTGTTTGTAAAAGCTGTTATCAGAAATGAACAAGATTATTACTGAGCAGAAAGGAAAACATAAAGGGTAGGATATAAAAATATATTAACTCATTTCCATTAGTCCAAATCTGGTTTGAGAAATAATTTTTCTTCATCAATTCTTTTAGTTTTGTTCCCGTGAATTTGAAGTCTAGTCAAATGGTAACTTTGTAACATACATAACATTAAATATGTATGTAAACATACATACCTTTGGCATGCCTTGCAATTTTTTATTGAAAGCTATACATGTTATATCAGGTAGTAGAAACAGGTTATTAGGCTGATTTATTTTAATGTGGCTGGGATTTAGGCTATGTTTAATGTTAGCTGTAGCTGTTGGTATCAGAGGCCTCTGGTGTCTGTTTTGTTTTTTTGAACTCCCCTTTGACTTTGGGCTTCTATTCCTCTTCTGTAAGAGTTTTTATCATAAGACTCTCTCTTATATAATCTACTCTCATTGTCCTGGAACCCCCTAGGTATGGTAGTAAATTTATAAGGGAAGAGAAGCATTCATAGACTTTCAGTTAAATATCACTTTTTCCATGGGCCTGTATCTTGGAGCTGTGATCTTTCAAGTTTTCCTCCAGTGAGACAGCTTTTTCCCACTGCCTCCTATTCCCTTCCTTGACTGCACTGTTCCTGGTCTATTTTCTTGAATCCTTGACTACTGACTATTTCCTTCTCCCCATAAGTGGGACAGGAAAGCTGGAGAAGACTGAAGTGGGAGGGATTTTCTTTCCCAGCAGAGATAAGGGACTTCCGCTCTGGCAAGGTCCTTGACTCTGGCTAGTAGATCTTTGTTAAGGACAGTGCTCTGGGTATTTCTGTAATCCACAATGATTATTCTTCCCCTCCCTCTGCCAGAGACACAAAGTTAATATTCAGAGCTTCATCAATGTAGCCTAATGTGGTTTCTGAAGGTGAAGCCCACAAAAATATAGGGGCACTTCTCAAGACTGTGGCCTCAAACACTTTATCAGTAGTCCTGCTAGTCCACCCTTCAGTTCTAGTATTTTGTCAAAATGACCCATTTAAGTGTTCCTACTATTTTATAGCTCTAGTTATTTTTGCTAGAGGCAATTACATCTTTGTGTGTTTTGGATATACCTGTCTGTCCAGATTTCAGGCTAACAGTTTGCCCTGCAACTCACTTCTCTAATGAGTCCAAGAAAACTAGTTGTTTTTCACTTTGTCCATCTTTTTTTTGTTGTTGTAAGGACTGGAGTAACAACCTCTAAGCTTTCTGCATGTCAAAACTGGAACTAGAGCTCCTTTATTACATATATATATACATATATATATTTACATATATATACATATACATATATATGTACGTGTATACATATGTATACATATATATTTACATATATGTACATATATACATATGTACATGTATATACGTATATGTACGTATATATGTGTACATATATATGTACATGTATATATATGTGTGTATATATATATATATATGTATATGTATATATAGTTGTAAAACTTTTCAGTGGTTGCTATATGCACCTTTAACTTCTAACAATCTACTTCAAGAAAGCACTGATTCTCTTCCAGTAAAATATAGCAAGTTTGTTCAAATAAAACTCTGTTATCTCCCCCTCTCTTTGGTCTGCTTTGCCATTTAGGTATATGTATTTGTTATAACTCAACAGTACATATTACTGTACTTTAAAAATTATTGCTTTTTGTTAAATTTAGAACTGCCCTACGACCCAGCAATTGCACTACTAGGTATTTATCCAAAGAATACAAAAATACTTCTTTGAAGGGGCACATGCACCCCCATATTTATAGCAGCACTGTCAACAATAGCCAAAGTATGCAAAGAGCCCAATGTCCATTGGCAGATGAATGGATAAAGAAAATGTAGTGTGTGTACATTGCAACAATGTAGATGGAACTGGAGTGTATTATGCTAAACAAAATGAGTCAGAGAAGACAAATACCATATGATTTCACTCATGTGGAATTTAAGAAACAAAACAGATGAGCATAGAGGCAGGGAAGGAAAAATACAATAAGATAAAAACAGGGAGACAAACCATCTTAAAGAGATTTTTAACTATAGAGAACAAACTGAGGGTTGCTGGAGTAGAGATTAGTGGGTGATGGGCAAGATGAATGATGGGCATTGAGGAGGTCACTTGTTTTGATGAGCACTGGGTATTGTATGTAAGTGATGAATCACTAAATTCTCCTGAAACCAATACTACACTACATGTTAACTAACTTGAATTTAAATAAAGACTTGGAATAAAAAAAATTAAATAAAAACTTATTGCTTTTAAAAAAAAATCTTAGGGTTTTAAATAAATCAAGAGAATAAAGGCCAAAAAAAGTCTGTATTGTCTTTTTTCTTGATTAAACAATGTAATGTAATAAATCAGCAGCACTTTTTTCCCCTCATGGTTTGTTTGTTTTATAACTGGAAATTTATACCTTTTGACCCCTTTCATGCATTTTGCCTAACCCAGCATCCCATCACTGGTAACCACCAGTTTGTTCACTGTATCTATGAGCTTGAGGGTTTTTTGTTTGTTTGTTTGTTTTAGATTCCACATAAAAGTGAGATCACATGGTATGTCTTTCTCTGATTTATTTCACTTATCATAATGCCCTCAAGGTTCATCCATGTTGTTGTAAATGGCAAAATTTTATTCCTTTTTGTGGCTGAACAATACCCTGTTGTGTATATATTCCATATTTTCTTTATCCATTTATCCACCAGTAGACACTTAGGTTGTTTCCATGCCTTGGCTGTTGTAATTAATGCTACAGTAAAGATGGGGAGGGGCATTGTATATCTTTTTGAATATGTGTTTTCATTTTCTTTGGAAGTAGAGTTACTGGATCATGTGGTAGTTCTATTGTTAATTTTTTGAGGAATCTCTATACTGATTTCCGTAATGGTTGCACCAATTTACATTTCTCCTAACAGTGTACAAGGGTTCCCTTTTCTCCACATCCTCACCAACACTTGTTATTTCTTGTCTTTTTTGATACTAGCCATTCTAACAGCTGTGAGGTGATACCTCACTGAGGTTTCCGTTTGCATTTCCCTAGTATTTAGTGACATTCAACATTTTTTAATGCACCTGTTGGCCACCTGTATGTCTTCTTTGGTAAAATGTCTATTTGGATCCTCTGTTCTTTTTTTAATTGGATGGTTTGTACTTTTGGTGTTGAGTTGCCCCTTATAAGATATTTTAATTTGCAAATATTTCATTTAGTAGATTTTTGTTTTCATTTTGTTGATGATTTCCTTTGCTGTGCAGAAGCTTCTTAGTTTGGTGTAATTCTGCTTGTTTGTTTTTGCTTTTCTTGCCTTTGCTTTTGGTGTCAAATCCAAAAAATCACTATGACAAGTTATTGAGAAATTTACTACCTGTGTTTTCTTCTATGAATTTTATGGTTTCAGATCCTACATCCAAGTCTTTAATCCATTTTGAATTAAATTTTGTGTATGGTGTAAGGTAATGGCTCAATTTTATTCTTTTGCATGTGGTGGATATCCAGTTTTTCCAGTATCATTTATTGAAGAGACTGTCCTCTCCCCATTATATATTTTTGGTTCCTTTATCATAAATTAATTGGCCATATATGCATTGGTTTATTTTTGGGCTCTCTGTTCTGGATCATTGATCTGTGTGTCTGTTTTTATGCCAGTACCATACTTTTATTTTTTAAAAAGTAGGCTTCATGCCCAGCATGGAGCCCAGTGTGGAGCTTGAACTCACAACCCTGAAATCAAGACCTGAGCTGAGACCAACAGTTGGATAGCTTAACTGACTGAGCCACCTAGGCACCATGCCAATACCATACTTGTAAGTTTTAATTACTGTAGCTTTGTAATATAGTTTGAAATCTGTGGGCTTGCTGCCCCAGCTTTGTTCTTTCTCAAGATTGTTTTGGTCATTCAGGGTTTTCTTTGGTTCCATATAAATTTTAGGATTGTTGTTTTCAATTTTTGTGAAAAAGGACATTGGAATTTCGTAGAGATTTCATTGACTCTGTAGATTGTTTTGCATGGTTTGGACACTGGAACAATATTAATTCTTCTAATTCATAGGCCTGGAATATTCCATTTATTTGTGTCTTCTCCAGTTTCTTTTCATTAATGTCTTAATGGTTTTCAGTGTACAATTCTTTTACCTCCTTGGTTCAATTAATTTAGTTCATTTATTTGTGTCTTCTCCAATTTCTTTTCATTAATGTCTTAATGGTTTTCAGTGTACAAGTCTTTTACCTCCTTGTTCTTTTGATATAATTATAAATGGGATTGCTTTCTTTAATTTTTTTTAAGTATTATTTACTTTTATGAGACAGAGTGTGAATGGGGAAGGAACAGAGAGAGAGGGAGACACAGAATCTGAAGCAGGCTCCAGGCTCCAAGATGTCAGCATAGAGCCCGACATGGGGCTCGAACCCATGAACTATAAGATCATGACCTGAAGTCAGATGTTTAACCAACTGAGCCACCCAGGCACCCCATGCTTTCTCAATTTCTCTTTCTGATAGCTCATTATTAGTGTACAGAAATGCAACAGATTTTTGTACATTGGTTTTGTATCCTGCAACTTTACTGAATTTGTTTATTCTAACAGTTTTTTGGTGGAGTCTTGAGGATTTTCTATATAGAATATCATGTCTGTTGGAAATAGTGACAATTTGACTTCTTCCTTTCTGATTTGGGTGCCTTTTATTTCTTGCTCTGACTAGGACTTTTAATACTGTGTTGAATAAATGTGGTGAAAGTGTGCATCCTTCTCTTGTTCCTGACTGTAGAAGAAAAGCTTTCAGCTTTTCACTGTCAAGTATCTTGTTAGCTGTGAGCTTGATGTACATGGCATTTATTATGCTGAGGTATGTCACCTCTGTACCCACTTTGAGAATTTTGATCATAAATGGATGTTGAATTGCATTATCTTTTTAAATTTAAGTTGTGATATAATATATGTAACATAAAATTTTTGTTTTAATCATTAATTTTGAAGCTCAGTGGCTTTAAATACATTAATGTTGTGCTCCCATCATCACCATGCATCTCCAGAGCTTTGTTAATCTTACAAAATTGAAACACTGTGCCCATTAAACAATAATAACTCCGCATTCCCCCATTCCCTCAGATCCTGGCAATACCCATTTTCCTTTCTGTTTCTATGAATTTCACTACTTTAGGTACCTCATGTCATTGAAATCATACCATGTTTGTCCTTTTGTGACTGGCTTATTTCATTTAGCATAATGTCTTCAGGTTTATTCACATATAGCATGTGTCAGAATTTTCTTCCATTTTAAAGCTTAATAATGGTCTGTTATGTATATACCACATTTTGTTTATCCATTTGTATTGTTTTTTATATTTATGAACATATTTACAATTTCCCATATTCTTCATTCCTTCTTATGGATCTGTGTTAGTGTTGGGTGCCATTTCCTTTTAGGCTGAAGAACTTTTTTGAGTATATCTCGTAGGGCAGGTCTGCTAACAACACATCTTCTCAGGTTTATTTATCTTGGAATGTGTTTATTTCATCTTCATTTATGAAGAGTGGTTTTGCTGGACATGGAATTCATAGTTTATATATTTTTTGTCAGTGCTTTGAACATGGCGTTTGACTTTTTTTGTCCTTCATCATTTCTAATGAGGAATTAGCCTTATTTGTATTGTCATTTCCTGTACATGATGAGCCATCTTATTCTTGCTGCTTTCAAGATTTTCCTTTGTTTGGCTCTTGTATTAACTTGGCAGTTTCACTAAGTTGCATTCAGGTATATCTCTGTGTTCATTTTACTTTGGTTTGTTGAACTTATTGGAGCTATGGATTCATGTTTTCATCAAATTTGAGAAATTTTTATCAATTGTTTTCTGAAATATTATTGATTGAAAAGTATACATTTTATGGTGGCTCAGTCAGTTGAGAATCCAACTCTTGATTTCAGCACAGGTAATGGTCTCACAGTTGTGGAATGGAGCCCTGCATTGAGCTCTGCCCTGGGCATGGAGCCTGCTTGAGATTCTCTATGTCCCTCTCCCTCTGCCCCTCCCCCACTCATGTGGGTGAGCATACTCTCTCTCTCAAAAAAACAAAAAACAAACAAAATACCCTTTACATTTAGTTAATAGATTATAGAAATTCTGGGTCCTGTTGTATTTTTTTGTTTGTTTGTTAGTTTATTTATTGAGGGCTGTTTATTTTTTAGTAACTTGCCTGTACTTTAACTGTGAAATCAGTCTGGTCTCCTTTGTAGTACACAATTGCTGATGTCTCTGCTAAGTTTTTTAATTCTTATTCTTTAGGCTGGCTTCCTTAGAGGTCTTTCCTGTGTCTGCATAGCTTAATTGTTAGCTAATGATATGGGCAGAGGTGGTAAAGGCTACCACCCTTTGCTGATTGGTCTGTGGGTAGGATTTAGAATACATTCAAAGTTGGAGCCAGTTTTCAACTCTTTGTTGGTTTCACTTTTTTTTTTTTAATTTTATTTTTAATCTCTACACCCAATGTGAGGCTCAAACTCACGACCCCGAGGTCCAGAGTCACCTGCTGTACCAACTGAGCCAGCCAGGCACCTCACCTTGGTTTCGTTTTATGCCAGGCTTTCTCAGGTCTTCCTAATAAATACATACCTTTCCATTTAGCCAGACTTGTAAGCTTTTCGTAGACCTTCTGTGTTTTTCTCATTTACATGATCTTTCTATTAATTTTCTGACTAGTTAGGCACTTATCCTAACCAGGACCCCTACCAACTTCAAAATTTCCCTATTTATTCACAATGAAGTCCATCACTTTTTTTTTTTTAACGTTTATTTATTTTTGAGACAGAGAGAGACAGAGCATGAACAGGGGAGGGGCAGAGAGAGAGGGAGACACAGAATCTGAAACAGGCTCCAGGCTCTGAGCTGTCAGCACAGAGCCCGACGCGGGGCTCGAACTCACGGACCGCGAGATCATGACCTGAGCCAAAGTCGGATGCTGAACCGACTGAGCCACCCAGGCGCCCCAAAAATTTTCTTAACATTTATTTATTTTTAAGAGACAGAGAGAGACAGAGCATGAGCAGGGGAGGGGCAGAGAGAGAGAGAGGGAGACACAGAATCTGAAGCAGGCTGCAGGCTCTGAGCAAGTGGTCAGCACAGAGCCTGATGCGGGGCTTGAACCCACAAATTGTGAGATCATAACCCAAGCTGAAGTCAGATGCTCAACCGACTGAGCCACCCAGGCACCCTGAAGTCCATCACTTTCATCCACCAAATCCATGGTTTTTTGCTGTCCCACCCTGAAATGAGTCCACCCTTTTTGCCAACAAAGCTGTTGGATTCTTTTTGCTAGCTTTATGTTGGCAGAACTGCCAGTTTCATTATTCATGCTGGCAGTGGGTGGTCTGGAGCAACCTCAGGCAGACAGGTCTAGCCTCCCACTGTTCTTACGTTTTACTTTAGCATTTATTCTAGAGCAAACACTTCTCAATTTGCAGGCTGTCTTTGGTTAGTTTCCTGTGCTCCAGAATGGTTGTTTTGGATAGATTTGTCCAGCTTTATACTTGATGTTTGTGTATGGGAATTGCCAACCCCTTCATGCCTCTGAGATAACTATGTATATATATATATATATATATATATATACATATATATGTATATTATATACATATAAATAAATTTATATAAAATATATATATATATATATATATTTTTTTTTTTTTTGCAGGTAATTTTTGCATTACTTACAAAGCTCCCTAAGAAGTTTTGGTGGTATTTTGATTAGATCTACATTGACTCTATAAGTTAATTTTCAGAATATCAACGTATTTACATTGAGATTTCTCTCTAGGAACATGGCATTTATCTCCATTTATTTGGACTTATCCCTCAGGAAAATTATTTAACATACATATAGGATTTACTTTGTTAGTAAATAGCTTTGTTAGTAAATACTTTGTTAGTAAATAGCTTTTTTGTTAAGCTTATTCTTAGGATTTTTAAAGTTTTTTTTTGCCAATTACTAATGCAATGTTTTTTTCCAATGTATTTTTCTAATCGTTTACTGCCAGTTTGTAGGAAGGTTAGTTTTTATGAGTTTCTATTAGTTGATCTTGTATATAATTGTCTTGCTGAACTTACTTTCCTTATAGTTCTAATAGTTTGTCAGTTTGTTATTTTGGTTCTTTCAGGTAATCTAATTATTTGCAAATAATAACAATTTTATTTCCTTACAATCTGTACTTATATTTCTTGTTTTTAAAATTCTATTGTATAGGCTATGATCTCTAGGAAAATAGTACAATAGTAGTCAGTCTGGCTTAGTGATTTTGCTAGAAATATATCTAATGCTTCACCATGAAGTGTGATGTTATATGAGTCCTTTTTAAGTAAAATTTTTCTTTTATGCCTAGTATCAACTGATATTTTGGCATGTAATGAAATTATATTGTTTTTTCTCTTTTCATTTCCTAGTATGATAAATAAGAAATAATGGTATTTGATCAAGATGCATTATAATTTTAATATTTTCCTCAATTCAATTTGCTAATTTTATGATTTTTGCATGTAATTCATAATAGAGATTGGTTTATAAAGAACAATGCCTTAATAAACCAGACATTCATTCCAAATTAAAAGAAATGTAGATGGGAGCGCTTGGGTGGCTCAGTCAGTTAAGCTCTGTGCTGACAGCAGGGAGCCTGTTTCAGATTCTCCTCTCTCTCTCTGCCCCTCCCCCACTCATGCTCACATTCACTGTCTCTCTCTCTCTCTTTCAAACATAAATAAATAGGGGCGCCTGGGTGGCGCAGTCGGTTAAGCGTCTGACTTCAGCCAGGTCACGATCTCGCGGTCCGTGAGTTCGAGCCCCGCGTCGGGCTCTGGGCTGATGGCTCAGAGCCTGGAGCCTGTTTCCGATTCTGTGTTTCCCTCTCTCTCCGCCCCCCCCCCCCCCCGTTCATGCTCTGTCTCTCTCTGTCTCAAAATGAATAAACGTTGAAAAAAAAAAAACATAAATAAATAAAATACACATTAGGGGAAAAAAAAGAAACGTAGATGTCCCCATCTTCAGTCCCCTTCTGAGTTTTTCTGTTTACTGTAGTTTACTATTAAAGCCTTTCTTTAAGAGGTATGTTTCCCATATCATATTTTTTTTAACAAAGGAACTTCAAGGATAGTTTAACATTTGTTTGTCTTTCTCTTTGATATATTTAGTCTCTCTTTTCCTTTTATTGTAAGCTTTGTGGTATTCTTCATGTTTTTCTGTTCATTCTAGTCCCTTCTGTCACCTGCTCTGTAAAGCCTTTCTTGGCCCTTCCTCTTCCCCATTTCTCCCTGAAGAGTTAGCCTTTTTTTAAAAATATAGTGTATTATAAATCAAATCATAAATGTATATGTGTATATATGTATGTATGTGTATTTCTATATGTATGTATATATATGTATATACATATGTAGTTCTCTTAATTATATCTTTGCTATAATACCATAATTTTCCTGTTACTTTTGGTTATAAGGGTAGTCTCATTTTTGGTAGTTAAGGCTTAGTCTTACATGTTTTTAAAAACTTTTCAAAATTCACTTCGCTTGTAGAGATTCTGAGGGATTAAGGGCGTTCTGACTGCACATACTTTTCCCTTCTTCCATGTGTTGGGGCAGAGAGGAAGGAGAGGAAAAAAGGCAAACATAATATTTAACTGGGTGAAGTTGTCATCTTCTCCTTTTAGGTTGTGGCTGTCTCTGGCTAACAGTGACTGGTCATCATGCCCTGTTGTCGGTCATTTAAAGGCTGGCTCGTTGCCACACGTAAGATCCTTCCTGGCCCAACCTTTTGGCAGCTCTCTGAACTTAGAACATGCAAAAATTACCATATTTTGTGCTTAGTTTAGGCCTTATGTGCAATTCTCGGACTATAGGAAACTCCTGTTCAGTACTCTGTGAAATTTATTTTGAAGTCAGTGTTCCATGATCCAGTAGGAAAATAACAGTCTTCCAGAAGAAGGTATTAGGTCATGGAGATACTACAGAACACCTCTTCAGTGCAGTTTCATACTTAGAATGTTTATTCTGTATTCTGAAATAATTCAGCTTCTAGGAAACTCCATCTCAGCATGTTATTCTAGAGCTGTGCCAAATGTAGTATTTAAATGTAAATTAAGTCTCCCTCTCTCTCTGACCCCCCCATTCATGCTCTGTCTCTCTCTGTCTCAAAAATAAATGTTAAAAAAAATTTAAAAAAAGAAATGTAAATTAACTTAAATTTACGTTAATGAAACTTAAATAAAATAAAAATTTAGTTTTTCAGTCACATTAGCCACATAAAAAAACCTTTTTTTGAGTTTACTTATTTATTGAGAGAGAGAGTGCAGTTGGGGATGGGGCAGAGAGAGAGAAGAGGGAATCCCAAGTAAGCTCAGCACCGTTATTGCAAAGCCTGATTCAGGGCTCAGACTCAAAAACTGTGAGATCATGACCTGAGCTGAGACCAAGAGTCTGTCACCTAACCAACTGAGCCACCCAGGCACCCCACATTAGCCACATTTTAAGTACTTCCTTAGCCACATACAGCTAGTGGCCGTAAATCAGTCATTTACACCAACCAGTTTGGCTTTCACAGGCTTTTTTTTTTCTTTCTTGCCCATATGAAGGAATTTTATAAGAGGGAAAAAGAGCACACTCCTGTATGATGCACTGCTTTCAAATTCATCTGATAGCTTTTCTTGTGGAAGCTTCAAACAACTGCTACTGCAAACATATTTGTCAGCAACAGCATCCAAAGTTCAAACATTTCTACCCACCAGAGACAAATTCCGTAGTTCATCCTTCCTGTTTCCTTTCTTACTATTCCCTTGTTTCTCAGGTGAATGTAGGCACAACTTCAGTCCCAAGACAAGGTAAGGCTGGCATACATAGAAAGGCGTGTGTGTGTGTGTGTGTGTGTGTGTGTGTGTGTGTGTGTAAATTTTGGAACAACTGACTTGTTTTTTAGAAAAAAACAATTTTTTTTTAACCAAGCCCTTAGATATCATTTAATTGAATGCCTGCCCCCATTTTACGTATAAGTAAACTGATTAATTGAATGCCTGCCCCCATTTTACGTATAAGTAAACTGAAGCTAGAGAAAATGATTGCTCAAGATGGTATCAATAGTTAATGGTAAATCTGGAGCCAAAACCTGTGTTCATTGACATACTAAATCATTTGCTATTCCCATTTTAATTTTTTATTCACTACTAACAATTGCTGCAGATTCAATGACAAGAATTTAGAGGTAAGACTATTATAATGCAGTTTTTATTTTTAAAATGTTGCTTTTTACATGTTTTAAAGTTTTGGTAATTGTAATTTTTACAGATTGAAGAAGAGGAGAGGAAAAAAATAGAAGATATGAAAGAAAATGAACGAATGAAAGCAACTAAAGAATTGGAAGCCTGGAAAGAATGTCAAAGAAAAGCTGAAGAACAAAAAAGAATTCATAGAGAAGAGAAATTCTGTGAACAAGAAAAGCAAATTGAAGAAGAGAGAAAAAAATTAAAACATAAAAGCCATACTAGAATTTCAGCATCTAGAAATCTTGCCACTAAAGGTACAGTGATTAATATTTTCTGGGAAAGTAGGGCCTGTTGGTGAAGTGTATGTGTCACTTTTTATTTTCATAATCTATTTACACTATTAGGTCATTATTTTGGTATATAGAGAATAAGTACTATAACATAAAGCCTAAGGTGAAAGATCTATTTCTTCTTTTAGGAAGTAGTGACATTTTCAAAATACAATGAGCAAGGATTCAGTGTTGGTTTTGCTTGTGTGCTTCATTTTGAAATGTATGCAAGTGTTGTTAAATATGTGTTTAACTCAGGTCCAAAAAGACTTGGAGTGGACTAGCAGCGCCAGGAGCATTCATTTATTTCTTTAGAGATAAGAAACTAGGAATCTCATTAAAATACATTTTCGTCACATGACTGAGGAACATGAGTACCCTTACACAAACTTAGTTGTAAGCAAACAAGGGTTTTCCTGGCCTTCGATCCTGATGTGTTTAGAAATAGGTAAAAGAACATATTTCTTTATTGAAAGCTAAGAGTTTGATTTTATCTGATTTTAGAATATTAAACTTTGCTTTGGTTATATTTCGTATATTTTGTAAATGGAACATTTTGTAGCAAAATCACTTATGTAATAACAATAATTAACATTTATTGGGTGATTTCTCTATGCCAGGTGATTTTATTGATTGTGTGACTCAGTCTTCACAACAACACTTTGGGCTAAGTGCTGCTATTCTTATTAGAGGAAGTAGATATTCAGAAATGATAAACTACCCAATAAGTTAACTTGTGGGATTTGAGCTCTATACTCTTTCTTCTAGGCTATATGTCTTTACCTCACTTTAAGTGAGGTTGAGTGTGTTGAAAAGTCATTAAATGATCCTATGATTTAAGAACCATGATTATTCCCATTTTCCAGGTGAGAAAAGGCATAGAGGGTATTACTAGCCCAAGGTAACACTGCTCATAAATGGTAGAGTCAGAATTTGGACTCAGGTGATCAGGCTCCAGAGTAGGTGAAGACCATTGTTGTGTTATATTGCTACACAGATAAAACAGGCAGATTAGCCATGTTCATTATTTGATTTATAACATATTTTGGCAGGGTTTGTTTGTATGAAGGAGACATTTGCAATCAGAAATGTGTTAGGGAAGAAGTACTCAAAGTGTATAATACTGGTTTGAAAAAATATTACCTTTTAAATGTTTGTTGCCTAGCATCCCAAAGCCTTAAAATAACTTTGAAGAGTGACTCAGTTTGTGCTTAACCAAAATATTACTAATGAAGAAATAGCAAAACCTTGGAAGTTTTAATTACCAGTTCCATATTATAAAGCACATCCCCCTAATTTTATCTCTTAATGTGAAGCTAGGAGTCTATACTGTGATTCAGTTACTTTGCAGGGCATAGGAGTTAAATGTGTGTGTGACATCCATGCTCTTCTTGGACCTAGAACTTCAATATTGGGTGATGTCATTTTGTTGAAAACTACTTAGTATTTTATATTAAGGTGATTATAGAAGTAAAAAATTTCCAGAGGCACCTGGGTGGCTCAGTCGGTTAAGCATCTGACTTGAGCTCAGGTCATGATCTCCTGGTTTGTGAGTTTGAGCCCCACTTTGGGCTCTGTGCTGACATCTCAGAGCCTGGAGCCTGGTTCGGATTCTGTGTCTCCCCCTCTCTCTGCCCCTCCCCTGCTCATACTCTGTCTCAAAAATAAACAAACATTTTTAAATTAAAAAAAAAAGTCCTTATCTCATAGAGATACCTACTGAAATATGTATGGATGAAAAAAATATGTCTGAGATTGGCTTCAAATAATATGTGAAACTAGATAGAAGATGAAGTGATATTGGCCAGGAGTTGATAATTGAAGTCAGGTCATGAATGCATGATGGTTAATTATTCTATTCTGCCTACTTTTATATATGCTTGAAATTTTTTATTATAAAAAAATAAGGAACAAAGCATATTGAATTATTTTTATAAACAAAGTAATTTTAAAGTAGTAAAACAAAAACACCTCATTTCCCCAGCCTGTCTTGTAACTCGATGTAGCCAGGTGACAAGCTCTGGCTGATGATATGCAAAAAGAAATCTGCTAAAGATTTATAGAAAAGTATTACTCCTTTCTGCTTGCTTCTCCTTTCCTTTTCCTACGTAAGATGAAGGTCTTTGCAGAAAGCTCATTAGCTATCTTGAGACCACAAAGAGGCAAAATACACTAAGAATGATGGAATAGGGAAGAAGAAGGAGATTGCAACATTAAAGACATTGGAAAGCCAGTACCTCTGCATTGGACTACCTTCCTACCTTCCTTCAAGCTTGTTAAGTGAAAAACAAAAACAAAAACTCATTCTTGGTTAATCAACTGTAGTCATGTTTTCTCTTCACACAGCTTAGAGAACTTTTGACTGATAGAAATGGATAATGTGCAAATTTGGTTTAGCATTTGAAAATTATTCAATGTAATTAAGAATATTAACACAGTAAAGGAAAAAACATATGATCATTTTACTATTGCAGAAAGGTATTTGATAAAATCCAACACCCATTTATGAAAAAAATTTCTCAGCAGATTAGGAATAGAAAGGTACTTTTTTACTTTAATGAAGTCCTTTTACAAAAAAATGTATAGTAAGCTTCATGTTTATTGGTGAATTAATGAATGCTTTGCCCTGCCCTGTAGGTCCAGGATCAAGGCAAGCATGTCTAGTTTCACTGATTGTTTTCAGCATTGTACTGGAGGTCCTAACCATTGCATTACGACAAGAAGAAGCAAAGAGAGGCATGAAGATTAGACAGAAAGAAGTAAAACTTATTTGTAGATGACACAATTGTATATGTGGAAATGCCTAAGAAATATGACGACTAGAACTAATAGGTGAACTAATAAATTCAGGATATAAGTCACTTAAAATTTTATTTACCAGAGGCAAACAACTGGGAAATTACATTTTAATTTATTTATAATAACATTAAAAGAGAAAATATGTAGGAATAATTTAACAAAAGAAGTGTAAGGTCACATCACTGAAAACTACAGAAGGATTGCTGGGAGATATTTTAAAAGTCCTAGCTAAATGTAGTGATAGAACATGTTCCTGAATTGGAAAACTCAATGTTCGGATGTCAGTTCTTCTTAAACTCATCTATAGATTCAATGCAATTCCAGTAGAAATCCCAGTAATCTTTTTGTAGAAATTGACAAGCTGATTCTAATATTTATATGAGAATATAAATCACCTAGAATAGCCAAATGAATTTTTAAAAATAAGAGCAAATATGTAGGACTCACACTACCTGATTTGAAGACTTAGCGTCAAGCTACAGTAATCAAGACAAGATGAAATTGGTGAAAGACAAACACAAGTTGAAAAGAACAGAATACAGAGACCAGAAATAGATCCACACATGTATAGTTCAATTATTTTAACCAAAGGTAACAAGATAATTCAATAGGTAAAGGAAGGTCTAGAACAAATGAATATCTTTATGGAAACAAATGAGGGTAGACTCTTACCTCACTGTGTACATAACACATACGTAAGAAGACAATCCAATAAACAATTGGATGAAAGATTTGAATGAACTTTTAAAAGAGGAAGACATATGAATGGCCAATAGACATATGAAAAGATATTCAAATTATTTGTTAGTAAGGAAAATGCAAATTAAAACCACAATGAGAGCGATACCTGGGTGGCTCGGTTTGTTAAGCCTCTGACTCTTGATTTTGGCTCAGGTCATGATCTCACAGTTTGTGAGATAGAGCCCCATGTCTGGCTCCTCACTGACGGCTTGGAGCCCACCTGGGAGTCAATCTCTCTGCCCCTTCTCTATGCTTATGCACATGCGCATGTGTGCCTGCTGTCTTTTTCCCCCTCTCAAAATAAGTAAATTTTAAAGCCACAGTGAGATACAGTACACAGCACATATCCACTAAAATGACTAAAACAGAAAATTAAAGACCATCAACACAAGTGTTATTGAGGATATGCTGCAACCATAGCTCTTGTACACCAATGGTAGAACTGTAAAATGGTACAACTACTTTGGACAAGTTTTTGGCTCCTTCCTTAAAAGTTAAGTACATACCTATCATGTAACTCAGACATCCTTGTCTTCAGTTTTTACACAAGAGAGAGGTATACACCTAAAGACTTGTATTCAAATGTTTATGGCAACTTTATTCACAGTGGCAAGAAACTGGAAGTGATGTTCATCAACAGATGAGTGAATAAACAAACTCTCATACATTCATAAAAATGAAATACTACTCTGCAATAAAAAAGAGAGACCAAACCAGTCCATACTGCATGAAATTGTAGAAAATATTAACCATTCTATAATGACTGACAGCACATCAGTGGTTATCTGGGGCCAGAGGTAAAAGGAAGGGATGAACTTCAAGTGGCCATAGGGGACTCTTGGAAGTGATAGAAACTTTCTGTCTTGATTATGATTGTGATTTCATGGGTGCATACATCTGTCAACTCATTGAATTAATACACTGTAAAATTAGTACAGTTTACTGTACATAAATTATTTCTTAGTAAAATTGAATAGAGTATATTGGAAATACTTCTAGGCAGAAAAACATCAAAGTGCACATGATTTTCTCAAGTTCTTCTTATTCCTCAGTTATGCTTATGGCCGGACATAGTGAAGCCTCCATTTGAGGGTCCTGGCCCTCGTACTATTGTATTTATAGGAGACTGGGAAAGGGAATCATTGAACGTCTAGTTAATTAATTATGGGGACTTCCTTATCTTGTTAGAAGGAGTTCAGTTACTGGAATCAGCCTGTTCTGTTGATGTAGTTTTGACTTGCTCGGTAAGCTACTAAACACGTTGTAGAGGGAGAGATGAGACTTGAGGCCAGGTTAATTTGTCCCTTTTCAACTTGGAAAGGTAGGGCAAATGTAAGTCTGGAAAAAAAAAAAAAGATTGGTTGAAAGTGTGTAAATAGAGTTTCACTACCAGATCTCTTCCTCATCATGACAGAAAATTGGGGGTTTCCTTTCTGCACACTTGTAGACTGAGTAAGATTCTTCTGCATTGAAAATGCAGAGATTGAGTGAAAACCTGCACTGTGAAAATCTTAGTACTTATTCAAGGGATCCCCATGCACATGTACATATGCATGCACAAGCCTACTGTACCTGGGATGCAGATTGGAGAATTCCTCTACAGGGAAGCTAGTGAGTGTAGGATGAAAAAATCCCGCCATTTGTAATGGCCCAGCTAGTTCACCCTGCTAAAGCTGACTAGCCAACAGATGTATACAGACCTTCCAGTCAGAATTTTTATACTTTATCTCTAATTGATGGTGACAGCCAAGACAAAGAAAAATGCAACTTGGAACAGCCAAGTAATGCAGGGAACAGAAGAAAACTTCACTATAACTAATGTCTTCAAAGAAATGAAAACATATATTTTTTAAAGTTTATTTATTTATTTTGAGAGAGAGAGTGGGGGGAGGGGCAGAGAGAGAGAGGGGGAGAGAGAGAATCCTAATCAGGCTCTGCACTGCCAGCACAAAGCCTGACATGGGGCTTGAACACATGAACTGTGAGATCATGATCTGAGCCAAAATCAAGAGTCAGATGCTTAACTGACTCAACCACCCAGGCATCCCCAAAACAAATTTTAATCATTAAACAAGAACAAGAGGCTACAGTGAAGAATACTAAGAGAATACAACAGTTTGGAAATTTAAAATGTGATAAAAATTTTAATTGTAATCAAGTGGTTGGAATATACTTTATAATTTTTTTCAGAAAGTAGAACAAAAGGACAGATTTAAAGTAGAAAAGATAAAACAATCAGAGTATCCTTCCAAGATGTTCAACATTCAAATCATAGGGGTATAAGGAAGAGACAGGGAAAGACAGAGGAAATAATTTTTTAATGTTACAAAAATTCTGAAAACTTTAATGAATTGCCATGTTGAAAGAGTCTTTCAGGTCCAGCATGGTAGATTTTGTAATATTCATGCCAAAGCACTGATGAACACATTACCAGAAACTTTAGCACCCTTTAGACAAAGATCTTGCAAGCTTCCAGAGAAGAGGAGCAGATCATGCACAAAGGACTGGAAATGTTGGCATCTGTCCTCAACCTCAGCACTGGAATCCTGAAACATGGATCAGTGCCTTCAAAATTCTAAGTGAAAATAATTTTCACTATGAAATTCTATACCCAGCTTATTAATCAGGCATGAGGCAAAAATAAAAACTTTTCAGACATGCAAATTCTTAAAATATTTATACACTGGGAATTATACCTTTTTTCTTTTTCTATTCTTCAAAATAGTCTGCTTTCACTAACAAATATCTGCTGCTCAAACGTTTAGTAAAACTACCCCTAATATGTCTAGGCATAGAAATACATTTAGTTTCTATAATAGTTAGTGATTTCCAGATTTTCTATTTTTTTGAAGTCAATTTTGATAATTTCTTTTCTAGGAAATTGTGCTTATCGCCTTTTCAAATTTGTTTGCATAAGGTTTCTCTTATTTATCTCTATCTCTAATTATAACATAATTATCTCTATTTATTTATTTCTAACACCATTTTATTTTTCCTTGATCTACTGTTGTAACATTTTGTAAACTTTATTAGTCCATTCAAAAAAGCAATTTTTGGTTTTGTTGATCCTTTTTACAGTTTCTTTGTTCTCTATTCCATTAACTCCTGTGTTCTCTTAGTTTCTTTAGTTTTCTCTATTTTTTGTCCAACTTGTTTCCATTAATTTTGTAATATTTTAATACATGCATGTTAAGTTAAATTTTTTTCCCTCTTAAATACTATGTTAATACCAAGTCACCAAGTCTTGGAATCTTGTGTTTTTGTTCTTGTTTAATTGCAAATATTTTGTAACTCATCATTGTTTTTTCCTTTGGCCCTTGAATTACGAGGGAGTTTTTGTTTGTTTTGGTTTGGTTTTAGTTTCCAAATGTATAGAATGGAAATGACTATAATTCTCATATGTAAAATTTTCTGAATCATTATGTTTATAAATTATAGTTTATGATATGTATTTGTGGTGTTTAAAAAATTTTTTTTTAATTTTTGAAAGAGACACACACACGTATACACACACACACGCACACACACACACACACACACACGCACACACACAGAGCATGAGCAGGGGAGAGGCAGAGAGAGAAGGAGACACAGAATCTGAAATAGACTCCAGGCTCTGAGCTGTCAGCAGAGTCTGATGCGGGGCTTGAACCCACAAACTGCAAGATCATGACCTGAGCTGAATTCAGATGCTTAACTGACTGAGCCACCCAGGCACCCCTATTTTTGTTTATCCTGAGGCTTTCTTTTAATAAACAATGGGACACTTAGATTTATTATTATAAATAAAAATACACTTTTGTCTTAGGATTTTCTTCTATCTTCGTGATTTACGTTTACCAGACTTTCTTTTTCGTTCTTTTTTTCTGTTTTTCTGCCTTGGATTTAAAGTGTTCTTAATTACTTTCTTTTCTTTCTCCTAATTTGAAAGGTACATATTCTATTTTCATTCTTTGAATGATTAATATTAATTTTTTGTATATGTTTTGGCATATAGATATAATTCCAATTACTATATTTTAACATGCATACTAAACACAGTTTTAAGGTTAATCTCTACCATACTTGTAAATGTTACAAGGAAATTTAGTATGCAAATTATAGTTATACACATCTATGTTATTGTCTAAATATTTTAGTCCACTTTTTTGAGGGGCAGGGGGATCAGTTGACTTCACTATATTTTTAAATCCCTAAATTTAGTCATTATTGTTAGTGTGGATTTTTTCTCCACTAATAGTCATTACTATTTAGATTGATGCATATTTACTGATGTTTTATTTGTCTTTGCTTCTTGTGTTTCACTTCTTTGTGGGTCAAACTGCCTTCCCTTTGATAATAAATCCTTAGGGGCACCTAGGTGGCTCAGCTAGTTGAGTGTCCGACTTTGGCTCAGGTCATGATCTCATGGTTCCTGAGTTCCAGCCCTACATTGGGCTCACTGCTGTCAGCACAGAGCCCACTTCATATCTTCTGTCCCCTGCTCTTTGCCCCTCCCTCACTTGCGCTCTCTCTCAAAAACAAATGAAACATTGAAAAAAACCCCTTATATGAAAGTAAATCCTTTAGTAGTTCTTTAATGAAGATTTATGGGTGTAAGTTCAATTATTGTCTTTATATTTAAAAAAATGTTTTTAAGTTTGTTTATTTTGGAGGAAAGAGAGAGAGAGAACACATGTGGGCGCTTGTGAGAGCAAGCACACAAACAGGGGAGGGGCAGAGAGAAGGAAAGACAGAATCCCAAGCAGGCTCCACACCGTAAGTGCAGAACCCAATGTGTGGCTTGAACTCATGAACTGCAAGATCATAATCTGAGCCGAGATCCTGAGTGGGATGCTTAACTTACTGTGTCACCCAGGCGCACTGATTATCTTTATATTTTTACTTGTTGAAGGATGGTTTGGCTGGTTGTAGAATACCACATCGTAGTTATTTTCCATCAGTAATTTAAAGATATTTTTCTATTACCTTTTGCCTTCTAATGTTGCTGAGAAGTCTGCTCTTGATCTAGCTATTGATCCTTTATAAGGTAATCCATCTTTTGTTTCTGGTTGCTTTAAAATTCTTCACTTTGGTGTGGTTCGATTTTATTAGTCTCAGTGCAGTTTTATATTTGTTTCATAATGTCAGAACTTGGAATTTACTTTTATTAAAGAATGTATGTCTTAAGTCAGTTCTAGGAAATTCTAAGCTATTGTCTTCAAATATCACCTTTCTCAGTTTTCTTTATATTTCTTAATTGCTCTGTTATCCTCAGATCTCTTTGAGTTTGCAGATTTTCTTCACCTATGCTTAATGTGCTGCTAAACTTGTCCTAAATGTTTTAAATTTCAGTGACAATATTTTCATTTTAGAAGTTCCTTTTTTTGTTTGTTTTGCTTATTCTTTTGTCATTTTTGTTTCTTGTTTGTTCTTTTGTCATTAGTTTCTTAGTTTTTCATTATGGATTTAGCTTGTTTTTGCTCTTTAAATAAACATGTTTAAAATTATTATTTTAATCTCTTCCGGATTATTCTATTTTTTCAAATTCTTAGGAAGCCATTCCTCCTGTTTGTTGTGTCTGGTAACTGTCCTTCATACTGGATTGTTTCCTTATGTGACTTATGTGTTCATCTTCAGTAAGGATTTTTTGTTCAATGGGTGCACATAAAAAAAAAAATCTCAAGTGTTGTGGTTTGTGGAAGTAAGAGTTGCTCACAGGAATACCTGGAGTTTTGATTTCTCACAAGAGACATTTTTTTTCTCCTCCTGTCCAAAGCCCCAGGAAGAACAGGCTTTACTTTCCTAGACCAGTGGATGGAGATTTTATAAGTATCCTTTTTAAAAAAAATTTTTTTAATGTTTATTTATTTTTGAGAGAGACAGAGATAGAATGCGAGTGGGTTAAGGTCAGAGAGAAAGGGAGACACAGAAGTAGAAGCAGGCTCCAGGCTCTGAGCCTGATGCAGGGCTCGAACTCACTGAGCCAAAGTCGGATGCTCAACCAACTGAGCCACCCAGGCGCCCCTATAAGTATCCTTTACACTAAGAATGCAGCCCTTCTAAGCTTCTAGTTTCATTTCCAGCTTCCCACTTCTGTAACTGTATCAGCATTAAATTTCTAGCCTTTAGTCTTTATATATGTATTTTGGATATATAGATATATTTCTAAACAACGTTTTGTTTTTTTTTTAATTTTAGTTAACAGTGCAATATTGGCTTCAGGAGTAGAATTCAGTGATTTATCACTTATTTTTGTTTTAAATTTATTTTTTAATTTATTTTGAGAGAGAGCTAGAGAGCAAGCAGGGGAACAGCAGAGAGAGAAGGAAACAGAATCCCAAGCAGGCTCTGCTCTGTCAGCACAGAGCCTGATGCCAGACTCAAACTCACAAACCATGAGATCATGACCTGAGCCAAAATCAAGAGTTGGACGCTTAATCAACTGAGCCAACCAGGTGCCCAATTCATCACTTACATACAACATCCAGTGCTCATCATAACAAGTGGCCTCCTTGATACCCATCATGCATCTAGCCCATCTCCCACCCACCTCCCTCCAGCAACTCTCAGTTTGTTCTCTATCATTAATAGTCTCTTGTGATTTCTTTCCTTCTCTCGTCTTCCCCCCACTTCCCATATATTCATCTATTTTGTTTCTTAAATTCAACATATGAATGAAATCATAAGGTATTTGTCTTTCTTTGATTGACTTATTTCACCTATCATAATACATTCTAGCTCCACCCACGTCATTGCAAATAGCAAGATTTCATTCTTTGTGATGGTGAGTAATAAAATATTCCATTGTATGTAAACATTTTTTTCTCTAACATTTATTTATTATTGAGACACAGAGAGACACCGAACGTGAGCAGGGGAGGGGTAGAGAGAGTGGGAGACAAAGAATCTGAAGTAGGCTCCAGGCTCTGAGCTGTCAGCACAGAGCCGGACATGGGGCTCAAACTCACAAACTACGAGATCATGACCTGAGCCGAAGTCGGTCACTTAACCAACAGAGCAACCCAGGTGCCCCTCTGCTGCTTTGTTGTTGGTGTATAGAAATGCAACAAATTTCTGCACATTGATTTTATATCCTGTTGTCTTTGCTGAATTCATGTAGCAATTTTTTGGTGGAGTCTTTTGGGTTTTCTGCATAGGGTATCATGTCATCTGCAAATAGTGAAAGTTTGACTTCTTCCTTGCCAGTTTGGATGCCTTTTATTTCTTTTTGTTGTCTGATTCCTGAAGCTAAAACTTCCCATACTATGTTAAATAGTAATAATGAGAGTGGACATCCTTGTCTTATTCCTGAACGTAGGGGGTCCAAACAGCTTTTTGTCAGCTTTTGAATTACCTGACTATAAATCTCTGATAAGACTTTTTCTTTGCTTACCTTTTGAACTGAACTGTATATTTGAACCTATGTTTATTTGTTATACTTTTATCAAGGATTTTACGTGTATATAACATTTTATCTGGAAATTGTTTGTAGAAGTGTCTAAAGCCTTTAACTTATGCTTCTATAAACAGAAAGCTAATTTCTTTTTATTTTCATGTTTTACTATTTGTCTTATTTTACCATAAGATTTTGGAGGCTAGATACCCTATTTTTATAATGGATACCCTATTTTTAATTTAGTGGTTGGGGTGCCTGGGTGTCTCAGTCACATGAGCATATGACTCTTGATTTTTGGCTCAGGTCATGATCCCAGGGTTGTGGAGTTGTATTCTGCATTCATGCTGAGTGTTGAGCCTGCTTGAGATTCTCTTTCTGTCTCTGCTTCTCCCCCCTGCTTCTGTGCATGGAGCTCTTTCTCTCTCAGGAAAAAAAATAAAAAGGTAACTAGTGGTCACTTTAATGTTTTTCATAAACATTAAAAAAATTTTATTTTAGCAAAATTAGTAAGAAAATATTTTTTAATTTCTCATTATGGAAAAGAGTGCTTATTTCCTTCATGTTCAGTATTCTAGTAATCATTAGTAGTATTATACTGAAGTTAGATACTTCATTTTAACTTTTTATTCTGCTTTCCTTCTGTTGTACTAACATTTAAGAATCTTATTCATAAATTTTTAGTGTTTTCTCCACTATTTAGAAAATCCGTGCTTTCCATTTTTACTATTAAGTTCCCTATGCTTGGGTTCTTAATTTCAATTTCATTTCTCCATGTTCTGGAACGTTTCTTTGAATATTTCACAGTAAAACCTTAGACTGTGAATAACTTATTCTGTGAGTGTTCTGCAAGACAAGCAAACATTTCTAATAAATTTTAACCTGATACATGAGTGATGTCTTGCAATATGAGTTGTACATGATGCCGAATGTCACATGATCACAACTGAGCCAATGGTTCTCTCTGGCTGCAGAATTGTGGGTGATTGTCTACCATGCTCAGATGCTCTATCTCATGCAGTAGTGTTTGGCAGAAATCAGATTTTTCAGAATGTTGCAAGGTGCCTACAACTGGCACTTGTGTATTTTTCTTCACTTCAAAGCACCTACAGACAGTCCTTTGCTTTCCATACAACCGTAAACTTAGGAATGTTTTGGTTTATTCTAAGTCAGGCTGCTGGCAGATATAGACCCTTTCCTCTGCTGCCTTATTGCCAGTTACATTAAATACAGTACATGACAAGAGTTTATCAATGCTGTACTGTAGTCAACATCCATATGAGTATATACAATGGCCCCCATGCAGAAAAAGATTCCATTGAGCCAATAGATAGCGGTGATTTCTGTTAATGATAGTGAAAGTCGTCTTACACAATAACCCTCCTCTCTCTTGTTTCCCTTATACTAGCCACGAAGGTTTTCAAAAGTAAGTGCAGGTTAATTTATTTTTCTTTTTATTGTATATTTTATTTATTATTTTGTATTATATTATGGTATTATAATCATTTTCATATGAGTATTTTTGGGTTGTGGAATGAATCATCTGAGTTTCCATTATTTCTTATGGGGGAAATTTGTGTTGATATAGAAGTGTTTTGGACTATAAGCAAATTATGCTCACAAACCAAGATTTTACTGTCTTTGGAAAAGATGGCTAAGTAATATATTCACTTAGTTCTACATATCTAGGAACATCTTTTGCTTTTATACGTAAACAACAATTTACTTGGATATAAAATTTTGGCACATTGTATTAGATAGTTAAAGCTAATTGTTGTAATAAGGAGGTCCAAGTTACAGATCAAATAAGACAGAAATATAGTTCTCCATAATCTAATACTTGTTATGTAACAGTGATCCATGTAGGCCTGATAGATGACTGTTCTGTGTGGCCATCCAGGCTGGTGGGGCCGCCTTTGTTATTACCTCATTTGTCTTCAATCTCTGGATGCTGCAGTTGGCGTTGTTTTTTAGCCAGTGGGAAATGGGAAGAGAAGTCCACAGCAAGCAGATGTACCTATAAGATGACAATCCATAAGTTGTATACATCACTTCTATTCAGATTTTGTTGTCTCAGATTTGGCATATAGTCACACATAATTTTTTTTTAACTTTATTATTTTGAGAGAAAGAGCTCACATGTGAACAAGGGAGGGTAGTAAAGAGAGGAGGAGAGAGAGAAACCCAAGCAGGCCTCGCACTGTCAGCGTGGAGCCTGGCTCAGGGCTTGAACTTCCCAACCATGAGATCATGACCTGAGCCGAAATCAAGAGTCAGAGGCTTAACCAACTGAGTAAACCAGGCGCTCCAATCACATCTAATCTTAAGGGAGGCTGGGTTATATAGATTCTAGCCTGACCTAGTCATGTACCTAGCCTAGAACTCAAATTCTATTTCTAAAAGGAAGAGGGGAGAATGGCTAGGATACTGGAAGATAGCTGTCTCAACTACAGACATCTATAGAAAACTTGCAGTCAAATTTTTGTTAATGTTGCTTTCTTGTTTGTTTGAGTCCTTATTTTTTTCCTCCTTGTCCCCTTCCTCCCTCTCTTGGAAATGTCAATTTAGGCCATTTTCCAATTTTTTAATTTAGAAGTTTTTTTTTCTTATTTGTATTTTATAACAAAGATATTACTGTCATATTTGTGAAAAATCTGATTTTCTTTAAATTTTTGATATTTGCCTTTTCTATCTGTGTATCATGCTTTTGGTACTTTTGCAGTTTTTAAACCTAATTTTCCTTCCTTTTAATCATATACTTTATATTCTAACACGTAGATTAATTTCTCCTCTTATATTGATTTAACCATTATTACATGTAACTATCTTTATTAAAACGTATAGCTTTTCATTATTACTTTTTTTTTTTTCCTCTTTTCATTAGCTATCTCTGATGGCTGAAAAACTTTTATACCATCACTTTTATACCATAACTTTTATAAGGAAGCTTATAGAAGATATTGCTGTAGGAGCTTAAGGAAAATAGAGGTAGTGTTTCCAGTGATGGCTTTCTAAAATGGAAAGTGGTTGTAGAGTTGCCTAGAGTGCCCTCCCTTCCCTAGATTGAATGTAAATTAGACACTGTGTGTTTTAACAAAGAGAACCCTAGAAAAGTAGCTGGGGTCATTGATTAAAGGACAGATAACTTGCTGCCACACTTTTGATGATGGGTTTTACATTCTTTCTAGAGAAGTTATCTTCAGTTTATTTGTATAGGATTTTAGAGGTAGCTTTGCTGTGTAATTAGTTGAACAGTCAGTTTGATTGTTAACTAGAAAATGAGAGAGAACTCACTTGCTAATACTGCTTTTGAAGGAAGAAATTCAGAAAATATATTTTTGGAGAAGTTAAAGGAAAATAGTATTCCTGCTCCTCGCTCTGTTGGCAGTATTAAAATCAACTTTACCCCTCGAGTATTTCCAACTGCTCTCCGGGAATCACAAGTAGCAGAAGAAGAGGAGGTAAGTATATTTGCTGTGAGTTACAGTGATCACAATGAAAATATTTTTTATTTCATCTTTTAAAACTAGTACTGGTTCTGAATTTAAGTATTCATTAGACTAAAGATATTACTTCTTGAATATATTTTAGTATTTCCTTATGGAAAAGTATTTTGCAGAATTTTTTTGTCTCCAGATTCAGTATGCAGTATTATTGCTTTTTCCAGGAGATAAACACTTGCCATCTATTTTACCAAATACATCATTTTCTTTTCTTTTTTTTTTTTTAAACATCTATTCATTTTTGAGAGACAGAGACAGAGCGTGAGCAGGGGAGGGGCAGAGAGAGGGAGACACAGAATCTGAAGCAGGCTCCAAACTCTGATCTGTCAGCACAGAACCCAACATGGGGCTTGAACTGACGGACCACAAGATCATGACCTGAGCTGAAGTTGGAAGCTTAACCAACTGAGCCACCCATACGCCCCATACATCACTTTCTATATTAGATTTGTAAACTTGTGTTTTGGTAATGGATTTGGACATTTATTGTTAATACAATAATTACTCATTATTAACGTTAGGTATTTCTAATGTGACATTCTAGAATATCTCTCATTCATTTATAAATACCTGGGCCCTGGCATTTTGAATGTTTTATCTTTAGGTATATAGACTCTAAGAACTGCATTATTTTTTACTACAAGGTGTTAAGTATTGCCTCTCAAATTCAAAACTTGTGGAAATGATTGAAGATCCTTAAGACATAATGACAGTTTATTAACTATTTTCTTATTAAACAATATATTCTAAATTGTATTATTTATAAAGTTATTTCTAAAATTATAAAAATATAATTATTTAAAAGTCATTTATGGGGCGCCTGGGTGGCTCAGCTGGTTGAGCGTCCGACTTTGGCCCAGGGCATAATCTCGCTGTCCATGAGTTCAAGCCCCCTGTCTGACTCTGTGCTGACAGCTCAGAGCCTGGTGCCTGTTTCAGATTCTGTGCCTCCCTCTCTCTTTGCCCCTCCCCCACTCATGCTCTGTCTCTCTCTGTCAAAAATAAACATTAAACAATTTTTTTAAAAAAGAAAAAATAAAAGTCATTTATGTATTTTTCTTTTTTTTTTTAATTTTTTTTTTCAACGTTTATTTATTTTTGGGACAGAGAGAGACAGAGCATGAACGGGGGAGGGGCAGAGAGAGAGGCAGACACAGAATCGGAAACAGGCTCCAGGCTCTGAGCCATCAGCCCAGAGCCTGACGCGGGGCTTGAACTCACGGACCGCGAGATCGTGACCTGGCTGAAGTCGGACGCTTAACCGACTGCGCCACCCAGGCGCCCCTGTATTTTTCAATATAGAAAAACAAATGTGTTATAGATAAGAAAAATAAAATAATAATCCCATGAACTCCCACAAACTCCCATTTGTATGAAATTTGGACTAGAAATTTTTGTATGTTTGGTCTTAACTATCTGGTAATGTTAAACAAAAAAGGATAAAAACTGAAAGTTTAAAAAAATCAGCATATCAAATAGTATAGTAGTCTACTCAGGCTGCTGTAACAAAATACCCTAGACTGAGTGCCTTAAACAACAGACATCTATTTCTCAAAGTTCTGGAGGCTCGAAAGTCCAAGATCAGGGTACAGGGAGTAGTGGGAGGAGAGCTGTGTTCTGGTCTCTTCCTCTTCTTATAAGGACACTAATCCCATCATGCGGGCCCCATTCTCATAACCTCATCTAAACTTGATTACCTCCAAAAGTTCTACTTCCAAATACCATCACACTGGGGATTAGGGCTTCAACATACGAATTTTGGGGGTCACAAATATTCAGTCCATAACAAATAGTATTTCCATTTTATATAGAAGCTGGCAAATGTCAAAGTAGCTGTTAATAAAAATAAGATTTTTGTGTCCTTCATTACACTTCTCTGATTTCAGTGGTTGCACAAACAAGCGGAAGCACGGAGAGCATTGAATACTGATATTCCTGAACTTTCTGATTTAAAAGAAGAAGAAAAGAATCCAGAATGGCTGAAGGACAAAGGAAAGTATGTTGTTTGGACTCTGGCTATGAGATTTATAATAAATTTAAGTAGACCGTAGTACTAACTACATTTTCTAGGTATCTTGACATATGTGCTTATGTGTGTATGTTGTTGGGGAAAGATAATCCAAATAAGCCAATTAGATAGGCAGTGCCTCCATATTTAAAAAGTCGGATTGTATAACAAATAAGGCTCTTATTTTTATTTGATTTTGCATTTAAATGTCATAGAAATGAAACATATCACTTATTAAAATCCCTTTTAAAATCACTTATATTTAACATAAGCCCTTCCTAGAAATGTGTTTTTCAGAAACTATAGCTTCTTTGATTATTCATCTCCATCTTTAAAAGATTACCAAATTTATCTTACAAATTTTCATTTTATATCCATGAAATCCTTTTATTTATTTATATGTTGCTCTGTGTGTGAATATTTTTTAAAATGTTTTTTTATTTATTTTGAGAGAGAGAGAGAGAGAGAGCGCGCGAGCGCACAAGTGGGGGGAGGGACAGAGAGAGAGGGAGAGAGAGAATCCCAAGCAGACTCTGCATGATCAGAATGGAGCCCAATTTGGGACTCAATCTCACAACCATGAGATCATGACCTGAGCTGAAATCAAGAGTCAGATGCTTAACCGACTGAACCACTGAGGCACCCCATGTGTGAATATTTTTATACAGTTATCAAAAACAGTACAATCTGATACATTATGAATGGCAATTTGATTTCATATTTTGAGGCGGTTGTAGATATTACTTATTGTATTTCATGACATAGACTTTTATTTTTTTATTGTTGCCATAATAAACTATCATGAACTTAGTGGCTTAAAACAACACAAATTTATTATCTTACAGTTTTGGAAATCAGAAGTTCAAAATGGGTTTCACTGGGCTAAACTCAAGGTGTCATCTGTATTTCTTCTAGAGCCTATAGGGAAGAATCTATTTGCTTTCATTTTCCAGTTTATAGGTTTCCTGCATTCCTTGGCTTGTGGCCTCCAGCCAGCAATTGCATCACTCCAACCGCTCCTTCCATAATCCCATCTCCTTCTCTTGCTCTGACTTTCCTGCTTCCCTCTTTCTTTTATAAGGATCCTTGTGATTACATTAGTATCCTTTGCTTAATCCTGAATTATCTCCCACCTCAAGACCTTAATTTAGGCCAGTCTGTGGAATCCTTCCTGCCATGTTAGGTGACAAAGTCACAGATTCTGAGGATTAGGATATGGACATCTTTTGGTGGGGTCGTCTCCATTATCTGTCTACCACAATGTCTGCATCTGTATTTTTCTTTTCTTATTTTTTCTTGGTCTTTTTGCCTGTTACACCACCAGGGATTAATATGTAGAGTTGAACTGAAGTGACAATTTTTCTGAAGGTCAGAGGCCTGAGACTGACAAGTTGGTTTCTTTTACTTCCAACATTAAAGTCTTACATGATCCTTCCTCCTCTTTCTCCCCTTCCCTGCCTCCCTTCCTCTCCATTTATTCAACCATTAAATAAACATCTATTAATTGTTTGCTATTTACCAACTAGCCTCTGAGCTACAAAGATCAGTGCAGGAGACATACTTATACAAATACTTAAAATACTTTGTGAGAAGTACAATACCTAGAAAAGAACAAAGTAAAATGAGAGTACATAAGAGGGACATTTACCCCTAAAGGAAGGAAGGTATGTTCAGAAAAAGCTTCATAGCAAATGTAGCACCTGAGATCCTCAGTGATAAGTAGAAGTTTTAAGAGAAAGGGAAATAAAGGCATTCATTTCAAGTATTGGAGAAAATATGAACAAAAGCTCAAGAGACAAGAAATGGTGTGATATATGGGTCAGGAACTATGTGTGGTTTATATTTTGCTAAAACATAAAATTTGAGGCTAGGAGTAATGACAAATGAACCTAGAAAAATCATCAGGGGCCTTGTGTGTTTGGTTAAAATTCTTTTTTTTAATTTATTTTTTAATTCAAGTATAATTACCATTTGGTGTTATATTAGTTTCGGGTATAAAATATAATGATTCAGCATTTCTATACATCACTCAGTGCTCATCATGGTAAGTTACTCTTAATCCCCTTCATCTATTTTACCCATACCCCCATGTACCTCCCATCTGGCAACTACTAGTCTGTTCACTATATTTAAGAGTCTAGGTGTTTTTTTTTTTTTTTTTAGATTTTTTTTAGATTTTATTCTGTAAGGAGAGGGAAAAAATGTGTTATAGAAAATACAGCAAAGACCTTGAACTGGCCTTGTGGTAGGTGGTGTTGTAGGGGTGAAGAGGAGGGCAAATTGAGAAATAATGATGAGATAAAATAGGCAGAACCTCTTGATCGATTTGGAGGGAGTAAGAAGGAGGAGTTCTCAGTTTCTAGTTTGAATGATTGATTGCATGCTGTCACCAGCTAAATTAGGGAATACTAGATGAGAGGTTCATCAGGAGAGAATGCAGGTAAGTTCAGTTTTTAATATATTGAGTTTGAGATGTCTCTGGGCCATTCTGGGTGACACTGTCCGGCAAGTTTGAAACTCAGAGGAGAAGCCAGTACTGTAGAAATAGATTTGGAGCTTATCAACATTTATATTGTAGTTAAATTTATAAAAGTGTCTGAGATATCCACAAAGAGTGTGTAGACCTGGAGAGTAGTGGCCTGAGGATAACACTCTGTGACCTACCAACATTTGAAGGTCTGGCAAAACGAAGGAGTACACAAAAATATTCCCAGAAGCCAATGGAGCAGAAAGTTGAAACAGTTTTTGTTTTGTTTCTTTAAGAATATAAAAGATTTGAATAGATTTGGAGACAAGAGAAAGAAGAGATGATTGAAATCCTCCTGAGCAGAGTGGAGAAAATTGGGTCAAAGCCAAGAATTGGATGGATTGTCTTGATTTTGTCCTTTTTATCCAATTGGTTAGCCTTAGTGAAGACAGAGTTTGGTTTGGCTATGAATTGTTCCTCCTTGCAGCCTGAGAATGCTAAAATGGGCAAAGCTAAGTGGGCTGTCCTGTTGGATTGATTACTTTGCTCTAGAAAATGTTGATGGATTGACTTGGAATAGACAGAGATACTTCATTTTCTGAGATTGGAGGGAAGAATAGTGGAGACAAGTATATATCTAGATAAGGGAAATTGATTAGTGAATACTGTTGGCTCTGCCAGGTTGAGAACATGAATTCATAGAGATGTCAGTACAGCTGTGTGATTTATCTCCTTTAGGGTTTAGTCTTCTTTCAGATTTAAGAATAGATCTTGGGCCAGAGTGGGAATTTTAACTGACAAGTACAGTAAAAGACTAGTAGTGCAAGGGACCAGATTGCTCATAGAAAAATAGCTCAGTTGGGGCACTTGGGTGGCTCAGTCAGTTAAGCATCCGACTTCAGCCCAGGTCATGATCTCACAGTTCGTGAGTTCAAGCCCCCTGTCGGGCTCTGTGCTGTCAGTTCAGAGCCTGGAGCTTGCTTCGGATTCTGTGTCTCCCTCTCTCTGCCCCTCCCCATTCACATTCTGTCTCTCAGACAATGAATAAATGTTAAAAAAAAAAAAAATTAAAAAAAGAAAAAGAAAAATAGCTCAGGTATTTAGCCACAAAGTCCAAGTTGGGTTACACAGGAAGAGATGCCAGGCAACTCAGTGGCTCAGTTGGTTAAGCATCTGACTCTTGATTTTGGAATCTTCTGGAATCATGGCAGAAGTCGGGATAGAGACAGATGCTGGGAACCAGTTTCAAAGGCCTTAATGAATATGAGAAGAGTGATTTTAACTTTTCTCTCTGTCTTTCTCTTAAAGTAGGCTCCACGCCCAACATAGGATTTGAACTCATGACCTTGAGATCAAGAGTTGAACACTTCTAACAACTGAGCCAGCCAGGTGTCCCAGGAGAATAGTGACTTTTAAAAAGACAGGAGATGACAGTGACTAGAAGGCTGTAGGGGGAAAGATGTCAGGAATCTCAAAGGATAATGACTTGTGTATAAAGAGAGAGTTTGATCTTATATCTAGCAGAAGAGAGTCTGAAGAATGCCAGTTTCTACAGTCCTAACCCCTGATGTGGGGACTCAGGAAGGGACGCAGTGGAGAGGGTGGTAGAGATTAGCATTGCCCTGAGGACAGAGCCAAGTTTATTTTAGACAGGATTTTTAAGAAAAGTTAAGGGTATAGGAAAGGAGTGAGAGGTGGAGTCAGTTATGGCAAAACCGGGAATAAGAAAGTGCAAAGGAGGGGCACCTGGCTGGCTTGTTAGGTAGAGCGTGTAACTCGTGATCTGGGGTCTCGAGTTCCAGCCCCACTTTGAACGTAGAGATTGCTTTAACAACAACAACAACAAAATTGCAAGGGTGCCTGGGTGGCTCTGTTGGCTAAACAGCTTACTTCGGCTCAGGTCATGATCTCACGGTTTGTGAGTTTGAGCCCTGTATCTGGCTCTGTGCTGACAGCTCAGAGCCTGGGGCCTGCTTTGGATTCTGTGTCTCCCTTTCCCTCTGCCTGTCCCCTGCTCAGGCACACACACACACACACACTCTCTCTCTCTCTCAGAAATAAACATTAGAACAAAAAATTAAAAAAAAAAAAGAAAGTGCAAAGGAGTAGAGGGGGATGGGAGTAGGAAAGAACGGCAACACGAAGACAGGGGAAAAGTGTGCTTTTACATCAGTGCTCAAAGATAACAGGGTTGATTGACATGGTGAGACAGGTCTTTGGTATAGGTGTTGTGTTGCTGTGACTGGCTAAAGGTCCTAGGAGTGTTGGTTTGGTCTTCTTCTGATACCCTTAAGATGTGATTTGGGTTTAAGAGTAGAAAGGACAGATGAGATCGTTGAGCCAGGGTTAGAATTGTGACTGATGCATACACAAACACGTGTGTGTGTGTGTGTGTGTGTGTGTGTGTGTGTGAATTAAGTTAAAATTAAAAATTAGGGGTGCCTGGGTGGCTCAGTTGGTTGAGCATCCAACTTCGGCTCAGGTCATGATCTTGCATTTTGGGTTTGAGCCCCGTGTCAGGCTCTGTGCTGATAGCTCAGAGCCTGGAACCTGCTGTGTCTCCCTCTGTCTCTGCCCATCCCCTGCTTGTGCTCTTCTCTCTGTCTCTCAAAAAATAAAATTAAAAGGTTTCAAAAAATTTTTAAATTAAATAAAATTTTTTTTTTTTAATTTTTTTTTTTCAACGTTTATTTATTTTTGGGACAGAGAGAGACAGAGCATGACCGGGGGAGGGGCAGAGAGAGAGGGAGACACAGAATCGGAAGCAGGCTCCAGGCTCTGAGCCGTCAGCCCAGAGCCCGACGCGGGGCTCGAACTCCCGGACCGCGAGATCGTGACCTGGCTGAAGTCGGACGCTTAACCGACTGCGCCACCCAGGCTCCCCAAATAAAAAATTTTTAAAGTAAAATATTGAAATAAAATTGCTGGCAAAAGCAACAAATTGGCAGCAACCTAGTGCAAAAGTATACTTTGCAGCAGTTGGGCATGACTGGTAGATTATAATTACTTTTAGTCTCTTGTTTTTGTACCACTTTGCCTTACTACCTCCAATTAGGTAGGAAAAGAAAGAGAAGCAAAACAAGAGGAGAGGAAGAGAACTGAGAATGAGGAGAGATGGAAGAAAACTTAGTAGCTAATAACACCCAGAGAAACAAAGTACAGTTAATCAAAATGCCAAGTACAAATAGATAAAAGGAAAGGTAAGACTTATTAGAAGAATATCCTCACTAGCAATGTAATGCAATACAAAAGATAGAAATAGACATAATAGAACTGATTCAGAAGCGGTTAGTTGACTTTAAGCCAAAGGATGAAATACCTTCATCTCCAGAGGCTTTGTTTCATGATAGCCTTCTATATTTACACAGGACAAAACTGTTCTTACTGTGCTAAAACTCATGGGACACTTGCTTCACAAAAGGGTAGAGGTGGACAAGCCTTTCAAAAACCAATAGCTTTTTCTTAGAAAAAGCCACAGATTGTTTTCATGTTTTTTGCCTAGCTTCCCACTACTGTATCTTAGTTTTAAATGCCAAATCTCTACCTTTTGGGAAAATACATAAGCTTAGGTAATTTTACTTGCTCATGAAAGCATTTTACCTTTTCCAATTAACGTTATGTACCAGATAGCTTTTCACTGAGAACATCTCATAAAACAGAGTCTAGATGCTCTAATATAGGTATATGCATGGTATGTATGATGTTATTTAACAGCCTTACATGACTCAGAATCTGTAAATAAATTTAATAGCTGTCCTTCTAGACACTTGTAATCACATGAAGTAAATGGACTGTAAATGGACCATTGTTCTGTCTCAAGGACATTACTCTGTGCTTGACTTTTAGTGTAAGTTCTTTTGGACCCTGTCTTAACTTTAGACTTACATACCTTCTTTCCCCACGCTAGGGCCACTTGAATCCCATCTGCATACCTCACTCTCTACAGCCAAGTCTAATGTTAGATAGGAGGGAATCAAGGATATGTTATGCTACAATCCAGCATTGTATTGCTATTATTACATAAAAGCATTGTCTACCCTGGTTCTTGGGTCTGAATTTTCTTTTTATTCTCTTGGCCTAAGTGTCATGTCAGATTTTGTCGCCTGCCTAGTACCCCATTCCTTTTAAGATTGAGGATGTCCTTTGCTTTTGCTTTCCCTTTTGCCACCGGGCTAATTCTACTCTGAGCCCCAACTTTGTTTGTAGGAGCCCACTATCTGCCAACAGACTAACCTAGTCTGCCAGTCTGTATTTCCGTATCCTTATTGTTTGCGTATGTTCTGTGTCTGGATTCGATCTGCCTTGCTGGATGTCTTTTACTTCATGTTGGACTTTTTGATGCTGATTATGGACCATCTTCTCCCAACACAGTATATAATTCTACTTGCCAAACTGAATTTCTTCCACATACTTAGGTTTGGGTCCATGCCCCAGCAAGAACTGTGAAGGTTTAGCCTACCACAGTTTCATGGATACCAGGAGAAGACATGAGACTCATGGGTCAGAGACAAAGGAATGTTATTCAAGGCAGAGCAATCAGTGTGACCTTCATATTGGTTCCCTTTGTGCCTCAAGTCCCACAAGGCCAATGCATAGGCAGGCCTAGGTTTGAACCACAGCTGAGAACACCATGCTTAAAGAACACAATTTTTCATGAGAGGATTATAAGCAAATATGTCCAGCCTTTGACCCACAAAGAGATACTATCTTTTTTTCATACTGAACAGCAGATAAATCTGCTCTTTGCCCCAGAGGGAGACACTATATTTTCCAAGGCTATGTGCTATATGCACATCTTTGAAAAGATTGTCCCAAATAAAAGCCGCCTGTGCATCTGACATAAGATATGCACGAACATAAAATTCCCATGAAGAGTCATCTTCCAACAGTCCTTTGCACCTGCCTACTTTCAGGACAGATCTGCCAAATATGCCTTGCTCTCCTGCATTTTATTTATTAAAACAATTTTTTAATGTTTATTTATTTTTGAAAGAGAGAGAGAGAGTGGGAGCTGGGAAGAGGGAGACACAGAATCTGAAGCAGGCTCCAGGCTCTGAGCTGTCAGCACAGAGCCCAACATAGGTGCTTGAACCCACAAACTGAGATCATGACCTAAGCTGAAGTTGGATGCTTAACCAACTGAGGCACCCCGGTGCCCCTCTTCTGCATTTTAAAAACTATGTTTCTGGAGATAAGACGGTTTTCTTATACTTCTACCTTTTGCCTGACTTACAGAAGTTTAGAATCCATATTTATTCTAAGATGACTTCTTTGATGTAATTATCATTTTGTTCATTTGCTTGTTTGTATGCATTTTATAGCCCGTAAGATTCTATTGCAATACACTAACTGTTATGGCCTAACTTGTCATTTTGTTTAGTATGTAGTTTCCTTTTCCTGTTTCCATCCTGAGTGCTAAATTGTAGTGGTTGATGTGCCTTCACAAAGGCATACTGATACTCAGCTTTAGAAGCTCTAGAGATACCCAAGAATGTTTTCTATGCTGAAAGATAAGATGCTGAAAGAGACAACAATTTTTGAAGTCTGTTCAGGGGCAGGTGGCTGTTACAGTTCCTATTGCCCACAAAACAGAGCCGTTCTGTCTTCTATTGGAATATGTGTTGCTCCTGGCCCTATTGCTGTTGCTAAGCCCCACTACTTCTGATTTCTCCTAGCTCTCTTCTGCCCTTTTCTTTACTTCTCTCTACATCACTTCTTTCTTATCATTCCTGCCTCTGGTTGCCTCTCCCAGTCTTGTACAAAATCTTGGGCCCTTTTGGCTATTGCTAATCAGAATGTTTCTTTCTTTACAAAGGCATACCCGTCAGTCATCATAAAAATGACAGGATTGTTGGAGCTCCTGGGTGGCTCAGTCGGTTAAGCATCAACTTTGGCTTAGGTCATGATCTCACACTTCGTGGGTTCAAGCCCCATGTTGGGCTCTGTGCTGACAGCCCAGAACCTGGAACCTGCTTCACATTCTGTCTCCTTCTCTCTCTGCCCCTTCCCCCCTCACTCTGTCTCTCTGTCTCTCAAAAATAAATAAACATTAAAAATGACAGGATTTGGGGCATCTGGGTGGCTCGGTCAGTTGAGCGTCCGACTTTGGCTCAGGTCGTGATCTCACACTCCATGAGTTCGAGCCCCGCGTCAGGCTCTGTGCTGACAGCTCAGAGCCTGGAGCCTGCTTCAGATTCTGTGTCTCCCTCTCTTTCTCCACCTCTCCCCTGCTCATGCTCTGTCTCTCTCTGTCTCAAAAATAAATAAAAACATTTAAAAATTTTAAAAAATAATAAAAAAATTAAAATGACAGGATTGTTTGCAATTGTTCATGTCTCTTTTATTCTCACTATACATTCAGTATAATAAGCACTCGGTATGTGTTGAATTAATGAGTACTTTTGCATAATTCTTTTCACTGGCATTGCCTTATTTCGAGCATCAATGAAGACTTCATGGTCATTAACTTCTCTGCTTAAATTGTTCAAAGGTTACTGCCCTTTGGATACAGGTTTAATTTTTTCCCTTTCCTTTTGAAATTTGGCTGTTTCCAAGTTCAAAATCATTCTGAAAGCCATACGGCAGATTTTTGGATTTTTGTAGTGACATTAAAGTTAAAAAAAAGTAATGTTCATTTGGATTTATATTTTAATATGTATATGTAAACTTTAAAAATATTTTAATACTTTATATTTCTTGCTATTATGCCTCCTACAATGGTTCTTTTTTTTTTTTTTTTTCAACGTTTATTTATTTTTGGGACAGAGAGAGACAGAGCATGAACAGGGGAGGGGCAGAGAGAGAGGGAGACACAGAATCGGAAACAGGCTCCAGGCTCTGAGCCATCAGCCCAGAGCCTGACGCGGGGCTCGAACTCCCGGACCGCGAGATCGTGACCTGGCTGAAGTCAGACGCTTAACCGACTGCGCCACCCAGGCGCCCCTGGTTCTTTTAATAACACTCATTGTAGGGGCACTGGGGTGGTTCTGTCAGTTAAGCGTCCGACTTCAGCTTAGGTCATGATCTCATGGTTCGTGGTTTCAAGCCCCACATCAGGCTCTGTGCTGACAGCTCAGAGCCTGGAGCCTGCTTTAGATTCTGTGTCTCCCTCTCTCTGCCTCTCCCCTGCTCATGCTCTTTCTCTGTCTCTCAAAAATAAATGTTAAAAATAGTTTAAAAATAATTTTCATTTTAAACTCTTCTTCCCTTCAAACCTGGAAAAATTTTTCTGATAAAACTTTTATATTATAAAACTATAAACTTATGTTAAAGATGAAAAATGAATTGTTCTTCAAATGTAGAGGTTAATATAAGATTTGTACAGTTATACAGACCAATGGAATAGATAGTCCAGAAATAGCTCTCCCCTCTATGATCAAATGATTTTCAATAGTTATTCAGTGGAGAAAGGACAGTCTTTTCAACACATGGTGGTGGGAAAATTGGAAATTCATATGCAAAAGAATGAAGTTGGGCCCTTACCTAACACCTTATACAAAAATTAACTCAAAAGAGATAAAAGATCTAAACAGAAGAGCTAAAACAATGAATTTCTTAGACTAAAACACAGAGTACTTTATGACATTGGATTTGGCATATTTCTTGGGTGTGACATCAAAAGCACAGACAACAAAAGACAAGTAAGTGGAAATGCATCAAAATTAAAAACTTGTACATGACGGGCACTATTAACAGAATGAAAAGAGAGCCCATGGAATGGAGACAATATTTGCAAATCATGTATCTGATAAAGGGTTAATATCCAGAATATATTTAAAGAACTTCTGGAACTCAACAGTTTAAAAACGAAACAATCTTTTTAAAAAGTAGGCAAAGAAAATAAATATACATATAAATATAAATATATAAATATTTATATATTTATCATATATATATATATATATATATATATATGGCAAAGAACTTGAATAGACTTTTCTCCAAAGAGGATTTCCAAAGGCAAAAGTGCATGAAAAGATGCTGAATGTCACTAATTATTTAGAAAATGCAAATCAGAGTCACAGTGGGATACTAATTTACATAGATTACACTGGGTATTATCAAAATAACAAAATAACCCAGAAAATAACAAGTGTTTGTGAGGATATGGAGAAATTAGAAACCTTGAACATTGTTGGTGGGAATATAAATTGTACACAGTATGGAGCCTCCTCAAAAAATTAAAAATAGAATTACCATATGATCCGACAATTTCACTTTAGGGTATATACAGAAAAGAATTGAAAGCAGGGAAACAAACAGATATTTGTACACTCATGTTCATAGTAGCATTATTCACAATAGCCAGAAGGTAGAAGCAACCCAAGTGCCCATTGATGGATATTTTGGTAAACAAAATGTGGTATATCCATACAACAGAATATTCTTTTTTTTTAATATGAAATTTATTGTCATATTGGTTTCCATACAACACCCAGTGCTCATCCCAACAGGTGCCCTCCTCAATGCCAATCACCCACCCCCCTCTCCCTCCCACCCCCCCTCAAGCCTCAGTTTGTTCTCAGTTTTTTAGAGTCTCTTATGTTTTGCCTCCCTCCCTCTCTAACCTTGTTTTTTCCTTCCCCTCCCCCATGGTCTTCTGTTAAGTTTCTCAGGATCCACAAAAGAGTGAAAACATGGTATCTCTCTTTCTCTGCATGACTTATTTCACTTAGCATAACACTCTCCAGTTCCATCCACGTTGCTACAAAAGGCCGTATTTCATTCTTTCTCATTGCCAAGTAGTATTCCATTGTATATATAAACCACAACTTCTTTATCCATTCATCAGTTGGTGGACATTTAGGCTCTTTCCATAATTTGGCTATTGTTGAGAGTGCTGCTATAAACATTGGGGTACAAGTGCCCCTATGCATCAGTACTCCTGTATCCCTTGGATAAATTCCTAGCAGTGCTATTGCTGGGTCATAGGGTAGGTCTATTTTTAATTTTCTGAGGAACCTCCACACTGCTTTCCAGAGCGGCTGCACCAATTTGCATTCCCACCAACAGTGCAAGAGGGTTCCCGTTTCTCCACATCCTCTCCAGCATCTATAGTCTCCTGACTTGCTCATTTTAGCCACTCTGACTGGCGTGAGGTGGTGTCTGAGTGTGGTTTTGATTTGTATTTCCCTGATGAGGAGTGACGTTGAGCATCTTTTCATGTGCCTGTGGGACATCTGGATGTCTTCTTTAGAGAAGTTCTATTTGTGTTTTCTGTACATTTCTTCGCTGGATTATTTGTTTTTCGGGTGTAGAGTTTGGTGAGCTCTTTATAGATTTTGGATACTAGCCCTTTGTCTGATACGTCATTTGCAAATATCGTTTCCCATTCTGTTGGTTGCCTTTTAGTTTTGTTGATTGTTTCCTTTGCAGTGCAGAAGCTTTTTATCTTCATGAGGTCCCAATAGTTCATTTTTGCTTTTAATTCCCTTGCCTTTGGGGATGTGTCAAGTAGGAAATAGCTGTAGCTGAGGTCAGAGAGGTTTTTTTCCTGCTTTCTCCTCTAGGGTTTTGATAGTTTCCTGTCTCACATTCAGGTCCTTTATCCATTTTGAGTTTATTTTTTGTGAATGGTGTATTCTCAATAGCCTTAAAGGGAAGAAACTCTTGTTACACGTTACAACATGGATGAACCTTGAAGACATTACGCTAAGTAAAACAAGCCAGTTACAAAAGGAAAAAGACTGTATAATTGCACTTATATGAGGTACCTACAGCAGTCACATTCATAGGACAGAAAATAGAACGGTGGTCATCAAAGGTAGGAGGTAATGGGGTGTTAATGTTTAATGAGTACAGAGTTTCAGTTTTGGAAGATGAAAAACTTCTAGAGTTGGACGTTGATGATAATTGCACAACAATGTGAATGTACTTAATGCCACTAAACTATACATTTAAAAATGGTTAAAAATGGTACATTTTATGTTATGTATATTGTGCCATAATTAAAAAGGGGAGGGGAAGCTTGTAGTAGACACTATAGATTATCCAGCCAAAATGTATGCCCTCTCTTTATCCTTATTGGCTGAGACCTTATTTTGGTTAGGAGTGTAGACCGTATTACCCATGTGACCAAGTCCTGAGATAAATTCTGATTGACTTCAACAAATCAGGGTTTTCACTGCACTGCTGGTGGGTTTATTTGCTTGTGTTGTTGTTTTGTTTTTAGATCTATGTTTTATTATAATGTTTATAAAAGCAGAGTATTAGGAAACAAAAACCCTAAATGTCCATCATTAGGAGGAGACTGGTTTCAGAAATCCTGGCAGAAATTAGAGAATACTTTGCTTAAAAAAAAAAATCTTTGGGGCGCCTGGGTGGCGCAGTCGGTTAAGCGTCCGACTTCAGCCAGGTCACGATCTCGCGGTCCGTGAGTTCGAGCCCCGCGTCAGGCTCTGGGCTGATGGCTCAGAGCCTGGAGCCTGTTTCCCATTCTGTGTCTCCCTCTCTCTCTTCCCCTCCCCCGTTCATGCTCTGTCTCTCTCTGTCCCAAAAATAAATAAACGTTGAAAAAAAAAATTTTAAAAAAATCTTTAAAAATAGTGTATCTCCAATTTTCTTAATATGAAAAGATTATCATATTGTTGAATTTTCTTAAATGCTCCCAAACAGCAATATGTAGTACTGAGGTGTAAAAGTGGGGCGAGAAAGAGACAGATGGGGAGATAGATTGAGGAAGAGAGGGAGTGACTGGTGGTTTTATTAAGACAAAATATATATTTTTTAAATTTTTTTTTCAACGTTTATTTATTTTTGGGACAGAGAGAGACAGAGCATGAACGGGGGAGGGGCAGAGAGAGAGGGAGACACAGAATCAGAAACAGGCTCCAGGCTCCGAGCCATCAGCCCAGAGCCTGACGCGGGGCTCGAACTCACGGACCGCGAGATAGTGACCTGACTGAAGTCAGACGCTTAACCGACTGCGCCACCCAGGCGCCCCAAAATATATATTTTTTAAAGTTTATTTTGAGAAAGAGCTTGAGGTGGGGGAGGGAAAGGAAGAGAGAAGAGAGAGAATCCCAAGCAGGATCCCTTTCAATGTGGAACTGATATAGGACTTGATATGGAACTGTGAGAGCATGGTGACCTGAGCAGAAACCAAGAGTCAGACACTTAACCAACTGAGCCACCCAGGTACCCCAAGGCTTAATATTTTTTTCAGGTGGGTACTTTTGGTTAATGAGATGGGAAAGGAGGTGAACCAGGAGATTTCTGGAAAAGGTTTTTTTTTGCTCTCAAGGAGCATATACCAGAAGATACCGTCCCATTTTATTCTAATGAATATCGTGCTTTGAATGTGGCACCTTAAGCTATGCAGTCGTCTTATACTATGAGAAAAACCAGCCCTAGGATGAAGTAGCTTGTGAGTATAGTATAATGGAGAAGTGTAAGGAACCTTAGGCCTTGATAATATGTTCAAGTTGCTGATTTCATTGGGCATGGAGCCTTTCCCTCTGGAGTTGTTTTTCTGTTTTGTTTTTTTGTTTGTTTTCTTTTTAATTTTTTAAACTTATTTATTTTGATAGAGAACAAGCAGGGAAGTGGGGAGAGAAAGGGGGAAGAGAACGAATCCCAAGCAGGCTCTGCTGTGTGAGCACAGAGCACTACGTGGGACTTGAATTCACAAACCGTGAGATTATGCCCTGAGCTGAAATCAAAAGTCTAAGGCTTAACTGATTGAGCCACCCTGGCTTCCTTCTCTGGACTTTTTAAATGTGAGATCATTTACTTCCTTGTTTAAGCCAGTTTGAGTTGGGATCCTGTTACTTGCATTCCGAAACATCCTAGCTGATATGAGGCATTTCAGAAACATAAACTTTTACCAGAGAATTAGCTTTTCTAGTTTGTGCAAGTTATTTTAAACTTGAATCAGGATTACGTTAGATGTCACAGTAGTGTTGTTTTACCTTTTACTAATGGTTTACTGGGTGCTTTTACTTTGATGTCATCAAGTTCTAGAACAGTACAGTATGCAGTACAGTCAACTGGAAATAAATACAAAGTGTTCTTTATATAGCATTTTTATATTTGGTATTTTATTTTTTCCCTTGTTTGTGCATTTTCCAAAATTCTAGGAATTGTACATGAAAAATAAAAACCACTTTACATTTTAAATAAAACCCTTAATTATGTGCATCTGTTTGAAGAGAATTTTGGAAGATTTAAACTGTCTATTAGATGCTTTTGTTTGCAAGTAATAAAAAATTTTTTCTAAACAATTTTAAACTCTGTTAAAAGGAATTTATTGGCTATGTAACTAAAAAGCTAAAGGTATGTTATATTTCAGGTAAAGCTTGATGCAGCAGCTTAATTGTATCACTAAGGACTCTGCTTCTGTCTGCCTTTTTATTCTTTTCATAATTCTATGGTATCAGCTTCATTCTAGTGCTGGCTCTTTACATCGTGTTAAAAATGGTCACCACAGTTAGGGCTGTATGCTTTCTTCATTTGTATCCAGCAAGAGGAGTTTTCCCAACTTTTCATTCTCCAACATTGGAAACAAAGTCACAGGCTTCATTCTGAATAGACCAGTTTAGGTCACAAGCTTATCCCCAAGTCAGTCATTGTAGCCAAGAGGATAGAAATATGCTTAGGGCTTAAACTACCGATAGCTACCTTTGGAGGTGGGGGTGAGGTCAGTCCCATTCAGATTATATGTTGATACATGTGGAGGAAAGTAGGGGGCAGTGTAGCCTACAAACCATTGTATAGGGAATAGAAAAGGAGGTAAACCATCTCCTCTGCCAGATGTTACTAGATAGTATTTCTGTGTTCCTATTTCAATGTTATATTGTTTTCCTTTTTTTTTTTTGTCTCATTAGCAAATTGTTTGCAACAGAAAACTATTTGGCAGCTATTAATGCATATAACTTAGCCATAAGACTAAATAACAAGATTCCACTATTGTATTTGAATCGGGCTGCTTGCCACCTAAAACTAAAAAACTTACACAAGGCCATCGAAGATTCTTCTAAGGTATGTGTGTGTGTGTGTGTGTGTGTGTGTGTGTGTGTTGCTTTAAAATTGTTATCCTTATTTATTGGTTTAAATGATACCCTTCATGTGTTTTCTTTTAAATTTATGTAGTTGAGATGCAAGGATTATAAGAGTCATCTTGTTGGGCTTTTTTTTTTTTTTTTTTTACTGAAAAAAAGATTTTTCTGTGTTTGAATAGATAAGAAACTTTTTTTTTTGAGATTTCAAGTTTCATTAGAAATCCCCTATCAATTGCTCCTATATTTCCTTGATGTATCCTTTGACATTCACAAGGAAATTAGTAAACGTTTGTCAGTTGTGCTTACCCTTTTTCTTATTAAAGTTTTGCAGACTTACTGCAAGGTTGAAGGAAGAAAACTTGGTATTCCCTTGTTATCACTACCACTTGCACGGTAGGATAGCTCCCTAGTAATTTCCCGATTTTCAGAATAACTTAGTATATCCTAATTTCATTACTAATATCATGTCATTACTAATAAACTAGTTTTTTTCTCTTTTTTTCCATATCCAAGTAACCTGTCTACAGGGAAAATCACATGCAAAATCTCTTAGGTTGCCCCTTGAGATTGAAAATATGGAAGAAATAACCAGATCCTCATACTTTGATCTTATTAAGCTACTAAAAGATCTGGCAATATTCTTAGGATCCAGTTTTCCTTTTATTAGCACAATTCTCGCCACAAATATTTATTGAATGATTGAATGAACTGAAATGACCAATTTGAATTTTTATAAAAGATTTCCAATACTCTTTAATCATTCCTGTTAATAAAGGTAAAAATGTAGAGGTTTCAAATGATAAACCAGAGATGACTTTGGGAGAGAGGGTATGAATCTTGTATAGGAACAATTGAACAATTCTTTAAATTGTTCAACCCAAATATAAGTATTTGATACATTTCTATATCAGTTAAGCCCAAAATTTTGGTGGGTGAAGACATGAGGCTTGTTTCAAAGTTAATATTTTTACCATGTTTTTGCTCAAGTTTAAATTAGGAAATTCTTTCCCTCATTTTATCCTGTAAGGCACTAGAATTACTGACACCACCTGTTGCAGACAATGCTAATGGAAGAGTGAAGGCACATATACGACGTGGAACAGCATTCTGTCAACTAGAATTGTATGTAGAAGGTAAGAAATTGATAGAAATGTTTTAAGTTACAAATTATACTCTGAAAAAAGTATCAATGGGATTACTTAAGATCATAACTTTTTAGGACTCCACTGTTTTATATTTTTAGCATTTAATGTATTCTTTGCAATTTATCTGACAAAAATGATTTTGAAATACTTAAAAAATTTATTGTTGTAGAAGGGAGTGAACAACCGGTTTAGGTCTCAGAAAATGCTGTAGCATCAGACAACTTTTATATAGAAAGATGTGTGATAAAGGTTATAAATGAGTCAGTTAAGGGGTGCCTGGGTGGCTCAGTTGGTTAAGCGGCCGACTTCGGATCAGGTCATGATCTCATGTTCCATGAGTTCGAGCCCCGCGTCGGGCTCTGTGCTGACAGCTCAGAACCTGGAGCCTGTTTCAGATTCTGTGTCTCCCTCTCTCTGACCCTCCCCTGTTCATGCTCTGTCTCTCCCTGTCTCAAAAATAAAAAAACGTTAAAAAAAATTTTTTTTTTTAAATGAGTCAGTTAAGATATGATGGAAATTTAAAATGAACTGCTTTGGTCACACACACACATACACACACACACACACACACACACACACACAAGCTCAGAAATAACTGATGTACTACCGTATATGATCATTGCTTATATTTGTGGGACTGTGCTAAGGTTTGTAATTCAGCCTGGTGGATAGAAGCCATAACACTGATTTTTTTATTGTTTTTTGTTTTTAATGTGTTTGGGGACTGGTTTGCAGTGACTCATTTTGCTCCAAAGGCAAAAATTTTTAGTAGTCAGTGTCTTACCGTTAATGTTCTTCTTCCCATACTTCTGTACCCAGAGGACCATTCAGCTTTCCTTTATTCAAGGCCTAAAGGTATACTCCTTGATGATGCCTTACCAGGGAAGGGGCTAGTCTATATGGTTTTATTATTTCTGACTTTGTTTTTAAATTTGTTTCTGACATTTTTAGATTTCTAATTTTTTCGTTTTTTAAATTTAAAAAAATTTTTTAAATTTATTGAGAGAGAGCTCACATGTGTGCACAAGAGAGAATTCTAAGCAGCTCCACCTGCATTGCAGAGCCTGATGCAGGGCTCGATCTCATGACTTAAGGTGAAATCAAGAGTCCTATGTCCAACTGACTGAACCACCCAGGTACCCCAGAGATTTTTCCAACCAAAGCACCCATATGAGATTTATATGCCCTGTTTTTGTTTTTGTTTTTTAAGTGTCTCGTCCAGCTTTGTGAAGATAAAAATTATGAATGCAGGAATGAAAGATTTTAAAGCATTCTTTAGAAATGATAGCACTATAGACTTTCTGAGCTAAAAGTACTCTTCATTTTAAAGATGAGAAAATGGAGGCTTGGAGAAGTTAAGTGCTTTACCTCAAGTGGCATGGCAAATCAGTAGCACTTAGGACTCAAGTTTCCTTATTCTCAAAGAAATTTTCCCACTGCTTATTTTGGTGAAGATTTAGACTCATTTGTGTATATATGTAACAACCAGCCCACAATGCTTTCCTTTTAAGCCAAATTTCCTCAAAAGAATTCTGTAGGTATGATAGCTATAGAAAAAAACATAAACAATAATCTATGGATTATATAAAGTATGGACTGACTCTACCAAAATTATTTTTTTAATCTAGAATCAAAAAAAAAATTTTTAATGTTTATTTATTTTTGAGAGAGAAACACACTGAGGAGGAGCAGGGGAGGTGCAGAAAGAGAGGGAGACACAGAATCTGAAACAGGCTCGAGGCTCTGAGCTTTCAGCACAGAGCCCAACGCAGGGCTCGAACTCACAAACTACAAAACCTGAGCTGAAATTGGACATTTTACCGACTGAGCCACCCAGGCTCTCCTAATCTAGAATTTCTAAATAAGATGGCATTTTTCAAAAATGAGTCTGTTCATGCTTTAATGAGTTTAAGCTGTTAGCTTATTTGTACTTGAATTTAAAATAACTGTTTCTGAGGTGCCTGGCTTGCTCAGTTGGAAGAGCATGTGACTCTTGATCTTGGCCCCACATTGGGTGTTGAGATTACTTAAATGAATTTTTAAAAACCCTAAAAAAACTGCTTCTTACAAAATCCTGAGTGAAGTGAGTATAATTACTTCTGAAATTACTGAAAAATTTCTGCAGTATTTTAGAAATACTACATAGAGATGCATATATGAAAATGAGAATCTAATTGAAAACCTGGTACTTGTCCTGAACCATGTTCTTATTAGTTATTTTTAGTAAAAAAAAAAAAAATTGTCTAGATAACACAAGTATGTATAAAATACTGACTATCACTGCTATGTAAATATAGGCTTACAGGATTATGAAGCTGCACTTAAGATTGACCCGTCCAATGAAATTGTGCAAAATGATGCTGAGAAGATTCGGAATATAATTCAAGGAACAGAACTAAAATCTTAATGACTGCTGAAGCAACTAGGTATTGTACTAGATATTGTTTGAAGTTTTTAAAAAAATAACTGGAGACATTAAGAATATTTGTAAATATGGCTGATTGTGCAGAATCACTTTCTCTTTAGTTCTCTAGTTCTGTAGAGGGCAAAATCTATAGATTTACATATTATAAATCTATGGAAAATTAAATGTGTGACTTGAATGGTTTCTGAATAAGTAAATCAAAACAAGAATGATTTAATTCTTCTTCAATACACAGATTAATTATATATACATATACATATATATGTACCTACATATACATACATATGTATATGTGTATATATATATTGTTGTTGTTGTTACTGAATTCAACTTACCCTTAAAACTAACCAAATATTTGTCGGTGTGATGAGTATTAAGACAAGACATGGATTCATTTTTGACAAGGTAAAATTTGAAAATAAAAGACCACCTTAAAAAATTGTTTTTAATTATATATACTACTTAGTTGTCTGAATGATTGACCTTGGTATAATCGATACTGATGTTCACTTAGTTTTCAATGCACAGAACCTTTTTTTTCCCTTTCATACTTCTCCACCACCTGTGTGGGAGGTTAGACCAGTTCAATCTAGCAAAACAACTGTTTGGGAAACCTTGTTTTCAACTTCAGGTACAGGCAGTGTTCCCCAAAGCCTTGATCATATTTCATACTATCTGATGAAGGTAAGTTTTCTAGTACCTTCAAGTACAATAGGAAAAAGAAAAAAAGACAGCAAAGGGTGAAATGTTAACACAGAATATTATGTATGATACTGGCATTTGATTGCACCACCACTTGTGTTGTATCACTGTGATGATGCAAGCATTAAGCAAAAACAGTATAGCTTCCCTTTTGCACATAGTAGTTATCACAATTGTCTGTTTATATTTAGAGGATTTTTAGAAAAATCAAACAATTTTTTAGGAGTAAGTTTTTATAGCATTTGATCATCTGATATCATTCAAATGGACCATAAGACAGCTTCATTCTTTTTTTTTTTTAACTCAATATTTTTTTTGAATGGGAACAGATAAGGTTAGTTCAGCAACCTTGAGACTTTTATAAAGCAACTTTTGATAACTTACATAGCAGCCTTGTGCAGTTATTAGACCTTCTAATAAGACTTGCTTCTAATAAGGATTGCTTTTGCTTATAATCAACACTGGTTTGTCAATTTATTTTTAAAAAATAAGTGTTACCAAAATGAAGATGGGTCTTCATGTGTGTCAAATACCAGTTTGATGTTCAAAATATTTAACCAACCTAGTGCTGCTTCAGGCTCTTCCTATTACCATCCTCTCCCCCTCTCCCCCTGCCCTCTCGAAAAGACTGGGCCCAATAGCTGCCCTAAGGGCAAAAGATCTATCCTTGGAGGAATAGAAGAAGAGATAGTCTTAACTAGTTATGTGTGAATATTTTTTACCCTATCCTCTAAGTAAAGTCTTGGTTTAAATGCAACAGTAGAGGGGCGCCTGGGTGGCGCAGTCGGTTAAGCGTCCGACTTCAGCCAGGTCACGATCTCACGGTCCGTGGGTTTGAGCCCCGCGTCGGGCTCTGGGCTGATGGCTCAGAGCCTGGAGCCTGTTTCGGATTCTGTGTCTCCCTCTCTCTCTGCCCCTCCCCTGTTCATGCTCTGTCTCTCTCTGTCCCAAAAATAAAATAAAAAACGTTGAAAAAAAAATTAAAAAAAAAAATAAATGCAACAGTAGAATTTGTATTTACGAAATACTTGACCTCTTTTGAGCAATCTCCTATGGTTTACAAGGGACTTTTGTCTTAGATTGAAGTAGTGACAGAGTTGAAATATTGATACAACATTCCCATCTCTTTTATGATAAAAACATACCTCCCAAATAATAGTGCTAATTAAGGCCTGTGAATAAAAGATAAAAAAATTCTAATAGTAGTCCTTTGGTTTTTTTCATAATGTCAATTATTTAATTGAAATTAATTTCAAGATACCAAATGGATAACAAACTAAATGTGGCTGTTACAGAAATGTAAACTGAAGGGATCTTTAATCATCTGAAGGGATCTTTAATCTCCCACTACTATGTGATTACCATACACATAAATACATAGTATACATGTTAATTAAAGATGATTTTTTGACAAATTTGGCTATGAAGAAATATCAAAACTATATCAAAATATTGATTACAAAGGAAAGATCAGACTTAGCCCATTTTTGCAGTGGATGCTTTACAGGAATAGAAAATAGTTATTGTTAGACTTAATTAAAAAAATATTTTAATATACCACTCACTTGCCCTTTGATAGTCACTTGAGAGTCAGGGTGGATGGGTAACTAGTTTGATTAAACCTGTTTTTATGTCATTAAAGTGCTTAAGCATTTTATGAGGAAAGTTCATCTCTTTCTTCCCAGAAAGAGGTTTGTGAATTACATTAAGCAAAAGTGGTTTGTCCCAGACCAGGTTTGGTATAATTTTTTTTAATGCATTTTAGCTCTTTACTGACAGAAGTGAAAATATTATTCCTAATAGATAGGTGCTATCTAATAGTTAAGTAGAAAGTAAACATATATGTTTGTATAAACATATCCTGTCCAGTTTTCCAGAGTCAAAGAAAACCAGAGCTGGACAGTAGTTAGAGCAGTAAAAACAGATTTCACTTGGGAACTATTACAGGATAAGAAAAGAGATCTCCGTGTAGAATTGGGGTCTTTTCATAACATAGCATGGGCAATGGACAAGTGGTGATTAATAGCTAAGGAACAAGTTGGGGGTGGGGGTTGGAGTTGTCAGTGGATAGAAAATCACTAAGAGGAAACATCAGGGGTAGGGAGATTCTGGCTATGTTAATCTAACAGGATTCTTGCTGAAGGCAGGCCAGGTTGATTGGGCATTACCTGGGGATGATGAGGGATGAGGTATTTGGTCAAATATTGAGAGTGATTGAAATTAATGGTGGGGATTCTGGCTAACCCAACTTAGCATTATTCTTGCTAACAGCTGAACTTGACAAGGACCAAGGATGAGGCCCAGTTGGAAAGTGGCTAAAGGAACCTGTTTAGAGTTTGGTGAAGGAGAGACCACTTGTCACCAGCAAGCCAAGTACTTTCCAGTGAACTCATCCATGTGGCAAATAAGGACAAAGGATTTTTGCACATACCATCTGGGGAAAGGGTTAGTAGGTGATCTCCCCAAAAGACTGAATATAGGAGTATTTCATTATCGTATTGATCTGATCTGGCTCAGTCTCACTCTCAAAGACCTATCAATAGCTGACCCATCTCTGAGTATCAGATTCACATTAACCCAGCTCAGGAGACTGCCTGGGAAAAACAGACTGCCTACTTATTAATTATTAACCCAGCAAAACAGACTGCCTACTTATTAATTCATAATTAGAAATTGAGCATCTGCATGGGGATGATAGGTTATATGACAATTCACCTTTCCTTATAAACAGATGTATATAGTAAATCACATCATAAAATTGCTTGGTAAACATGTTAAAAGAAACAGGTCCAAAATGGAGTCACTTGTGGCTTCACAAGTGAATTCTACCAAACATTTAAAGAAGGGTTAATACCTATTCTTTTCAAACTATTCCAAAAAATGGAAGAGGAAGGAAAGCTTTCTATGAGGCCAGCATTACCCTGACACCAAAACCAGATAGAGTCACTACAAAAAAAAGAGAACTATAGGCCACTATCTCTGATGAACATAGATACATATATCCTCAACAAATTATTAGCAAACCAAATCCAACAATACATTAAAAAAAATCATTCACCACAATCAAGTGGGATTTATTCTTGGGATATAAGGGTGGCTGAATGTTCACAAATCAATCAACTTGATACATGACATCAATAAGAAAAAGGATAGGGTTGCCTGGGTGGCTCAGTCAGGTAAGCTTAAGACTCTTGATCTGGGCTCAGGTCATGATCTCATGGTTGTGAGATCAAGCCCCATATCAGGCTCCATGCTGAGTGGGGAGCCTGCATGGAATTCTCTCTCTCTCTCTCTCTCTCTCTCTCTCCCTGCCCCTCTCCTGCTCATGTGTGTGCACACTCTCTCAAAATAAATAAACATTAAAAAATAAGACAAAGGATAAAAAAATATTATTTAAAATTTTTTTTTAACGTTTATTTATTTTTGAGACAGAGTATGAACGGGGGAGGGGCAGAGAGAGAGGGAGACACAGAGTCGGAAACAGGCTCCAGGCTCTGAGCCATCAGCCCAGAGCCCGACACGGGGCTCGAACTCACGGACCACGAGATCGTGACCTGAGCTGAAGTCGGATGCTTAACCGACTGCGCCACCCAGGTGCCCCAAAAAATATTATTTTAATAGATGCAGAAAAACATTTGACAAGGTACAATATCCATTCATAATAAAATCCCTCAACAAAGTAGGGTTAGAGAGAATAGACATCCGCATAATAAAGGCTGTCTATGAAAAACTCACTGCTAACATCATCCTCAATGAGGAAAAACAGAGCTTTTCCCCCAAGGGCAGGAACAAGACAGGATTTCCACTCTCAACATTTTCATTGAACATAGTACTGGAAGTTTTAGCCACAGCAATTAGACAAGAAAAAGAAATGAAAGGCATTGGAATTGGTAAGGAGAGGTAAAACTTTCACTACTTGTAGATGACATGATACTATATATATAGAAAACCCTAAAGACTCCACCAAAAATCTTCAGAACTGAGAAATGAATCAGGAAAGCTGCAGGATACAAAATCAATATACAGAAACCTGTTGCATTTCTGTACACTAATAATGAAGTAGCAGAAAGAGAAATCAAGAAAATCCCATGTACAATTGCACCAAAAATATAAAACCTAGGGATAAACCTAACCAAAGAGGGGAAAGACTTGTACTCTGAAAACTATAAAACATTGATGAAAGAAATTGAAAATGACACAAATGGAAAGATATTCTATGCTCATGGATTGGAAGAACAAATATTGTTAGAATGTCCATTCTACCCAAAGCAATCTACAGATTTAATGCAATCCCAATCAAATACCAAGAGCATTTTTCACAGAACTAGAATAAAAAATCCTAAAATTTTTATGGAACCACAAAAGATCCTGAAGAGCCAAAGTAATCTGGAAAAGAAGAACATAACTGGAGGTATCACAATCCCAGATTTCAAGATATACTACAAAGTTGTATTAATCAAAACAGTATGGTACTGGCACCAAAACAGACATATAGATCAATGGAACAGAATAGAAAGCCTAGAAATAAACACACATTTACATGGTTAATAAAGCTACGCCAGGGAGGCAAGAATATGCAGTGGGAAAAAGAAAGAGTGTTTAACAAATGGTTTTGGGAAAACTGGACCATTTTCTTACACCATAGACAATAATAAACTCAAAATGGACTAAAGACCTAAATATGACACCTAAAGTCCTAGAAGAGAGCACAGGCAGTAATGTCTCTGACATTTTTCTAGATATGTTTCCTAAGGCAAAGGAAGCAAAAGCAAAAATAAACTATTGGGACTACATGAAAATAAAAAGCTTTGAATAGCAAAGGAAACAATCAACAAAACAAAAAGACACCAAATTGGAGAAGATATTTGCAAATAATATATTCAATAAGGGGTTAATACCCAAAGTATATAAAGAACTTACACAACACAAACAAAACAAAACAAAACAAAAAACCAATCTGATTAAAAATAGGCGGAAGATATGAACAGACATTACTCCAAAGACACACGAAAAGATGCTTAACATCACTCATTGTCAGGGAAATGCAAATCAAAATCACAATGAGATATCACCTTACACTTGTCAGAATGGATAGTATCAAAGAGACAAGAAGTAACAAGTGTTGGTGAGGCATGGAGAAAAAGGAACCCTTGGGCACTGTTGGTGAGAATTCAAACTGGTGCAGCCACTGTGGAAAATGGGTGGAGGTTACTTGAAAAATGAAAAACAATTACCATATGACCCAGTAATTCTGCTACTATTTACCCAAAGAAAATGAAAATAAGAATTTGAAAGGATATATGTACCCCTATGTTTATTGCAGCATTATTTACATTAACTGGAATGTGGAAGCAACCCAAGTATGCACTGATAGATGAATGGATAAAGAAGGTATGGTATGTATCTACAATGGAATGTTACCCATAAAACAAATGAAATTCTGCCATTTGCAACAACATGGATGGATCTAGAGGGTATAATGCTAAGTGAAATAAGTCAGTATAAGAAAGACAAATACCACATGAATTCATTCCTATGTAGAATTTAAGAAACAAAACAAATGAACAAAGGGAAAAGAGGCAAAAAAAAAAAAAAAAGTCTCTTAAATATAGAGAACTGGTGTTTGCCAGAGGGGAGGGAATGGCTGAAATAGGTGAAGGGAATTAAGAGTACCCTTATCGTGATGAGCACTGAATAATGTGTAGAATTGTTGAATCACTATATTGTATGCCTGAAACTAATATAACAGTGTATGTTAATTATTCTGGAATTTTAAAAATGATAAAAAAAATAATTAAAAAAGTAAAATAAAAATGGACTCACTTGCCCCCATTGCTGCAAATCAGGATATAATTGCAAGAATCTGAACTTTAACCAGTCAATCTGGAATTTTCTGATCAGTACTAGTGAGGTAAATTGCTTGCTAGAACCCCATGCTTCCCCCAAAGGAAGGTGACCTTGCCTGAAACCTGAAACAATCCTTCTTCTTCTTCTCCTCCTCCTCCCCCCCCCCTTTTTTTTTTTTTTTTTTTGTTAATAGCTTCTTTGCCCCACCCTGTTTCTGCCTATAAACACCTTCCATTTTGTTTAGCCTCTCAGAGCACTTTTCTGCTGGCTAGATGGGATGCTGCCTGCCTGACTGTTAAATAAAGCCAGTTAAATTTTTCAAGTTCACTCAGTTGAATTCTGTTTTTTAACACATAGAATCAGAACAAGGAGAATTAGTTTGAATAGAATGTTTCATGGCATCATGCATCCAATTGTACACAACAGGCTTCCTCTTTCCTATAAGGTTTGTTTATAAACCCTAAGGCATACCTCACTGTAACTAACTCTCCAATAAAACCAGGTTTATGCTTCAGATAATGACCACATTACCAGCATCTTCTCTTTGTCATTACCCATAGTTTTTGAAATGTAATTCCCCTTTCCAAAATGTTTTATTTTTTATTTTTTTTTCTAAAATGTTTTAAAGGCATATGATGACCCTATGGCCATCTTTTTTTTTTTTTATGTTTATTTTTGAGACAGAGAGAGACAGAGCATGAATGGGGGAGGGGCAGAGAGAGAGGGGGACACAGAATCGGAAGCAGGCTCCAGGCTCTGAGCCATCAGCCCAGAGCCTGACGCGGGGCTTGAACTCACGAACCGTGAGATCGTGACCTGAGCCGAAGTCGGACGCTCAACCGACTGAGCCACCCAGGCGCCCCCCTATGGCCATCTTAAAATAGTCTCTTTAAGGAACTACTTTTGACAGTATTTATACTTCGTTTTATCCTTTTTATGACCTAAGAAACATGTTTTTTGTTTAACAGTAAACAAAAAAAACAGTACAATAATAGAAATAGTAAACTCCATAATTTTTAGCTATTATACATAATAAAAACCAATCAACTTATTTGTTCAAATATATTTATTAGATTTTTGATGGGGTAAACTAGATTTCTGATAGTCTTTTAGTTTATAGCTAAAAGAGAGACAGACCTAAACTCACTGATAAAATATTACTTTGGGAAGATAAACTTAGTTTTATTTGAAGCTGAGAGCTCATGCTGTATTTGCAGTAATGATGAGTCAAGAAATGGAAGTGAAATGTCAACAATTCTGATAATCATATAAAGGTAGGAAAGTTTGCCTAAAGTATATGAGTTTTTGTTTTGTTTTTTCAGAGCCAGGGAGGGGCAGAGAGAGAGGGAGAGAGAGGATCCCAAGCAGGCTTCCTGCTCAGCACAAGCAGGCTTCCTGCTCAGCACAGAGCCTGATGTGGGGTTCATCTCACAACCACGAGATCATGACTGGAGCCAAAATCAAGAGTCCAATGCTGAACCTACTTAGCCACGCACGGGCCCCTCTGAATTTTTTACCTAATGTGTTTAAATATTTTCTACAAGAATGAGTTGTTCAAACTGCTTTCTGAAATGAAATCCTTCTTTTTGGAAAAATTACAAACTTGTTTGTGTTTGTTTACTTATATGTAAAGTTACAAATTTGTGTATTTGTTTACTTACTTACATTTTAGCATATTCCAAAAATGTATTGCTTTATGTTGTATATCTCACAAAGTGGTGAATTTCACAGTCCAAACTCTAAAGCTTCTTTTAAGTTGTTTGTATCCAGATTCTAAATATACTATAAGCTGGTGAATAATTCTGTATATTGTCTATCCATGCTTTTGATTTTATACAGTTTAGTTTTTTTAGTCTATATTAAAGAAACATTACTCTGTAGTTGTCTTCAACTACATTTTATCTTTAGAGCTGATTAGTGCAGGTCAGTAGTTCACAAAAAGTGATCCCATCAGAATACAAATAGGCTATATTATCCTATCTTTTAAAAAAATAACCTTTGGCCCCATATGTCTACTTCCGGCTTCCAGTCTATTTCTCTGTTCAGTGTACAGCAAAACTACTAAAAAGTACCACTTCCATTTTTTCTTAAACCTATTCCATTAAAGTTTTCCTTTCTGTGACCTCACTAAAACACTTCTCCTTGAGGTGACTAATGTTCTCTGCATTGCCTATTTGTACCTTCAGATCTCAATCCATGTGTTACGTCTCAAGATAATTTCACACAGCTGGCCTCTTGAAACAAATTCTTTACTTGGCTTTTGGGCATCAGTTTGCTAATTTCTTCCTCTTTCACTAATTACTTCTTGATCTCATTTGTTTATTTATATTCATTCCCATGATTTCTAAATGTTGGAGTTCCCTAGAGTTTAGTCCTTTGGTCTCTTTTCTATGAATACTTTATAGTCTTATCTGGCCTCATGATTTTAAATAATATCTTCGTGTGGATGTTGTTCAAATTGATTATATTCAACATGGGCTTCTCCCTTGAACTCCAGACTACATGTTCAGTTGTCTCACAACAGCTCTACTTTCCCCAGAGATTCTCTTCACTTCCTTCAGGGGTTTGGTCAGACATCAACTTTGATCAGAGACCTTCCCAGACCAGTCTACCAAAAATAACTCCTTGCTTAAGCACTCCCTTTCCCCCAACCCTATTTTATTTTTTTCCCCGTAACATTTATCACTTGGCATATTTTATATATATTTATAGGCATACATAAATATTTATGTGTAACTATGTATACATCATTTATATATGTACATTTATACATGTATGTAAATGTAAATATATGCCTATATATATATGTACTTACACACATATATATCTATACTTTTTTTTGAGAGTATTTACTTATTCTGAGAAAGAGAGAGAGAATGAATCCCAGGCAGGCTCCATACTGTCAACACAGAGCCCAACATGGGGCTCAAACTCATGAACCGTTAGATCATGACCTGACCCGAAATCAAGAGTCGGCCACTTAACCTACTGAGCCACCCAGGCACCCCTCTATACATATGTTTTTTGGTCTCTTTTTCCCTACTGGAATTTACGAGAATCTAAGCTCCATGAGGACATGCTCTTAGTGCCTAGAAAATCCCTGGACTTTAACAGGCACTAAATGACTATATAGTGGCTATTCCAGACAATGTGCTTGATTCTGAGATACTCATCCTACCTGAGAATTTTAGCAACAAACAAAAAAGGGCCTAACCACCTGCTATAGTAAGAATCTTTAGGTTAATATATAGATTCTAAATTTTAAAAAATTGACTTCACTTGCCACAAATTGAGTACCTACAGTGAAGGGGGAAAATAGGTTGTATAGATTTTGTGGAGAAAAGGCAACTAAACTCAAGTTTTTTTTTAATTTGCAGTATTCACCTCAATATCTTGTGCAATGCCCTGATTTTTGGTGTTTTAGAGGAGGTGAACAAAACTAATTTTTCTTTTTATGTCATTATCAAATAAGTTTTGAGGTGTTTGGAAAAATCTTATGAGGCAGAGTTTGAACTATTTTCTCACATCAAACCTTTTTTTTATAAATAGAAGATACAAATTTCTGATCCCCTAGCAACTCAAGATTATTTTTTAATTGATGTTAATATCCTGAATCTGACACTAATAGGGAAACATAAGAGCCGTGATTTTTTTCATTAAAGGTACTCAGACTCAAGTGTGGTTTCAACAGATGGCAGCTGAAATAAATAAATCTCTGTATACAGTGGAATTACATAGTTTAAGGAATAGTCTGTCATCCACCACTGCTTACACTGTGTTAAGGATATATCAAATTATTTGCGTTTATAAAAAAAGTACTGCATCTCTTACATCTTTGTACTTCTACGTATTGCTTCTTCTTCCTCTACTGATCTTTCCTTTGATTTGGTTTTACCTTTTCCAGGATGCTTCTCCTGATGTCCTTGGTCTCAATTTGAGCAATTCTGTCTTTGTGTCTGAAAGACCTTTTGCAAAATTTACATAAATTATCACATTTTATTGATTTGCTAATCTCATTCCCCTAAAATATTACTCATTGAAACAATAAAGGTACTGTCTTTTATTTCTGTGTTCCATTTGCATTAGTGACTGTCATTAGCAAGTGTTCTATAAATACCTGCCAAATGAATGAATGAATAGCAGGTCCTCTCTTCTACCAGCGGAGCAGTGGAAACTAACATTCATTCCCCCAGGTTCTAAGCCATTAGTTGAAATAACAGAAAACTGGGAAATTACTGGTCAGTCTTCCTTAATTCAATTTTTTTTCTTAGTGCTCCTGTGTTCCTTTGTCTTGTTAAATATATTCAGTGGACACGTGAGATCCTTAAAGCCTTTTGAAACTTTTGGAGAATATGTACTAAATATTGTACCAAATGTGTCTACTTTTTATTCTATTTTGTACTAAAACGCATCCACCTTTTATTCTATTTTGAACACATTTTAAGAAGAAGTCACTGTCATTCAGTTATCAGTTCAAATGCTTTATTTCTTAAAAGTTTTCTTTTAACTAATTCAAATGCTTTTCTAGTCCAAATTCGGTATTCTAGCCTTAGATTTAGAACTCACTTTTCCTGAGTATATTTTCTCTTAAATATACACAGGAATATATTTTCATAGAGTGTGTTGAAAATTAGGAAAATCAAGGGTTCTGGTTCTGTCAGGTGCAGTGTTTAGAGTATTATTTTGATAAAATCCAGTAGCTCTGATATGGCTTGAAAATACTTGTTCCTTTGGACTATAATTGCAGGGAAAAAACTGTGGCATAGGTGAAAATTCACCATAATTACTTGAACTGGTTTTGTACATAATCATCTTAGGTTTTGATAGTGAGGTAGCTGTATGGAGTGTCTTTGGGTCCAACATACATGAAAACACAGGATTTCCAGGGTTCACACAAGGGGGAAGTTGTTCAGGTTTCATTTCTGTGTCTGAATTTGAAGCTGAAGCACTTTTCTTGTCCTAAAATATAAAGATATAAAGTTATTGTCAATGATAAAATTTTGGGGGAAAAAAACCCCACCAAAATTAAACTTAACACAATAGTGTCTTATACCACTCATAAAAATTAACTCAAAATGAATGAAAGACTTAAATGTAAGATCTAAAACCATAAAGCTCCCAGAAAAGAACACAGAGGAAAAGCTCTGATTTAGGTCTTGGCAGAGTTTTTAGATATGACGTCAAAAGCATAAGCAACAAAAGCAAAACTAACAAATGACAATGCATCAAACTAAGAAGCTTCTGCATAGCAAAAGAAGCAACAGAATGAACAGACAACCTACGGAATTGGAGAAAATATTTGCAAACCATATTGATAAGGGGTTAATATCCAAAATATACAAGGAACTCATATAACTCAATAGCAAAAGAGAATCTGATTAAAAAATGAGAAGATGACCTGAATAGACATTTTTCACACATAAAACACACAGATGGCCACCAGGTACTTGAAGAGGTGTTCAACATCATTAATCATCAAAGAAATGCAAATTAAAACCACAATGAGATATCACCTCACTGTTAGAATGGCTAGTGTCAAAAATATTGGACAATATTGGAGAGGATGTGAAGAATAGGGAACCCTTGTGCACTATTGGTAAGAATGTAAATTGGTGTAGCCACTATAGAAAATAGTATGGAGGTTCCTCAAAAAATTAAAAATTGAATTAACATGTGATCCGGCAATCCCAGTTCTGGTTATATATCCAAAAGAAGTGAAAGCACTATCTTGAGGAGATATTTGCACTCCCATGGTCATTGCAGCACTATTCACAATAGCCAAGAAATGGGAACAATCTTAAGTGTCCCATTAATGCATGAATGGCTAAAGATGTAGTATACTATACTCTGATGTATACATACACACATGAATATTAATCAGCCATTAAAAGGAAGGATTTGGAATCCTGCCATTTCGGACAACGTGGAAGCCATTATGCTAAATGAACTAAGTCAGATAAAGAATACTAGATTGTCACATATATATTAATTTAAAAGTTTAGAAAAGTCAAACTCATTGAGGGGTGCCTGGGTGGCTAAGTCGGTTGAGGGCTGACTTGGGCTCAGGTCGTGAACTCACGGTTCATGAGTTCAAGCCCCACATCGGAGTCTGTGCTGACCACATGGAGCCTGCTTGGGATTCTTTCTCCTCCTCTCCCCTCACCTGCTTGCTATCTCTCTCTCAAAAATAAACCTTAAAAATTTTTTTAAAAATAAAAAGGTCAAACTGATTGCAACAGAATAGTGATTGCCAGGGGATGGGTGATGGGGGAAAATGGAGAGATATTGGTCAAAGAGTACAAACTTCCAGTTATAAGAGGGATAAGTTCAGGGGATCTAATTACAGAATGGTGAGTATAGTTAACATTACTATATTATATACTTGAAAATTGGTAAGAGAGATTTTAAATGTTCTTGCCACAAAAATAACCTTAATTATGTGAAGTGATCGTCAAAATAAATAAACATTAAAAAAAATAGATGTACTTGTGACTGGTTATAATCTTGAAAAATAAAAAGGCGCTACAAGTTGAAATTAACCTGAGTTAAAATCTTTTCCTCATAATAACATGCTTAAAAGCTACCTTTTTATGTAACAGTACTATAAATCATATTCAATCAACTTTTCAGTCAACTATTAATGTTCTACTTGAAGAGAGCCCTTAATAAACTTTTTGGAAGTATTTTTCTGTGAATAAGGGATTTAAAAATCTGAATCAAGTTTAGTGAAAAGAGCACTGGAATACTGGGTCTGGCCTCCTGGACTTGCCAGGAATGTGAGAACCTGGGTAAGTCTGATTCTCTATGCTTCAGTTTCCTGCTTGTAAAATAAGAGAGCCTGGATTATTTGTTCTTTTAATTATCATCTAATGACTCCATTTATCCCACAGAACTTGTAAAGTTTGTAAATTTATAGTTTATAAAATGAGGTAGTATCACAAAGTAGTATACTATGTTCTCATGCTGTGCCTGTTTTAATGACATTCATAAGGCAAAGTAACTTTTCAGAAGAGCTTCTTTAATTTTGAGAACTCTTGGGTCTTCCTGAAAATCCAATCCAAGAGCACTTGTTTTGCTGCTGTATTTGAATAAAGGGAAAAGCCTTTTTCTTACTGTAAATTTCCCTTTGCAAACATAGGTGTTAGAAATGAAATTGCTGGTCTTCTTTTTTTCTTCTTAAGTTCTCCAGGTTAACTATTCATTTTTTTAAAGACTGATACTGTAATTGACAAAGGTCTGAAGTGTTTGGTTATTGTTCTATTGTCTTGGTATCTTGAGCTGAAAGACTTTAATATTTGGCCTCAGAAAAACTTCATTGCTCAGCTCTTGGGAATTAGACCATTATTTTATGAATATTTATCTCATTGGAACCTCCAGCTACTACTGACCCAGCCACCTTTAAGGCCTGTTTCTTTCTTAACTTGTCTCATCAGGAACAAAATCTTAGTAGTGCTTTACTACCTACTAATAACATGGAGAAGTTATCTGAAACTAGAAGTCCTTTATCCATAGTAGTGTTCTCTTGTACAGTCCTTCTCTTACTTTCATGTACATATGAAATACACAGGAATCTAGTTAAACAGTAGATTCTGACTCACGTCTGGGGTAGGGCAAAGATTCTGCATTTCTAACAAAGTCCCAGGAGATGCTTAAGCTGCTGATCCCTAGATGATGTTATGAAAGTTGTGGCTAAGCCATAGTGAGGAGTTAAAGAGGCCTCTGGGAGGGGCGCCTGGGTGGCGCAGTCGGTTAAGCGTCCGACTTCAGCCAGGTCACGATCCGATCTCGCATTCCGTGAGTTCGAGCCCCGCGTCAGGCTCTGGGCTGATGGCTCAGAGCCTGGAGCCTGTTTCCGATTCTGTGTCTCCCTCTCTCTCTGCCCCTCGCCCGTTCATGCTCTGTCTCTCTCTGTCCCAAAAATAAATAAACGTTGAAAAAAAAAATAAAGAGGCCTCTGGGAGATAGGCAAAGGAGTGTGGGTAGAGAGAGGGCCATAATCATACCTGCATGGCTTATTTCCCAACAGACTAGTTGGGAAACTTGCTACTTGTGTACCTTTTGCTTCAAGAGTTGTAAGAGCACCTCTTAGGCGTCACCAGTTCTGTGTTCTGATATTAGCACTAATAGCTAGATGACTGATGAAATTATTTTACAAGGATTCAAGTTCCTTGTCTATAAATATAAAATGAAGGAGCTGGATTAGATGGTTGTTTTCTAATCTGAGGACTCAGATATCAGGACCCTCCAAATGTAGCAATAGCAACTGTTAAAAAACAAAATTCAACAAAGTAAATTTGAAGATCTAATTGGCTTTATTAAGCAACTCATGAATCAGGTAGCATCCCATCAAGTAAGTGGTGGGTAGCTCTGAGGAGTGGTACAAAATGGAAGGTTTTCATAGGAAGGATAAGTTACTAGCAAAAGAAAAGATTGTTTCAGGCAAGGTCACCTTCCTTTAGGGGAAAGGACAGAGGGTTTTATCATGCAGATTACCTCATTTTCCTTTGGGGAGGGAGAGGGTGAGCCAAGGTGACAGATCACCTGATTGGTGCTGACTATAAAATTCCAGATTGATTGGTTTTAAATTCCTCTTATGGAGTGGCTTAAACTGCAATTAAGTCTTGGTTTGCTATCCTGGGGGCAAGTGATTCCACCTTGGCCCCAGGTTTTCTTTTTAACAGATCTAAGTGATTTTGTTATTCAAAAAGCATAAAGGGACATGCATATTTACTCATGATAAGGCCCTTTATTTGTGACAAGTTAATAAGTTATAATAAGTTAATAAGTATGTTCTGTGGTATCTAAATAGGCAAAAAATTTTGGTAGTTTAAAAATAAAAAAATAAAAATATTTGGCAGCTTCTGGAACATGTAAGATCTAAATCCTTCCAGATAGGAAGTTACATTATTATATCTAAATAACTTCATGGTAGTTGACAGGGTACTGTAACTCTGATTTTTAAAGGTTGTGTTAAATAGGAGATTGTTTATGTATCATCTATAAATTAATAAAAAACAAAACAAAATTGCCATAGTTCCTGTGGTTATGGAGATAAAATGAAATACAATTGAAGTGATATAAATGGAATCAGTTTTTATCATTTCTTTCAGATAAACCTCAGTGCATATGGATGATGTTCCAGAATTCAGTTCTAAAGTTTACAGGTTAATAACACTACATTGTACAGTCCTTCTCTTAACTTTTATGTACATATGAAATACACAGGAATCTGGTTAAACAGTAGATTCTGACTCAGGTCTGGGGTAGGGCAGAGATTCTGCATTTCTGTATAGTATATATAAACTGTATAGTACAGTTTACTAATACTTCATATTCATAATTTTTTTGAGAGAGAGAGAGAGAGAATCCCAGGAGAGGGGCAGAGAGAGGGAGAATCCCAAGCAGGCTCCACTCTGTCAGCACAGAGCCCCATGAGGGGCTCGATCTCATGAACCATAAGATCATGACCTGAGCTGAAATCAAGAGTCAGAGTCGGATGCTCAACTGACTAGGCCACCCAGGTGCCCCAGTATATTCATAATCTTGCAGGAAGCTGGCAAACCTAGAAGTAGACCTCATCAGATCTTGCTACTTATTCTTTGTGACACTGCCTATTAGTGTTTTTTAAAAATACCACAGTAGACTGGACAATAGCAAGTCACCAGAATCCTATGGTATCTCAACAGGTCAGCTTTTCTCAAAATGTGTAGGTTTCTGGGGGTGCCTGGGTGGCTCACTTGGTTAAACCTCCGACTCTTGATTTCAGCTCAGGTCATGATCTCCTGGTTCATGGGTTCGAGCCCCAAGGCGAGCACTATGCTGACTGTGTGGAGCCTGCTTGGGATTCTCTCTCTCTTCCTCTCTTCCCCTCCTCTGCTCATGCTTGCTCTCTCTTAAAATAAGTAAATGAATTTAAAAACATTTTTTTAAAAAGTGTGTAGGTTTCTGGAGCACAGGAAAAGCTTCTTAGTTGGAAGGCGGCTGCCCTGTAACTTGTAGGAAACAGTAGCAACCCTAATATACTTTATGGACACCCAGTCAGGTTGCCCATAGCAACCTCAGTCACAGAGTACTCTTTCATCAAATCAACTGCTACTAAATTCTGATCATTGGCCCAAAATATAATACAGAAAACCAAATCCAGTCAAACTAGAAGACAAACTTTGTTGGCATAATTTGTACCACACAATGTGGAAATGTTAAGTGTCTACCTAAATCTTTTTAGACTTCCAGGATAATTAACAAATGTTTATAGACTTAGAAACAAAATACTCAAGGGGTGCCTGGGTGGCTCAGTCTGACTCTTGACCTCTGACTCTTAATCAGTCTAAGCAACTGACTCTTGATCTCTGCTCAGGTCATGATCACATTTGTGAGATCAAGCCCCAAGTCAGGCTCTGCGCTGACAGTGTGGAGCCTGCTTGGGATTCTTTCTCTTCCTCTCTCTCTCTCTGCCCATTCCCTGCTGTCTCTTTCTCAAAACTAAATAAATAATCTTAAAAAAAAAAAAAAACATTCATGGCTTTTACTTTATTCATGGCCTCACTGTAGTTTTATTTGGGTTTCACCCTCTTCAAATCTGATATTCTTAAAATATAGAGTTCAAACTAGATACAATTAAAAACATACAGCCTCATACAAAGAATAACAAAAGGATTATTTTAAATGCTCTGCCAGGTTACACAGCAAATATTACTTAAGGATAAAAAGGTTAATTAAAATTGTAAATGATTTTTCTAAAATTGTCTTAAAATTACACTGTGAAATTGCCTTGAAAAGAATAAAAATCTATAGATAGATATTAGCTTTCTCACTAATGTACTTTTCAGTCTCCCCTGGAATTACAGAAGGTCAAGCCACTGTGACTTTTCAAAGTTCTTCATTATAAACACATGCACATTTAAAAAAAGATAAATAAGAATAAGTCATTGAGATAACGAAAATGCCCTTTATGGAAGCTGTAATTGTAAAATTAAAATTTGTGTTTTCTTTTTTGGTGTTGTGTCACAAGTGATGTTAACTAGAGCAACACCAAAAGCAAACGAATAAAAAAACCCTCCAAAAGTCAAATTTTGGGGTACCTTTTTCTTTCTGCCCAGGCCCATCATCTCCCTTGTTAATCTTTTTTTTTTTTTTTTTTGCCACAATTGAGGGACAAAACCTTAACTTTAACCTTAAACCTTAACTTTCTACTGCTTCCACCAACAGTAAACACAAGGGCAACATATCCTTTTTTTGGTCCTATCCCTTTTGAACAAGGCACAGTGTAAGAATGTAAAATTAACAAGGTACATTTTTCTCATTTACAGCCATCACCGCACAGTTTGCAATGGGGTACGAGTTGCATACCATCCCCAATCATTTTTATATTTTCAGAGGCAATTCTGGCTCAATGCAATGCACAATTACATCTGTATAGCCCAGTGGTTGCCTAAAAAGGTGTGGTTTTTTTTTTGCGGGGGCGATGCTCAAATTTACAGCAAGGAGTACCAGCCGTCAAAAACATTCAGCCCTCTGCCCAAACCCACCCAGTCGTACTCGGTCATTCTCGGTATCTTCCTTATTTTTTCGGCAAACGTAGTCTTTCCCCGCAGCGGATGGTAAGAAGACCAGCGAGCATCCAGGGGACGCGGCCTTTTACTACATCCAGTTAAAGCAGCGAAGAGAACGTGATCCGCTGGCTGAATCAATATGTACCGACTAATCCGCCTAATCCAAGGAGTAGCTCTCGGGGTGAAACCGCGAATCCTTTAGAGTGGTAAGAGCAGCCCGTCTCCTTAGCAACCGGCCGCGGCGCCTCTCCAGCGCCGGGGCCCGGATGTTGTGAGGATCGCTGATGCCCCGCCTAGCTTCCTGCAGCCTGGCAGCGGCGGGCTGCACTTCTCTTCGGGAGTCGTAGTTCTTCCCTCCTCCGGTGCCCGACATGAGGAGCAGGCGGGACTACGAGTCCCGGCATGCGTTGCGTCGCTCCGCCGGCCACCACCTCCCGGCTGCGGACGCCTGCGAGCAGGTTGTTGTTTTTAAGAGAGGCGTCACTGTGCTCGGAGCTGTGACCGCCGCCACCGCGACAGTCAGCGCAGTCGGGCGGAGGTGGCACTGCTCGTTCAGGTACGGCCCTGGGCGGATTGGGACCCCGGGAGAGGAGTAGCGGCCACCGGTCCGGGCCCTGACCAGCACCCTCTTCTGCCGGAGGCAGAGGCGGGGTCTTCTGTGAGGCTGGGGCTGCTCGGACTGGGGTCTGCTCCGGCGGGGGCCGACTCCTGGAGCCTGGTGTGTGCAGGCGCGCGCGTGGTCCCGGAACGCGAGTCCGCAGCCCCCCGGGCCTGAGCCGGCCTTTGAGGCGTCGGGTGGCGAGGTCCTGCAGCCTCAGATGCCCGCTGGCAGACCCGAACGGCGTGTCCGGGGCGTGGGGTAGTTTATAACCCGGGGACACTCCTTCCTTCACCGGGCTGGCTTGGGGCGCTTCTCGGTCTTGATTGTTGAGCATCCATATGGTAAGATGTTACGTGCGTCACCCGGCCGGGTTTTTCATTCGGTCCATCTTTTTTGGTGACGTTTGAGCCCCGTGATGCCAGGAATAGAAAGATTAAATATTAAATAATGCGGCTGAGATTTCTGCTTATACGCCAGGCTGACAGTGGTCAGATATCCTTTCTTACCCTCTTCCCCATCCACCAACCCACTGTAGTATGGTCTTCCTAATGGATAACTCCCCTGTAGCAGCTGTCCACACAATTCCTTGTATGCGTTACATATTTATCTCTGTTTGATGAATCCAGCTCTGCCATTGGGAGCGCCAATTTTAATGAACTCAGTCAATTAGGGTACTTTGTTGAGTGGGTGAAATTTGCACTGCTTCACAATTGCTTTATGTAGAAACGACGTGGGGCTCTGTTGTATCAAGAAAGGTAACTACTTGAGTCCTGCGAATTTTAGATTTGCCTCCTCCGCTAAGGTTACATCCATTGGATAACGCTTGAAATCCTTGTTAGTGCTTCATAGTTTAAGGTTTGAATCTTAATAGGTCCCACATTTCTCAGAGGGATCTAATTTATCCCACCTTAAACGCTAGTGTGAATGGTTTACTATTCTTTGCTGAGCTCTCATCGTAAAGTTGAAGGACGGGAGTAAGGTATTTTAAGCATAATTTTTAACCCTTTACACTAAGAATAGGATTCTAATTAAAGAAGCAATTAAAAAATCATACTCATAATATTCAGGGATGTGGGAAATACTACTTTTTAAATGAAAACAGATTAGAAAATAGTATAATTCTAATTGTGTAAACTGTAAAGCTAGAAGTGATCAGAAATAAGCTCAAAGGATAGTTGTAAAAGTGAGTAGATGGTGAAACTACAAATGACTTTTTCTTTATACTTTCTGGTATTTTCCAAATTTTCTATGGAAAAATTAATTAAGCAGCAATTCCAGTTAACCTTTTAAACATTACTTTAAAAAGCAAATAAACAACAACAAAAAACATACACAAAGCTCCTGCTATTGCATCCACAGACTATATGAGTAACAATTTGAATGTAAATTATTTGTGCAGAAGGGGCGTTAGGTGGATTAAAAGGAAAAAAACCCCTCACATATGACAATAATTCTTATTATTTGTACATGTCATCTTTTTTTTTAAAATCTGTTTTCATTTTTTACAATAAAATCAACGACAGAAGTGCTTAGTCTTGCGTTAAGGCAGTACAATCTTGATTATTCCTGTAAATCTATCAGGTGACAAAAGATGGGCATACTAATCTGAAAAGATCTGGAGATAGGGAAAATTTGAATTTATTATTTGTAAGCATTTGCCAGTGGAAATAAAGAAGTTAAACAGTAACAAAATGTGGGCTTTTAAAGCTTGTTTTCATTGAATCACTTTGAGTACTATGTTTAATATGTCTGATATTTTGGATTATGCTTACTTTTGTTTTATTTTCTATTATGGATATGTCTGTTATGCATGGATAAGAAGCACATTATTTAGCCCACATTTGGTTTTCTGTCATAAGGAAAGGGTCACATTGGTCTTCTATAGGAATATTCTATCTATGTTTGCAGTGATCGGTCCTGAAAAATTGAGATTTAACCTCAACTCCAAGTGTCCATTAACTGTTAATAAAAGCTCCATTCTAAAGCTTTTTGTTTTTCAAGCTATAGTAGTCATATTTTATTTCCTTAGATTGTTGTTCTTTGGAGCTTTGCTTCCTCCTCAAATTCCAAATCTTTTTCACTGTTTTGTACTTTTTAATTTTGTATATTTTGTGTATTGTGTTGCCTCAATATCTTACTAGATATTTGGGTCCATGTACTGGACATAAGAAACATAATTGATTAACATGTTTGAGTTACTAACTGCTTCCACGGTACTGTAGTCTAGACTGTGTAGTTGTATTCTTATCCAAGTTAAATAAACATTTAAAAAAGCTAGGTGAGTATGAACTGCTAAGATCCTAGAGCAGTAGTTTCTGACATGTAAAGAACATGGACACAGCAGCAAGGCCTGTTAAGCCCAGGATATCTTAAAACAGAAAATGCAGACTCATCTAACAATGCAGAACTACTAGAGGCTGGATTGTTTGCATGTTATGTGTGGTTAGGTGAGGAAGTTGCCATAATGTATGTGATAACTTCTATTTTCAAGAACTTCCTTGTGGCAGTTTTACAGTTTTGACTAGATTAAAACAATTTAGAGATATGAATGTGTTTCAAAGGATATGTCCAATGTATTGCATCAGATAAACTTGAAAAAAGTTTACAGTTTGAGTTCTAAGATGAAACTTAGCCCTATAATGTGAGAAGGATTGCAGTTAACTGGTAAGTTTAGGGATTTTCTTTTTTTAAAAAAGGGCTTCTGGTGTGTGTTTAAAGAAGGGCCAGTAGGGTTTTCTGAAGGAAGTATTAAAAAATGAGTAAAGTGAGTCAAAGATTTTCCTCCTTCATTACAGTAAATCAGAAATCTAATTTTTCTTTAGTGTTTGTCCATAAATCACAACCCTAAAACCTTCTAGTTCATGTTACCAATGTGATGACATGTAAAAAGAGCATTGGATTGGGAGTCAGGATGTTTAATGATGTTGAGCACGTAATTTATGAATCTCTTTTGTTTCCCTGTGTACATTGTACATAATAGCTGGTTGCCTTACTTCTTAGGGTATTTGTGAAGATTAAATCAGATATGAAAAAGACATTACTTTGTAAGTGGCAGAGTGATCTATGCATGCATAGTATTATTGGTCTACATAAAGTAACATTTACATAAAAATATATTATGCATTTGAAGTGTGATGATAATGTGATAATGTATTTTTTGACAGGGAAGTTTGATGGAAAATGTCAAATGGGGTATTACTTTGATATTTTGGTAGAACTTTTGGCTTTTTCTAGGTTGAAGGAAACCTGGCCCTTGTCCTGACTGTGACTTTGCACTCTTCTGCATTAAAGGTCCTGAAACTTTAGTGTGCTTTTATGGTTGGGCTTTTAATTTTGGTTTTGATTTTTTTTTTTAATTGCACATCATATCATTCTAACTTCTAACAGTAGGAAGTGGCTGTTTTTAATCCTCTAAATGTGTTTAATGTTCTAAAATGTTGGTTTAAGTTGATTTCATAACAGGCTCATAACAGTGAGCTTACACTGTATATGAAATCGTAGGTCCTCTGAGAGATACGTTGCATGTGTAAGCCTTGGTCTTTCAGAAATAGTTTACAGCTTAGACACCTTCTTGGGAAATCAGCACTGCCTATTATAGCATCTGACCCTTGAGATTAACTTCAGTAAGATGGACATATAGAATATTAAAGCAAAAAAGTCTTTTAGAAACTTTTTAAGGACTGTAAGTAAATATATATGAAAGTGAAAGGCAAAGAAATACATTTTGTATCCTGGGTTGTTAACAGCTGTTTATATGATTAGTTGATAACTCAGTATCTTTACTAATATTTTCTAATATTACTACTAAAAAGTAACAATGGATGTATATTTAATTCTATATTTTTTAAAATGGAAAACAAGAAAAGTGTAAAATCCCTTTGTTTTTCATAAAATTAGGACAAATTAAAGAAAAAGTATAGATATATGATGAATATTTATTTTTTAACAAGCAAAAATAAATTATTTTTTAAAAAATTTGAGAATAAAGGAGAACAAAAAGACAAAACCCAACAGTTTTATTTATGTATTTATTCATAAAAGGGAAAAAGGGGCCACCAGAGGCTCATGGTCCCCAAGTGAGTATGGAGCCTGGTCAAGTTTATGTATTTATTGGCTCTTTTGGGCTCTTCCAGAATTAAGACATAACAATCTCAGATTTTTTTCTTAGAATGAGAATACTGGTGAAGGCAATGTTTACATGCTAACAGACATCTTAATTTCATCATAGTGTTTGAAGTTTGAATTCATAATGTTTACCTCATTTCAAACTTTTTATCAAAGGTGTGGCTTCTTTTAGATTGAGGCAAAAATAGAATACTTTTATCTTTGAATATGGCAGTAGTTGCTTTTGTTTCCCTGTTTGAGGGATGTTACATCATAGAAGGAAATTTGTGAAGAAACTGTGTATTGATTCACTTCTTAGAGAATTTATTTTCTAGATCCAAAGGTTAATCTGCTGTACTCTGCTGTATGTAACAGTGTTAGTGCCTCTTTTTGGGTGTGGATAATGTGAAATTACTACTCTGTTCTAGATTTTTTCCCAGATACCTATTTTTAGTGATAGATTTCAGTGTTTTAAATGAAATTCCATTCCATTAGAACTAGGAGAGGGTTACTTACAAAGATCGGTTATGTTTATCTTTGCATCCACTCACATGATGAATATAGTAACCAAGAGTCAGGGCAGCCATAGGACCCACATCTTAATGGTATAATTATTGCACTGTGGACTCATCAAAGCCCTGAGTAATGCTGTCTTTTCTAGTGTCAGTTTTCCACAGTAAACTTCTCATACCTCAGATAGTAAACATTTTTCTATGACTCCCTTAAGCCCTTTAACTTGTTTTGAAGAAGCTGGTCATCCAGAAGATGATTGGATTTGTATCAGTCATATACTATGCTTAAAATTGGGTTTGTCTTTTCATTTTAAAAAAGTGTTTATTTTCTGCTGACTATAAAGGTAATAATGGTCATTGAAAATTTAGCAGATATATTACATATAATTTTAATTTTTTTGGATTTGAAAGATACTCTGAAATTTTAATGTCGCACATAGGTTAATATAAATAGCATTTTGTTATACATATTATTCTGTCTTGCTTTTTTTAATGATACCTCTCCATGCCAAGGCATGTTGATCTACTTGATCTTTTATTGGCTGTGTTAATTATAGATGCTATAAATTTTAATTTTAATAAATTCGTTCTTGGTGGGCATTTTACTTTCTAATTTTATATTGTAAAAATTATTCCGTCAACCATTCTTACACGTGTGTATATATATATTTTTAATTTTTAAACAATTTTTTAAATGTTTATTTTTGAGAGAGAGCTTGTGTGTATGTGCGCACACAAGTGGGTGAGAGGCAGAGAGACAGAGGGGGACAGAGGATCTAAAGCAAGCCTGGTGATGACAGCAGAGAGCCCCATGTGGAACTGGAACTCACAAACTGTGAGATTATGACCTGACCCAAAGTTGGAGACTTAACTGACTGAGCCACCCAGGTGCCCCTTGTGTATATATTTTCATACTCATGTTAGCATTTCTGTCAGATAAATTCCTAGAAATGAAATAAATAGGAAATAAAATGGAATTGGTGGGTCACAGGTTTTCTGCCTATCAGTGAAAGGAGGGGTGCCTGGCTAGCTCAGTTGGAAGAGGATGCGGCTCTTGGTCTCAGAATCATGAGTTCAAGCCCCACATGGGATGTAGAGATTACTTTTAAAACTTTAAAAACATCACTGAAAGATAACAGTATACACTTCCCCTGTGTGCAATGCCTATTTCCCGATATCTTATCCAACCTGCTAACCTGTTTAGTCTTTGTTAATTTGTTAGGCATTAAAATAATCTTGTTTCTCTTTTTACACTACTTTATGTGTTTTAAAAATTGCTTGAGCATGTTACTTGCTAAATTTTCCACTCAGTGCTTTAACCTTTTTTCTTATTGGTTATTGGTGCACTTGAAGTGTTTTGAAAACTCTTGCATACATGTCTCAGATATTTTCCCAGTATATCATTCATTTTTACATATAGTTACTTTTGGCAAACAAGTGTATATTTTTATATAATTTCCTTTACAATTTCTGGGTTTTGTGTAAATCTTAGAAAAAGATAATTTTTTTTTTAACATTTATTTATTTTGAGACAGAGAGGAACCTGAGTGGGAATGGGCATAGAGAGAGGAAGAGAGAGAATCCCAAGTAGGCTCTGCACTGTTAGCACAGAGCTGTATGCGGGGCCCAAACTTGTGTGAACTGTGAGATCATGAGCTGAGTTGAAATCAAGAGTTGGATACTTAACCGACTGAGCTACCCTGGTGCCCCAGAAAAAGATCATCTTTACCTCTGGATTATAAAGCTGTTTTCCAATTTCTTTGATATTTTTTGTTGTTTCATTTTGTACATTTAAATATTTAGCCCTATTTTACCAGGTGGTCTTAAAAGTTTTAAGAAGCTGTATATTAATAATGCTTATCTTTTACAAGGGAAACAAAAGATGACATTGAAAGTCTTTTGTAACATCATGTTTATGAATGTGGAGGTTGTGTTCCTGAATGATGCAACTTGGCAAAAACTGAGTTTTTTCCTTTGGGATGCAGGATAGGGAGAACAATGAAATTTGCTTTCTTTTTTAATTTGGAAATATTTTATACGAAAGTGGCTGTATTTCTGCGTCTCTTTGATCCTCTACCTTCTGCATCAACAGTGGGAAGCTTCTGTGCTGTGTTGTGAGCATCCAGAATGATAGCCAGCATTTAGTTCCATATTCAGAATTGCCTGTCAAATTTTTTGTTCCTTGATGCTTTTGGAAAGCCACTTAGTTTTGGCCTTTGCTTGCTGAAAATACGTTGCAAGATTTATCGGCTGTAACAGTTTAAAAGTCCTACAGAAACTTAGTCTTTTCCTTTTTCTTTTCTTTCTTTTTTTTTTTTCTAAGTCTTTTTCAAATAAAAGGTTTTCCTGACCATTCTAGCCAGTAAGCCTTGAAATCAACTTCCCCTAGGGTAGTACTTCTGCTTCCCATAGCACAAAGGCTTACTGGCTGAACTGGTCTCCTAAGCTAGGTTTATTTATTGCTAGAATTTGGGGACCAAAATGAGGTCGACACTGTAGATGGTAAAAGTGTAAACTGACCCATCACTTAAGGTTAGACTACTTTCAAAAAAGAAAGCAAATACAGTGGAGAGTTCATTCCTCCCACAGTGAACCTATTGAAGACTACTTAGTTCCTGAAAGAGATTTCTCACCATCTAACTACAGAAATATTTATGTCAGTGTAACTTTTTAAAATGTGAATCTGCCAAATTACCATAAAGTATAGTGACAGAACCATCTTTATTAGACACTAAAAGCCTTAGATGACTTTTTTCTTGCATCACTCTTTTTCATTGATGGTAAAAAAACCCATCAATAACTTAAACATCCATTAATAGGATAATAAACTATGATAAATATAACACTACATTTTTTAGTCATTAAAGTTATTTTTGAATAATTTTTAAACATTAAGAAGTTTGTTAAACAGCTAATTGGAAAGAGTAAAGTAGGATACTTTTTGACCCCAATGCTTATATAAAATGTTTGGAAGGATATATCCCAGGTACATTTACAATTTGCAGGTATTTTCAGACCACAATACTATGAAACTCAGAATCAACCACAAGAAAAAAATTGGAAAGACAACGAATACTTGGAGATTAAAGAACATCCTACTAAAGAATGAATGGGTTAACCAAGAAATTAAAGAGGAAATAAAAAGTACATGGAAGCCAGTGAAAACGATGACACCACAGCCCAAAAGCTCTGGGATGCAGCAAAGGCGGTCATAAGAGGGAAGTATATAGCAATCCACGCCTTCCTAAAGAAGGAAGAAAGGCCACACATATATAACCTAACCTTACACTTTAAAGAGCTGGAAAAAGAACAGCAAATAAAACCCCAAACCAGCAGAAGACAGGAAATAACAAAGATTAGAGCAGAAATCAATGCTATCAAAACCAAAACAAAAGAACAGATCAGTGAAATCAGGAGCTGGTTCTTTGAAAGAATTAACAAAATTGATAACTCCCTAGCAAGTTTGATCAAAAAGAAAAAGGAAAGGACCTAAATAAATAAAATCAAGAATGAAAGAGGAGAGATCACAACCAATACTGCACAAATACAAACAGTAATAAGAGAATATTATGAGCAATTATATGCCAAAAAAATGGGCAATCTGGAATAAATGGACAAATTCCTGGAAACATATAAACTACCAAAACTGAAACAGGAAGAAACAGAAAATTTGAACAGACCCATAACCAGTAAAGAAATCGAATTAGTAATCAAAAATCTCCCAAAAAACAAGAGTCTAGGGCTGGATGGCTTTCCAGGGGAATTCTGCCAAACATTTATAGAAGAGTTAACACCTATTCTTTTGAAGGCATTCCAAAAAATAGAAATGGAGGAAAACTTCCAAACTCATTCTCTGAGGCCAGCATTACCTTGATTCCAAAACCAAAGACCCCACTAAAAAGGAAAGCTACAGACCAATTTCCCTGATGAACATGGATGCAAAAATTCTTAACAAGATACTAGCCAACCGGATCCAACGATACATTAAAAGAATTATTCACCATGATCAAGTGGGATTTATACCTGGGATGCAGGTCTGGTTCAATATCCGTAAATCAATCAGTGTGATAACATCACATTGATAAAAGAAAGAAAAAGAACCACATGATCCTCTTAGTAAATGCAGAGAAAGCATTTGACAAAATACAGCATCCTTTCTTGATAAAACCCTAAAGAATTCAGCAAAGTCACAGGATATAAAATCAGTGCACAGAAATCAGTGGCATTTCTATACACCAATAATGAATCGGCAGAAAGGGAAATCAAAGAATTGATCCCATTTATAATTGCACCAAAAACCATTAAAAAAACCATAAAATACCTAGGAGTAAACCTAACCAAAGAGGTGAAAAATCTTTTTTTTTCTTTTTTCGTCATTCCAAAAGGATTTAACTCCGTGGTCTCTTAAATGAAGTTGTGCAATGGTGATGGAAAAATCAGTTTCAGAAGATCCTCAACGCCTTTTTCTGACCTCCTCCATGTTTATAGTATTGGGGGAGAAACCTAACTGCATTATTTGCTGAGCATTTATTATTATTGTACCATTTTATAATTATACCATTATTATTTTTAACGAGAGGGGGTTCTTTCCTGATCCTTTGTGGGGCATCCTGAAAACTGAAAGCAGGGAAAGAAATTACTTTTAGTCTGCTTTATTGTTGCATGAGAAAAGCTGGGAGAGTGAGATCCAGAAGCTGGAAAATTAATAAAGCAAAGATTCTCTCTTGGGCCTCAATTTCACTTCGGTGTAAACTACTGTAGGGTATATATTATCCATGGATAACAACACTGAAAACTATAGAAAGCTCTTGAAAGAAATTGAAGAACACATAAAAATGGAAAAATATTCCATGCTCATGGATTGGAAGAACAGACGTTAAAATGTTGATACTACCCAAAGCAATCTACATATTCAATGCAATCCCTATCAAAACAACACCAGCATTCTTCACAGAGCTGGAACAAACCATACTAAAATTTGTATGGAACCAGAAAAGACCCCGAATAGCCAAAGCAATCCTGAAAACAAACAAACAAAAAAAAAACCTAAGCTGGAGACATCACAATTCTGGACTTTAAGATGTATTATAAAGCTGTAATCATCAAGACAGTATGTTACTGGCACAAAAACAGACACACAGATCAATGGAACAGAATAGAGAACCCAAAAATAGATCCATAAACGTATGGCCATCTAATCTTTGACAAAACAGGAAAGAATATCCAATGGGATAATGACAGTTTCTTTAGGAAATGGTGTTGGGAAAACTGGATAGTGACATGCAGAAGAATGAACCTGGATCACTTTCTTACAGCATATACAAAAATAAACTCAAAGCAGATGAAAGACCTAAACGTAAGATAGGAAACCATCAAAATCCTTGAGAAAGCAGGCAAAAACCTCTTTGACCTTGGCTGCAGCAACTTCTTGCTCCACACGTCTCCAGAGGCAAGGGAAACAAAAGCAAACATGAACTATTGGGACCTCATCAAGATAAAAAGCTTCTGCACAGCAAAGGAAACAATCAGCAAAACTAAAAAGCAACTGATGGAATGGGAGAAGATACTTACAAATGCCATATCAGATAAAGGGTTAGTATCCAAAATCTGTAAAGAGTTTATCAAACTCAACACTCAAAAAACAACCCAGTGAAGAAATGAGAAAGAGACATGAATAGACACTTTTCCAAAGCCAAGACATCCAGGTGGCTAACAGACACATGAAAAGATGCTCGACATCACTCATCATCAGGGAAATAAAAATCAAAAACACAATGAGATACCACCTCACACCTGTCAGATGCTGGTGAGGATGCAGAGAAAGGAACCCTTTTGCACTACTGGTGGGAATGCAAACTGGTGCAACCACTCTAGAACACAGTATGGAGTTTCCTAAAAAAATTAAAAATAGAACTACCCTACAATCCAGCAATTGCAGTAAGTATCCAAGTGATACAGGTGTGCTGTTTCGAGGGAGCACATACACCCCAACATTTATAGCAGCGCTATCAACAATAGCCTAAGTATGGAAAGAGCCCAAATGTCCACTGAAGGATGAATGGATAAGATGTGGAATATATATACAATGAAGCATTATGTGGGAATCAAAAAGAATGAAATCCTGCTGTTTGCAACAACGTGGATGGAACCAGAGTGTATTATGCTAAGTGAAATTAGAGAAAGAAAATCTCTTCCACTCATGAATGGTGGAATTTAAGATACAAAACAGATGAACATAAGGGAAGGGAAGCAAAAATAATATAAAAACAGGGAGGGAGACAAAACACAAGAGACTCTTAAATATAGAGAACAAACTGAGGGTTGCCGGAGGGGGCATAGGTAGGGGGATGGGCTAAATGGGCAAGGGGCATTAAGGACACTGGTTGGGATGAACACGTGGTACATTAGGGGATGAATCACTGGATTGTACTTCTGAAATGAATGCACTGTATGCTAACTAACTTGGATATAAATTAAAAGTAAAACTTAAAAAATGAAATTTGCAGCAAATATAAACTATGTACCACCACTGTTGAGGAAGATTTTCTTTGCCTGTTCCTTTTATTGCCTTTGTACATGCTCTTCATTTTGCCTGAAATACCCTCCCCATCTTATCTGCATGTTTTGCTTCTGTTTGTACTCACCTTGCATTTTGCCTAATCAAAACCTGTTTCGAGCCCCTAAATGATAATATTTAAAACAAAAGGATTTAGAACAGTGTCATACAGTTGATGTTTAATAAATATTTGCTGAATGAACGTGAATGAATGAATTTATCTTGTTGCCAGAGGGCTGAAGCAGCTTATTGAGGTAGACAAAATAGAAGAAGGTAACACAAGTAGAAGAGAAAAATGAGACAGAGAGCATAATGGTAGGAATTATGAAATGGAACCAGTGATGAAGATATTCCTCTACTCAAAATATACATTATGAGGTCTATATTATTTACCAAGGCTAGGTATCAAGAGGGAAAACTCTTCAGTTACTGAAGCCACCTGTTCAGGATAAGCTCAGTTCTTCTAACACTAAAGTCAGAAATTTCTACTGATCTTTTTTGTAAAGAAGATGCTTGAAAATGTAGTGAAGTATGTGCTTACTAACAATTTCAAGGAACAAGATAATGAGTTCAGTAGGACTTTTTTAAAGCGACTCTTGGGGTGCCTGGGTGGCTCATTCGGTTAAGTTTACAGCTTTGTTCCAGGTCATGATCCCATACTTCGTGGGTTCAAGCCCGGTGTTGGGCTCTGTGCTGACAGCTAGGAGCATGGAGCCTGCTTCGGATTCTGTGTCTCTGTCTCTCTGCCCCTCCCTTGCTTGCACTCTGTCTCTGTCTTCCAGAAATAAATAAATATTTAAAAACTTTTGAAAAAAAAATAGACTCTTAATGTACATCAGTGGCATCACAACAAAGCAAAGTTGATGTTGGTAATGTTAAGGTGTGGCACTTTTATGAGGGCTGTCTGTGCTACAGAGTTAGAGTAAAATGCCTTTGCGTAGATCTGAACTAGGCTTCACTGTCTTTAAGACTGAATTGAGAGCATCCTCAGTATTACACCAGGAAGGCTGGTCTCCTGATAGATACAAGAGTATTGTCTCTGACTGCTGAAAGTAAGATGAAGTGATACAGAAGCCAGCTCCAGCTGGAGACTTTCATTTTTTACAATAGATTTTTGCTATGCTTTTGTAGGAGGTCTTTTTAGAATTGAGAAGTACAGTAACATGGTCAGACCACTGGGGTGATGTGGCATTAGGTTTCATCAAATTTTCTTTCCTTGCTGCTAGAGACTTCATTTGGAAGTTAAAGAGTGGGTGAAATTGGTAGATGATAATGGATTTCTTAAGCTTTTCTGTTTCGACCTCTTCACTGTGGTAGGTAGTGATTTTAGTGGCTCTAAATCCCTTTTGAAAATACACAGCATTAAAAAAATACTCATAACTATGCTCAGTTTAACACAGGCAAGTTTAGGGGTGGAGCTAAAGTTGAAGCTCTTTATCAAACAAAGCCTTGAACATAATACTAACAAGCAGAGTAACTCAAGGAAAAAAGTGACACAAACTACATTAGGCAAGTTGTGCTAAGAAGTAAGACGTAAATGCTGAAGACTCAGGAGTAGAGACCATTGTGTCAGAAACTGATCTAGGAAAATTTCATGGAGGAGAGCTGAGCATTAAGTATAGAATGAGAAGAAAGGAGGAGGAGGAAAGCATTCCAGGAAGTGTAACTTGAGTAAGTGAAGACATGGATGAATGAGTGTCCATTCTGTATTCAGGAGACATAGTAAGTAGATTACTTTGACCAGGTGAGATAGTTCAGGAGGGAGACTTAAGTGATTGCCAGATAGTGAAAGTTTCTGAATTTCTCTGTAAAGGGTTTGACTGTTTGTAGAGAATAGTTATTCTCAAGGTCAGATTGGAGTAAGTATTGTATGTAACCTGCCGTCAGTTTCATCTTTGCCTGTATATAATTGTTTTGGGTGTTTATATATGTTTATGAAGGGAGTAAGAAAAGTGTTGAAAAATGGTACTAGAGAAAGTGACAAGTACCATAATAATTAAAACAGCATTGGTACAGGAATATAGATCAGTGGAACAGAATGGAGACTACAGAAATTGATTCATAAATGTATAGAACTTAAAAAAAATTTTTTTTTAATGTCTATTTTTGAGAGAGAGACAGAGTGACAGCAGGGGAGGGACAGAGAGCAAGGGAGATACAGAATCCGAAACTGACTCCAGGCTCTGAGCTGTCAGCACAGAGCCTGATGCAGGGCTTGAACTCACGAACCATGAGATCATGACCTGAGCTGAAGTTAGACACTTAACTGACTGAGCCACCCAAGTGTCCCTATAGAACTTTACATAATAAAAACTGGCATTTCAAATCATAGAAAAAGTATGAAATTTCCATAATCGGGATATTTTCTCACACCAAAAGGGAAAAAAATCCAGATGTATAGATTTAAACAGTTAAATGTAAAGCCCAAACTGAGAAAGTCCTAATAGAAAATATAGAATAGTTTTGTCATCCTTGGATTAGGAAAGACTTTTTAAGAGCAAGCAAGATATATAATATAGGTGTTCTAAAGAACACCCTGTTCTCCATCCTCTGTATTTGACTGCATAAAATTTATGATAGAAGGTATTTTTAAAAAACTGAAGCATTTTAGAAGAAAATATTTGTGATGGGTGTAATAGTGAATTATTTTGTGACCCAATTTAAAGAACTTCAGATCAATAAAGATAATCCAATAAGAAAGTGAACATAAGAACATGAGATAATCTACAGAAAAGGAAATAAGGATAGTCAGTAAACATTGGGAAAGATATACAACCCCACTAAGTTATCTGGGGAATGTGCATTAAAATAAGATAGTTTTTGCTCAGGAGATGATCAGACATTAATGATGGTTGTTAGCCTTTTGAGGTTATAGAGAAATAGTTGCCCTCATATTTTGGTAGGAGACTTTCCCTAACCTTATCTAATCTTATTCTGATCCCTATCCTCCAATCCCTACATTCAGTTTTCCCCCTTCGTGCTTTATTTTTCTCCACAGTTATTAGCCACCAACTGACTTACCATATATTCTGCTTGTGTGTAGCCCTAGAATATGAACTCTTCAGGGAAGGTCCTGGTGTTTTGCCACCCTGCTGTGCTGTATCCCCATCACTTGGAATAATTCATGCATGGCACATAGTACTTGCTCAAGAAGTATATGCTGACTCAATGAATGAAATACTTATGTTTCAGATCAAGATAGGCTCATTTAAAATATTTCTGAAGAGTTGTTATTGGAGAAAAAATTTAAAGGGTGTTTAAAAATTTTTTATTAGTTGGGATGTTGGATCCTCTTCCCTTTCTCATGATGAAGTCTGGTTTAAAGCAGGCATTTTGATATCCTTTTGGGGAGGTGAAAGTTCCAGAGCCTTTGAAAAACATTTTTTTTTAATTTTTTTTCACGTTTATTTATTTTTGAGACAGAGAGAGACAGAGCATGAACGGGGGAGGGGCAGAGAGAGAGGGAGACACAGAATCGGAAGCAGGCTCCAGGCTCCAAGCCATCAGCCCAGAGCCCAACACAGGGCTCAAACTCACGAACTGCGAGATCATGACCTGAGCTGAAGTCGACGCTCAACCGACTGAGCCACCCAGGTGCCCCTGAAAAACATTTTTGAAATAGATTCTTGAAAGCTATCTAGACTGCCTTATCTTTGATCCCACTTACAGCACAGCAGCACTTTTGAGACCTTTGCTGACAGCCCATTGGTTGGCTTACATTGGAATTATAGACATGTGGGAGAATAATGCTCCCATTCTTCTCCATCATGTCTAATTCTAGAAGATATGGTGATAGGAAACCTTACCCTTTTCCATAGTAAAATGTAGCTACTCAGGAAGGATGAGGGGCACCATCATATCAGGTAACACTCAATCCAGTTATACTTTCTGAGATAAAATTAATGTTGCTGTTATTACTTTTGACAACTGCCACCTGAAGTGTTTTACGTCTTTAGCCCATAACTCCCCTAAACTCAGTCTCCAGCTTCCTGCTTGATGTTTCCACTTGAATGTGATAATCGCTGTCTCAAATTTAACATGCCCCAAAATAGTTCACCAGTTTTCTTTTCATAACCTACTGCTTTTGAAGTCTTTCCTGTCTCAGTGGCAATTTGGTTTTTGTATTTATTTAGGCCAGGACTCCTCTCTCACACCCTATATTCAGTATATTGGGAAGTGTCGTTACTTAGCTGTATCTTCAGAATATATTTGTGTTATCTGTCCACTTCTGATTGTCTTTATGGCTACCACCCTGGTCCAAACCACCATAATCTCTCAGCTGGATATTGTAGCTTTGTAAATGATCTTCCTGCTTCTGCCTTTGCTCTCCCCTACAGTGCTGTCTAAAGAAGGCTACCAGAGTGTTTTCTTTCTTTCCTCAAAAATTTTCTGTGACTCTTAGTTTAACTCCGAGTAAAAAGCTATAAAGTCTTAGGATCTATAAGGCTCTACGTGCTTGTTAGCCCTCTGCCCTCATCTTTTCCTGCTTGCTTTTCAGGCCACTCTTCTCTACCACACAGGCCTCATTGCTGTTCCTCAGAGATGGAGGCAGGCTTCATTCCAACTTTGTACCTGCAGTTTGGTCAGAAATGCTCTTTCCCCAGCTAACCGCATAAGGATAGCCTCACCTATTCAAATATTTGCTCAAATATACTTTTCTTAATGAAGCTTTTCCTGACTATGTTTTTAAAAATCAGTCCCTTCCAACTTTGGATTTTCTGTACTCCTCTCTTGTTTTTCTTCATAGTTAGAAATATAGCATCAAATATACTGTGTATTTTAGCTGTTTATGTATTGTTTATTGAATGTCTCCATTGTGGAAGATGAAATGCACAGTATAATTGATGATTTTAATTCAGGCTATTGCAATATAGAGAAAGTTCATTAATGAGAAACATCTCAAAGAGAGAGGAAACCAAGGGGTTTTATAAGGGCAAGTAAACAAGGGAATCATGAGGAGAAGTGGAAGTGACTCTTAACCTGGGATTTGTGAGGGAAGGTTGGCCCTTTTGCATTTAGTCATTTGTCAGAAGACAAAACAGGACTGGGAGATTTTTCAGTGTTCCTTGCTTTCCTCCATCACAGGGCTCAGATGCAGTTCAAAATACTCAACTATGAATAGAATTCAAGCCCCAGGAGACAAGACTCCTGTCTGTTTTGTACTTTGGTGTATGGTATTTTCAATACCTAGCAAGTGCCTAGATACTTGATAAATGTTGAACAGATGGGTAAAGGAATGAATTTAAAATGGTGATCACCTTAGGCCTCCTGTCTGCTGAAGAATGTGTAATTATACCCATGTAGAATTGGTCTTTCTGCTGTAAGTAGCTTCATAAATGAGATGAGACTCCATGGAGTAAATTTACATCCTATCATCACCAGCTTGTGCTGTATTCTCTGGTGATACCATGTGCTTGTAATACTTACTGTCAAATTCTCTTCAATAGAGTTCTACATACAAAATCTTAACATATTGCGAGGTGAGAGAGTCCATTTAAATGATGTCTCCTATTCTGGAATCTCTTATTATAGACTTTGGGTTTTATCTGGAAGGCAGTGGAGACTAATTTTAAGTGATTTGAGTAGTTCAAATGATTAGATTTATGTTTTTGGATAAACTTAGTGTGGGCAGCCTTGTAAAGGAGTGACTGGAAGGGAATTGATCACATGTTAGAGATCCATGAGGGAGCTGTTACCTTAACTGAAGTGGAAAATGATGAAGTTGGGGTAAGAGTGGATTTTGGGGTCAAGGTGAAGTTTTAGCTATCCTAAATCTAGGGGTTGATATTTTGTGGCTTTTCCTTATAGCCAGATTGTTTTTGGCTAATGCTGTTCTCTGAGATAGCAAAAATAGGAAGAACAGCAGGAAGATGATTTTAAGTCTTGTAGATGTTATATTTGAAATGCCCAAGAAGCCTAAGCAATGGGAAATGTATGACAAAGAAACTACTCAAGACTGAAAGGAAGCCTGGGTCTAGAAAAGTGCTTCAAGTTTATCATCTTCATAAAGTACCTTAACTTTATAACTTTGTATGATTATTTGTGCCTTTGTAACTTCCCATAAACTGCATATTTCTAAATTATTAGTAATGCTTTTAAAATGGGAGGAGTTTGTGCCTTTACCTTTGGTCAAAATAATGGGAGAGGAACTTCATGGGTCCCTCCGGAATTTTTATTTCCTTGAACAGTTTAGACTTGTGTTACTAACTGCATCACCATCCAGCAATCTGCCTTTCTTCTTTTTGAGTACCTAATATGTGTCAAGCACTGTGCTTGTGTGTTGGGATTATATAATAGGCAAGTAAATAAGCAATTACAGCACAGCATTCTCTTAAGTGGTAGATTAGGGAAAATACTAGTCTTTGGGGATGAGATAGGAAGGACGGGCACAGGAGTTTGGGTTGAGGTAAGGGGCTAGCGAACTGATCAGAATATCTGCAATGTCAAGCCTTTTAGGGTATCAAAGTCTGAGCAAAGAGGGAAGGAATGGAGTGAGGATGAGATGCTAGAGATGAAACATTAGATATTCAGTACCTTTGGGCATTACCCTGAAGACAGTATGAAAATCTTAGCATGTTAAAGGAATAATATAATAAAATTATCATCTTAGGAAGGTCACTGACGAATGAGGAGGTTCATATACAATGGCACCTTTTAGAGTCAGTGTATTTAGGGTGGGGCTCAGTTTTTAAAATTTTGCTTTAATTGCAGTGCACCCAACTTTTTGAGAATTGCTGAGTTAAGTGGGTTCTTTAGTAAGGCTCTGAATTCTACTTAACCAAACTGTTTCTCTGGTGTTATGTCCAGTAGGGAATCTTTTTTTCTCATTTGGACTGGATGTCAAATTTGTCCTTCCTTCCAGATGAGTAAACTAAGAATTAAACTGGGGCCTGATTTAATGGGGCTCCTTGATTTGAAAATCTCAAATATGCTCAAGTTGTTCCAGTTTAGCAATGTATATAACTTTATTTTGAAATGTTGGCTTTGTTAATTTGAACACCTGAGCTACTAGAGTACTTTGTTAGAAAACGAAAGCTAGGAACTACCTGTTTAAAAGAGCCGTTTAAATGGAAATTACCTAGAGAAAAGTAGGAGATATGTACACACTAAATATCTCTGGGTTTGGTAATCAACCCACAAGTTTTGGAAGATTATTAAGAAAGTAAAGCACTGGTAAGTCTCAGAGGTGAGATGAAGCAGTATTGAGAATGTGGGTTATAAAGGAGGTTAGAAGCTTTCACAGGAAGGAAGAATGTTTAGGCTTCAGGTAGTTTTCTTTATCCTACTTCTTGTTCCATGGTTTTTCCAACTACCCAGTCACTTAAACCAGAAACCTGGGAGTTATCCTACCAACACTCTCTCCCTTCTGTATTTGGTTATTAAATCCTTTAAAACAAAAATCTTTGATGTCTTTTCAAATCTTTCCTAACCCTGTCCTTTCTTTGTTCCCTCCCATTCATGAATCCTGGTTAAATGTATACTCATCTTCTCCAGGGAGTATTGCTCTGATGGCTTGCATCTCCCAGGTCTAGGGCTCTTTAATTGCTTGCTACCTCATCTTAATATATGCACTTTTAAAGATTCATAACTGATTTCTTTTAACATTCCACTCATGCTAGATTAATTGCCTTGCTTAGAACTTTCATATTTAGTTGTTTTCTGCCTTTGTTTTTGCTCTGTAATGCTTTTTCTGTTCTTTTGGGACATCCAGTGTCATCTCTAAAGGGGAAACAACTTTATTTTTTTGTGAAATCTCTCAACTTTTAAATTTTGGCAACTAATTCAGTTAAAACTTGCTGTCTCCCATGTCTAAAAAACATTGTAACCTCATAAAGACTTCTTTGACCATTCCTCTTTCCTCCTGTGAAGTTAATTGCTCAGTTTTTGTGTAGTCTCATATGTCAGCTCATAATTTTCAAATTGTTATAAAAGAATTCAAGTACAAATAGTAATGTATCAAAGTTTTTTTTTTTTTTTTAAACTCATAAAAACTGGTTCAATGAGGAATTGGGAATTGTATAATAGCTTAATATGGAGTGCTATAGCCTTTGGGGTAATCTTCTCTACTGGAATAGTTTACCTTTACATTTATGGAGTTATAAACTGCCTGGGCCCTAATCAGTTGTAAGTAGGAAATCAAATAATCAGGTGACTTACTAGAAAATGCTCTAGCATGACAGTATAAGTCACACAGTCATCTTTGTATCTCATTTTAGGTTTTGAGTAATTTGTCTGAATACATGCTAATTTTTATATTATTAGTGGCCAAGCACCTCTTTATATTTTCTCATTTTAAAATGTTAATTTTTCCAGAATCACTAATAGAAGATTCAGACCAATATTTTTTGGCCTGTTTGTAAATGAGCACTGTTTCCATATTGAACTATCTGCATTAGCGTTCTGTTAGAAATGCTAATTCAACTTGAATTTAATGTGTTCTCAGTGTATGTACAATAATAGGAGCATTTATAGGACTTAAATATGTTGAACGAAGTCAGTAAAATATCATTTGATTAGCTTGGTTTTGAAGTTTAAATAGGAGTTTCAGATAGAAAGGGGAGAACAAACCAGTTAGAGTGACCAATATATATACTGCTTTAGGACTTGAGTCTGGGTTATTGTCAATGACCTCAAGTTTCTAACCCATTTCTGGTCTCCCCCCTCCCCCTGCTTTATTTTAATTCAGGTGGAGTATTGCTGACATAGTTATTTTCATAAAAACTGTTTGATCGTATTCTTTCCCTGCTTGAAAAATCTATATTGCTTCATGTTGCCAACACAATAGACTTTATTTTGCTTGGCCTGGGAGCTCTTCCGCTATTTGGTCTCTCAACCCTTGATTTACTCACAGAGTCAAATTGGCTTCTCCTTTCCCTTCAGTTCTGCCTGGCCAAATCCTACATTTTCTTTCAGACTTTATTTCTTTATTCCAACAATATGACTGTCCGTATAGTCTAACTGAGGAGGTTCTCTTGTCTTAAAAGTTTGGTTGTATTTGTTCATAGAAATATGCAGTTATATGCCCTGTATGATAATTCTGTGGGTGGGTTGTCTCAGTTTCACCTGGAAGGCAGCAAGCCACTTTTCATACTAGATCACATGTAGTGCTTCCTATAGAATTTTTAAAAATATACCCCACATGTCAATATATTTTTATATTTGTAGACCTGAAAAATGTCTGAAAATTCCAGTGACAGTGATTCATCTTGTGGTTGGACTGTCATCAATCATGAGGTATGCTATTTAATACTTCAATACATGAGGTATGCTATTTAATACCTTAATATTTAATATGCTATTAATACTTTTAATGCTATTTAATACAAATAAGGCAATTTGTAATATTACAGTGTTAGTGGTGTAAGCTGGGCTTTTTGAAGGCCATTATTTTTTTATGTTGAAGCCTAAGGTTCCATTGTCCATAGCTTGGACACTTTTGCACCCATATTAAACTTCACTACTGAAAACTCTTAACGAGCAGTATCTTTTGCATTATAGTACATTGCTTTCCTCAGCTTTGAGACATTAGGCAAATATTTATTGAAGGTTTATTATTGTGTAGGGCCTGCACCTTACCTACATTCTCATAGAATTGTAAACAACCGTCTGTGGTATAGATTGTTTTCATTCTCATTTCATAGTTGTGAAAACTAGAGATTAGAGAGGTTAAGTAATTTGGCCAAATTTTATAACTAGGAAATGTTGGCTGCATTAAAACACACCAGAAAGGAGCATGGAGAACATATGTTCTACTTTTGGTATGCTATGTTATGTTATGTTATTAGCAGAACTTGACAGAAACAAGGCTATGGCCAGAACTCTTTAAAAAAATGAATATTCTTACAGAAGTATGATGTTATATGACTAGTATATAATAAGCATTAATTTCTTTTCCACATTGGTAATATATGTTCATTGTAGAAAAATCATAAAATACTGATAAATAGAAGCAATAAGTTAAAAGTCATCTATATTTAAAGTTTTAATGGATTTGTCTACAGTTTTCCTATTTGTTTTTAGGATCTCTTAAGGCTTGACTTGTTTTCCTTGACTAATAAAAGTTTTAAATGGTATTTTTTATAATTACTTTGATAATTTAAGGCTTAGACAGTTGGTTACTCCTGTCTTCTAAAAATCACTATTAACCAAAGAAGGATTTTTTTTTTTTCTGTAGTATAGTTGGAAAATTTAATAGCAGCTGTACCAATTGAGATTGGGGTGGTTTCTTTTTTAAATAAATGACTTTTCTGTTTTTAACCTGTTTTATACAAAGCTTAGATCAGCTCCCATAGCAGTAACTTTTCCTTCAAGGATAATTAACATTATAGGAACAAGGAAGCTGTGGGAGTCTTACTTAGGATTCTGCATTGTGAAGCAAGGCAGGAAGCCTCTCGTGCACTTAGCGAAGTGTGTCATTAGGGTGCTTCTGTTGGAGATAATCTTGTCACAGAGTAGATCAGATTCGTATTTTCATCCCTCTTCCCTCTGTATCTAGTTATCCAGTTCTACTCTTTCTTGCTAATGTCTCTTACATGTGTTTCCTTTCCTTTTCCATTGCTGCCATTCTGTTTTAGGCCAGAACCTGTGTCCCTTGCAGTCCCCAATTCAGCCCTACCCTGTTTCTGTCATTTCCCTACCACTTTAGGCATTCCCAGAGTCTTAACATTCAGAATTCTCCTTAGGACTAAACTCAAAACCTACTCCTTTAATGAATTCTTTTAATTTTTGCTGTTTTGAGTTATGTATATTAGGAGAACTTAGACCTTTCAGTTTCATGGATCAGTAAATCACAAAAAATTGGGAGAGGGGCATGAGGATAGGTAGAACCAACTTAGTGGTTAACTTTATTTTACTAATTAAGATATGAGAAAAAACTGTAAGATCCACTATTTTCTTAAAGAGAAGGTAGTTGACATCAAAGTAGGGAGGACAACCTTGGAAGAATAAAGAATAATCTAAAATTTTATAGAGAAAATTTACTCCATCAATTCTATAGATACATTTTAATCCTTGCCTTTAGACTTTTAGTTCTGCGTTGCCATAGTAAATAGTTATTTGCATATGGAAATTTCTCTGAATAGGTTGCAAATTTGAATTTTGGAATTGAGGTTTTTATACCTCATAACACATGGCAAAGTGCCTTGCATAGTACCTTCGTAAATGTTGAGTAGAAGTAAATTAATAGAAATAGCAAAGCTTAAAAACCTACCCTCTGTGATCAAATTAATTGCTTGGGCTTATAAAATAGAGTACAGCATTTGACTTTTGGCTGACTTCTCTTAGAATCTAACCCTGTGATTCCATTCTGCTGTTTCCCTGACATAGGCCATTATGGACTAAATTGAATAAAAGGTAGTCAGATTAGATACTGTTCCTTTTGAAGTATGGCAGCATCCAGGACTTTTAACAATGGAAGCATCTACATGTAGTGAAACCCAGCTTTGAGCTTGATTTGATAGACATATAACTGATGATCATTTTTTTCCCTAGGGGTCTGATATAGAGATGGTGAATTCTGAACATGGCACAGCCAGTGACAGCTGTGAGCTCGCTCCAGAATGCACATCTTTAGAGCAAGAGGAGCTACAAGTATTGCAATCAGAGGAAGGAGGTACGATGTTAAAAGGAGTCTGATTTTATTTTTTTTAAATAGGATGTGTGAACAATAGTGTGAATCTTGCATTCTTTCTAGTCAGGCAGCCTTTCTGGCTAATCAGATACGGTCACTAAATGACTAAAATTTTCGTGTGGATTGGGTAGTGACACCAACCAGTGGTTTATTTGCAGCTGTAGTATGTATTTCAGCCTCCGTATAAACTCTTTGATAATGCAAGTGTAACCAGTAACTAAACACTACTAATTTTAAGACTAGTGATGTACAAAATACAAGAGATTTACTAAACTCTTTTCTAGTTAGCGTCACACTTCAAATTACTTTTGGTAAGAGGTGGTAAAAAAAGGCATTTAACTGCTTTACTCTTCATTTTTAAATGACTTCTTAAACAGTTTTAAAAAATTGCATTAAAATGTAAATAGAACATATTCTCCTCAGGAGAATAAAGTGGATGCATCATGTCTAGAAGTAATGATGGTTTATACCTGTTAATCTTGTTTTCAGCCTGTGTATTGATTATTCTCATTTGAACAGTGATCCTCATCTTTGATAGGCCAGATTTTTCTCCCAAGAAATACACATACTCACATATGTAAAAGTATTTCCAGACTTCCTTGGGAGTTCTTGGACCCAAGTCCACCTTTGCTGAAAGACTTAATTTCAGATTAATACTCTATTAGGGGCTATGTAACACATACAGATGGCAAAGTTTTTCTTTTTTTTCCTCCTCTGTTTTTTTTGGAGGGACTAAATTCTATGAGAAATATACACATTAATGACAGAAAAAAATGATGAACAAAACAAATTTTAAGTCACCCTTAATTCTTTTTATCTGGAGATAACTGCTATACATAAAAATTGATAAAATTAATAATAATCTTCTTAAATTAATGTAATAAAATATGCAAATGCATATAACGTTTGGTATATGTTCTTGGCTGTGCATAAAATTTATGTTTATCATGTATTATTTTAATATTTTTGACTTCTATGAAAATTTTATAGCCTTTTGTATGAAAAATAGAATTGTATGAACTCTAGGGGTTTTTTTTGTACATTTTTTTCTTTGAGGAGTTTCTTATAAAATATATCTCCTGTAGTGACATTTTGTTTTTCTGTGTTCTTTTGAATCCTAATTTTTTATAGTCCTTTTCATGGCAAAGAACTCATAATTTGAAGCTGTAGTTTTGTTTGTTGAGTTACCAGGTATTGACAGTCATTAGAATAGTGCTACTTTTAGGAATTCTGAATAAACTAAGAGTTCAGGAAATGTACCATCAGATGTCTGAAAAATGTTTTCCCATATTAACAGATTTTTACAAACACCTTAAATTTAGTACTTTGGTATTGTACAGTAGGGATTATGTTGTTTACTTAGAGATTGTATTGTTTTTTTAGTAGAATTTAAATGAGTTCAGTTCGGTATCTAAAATTATCCTCTGACAATTTCAAATAATTATATTTGAAATACAGAGATCTTTTTAGCAACAGTAGAGTGATGTTATGATTGTATATGACATTTCATTAAATCCACTTACAAAATTAGGAATAGATTTTATGTACTCAGATTATAATATATGTGGCCTATAAAAAGTCAGTTAAGTATAATTGATTGAATTGATCTTTGCTTTATATCAGAGAGTAGCCAAAATGGCACAGTGTTAATGGGAGAAACTGCTTATCCAGCTTTGGAGGAAACGAAGTCGGCCCTTGAGGTAAACATATGTTTTACTCTGTGGATATATGGTAAGCAATATTCCTTAGGGAATATTAAGGAATAATTAAGGTTTCCCTTTCTAGTTATATTTTTATTCCTCTTTGAATTATGCAACATTTATTAAAAATTTTGAGATTCCACAGATTGGTCACTTTTATGATTAGCGTTAGCTTCTGTTTCAACTCTTAAGTGAAATGCCTTTTAATTTACAAAAGTGATTTCTTGGAAATGTGTGAAAGATCTGTTCATTTACTCTCCAATATAATTTTACTTTGAAGTAGATTATATTCTTGAATTATACTGAGAAATTAAGTTATTAGGACTGATCTTTAAAAATGAAGATTCGTTTTTAAATTTGAGAACAAACAAAATCTTGTTTTTTGGTGTTTTACTTGACTTCTAGATAAAACTAGTTTATATGATTTTTACATGGCATAGCTATTGAAATTTATTACATATGCAACCAGAGAAATTTGTAATCAGTCTTTTACGGGCTTCCTGACTATTGAATTATGCTCGAATAAACCCATGGAACTGGTGAGAAATGAATCCTCTTTTCCATGGTCCTTGTGTTTTAAAAGTGAGCTTTTTAGTTTCTGTAGCCCATGAAAATTAGGCAGCAGTTTGATCTAATTCTGACAGAGATAATCGTCAAGGGGGTTGATGGTGTTTTCAATCTGAAAGATGAGTCTACTCCTGAGTAATCTTTGTCTTTTGGGCAGGACTCCTATCTTTTATTTTAAGCCTAAATTACCATAGCACTTAAGTACTGTTGTACACTTTGAACTGCATAGAAAACATAAGGCTCTTAAATAATTGTTAAATTTACTGTTTTTAAAATTATTCCTCAGAGAGAAGAAAAGTCGTCGGAAGACCATGTCTATTTTGGAACTGTCAGTGATGATTCTGATATTGTTACCCTTGAGCCACCTAAGTTAGAAGAAATGGGAAATCAGGAAGCTATAATTGTTGAAGAAGCACAGAGTCCAGAAGACTTTAACATGGGCTCTTCTTCTAGCAGCCAGTATACATTCTGTCAGCCAGAAACTGGTAAGAACTGCATAAAGAATACACTGATGACAGACTTAAGTTCTCCTGTGACCACCTTTTATATATATAATGGTCAAGTTTTTAATACATTTGAGATTTTTTTTGTAAAACCTACTATTAAATCTGGTGTTTTCTTACATTGTAGGACTTAGAGTACAATTGCTATAACAATAAATAACAACATCTTTTATTAAGTGAAAGATGAAAAAAATATCTTCAAGGAGATTTGTTACTGTCTGAAACACTCAAATGCATTTGATACATTTTTTAGATCTTTAAGGGTGGGAGATTGTGCCATTGTAACTAAAAACAGGAGAAAGTTAAGGTTTCTACTTACAGTGGTACGAATTTTATATTCTAGAAATAAGCTTATTAATTGAAGTCTTTTAGATCCTTTCAGTTATTAATCATTTAACAAACATTTATTGGATGCTACTATGTGCTAAACAGGGTTCAAAGAGCTGGCAGCACAGCAGCATCCCAAAGCCTCTGACCTTTGTATCTTTCATTTTAGATTGAGTTATGAAAGGTTCCTATTTTAAGTCATATTATTAATGCAGTTCATGCCTACTGTTGAGATAATGATTTGGAAGTTAAAATGTGAGTTACTGAGCTAATTCCTTTCTATATTTCTTTGGCTCATTTGGAGGGATGTATATAATAACGTCTTTTCACATGGACATAAATATTTAGACACAAAGTTACTGGAAGATAAACAGACCTGGAATTAACTCACACTTATTAACCAATAACTTGAGCAGTAGCTCAAGGATGAATTGTGGGAAAGACAAGTTGGTGCACTGCTAAGGGATTCCAAAATGTCCTAATTTGATGGAAAAATAGGGACGTGTCTATTTTGGATCATTTTCTTAGAATTTACCATTCTTTAATACTTAACATTTGCCAGAATCAGACAAATGGAATTTCTCTTATTCCACTTTAAGCTAAAAAAATGTCAAGTAGAGATTTTTAGCTATCTCGTTTAATGGTGAGTTATTTTCAGTTAGTATACAAGAGCTTTTCATTCAAATATTTAAATACTCAACTGGCATTCTTAGTGGTGGTCAGCCTTTGCCAGAATGTATACGTAGTACATTTATTACAAGGACTAATGAAATGATTTTAGAACCTTTTTTGTTCATCAGATTTTATTTTGTTTAAATCCAGGATTCATGCTGTATTCAAGTAGTCTTCTTTCTTTCCATCCTTCCTTTTTTTGGAAAACTATAGATGCTGGTTTAATTTGAGAATATTCATGGGCCAGAAAAAGTAGTCACATTGAAGCAGGAGTAGCAGAAGAGTCCAATCAGACATCTAAGAAATTGATGCTATAAACAATTTTTCTCAGGAATTTGGACACTTCAGAGCACATTATTCTGGTTTTTATCTCCATTCTGAACTTGGACTTGGGGATTTTACAGTTTCAGTTAAGAGAAATATTTTATTAGGAGTATTTTTATCCATTGCTATCTCTCCGAAAGGAGTAAGTTATTTCAATAAAGTATTACAAAGTAATAAGAAAAAAGGACATTTTGGATTACGTTGAAAACACTATATAGAAATCCATTGCTAAGAGTCTTGTTTTCTCTCTCTTATCTCCTATTTTTCTTGGTTTAATTCCTGACTACCTATTTCCTGGTTATTTTGATTTTCCTTTCCCTTCTCCATCTCTGTAGGATTCCATCTTCAGGTTTTTTCTTCTTCTAAATTAGATTCTTGGGACAATATACTTTTTGTTTATTTGAGAATACTGTCCACTGCTGCCAGAGGATTCTCCCCCAAGAAAGCAAAGTTGGTAGCTGTAGAAAAGTTTGTATTGCATATGTTTTTTTTAAAAGGCATGATTGTAAAATTTTGATGGAGCACAAATAACGATGTTAAGTGATAATTAAAATAAGTATTTTCAATTCTCTTTTTCCTTTTTAGTCTTTATAACAAAGCTTTATACATCTTTTTTTCCTGTTTATTCACAAAAGAAAGGTGGTGGGAGAAGCTGTGGAAGATTCCTGAATGCATAAGGGGATGGGATGATCAGCTGAAACACCATGTTCCTAGCCAACTCGCTTTCCAAGGTGGTGTGACTAAATCTGATCAGCTTTTCCAGAGCTGAGTGTGCCTAGTCACATTTACTATTTACTTAGTGCTTTAAAGATATCTGTTGTCATCTGTGATACTCTAAACAGGTGTTCAAATTGGTCTTGTAATAAAGCTGGCTGAGCTTACTGCATGCCTTTGCGTTGCCTGCATCTTGGACTGTGGGCCAAATTAAGCTTTGGAAGAAATTTAAAACCAAAATATTTTAGCTGTCCTATGTATGGGTTAAAAAAGATGGAAGCATTAGATAAGGAGGTGAATTTATTAATATAGATTAGGCTGCCTTGTTTACTTAGAATATATAATGATGGTGATATGCTAATGTAGAATTAAATAAATTTAATTTTGTGACATTTCAAATGAAATTTGAAAGGAATCTTGACGAATTGTTTTTGCATTTATCCATCTTAATACATATTGCCAGAGAGTCTGACTTAAATGCTCCAACCATGATCTTGAATGCCTTTGTATTATGTAATGCTTTGTTTAAGTCTTCCTTTCTTTCTCTTTGTCCAAGAAATGTAACCTCACAGCTGAGGCGACGGCATCTGGGAAAAACTAGTGATCAAGAATAACCAGATAAACATGATGGGCATAAGGGTCATGACCAAAAGATCTCTCAGTGGCATCTGTATCACTAAATATTAGGAATATTCGTTCATTCAGTAGTTCTTTTTGTCTTTGTGTTTGTTGTTGTCAGTGTGAAAGTTACCTGAATTCCTCTGTGATCCATCTTTAAAAAGTATTGCCTAACCTAAGTCACCAACTTTCCTGTGGCATGGTTATCCTGTCTTCTGAAGAACCATTTTACTTTTTTGAAGCATGAATGTTTGTTATTTTGGAGCTCTTTGTATAACATTGAGGTTCACATTTATCCTTTTGGTGCTTTTTTTTTTTTATTCCTCTAACTGGCCTGTGGAAATTGTTACCAAGCTATCTAACCTTCTGTGTTAACATATAGTTTATTGATTGATGGAGCGGTGTTAACAAATTATAAATTTGAAAAAACCAAAGGTGATTTTTTTAGTGGATATACCAGGACTTGAGATTTCTTGTGGCTTTTTTTTGTTGTTGTTGTTGTTCTTTACTATTCTTTTCATAAAGGAGCAGCACCAGACTAGTCCTTAATATCGGAGATAGCTGTTGTGTCACTTCCTCATGCTGACATATTTACTAGAGGGTAAAATTAATAACCTTCTAGTAAGAGTGGCAGTCGAAGGGAAGGGCTCATCTGACTTCTGGATACCTGTGTTAAACTATAGTGCTTTGAACCTTGATTGTGGACTCAAGGAATGGAAATGAAACTAGGGTCCAGATACACCCAAGAAAACTTTAGGTAGTTGTTGTACTTTGTAAGTCACAGGAACTGTTTGTATACCTCCCTGTGTCCCTTCAACAGTTGAGCTTAAATTGCCTCTATTTGAAATTGAAAGAAGAGATTGACAGTTTTTTTTTTCCTTCCAGAAACAGTATCTGTTTATGGTTCTAATAGCAAAGAAATTTAATAGACTATGAGAATGATTGTTCTAACAGTATAAACTTTAAGAGAGGTTTGAAAAATAAAACCAGATAGACCCTCAAAGGCACAGACTATGATTGATTCTTGTGTATCACAGTTGAAATCTTTGATGTTTATGGCTTTATGTTGATAAACTTGAAAACTTGAGTGTTTGTGTTCTTTTGTTTTTGTTTTTGGCTGTCTTATGTAAAAGGGCATGTAGGGATGGCATTGATTATTCTAAATCATTTACTAGAAAAACTATTCTAAAATTTTTAATATTTACGTTTTTCTTTTTAAAATAGTATTTTCATCCCAGCCTAGCGACGACGAATCAAGTAGCGATGAGACCAGTCATCAGCCTAGTCCTGCCTTTAGACGACGCCGTGTTAGGAAGAAGACTGTTTCTAGTTCTGACTCTGAAGAACGGCTACTCCCCGAACAAGAAACCGAACCCTCTAAGGAGTTGCATAAACGCCAGTTCAGCAGTGGTCTCAATAAATGTGTTATACTTGCTCTGGTGATTGCAATCAGCATGGGATTTGGACATTTCTATGGTAAGTATTTGAAAATTGGTTATATAAAAATTGATGGTCTAGTGTATGGACCCTTACTAAGAGTGAGGAATTCTGGGATCTGTTTTCAGTGTCCTCATTAAATATATAACCTTGCAAAGCTTGCCATCTGTTTGAGCCTCAGTTTTCTCATTTGGAAATGGGGATAGTGCTGCCTATCTCACAAAGCTGTTTTTCACTGAAGTTTGGTGGTATTTATTTAAGAAATGTAGCATCCATGTTTTTTTTTTTTCTTTAAAGAAAAAGATTAAAAATCTGAAGTGCTTACCACAAGGGCCATCATTTTAATTTAGAATCACAAACTAGCTTTAATTGTGGCTTTATTTGGAAGATTATTTAAATCTCAGTTGAAATGGTTATATTTGAAATGTCATAATAATTGGTGCTCATTATTTTTCCCCTCAGGTTTTATGCAAACATTATATTTTGTGACATTTGTTGCTGCTTCCATGATCCATATGAATTGAGAATTTATTTTTTTATAATTTATTATTATACTTTTCTCATTGTTGTTCTTGTTAGTGTTTATGTATATTAATCATCTTTAATGCAAAGCCCTTAAAAGTGTTTTGGATGAAAAGAGGAGGGAATTCCATATGGTGTTGTTTTTCATTTGGGAGCCTAACTGTTGAATCTTAGTTAATGTGATTGTTTCTACAAAGATAAGACTGTTTGAGAACTGAGCATTCACACTCTTTGCTGTATTAGAATTTTGAAAAAAAACACATGAAGCAAATGTTTTAGATCTTGTCACTTTTACAGATTTCAATTTGCCTTACATGAACTTCTGAGTTTTGCTGATATGATCCACAGTTTAACTTTTGGAATATTCCTGTTTTGCTAGTTCCTTTCAACAATGTGTACCTTAATGCAAAATGCACCATATGTTAATTTTTGGAAAAGATACATTATTCAACACAGTGTAATGTTAGAATAAGTAAGACAGTCAATACTTCTTTAAAGTCAGAGTCAATAAAATGTGTTTCTTCTTGTCTAACTTTATATTAAAAAATTAACATTTAGACTCCTGGTGGATATCTGCTTGAATTTAGTACTGAGATACTGTAATTTGTATCCTCCCTTGAAGTTTGTTGTAATGAGATTTGACTTGAAATATATGCTTAATTTTGTTATTTTCTAGCTGGAACAAATGTATGAATGTTTTTTTTGAGCATGATTTCTTTCCCCACAGGTAAACATGGAGGTAACAAAGGAGAAGGTCTTCTCTTAATCTTTTTTTTCTTACTAAAAAAATTGGACAGTGATTTAATGTTAATCCAAATTGCATTAAAACCCCACCAGTTGCATGACCTTTAAGTATTTAGTGGAAAGAATAACTTAGAAACGAGTGCTTTCAAAATTAAGAAACTACTGCTCTGTTTAAAATTTTGGTTACTTGTAAATTTTACTTTAATGATTATATTTAATAAAACATTTTCTTATACTTTTTAAAAGCATCTTTTTGGAATATGAAAGGCCTGGGTAATATGAAATAGGTCTGCATCGTGATGAGATTAGCTCGGTGAACATACAAAAACTTCTCTGACAGTTTTTCAAGGTCACTATTTAAACGACATCACATTTTTTTCTTAATTCTGGCACTTGTCTCAACACTTTAAGAGCTCTTTTGAGTTGATTTCAGAGCCAGTTTGAATTTCTCATGCACCATGAAATTAGTCATTGCATTCCATAATCTATCATTTGGTTACTAATTATGTAACAAAACATCCCATTAAGTGAATCACTGCGAACATTCACCAAGCTTGGCTCTGTATGAGCTTGGAGAATCAGACCTTTCCTAGAAGGAAAGGAAAACTAGCAGGAGTGAGGATAGTAAAACAATGTACTACAGATAATATGGTACTGCTTTAGGTTCTGAAGGTGCTTAGAAAAGTTAAAAAAATTTTTCATGTTTGAAGCACCTGTCTTCCTTACTCTTTTTATACATGTCGGCTATCCATATTCTAAATCAACAGTGGAGTTCAGTTGATTCGATTTTCTCATGGAGTTGCTTTAAGTTTTGATAGGCTACCCTGCTCTTCAGACATTGTAACAGAATATAACTAAGTACTAAGTTGTGTGGCACAGATAAGAATTATAGCTCAAAGGCTATACTTACTGAGTCATCCTGGAGGTGGTAGGATTTGAGCCGGGTCTGGTCTTATGCTTATGCTAGGTAGAAGGAAAGTGGATTGTTGCAGCAACGGAGAACATGATAATCTGAATGTAAACTTTGCTGGGTTTGGGAGCAGTGAGAAGACTGGCTGGACTATAGCAGAGGAGGTAAATCAGGCTACATTAAGACAGATGTCCAACGCATGCTGTGTAATAGTACTGCAAATTCAGATCTCAACACATAGTTTTAGGTTATTTTCCAAGGGGGTGAAGGAATTCATCCTGTCAGCAGTTTGAAAACAAAGAGGTTTTCTGTTATTTGGGGAACTACAAATGAATTTTCAACATTTAAAAAATCTGAAATTCTTTTGAGTAATATTGAAACAAATTTACCATGCTTTTATAAATTGGAAAATTAAAAGAGAGGAAGTGAACCCTAACAGAAGAATATCAGAGCTGGTAACAGTTGTTTATGATTTGGCAAAAGTTTTCTCTTTACTATTTCTCAAGATTATTGAAGAAATCAAAGGTTCTTTTTTTTTTTAGCAGTAGGGGAAGAAGTAGTAAACTATCATTACATCCTTTCATTCCAAATTCTGTGATGTCTTTACATAATAGAATTCCACTGTAGATGTTAATGTCATGGTTGCCAAATGCCTTTTGCCTTATTTTTTTTAATGTTTACTTTATTTTGAGAGAGAGAGAGCGCGCACTTGCACGCATGAGCTGGGGAGGGGCAGAGAGAGGAGAGAGAATCCCAACAGGCTCCACGCTGTCAGCGCAGAGCCCAACATGGGGCTCAGTCCCATAAACCGTGAGATCATCACCTGAGCTGAAATCAGGAGCTGGATGCTTAACTGACTGAGCGACCCAGGCACCCCTTTTGCCTTATTTTTGACTTAGTGTTTTATTTTGTTTTTTTCTCTCTCATGCATGAGGAATGTAGCAGCATGTGAACAGCATGTCTTGGCAAATTAACATTTTGGTTTTTAGGGTGAAAACTTAGAGACTCCTAGTTGGCTTAAGATTTTTCACTCCTGGGATGGGGATGGTGGCACTCTAGCACAGACCTAACTAATGCAGAATTTTTAAAAGATTTGGCTGTGAGAAGGGTAGGTAATCACAGCCAATTATTTTCCTTGCTATACCTTTTGGGCTGTGTTACATCATTTAGGCAAAATGTAGTGAGAAAAAATAGACATTTTTATTTTTCCTTATTGATTATATCCTGTGAATGGATTTCATGGTTTGTTTGTTTCCCTGTTGAAGACAACATTTTTTTATACCTCACCCATCTCTCAAAAACAACAAACAAGTGCCCTTGTTATGGTAGACTGGCTTGTTGTAATCAAAAGGATAGTGAACTGCTTAAGTATCTGTGGATGTGTGCTAAATTAAAAAAAAAATGCATTAACCTACTTGGCCTGATTTATATTAACATTTATCTACCACCATTTGATGAATGACATCATGAGATTTTACTTATTCGTTTTTCAGGCACAATTCAGATTCAGAAGCGTCAACAGTTAGTCAGAAAGATACATGAAGATGAATTGAATGATATGAAGGATTATCTTTCCCAATGTCAACAGGAACAAGAATCTTTTATAGATTATAAGGTAGGTACTACTAACAAACTTTTTAAAAAAAGACTTGTTAGCCAATAATTATTGTGCTGTTCAGATACAAGTACAAAGAAGATTATTAGTGAGTAAATATACTATTGTAATTGTAGATTACTTACTGTGTCCTAGTCACTGCTGTGAGTACCTCACATACAGTATTACTCTTATTGCTCACCACAGCTCTGTGAATTAAGCAAGTATTAACTTCATTTCATAGATGGGAAAGAGGTTCAAAAAAGCTAACTTTTCCAAGGCTAGCAACTGGCAGAGCTGAATTTATCTGACACCAAAGATGTTATTTCTGATTATTATAATTAACATTTTTAATTGATATATATAGAAAACATTGTTATTATTAGCATTATTTTTATAGAACTGAACAAAACATTTCCAATCAGTGAGAAAGAGGAGTTTGTAGCCTCTCTCTAAGATCTTTCCTTCATCAAGGGAAATGAAGTAATCAGCCAGTCCTTTTTTTTCTTTGGTTTCTTGTTGGATCGGATGGAAGAGAGAGCATGTTTTACTTCCCACCAAAAACTTACCTACCACCCAGCAGCTCTTTTAATACCTGTGTGGGTATGAGGACCAGCGCGATAGCTGGTCTCCTATCTGGTTCATCCATAAGGAGGGCATAGGGCTTGCAGAACTCAGGGTAGAAAAGTAAACTGTTGCTTTTTTCTCCCATTCCTTTAAATTTCCTTCAGTTGATGTGTGTATCCCTTATAGGGTCACATTACATTTCCTTAAAAGAATCCCACTTGACATCTGAATTCTTTCAGGCAGGGACTACTCAAGTTATTTGTTAATAGTGTAGTTTTTCCTACCTGGATCAAAGGATGTTGTAAAAAGAGTAGCCATTTTCTTCTTTACCATCGTGGTTTCTGGTTCCATAGGATGATGTTGACTTTTAGGAGACTGACCCTGCATAGATCTTCACTGAGTCAGTTCTTGCAGATCTCTTATCTCCAGCTGTTAAATGTGGCTTTGAAGATCTTCATGGGAGACCTGCTCCTGGATTTGCTTATCAGGCACTTAATTTAAGACTATGGAGTTTGCTGAATGCAGAATATACCCTGCAGTCATTCTGTGGCCCCTTATGCTTTTGCATTTAAAGATAATGCTACATTACTCTGTACTACCCTGTGGTCCACTTCCATTGCATACATGAAACTTGTTTTCTCTCTCATTTGGAGAGCAGATAAAATGATGATAATGAAATTTTAAATTTTAATTTGTTCTTCGAAGACTGAAGACAGTGAACCATCCATTTCAGATGGTTATCTTTCAAGTGGAAATACTGTCATTCTCTTTATTTAATTTTTTTATTAAAAAAATTTTTTTTAAACATTTATTCATTTTTGAGAGACAGAGAGTGACAGAGTGTGAGTGGGACAGAGAGATAAGGGAGACACAGAATTCGAAGCAGGCTCCAGGCTCTGAGCTATCAACACAGAGTCCGATGCGGGGCTCAAACCAATGGACTGTGAGATCATGACCTGAGCTGAAGTCGGACGCTTAACCGACTGAGCCACCCAGGCACCCCAATATTGTCATTCTCTCTCTCTCTCTCTCTCTCTCTCTCTCTTTAAAAAGAAAATTTTAATGTTTATTTTTTTGAGAGAGAGCACGAGCAGGGGAGGGGCAGAGAGAGACAGGGAGACACAGAATCCGAAGCAGGCTCCAGGCTCCAAGCCATCAGCCCAGAGCCCAACACAGGGCTCGAACTCACAAGCTGTGAGATCATGACCTGAGCCGAAGTCAGACACCCAACCGACTGAGCCACCCAGGTGCCCCCTGTCATTCTCTTAAAGGACTTTTTTTTTGTTTCTTGTATATCAGATTTTTTTTTTTTGTCTGATTCAAATGAATAACCATAATGTCTGTGGTAAATTAAGTAAAATTTAAGTGTCATTTGCTGATTTATGCATAAGATACTCTAACTGATTAGATAATGCTATAACAATTAACTTGTTTAAGCATATTGTTTAGTTTCTTGCTGTTTTGGTGAAAGTTTATTACTAATAACATCTTGAAAGAAAGATCATTCAAGGCTACTTTGAAATGCAGCAAAATTCTGTAAACCTTATTGAACATGGTTTTTTTTTTTCTCTATCAAGGGTGCTGACTTCTAGCTATAATTTTATTTTTATAAAAAATTATCTTCACTTAAGGGTCCGAGAAGCCTCTAGTCCTGCCTAAATTCTCTTTAGGAGACTTCTCAGGAGAGATTAGAGTCCTGTAGTCAAAAGATAGAAGACCTGTCTCCTTTTCTTCTAACTTGTAAGTGGACCTAGAAACCATTAAGGCTTTAATATGATTATGGGAAATAGTAATCACTAATAAACACTAATCAGAAGTACTCCTAGTTCTATTTTAGAAATCTTACTAGGGATGAACTAGGCTATAGCTAATTTTTTTCCAGTCTTTAAATTCTTCCAACATGCTGTGTTGTTGTTGTTGTTGTTTATTTTTAACGAAACATTTCATTTTATATATATTTTTTAAGTAGGCTCTACACCCCTGGGGCGCCTGGGTGGCTCAGTCAGTTGAGCTTCCGACTTCAGCTCAGGTCAAGATCTCATGGTCCATGAGTTCAAGCCCCCTGTCGGGCTCTTTGCTGACAGCTCGGAACCTGGAGCCTGCGTCGGATTCTGTGTCTCCCACTCTCTCTGACCCTTCCCCATTCATGCTCTGTCTCTCTCTGTCTGAAAACTAAATAAACATTAAAAAAAAATTTTTTTAAAGTAGGCTCTACACCCCAGCATGGAGCCCAGTGTGAAGCTTGAACTCATGATTCCAAGATGAAGACCTGAACTGAGATCAAGGATTGGTCACTTGCATACTGAACCACCCAGGGGCCCCAGCTATGTTATTATTTTGATGTAGCCTGTGCTGTGCATTTTCTTCCATATGAACCTTCTTATTTTTACATCTTGAAATACATACATATACACTACAAATACATATACTGCATAAAGGGTAGTCTGCAGAAATAGACACGTGGGGCTCCTGGCTGGCTCAGTCGGTAGAGTGATCTTGGTTCTTGGATCTTGATCTTGGTTGTGAGTTTGAGCCCCACATTGAGTGTGGAGATTACTTAAAAATAAAATCTTAAAAAAAATAGATACTAAAAATTTATGAGTATTGGTTATATATGATTTCATCTTACAGATTTAAATTGAGCTTTTAAATAAGGCATTTGACATTTTTCTTTCTTCTCTTTCAAAAAAATTTAGTCATTGAAGGAAAACCTTGCAAGATGTTGGGCCCTTACTGAAGAAGAGAAGGTGGCCTTTGAAACTCAGAAAAAGAACCTTGATACAGAAAATCAGTATTTAAGAATATCTCTGGAGAAGGAAGAAGAAGCCTTATCTTCATTACAGGAAGAGTTAAGGAAACTAAGAGAACAGATTAGGCTATTGGAAGATAAAGGGACAGGTACTGAATTGGTTACAGAAAATCAGAAACTTAAGCAGCATCTGGAAGAAGAAAAGCTGAAGACACACAGCTTCCTTAATCAAAGGGAGACTCTTTTGGCAGAAGCAAAGATGCTAAGGAAGGAACTGGAGAGAGAACGACTGATAACCATGGCTTTAAAGGTGGAACTCCAGCAGTTAAGCTCTAGTGAATCATATGGCAACCCAGACTCTCCGAATGTATTGACTGAAAAAAAGGAAATAGAAATCTTACGGGAAAGACTCACTGAGCTGGAGCAGAAGCTAAACTTTGAACAGCAGCGTTCTGATTTGTGGGAAAGGCTGTATATTGAGGCAAAAGATCAAAATGTAAAACAAGAAACTGATGGAAAAAAGAAAGGGAGCAGAGGAAACCACAGGGCTAAAAATAAGTCAAAGGAAACATTTTTGGGTTCAGTTAAGGAAACATTTGATGCCATGAAGAATTCTACCAAGGAGTTTGTGAGACATCATAAAGAAAAAATTAAACAAGCTAAAGAAGCCGTGAAAGAAAATCTGAAAAAGTTTTCAGATTCAGTTAAATCCACTTTCAGGCATTTCAAAGATACCACCAAGAATATCTTTGATGAAAAGGGCAATAAAAGATTTGGTGCAACAAAAGAAGAAGCAGCTAAAAAACCGACAGTCTTTAGTGAATATTTACACCCACAGTATAAGTCACGTACACAAAACCAGAATAATAGAGGCCCTACTATGCAAAGAGAGGGAAGGAAAGAAAAGCCAATTCACTTTGAAGAATTTAGAAAAAATACAAAATCACAGAAATGCAGTTCTGAGCATGACTGTAGTGCAAATTTTGATTCTTTCAGAAAGTCTTGTTCTGGTGTATTTGAATGTGCTCAACAGGAATCCATTAACCTTTTTAATATGAAAGTGTTGAATCCTGTAAGGATAGATGAATTTAGACAGTTAATTGAAAGGTATTTATTAGAAAAACTGGATAGTTTTCATCACTGGAAAGAACTTGATCAGTTCATCAATAAGTTTTTCCTAAATGGTGTCTTTATACATGATCAGAAGCTCTTCACAGACTTTGTTAATGATGTTAAAGATTATCTTAAAGACATGAAGGAATATCAAGTAGATAATGATGGAGTGTTTGAGAAGTTGGATGGATATATATATAGACACTTCTTTGGTCACACTCTTTCCCCTCCATATGGACCCAGGTCGGTTTACATAGCACCATGTTATTATAATAGTTTTTAACATTTATAGATTGGGTAGCATTTTTATCATTTTAACATCTTGGAATGTTACTATCCATAAAGTACTTTTTGTAAAGAAAAAAAAGTGTTATTTGTAAAAGTACTTTATTGCTAGAGAATTTAGAATAAATTAAATGGAAAGATAAAATTTTAATAGCTATTACAAACTGAAAATTTCATATGATCACTTTGACTCGAGCAAATGGTTTAATTTCTGCCTTAAAAATATGTTAAGGAAAAAAGATCCTATTTTAGCCTATCTTGTTTCTTTTCATTATAGTTTATATGAAAAGGTAATTAAGTGAAATTATTTTCCTTTAATCTTTTATTTTTTTACTCACTTTGGGTGAGTAAATTCAGATTTCACTCTGAAATTGGAAGAACTCGTGTGTACCGTTTGCATTGACCCACTTACTTATCTAATTCCACTTACCAACTAAATTATGATACTTAATAGTTAGTACAGAATTATCTTTGATAAAGGTAGAGGCAAACTTAGCAAGCTACAGGTTATAATATGTGTGGCTTATATGCATAATTTCTAAATAAAACTATTCATTGCTTATTAGCTTTATATTCTGTAACCTGAAACTCACCTAATCTTCAAATGTTAGCTTTATTTTTTTATCTTTAAGATAGGTATATATTATCTTTCTGAATAAATGTAATGTGTCTATAAAATAATGAGACTGATTCTGGTATCTTTAGTCATTAAATATCTAGTGCCTAAATGAGCAAAACAGTGTGAGGCTGCCCTGATGAAACATGAAAAACTCTTGCCATCAAGGAGCTCACAAGCTTTTGGAGAGTTAGGTAAATGTAAGAAATGAAGTGAGGAATGGAGATATTGTATGTGGTGGCCTCAACCTGGAGATGTTTTGGGAGGCTTCATGAGTGAGGTGGTCTTTGAACTGAACTTCTTTAAACTGGTTTTTGAAGGAGAAATGAGAATTTGTCAAGCAGATAGAGTAGGACATTCTATTCAAAGAGAACTTCATTTGCACACATTTGGAGATGTGAAGACATGTCCTTTTAAGGAGGCAAGGTAGTGCTGGGGTATGAAAAGATACAGATCTTTTGTGAAGATCAGAAGGACTTCATTTTATGCTAAAAGACTTGTTGCTTCATTGCATTTTGGATCATTGGCAATAGCCTGGAGGATTAGTTGGAAAGAGTGAAGCTGGTAGGTGGTCTTTGAAAAAGTACAGACATGAGCTGATGATTAACTAGGTTAATAGTATGAGTGGGAGAGAGACAGATTTGAATAATATATAAGAAGAAAAATTGGTGGTATTTCTTGTGAAAGAGAAGTAGAAAATAACATTTCTTCCAGATTTCTGGGTTGGATCACTAGTTGGATAGTGGCATCACTAAGGTAAGGGATGCGAGGGCATTTTGAGTAAGGGGAATTGGAATTGAGAATTGGGCTTGGAGGTACGTATTGACAGTCACATGAAAAAAATTAGTTGGCCATTAGATACATGACTCTAGTCCAAATTCTGTGTGCATATAGATAGTCTAGGCTGGGGGTGTTTATCAGAATCTTGGGGAACACTAACATGTAAGGGGTTGTGGAGAATGAAGGCTGAGAAGAAGACCATAGAATAGCATCATGAAAATTGAAAGATCATCTCAAGTGAAAGGAATATACAAACGTGTGTCAAATGCTTTAAACATTAAACAAAAGAGACTGGATTTCTTGGTTGGGGAATTGGGTGGCCATGAATGGCATTATGGACTGTTTTAGTGAGGTAGTGAAGAAGCCTGATTCTTTAGTGAAGAAGCCTGATTATGGAGTTTGAGGGAAAAAAAAAAAAAAGACTTTCTTTTGTTTGTAAGAGATGTATACATATTCCTGCTGAGGGGTGAAGCCAATGGGGAGGGATTGGTTTTGCAGGAGAGGAAAAATAATGGAAACACATCTCATTATTTTATTGTCACATTTCTATTTATTTGTTGGGTATTTCCCCTTTGTTGCCACTACAGTTATGTTTGTCTATTTTTTCTGTCTGTAGGATAAAAGTATAATACTGAATCTTTTTGGTATGGTTGTATTAGGATTATACTTCAGGTTAATTTAACATCCTTTTTCAGAGTGTTCAGATAATTAATGGAGAAAAACATTAAAATTGTTTCTTGTTTAAATTTAACTCTAACATAGATGAAAAATGTGTTTACTGCTTTCAGTCGACCAGATAAAAAGCAACGTATGGTAAATATTGAAAACTCCAGGCATCGAAAACAAGAGCAGAAGCACCCTCAGCCACAACCTTATAAAAGGGAAGGTAAATGGCATAAATATGGTCGCACTAATGGAAGACACATGGCAAATCTTGAAATAGAATTGGGGCAGTTACCTTTTGACCCTAAATATTGATTGTCATGATTCAGTTAAATTAGAAAATGGTAACAGAAACATGGATGGTATCTACAATGTTTGGTATTGAAACTAAAATGAAATTATCAAGATAATGTCTTTCTATCATTTCTAAGTATCAGTTTGATGACTTTACATTATTACTCAGAAGCATCAAGCAAAAGCTTACTAACTTGCATTTTCCTGTAGTTTAGTTTTGCTGAAATTTTTTTGGCACTGGAAATGTTCAACTGTAGTTTCAAGGAAGCCAGGCATGCAACAGATTTTGTGCATGAAATGAGTCTTCCTTTCAGTGTATGAGCTTAAAGCAAGCTCAAATCCTATGACAAAGTGTAATTAACACTGATATTTGTGTTAAATTTGCAGTAGAGCTTGAAAAAGTACCTTGTGATGGAATTTCATCTTTAACACTTTATAATCTTACACTTGCTTCTTGTCTTTTTGTGGGTTCAAGAGCCCGTTGACTTGTGAAGAATTTGCTGCCTTCTTATGAGCTTGCTGACTTGTTCTCTTGTGAAATTTCTTGCACATCTGAATATTGTGGAAGAAACAATAAAACTACACCATGAGGAAAACTAAAGGTCTTTATTTAAAATCTGGCATTTGTATTAATATATGATTTTATACTTTGTGATATTTTTCATACATTTCCTCAGTAGTGATATTTGGTAAATCAGTTCAGTGGTGTTTTGCTAGTTCATAAATTTTACCCAGTATTTACAGGAGTATTTACGCAGCATCTGAATATTTCTACCCAGCAATGTCTGTTTCTCTAGAAAAGATTTAAACACAGTTGAGAATTTCAGCTTCTGTTGAGTTTCCTTTTTAATTTCCGTTCATAGACATATATGTGACTTCCAGTTCGACCTTCTGGCAAGTGAGTGTGGAAGAACACAGCAGTTCTCTCATAGCTGCTTGAAATTAGGAAAGCACTTATTTCCTAGAAGTAAATAAACGTTTAAATAAATAAAGGCTACATTTTGCTGAGCACTGTTTCAAGAATTTTAGAATGACCTCATTTGCGTCTCTACCACTTTTTTCTTAATAAAACAATATAGTTCCTTAATAAAAGAATTAACTTGTTAAGTAACATATTTATCTTGATAGTTATAGAACTGGGACGGATTTTGACCAGGGAAAAGACGAATTACAAATTATGGGGGATGGTGGGGTGCCTGCATGGCTCAGTTGATTGAATGTCATGATCTCACGGTTTGAGTTCGAGCCCCTCATCAGCTTGCTGCTGTCAGTGCAAAGCCCACTTCACATCCTTTGTCCCCCTCTGTTTGCCCCTCCTCTGCTCATGCTCTCTCAAAAATAAGTAAAACATTTAAAAAAATATATGGGTGTTGGAAGGGACCTTAAAAAAGTTATGTTGTCTGTTTACTTGAGTGCTAAACTTGAGGCGAAATATAAATAGTAAGTTTCCCCTTTTTTCGTGTTTCCTTACCTCCTCTAAAATGCTGAAGATGATCAAGTGAGTAGGCAGTGTCGAATCATTGTGAAACTCTCTATAAAGCCAGTTTAAGGGATTTAGATAAAATATATCTGCTTCATCAAGATACTGACTTTTTCCAGTCAGGTCTGGGGGACATTGGAGAAATCTCATTGGAAGTGGGTAGTGGACATGGCTATAAAGAGAAAGTTAAGTTAAAAGTTACAAGAAGTAATAAAAATTTTTTTTTCAAAGTACTCTTAAAATCCATCATGTTCACATAAGAAAATGTGAAATCTGAATCTTAAATGGGTTCCAATTGAGGTGAAGAAGCAAGCCTTTAGTGTAGTTTTCTCAGAGATGGACAATATGATTCTTACACCATGTTGCTTGTTGCCGCAGCAGCATAACCATCAAGTCCAAACTAAAGCATGAAACGTCACTTCAAGGTGGGATAGTAAGTAGTGTGGGAGACTCCATCTTCTGTAACAGTATGCTCTTGCAAGAATGGAAGGGGCCTTTGGGACCAGGTAGGTTACTTGTTAATAAGAGTAATTCCCCATAGGCTTAATTGGCAAGGTAGAAAATTTCATGAACCACAAAGGATTCTCGCTTTCTTCCCTTTCTGCTCTGAAAGGGGATGGATCACATCCTTTAAATAAGTTTTTTCCTGTGTGGTTTTTGTTTTTTGTTTGTTTTAGATTTATTTAAATAAGCTTTAGTAACCAAGCAACATATGTTCACTGATTAAAATCCAAATAAGTAATGGTTTTATTGTGGCATAGAAAGACTAGAGTGCTTGTAAAAATGGATTGATGAATTAGGACAACTTAAGCCAGTTGCTTGCACTATGCAAAAGCCATGTTTATAACTTAGCCTCAGGAAAAATAACTATGTGATAGAGCTTTTTGTTATCTATGAAATGCATACAAGTAAATTTACACAAGACCTAACACTTCATGGACTTTTATAATTTAGGAGATGAAAATCTTGCTTCAGGGAGAAAATAGAAACACCTGAGAAAAAGTTGCCAGCCTTCTACTCCAAAGTAGGCATTAGACATTTTTTGCTCCATTGTGCAGTTTGAAAAATGTAAGATAAGAACTTGGTGAACTATTCAAAGCCTAAGACATCAACTGCTACAACCATGTATGAAAAGCACTTGGTGCCTTTAGAATTCCTGTTGTCTGCAGCATTACTGCTATCATGAGCATGGAGAGACAGTGAATGTCCCACTCTCAGCTCTGGTCTTTTTTATATAGTAGGTGAGCCTCAAGTTGAAGGGATACTTGGGGTCTTAAATCAAACTGGTGGCTTTTGCTAGCCAATCCCAACTTTCCAAATTGTGTATCAATGATCCGGCATTGATGATTCAGTTAAGCAGAGTATTGCAAAAGTGTTAAGTTACCTTAAAATGATATCAACTTTGACATTTAGTTGACTATGCACATGGAAAATTAACTTGAGATTGTTTAAAGCCAGGTTAAGTAGGTGTATAACTTTTTAAAACAAAGCAGTTTACTCTTGTACCATTATTGGGCATTTGGTAATGAATGCAGCTTAGAACAGAAGCATAGGACCAAATGGATATTTTTTTAAACTGTCCTGCAAAATTAAGGCAATTTTAGTGTTATATTTCTCAGAAACACTTAATTCAAGCATTAGGATATCATCTAACTGAATTAACTAATTTTTATAGGTGAGACAACTGATATGAAAAGAGATCACTTGATCAGTGGTCAGTTAATTTAAACTCAGGAATCTGAGGAATTTAAGTAGTCAGTTTCATTTTCTTAATAGCATATAGTGGAACAATTTGTATTACCTATAATAAGGAGTAGAGTGGCAAGGCATCATTATAAACACTGAGGCTGAAGATATATTGGGATTATTGTAACAGAGTTCTTGAATATGAGTCATGACATCAAGAGTACCTCGTTGATGAACTAAACCAGTATAGAAGGCGAGGAGCATATTTGATAAAAACAGGAAACTGAGTGCTGGTTTCTTCCACGTTTTGAGGTGGTTTAGTGAGTACCCTGTATGAAGATAGACATGTTGAACCATAATACTGGCACTCTTGTTTTAGGATAGCTAAGCAAATGTTAACTGCAGATACGTTTGTAATCTTTAATGGAAGTAGCACAAACTGTAATGCTGTCATAGACAAACAAGAAATAAGCAATAGGTGATCTTTATAATTTCTCTAAACCATTCACTATCATTGCCCTCTGGTCTTGACCTTTTTCTAGAAAAAATGATAGTGGAAAAAGTATGGCTAGGGAGTCCAACAGACCCAGATTTGAATTCTAACTCTGGCACAAGTTGCTTTCCTTTGCTGAGCATTAGGTTTCCCATCTGCAAATGGGATAACAGTAACTTTTCCAAGTATTAGAAAAATGTATGTCCTGTGCTTGTCATGGTACATAGTAGTTTGTTTACCTATCTCTTCTCTTTCATCTCCCAAGCACTAGCATTGGATTGCATACATATAGTCTCAGTAATTCTGGATGAAGATCAGCAGAGTATCCTCTTAGAAAAATAAACCACTGGAGAGATTTTCAGTAGTTCCTATATGTTTGGTGGCATGGATGGATATCGTTTTCTGAAAGAACTATGTCTTCTTTTGCTACAATGTTGGGCAACTTGGAGATGCTGAACACTTTTTCCATTTGTAAAATAACTCTTGCATGTGGCAAAAAACCCCAAGCAGAACAGAATAAATGAAAAGTAAAAGTCCCCTGTCCTCCTCCTATAGTCCTGCTCCCCAGTAATAATCATTGATAATGAGCACATTAGGATCTGATGAAAATACCATAAAAGAACAGGCCTTTCCACTGGGAAAGAAAAAGCTTTCTTGCCATTTTGTTCATTCTCCATCCACATGTACTGTCTCCTGGAATTAGATCATTGTTCTTTTGGAATTTGGGTACCCAGAATCTAGTCTGTGGCTTGCCTGAAATTTTAGCACTAATTCCCACTGGGGCCAAGGCACTGTTTTCCATGATTATCACCTAATTGACTGTTATCAGCTGTTTTAGCTTGGCTCAATCACTAAAAACAATTGAACATGAATAAAATTAATTTTGAACTATTCCCATTTAAGGACATTAACATAAGGTTGGCCTAGGAGGGATTGTTTCAAAAACAGGAGTAGGGGCGCCTGGGTGGCGCAGTCAGTTAAGCGTCCGACTTCAGCCAGGTCACGATCTCGCGGTCCGTGAGTTCCAGCCCCGCGTCGGGCTCTGGGCTGATGGCTCAGAGCCTGGAGCCTGTTTCCGATTCTGTGTCTCCCTCTCTCTCTGCCCCTCCCCCGTTCATGCTCTGTCTCTCTCTGTACCAAAAATAAATAAACGTTGAAAAAAAAAATTAAAAAAAAAAAAAGAATAAAAAAAAAAAACAGGAGTAAATTAAGATCTGTATTTCACTTGAATCACATCTAGTACTTGACACTAACTGAAGACACTCATTCTTTCAAGTTACCATTGTTGCAGATTAAGAAAACTGTTAACATTCAGTTTAGGAAAAACTGAAGATACCTTTCATTGTACACTTAAATGTTAATTAGATACGGGGCCTTAACAGCTTTTCTTTTATCTGTATTCGTTGCTTTGAAGATTATAGATAACATAATGCATATAAACAATATAATTGAAAATACAGCTATTGAAAATAATAATGAAAATAACTTCATCTATTCCAAGACATTTGATACCTGCCACTTACTTTGATAGCTGAATCAAATTTGTGCAAGAAATCTTAGATACCCAATTTTGTTCCTTGAGGAAATGTTTTAGATAACATTACCTGTAGTTCATTCTATTCATCAGTTGGAGTATCACACATCCCTCTCACCTAGTGCCTCAGATTACAAAAAGCTATCAAGTCTATCCTGGCAAGGTACTTTAGAAGACAGCTTGCCCTCAGGAATATTCAAATAAAGTATAACTTGGGCATCTGGGAAGTGGTACACTAGTTAACAATTTGTTCATTCACTAAATGTTCCTTAAAGTTTTTCAGAAACTGGCATTAGGGAGACAATGTTATGAGTGACTGATACAAAACTGGAGTACATGGTGGTGAATGTTGTAAAAATGGCATTTGAGGTAGAATGCTGGAAGAAAATGTGCTTTATTTCCAGCTTCAGTAAGGAGAGGAGTCTTAAGTTAGGTAATGCTTCTATTTCTTTGTGGTGATTTTAGGATGGATTCTTTCAGAGAGAACTCAGTCTCCATATTATTTGTAGAAATAATACACAGAAAATGCTGGGAAGAGAAGGAAAGAACGAACAGTTGAACAGACTTGAATTTGAATACTGAGGGTTTTCAAATTGACATTGAACATTTCCAAGGGGATTTCTGAAACTGGAGTTGTTAAAGGGAGAGTTGGAAATATAGTATAGCTACAGGTGCTAGTCTGTGCCACAGGAGAAGCTTAGGATCCATGGTTTTCTTACAGGGAAGTAAGTACTATGGTTTCTTCACCATTTTAAAGAGGCAGTTAACAAGATCCTAGTAACTGCTGCCCAGTAAGTTTACATAATTGTATGTACAAATAATATGGAGATGTGGCTCTCATTGAAAGAATCCACCCTAAAATGAACTAGCTTCTGAAAGGAATAATCCTCACAATGTAATGTAAGCATTACCTAACCTGAAATGTGAGACCTCTCTCCCAATTACTGAAGATTCTGGGAGCTTTCTATCTGTTCTATAAACCACTTACAGAAATCTGTCAGCCTGTCATGTAATTTCTATGAGAATAAAGATGTGGTAAGAACCCAGTGACTACTTGTCAGGATACAGATTCCTTCACTTCACATACAGTAGTCCTCCCTTCTCTGCGGGGGATACATTCCAGGACCCCCACTGGATGCCTAAAACTGCTGATAGTTGAGAACCCTATACTCTTCCTATACCTACATACCTATGATGATGTTTAACGTACAAATTAGGCATGGTAAAAAGTTAACAATAACTAATAGTAAACAATTATAACAGTATGCTATAATAAAAGTTGTATGAACGTGGTCTCAAAATTTATTGTACTGTAGCCATCCTCTTTGTGATGATGTGAGATGATAAAATGCCTATGTGATGAGATGAAGTCTGGTGAATGACACAGGCATTGTGACGTAGCATTAGGCTACTACTGACCTCAGGATGGTCAGAAAGGAGATCATGTACTTCTGAACCACAGTTTACTGCAGGTAACTGATATTGTGGAAAGTGAGCCATGAATAGGGGCAGGCCTACCATAAATTCTAACTCAGTGCTAAATAACATCCCAGAATATTTAATTTTCTTCTGTTACCTATGCCAACAAAGGTACATAAAAAAGGGTATACAGGAAGTTTTTGTAAGAATTTATAAGAAAGTGAAAATTCTCTCTGGGAAATGGGGCTAGATTATTCAGAGGGTGACAACTATAGGGTTTTGTCTTTTTGTACCATGAGTATATTTTTATAATACACACACTGGTTTCTTATCCAATCACTATCAGACTATTGTTAAACCATTATGTCCCAGTTGACCACTCTCCAGGATAAAATCTAAAAACTTGAATATGCGAAGAAGGCCCTGCATGAGTTGGTTCCTTTTTTACTCAGCCGTATCTTCTAATCATCACATGATTTATCTTGATATACACAATTACTTTTTAAGTTTTGGATACTTCATGTTACAATCTGTATTAAGCAGTAACTGATGAGTTCCTTCTTCCCAAGGTAAGGTTCATAGTAATGGAGAGGATGAAAAAGTAAGGGGCTGTATATTCCTGATCCCATCAAACACATCCTGGTTTTGGCAAGTTGTAATAGAAAACCCTATCTAAAAGCCCAAGAAAAAGATCTCCACCAGGTTCTACCAACCAGAGGTGTTTCTCTGTGTTGAACTTTTCATTTTGAAATACTCTAGGAAAGCTGTTAGGTTAACTTAAATTCAGTGTTTACATGAGAAAAAGGGTGGTTTAATTCTGTAATGTAACATACAGGAGAATGGGCCTGGGGAAGAGAGGCTTTATTTTTATTTGAAAGGAGACTTTATTAAGAATAAGAGTAATAAGAATATTGGGCACAGAGGGTGGTATCAGGAAGAATTTTGTTTTCCTACTTTGCTGAGGAAATAAAGCTATTTTCATCTTCATAGCGAGAAGTCCTAAATAATGCCAAAAAACAAAGATGTTTAAAGGCATTATGAGCATTTTATTTAAAGAGATGAATATCAAACCACCTAAAGGAGTTTAAGTGATTCTGAGAAGGGGAACTGGGAGGGTGGGAAGGGAACCACTGTTTTTTAAAACAAACTTAGGGAATGGCTTTTGAAACATCAGGCATGTGCAATTTTGACAAAAATAGTATATGGAGAAACAAAGTGGCCTAATCAGAGACCAGCAAGTTTGCATTGGCCACTTTGGTAGAAACAAATTAAGCAGATACCCAATGTAGAATTAGTAGCAGGTGTTAGGAACCTCATCAGCACAAATGACAGAGGTTCAACTAAAAATTTCAATGTTACTAGACCAATGGCACCTGTCTTACAGATGAGGAAACTGATGCACAAGGTTAGATCACTAAGGATAAGAGCCAAATATAGAAGATATGTTTTCCAGAGTTAGGTCCTATTTTGAACAGTACTCAGGGAAATTCAAATTAGGCAAGAGAAATTATTGGAGATTGAAAAAATGGCTGGAGTTTTTCCTCTTCATGTGTCCAGTCCCTACCTGAGCCTGAAGTTTATCTCTCCTCTCGAATCTGGCCTGGCTTTGCGACTTGCTTTGACCAAAAGAATGTGGTGGAATGGACAGTGTACCAACTACAGACATAATAAGTGAAGTTTTAAGCCACTAAAAGGTGGCTGTTACATAGCAATTGATGATAGAGTTGTGTCTATATAAAAATCAGGTTAAAAGAGGTCACAAAAGAACAAAAACTGAGATTTGAGATATAATAAAACTCAAAATTTCATGACACAGACTGGACCATTTAAAACAAAGAGAACTACTGCCTGCTACTGTTCCTGAACATCCAAAGATTAATGTCTGTTGGTTCACTACAGACTCTTAGTGGGAATACAAGTCTCCTAGGAATTAGAATCTTTAGGTCTAATTCAAGGACTGTAGATACATGTGCCCACAGGAAAAGATCACATTCTCTGAGAAGATGAGGGGTTTTGCTAGTTCCTGGTCCTTTAGGGATCCTTCTGAGTGGACACAGGATGGCACAAAGGCTGATTATCATTCATTAGAAGGGGATCTCTTCAGCCCTCATCAGCATTTTATCTCAATCTCTGGGACTGGAAATGTCACCAGGAACCTGCCATTTAAACAGTTCATTGTTTTGGACTGGGAATGAGGATTCACACAACTCAGTCTTTCTCTAAAACATTCTCTAAAGACAGAAGGCACAGAAGTGGAATGCTGGAAAAACTCAAATTATACAAATGGAATGAAACCAAATTCCTAAATTAACCAAACAACAACACCACACACAAATATTTGTCCTCCAGTATGGCAATATGCCTGGGCAAAAACCAAACAATTTATAACTTTAACTCCAATTCACATCATTGTAAAGCAAAAATTTGAATAGTGGTTCATAAACAGATTTGCTCTGGTGAATGGCCCCAGTATTCTTAAGACTTACCAAATATCTGTTCTGTTTGATGCCTATATTTTTGTGCCTGCATTTTTATATGACGTAAGACTGTAGAGACACAAATGACCTTTGGTTTCAGTACTTCAGATGTATCAAATATTTAGATTGTGTGTGTGTGTGTGTGTGTGTGTGTCTATCAACTGAAGACAGTACATCTGAGATCTGTAGATGATGTATACTTGGTCAAAGGTGGCTGCTTAACCTTGGGTGGTTTGCTGTTTTTTGGTTTTGTTTTGTTTTGTTTTTTAAGTAAAAAGTTTGATGCCATTGACTACCTAGTTTTTCCCAGCCTCCAGTCTCAGTTGATTACTTCTTCCCTCCCTAGTTCAGTGATTTTTTTTTTTTAGTGATTATTTGAAAGAAGCCAACAGTCATTTATTCTGAATTAAACTTGCAGTTAGTAGTTTCAATTTCAGTTTTTCCAAACCAACCAATGTAAAAATTCACATTTTCCAGAGTTGAGGAATAGAAGACTTTGTACAAGTCATATGTAAAAAAAAAAAATTACTGCAAAGACCTAGTGGAAAAATGGAGAAAAGGTCAAAAATAAAATCAGAGGTATGCATCACTTTAAAAATTGCATAGGCATTAGAGTGAGTCTTAAAGGGGTAGATGTGTATAAAGAAACATTAAAAAGTAGTTTCAACAGCTATAAATATATTTTTCATTTATGGAATGAAGAATTTCATAGTCTAATCATAAACTTAAAATGCTAAATAGACCTATTCCATTACTTTATAGGGAAAGATTTCTAACAGCCAGAAATATTACCACCCAAAGGCTTTGGATATTAAATCCTGTTTTTATTTCACATTACAGGACACAGGAAAAAGTAGGCTGCAAAAGGAATACTGCAGTAATATAATTTGTAATTAGGAATTTCTCATTTAGCTTAGTTAAAAACTATTTTCGTGTTTTATGGAAAATTTATTGTCTTAACTATTTCTATATAAATACAACTTTTTCTATATTAAATAAAAATACTTACCACAGAACACCATGCAAAATGGTAAAACTGGATAGATAAACCTGAATTCTTTGTGGCTCAACATGCTATAATAAAAACAGATATTAAGAGAAAATAGTGTTTTCTCATATTACATGACAGTTTGAGAAATAAATATATTTAAAATGAAATATAGTTAACATCTGTTTCTAAATACTGAGACTGAATTTCATGCTTCAGGAAGCAGTCTCTTTTTTAGTTATGAGATGATGTGTTAAAAGTAATCCTAACATTTGATGTCAATGTGAAATTCTAAAGTACCATTACATTCTAAAAAAGATTTCTATTACCAATCCAACTAAGTCCTATTACTCAAATTTGGAATAAAGATATATACATTTTCATTGAAAAATATAATTTCTCTGGTCCTTCAGTACTTAAAATTTTGGTAGTTTCAGTTTTTAGAAGCAAATAAAATGTTTTCAACTTCTTAAAAATTGATTGTAATCCTTGACAAGTGAACTAAAGATATCAGAAGTATTCATTCTGAGCATCAGCATAATTATTATCTTTTCTGTCTGCTAAATAATATCACTAACGAATCATAAGAGTTAATACATCTCCAGAAGACAAACAGTTTACTTTTTGAAGAATTTAGTTAATTTCTTGGTAGCATTAAAAAAGTCTAATTATTTGCACAAATAGAATCTTACCTGTAAACTAGCAGTGTCCACAGTATAGTTACCAAAAGTATTCGGTACCTCTTTGGGGCCAGAAAGCAGCCATGAATAAAGAATGGTAAGTGAGTACCCAAAACAGCTGGAAATCCTTGACTGAAGTACCAATGCCATGGATGAGAACCATAAAACGTTCCCAAATTCTGTAGCACGTTAAATTTCAAAAAATTATATTGAACCAGGGTCCACTGGGATAGTTGATGGAAAAAGAAATAGGATTGTATTAGTGCCAGGTATGAATCTTTGGCATTAGAGAATTTGGCAGAATCTTGACATTAAATCAGGAATGAAGTTAAAAAAAAAAAGATGATAGTTTATATTAATAATTTTGACTAATGACCACATGAAATCATTCTTTATTCATTTTTTTAAATTCCAAGTTTTAATGTGTTCTTTTGATTTATAAGCTAGTTTCTGCAGTTTAAGAAAGCATGATTAAATGTTGATGTGTATTTTGATAAGTTTTACATGCAATAATAGATAAAGATCTTCAAAAATAGTTTTTATATGAGTATGTGTGTTACTGATATTCAAAACTTTAGTACCTTATGATATCACACATTATTAAGATAAAGCTTTGAAAACATTACCATTTGAATTAAAGCACAAAGAAGATAGTAACATCAACAACAGCAGTTAACAGTAAGTGGTCATTTCTCCCAGGCACTGTTGTAAGTAAGTAAGTCTTTACATGCAGTATCTCATTTAACTCTTCAGCCTTATGAGACAGATACCACAGTTATTTCCAGATAGGGAAGGTACATAATATGGCAAGAAAGGTACATAACTTATCCAAGGTCACATAGGTAATAATGAGGGCACTAGCTTTCAAACTGTGACCGTTTGATTCCAGAGCCCCTAAGTGACTTAAAATCAGGGAACTTAAAACAACCAAAGGCCATTACCAACAGTCATGACATTAAAATGTCAAACAAAGGGGCGCCTGGGTGGCGCAGTCGGTTAAGCGTCCGACTTCAGCCAGGTCACGATCTCGCGGTCCGTGAGTTCGAGCCCCGCGTCGGGCTCTGGGCTGATGGCTCAGAGCCTGGAGCCTGTTTCCGATTCTGTGTCTCCCTCTCTCTCTGCCCCTCCCCCGTTCATGCTCTGTCTCTCTCTGTCCCAAAAATAAATAAACGTTGAAAAAAAAAAAATTTAAAAAAATAAAATGTCAAACAAAATGCTTGAAGAATAGAGAGTATTTGGATTAATTTGGAATTCTGAATGATTAACTTGGGGTCAATTAAAATCATTTAAAAAGTTAACCTTTATTGTTAACAAACCTGACTTAATTGTACAAACTTGACAAAAATGTCATAAAATCGACTCCTTTTAACTTCAACTAGGAATACAAAATTATGTTTTATAGAAAGCACAGCAAATTGAATGAAGGGTATATGCCAATAGCTTTTTTTTTTTAATGTATCCCATAAAATTTTAAAAAAGTGATTTGCCTGTGTTCCCAAATATTCACAGATTAAGAAGTCAGGTTGAGTTTTTAGTGTAATAAATGGTTAAATTAAAAATAGCTGTTAGTTTAATATGTTTTTACTTACTTGACCAAAAAAAACCCGATCAATTATCAGAGACAAACTTAAAGTGATAAATCTGAAAAACAAAACAGAAGAGTGATTAATATTCTGAACCTACTGAAAATCCAATGTTGGCATATGGCTTCGCAAATGCTTGGCATCAAAAGTCACTTTAAAAATGCTTTACAATTTTGCCAACTGAATGTGGATTTATACATGTTGAAAGATCTTCCACTGACAGTGGCTGTATTTAAGGAAAGTTTCTAAATTAATAAACACTGTATTATCTATTGCTGTACAAAATTACCCCACAACCTGGCAACTTAAAACTATGAACATTTATTATCTTACAGTATTGTGGGTCAAGAATCCAAGTGGAGCTTAGCTGGTGTCTCTGAGTCAGAGTCTTTCATGAACTGTCAAAATGTTGGCTGGGGCTACAGTTTCATCTGAAAGCTTCACTGGTCCTGGTGGGGAAATTTGCTTCCACACTCTCTCACATGGCTGTCGAGATCAGGGATCAGTCTCCCACATGTGACCTTTTTCTTAAGACTACCTCCTGATATGGAGATCGGCACCTCAGGGTGAGCCAGCCAAGACAGAGTAAGGTGGGCACCAACCTGGATGCCACAGTCCTTTTATAACCCAATGTTGGAAGTGTCATCCCTTCTGCCACATTTCTACTTGTCAGAATGGAGTCAAAATGTCCAGCACATGCTCAAAGGAAGGGAATTACACAACTACATGAATATCAAGGGCATGGGATCAATGGGGGCCATCTCAGAGGCTGCCTACCATAAACATATACACAGAAAAGTACACTATGAATATAAGCTTTCATGAATCATCACTATATTAACACAGCTGTGTAACTGTCATATAGATTACAGGATATGGAGCATTAGAAGCACTTCGAAAGGCTTCTTCATCTTTCCAACCAATCTCCACTCTCTTCCCAAGGGTAACCACTATCCTGACTTCTGATAGTGTAGATGTTTTGCCTTTTATTGAGTTTTACAAAAATGAAATCACACTATATGTACTATGTCCAGTTTCCTTCGATCATTATGTTTATGAGATTAAGCCACAGTTTTTTGTATATTTCAGTAGCTCATTCATTTACAATACTATATAGTATTCCACTGAATACGAATAACATACCACAATGTATGTATTCTGTTGATGAACACTATGCTTCCCTTTTTAACTATTATGAACAGTGCTATGAATGTTCTTTTATGCAACTTTTGTTTCCCATATACATTTCTGCTGAGTATATACTTAGGATTGAAATTACTGGACCCTAGGGTTTAGGTGCAATCAGCCTTAATAAATTCTTACAGTTTTCCAAAGCGGTTGTATCAATTTATATTCCCACAGGAATATGTAAGGGCTCTGTATCTTTTTAGACCATTTGGGTAGATGTACACTAGCATGTCATGATGGTTTTAATTTACATTTCTTTGATGACTAATGAGGTGAGTATCTTTATACTTCTTGGCCACTTAAATTTTATCTTTTGAAGTTCAGGTCTTTTAATCAATTTTCTATTGCTACCTTGCAGATTTTTACAAGTTCTGTATATAATTGATTGGAATTTTTTTCTTGGTGATGTTTTTTGTATTGCATATATCTTCTGGTCTGTGGCTTGCTTTTTCACTCTCAGTGGTGAATCTGATGAACAAAAGTCTTAAATATTAATGTATTCAAATGTATTTATCTTCTCCTTTATAGTTAATACTTAACTATATTCTATTTAGGAAATCTTTGCCTGCCTCAAGTTCATGGAGATATTCTATCATATCCTGAAGAAGTGCCACTCTCTTACCTTTACGTTAAGATCTATAATTCTTTTGGATATTTATTCATTCATTTATTTGCTTATGGGAAGAGGAGTTAAAGTTAATTTTTTCCCAAATGGATATCCAGCTAATTATATATTTATTGAAAAAAATTATCCTTTCTCTACTGCCTTATCACTGTTGTTATAAATGAGCGACTATATGTCTGGGCCTGTTGCTGGACTATTGTGTGCAACCAGTCTATTTGTTTTACCTTGCAATAATTCTAAGTTATTTTAATTACTATAACTTTGTAATAAGTCTTAATATCTATTAGTGTAAGTCTTCCAACATTTTTTTTCTATGATTCTTTTAGCTAATATTGGTATTTTGCATTCCACTGAAAAATTTAAAATCAGCTTTATCGATTCATACACATACACACCCCATACTGGGCTTTAGTTGGAATTGCACTTAATATATAGATCACAATTTGGAGAGAACTGATATCTTTAAAATATTGAGTCTTCTGTCCATGAAGATAGTATATATACTCTTCCATTTATTTAGGTCTTCATTAGTTTCTCCCCAAGTTTTATAACTTCCTGTGTAGAGTTCTTGTACACCTTTCATTATTTTATTCATAGAAATCTGATGTTTTTTGATGCCACTGTAAATTATAGTTTTCCTTTTTTTATTTTGACATAATTCTGAGTGAGAAAAGTTACAAGAATAGTATAAAGAATTCCCATATATACTTCACCTAGATTCCCCAAAAGTTAACATTTTACATATTTGCTTTATCTTTTTCTTTCCTCTCTTTAAATATGCATTTTTTCCTGAACTGTTTAATAAGTTGCAGACATCATTCGCCTTCATCTCTATACTTTTAGTGGTATTTCCTAAAAATAAGAAAATTCTCTTACATAAACCACAAATAATGAGAACCAAGAAATTAATATTAAATTTTTATGGCTATCTAATTTACACTTTGTTCAGGTTCTGCCAATTGGCCCAATAGTGTCCTTTATACAAAGAAAAAGAAAACCCTGATTATTTTTTGTATTCACTTGTTGTATGTCTGTAGTCTCCTTTAATCTAGAATATTTACTTAATCTTTCCTTATCTTTCATGACTGGCATATTTGAAGAATACAAGTCAGTTTATTTTCTAAAATGTATGTCAATTTGGGTTTGCCTGATGCTTTCTCATGATTAGATTCAGGCTATGCATTATGGCAGTAATACCACAGAAGGGTCAAGGTGTTTTCTCTGCTTCTAATCAGGAGTTTCATGATACTGACCTCTCCAATTACTGGCAATGTTAACTTTGATCACTTCCAAAAAATTTATTTATTTATTTACTTAAGATTTTTTATTTTTAAGTAATCTCTGCACCCAGTGTGGGGCTCAAACCCACAACCCTGTGATCAAGAATTGCATGTTCTACCGATTGAGCCAGCCTTGGGCCCCTTAACTTTGATCACTTGATTAAGGAAGTATCTGTCAAGTTTCTCTACTGTAAAATTATCTTTTGTAATTAATACATATTTTATAGCAAGATACATTGAGACTACCCACTAGTTTTAGTATACAAATGGCAATCAGTATTCATATATTGACCTTGTATCCAGTGAGCATGCTGAATTTATTTACTAATTGTTTAGATTCTTTTGGATTTCCTACATACAGTCATGCCATATAGTTTTACTTCTTTTTTTCCAAGTATTTGTTTTTCTTGCCTTACAGCACTAGCTAGTACATATACTGTTAAACAGCAATGGAAATAATGAGCATACATGTATTGTCTCCAGTCTCCGGAAAAAAGGATTTCAGTGCTTCAAGACTTAGTGTGATTTTGCTGTAACATTTTATAGAAATCTTTGTCATGTTAATGAAGACCCCTTGTATTACACATTTTCTAATGGTTCTTCCCTTCTCTCCCATCATGAATAGGCTTTTAATTTTATCATATGGCTTTTCTGTGCCTACTAAGATAGTCAGATGAATTTTTTCCTTTATTCTGTTAATGTCATGACTCATACTGATTGATTTTCAAATACTAAGCCTACTTCACATTCTTGGGCTAAAACCAATCTTGGTTATGTATTCATTCTCCTTTTTAATATATCAGTAGATTCAATTTGGTAAGATTTGTTTAGATTTTTGCATTCATAGTCATGAGAGAGATTGATTTATAATTGACTTTTCTTGCAAGGTTCCTTGTCAGATTTGGGGATCAAGGGTATGGGATCTTCATTAAAGGAGTTGGGAATTTTTTTTTCTTCTATTCTGTGGAATATTTTGTGTGGATTAATGTTTTTTCTTCCTTAAATATATGGTAGCATTCACCAGTTAAGCCATCTGAGCCTGGCATTTCTTTAAGTTCTTAATTGCAAATTCACTTTATTATATATAGTACTATTCATATTTACTATTTTCTCTTTTGCCAGTTTTGGTAAGTTGTTTTTTCCTAGGAATTCATCTATTTTATTTAAGTTGTCAAATTTATTAGCAAAAAGTTGTTCATATTATCCTTTTATCTCCTTAATGTCTACATGATCTATAATGATGTCCCATACTATGTTTTGTCTTGCTAATTGTTGGTGAGACAATGTGGCAGCTGAAAGACAACTGAATTATGTTTGATTTTACAGAATGAATGACAAAATGATGTCCCAAATTCTCAAGGTCATGTAAAAGGCAAAAAGAAGTAGGTCCATACATATTAGAAATTTTCCCAAGACTAAAGCAAGATTTTTCTCCATATTTAGAGATACTATTCTTGTCTGGATATGCAACTGTTTTTTTGTTTGTTTGTTTGTTTGCTTGTTTTTTCTTTTTTTCAAAATAAAAAGCCCAAGGTGTAGAGGTTTTTGGTTCTAGTCCCAGTTCTGATCCTGATCAGCCAAAAGAGCTTGCAGGTATCATTTTCTTCCCTGAAACTCCACTGCCTCATCTACAAAGTGGGAGTGTTTAGATTAGATGAATTTTGTGTTGTTTTTTTTTTTTTTAAAGTGAACTCTACCCCCAATGTGGGGCTTGAACTCATGACCCTAAGATCAAATTTCATGCTCTACCAACAGAGCCTGCCAGGCACGCTACAACTGGTTATTTTGAAAGGATGCATGAGGCGCTTGGGTGGCTCAGTTGGTTTAGTGTCTGACTCTTGATATTGGCTTAGGTCATAATCTCATAGTTTGTGAGTTTGAGCCCCATGTCAGGCTCTGCGATGACAGAGTGGAGCCTGGTTGGGATTCTCTCTGTCTCCCTCTCTCTCAAAATAAATCTTAAAAAAACATTAAAAAAAATAAAGTGTCCTTAATACATAAAAGGCTGTTGGCTAGGGCCAAACTCTATATACCAATACTTGAGAGTGTAAGACTAATTAGGACTGTGAATCATATTTGTCATGCACTGTACAATTTCAAAGTATTTTCATATACATTATCTCATTTGTTCTTTCCTATATTTCCCTTCAAAATAAACAAGTATTTGATCTATATGAATAGGCTCCTTCAGGCCTTTACAACTTGAAGCATGCTGATTCCCTAGACCTGGCAAACTCATGTTCATGTTTGATGTTACTTAAAACTTCCCCTACTTTATAAATGTTTCCCTATATAATGTTTCCCCTTCAAGCAGAATTAGGCTTTTTATTATCTTTTTTCCTATAACATTTTTGTTATATAACTACTTAGAACACTTTATATTGCTGGTCAAGAATTATTGTTATATCTCTTTCCCCCCCACCAATTTTGACCTTGGGAGCAGACACTGCATCTTCCTCACTTTTGAATCATCAAATGCTTGATACAAAACATCAATACTTGTTGAATGAATAAACTATACATCGTATTGCTGATGAGAGAAAAAAGGCTTTTCATCTCCCTGTGTAAAAGCCTACATGATCTGAGCCTCTGCTGTCTCTCTGACCTTATTATCATGTTCTTCCAAACTCACTTTCCTTTAGCTCAGTCTCATTGCTGTTCCTCAAAAATGCCAAATACACCCTTATGTCAAGGTCTTTGCACTTGCTGGTCTCTGCCTGTAATATTCTTTCCTTATCTAATTATCTCAATTCCTTTAGGTTTTGGCTCCAATGTCACCTTATCATGGTGGTCTTCCCCATTTACCCTATAAAAAATAACTGCTTCCCTCCTACACTAGCATTCTATGCTTATCTCTTGTTATTTTTCCCTATAGCATGTATTATCAATTGACAAATATATATTACTCATGTTTTTAATGGTCTTCTCCCACTACAATATAAATTTCATAAAGGCAGGGACTTTGTTAAGTTGCTATATCTCTGGAACCTGGGACAGTACCTGGCACATACTAGGATTAAACAAATATTTACTGAATGAATATAATACATTAAAAACAATGTTAATCTGAGAAATGACAGCAGTGGCAACTTGGCTTCCAGATGATTTAGCCCTTTTTGACTCCTACCCAAAAATAGACAGAGTGAATACTAGTATATTAAAAAAATTACTGTCATAAGAGTCAGAATGCATGCAGCCCTTTCAATAAATAATTGTTTTGGATACTCTACTAGATACTTGGGATACGTATGATCCTAGGAGCTCAAAATTAGAAGAAACGGGTTGTTTTTTTGCACAGGGGCCATACTAATCTTCTTTGTATTGTTCCAATTTTAGTATAAACTTTTTTGTTTTTACTGTTTATTTTTGAGAAAGAGAGAGGGAGAGAGAGAGACAGAGTGCGAGTGGGGGAGGGGCAGACAGAGACAGAGACAGAGAATCCAAAGCAGGCTCCAGGCTCTGAGCTGGCAGCACAGAGCCTGACTGTGAGATCATGCACTGAGCCGAAGTTGGATGCTTAACTGACTGAGCCACCCAGGTGCCCCCCTAACTTTAGTATATATGCTGGTGAACTGAGCACAGAAGACATGGGTTTCAATCCCAGTTCTATCACAGCTACCAACCAATGACTCTAGCTAACTCATTTTAATTTTGTCTGTTTCCTCTACTACAAACTAAAAATACCTACATTGTCTAGATCCAAGAATTGTGATCATGAAATAATACTTAAATACACATTATAAATTATAAAGCCTTACACAAATATAAAAGAATCACGTATTTCTAAAATGTATTTAAGAAACATTTAGGAAATGAAGTATAAAAAGTTCTAAATTAGAAAAATTGCAAAGAATCCCACTGAAGCAAATTAATTACTATTAACCATAATCATAAATATAAAAATATAAAATATAAATTTGGAAATATTGTTTCCTTAGTCTGACAATTCTCATTGACATTAAAAGATATAATAATTGACTACAAAAGTAAAATCTTGTTCATAATCTATAATTTATAGGTTATTAAAATTAATAGATGGATTGTAGCCATACTTACCCTATAGGTAAAAACTGATACAGAATAAGATCAAGCTTTTTCTGCTCTTGCCAGAAATGTCTGAAGACCAAAGGTATCCATGGAATGAGAGCTGTGGGACGAATTATGAAGGCAAGTGCCACCAGGGATGAGTACTTGACACTATAAGCAAGGAAAATGTGTTATAGGAAACACGTTTAGAAGTGATCTACAATTTATGCTGTAATATAACATTTAAAAAAATAATAGCATTTTCCTTTTGGTATAAATAGCTGTGTGATCTTGGGTAAGTTACTTATACTTCTGACTCTTAATTTTTCTTATCCATTCAAAGAGGTAATATCTAAGGTTTTTTCCAGCTCTGATATCCCAATTCTAGTCTTTTAAATTAAGAAGCTATTCATTGTCTTAATGTTGGTCTTGTTTGCTGAAAGGTATACTAATTTTTAGCTATACAACTCTGCCAATTGCTTTCCTGATGGAAAAATGGTCAAGTCTCTCTTAAGGAGATAAAAGAAAGTCACATAAAACCATTCTCTAAGAAAAAGAAAATAAATGCATTTAAGGAAACATTAGGATTATTTAGGCAATGATGAGCTTCTGAGTACATATGATTTTCTTTTGAAAGTAAGCTGCTAATTTTATCCAAACGAAAAATATGTATGTATAATTGATTAAAAAAAACAAACCCTACTATACAAACTTTAAGAGCATGGATAGAAATGTGGATTTTTATTATTAGGACTTCTCTCAATAACTGGCTAAAGGAGACTAATAATTTAATCATGAGGACTACAGACAGTAGATTATTACATGGAAATAGACTTAGCCCTGCTTAAAATTTAAAGCAGGGAAAACAAAACAACTTTATGGTACCATTATATATCTATTAACTAATAAGTAGCTATAGAGAAATTTCTGATGTTGGTGAGGATATAAGAGCAGGGATTTCAAATTCAAGTGCCTACAGAGACTACATAAATAATAAAAATGAGTGATGCAGACCATGGGGAGGCTCTGATACACGAAGGAATCCTTGCCCAAAATGTTGCTGGGCCTCTCATTTTTTCAAAAGAAACCAGAAATCCAGATTTTATGTAAGATCTCCCAATTTAAAAATGTTTCCAAGTAGTTTCTTCAAAAAACAAAACAAAAGCCACTGTGCAGGTGAAATAAAATATATTCATAGGTTGGTTTGTTTTGCATACATCCTAATGCAACCTCTGCTGTAGTGAAACTACTAACAGCATCCCCGGATGGACGTACACTTGTAGTCCTAACCTCACTCCAAACTTTCACACTTGTATGTCTTACTTTTTTTTCTGAGTATTTCTACACAGATCTATACTGGCATTCAAAATCAAAGTGTCTGAAATAAGCTCCAAACCTTCTCTGAAAACTGTTCAGTGTCTAATATTTAATAGTATCACTCAGTTTCTCAGTCTTAAAATTTTAAATTTTTTTTTTCAACGTTTATTTATTTTTGGGACAGAGAGAGACAGAGCATGAACGGGCGAGGGGCAGAGAGAGAGGGAGACACAGAATCAGAAACAGGCTCCAGGCTCTGAGCCATCAGCCCAGAGCCCGACGCGGGGCTCGAACTCACGGGCCGCGGATCGTGACCTGGCTGAAGTCGGACGCTCAACCGACTGCGCCACCCAGGCGCCCCAGTCTTAAAATTTTAGATTCCCTTAAATAGCAGCATCTCATCCCACACATCCACTTTGTTTCCTTCCCATTCCCATCATTTTACATCAAGTTCTGTCACTTGTCAGGAATATTTTCATAGTTCTTGTTTTCTTTCTTTCCTTCCTTCCTTCTTCCCTCTCCCTCCCTCCTTCCTTTCCTCCTCTCCTCCCCCCTCCCCCCCTTCGTCAAGCTTTCTTTCCTTTCCTTTTCCTTCCTTCCTTCCTTCCTTCCTTCCTTCCTTCCTTCCTTTGTATTGCCCTCAAATATCCCTTTACTTAATTAACATCATTGTCATCAGCAACACTTACTGAGCACTTACTTTGTAAGAGACCCTGTGCTATATGTTTTATATAGATTCTCACTGAATTCTAATGAGAGACGTTTTATTATCATTTTACCAAAATCAATGCTTAGGTATTCTCACACCATCATTAAATCTTTCATTTATAATAATTGCATTTTATTTTATTAAAAAAAATTTTAAAGTTAATTTATTTTGAGAGGGAGAGAGAGAGAGAATCCCAAGCAGGCTCCGCACTGTCAATGAGGAGCCTGATGCGGGGCTCGAACTCCCCAACTGTGAGATCATGACCTGAGCCGAAGTCGGACAATTAACCGACCGAGCCACCCAGGCACCCCTGTAATAACTGCATTTTTAAAGAAGTTTGCAAAATGTCATATATTCTAAGGCCAGGAATAGTACCTGTCATGCTTATCCAGGGAAGAATGCTTATGCAGTAGTCGTCTGTGCTACGTGACCTTCCCTGCTTGACTGAATCAGGGGAGGGCATCTGAACCCAGGCAATCTAAGACAGGCTAGTGTGAAACTATGTCCAAATAGGGATAATGCATTTAACAGACCTAATCAGATTTTCTCAAACTGAATGTGTATAGAGAATGTTGGACAGTTGGTAGTGAGGACAGAAATGGAGACTAGCTATAAGCTTAAAATTAGACAACCAAAACAGATTCACAGACGAGGCTATAAAGACACAACAGAACAGACTTTTCCTCAAAACTGCCTTGGATTCTATAAAATTCATTCATTTCATTTATGTGGCTGAGATATTCTATAATTTTCTTCTGCGCCTGGCTACAAGGTGCCTCTTTTCCTTATTTTTATTTATTTTTATTTTTTTAAAATTTCTTTTAATGTTTATTTTATTTTTGAGACAGGGAGAGACAGCATGAACAGGGGAGGGTCAGAGAGAGAGGGAGACACAGAATCTGAAACAGGCTCCAGGCTCTGAGCTGTCAGCACAGAGCCTGACGCGGGGCTCGAACTCGCGGACTACGAGATCATGACCTGAGCCGCCGACTGAGCCACCCAGGCGCCCCTTCCTTATTTTTATTTTTAACCTTACAGTAAAGCTCTCATCATATAGGTATGCTTAACTGAATGCCTATTCTTGCAATCAGGAGTCTAATGCAGAAACGATTTTATTTGATTTGATTCTCCCAACAACCTTTTTATATAGGAAGAATGGATACTAGTTTTTTAATTAGATGAAATTCTGGCTTTCCCCCTTTCACTATATCCTAAATACTGGTACTGCAAGAGAATTCTTTCTAAATCATATTTGGTTATGTCATGCTTTTCAAAAGTCTTCAATATTCAATAGTTTCTTACAACCTACAGAATAAAGTCTAAATTCTGCAGAAGGGCAGAGTCCCATTTCTGACTCATCCCTTATTCTTCTCTTCTCACTACAGAAGTGAGAACACTAGAGTGTGTGGCAGAATGGACAACCTGCCCACGATAAGATAAAACCCTTTTACAGCCTGTGTTTTTGCTCATGTTGTTCCCTTTGCTTGGCATTTGCTTCCCCTGTTATATAAGCCCAAATCAGGCCCATATATATTTTTTAATTTACTTTTTAAAATTGAAGTATAGTTGATACACAGTATTATTAGTTTCAAGTGTACAATATAGTGATCTGACATGTACATTATAAAATGCTTACCACAATAAATATAGTTATCATCTGTTACTATACAAAGTTATTACATTACTGACTATATTCCCAATGCTATAGTTTATATCTTCCTGACTTATTTACTTTATAAATGGAACTTTGTACCTCATAATCCCGTTCACATGTTTTTTCCCATCCAATCACCCCTCCTCCCATCTGGCAACCATCAGTTTGTTCCCTGTATTTGTGAGTCTGTTTGTTAAGTTTGTTCATTTGTTTTGTTTTTTAGATTCCACTTTAAGTGAAATAATATGGTAATTGTCTGTCTGACTTACCTCACTAATATCCTCTAGGTCCATCCATGTTGTTGTAAATGGCAAGATTTCATTCTTTTTTATGGCTAAGTAATATTCCACTGTGTGTGTGTGTGTGTGTGTGTGTGTGTGTGTGTGTACACGCACGTGCCAAACCTTCTTTATCCATTAATCTATCGATGGATACTTAGGTCGCCTCTGTATATTGCCTATTGTAAATAATGCTGCAGTAAACATAGAAGTGTGTATTAATGTTTTCATTTTCTTTGGATAAATACCAGATGTGGAATTGCTGGACTATATGTATGGTATTTCTATTTTTAATTTTTGGAGGAACTTCCATACTGTTTTCCATAGTGGCTGCAACAATTTACATTCCTGCCAACAGTGCATAAGGGATCCCTTTTCTCCAATCCAAGCCAGCACTTATTTTTTTGTCTATTTGATATAGCCATTCTGAGAAGTGTGAGGTGATATCTCATTGTAGTTTTGATTTGCATTTCTCTGATGGTTAGTTATGTTTAGCATATTTTCATGTTTGTTGGCCATCTATAGGTCTTCTTTGGAAAAGTGTCTATTTAGGTCTTCTGCCCATTTTTTTCATGTGATTTTTAATTGTAGTATTCTTTATGTATTTTGGATATTAACCCCTGACCAGATATATCATTTGAAAATATCTTCTCCCATTCAGTAGGTTGCCTCTACATTTTGTTGGTTTCCTTTGATGTGCAAAAAGCTTTTTATTTCCAGGTAGTCCCAATAGCTTATTTTTGCTTTTGTTGCTCTTGCCTGGGGAGACAGATCTAAAAATATATTGCTAAAACTGACATCCAAGAGTTTATGACCTGTTTTCTTTTGGGAGTTTTATGGTTAAAGGTCTTACATTTAGGTCTTTAATCTGTTTTATTTTTTTGTATATGGTTTGAAAAAAATGGTTGAGTTTCAGTCTTTTCCATGTAACCATCCAGTTTTCCCAACACTACTTTTTGAAGAGACTGTCTTTTACCCATTGTATATTCCTGCCTAGCTTTGTCATAGATTAATTGACCACAGAAGTGAGGGTTTATTTCTGGGCTCTCTATTCTTTCTTTCTTTTCTTTTCTTTTCTTTTTTCTTTTCTTTTCTCTTTTCTTTTTTCTTTCTTTCTTTCTTTCTCTTTCTTTCTTTCTTTCTTTCAGAGAGAGCATGAGCACACAAAATGGGGGAGGGGCAAAGGGAGAGGGAGAGAGAGAATCTCAAGCAGGCTCCATGCCCAGTGCAGAGCCTGATGCAGGGCTCAATTTCATGACAGTGAGATCATGACCTGAGATGAAATCAAGTCAGATGCTTAATCTAAGTGAGCCACCTAGGCACTGGGCTCTCTGTTCTGATCCATTGATCTATGTTTTTATTTTGGTGCCAGTACCATACTTTTTTGATTACCGTAACTTTGTAGTATAGTTTGAAATCTGGGAGTGTGATACTTACTGCTTTGTTCTTTCTCAAGATTGCTTTGGCTACTCAGGGCTTTTTGGCGGTTCCATACAAATTTTAGGGTTAATTTCTGAGAAAAATGCTATTGGCACATTGATGAGATAGCTTTGGGTAATATGGACATTTTAACAATATTAATTTTCCAATTCATGAACAAGGTATATCTTTCCATTTACTTGTGTCATCTTCAGTTTCTTTCATGAATGTCTTATAGTTTTAAGAGTACAGGTCTTTCACTTCCTTGGTTAAATTTATTCCTAGGTATTTTTAAAATGCATTTATAAATGGAATGGTTTTCTTAATTTCTCTTTCTGCTAGTTTGTATAGAAACACAACAGATTTCTATATATTAATTCTGTATCCTATAACTTTACTGAATTCATTTATTAGTCCTAATAGTTTGTGTGTGTGTGTGTGTGTGTGTGTGTGTGTGTAGACTTTATGGTTTTTGATATGTAGTATATTAACTGCAGTAGTGAGTTTTACCTCTTCCATACCAATTTCTTTTTCTTGTCTGATTGCTGTGGCTAGGACCTCCAGTACTATGTGGAATAACAGTGGTGAGAGTGGACAGGCTTGTCTTGTTCCTGATCTTAGATGAAAAGCTGAAAGCTTTTAGCTGTGGGTTTGTCACATAAGGCTTTTATTAGGTTAAGGTATGTTCCTTCTGTATCCACTTTGTTGTGAGTTTTTATCCTAAATGGATGTTGAATTTTGTCAAATGCTTTCTTAATTTTTTTTTAAAGTTTATTTATCTTGAGAGAGAGACAGTGTGAATGGAGGAGAGGCAGAGAGGGGGGGGGAGAGAGAGGGAGTCCCAAGCAGGCTCTGTGCTGCCAGCATAGAGTCTGATGCAGGGCTCAAACCCATGAAACCGTGGGATCATTACCTGAGCTGAAACTAAGAGACAGATGCTTAACTGACTAAGCCACTAGATGCCCCTTGTCAAATGCTTTTTAACCTTCATTTTGTTAATGTGGTATATATATCATGTTGATTTGCTTATATTGATCCTTGCAACTCTGGTATAAATTCCACTTGACTGTGGTAAATGATAACTTTTAATGTATTGTTGAATTCAGTTTGCTAATATTTTGTTGAGGATTTTTGCATCTATATTCATTAGGAATATTGGCTCATAATATTTTTCTTCTCCTTCTCTTTTTTTAGTGTCTTTGTCTAATTTTGTTATCAGGGTAATGCTGGCCTCACAATGAATGAACTTAGAAGTGTTCCTTTGTCTTCAATTTTTGGGAACAGTTTGAGGATAAGTACTAACTTTTCTGTAAAAGTTTTATAGAATTTGTTTGTAAAGCCATCTGATCCTGGAGTTTTAGTGGTTAGGAGTTTTTTGATTGCTGATTCAATTTCATTAATAGAAATCAGTCTGTTCAGATTTTCTATTTCTTTCTAATTGTCTTGAAAGAGTACATGTTTCCAATTTATCCATTTCTTCTAGGTTGTCAAATTTGTTGGCATATAATTTTTTGTAGTACTTTTATAATCCTTTATATTTCTATGGTGTTGACTGTAACTTCTGTTTCATTCTGATTTAAGTCCTTTTTTTTCTTGATGAGTCTGGCTAAGGTTTATCAACATTATTATCTTATCTTTTATTTTTTATTTTTTTTTATAATTGTTTTAAGTTTATTTGTTTTAGAAGGAGAGGGGGAGCATGCACACATGGCAGGGGCAGAGAGAAAGGAGAGAGAGAATTCCAAGCAGGTTCCACACTGTCAGCGTGGAGTCTGATGTGGGGCTCGAACTCACGAACTATGAGATATGACCTGAGCTGAAATCAAGAGTCAGATGCTTAACCAACTGAGCCACCCAGGCACCCCCTTTTAAACAATCAGTTGTTAGTTTCACAGATATTTTCTTTTTTTTTATTTCCATTGTGATTTTTTTTATTGTTTCTTCTACTAACCTTGGGTTTTCTTTGTTTTTTCTACTTCATTTAGGTACAAGGTTAGATTGTTTGAGATTTTTCTTATTTCTTGAAGTAGGCCTGTTTTGCTATAAACTTCCTTCCTAGAACTGCTTCTGTTGCATTCTAAGGATTTTGCAATGTTGTTTCCATTTTTATTTGTCTCAGTATTTTTTGATTCCCTCTTTGATTTCTTTGTTGACTTATTGCTTGTTTAGTAGCATGTTTTTGACCTTCACTTTTTTTCCCCCATTTTTTAAAAAACTGTAATTGATTTCTAGTGTTATACTGTTGTGATCAGGAAAGATGCTTGGTAAGATTTCAGTCTTCCTAACTTTATTGAGACTTATTTTTAGCCTAATATGTGATCTATTGTGGAGGATATTCCATGTGCACTTAAAAAAAAAACCAAACATATTCTGGTGTTTGAAGATGAACTATTCTATGTCTGTTAAGCCCATCTGATTTAATGTGTCAGTAGAGCTACTGTTTTCTGTCTGGACGATCTATTCATTGTTGTAAGTGGGGCATTAAAATGTCCTCCTACTACTGTATTTCTCCTTTTAGGTCTGTTAATATTTGCTTTATATATTTAGGTCCTGCTATGTTGGATTCATATTTACAATTGTTATATCCTCTTGTTGGAGTGATCCCTTTATCCTTATGTAATGTGCTTCTTTGTCTCCTATTATAGTCTTCGTGTTAAAGTCTATTTTGTCTAAATATTACCACCACTTTTTCTTCACTTCATTTGCATGGAATATCTGCATTCATCACTTTCAGTACATATTTTTTGGTCTGAATTGAGTCTCTTCTATGCAGCACATAGACTGGTCTTTTTTTTTTTTTAATATATCCAGTCACTTTATATCGTTTGGTTGGAGCATTTAGTTCCTTTACATTTAATATAATTATTGATAGATATGTACTTATTGTCATTTTGTTAACTGTTTATTGTTTGTTTTTGTAGCTCTGTTTCTTTACTCTTGTGATTTGATGACTTTCATAGTGCTTTGCTTGGATTCCTGTTTTTTTTTTTTAATTTTTTTTAACCTTTATTTATTTTTGAGACAGAGAGACAGAGGATAAACGGGGGAGGGTCAGAGAGAGAGGGAGACACAGAATTTGAAACAGGATCCAGGCTCTGAGTGGTCAGCACAGAGCCCGATGCGGGGCTCGAACTCACAGACCGTGAGATCATGACCTGAGCCGAAGTCGGACGCTTAACCGACTGAGCCACCCAGGTGCCCCTGGATTCCTATTTTTTTGTGTATCTGTTATTGATTTTTATTAGTGCCATGAGGTTCATGTATAACACTATGTATACAACAGTTTAAATTGACAGTTGCTTATATTTGAACACATTCTAAAAGCACAGTACATTATTCTCTGCATGATTATGTATTTGAGATCATATTTTACATATTTTTATTTTTGTATCCCTTAACTAATTATTATAGATGTGGTTGATTTTACTAATTTTGTCTTCTTACTTTTATAAGTAAAAAGACAATAAAAAATAATTATTGTCTTTGAATTTTTATACTAGCTTTAAGTGATTGATCTACTACTTTTACTGTATTTTGCTTTTGTAGTGAAATTTTTCTTTCATAATTTTCTTACTGCTAGTTATAGACTTTTCTGCTTAAAGGATTTCCTTCCACATTTCTTGTAACACTGGTATGGTGGTAATGAACTTTAAACTTCTGTCTGGAAAACTTTTAATCTCTCTTTAATTCTTAGTGGGTAGCACATTCTTGATTATAGGTTTTTTCATTTCAGCTCTTTGAATATATCATGCCAGTCTCTCTGGCTTGCAAAGTTTTGATAAAAAAATCAGCTAGTAGTTGTATGGGTGTTTGTTGTATGTAAGTAGTTGCTCTTCTCTTGCTGTTTTTTAATACTCTCTAACTTTACTTTTGGCATCTTCCTTATTATGTGTCTTGTTTTGGACCTCTTTAGGTTCATCTTCTTTGTGGCTCCCTGTGCTTCCTGGACCTGGATATCAGTTTCCTTCCCCAGGTTAGGGAAGTTTTCAGCTATTTTCTCTTCAAATAAATTTTCTACCCCTTTCTCTCTCTTCTTTTGGGACCCATATAATGCAAATGTTTGTCTGCTTGATGTTGTCCTAGTGTCCCTTAACCTTTCCTCATTTAAAAAAATTCCTTTTCCTTTAGTTCTTCTGTTTGGATGATTTCCACTACCCTGTCTTCTAGATTGCTCTTCTGCATCCTCTAATTTGCTGTTGATTCCCTCTAGTATATATTCATTTCAGTTATTGTATTGTAAAGAACTGGCATATATATATATATATTTTTTTTTCTATCTCCTTAAGTTTTCACTGAGTTCATCCACTCTTCTACGTTCAGTAAGCATCTTTATGACTATTACTTTGAATTCTTTATCAGGTAGATTGCTTGTCTCCATTTAGTTTAGGTTTTTTTTTTTTTTTAACTGAGGTTTTGTCTTATTCTCATTTACAATATATTCCTCTATCTTGTTTTATCTCTCCGTGTTTGTTTCTTGGTTTTAGGTAGATTAGCTATGTGTCCTGTGTTAAAGGTAGTGTCCCATGGGCCTAGAAGTACAATTCTCCCTGGTTACCAGAACCAGGCATTCTAGGGGTATCCTCTGTATGGGCTGTGTGACCTCTTGTGATTAGGCCACAAATGCTGTGGGCGTGCTGGTGGGCAGGCTAGCCGCTGGCACAGCTGGCTGAGAGGCCTGGCTGTGGCTGCTGTGGACATGCTGATGGATGGCATTAGGCCTCAGTGTGGCTGGCTCCGAAACCCAGCCACAACTAGTGTGGTATGCTGGTGGGCAGGGCTGTCTACCCCCATCCCAGGGCTGGAGTCACTGTGAAGGGGTACCAGTCCCAACAGAGGCTGCCCCCTGGGTGGGAGCTGCTTTGGAGCAGCACCTGCCAGGGTGGGTGGGTTGGGTGGGGCAGGTTTGCAGGAGAATGATGAGCTATGCTAGCGAGGTAAATGGAAAGTACTAAATTATTGCTTGCCAGTGTTGGGCTAGCTGGGCTGAAGGTGGACAAGAAAAATGGTGTCTACTGGCACTTCTGTTCCTGAAGAAAGTGCCCAGCCTCTCCAGTACACACCCTAAAATTTGTCAGTAAATCTTATGTCTGGCTCAGGTGATTTTCAAACTGCTGCCTCTTTGCTGGTTCTTGGATCAAGTGATACTGTCTGTAGGTCCTTAAACAGCAGAGTCTAGATTTCCTATGGGCCTCGGGTCTTCTGGAGTTAAACCCTACTGATTTCAAAAGCAGACATCATAGGGACCCATATTCCTGATGCAGATCCCCAAGAAGGGGGTGTTCCTGATGTGGAGTTGATCCCCTTTCTCCACAGAGAAGACCTCTAGACCTGTGATATCCCTCCTGCTGTGGGTCACTATTGGATACTTCTCAAACTACTGTTTTTCCACTGGGTCTAAATGGTAAGCAAGCCTACATGTGAGCCTTCCAAGTGGGAAATCTCAGTTTCCGATAGCACTTGGGGACCCCGGACATCTACCTTGTCGATTTTCCAAGCCAGATGTACTGGGCACTTGTTTCTCTGGTACAGATCCCAGGGCCTGGAGTGCCTGATGTGGAGCACCAATCCCTTGCTCTTCTGTAACAAATGCCTAGCTGGTGAGAACCCTCCCTATTGGGTGCTGCCATACTGGGGGGGGGGGGGGGGTCGTGAGACTGTGTCTCTGCCTTTTTTACCTATCTTTACCCTTTGTTGTGGACAGCAGTTCATCTCATTTTTAGATCTTTTTTGGGAGGCAATAATCTATATGTTCCTGTAGAGTTGGTATGTTTGAGGGAGGAGGTGAGTTCAGGATCTTCTTATGCTGCCATATTGGACCTAATCTCCTGGATCCATAAATTTTTTTGTCTGCCCTTCCATATCTCTTTTCCTTTACTCTAAACTTATTCTGTGTGGAGGGATGCTGACCTGTCTGGACTACATCAATGAGCCCACTTGCTTTCTGGCTTCTGGTTGGCTTTGGTTAACTGGAGGGCAGAAGAGTTGAGTCAGAGTATTTTAACCACCTCCCCCCCCCCCCCAGCTTTCTCCTTGCTATGGCTAAAGGCTGGCTGTGCCTGTCTCCTGTTGGGGTCCTCTCTGAAAGTTACAGTTCTGTATGGATTCCTGTAACAATTTCCTCTCCTTGGGGACCAAGGAGTAACAGAAATCTCCTCCTGTGACTAGCCTGGGGGTACTCTGATTATCTCCTTATTGACTTTTCTAAACACTGACTAAACATTTGTACATAGTCCTTTTATTAAACTGCCCTTCATTACCTAGTTTGCATATATCTGTTTCCTACTATAATAAATATATCAACTGAAAATGTGTGGTTTTAATAAACTTGAACATTAGGGAGTCCACCAGACATTACATATGTTGATATTTAAGATTTTTCAAGTTTCGTACATGATTATTAACAGTAATATATCTCACCTGTTCATAGACTTTGAACCTTCCAAAGGATAGTAGAAAAGAGCAATTATAGTGAGAACAGTTTCCATGGTGTTTGTAAGAGTTCTGGTACAGCAATACCACGTGAACCAAGAGCATAACTGGCAAAAAAACTAAGAACAATTATAAGCAAACATATATTGAATGGGAAGTGGAAAAGCTCAGTATTACCTTCTTCTATGGAAAACAGCAAGTCAACATACTGCAAAAATCACATCAAAAGGTAAATGATATTGAAAACAGACATGCCCAAACATTGTTTCTAAGAAGTTATATTACACACAGGTTTGTGACGATTCCACATATATATATGTTAAAGTTAAGTTTATATTTTCAGGTAAATTCTTATGGCATTGCATTTGATTGAAGTCTCACTTCCCACTAAGAGAAGGCATAAAACAGATTGATGATAGAGTTTATAGAAGACTGAAGTTCATAAGTAGATTCTTCCAGTCAGTATTCCTGAAAATTGCCTTTTATTACTGACAAGTATTTTGACAGTTTTTTATTGACTTTGGTTGGGAATGTTGCCTTATATTGGTGAAAAATTAAGACAGCACAGGAGAGAATAAAAACATGACTATCAGGATGTATCGTTAAATTTAATTTGGAAATTGACTAAAATAATAAACCCAGTTTTGGGAGAACATGCAAACAGAACCGTCAAGTCTACAAAGCAAATGTCTTCCAAGAAGCTTGTTAGCTGGTGTAAGGATGTTAAACATGCAGTACTAGCTTCCTGTCTCTTGAAATGTAGCCTTTAAAAAATGTTCCAATTGTTTGTGGATTTAAAGACTTTTCCTAAACCAGAAGAATCTAGTACTGCTACTCTGGAGTAAGGATTTCAAAGGCATTATGCTTTTGCCATTTTAGGTTGAGCCTTCAGCAATGTACAGTATATAGAGACTGATTTTATCCTTGAATCAAATTAGGAAGGAGTCAATCACTACTGCAATCTGTCTTTTTAAGGCAAACAAACACCCTACCAGCAGATGTCTTATTAATGATTACTAAATTATTGATATTTATTAATAAATATTTAATAAATTATATTCCAGAAATGTGTTGATTAATTGGTCACTTGGAACTTGGAACACATTTTCTAGTAGACAGGATTAAAAAGGTAGTAAGATTTCTAAGCTGGCTCATATAAGTTTATTTAATTTAGGAAAGAGCCAAGTGAGGTTAACCACAATATTAAAGAATCCAATCACTCTTCAGAATATGGTTTCAATGGGAACCACTGAATGGCTGAATTCAAGATTGTGAGATCAGGAATCTCCCTACTGTGAAATAAAAAGTCTGACAAAAGACAGTTTTCTACACTACATTCTCTCCCTTACAGAGTCTATTTCAAACATTCTAGCTAGAGGTGAAGGAATGCTTCAGTGAAAACGTACTTCTTAGGCTCAGTCTCAGGTAGCTAGAGGTAGTGAACAAAGCCTGTAAACAGTGGATGTGATCTGTGAGGTAGGCAATTCCTACTGAGTTTTCTTTTTTTTAAGAGGTTTTTTTTTTAATGTTTATTTATTTTTGAGAGAGAGAGCATGCAGGGGAGGGGGAGAAAGAGAGGGAGACACAGAATCTGAAGCAGGCTCCAGGCTCTGAGCTGTCAGCACAGAGCCCAAGACTGGGCTCAAACCCACAAACTGCGAGATCATGACCTGAGCTGAAGTTGGACGTTCAACCAACCAAGCCACCCAGGTGCCCCTAGCAATTCCTACTGAATTTTATGGAAGGTGAGGCAAGGACTCTGACAGGTTTGATGAGTGAGGGTCCTTAAACAGGCTGTTCCTAGGGTTTAGCCTCTCACAGATTTTGAGGGCATCAGTGGCTTCTGTCACCCAAGGTGCAATCAGAAGGAAATATATGGCATGCACCACTTGCATTTTGTTATTCTTCATTATGGAAGTACCTCGAAAAAGTTGCACAAATTATCTTTTGAAGCTGTTTTGAGAATTGATATTTTTCCATGTGTTTCATGCCTGTAGGAATGAAATAAGTGACATATAGTTTCTAAAGTGTTTAGGACTTACCACCCATTTTGCCATTTGCTGATTTTCTAGTTGCTTCATTAATGAATAAAGCCTGATGTCTGCTACAGCAGACAGAAGTGCTTGGGCAAGTCTAGGAATCCAAATCTTCAACAGTTAAAAAAAAAAAAAAAGATATAAAAACATCTTAATGGTTCATGTTGAATTATCATAAGAAATCAACAAAACTGATCCAACTATCAATTAAAGGCCATTCTTAGTACAAAAATAGACAATATAGTATTCTTCTGCAAAAATAGTTTTGTTTTGTTTTTTTTTTACAAAAATTACATTAATTTTTCAGGGAAATGCCCAAGGTAGTTTTATCATTCTCATTCTTGCTCTGTAATTTATATATTCCAACACTACTACTTTTAATTTAGATAGCCAGCAAAACATTTCATTGTGTTAAGGTTCTATTTTACAAGGACATTTAGTGGTTTTTGTTAAATTTTTATGAACTATATACAGTAATGTGTGCTAGGTATCATACTAAGTACTTTATATATATCAGCTCATTCAGTCCTGCTAACAATCCCTGTGAGATAGGTACTACTTATAAGTGAGGAAACTGAGGTACAGAGAGGTTAAATAATTTTCTCAAGGCTGCACAGCTAGTTAGTGTGGAAACCAGAATTCAAACCCAAGTCTGCCTGATTCTAAAGCCTGTGCTCTTAACTACTAAGTTACATTACTTCCCCATCCTGCAATAAAGATGATAAAATTACTTTTTTTTTCATAAAAGGACAAGTATTCCACAGTTATAGAAACATAGTAATCAGATGACATTAAAAGTAATTTAAGGGGAGCCTGGGTGGCTCAGTGGGTTAAGCATCTAACTCTTGATTTCAGATCAGGTTATGATCTCCCTGTTCGTGAGATCGAGCCCTGGATCAGGCTCCGTGCTGACAGCCAGAGGCTGCTTGGGATTCTCTCTCTGGCCCTCCATTGCTCACACTCTCTCTCTCTCTCTCTCTCATAATAAATGAACACTTAAAAAAAAAGTAAATTTAAGAGTAAAACTAAAGAATAAATGTACTATAACTTAATTACAGTTAGTAATTCTAATGCTACACATTGACATCTTTGAGAGTTTTAAAACAATGTCAGTTATTATTAACAAAATAACACACTGATAGAACACAATTTAAACTTAGTTTGTTCAAGGGTGCCTGGGTGGCTCAGTCGGTTAAGTGTCCAACTTCAGCTTAGGTCATGATCTCATGGTTCATGGGTTCAAGCCCTGTGTCAGGCTCTGTGCTGAACTCTTGCTCAGAGCCTGGAACCTGCTTCAGATTCTGTGTCTCCTTCTCTCTCTGCCCCCTCCCCACTCGTGCTCTGCTTCTGAAAAATAAATAATGTAAAAACATGTTTTTAAAAAAATTTTTTTAATGTTTTATTTATTTTTGAGACAGAGAGAGACAGAGCATGAACAGGGGAGGGGCAGAGAGAGAGAGGGAGACAACAGAATCTGAAACAGGCTCCAGGCTCTGAGCTGTCAGCACAGAACCTGATGTGGGGCTTGAACTCACAGACCATGAGATCATGACCTGAGCCGAAGTTGGACACTCAACCAACTGAGCCACCCTGGCGCCTCTAAAAACAGGTTTTTAAAACTTAGTTTGTTCAAAAGATGTGTTTCTAAAATATATGTGAATTTGTATTTCTGTTAGATCAGTCTTTATTAACTTTATAGTTAGAGTGGCTTTACTATCAGGTATCAGTGGCTTCTAATACTTTATGTTCCTTTCTTTGTCAATAATCTGTAAATTAAAAAATCTGTAAATTAATGTTTAAGTCTTAAAGGTATGCTGTACTTCATAATTTCACTTAAACTGTGTCCTGTAAAATACAGCAAAAGGCATCTATGTACATACCTTGTTACTTTGCATAAAGATCTATATGCTTATGTCTTATCTTTCAGGCCTGAAAGTAGGTTCATGTGAAAAGCCAATTGGCTACAAATAATATAAGCCAACAATTGAGGAAGTCACTAAAACTGAAAGAATCCTTGTGCATTGACAGAAGTATGGTATTATGGAGTTAATGGTTACACTGTATTCTGAAGTAGTTACACTAGCTTCTTTCTATTTTTTTCAAAAAAAAATTTAATGTTTATTTTGAGAGAGAGAGAGACACAGAGTGAGTGGGTGAGGGGCAGAGAAAGAGGGAGACACAGAATCTGAAGCAGGCTCCAGGCTGTGAGCTGTCAGCACAGAGCCTGACGCAGGGCTCAAACTCACTAACTGTGAGATCATGACCTGAGTCGAAGTCAGATGCCCAACTGACTGAGCCATCCAGGTGCTCCTACTCTAGCTTTTAATAATGTATTCAGTTTGCAGACCTACATTTTAAGACAGATATTAAAAAATTACAGGATGTCTAAAGCACATTATCTGATTATGATACTTAAAACTGGAGACGTTTATCCTGGATAAATAAAACTTTTTGAATGGCTGTCATGTAGGAATCTTGAATTTAAAAGAGGTTAATTTTAGTACAACATAAAATAAATGGAGATGTAAACTCTCAGTTATTAGAAGTCTCTCCAGACTTTTTTTTTTAGACATTTTATTTTTCTTCTTTTTTTAAGTTTACTTATTTTGAGAGACAGAGCAGAGGAGGGGCAGAGAGAGAGAGGAAGAGAGAGAATCCCAGGCACACTCTACGCTGTCAGCACAGAGAACCCCCTCTCCAGACTTTTAAGATACCATAATTTTCTAGGTTATAGTAAGGACCTGAGAAGAATTAAATAATAGTTGCATATGGCCCTTGAAAATAAAAAGTAGTGGGCTGGGGTGTATGAAGGAACATGCAAGGGGTAACCTTGAGTATGATACCTGTGTTGGCAGCTTACCATACTCCTGTTCTTTAAATTCGTGATTCCTCCATTAAACTCCAGAGGCCAAATGCCCTTGTGCATCTTCTGACTATTGAAAGCCCCCAGTGTGGTAACCTGTCAGGTCTCCCTTCTATATCCCTTTCCTCTCACATGTGCTAAGCCAGTGCTGTCCAGCAGAACTATATATAACCTGAGCCACATAATTTAAAAGTGTATAGTTGCCAAATTAAAACGTAAAAAAAAAAAAAAATCCCCAAACAGGGTAAAATTAATTTTAGTTATTTTAACCCAATATATCTAAAATATTATCATTTCATCAAAATAAAAAATTGCAGAAATATTTTACATTTTTATTTTATACTTATTTTTTGATATCCAGTATGTATTTTACACTAACAGCACTTCTCAATTTGGATTAGCCACATTTCAAATGTTTAATAGACACATGTGGCTAGTGGCTACCATATTAGTGCAATTCTAAGCCATTCCTAACTCTGTATACACACTTTATGCAGTTTGGAGAGAAGCTATCTGGTAAGAGCATTAGGCTGTGAATAAGTAGACCTAGGATTTAGTTTTAGCTCTGCTTGAAAAAAATTTTTTTTTAATGTTTATTTTTGAGAGAGAGAGAGAAAGAGCATGAGCAGGAGAGGGGCAGAGAGAGCAAGACACAGAATCTGAAGCAGGCTCCAGGCTCTGATCTGTCAGCACAGAGCCTGACACGGGGCTCGAACCCACAAACCACAAGATCGTGACTTGTGCCAAAGTTGGACGCTCAACTGACTGAGCACCCTGGCTCCCCTAGCTCTGCTTTTGACATGCTGTGACCTTGGTCTATTTACCTTACTTCTCTGACCACTTCTAGTTTCAAAATTATGTAATCTATGTTTAAAATAATCAATTATGACAGTATGAGTGACCAAGTGATAGCATCTTAATGTTTCTCCACCTGGTCAAGTTCCAGATAGGACAGAGGTTTTGGGGAACACAGCAGGGTGGGGATGGGGACTATAGGAGGCTTACTTTAAATCACAAAATGGCCAGGTGGGTCAGCTACACGTTGAGGAAAGTGGATTGGTTCTGAAGGAATAGGAAGTTTTCTATCTTGAAGAATCCTTCATTCATAATATAACCTACTTCTTGGCATATAAGATATCCTTAATATATATGCCTGTGTTTCCAGACTTTATAGTTATCCTACACAATCTAGAAGCCCTGACAGGAGAAGAGAATTCACAGCTCCTAACTTCTGCATGTATCAATGGGAGAAACTCTGCAACTGCTGTAAATTCTCCTTCGCCATGATCCTTCCATGTGTCTTTCTTTCCAGGCTCCAAAAACCCTTCAGGATTTGGATTACCTTTGGAATTCTGGGCCACTTCCCTAACAGAAAATGGGGAAGTCCCAAACTTCTGAGTCTAACCTGATGACAGCTTAAAGGAAAATGAGTTTAGAGAATCTTTGGCACCATTAGTTCTTCTTTTGTACCCTCTCTTGGCAAATGACCCCAGAAATTCATGATCTGGTAATTACAATCTAACTTACTACTGCTGCCTAATACTACATACATAGCAACAATGATTGTGTATATCATTAAATTCTTGTGAAATTAATTTTCCCTAGGTTTTAATTTCAACACTAAATCCTGGGTAGGTTATATGTATTTAGTCTTCATAAGCTCCTATAACATGGTCTTCTGCTGGCAAATTAAAAAAACAAAAACTAGCTACAACACGGCTGTCATGTGATTCTTTCATGAAGGAAGAATACTTCTAAGTCCAAATAATGAATATACAATGTAGTCATTCTCAAAGTCTGCATATCTTAACACGATTCCTTGAAGGAGGACACTTCCATGCTCAGTTTTGTGTTTTAGCATGTAATGAAGAGTTACACATCACAGTACGTCTTTGGAACTGTGGGCTTCCTAGATATGGTCAGAGTTTAGCAGTATCTTTCTAAAACAAATATTCTGCTACCACTATCCTTTGGTTAAAATACATTAGCCTTTTAAAAAGGGTAGAATAAATCTACTTCTAATTACTATCAGTTAGTTAATATAGATTATTAATTAGCCTTTTTAAAAGGATGGAATAAGTCTACTTTTAATAACTATTTTGCTTACTTTATTTAAACTTACCAGCAACTGAACACTATCTTTCCCCAAAAGGTGTAGAATCTTGTAAATGCTTGCAAAGATTAAGGGATAAGTGTAACCCCTCAATTGTTCTGTCCATTCCAGGTCAAATAACCATAATTAGTAATATTAAGGACTAATGTTAAATAGCACTGAAACAAAACCTATTTTCATTTCTATACATAAAACTCTTTTTTTGACAAAGAAGCTTAAAAACACAGCATTTTATACTGGTTTTTCAAACTAAAAATAGAATCGACCAATTAAACTCATAACTCTTCAAATGGGAATGTGCTTTTTTACTTCATCTACATCCTCCACAGTACTGAGCACTATGGGAATACATGCTAGTTAAAGGCTGAGGCAAGTATATTAAATCAAAGAAGATATAGAAGAAATATTAGTGTAAAATAATGGTATACTTTGATAAGTTAAAATTACTTAGAGAATATATGGAAAATCGACTAAAAATACATAATAGAAGCTAACGCAATTTCTAAGATGAATATACATTCGTAATATAGGAAAGAAACTACAAAGGATATTTGAAACCATGTGATGTGCAACTTCAAGAGACTGCCAATATTCATCTGGAACAAAACTTGTCTGGACTAAAAACAGTTACATATTCGTAATGCTATAGTAAACAAGACCAGATAAATGTTTTCACCAAGAAGATCTGAAAAACAAAACAAAACAGGTAATTGTGGCATAAAAGTCAGGCAAGTTCCACTTGCAGAACTAATGCTCTGGTTGGCCCCTTGCTTAGATTCTGTTAAGTCACCGTAGAGAACTCTGCTCTCTACACTCTGGCCTCTCCCGTCAAAACAGAACTGGGCTGGAAGTTATACAAGGGCCAGAGCCTCACCATTGGGTAATTGCCACTCCTTTCATCTTTCTTGAACTAACTGTATAAAGAGAATAGTAAGATAAATACTGAAAAAGAGACTGGGTTAACTAAAGCCTGAGGCTAATGAGGTAATATCCTATATGGGTAGCTAATGAAAGAAACCAGCTAACAAAGTACTAAGGAGCAACTCTTCTATATATGTCAAACAGTGGCATATCAAATGGTCCTTTGTATGTTTTTATTTTTTTTTCAACGTTTTTTATTTACTTTTTTTGGGACAGAGAGAAACAGAGCATGAACGGGGGAGGGGCAGAGAGAGGAGGGAGACACAGCATCGGAAACAGGCTCCAGGCTCCGAGCCGTCAGCCCAGAGCCTGACGCGGGGCTCGAACTCACAGACCGCGAGATCGTGACATGGCTGAAGTCGGACGCTTAACCGACTGCGCCACCCAGGCGCCCCTCCTTTGTATGTTTTTAAATAGCCTTTATTGATGTTTATGCAAGGTGCTGAGTTCATTCCTTCACACGCCTTACCCTCGTTTAATCCTCCCTCCAAACTATGCTAAAGGGTAGATATTAGTCCCATTTACCTAGGAAATTGAGACTAAGACGTTAAACTGTCTCGTCCAAAGTCAAAAAGGTTGTAAATGACTAAACAGGACTCAACACAGGTCTATCTGCTGCATCCAAAGCCCTGCCTTTACCACAAGTGGACAGTCTGCAGGCTGAATACAGAGTTTTTTGTTTTTGTTTTTTTTTGTTCTTTTTTAATGTGAATCTAGTTGCCAACATTTTAAATCCTATTTTATATTAAATCTATATTGTAGCATTTCAAAACTAAGAACTGACGCAGAGCTCAACTGGCAGCAACTGGCTGGTTCTGAAATATAAGGTGCTTAACTTATTTAGACGTGCCTGTCTGGCCTCCTGAGCATTGTGTTTGCACTCTAATCCATTTGAGTCTTTTGCTATCATTCTAGGTTCCTGCCACTCTCCTTCTTTCTTCTCCAGGAATCACATTTAAACATTTTCCAGACAATTGGTACATTCAACACAACATACATGCCCCATCTCAACTTTCATCTTTCAGAAACACTTAAAGAAACCTCCGACTGAAATATATCTGCTGAAAGCATACCTTGTGAAAAAAAACCCTTTTACTCTGTGGACTGGGGAGAATAAACCGTACACAGAACTGGCCCTTGGACAGGTGATCTTGAATCCCTAAAGTTCAACTATTTGTCCAGCTGCCTCTCCCTTTCCCCGCGTCACAACCCTCCTTCTTCATTTAGCAAATGATTCCTCCCCTTTCTTGGTCTCAGGTTTCCAGAAGAGAAACGCGGCATTCTTTTCAGCACTTATACCGTGCTTGGTAATATAATGCGCTCAAATATTTACTGAATGAATGAGAAGTCCATCTTTATATTAAAACCCCCCTCCGACATATCAAAAACCCACTTGCTGGGGTGATTTTTCTCCTGTCAACATCATCACGACATACCAATGAGAAGACAGAGGGGGCGGTGGGAAAAATAAATGGGTTAGGAGTCAGACCTGGTCCCACCCCATCCAGGAATCAACCCCTCCGCGGCTACGAAACCTCAGGTAACTCCCGGACTGGGTACCCCCTTTCTAAAATGGGGGTGGCAACGTCATGTAAATTCACTCCACAAGGCCGGCGGCGGCAGAATTAACTGATGCAGAAAAGCACCCTGCAAGAGGCAGGGATCGAGAATCCGGTCTCGATCGCACGATTTCTTGGCAATCCTACCCAGCAGATGGAGCCCTAGCTCAGGGTCCGCGGCTTCCCGCCACTGCCTCGGAGCTCCGCGCCCGCACCTCATCACTCACCTCCGCTGCGCTCGGAGCTATTCGGGGGGCTGAGGTACAAAGTTGACTTTCTCTTTCGCAGCTTCATCTTCTCGTGGGAGCGGTTCTGCAGACCGCGGAAAAAGAGTCGGCCGTTGCCACCTTCTTGCTCCATCCTGCACCTATTTCGATATCTACTGAGGATCCCCTGACACCTCAGTCCCTCGGAAGAAGGACCCTGAAGTAACGCGCGTTGCTCTTCCGCTCATTAAGTTTGGCCACTGCAGCAGCCGTAGCTCGCAGGCGCGGAGATACCTGGGAAAAGGCAGCCTCCTCACGCCGGCCTGCGAATGCCTTCGGAATATTGCACGTTTGTCTGGCGCGGGTAGTTTGTCGTGAGCTCGCCTGCGTTTTTCCTTTGGCTTCTCCTTCTCGTGAGATTGCTGCCCGGACTTGGCTTCTAGGTCTCTGAGCCCAGGTTTCTCTTCCGGAAGCTGCTGGAAGGATCCGGAGCTCCCTTGCGCTGGGGCAGGCAGGAGGCGGGGTCAGCGAAGCCACGGCCACGCGTTCGGGACGTTTTGGTGGTAAAGATAATAGTAAACTTGTTTGCGTGACATTTCACTATTTGGGTGGTCGCTCAGTAACTGTCGAACCAAGTGGGTAGGGTAGGATGATTTAAGCTGATGTACAGATGTGGGAAATGAGGTTAGGAAAGGTTAAATGACTTGGGTAGGGTCACTTAGCAAGCTAGCGGCAAAAGACGGAATCTCCCTATTTGGTGTGGTTTATCTTACAAACAGCTGACTTGCTTTTTTTTTTTTTTTTCTGTTACATTCAGCAGGCGATTAACCATAGCATGCTTCGTAAGCTGTCGTTTATTTAGATTTCTTCTCCATTTTAGCGATATTAAGGACAACCTGGTTTCTAGTACCGGTTCTCTGCCACTAATTTTTGTAACCTCGGGGGCTGGTCTAGGTGACGGTGAAAGATTGCTATGAGAAAACATGAAAATCTTTTACTTTGCTTTCTTCTTTCACAAACATGTTTTCTCCAGACACTAAAGTGTTCTCAAGTATAACTTTCTGAGAAATAGTGGAGTTGTAACTCCTCAGCTTTTAAAAGTAAACCCAGCCAGATCTCCTTTATATTTTTATCAAAAGTGGATGAAAATTTTTGTTTGATGTCTACTTGTACCTTCTAAAGCATCAAAGGAAACTCACAAAATCTTTTAGCCTGTTTTTAAAAATTGTTTTTAATCACACATACTGCCAAAACCCATAAAATAGTTTAAAAGGGGGGGGCAATAATGAAAAGTAACAATTCTCTTCTTCTACTTCAGATTGGATTGACAGTCACTTTCAACTTCTGGGAGCTGTTTGTTACAGTAGTTAGCTTCATGTAGTATGTGAAGGTGTAAACAGTATGTCTCTCTCCGCCCCCTCACTTTTGCCATTTTAAAAATTATCCATTTAAAACTATGGAGAATATGCTGTAATAGGATTTAGCTTTGTCTCACACCATCCCCAACCCTCATTTGCCATACTCCCTATATATTTCTATTCGTGCTTTAGTTAAATCAAGTGATATGTACATATTATGATGAAAATACTATTCACTCTGGATAGAATCTTTTCAAGGATGCTGTGCTAAGTTATTGCTTTGCTTCCCATTTTTTTTTGTACACAGATCTGAAGATCTTTCCTGGATGTGGACTATAATTTTTCAAAACCACTGGTGGCAGAAGCACTGAATACATTTGTTGAAAAAATGTTTGGGAGATTGACTCTTCCACAACTGCTTTTTGCTAGCATCCTTGGAATTGCTGGAGGAATGTATATTTATCAACCAATATTTGAACAGTACTACCGAGATAAGATGGAATTTAAAAAAAAGTTGAAATTGACACAAGAATCAGAAGAGAAGAAAAGTTAATACTGCATGGAGTTGAACTGCAATTGTTTAAAGTTCTATTGAAATTATACACTGACTACAAATAATGTAGTAAGAACTTCTCAAATATATTTTAAACATAAATAAATCATAGGCCATGATTTTAAAACAAACATTGTCGATTTTAGTGTTACTTTTATTTTGCCATCTTATGTCTTTTAACCAAGACAGATTAGTATTGTCTTAAGTATATTTATTTATTTTGAGAGAGAGAAAGAGCATGCATGGTGTGTGTGAGTGGGGGAGGGACAGAGAGAGAGAGAGAGAATCCCAAGCAGGCTCTGCGCTGTCAGCACAGAGCCTGACATAGGGCTCAAACTCACTAACTGTGAGATCATGACCTGAACCAAAACCAAGAGTTAGACACTTAACCAACTGAGCTACCCAGGTGACCCTAGTAATTTTTTTAAAAACTAAAATGAATGTCTTAGGGAGTATTTTGTTTCCTAGTTGAGGTTAATTTTCTGGGAATGCAGCATATACAGAATCATGGGAAGATCCTTTATATTTTTAAAATAGCTGAGAATGATGTTTATAGCACTGTTTATAGATGAAGTGGATCAAGTTAACTACCTTAGGCAGAATGTCCCTCAAGTAGCCTACAATTAGCCTGGTTTAATATACTTGAGCAGTCTTTCAGCCCCAGGCAGAATGGAGGAATAAATTGAGAATTGGGGTAGCCCAGAGCAAGGTGGGGTTTTAGAGAAGATAGTGTTATATAAGATGGCAGATATGACACAGAATCTGTTTAACCTAAGCAAATTTACATTAATAATGGTGGTAAAGGTGGAATTAATTTGTTATGAATCTATTATTTATGTAAAGTATTTTTTGAAATCACTAAGAACTAATAATTTTTATTCTAATCTTAAGCTTGTATTTTCAATGAGAGCTATCAATGTAATCACACGTACAAAATGCTTTATTTAAAGCAACTCTTTTATTGTTGGTTTCTTTTTCTTTAAAAGTAAATTTATAACTTAATCTAAGCTATCTATGTTGAATGGAGGCCAGCATGGGTAATTTTTTTAAAAAAGAGTGAAGAAAAAATTACAAAAATAATACATGTTCATTAAAAATTCAAACGAGGGACGCCTGGGTGGCGCAGTCGGTTAAGCGTCCGACTTCAGCCAGGTCACGATCTCACGGTCCGTGAGTTCGAGCCCCGCGTCGGGCTCTGGGCTGATGGCTCGGAGCCTGGAGCCTGTTTCCGATTCTGTGTCTCCCTCTCTCTCTGCCCCTCCCCCGTTCGTGCTCTGTCTCTCTCTGTCCCAAAAAAATAAATAAAAGTTGAAAAAAAATATTTAAAAAAAAAAAAAAATAAATAAAATAAAAATAAAAATTCAAACGATACAGAAATGAACAAAATGAAAAGTGAAAATTATTGATGCATATACTGATTTAATCTGTCCAACAGTTTAGTGTGAATTTTTGTGACTGTTTTTCCTCTATGCACATAAAAATACACATGATAATTTTATTTATTTTTTATTTATTTATTTTTAATATGAAATTTATTGTCAAATTGGTTTCCATACAGCACCCAGTGCTCATCCCAAGAGGTGCCCTCCTCAATACTATCACCCACTTTCCCCTCCCTCCCACCCCCCATCAACCCTCAGTTTATTCTGTTGTTAAGAGTCTCTTATGGTTTGGCTCCCTCCCTCTCTAACTTTTTTTTCCTTCCCCTCCCCCATGGTGTTCTTGCTAACTTAAAAATACACATGAAAATTTTAATTCATCTACCAAGTATTTACCATGTGATAGGTTTAGCTTTGCTTGACTACAGATAGATTCTCTTGCATGAGTTTTCTTATCATGGAACCCAGGCTCAAGGAGCATCCCCTTTCTGGGATAGGACAATATAGGACTGAGAGACAGAGAAAACTTGGAATTGTAAGCTTCTGCTCAGTTGTGGCAAATGTCAAGCCTTGTCATATTCTTTTGGTTTATAGCAAGGACATCACATGGTCAAGCCCAGAGTCAAGGGCAGGGACACAGACTTCATACAGGGTACAGAGTCAAGTCATATGACAATGGGCAAGAATGTATGATCCTGTTATATCCAAGGAATGATAAACCCTTATATGTAGCATCAACTTAAATTGAACTGCTTTTGATATTCCTGAGAATGATGGCATTGTCAGTTTAGCATTTACATACCAAGCGGCAGAGAATGAGTTAATTTTTTTTTCTAATAAAGATATTGCAGCTATTTAAATGAAGGTCACAATAAGATACCCACTTGGCATACAAACAAAAAAGATGGAAAAATAATAAGTGTTAGCAAGGATATGGAGAAATTGAAACACTGATCCACTGCTGATGGGAATGTAAAACTTCAGTTGCTGTGGAACAATTTGGCAATTCCTCAAAAAGTTAAGCAGTGTTACCTTATGACCCAGTAATTTTACTTCTAGGTATATATCCAAGAGAAGTGAAAACATGTCCACACAAAAATTTATACATGAATGTTCATAGCTTCATTATTATAATAAATAAAAAAGTAGAAATTACACAAATGTCTATCAATGGATGGATAACAAGTTATATTTCCACACAGTAGAATATTACTCAGCCATAATTAATGAAATAGTGATACATGGTACAACATGAATAAACTTGGAAAAACATGAAAGAAGATGGTCACAAGAGACCCTATATTGTAATTCTATTATATGACATGTCTAGAACAAGCAAATGGAGAGAAACAAAGTAGATTAGTGGCTGCCAGGATATGGGGTTTCTTTTCAAAGTGATGAAAATGTGTTGGAACTAGATAGTGGTGATCAGTGACAGCTTTGTCAATATTCTAAAGACACGGAATTGTACACTATAAAATAGTGAGCTTTATAATAATTCTATCTCAATAAAGCTGTCTTAAAAAAAAAAAAAGAAAGAACAAGGATACAGCATCCAGAATAGCTGCAATTGAGATAGTTCATTCTTTCTGCCACAACCCATCTAGTTTGTTTTTTATGTGTAATAAAAAATACATAGCATGAAATTCATTATTTTTACAGGTTTTATGTGTACAATTCAGTGGTATTAAGTACATTCACACTGTCGTGTAACATCACCATCCATTTTTCTCTAGAACTCTTTCCATTTAAATTTTGCCAGGCCCAGAGAGGTGAATTCAGTGGGGATATAGACTCTGCCCACATCCTTAAAATCTTTAAAGATGGCATTAATGTCTGCAATTCTTTGCTTAAATTGCTTCTCATTTACTGTTTTAGCCAGGGAAAGCATATTCAGAGGCTTTCAGTTCGTTCTTTCTACAATAAGGATTTGGTAGGGACTGAATGTGACACCCCTGGCAAAATTCATATGTTGAAATCCTAATCCCCAGTGTGATGGTATTTGGAGGTGGGGCCTTTGGGAGGTAGATTGTGCAGGTGGAGCCCTCATGAATGGGATTAGTGCCCTTATAAGAAGAGATACAGGAGAGATGATCACTTTCTTCACCATGTTAAGATTATAGCAAGAAGGTACAAACTGGAAAAGGGCCTTCTCACCAGACACCGAATCCATGAGCACCTTGATTTTGGACTCCCCAGCCTTCAGAACTGTAGGAAATATTTGTTGTTTAAGTCACCCATATTATGGTATCCTGTTACAACAGTCTAAGGCAGGGTTCCATAAGGTCAGTGATTATAGTGTATGATCCTTTTAATGTATTGTTGAATTTAGTTTGCTAATATTTAATTGAGAATTTTTGTGTCTATATTCATCAGGGATATTGGCCTGTAATTTTCTTTTTTTGTGGCATTCTTACCTGGTTTTGGTATTAGGGCCTTGTAAAATGAGTTTAGAAGCATTCCCTCCTCTTAAGCGTTTTTGGAAAAGTTTGAGGATAGGTATCGAATCTTTGAATGTTTTGTAGAATTCACTGGTGAAGCATCTGGTCCTGAGCTTTTGTTTGTTGAGAGGTTTTTGATTACTGATTCAACCTCCTTACTGGTAATTTGTCTATCCCAATTTTCTATTTCTTCCTTGATTCTGTCTTGGAAGATTATCTGTTTCTAAGAATGTATCCATGTCTTCTATGGTGTCCAGTTCATTGGCAAATAATTGTCCATAGAAGTCTCTTATGATCCTTTGTATTTCTCTAGTACCAGTTATAACCTCTCTTGCTAGTTTTACTAACTTGAGCCTTCTCTTTTTGGTAAGTCTAGCTAGAGGTTTGTCAAATTTGTTTATCCTTTCAAAGAACCAACTCTTAGTTTCATTGATTTTTAAATTTTATTTTTAGTTTCTATTTCATTTATTTATGCTGTGATCTTTCTTATTTTTTTCTTTCTACTAACTTTGGGCTTTATTTATTCTTTCCTAGTTCTTTGAGATGTAAAGTTAGTTTATTTGAAATTTTCCTTGTTTCTTGAGGTAAGCTTGTATCATTATGAACTTCCCTATTAGAACATTTTTTGCTGCATCCCATGGATTGTGAATTGTTATAGTTACATTTTCATTTGTCTCAAGGTATTTTCTGATTTCCTCTTTGATTTTTTTTGTTGACCCATTGATTGTTCAGTAGAATGTTGTTTAATTTCTACATATTTGTGATTTTTTTTTTTAGTTTTCTGCTTGTAATTTTTTTTAGTTTCATGCCATTGTGATCAGAAAAGATGCTTGATAGGATTTCAGTCTTATTAAATCTATTGAGACTTGTTTTGTGGCCTAACATGTGATCTATCCTGGAGAATGTTTCATGTGCACTTGAGAAGCATGAGTATTCTGCTGCTTTGGGATTAAATATTCTGTATTTAGCTATTAAGTCCATCTGGTCTAATGTGTGGTTTAGGCCAATGTTCCTTTATTGATGTTCTATCTGGATGATCTATCCATTGATGTAAGTAGGGTGTTAAAGCACACTACAATTATTGATGCAGACAATTTCTTCCTTTAGATCTGCTAATATTTGTTTTATATGTAGGTGCTCTTATGTTGGGTGCACAAATATAATTTTTATATCCTGGGTTGGGTTGACTGCTTTTTCAACAGGTAATGCCCTTTGTCTTTTATAGTCTTTGTGTAAAGTCTGTTTTTTCTGGTATAAGTATAGTTACACCAACTTTCTCTTCATTTTTATTACATGGAATATTTATTTAATCTCTTTCCTTTCAGTCTAGGTGTGTCCTTACTTCTGCAGAGTTTCTTTTAAGCAGTATATAGATGAGTCTTGTTTTTTTTAAGTCCACTCAGCTTCTCTGTGTCTTTTGATTAGAGAATTTACATTTAAAGTAATTTTTTATATTTATTTTATTTTATTTTATTTTTAATGTTTATTTATTTCTGAGACAGAGACAGAGCATGAGTGGGGGAGGGGCAGAAAGTAAGGAAGACACAGAATCAGAAGCAGGCTCCAGGCTCTGAGCTGTCAGCACAGAGCCCGACGCAGGGCTTGAACTCACAAACCATGAGATCATGACCTGAGCTGAAGTCGGTTGCTCAACCGACTGAGCCACCCAGGTGCCCCAAAGTAATTTTTTAAATTTTAACTTGTTTTATTTATTTTTTAAATTTACATCCAAATTAGTTAGCATATAGTGCAACAATGATTTCAGGAATAGATTCCTTAGTGCCCCTTACCCATTTAGCCCATCCCTCCTCCCACAACCCCTCTTGTAACCCTCAGTTTGTTCTCCATATTTACGAGTCTCTTTTGTTTTGTCTCCCTCCCTGTTTTTATATTATTTTTGCTTCCCTTCCCTTATGTTCATCTGTTTTGTCTCTTAAAGTCCTCATATGAGTGAAGTCATGTGATTTTTGTCTTTCTCTGACTAATTTCACTTAGCATAATACCCTCCAGTTCCATCCACGTGGTTGCAAATGGCAAGATTTCATTCTTTTTGATTGCTGAGTAATACTCCATGGTATATATACACCACATCTTCTTTATCCATTCATCCATCGATGGACATTTGGTCTCTTTCCATACTTTGGCTATTGTTGATAGTACTGCTATAAACATGGGGGTGCATGTGTCCCTTTGAAACAGCACACCTGTATCCCATGGATAAATGCCTAGTAGTGCAATTGCTGGGTTGTCGGGTAGTTCTATTTTTAGTTTTTTGAGGAACCTCCATACTGTTTTCCAGAGTAGCTGCACCAGCCTGCATTCCCAACATTTAAAGTAATTATTGATAGGTATGTACTTATTGCCATTTTGTTAATTGCTTTCCAGCTGGTTTTGTATTTCCTGTTTGTTCCTTTTTTCTTCTTTCACTCTTTTTCTCTGTGCTTTAATGACTTTCTTTAGTGTTATGATTAGTTTTTTCCTTTCATTATCTTTTGTGTATCTATAATAGGTTTTTCCTTTATGCTTACCATGTGGTTCACATATAATAGCCTATATATATATATATATATATATATATAACAGCATATTTTAAGTCAATAGCAACTTAAATTTTTACATATTCTAAAGCCTCTACATTTTTAGTCCCCTACCATGTTTTATGTTGTTTTTATTAAAAAAAATTTTTTAAGGTTTATTTGTTTTGAGAAAGAGAGAGAGCAAGAGCAGGGAAGGGGCAGAGAGAGAGAGGGAGAGAGAGAGGATCCCAAGCAGGGAGAGAGAGGATCCCAAGCAGGCTCCATGCTGTCAGCATGGAGCCTGATGTGAAGCTCGATCTCACAAACTGAGAAATTATGACCTGAGCAGAAATCAAGAGTCAGATGCTTAACTGACTAAGCTACCCAGGTGCCCCCCTCCCCCATGTTTTATGTTTTTGATGTCAAATTTTATATCTTTTTATTTAGTGTATTTGTTAACTAGTTATTATAGTTATGTTTGCTACGTTTGTCTTTTAAGCTTAATCCTAGCTTTATAAGTGGTTTGTCTCCTGCTTTTACTATATATTTGCCTTCACCAGTGAGATTTTTACTTTTATATTTTCTTGTTATTAGTGTGTTTTCTTTTCTGCCTAAAGATATCCCTTTAATATTTCTTGTAAAGTTGGTTTAGTGATGATGAGCTCCTTTAGCTTTTGCTTGCATGGAAAAATCTTTATCTCTCCAATTCTGAATGATAGATTTACTGGGTAGAATATTCTTGGTTGGAAGTTCTCTTTTTTTCAGCACTTTGAATATATCATGCCACTCCCTTCTGGCCTGCATAGTTTCTGCTGAAAAATCAGCCAGTAGTCTTAAGGGGTTCCCTTGTACATAATTTTTTTTTTTTCTCTTGGTGCATTTAAGACTTTTTCTTTAACTTTTGACATTTTAATTATGATGTGTCTGGATGTGGATCTCTTTGGAGTTTTCTGTCCTTTTCTCTCTTCTCCTTTTGGGACTCCTACACTACTAATGTTATTCTGTTTGATGTTGTTCTGTAAGTCTCCTAATCTATCTTCTCTTTTTAAGTTTCCATTTTCTTTTTGTGGCTCTGTTTGAGTGAGTTCCATTGCCTTGTCTTCTTGGTGACTGATCCATTTTTCTGCATCATCTAGCCTGCTGTTGAATCCCTATAGTGTATTTTTCAGTTCAGTTATGTTCTTCAGCTCTGTGACTTCTGTTTAGTTCTTTCTTATATTTTCTACCTCTTTGTTGAAGTTCTCACTGTATTCATCCATTCTTCTGAGTTTGGAGAGCATCTTTATGCCTATTACTTTGAACTCTAGCAGGTAGATTACTTGTTTGCATCTCATTAAGGTCTTTTTCTGAGGTTTTGTCTTGTTCTTTTATTTGGAACATACTTTTACTGTTTCCTCTTTTTCCTTGACTCTTCATGCTTGTTTCTGAGTATAATGCAAACTAGCTACCTCTCCCAGCCTTGAAGGAGGTATCTTACTTTGAAGGAGATAGGAGGTGAAACTTGTTGTTCAACCTTGCCCTAGATCTTATTTGTCTTTGGAATCTTTGTGATTGCCTAAGTAGACTGATTTATTCTTGAGGGGTTCCAGTTGTTGATGGTGTGCTAAGACCTGTGATCTCAGTCAGCACCTGGGTTCAGGCTGATTGGAAGCCAGATCCTTAGGCAGCAGCAGCTTTTAACATATGTAAATATATATAGTCCTTTGGCACACAATTGTAGACCCTGCTGACCTCTAGGTCAGGCGATCTGGAGGGTTCTCTTGGGTAAGAGTCGTAAAAATCAGGACTTCAGATGAGTGTATAAACTCCTTTCTGGGAAGTACCAGTAAGCTGTGATGAAGTCAAGGGAGGGTGCAAAGACAGTGATTCCCTGCCTATATTCCCAGGTAGTGCCTCTGTGGTCTGTAGATATCTGACAAACCTAAAGCCTGTCCATCAGGTTAAAGCTACAGAACAAGTAAATAGGGCTTATCTGCAGGCAGTCAGAGGTTGTGTTTTGGTCATTTTTCTACGTAATGCTCTTGGTATAGTACCTTGCCCTGAAATGTTTTTCTAGTTTTTACAATCCTGTGGTGCCCAGGAACATAAGCCCTTTTGGCCACCAGATTAGCCCCTCTGGTCACCAGAGTCACGTATTCCACAGGTGCTCCCTGTGTGGAGTGTGTTTACCTGCAGGCTTTAGCAAGGCTTGGGACAAGTGCTGGGAACAGGAAATGCCTGTAGCTTTTGTGAGTGGGGATTCTTTTATTCCTGGTTGATACTAGGGAGACCTGTTGCAGCAGCATCTTCAACTGTCAATCTCAACCCATAAAGGGCAACGACCATTGATCTTTTCAAAGATGTCAGGCCTCCTCACCAGTGCCTCCGTGAAAGGAGTATCATCAGGGCCATCCATGTAACAATCAGGTGGTGGTTTCTCCAGTCTCATCACAAATCAATTCCAATTCTAAGATCAGCAGGGCAGATAATGGGAGTAAAAGGGTGAGAGAGAAAGTCAAAAAAAATGGTAGATTTTTAAGTGGGCCACTAGACTTTATCCAAAGGGATATTCTAAAGGGACTTCTGAAAATTAAAAAAAAAAAAAAACTATTGCAAAATAATGTCACACTTAGAGAAAAGTTACAAAAATAGTACAAAAAATATTCATCTACTTGTTACCCAGATTCCACAAATGTTAACATTTTACTACATTTGCTTTAATCTCTTTCCATATATGTGTACTTACACATGAACACACACATTATTGTTTTTCTAAACCCTTTGAGAGTAAATTGCCCACATGATGCCATTTTACTACTAAATATTTCAGTGTGTACTTCCTAAAAACAAGGATATTGTCTTTCATAATTACAGTGTAATGATAGAGATCAGGAAATTAAGATTGATACAATATTATCTAATCTCAGATTTTATGCAAATTCTACCAAGTCCTTTTAGTGCTCTTTAGGTCAATAGACAATATTTTTTTTCTTGTCTGGGAACTAATCCAAGATCACATTGGATTTGTTGGATCATATGGTCATTCTGTTTAACATTTTGAAGAACTGCCAAACTGCTTTCCAAAGTGACTATCGTTTTGCATCCCCACCAACAATGTATAAGGGTTTCAATTTCTCCACAGGCTACTAGCACTTGTAATTTTTCTTTTCTTTTTTTAAACAAAGTTATGGCCAACCTAGTAGATGTTAACGAGTATCTAATTCTGGTTTTGATTTTCATTTCCCTATTGACTAATGACATTGAACATCTTTTCCTGTGCTTATTGACCATTTTTATACCTTCTTTGAAGAAATGTCTTCAAGTCCTTTGCCCAATTTTTAATTGGTTGTTTGTCTTTTCTATTTGTAACAGCTCTTTGTTATATTCTGATACTATATTCTTATCAGATATATGACTTGCAAATATTTTCTCCCATTCTGTATATTGTATTTTCACTCTCTTGTGTCCTTTGCTAAACAAAATTTTAAATTTTTGATAAAGCCTAGTTAACCCATTTTTCCTTTGCTGCTTATACTTTTCTTATTAGGTCTAAGAAGCCATTGCCAAATCCCAGGTAATGAAGATTTGTCTATGTTTTCTCCTATGGGTCTTATAGTTTTATGTTTATAATTTAGGTCTTTGATCTATTTTGAGTTAATTTTTATATATGATGTGAGGTAAGGGTCCAACTTTATTCTTTTGCATCTAAATATCCAGTTCTTCCAGCACTATTTGTTGAAAAGACTGTTCTTACCTCATTGAATGATCTTGGCATTCTTGTTGAAAATCATTTGACCCCAGATTTATGGGTTCATTTCTGGATTCTCATGTCCATTCCATTCATTTATATGCTTATTCTTATGTTAGTACCACACTGTTTTGATTAGCAGCTTTGCATTAATTTTTGAAATCAGGAAGTGAGTCCATCAACCTTGTTTTTGTTTTTTTTTTTCTCCAAGATTGTTTTGGCTCTTTGAGGTGCTTTACAATTTAATGTGAATTTTAGGATCAACTTTTCCATTCCTGCAAAAATCATTCCTTTTGGGAAGGATTGTGTTGAATCTGTAACTTCTTTTGGGAGGTATTGTTATCTTTATAATATTATGTAATGATGAACGTGGAACATCTTTTCATTTATTTAGGTCTTCTTTAATTTGTTTTTGTGGTTTTCAGCGTATAAGCCCAGCACCTCCTTGGTTAAACTGATTCCTAAGTGTTTTATTTTTTTTTTGATGCTACTTCACATAGGATTTTTTCTTAATTTTTTATATAGCTCATTGCCAATGTATAGGGGAAAAAAATGGATCCTGTATTCTGCATCTTTGCTTATTTCACTTATTAGCTCTAAGGTTTTATTTTTCCTGATATTTAGATATAATCATGTGCCTGTTGCTTGTATTGCAAAAGGGTATTTAGAAAATCTGGGTGCTAAGTGTATTCACAACTCCTGTGATATAATTGCTTTTGGCATATCTTAGCAGACACTACTGGAAAGTACATACATACCTGCATATCAATATATAATCCTATTCCTGTCTAGGTCTATGTGTTAAAAAGCATGAGTTCTTACTGATACCTCCAATTTCAACCATATTAGTGATACTGGAAACTGAGATTCTGCATGTTTCAAGCAGCAGCCTGCATTGTCACAGAAGCCCCAGGGTGGGAATCAAGAGGTATGCTGTGACCAGTTCTGTGACTAGAGTAAGTGGTATAGAGAGGATTTTGATTTGATACACAAAATGTATTCAATATATTTAGTTTCTGTAATTAACTTTTTCTCTTTGTTTTCTTTTTACCTCTCTGGGCACTCTTTTCTCAGACTTCTTTAATGGAGTGATCCTCTGGGTTTTGTACCAAGCCCCCTCTTTGCCCACGTAGTACATTTTCTAGACTACCTCAATGACTTTCATGTCTTTGAGTACCCTTTGTGCAATAGCTTCAGTTCATGTCTTCGGTGCTTCAGATCAGCCTATTCAACTGCACAATGAACAGTTGCACTTGTATGTTCTCCTGATGCCGATATGTCAAAGTTAAAATGTCCTAAACTTGTTCATTATGGCCAAATTTACCCTTTTGCAACAGGGCTCTCTTCCTTTTGCTCAATGGTTCCTAGTTACTGAAACCAGAAATGGGCATTTCCATAGATTTCTCTCTCTCCCTCATCTACAATCAAGTCTTCCTGATTTATTCTCCTAAATATCTCAAATCTGTTTATTCATCTTCATCCTCATGATCACTGTCTTAAGTCAGATTAGTGTTATCCCTTGGATTTCAGCATGCTAATTGGCCTCTGAAACCCATTCTTAGCCTTATAGCCATTTAGAAAATGAGTTCTAAGTTCTAGTCCTGGCTGTGCCACTTTCACCTGTATGATCTTGATCAGGTTGTTTCATTGCTTTAAGACTCAGTTTCCTTATCTGTGATATAGAGACAGGAATAGTACTTATTTCAGAGGGTACTTGTGAGAAGTATATGAGGGGATATATGCAAAGTTCTTAGCATATTAGCTGATTCGTAGTAAATGGTCAGTAAATGTTAGCTATTATCATTATAATCATTCCAGCGTTATTAAAAATCCAGCCTCTGCTATTCCTCCAGTTTCTTCTCTGATTGATTCATTCTACTCAGTTTTTCAGCTTTTCTGGACTTCTTTCAGTTGCTCTAATATCTGATACTCTCTTCTGCCTCCAGGTCTTTCCTCTGCTCTCTTTTCCTAAAATTCTCTTCTTTATCCTCCTACCTTATTTATCCTTCTTAATTTATGCAACAGTTTCTCTAGGGAATTTTGATTTGGTGTCACTTGTGTCCCAATAACACTCTAACTTCCATTTTCAGGGATCTTATCTCACCACACTGGAGTTAACCTGCTTACTTGTTGGTCTACCAAGCCACTGAGTGTAGGGACCAATTTACCTTGTTCACTATTGCATCTCCAATTCCTAACCTCGATTTAAAATTCAGTGAATGAAAAGATAGTGAATGGGCCACATTACCATTGTCTGTTTTTTTGATCTCCTGCTAGGTAAACTCCTGGTCACAGCTCTGCTTGGCTTCAGGAGTGGGGAGGATTGAAAGGGAAAACTCTCCTTGTATCATATCAGCCATTAGCAGTTGCTGCATTGATGGTCCTCCAATTATTAGCTGATCAGTAACTCCCAGGACTGTTCCTTTACACATGAACACGGGCTACTTTACCTGTCTTAGCCTAACTCCGGAATTACTAGTATGATGGCCTTACCTGGGGAACGTCCTTTGACACTATCACCCTATGATGAAATCTGTTATCTCTAACTTTGAGATTACTCTGCTAAATTTGCCTAGAAATATTAGATTGGATGCATATCCAATATTTCACAATTCCATATGTTTTGTCCTGTAAGCGATTTTGTCCATTGGACACATACCTGAGAAGCTAATTATATTGCAGTGCAGTCTGTGAATAGCTACAGACTGGAAGCATGATGGGGTTGGGCAGGTGGGCCTGGAATGGCTTGAACTTGTGGTGGAAGTAGACCCAGATCAGTGAGATGGAACAGAAGGTAAAAGAAGCTTGATTAGGGTTTTCAATCATTTGGTTCTGCTTAGAAGTGGAATTATTTCGTTCCGAGGTGCTGTGCCTGAAGAGCCCACGGAGGCAAGCCCAAAGGCCACTGTCCATACCCCGAGGCCACTGAAGGAGAAATTTGGCTGCCTCTGAGTGGTAGTCTGGTGGGGGAACCGGCTTCACAGCTGCAGGTTCCAAGCAGGGGCACATAAACCCGTCCGCGCTGAAATAAGGAAGCCGCTGGGGGGCAGCAAAGGCTCGCGGATTTCTCCTCACGCTGCTATTCTTTATTGTGCTGTAGTTTGCCTTTTTTTTTTTTTTTTTAACGAATTGCTCTCTCTTAAAATTTAGAGTGATTTTATAATCCGAACGAGACTGTATGAACAGAGACCTCGTTTGTCATTTCCTCTCAGAAATATATTTTTTCCTGCCAGAGTTTACTTTTTCTCTATCGCGTCATTTCCAAGAATCCCAAGAGCTTTCCCTTGCCCCAGGAAGGCCAGGTCCAGGCCGATCCGAGTGAGAAGCTGGCGGGGCGGGATGGACAGTGGCAGAGCCGGACGTTCGGCGCAGATCCCGCCCCGGGGAGCCGGACCCGGGAGCACCTGGAGCAGGAGCATACCGGGCCTCGGGAACCCCGCCTCGGGCCGATTTTGCAGCTGCTCCGCACCCCCCTGGTTACTACGGTGGAGACACTGATATGATGCCCTGGAAAACACCTTTAAGAACATGGCTTTGGTGGGGGGAGGAGATTTGGCGAGAGTCACCAAAGCACACCTCGCAGCTCGCTGGCCCCAGAGAAGTTTGTAAATGTGACCCCTGTGTCTCAACACGAAAACAACTTTCTAAGGTTTCACACTTTCCAGGAAAGGGCGGTGGAGACCTAATATGGGCCAAAGGGAGCGTGCGGGGGCCTTTTCGTGGCTCACGAGAGGAGTCAGGCGTAGGTGCGGCAGGTGCTGCGGGCCTGGGAGCGTCGTGCGAGGAGGAGCCCGCAAAGCGCCCTCGCGGGGTAGGGCGGGAGTGCTCCCTGAGGTGACAAGAGGAAGCGGGAGGTGGAGGGTGGAGAGGAGGTCCCGCCCCCACCTCGCTCTCCTCTACGGGAAGTGATGTGGGGCCAGACGGAAAATACCCGCCGAGAACCCAAAAAGGGCCGGCAACGGGTGGACGCGAAGCGCGCGCAAGAGCAGCTGCGTGGGGACAGCGAGGTGGAGCCAGGTGAGCCGGGCGGCTGCGGGTGGTCTGGGAGGCGCTGCTCGGTTCCCGGCGTCCGAGGGGTTCCGATTCAACCCGGAGGGCAGAGCGTGGTAGCCGGCGAGTGGCTGGGTTGGCCCTGGGGCTGGCATTGAAGGCTGCGATTCCTCGTCCCCCTTCTGGGGGTCTGAGCCTGCCGGAAAAGCTGCTTTGCTTCTCGCAGGCGCGCGGCACAGACCCTACGTTGACAACCGCCGGGGGTGGGGGACAGCTTGGGCGACGTGCTGCCTAGGTGCAGTTCCAGGTTGGCACGGGGCTGAAGTCACCTCCGGGTGGCACCCGGCGCGAGAGTCCCCGTCAGTGTTGAAGGAAACTTCTGGCAGGAGAGGAGTAAAGTCCGAGACCTCCTGCACTGCCCATAGTTCTTTCTCCCTCCTGTTGTTTTCAGTTTGATTACTTAACGTCTTTACACCCTTGTTGGTGAGGGTCTGGGCAGCAAACTGGCTGGGTGCGAGAAGGTTCTCCTGTCAGTCAGACCAAAAACCCTACCTGGTGACAGGCCCTTGGGTCTTGACTGGTGGTAGGACTGAAGGACAGGTTTTGGTAACTATTGCCAAATCCTTATCTCTCTCCCAGTAGATCACCAATTAAGCAAAGTCAGGCCTGAAATGAAGGAAACCTTGTGAGCCCTTAACTTCATCTTCCTGGCCTTTTGGCTCCTGCTGGCCACATGGTCTCAGAATGTTCTGCCTCGGGTTTTCTTCCTTATCCCTTTGGGCTAACAGCTGTTTTTTATGACTCCATGGATTTTCACTTTATGTTTGGCTCATGCTCAGAGTTGGGGAAGGGGGAGTAGTGTTATGTTATATGTTTTCTGTAATTATTGCTGATTTAATTTGTTGGTAGTCCATTGTTGCTATCCCCTTCCCTGTTTTCTGCCTTCTTAAAAACTTGCTTTAGAGGGAAAAGTCTGGAAAACTGTTCTGCAGATGATTAGAAATTAAGAAAGGTTAATAAAATGCTGAAAGAACTGGACTGAAGATCATTCTTTATGTTAGTTTTCACCTACTTTCTAACTTTCCTTCCTTCCTTTCTTCCTCTTTCTTTCTCTCTTTCTTTCTTCTTCCCTTTCTTTCTTAAAGTACATGGCTTGCCTTGATTTTTAATTTTGATGAAGTATAATTAATTTTCTCTTTTGTTGTTTGTGCTTTTAGTGTCAAATCTAAGAAAGAACTTCCGAATCTAAGGTCATGAAGATTTATGCCTGTGTTTTTTTTCTAAGAGTTTTATAGCTTTAGCTCTTATATTTCAATCTTTGATTCATTTTAAGTTTATTTTTGTGTATGGTGTGAGGCAGGGGTCTAATTTAATCCTTTTGCATGTGGATATCCAATTCTCCCGTCACAATTTGTTGAAAATATTATTTTTTTCCCCTTTGCATGGTCTTGGCACTTCTGTTGACAATCAGTTGGCTGTTCATGTGGGGGTTTATTTCTAGAATCTTAATTCTATTCCATTGATCTATTTGTCTATCCTTATGCTAGTATCATACTATCTTTATTATTGTAGTTATGTAGTAGGTTTTGAGGTTGGGAAGTGTGAGGTCCTCCCATTTTGTTCTTCTTTTTTTGAAATTGTTCTGTTTGTCCTGGGTCTCTTGAATTTTCATATGAATTGTAAGATCAGCTTCTCAATATCGGTATCTTTGGTTTTAGAACAGATTTTAAGGGTTTTGAAGTGCCCTGCAATCTCTAGGAACCAGACTCTTGATTTCCCCTTCCCAAATCTGCTTCCACTTGGTCTTTCCCATCTAAGTCAATGACAACTTTACTCTTCTAGAGTCTCACACTAAATATTCTGGAGTCACCTGATTCCTTTCTTTTTCTCATTCCCACCTCTAATCCTTCAGTAAATCTCACTGGTTCTACTTTGAGAAAATATAATATATATGGGATAAAAACCATTTCTCACCATTTCCACTGCTTCTACTAAGATCCTATCTTTTCTGTCACCTGGATTACTGCAAAAGCCTCCTGCAGGGCCACCCTGCTTTCACCGTCACCACTCTACAGTCAACATAGCAGCCAGAGTTCATTATGCCACTCACTCCTCTGTTCACAACTGTGCAGTGGCTTTTTTTTTTTTTTTTTTTTTTTTTATCTCAGAAGAAAAAAATCCTCATCATGGTCTGCAAGGCTCTGATGTGGTGTGTGGCTTCATCTTCCATTATCCTCCTCTTTGCTTGTTCTGCTTCACCCACACCTTAAGACCTTTGCATTTGCTCTTTCCTCTGCCTGGAATGTTCTTCCTTCAGATGTCTGCATGGCTTTCTCACTCATTTAATCCAAGTCAAAGATCATTTCTTTAGAAAGGCTTTCTTGAACCATCCCATCTAAAATAGCATCCTTCACCCCACCTATCATTTTTTGCCCCCTTACCTTACCTTAGTTTTCTTTTTTTAGAGTATCTATAGCACTGTCATTACACACACACACACACACACACACACACACACACACAACTGTTGTTTCCCACTGTTAGAATAGCTTCATGAAGATTATGAATTTGTCTTGTTCTATGGTGTGCATAGCACCTAGAATGGTTTTTTGGCACATATTAAGCTCTGAAAAAATATGTGTTGAAAGAATGAAAAGGGAATGAGAGACTGAGAAATGGAGATCATTCTACTGTTGCTTCCTCTCTGTTCCTTCACACTTCACCTAAGAGAAGCAATGTCTGTAGCTACTTGAACATCTCCTATGTCTCCCCTATTCTATCCTCCTATTCCCCCCAAGAGAATAGCTTTGGATTCTTATCACAATGGCAGTGGGGAACCCTCTTCTCTGTAGCTAGGCAGACTGTGTGGAGGCATTCAGTACCTGTCTCCAGGGATACCGCTTCTTGTGCTGAATTCAAATTCAAGAAAATGGAATTCATTTCTTGATGAATATTTTGCACTATAGTGAATTAATCCTTCTCTGGCTTCTAACTGAAATTGCAATTCTGAGACACATTTTGGCATTTAATTACCTAACTACTTTAGACTGGAAACTGTTTATGTATATGTTGTCATACACGTCTTATGGCTAGATTGTAATATCCTGGAGGCAGAGCATGATGACTTCGGCTTACTTTTTGAGTCTTATGCTGCAAGGTATCTTAGATAAAAGAAATGTTCAATAATAAACTCTTGCTGAATGTACCAGTAAGTTAATGAATAAACCTGGATTTATTTTTATCATTGGAAACTTCTAGTCCTTACATTTAATTTTTTTAGCCAATAGCTATAAATATCTTGTTTTAGTTCATCTTATCCTGCTGCTTCTGATAGAGCAATATTGGCTACAGTTGAACAGGGTTTCCTACTGCCATTTCTCAGTGAGAATTAAATTTCTTCGCCTAGAGAGTATGGTAATTAATCTTATAAGTTATTTAAAAATTGAATCAACCTTCAATTATTTAAACTATATCTATATTTGCAAAATATGGAAAAGGATTATTTTTACATATACATGGGATATATATAAATATATTTTCCCTAATAAATTGTGTTTGAAACCTCCCCCCAAAATAAGACAGAGGTTGCATATTTCAAGTCTGAGCCCCTAACTAGATGGGGGGAATCCTCTCACAATGTAAACATACATCAAATTAGCATGAAGTACACTTTAAATGTCTTGGAATTTTATATGTCAATTATACCTCAATAAAGCTAAATTAAAAACAAATGTGAACTCCTTGGAAGCAAGATTGTGTTGCCATTATTAAAACAAGATTGCCTTCTGAAGAGAATAATTTTTCCCTTTCACTGATTTCGCTTTTTATGCCTTGTGCAGTTTTTGCTTGGGTCACATTTATTCTTCTGCCTCTTGATGAGGAAGTTTAAGTTTATGATCTGGTTTCCCTTGAGCTGATTACCTTGGGAGCAGACCTGAGCACTGAATTGGAGGAAGAGATAAAGGCTTTGTAATTAACTTTATGTCCAGAGAGGGAGATATGTGGAGCAGTGAGCATCCAGCTTGTTTGGCCTCCTGTCTTGTCATGCAGCACAGAAGGCACACCACATTCTCTTCTTGTATTATTGAGGTCTACTAACACTCATATTTTATTTACTGTTAACTAAAATTTGATGCCTTGCTTAAAAAGAAAGTTGAAAGCTATTTCTCCTTTTATTTATTTTTGTCTCTGTGTGTTACTCTTTAAAAAAAATTTTTGAAATAAAAAAGTGTTTGGCATGGAGCCATACATGGGGCTTGAGCCCCTGACCCTGAGATCAAGGCCTGAGCTAAGATCAAGAATCAGCTGTTTAACCAACTGAGCCACCCAGGCACCCCTCCTTATGTGTTTATTCTTGAGAAGGCCTCCCATTTAGTGCCTCAGACACCTCAGAAGTACTCACATATATGGAATCAGACTTTTGTTTCTTAAAATTGAACTTTTGATGTGGGGTTGGAGGTAGGGTGCTAGGTTTAGCAAGTAAAAAAAAAAAGAAATTTGCATCTTGAATAAACAATGAATAGTTTCTTACTATAAGTATGTTGCATAAATGCTTATACGAAAAAACTTGTTTTTTTTTTAATGTTTTCATTTATTTTTGAGACAGACAGAGACAGAGCATGAGTAGGGGAGGGGCAGAGAGAGAGGGAAACACAGAATCCGAAGCAGGCTGCAGGCTCTGAGCTGTCAGCACAGAGCCTGATGCAGGGCTCGAACTCCCAGACTGTGAGATCATGACCTGAGCTGAAGTCAGACGCTCAACTGACTGAGCCACCCAGGTGCCCCCCAAAAACTTGTTTTTATGAAATACAAATTTAACTGGGTATCTTGTATTTAATGTGGCAACTCTAGTCTGGTAAACCCATGTTTATGTGTAGGAAATGCATTGATCATGATAATGTCCAAAGAATGACTGAGCTATGGCTCGTTCTGGTGACCATACATGTGTTTATCTTAAAGACAGAGAGGGGCTGCCTGGCTGGCTCAGTCGGTGGAGTGTGCGACTATTGATCTCAGGGTTGTGGGTTTGAGCCCCAAGTTGGGGGTAGATTACTTAAAAAAATAAAATCTTTAAGGACAGAGAGGACTCATAAACTCAAGGAGTATAAGAAATGGAAGGAAGTTGAAGAAGATTGAGTTTTACTTTAGTCTTTTGTAATTAAGGAAATTCATATCCGCAGACATTAAGTGACTGTAAGATCACAGAGTTACTGGCAGAGTCAGGACTGAAATTCCAGGCACAGTGGTTGGTCTACTGCATAATGTCTCCCATAAGATATGTTACTTTGTAAGTTTCTTTCTTTCCTTTTCTTTCTTTCTTTCTTTCTTTCTTTCTTTCTTTCTTTCTTTCTTTCTTTCTTCTAGGTTTTCATGTTGACCCTTAATCACTTTTTTTTTTAATTCCAGTATAGTTAACATACAGTGTTATATTAGTTTCAGGTGCACGATTTAGTGATTCAACAATTCCCACCCTTAATCACTTCTGTTGTCACTCTCCCATGATCACTCCCTTATCATGCTGTCCCTTCCAGTCTCCAGATCCAAATGTGGCAGGCACATGAGACACCCTTGTCTTTTCTCTGAGATCCATATGACTGTTGAAAGCCACCATTTGGTTGTATTCCCTGTGACAATGCCAGAAAGCTTGTCATTCAATGTATTTTTATTCCTTTTGAGGTCTTGTTAATATTTTTGTCCCTTAAAAATTTTTATCATAAGATATTTTGATGCTTTTTTAAGTCCACAACAACCAAGTGTTGTCTTACTGACAACCTGCTTGCTTTGTGGCCTACTCCTATGAAACCTCTCACCCCCTGGCCTTGTGGCAGAACAAATATGGAAGATATATGGTAAGGACAAATGTATTAGATAGATAGAGGTGACTTACCCTTTAGAGATGTGTTGTTATAAAACACTGGGTTATTTTTTTATTATTTAAAACTTATGTGTACCTATTTAAGAAAGCAGCTTTGAAAATGAACATGCTTCCTCTGCCACTAGAGTGCCATATTTCAGAGCCACTAATCTTGTTTTTTCATGGGTTAATTGATTAATTCATATAAAGCCTTACCAGCTGCCAGGTCAAAGCATAATAATAAAATTGGTTGCCAAGAGACTGAAAAATCTGTTCATTTTTATTAACTGTAGTTTATCCATCCTACCCTGATCCCACCACATGGTTGGCTGGTCAAATCTTATCTGGGTATGACTGGTTACTTATCTCCTGTGTATTTGTATCATTAAGAACAAAGACAGGGTCTCAGCTAACTAAACTTTATGATAAGGCATTTTTATTCTTGTTATACTAGCCTTAATATGGGGAGGAATAAGACACATAGAAATAGGTCATGACTTAAATGTTCTTTTGAGATACCCAAGAATTTAATTTTTTTTATTTTTTTAAAAAATTTTTTGAATGTTTTATTATTTATTTTTGAGAGAGAGACAGAGACAGAGAGACAGAGTGAGAGCGGGAGAGGGGCAGAGAGAGAGAGGGAGACAGAATCCAAAGCAGGCTTCAGGCTCTGAACTGTCAGTACAGAGCCTGATGTGGGGCTCAAACTCACAAGCTGTGAGATAATGACCTGAGCAGAAGTTGAATGCTTAGTCAACTGAGCCACCCAAGCGCCCCTTAGATATCCAAGAATTTTAAAATTTAATCTATGGTGGTGGTCAGGATTTCTTTGTTTCTTAAAATGTGATTAATTTTCATAATGAATCTCACTACCACAAGGGAATGACTCCAAGAATGAGTAAAAAGGTCTAGCAGCCCTTGAAAAGATAAGGCATTGTTCCAGTCAGTTACTAGAGACCAAATGTGGCCAAACAAGCTACTGGCTGTTCCTGACTAGGCTTCCATTGTCAGGGGCAAGGCCAAGTCTCCATCGCCCTGCTCTGCTTAGGCACAGAAAGCCATGAAGTGGGTTTTGGTGCTTCTTCAGGGAGTGACTCATACCTGTGTTCTGGAACTCCTGTGTGAATGTGGAGGAGCCAACATAGCTGGGAACTAATAGGCTGGGTTTTAGTCTCTAATATGGCTGACAATTTACTATGTGATATTGCACCAGGGGTTCTCAGGGCTGATTTGACCCCCTCCTCCCCTGAGGACTCTTGACAATGTCTCGAGATAGTTTTGGTTGTCAGAGCTGGGGAGTTACTACTGGCATTTAATGGATAGAGGCACAGGACAGCCCCTCAGGACAAAGGATTGTCCTGCCCAAAATGTTCATGGTGCCAAGGCTGAGAAGCCCTGCCTTAGACAAATAACTGAATCTCCCTGGCCTGCAGTTTCCTGACTGACATGTTCTCTCCATCATGTAAAGTTAACTAAGCATGACTCCACCATTGTTGTGTTTGTCACCTCTCCCTTACCCTGATTCTAAGTCATTAAATGTGGAATAGGGCCCAGGTATTGATACTGTTTTTAAAGTCCCCACAAAAGATTCTGATGTGCAGTTGGACTGAGAAACCACTGCCCTCAGGGATCACATGGGAGGAGATCCTTGTAGAGGTACCAGGTGGACCGTTTGACAGGAATGGACCCTGTGGGGACAGCTGTCAGTAGCAAGTCTGCCACATGACTCAGCATAGGTGGAAGCCTGCTAGAAACCCACAGAGAGCATTGTGACTGAAGACTTGGCCTCTAAATTCCTCAGAGACCTGTGCTCTCAGCACCTATGCATGATGAGCTCTCAGCTGACTGAGAGTGTCTGCTCCCCAAATTTCCAGCCGGTAACCATACCCTTGTTTCAGATTTGCCTTGGACATTAGGGTTTTCTAAGGAAAGTGTAAGAGTGGACAGTGTCTTCATTAACACCTTCATTAACTGTAGCTTCTCTGAAAGGTTAAAAGTCAACAACAGAAACTCCCTACCCTGAGTCATCACCCCATTTTGTCACCCAGGTAAGGACACCACATTTATTAAACTTACAGCATCACGTAATTCAAGGGCTGGTAAGCACTCTAGAAACCAGGTAACCTCAGAGATTCAGAAGAGGTTCAGATTGATAACAGAGAAGGTTCTAGAAGACAGGCCTGTCAGCCGTTTCTCCACTGTGTTCTTTCCATGTCCCTATGCTAATCATTCTTGATTGTAACCAGGTGTAAGATGGGCAAGACAAAATTGTGTTGTTTTGTTGTTTAAACGAAATGACTTTCAGATGGAATTTTAACAACCAGTGCCTTTTCCTTGACTGTTCTGAAATATCACAGGAAGTGAAACAAGTATATTATGATTTTTTTTAAGTTTATTTATTTATTTTGAGAGAGCAAGAGAGAGCACGAGCATGGGAGGGGCAGAGAGAGAGGGAGAGAGAGAGAATCCCAAGCAGGCTCTGCACTTTCAGCATGGAGCCCAATGCAGGGCTTGAACCCACGAATGTAAGATCATGACCTGAGCTGAAACCAAGAGTTGGACGTTTAACTGAGTAAGCCACCCAGGTATATTATGATTTTAACTTAAGTTAAAGCCGTCCAGAAACATATGAGTGCCTGCTATGGGTATGTGCCAGCTTTCAGTTAAAGGCCACCATCATTTCTTCTGTATATGGCTGCTTTTCTGGTCCCATTCTTGCCCCCCACTCCCTGCTCCTGCCACAGCCCATTCCTTGCAAAAAGCTGGTGATCTTTAAAAATCTAAATCAGATCATATCTTCCTTCTCTTTTAAATTTCCCTGCTATTTGCTACTGCGGTTGGTATAAGGTTCAGATGTTCTGACCATGGTCTGTAGAGGTCTCCATGATCTGGGCCTTGCTGGACTCCATGACCTCAGCTCATCCCTATGCCTTCATCTTTCAGCCTCATCTTCCTTTCTGTTCCTTGGAAATGCCAAGCACATTCCTTCTTCAGAACGTCTTGCCCTCAATGTGTTTTTCTCCAGATCTTCATGTGACTGTTTCCTTGGCATCATTCAGACTTAATTTCAAATATTACCCCCTCAAAGAGGTGGGTGATGGGGGCGGATGGGTGGCTCAGTCATTTAAGTGTCCGACTCTTGGTTTCAGCTCAGGTCATGATATCACAGTTAGTGAGATTGAGCCCTGCATTAGGCTGCAGGCTGATGGTGTGGAGCCTGCTTGGGATTCTCTCTCTCCCTCTTTGTCTGCCCCTCACTGGCTCATGTGTACACACATTCTCTCTCTTTATCTCAAAATAAATAAACTGAAAAAAAAAAAAAAGAGGTGGGTGATGACTTTCACCCTGATGACTATTAAAAGTAGCCTCTGGTCACTCACTATCCTATGATTGTGTTATTGTCTTCATGGTATTTATTACTGTTTGAAATTATTTTATCCTTATGTTCACTTATTTATTGTCTCTCTTTGCATGCTAAAATGTTCTCTCAATGAGGACAGGAACTTTGTTTTGTGAACTACTATGTGTTTAACACCTAGAATCATACCTGGTACATGACAGATGCTAAGTTAATGAATGAATGACAGAAAGTAAGCAGTTGGTGTTAGAGAAGATTGCTTTACAGATTCAGTCCTATGAAATTCCTGTATTTCTTACATGTTGGCCTTTATTTTATTTTTTAAACTAAAACTAGAACACTAGTTTATTAATACATGAGAATTGGAATTGTTAAGCAGACTGGATTCTTTGAGAACTAATGTACTTGCTTCCTGTAGTAAAACTCCATGTGGAGCAAATATAATAGAAGAAAGCTACTTGGTAAGCACAGACTCAGGGCACAGGGACTTAGAAATCAAAAATATCTTGCTGGAAGAGGCCCGAAAGATCACCGTGGTAATGGTTCCTCACAACTGGCTGCCTGTGAAGATCACACAGGGGGATTTATTAAAACATACTCACACAAAGCCACACATTTTTCACTCTCTCCTTTGGAAATACTGATTCGTTACTTTGCAGTCAGGGCTGAGGAATCCATGTGTCCTTTAAAATGCTGCCAAAATTGGGGTTCTTGGGTGGCTAAGTCAGTTAAGCATCTGACTTTCGCTCAGGTCATGATCTCCTGGTTCATGGGTTCAAGCCCTGCATTGGGTCCTGTGCTGACAGCTCAGAGCCTGGGACCTGCTTTGGATTCTTTGTCTCCCTTTCTCTCTGTCCCCCTCCCGCTCACACTCTGTCCGTCTGTCTGTCTCAAAAATAAATAAACATGAAAAAAATGTTAAATGCTGCCAAAATGATGGATGGTATATGACCAGGTTTGGGAGCTAGTGACTGAGCCCACCCCTGTTTCCAGATAAGTAAACTGAGGCTCAGAGAGATCAAGGGCTTTACTCAGGGTCACACATCGGGTGAGCAGGGAGATGGCACTCAAATCTCCCAGGCTTCTCTCCTTGCTGTTCACAAAATATTGCAGCAAAGATTCTCAGGTTCAGAGGCAATACCACTTCAGAAATTGCTGGTTTATTACTTTTTTCTTTATTTACTTGTAACTAGGCAGTCTGGTGTCACACAGGAAATGCATACAGCATAGTTTTCCTTTTTTTACCACCAAGTGTCAGATCAATTTGATTTTAGACTCTGGGGCTGCAGAATGACCATCAGAGTGTGGTTCTGGGACCAACGCCATCAGCATGACCTGGAACGTATTAGAAATGCAGATTCTCGGGGCGCCTGGGTGGCGCAGTCGGTTAAGCGTCCGACTTCAGCCAGGTCACGATCTCGCGGTCCGTGAGTTCGAGCCCCGCGTCGGGCTCTGGGCTGATGGCTCAGAGCCTGGAGCCTGTTTCCGGTTCTGTGTCTCCCTGTCTCTCTGCCCCTCCCCCATTCATGCTCTGTCTCTCTCTGTCCCAAAAATAAATAAACGTTTAAAAAAAAAAAAAAAAAAAAAAGAAATGCAGATTCTCAGTCCAGACCTACTGGATCTGAAACTCTGGAGGCAGGGCCCACAGTCTGTTATTTTAAAGCCATCCAGAAGATTCTGACACACACTCAAGTTTGAGAACCACTGTCCATAGGTACATTTTGTGGTCCAACCTCTAGTTAAAGCAGCTGGCCTCAGCCTTTTAGTTGGTGACTCTTTAACATCAAGGGCTCAACTAAAACTAGTCATCTGCTTTCTTTGGTGACATTTATTCAAAACAGGACCTAGTGTTATAAATCTTCATCAGAATGACATACACAAGAAAGGAGGGGGAGCGATTAATTATTGAGCACCTGCTGTGTGCGAGGAACCATGTTTGAGACGATTACTTATCTCATTTAATTCCCACCACCATTCTGCTAGGTCGGTATTATTATCCTTATTTTACAGATTTGGAATTTGAGGCTGGTAGAGGTTAAACAAGATCTTCCCTACAGGTTGACACAATTATAGTTGTAATTGTGCATTTTGCTATCTGTTGTCTCCCTAGAACAGCTGCTCTCAAACTTTATTATAGATAACTGGGAATCCCCTGGGAAGCTTGCATTTATAAATGTAAATTCCCTAGTCTCTTTCTCAGATCCTAATTTAGAGGCCTGGATGGAAGCCAGGACTTTGGATTTTCATGAAGTACTCTAGGTGATTCTGCTATCAGTGGGCTGCAGACCATGCTTGGTGAAATCCTGTCCTGGCTCCAACCCCAGTGGTTGGAACTGGGTGCTCCTCAAGGTTTTGATGAGATTGTGTGGGTCTCCAGTGTTTCATGCACTCACAGGCCTTGGGCACCTTGTTAGGGATGTTGGCAGAACAATATGAGCATGGGAGGAGGGAGTTTGGGAGCCAGTATAGTGTCTTACATTTCTGCTCTACCTCTCACAGGGTTCCCAGGCCATGTTTTGGTTTTGTGTAACTTGATCCTTCCTGTTATCTACCCAAACTGTGCAACTTTTCTCATAGCAACTTCACCCTTGTGTTGATGGGGTGCACAGTTGTGAGCAATTTCCTCCAGGCTGTAATTAATATCTATCGAATAATGAGTTGCTTCAGCTTTTGAGGTCAGAAATGGTGTTTCATCTGTTTGATGATAACATAGATCCCTTATTTTTCAGGGATGGAGTTGGCATATTTAATGAATGAGTTGTCAATCCATTAGGACACTGAGTGATTTGGTTCCATTATGAAGGAAAAAAGTAAGATGCAAATTAAAAAGAATGTCAGGTGTGATGCCTGATGGCTGTCTTGGTGGGGTGGCTTGCTGATTGGTCCATAGGTATGGAAGCAGCTACTGACATAAATACCCCAGGTCTCCCATAGTATAAAAAAGATGCATGTGTCAAAAGATGGCAAGAACCTCCTAGGACTTTGCCCAGTGGAGAAATTAGCAATATTGAAATACTAAATTTCTCTAATATGTCTTAGTTCCTAAAATAAAATTGTGTAGGGCAAGGGCAGAAGGAAATTCACAAAAGCACACATTTCAGTCTCCTGAGATCTACTGTATATAAGGCAAGTTATTTTTGCCAGTAAGAAAATAACCAAGTTACAGGGTAGGTATCTAAGAATGATTTGCCACTGATACTAGAGTGGATAATAATATGTAACTAGTACAGTAGCTCGAGCTACCACTTATTGAGAGCTTGTTATGTGTCAGGAAGTATACAAACATTCTCTCATTTAATTCTCACCAGACTTTTAAAGTAGATATTATCCTTTATATTACAGATGATGAAGAAAGCTCAGAAGGATTAGGTAATCTTCTCAGGGCTGGGACTGAGGTGTGCAGGGGTACAAGACTGTCAGTGCTAAAACTAAGATTATCCTGGGGAAACTGAGGTGGTTGGTTACCCTGAGTGTCACCCAGCGCACTGACCCACAGTTGATAGTTAGGAAGTAAGCCCAAAGTGTTCTGAGGGGTCAGACAGATGGCTCATATTGAAACTTGCCTATCTGCCTCACAGAGAGGTTTTCAGGACATTTCTGGGCGCCCAGTTTCCTCCATTTTACATGCAGTTTTAATAAGCTTGATTATTTGGTTTCCAGGTGCCTTGTCAATTAGAAACTGAACACTGGAAGGGGAAGGGGTTATTCTAGAAAGGCACAGGGATTACTATGGTGAGGGACATCTGGCTGAAGGTGGGAGCAAGGAGAATGAAGTATAAATGAGTAAAAGATGAAATCAATGCAGTGGTCAGGAGGCACTTATTACGGGGCAAACATACCTTAAAAATAGCTATTATTGAGCACTATGTGCTGAACACTAGTTTAAACACTTATAGGTATCACATAATTCAGCTTTTGCAAAATAATCCCATTATTATCTGTTCCACAGATGAGGAAACTGAGGCACAGAGAGGTCACACAGCCAGTGAGTGGTAAAGCTGAGATTCAAAGTCTCCAGAGCCCAGATCCTCAACATCCTGCTTCATTGTAGGTCCTAGATGCTGAGGAGATAGCACAAGTCAGTGGTGTTTATTGTGATGTCCTGAATTATCTAAGAAAAAAATTAAAGCATGGACATTACATTTTATAGTAGTTCCCCCCCCCTTATCTGTGGGGAATGTGTTCTAAGACCCCCCATGGATGCCTGAAACCGTGGATAGTACTAAACCCTATATATACTATGTTTTTTCCTATACATATATACCTGTGATAAAGTTTAATTTATAAATTAGGTACAGTAAGAGATTAACAATAAGTAATAATAAAATAGAACAATTATAACAATATACTGAATAGAAGTTATGTGAACATGGTGTCTCTCTCTCAAGATATCTTATTGTGCTGCACTCATCCTTCTTGTGATGATTTGAGATGATAAAATGCCTATACAATGAGATGCAGTGAAGTGAATGACATAGGCTTTGTGATATAGCATTTGGCAACTATTGGCCTACTGACGAATCATTAGGGATCATCTGCTTCTGGGCCATTACGGACCCCACATTCCTGAAGCCCTGGAAAACAAAACCATGGATGGGGTCGGTGTACTACTGTATTTTGTATTAATTAATTTTTTTAAATTTTATCAAGGTTATACATGGACATAGTGCTATGGGCCTGTTACAAAAAAAACATCAGTTCCTCCCCACCCCCGCCAGCTCATTTCCTGCTCCCCAGAGATGACTGCTTTCAATTCTTGTTAGTAAGATGACTCTTGCTGGTAGTTACATCCCTTGTCTCTAAATGACATACTGATATTTCTGTGGTCAGTTTTCAGTTTTAGGCATTATTTAAATGCCTATGCCTAGACACTTTACCATGGAAGAAGAGAATGTTAACTCATTTCCCCACCTCCCTCTACCACACACGCCTGCCTCTACCACACATGTATGCCATTTCCGTCCCTCCTCTCAACAGTTACGAAATAGTTTTAGTCAGATCAGTATGTCCTGGGCTTGTTGTCTTTATCTTTAGGCCTTCCCTCCGGGGCTGGGCAGATTCTCCAGAGAAGAACATTTGAACCACCTGCCTGTGGAGGATGCCTGCATTCTGGAAGTTCCAGCATGTAGGTAGGGGTGGAGGTATATCAGTATTTAGAGGATTAGGACCTAAGTAGACTCCCATTGTTTTTAGCCTTAACTTTACCCTCCCTTTACCTCCGGGGTGTTTCTACAGAATCTGTGATGAGTTCCTTTTTGGCTTTCCCTAGTGGCAGATAAGGGGCCACCTTTCCCAGGTCTGCTGTTCAGTTACCTCTTATCCATTTACTTTCTAGCTTCCACATTTTGTAACTGTTCTTTCCACTCACTTTGTCTTTGTTTGTGTCTAAAAGAATAAAACCCAGCTTTTTATCGTTATGTTAATGAGATTTGGGGAGGTAGCAGAACTAAGGTGTGTGTTTAGTGTGCCACTTTATCCTGATGTCAGAAAGTCATTTCAGAAAGCTTTCAATGTAGAGGAGGTAAAAAAAGTTTGTGTTGCTCTAATGGGAAGACCAATAGTTCTATAAAAAATGGAAGCTTTACTTGATACTCAAAGTGTATTTCTGGGACTAGAACCATCAGTATTACCTGGGCATCACCTGGGTGCTTGTTAGGGAGAGTCATGGGCCCTACCCAAACTTACTGAATCAAAATTAGCATTTTCACAAAATCTCTAGGAGAGTCCTATGCATTCTGAAGGTTGAGAAGTGCTAATATGAAACTTTACTCAACTCCTACTGTAATTAGGATAAGTTAATTCTAATGAGTTTTAATCTGGAATTTAAAAGTCTTGGTACATTACCTTAATAAATTATTCTCTGAATTCTAGAGGTTGCTGTAAGATAATATAGAGGAGTAAGTTTTCATGAAAATGTACCTTTTCTCCCTTAATAAACCATGTCTGTAAATCTGAGTCAATATCAGATGTGAACCAAAAATTCCATGCCATTTGCCACGAGAGATGTCAGGCTGGTTATGTTCAGGCTTTTTTAGTTGCCCACAGTTCTTGAGGTTGGTGATAAGATTTTATAGATTGGCTAGGTTGAGTTTTCAGTCACACATCAAGCTGCCAAAGTGAGAGGGTGGCTTCCCCTAGAGGCAAAGGATACATTAATTAGTTTATGCCCAGCATCTGACCCAGTGAAAGTATATGCTCAGCAAGTGACTGTGGGATGAGTGAACTAAAGAAGATACAATTCTTGTCTTCAAGATATTCACCAACCAACACAAAATAAATTGGATGTCACCATACAGGGTTGACCAGCTCTAGGAGAGCATAAGCACGGAGAAGAGGCATCTAACTTAGCATTGCTGGCACAAAGAGGCAAAGGGCTATATGTTTTATGTTTTATTTTTTTTTTTCAACGTTTTTTATTTTTTTTTATTTTCGGGACAGAGAGAGACGGAGCATGAACGGGGGAGGGGCAGAGAGAGAGGGAGACACAGAATCGGAGGCAGGCTCCAGGCTCCGAGCCATCAGCCCAGAGCCCGACGCGGGGCTCGAACTCACGGACCGCGAGATCGTGACCTGGCTGAAGTCGGACGCTTAACCGACTGCGCCACCCAGGCGCCCCAAAGGGCTATATGTTTTGATGAACCAAGCTTGGATGGTTTAGAGCAGTGGCTCCCAGTTTAATGTGTATTAGAATCACTTGGTGGGCTTGTTAAAACACAGACCCTCTGGCCATCCTGATAATTTATGATTCAGTAGGCCTGGGGTGGGCCTAAGGATGTGCATTTCTAACCATGTCCCAGGTGATGCTGATGATACTGATTTCACATTTTGAAAACCACAGGTTTTAGAGAATTATAAATAGTTCTTGTGGCTGGAGTCAGGGGGCTAGGAATTGTAGGTGATACTGAAAGCAGAAGTCTAAGAAGTAGGGATTTCATTGTGGAGGTTGTGGGGAGTCATTGACAGGTTTTATAGAGGAGAGTGATGGTTACCCATTTGCAGTTTGGAAAGATCATTTTGGTGTGGTGTGGAGGATGGATCAATGGGGCCAGAAAACCAAGTAAGTGGTTGATCATAGCCATCCAGATGAGAAAAAATAAAAACTTGGAATAAAGGTGGGATGCAGAAAGATCCCTGGGACTTGGTGGCCAGATGGAAGTGGGAGGGGAAGTGAGGGGAGGAGTCAATTTGGACCATCAGATTTCTGGCTGGGTAGGTGTTGGGATTGGTTACTCAAGACACAGAGAAGGCGGCCTGAAGCAGAGTCTGTGAAAGAAGAGCAAAGGAGGTAAGTTGAAGGAAGGACATGTTGAATTTGAAATGCTAGAAGAAATCTGGGTGGACCCTTCAGTAGACAGTTTTATTTATGAGTTTGGAGGCCAAGAGCGGGAGGCTGGTAAATTATCCAGCCCCATAGTTTCTGCCACTTTGATTTGATCTCCTGTGTTGCTTGTTTAGATCAGGCATTGAATTTGTGAAGAAACAGTGTTAGTATAATTTTTAAGGGCCTGGAGAATGCAATACTTTGAAAGATTCTTTCTCAAGAAAACAAATGTTCCAGTCTTTTGACTGGAAGAAAACAGAGTTCGTACTAGTCTTCTTACATTAGAAGAGGTTAATACAGCTGCCTTCTGCTGAAAGGCCAGTGGAATTGGGTTTTAGTAAGCTTGAAAGGAGCAAAATCACTTGACTGGTCTCCAGGCCATATGACAAACAGCTGAGACTAATTAGCTGGATTGTGGGTTTTTACAGAGATGCCTGATTTTGAAAGTTGATGGAGCAGACTGCTTTTCAAAAGATTCTTTTGAAAAACTTTTATAAGTAGACGATTCTGACTTTAATATTTCTCTTTACATCACATAGACAAAAAGTAATCTTTTTGAAGAGGACATGTGATTGGAAGTTGTCTAATTGTTGAAGTTTGGGAACAGCATTTCTAAAGTTTTAGAAGAACACCCAACGATTTATACTCCATCAGGTATAGTTTTGTGTTTATCTTTGTTTTTTGGTTGTTTTTTTTTTTTTTTTTGGAGAGGTTTTGAAAATTGCCAGGCCAATTTTCATGTGCTTAGAGTATATGCAATTTGACATAGAATACCATTGCACATATTAACTTTTTTTTTTTAAACCGAAGACTTCAAGACACCTGCTAAATTTTGGGGGTGTGGTTTTAAAGTTGCATTTTCCATTACCAGAGAATGGGTATGAATACTGACTGCATTTTTCCTTTCTTTTCTGTGCTTCAATACAGTAACATAGGTTTTTTTCTCAGTTAATATATTGAATAAGGGAGCTGATTAAGGACTTGAATTTGCTTCCAGAGTCTTGCTCATCCTCTGAGGATTTTATTCACAAACATTCATGCTTATTGGGATTTTGTTGTTAATATTGTTAATAGCTTTAATGAAGGAAAGCTTTATGTAAGGACGTGTTTTTGTATAAGGTATATTTCTTCTGTAAATTAAATTTGCCCCCGAATGTTAATTTTGTTTGATTTGGCAGTGGCATTGTGGTTATGTAAGGAAAGGTCCATATATTTTAGAGATGCTTAGTGATAGTATACAGGAGTGAAAGATCTGGGGACAGGTCTGCTGGGAAGTTGCTTACACAGTTCTCTCTACTTCTGGATATGTACTAGTTTGCAAGGACTGCTGTCACAAAGCACTGCAAACTGGGTGGCTCCAACAGCAGACCCTTATTCTATCAGGTCCAGGTGTCAGCAGGGTTCATTCCTTCTGAGGGCTGTGAGGAAGAATCTGTTCCAAGCCCCTCCTTGGCTTATTGAAGGCCAAGTCTCCCTGTGTCTCATCTTGTAGCCTTCGCTCTGTGTGTCCTTCTGTGAAGAAGGAACCTGGATACAGACATGCAGGTCATGCAGCTGATTGGTATCAAGGCAGTCTCCTCACCTCCGCTCCAGGGTGCTGACCATCACCTCCTTTTGTTTTCTTTGCTGCAAGTTCAAGCTTTTCTCCTAGCAGTGAATCTAGAGCTCCTATGATCACACATCACCGTGGGAAAGAACCTTGATTAAAAATTGACTTTCTCTCTCTAGATTCTTGAATTATAAATACAAAAAAAATAAAAAAATATTTTGGGGGGGAGAGTTTATTCATGAGGCGTCTTATCCATAGAACATCCAGGTTGGATTTAGTACATTCCAAAGGAGTTTATCCCCATCTTGGTTGCTTTCTGTCTCTTACCGCTTTCTTCTTGTCCTTTCCAGTGTTGAGGGACCCAGAAGCCATTAGAATACAAACACCAGTTTTTTTTTTTCACTTGCCGCGCCCACAAGACAGGAACTGTGGCAGAAAATGCTGATGAAACCTTGCGGCCTGCAGGATGGCACCATAGCAACCAAGATCTGTGCATGTGTTAGCAGGTCCCAGAACCCAGGGCTGACTCTGCTGATGTTCCAGCTTCTGCCCTCTCCTGACCCTCAGTACCTGTGAACTCAAAGAGGAGATGCTTGCCACTTCCCTCTGTTTCTGTTTTCTCTGTATAGGATTAAAGCTTCCTGAGATATCCGTTCACTTTTGCTTTCATTCCTTTCCTCTTCCCTCTGAACTGGGTTGATTTATAGATAGAGCTCCAGGCATAGCATACCTGATAGCTGATGAGTCACGTAAAGCCCATTAAAAACAAAAGCTGATTTCGCAGAAGCCCTAATTAATTTGTTCTGTCTTTGCAAGAGGACGTCTTCCTGCTTGCTTCTGTGCTCCTGGTGTTGCTGCGGTATGGCTGGGGCCCTGTCCTCTCAGCAGTGGTGGGTTCCTTGAGGGTTGGAGGGTTGGGAGAACGTGAGTGAGATCAGGGTGCTGCTCATGAGATGAGTTTGCATCACTGCTGGTTCTCTGGAGGCAGGAGTCACTTTGCTGAAATACAGATAAAGCTTATCCTTCCAAGAGCTGAGTGCATCAATTTTTGTTTGTTGGTTTGTTTTGTTTTCCCCATTTCATACTCTATTAGGCATCTCTTCTCTCTGATGTAATCTGAGCAGGGAACATTTAGCTATGAATGCTAGATTGGATGGATCCCTGCTTTCACAAGAAGGAGGAAGTCCAGATTTCTATAAGCTGGCACCTCTGTGCTTTGGTGACTATGGACTATTGTTGAAAAAATCTCCTTCCTAGTGTCCTTCTTGGTCTCTCTTGATTCTCAAGAGTCATCTTCTCTCTCTTACGGCCTTAGGAAATCAATTCTGTTGATCACTCTAAAATCCATATTGTTAACACTGATTTTTCTTTGGAACCTTACTCTGTTTTCCAAATGCCAATTAAACACAACTCCCTGGAAGTCCATCATGTCTAAGGGACATTTAATTGGTCCTCTGCAATGTAGTAGAGTGTGTTTGGGTTCAAATCTTGGCTCCACCGCTTACTGGTTGAGTGACCTTGGAGAAGTTATTTAACCTTTCTGTGTATCAGTCTTCTCATCTGAAAATTAGAGCCCTCATAAGGTTGTCGTGAGGATTAAATGAGTTGGGATTTTAAAGGGCTTAGAAAAGTGCTCAGCGTTAGTTATAATGATCATTTCAAATTGTTTTTGCCTGTTTTCGTTAATGATTATACCATTCATTCTGTTACCAAAGGAAAAGTTTGGGTTCTTTAACTCCTATACCAGTCAATTGAGAAGTGAAACTGATTTTTCTACTTCATAAATATATCTTGAATTAATCCTTGCCTCTTCATTCCCACTGTCACTGACAGAAGTCAAATCCCTACCTCTCCCATCCCTTCCTGACCCTATGTTGTATATTCCCAGTCTCCGCGTGGCTGTCCGAAAGATCTCTCTAAGGCACACACCTCATGCTCCTCCCCTTCACAAAAGTCTGCAGTGGCTTTCCGTTGCCCAGATGATAACACAGACTCTTTATGTTATGGAAGACTCCTTTCAGGCCTAGGGGGTTGCAGAGTCTGTCCCACCTTTGTAACCTCTGTCTGGGCACCTCCTCCAGTCCCCATGCACTGGTCTAGCCATCCATTTACTTAGGTCCCCTAAGTGCACTATACCCTTCTCCTTATACCTCTGCAAGTACAAATGCCTTCACTCCACTCCCATCCTCTCAGACTGTCTGTCACCTAGGACTTGCTCCCGTCTCATGGCTGTAGGCCTTGTCTGGTTTTGTACTTTGAATGCCAGACAGCCCTTAGCTAATTCCATCAACAGTGATTTGCACCTTTCAGATCGGCATCAATGATCATTTTGTTGATAGTTTCTGTTATCTTTAAAGGGTGATGCTTATTTGCCATGTGAAGTCCTTGACCACATCCTTCTGTGAACTGTGTCATTTTTGTCCCTTCACTTGTGTCACTTGTCCCTTTGTGTACCAATTTTAGTTCTTGGCTTGGATGCTGCTCTGCGAAGTTTTCCCGATTACCCCACGAGGCATTCTGGGCTCTCCTTCTAGCCCTTTCTGCCCCAGCCCTCCCACCTACCCAGCATACTGTGCATATTTCTATTACAGTTCTTGTTTCACTGAAACATTGCATCTTGTTCACTGAATGTTTTACTGTTCATTTCCACAGAGTGCTTCTTTTAGACTATTATTCTTCCAGAGCAATGTTTTCAGTCCTTCACATAGTGGTGAGCACATGGCATGTTCTCAGTGCTGGCTTATTAAATGCATGATGTTTAAACTGATGTGCTTATAGGTGCTGCCTGAATTTAATCATCAGAACCAGGCTGTCCCTCCTCAGTGACTTCAAGCTTTTCTGGTAGACCTTTTGATTGTTGCCATAGGCCATTCTACTTATCAAATTTTGAGATTATTAACACCTTTTGGGTTGGTATGTATGTCATTTTTCATTTAATTTCAGTTATATGTAAGGGACATTTTGTGGAGTTTCTTGGGAAGTACTTCCATACCTGACCCAAGTAGTACTACCCTTCCCCATATCCTCCTGTGCTTTGTAATTTTTGTCGTTCACATTTGTCAATTGAGCCAAGTTTATTTTTCTCTAAAACACTTAAATGTTCTGTTTAAAAAAAATAGATTTTGCCCTTGTCTAGTCTTTAATAGTTCTTAAAAATGTGTAAAAACTAAAAGTGATTAAGGGTTTGTAGAAATCACAAAATGAAGACCCACTTTTTTTTTTTTTTTAATGCTGTTGTAAAACTTGTTCACTGCTGCAGTGGCTTGGGAGCTCTTTAGAGTCAGGTATAGACTCCAATACTATATTTTTTTGTGATATTTAATGTGCTTTTATTAGAAATAAGACTCTAGAGCTTTGTTACAGAGTTGCTTGCTGATTTCTATTTCCTTTGCATAAGTGTCCCTTTTCATTTCTAGGTATACCTTGTCTAACATCCTTGGTCAAATAGATGCACTTCATGGAGTTAAATGAAAGAGATGTTAGGATAATTGCATAGGCCATCCTAAATGGAGTTTAGAATTTGTAGAATTTAGAAATGTAGTTTCAAAGTGATATGATCACTCATTTACTAGCAGAGGGAGATGGCAGATTTGGGTAGGGCCTCGAGCATAGCCCGAGGCAAGAAAGGTGAGGAACCTGTTTGATACTCATCTTCAGTCATTTCTCCAAGTATCTGGAAAGGACCTTGTCTTTTTTTTTTTTTTTTTTTTTTTTTTTTTTTTTTTTTTTTTTTTTTTTTTTTTTTTAACTGTAGCCTCCTGGGTTGTATGTGTATATGGGCAGTGGGGTAGGATGGGGGCAGTGTATGGATGGGGGTCCATGGATCCTTCAGCTTTTTTTTTTACCTCTCCTGTTCTACACCATTGGACTAGAGTGCTCTTCCCCAGAGAATGCTAGCCTTATAGGTACTGTTTAGGACTGCACAGTACTTAGAGAACTTCTGCATCCCAAGTCCCCAAACCACTCATCTACTTCCCAGAAACCTCCCCTAACCCACCTGATCCATATCAGGGTTAAGTGTTAATCTCATGAGATCCTTCCATTATGCCTACGATAGGTAATAACCATACTTGGCATCTTGTTTCGGTCGTCCCTGTCTTCTATTAGATGGTAAACTCTCTGAGGGCAAGTGCTGTATCTGTCTTATTTGCATTTCTATCACCTTGCACAGCATGCAGTGGGTACTCACCTATTAAGGGATTATAGGATTCTTTATTCATTTGTAAAGACAGAACCTGCTCCGACTTCTCTAGAGGTACAAACCCTCTTGATGCAGCCTGGCAAAAAATCAGATTTGCTCACCCCACCTTATTTATTTTTTTGTAATTTAAGAGTGAGTGTAAGAGAATGTGAGTGGGGGAGAGAGGCAGAGGGGCAGAGAGAGAGAGAGAGAGAGAGAGAGAATGAATGAATGAGAATATCCCAAGCAGGCTCCATACTCAGCCTGGAGCCCGATGTGGGGCTTGATCCCAGGACCCTGGGATCATGACCTGAGCCAAAATTAAGAGTTAAACACTCGGGGCGCCTGGGTGGCGCAGTCGGTTAAGTGTCCGACTTCAGCCAGGTCACGATCTCACGGTCCGTGGGTTCGAGCCCCGCGTCGGGCTCTGGGCTGATGGCTCAGAGCCTGGAGCCTGTTTCCGATTCTGTGTCTCCCTCTCTCTCTGCCCCTCCCCCGTTCATGCTCTGTCTCTCTCTGTCCCAAAAATAAATAAAAAAAAGTTGAAAAAAAAAATTAAAAAAAAAAAAAAGAGTTAAACACTCAACCGACTGAGCCACCCCAGCTTTAAGCAAGAGGAAATGCCAATATTTTCCCCTCTGTCTCCACATTGTTTGTACTATATCATCATTGGGGCTAGTCTTACTTAGATTCTGAACCACGGTTTTGAGGCATGGCCTGACCCCTCTGACTGATAATGTTGAGTTATAGAACATATATAAGTAGCATTTTGTATTTCTCTAAAATGCCTATTTTTGAAATGTTACCTCTAATTGGTGTGTTATAATGGGGGAGCTTGAGCTCTAGTGTTTAAAATCAATAATAGTTTTGAAAAGAAAATTTGAAAGGTAGCTAATGACTTTCTGATATTTCTGTAGGGAGTGAAACACTATTTCACTTGAAAAACTTTCTATAATAATTACTTCTGCCTCTAAAACACTGCATCTTAAGTAACCTTTTTTTATTTAGCTTCAAAAGAGCAACTTTATATAAATGTAATGTGTTACATTTGAAGATTAGTTTTGGGTAATCACCTCAAATACCTGGTACTTACTAGATATTTCATTTTTTATTCTTTCAAATAAATATGAGTGACTCTGAGAACTATGGCCTTTCCTGCACCCCTCCCAGGATGGGAATGACCTGGGTAGAGAGTATAAATTTAAAAATCAGGAAGGGGGGCGCCTGGGTGGCGCAGTCGGTTAAGCATCCGACTTCAGCCAGGTCACGATCTCGCGGTCCGTGAGTTCGAGCCCCGCGTCAGGCTCTGGGCTGATGGCTCAGAGCCTGGAGCCTGTTTCCCATTCTGTGTCTCCCTCTCTCTGCCCCTCCCCTGTTCATGCTCTGTCTCTCTCTGTCCCAAAAATAAATAAATGTTGGAAAAAAAAATAAAAATCAGGAAAGTTAGAGAAGAAAAAAAACAACAACTAGAAAGATCAAAGTCACAATAAATGCAAAAGCTTGTCAATTACTTGCTTAAAAGAAGCATTACATAATTTTGCGTAATTACAAATAAACACCAGATTGAAAGAAGCATTACATAATTTTCCCAATAGATGCCAGAACAAACTTCATAAAACTGATACTCTTTTGTAATACTTATTCTTAGAAAATTAGGAATAGATGGAGAACTTCCTTATCCTGGTCAAGCATCTACCAAAAATCTATAGCAAATGTAATTATTTTTTTATTTATTTATTTTGAGGGAAAGCGCAACAGCACGTGGGAGAAAGGGCGGAGAGAGAAGAAGAGAGAGAGAATCCTAAGCAGGCTCCCTACAGTTAGCACAGAGACTGATGTGGGGATGGAACCCATGAAGTGTGAGATCATGACCTGAGTCAAAATCAAGAGTTGGATTCTTAACTGACTGAGCCACCCAGGTGCCCCAGAAAATGTTATTCTTAATGGTAAAATGTTAGAATCAAGACAGGACTGTCTATTAAATACTTTGGGACATCCTAACTGGAACATATAGAAGATATATACATTTTTAAAAGATGTCATAATAGTGACAAAAATATAAAGTATCCATAAGTCTGAAGATTTATAAAGTCTTTATGAAGATATAATTTATTTATTGATAGCATTTTTAAAAACAAAGAAGGCTTAAATAAATGGGAACAGTAAAATGTACATGCACAGGTATGTTCAATATTGTGAATGTGTCAGTCTTCTCAATTTGATCCATAGATTTTTCATGCAGTACCAATCAGAATTCCCGTAGGGTTTTTGAGGAACTTAGATCAAAGTGTGAGAGGTTAAGAATGTCCACAGTAAGGTGGAGGAGGCTGGACCTCCCAGATACTAAGTTGTACAGATGATCCTTGACTTAGGATGCTTGGACTTAGGAGTTTTGACTTGATAGTGTGAAAGCGATACACATCCAGTTGAACTGCACTTTGAATATTGAATTTTGATCTTAGGCTAGGGATACAGTAAGAAGTTCTCTTCTGATGCTGGGTAGCCAGAGTGAGCCTCAGCTCCCACTTGGCCACATTCACAAGGGTAAACAACTGATACACTTAAAACCATTCTGTACCCAGATAACCACTCAGTTTTTCACTTTCAGTACAGTATTCAATTACATGAAATATTCAACATTTTATTATAGACTAGGCTTTGTGTTAGATGATTTTGCCCAATTGTAGGCTAATGAAAGTGTTCTGAACATGCTTAAGGTAGGCTAGGCTAAACTTTTTTTTAATTTAATTTTTTAAATGTTTATTTTATTTTTGAGAGAGAGAGAGAGAGAGAGAGAGCGCGCGAGAGGGAGGGAGGGAGGAGCAGAGAGAGGGAGACATAGGATCCAAAGCAGGCTCCAGGCTCTGAGTTGTCAGCACAGAGCCCGATACGGGGCTCGAACCTATGAACTGTGAGATCATGACCTGAGCCAAAGTCGGACACCCAACTGACTGAGCCACCCAGGCACCCCTAGGCTAAGCTTTGAAGTTCAGTAGATGAGGTGTATTAAGTGTGTTTGTGATTTGAGATATTTTCAGTTTGCGAGGGGTTTATTAGACATAACCCTATCATAAGTTGAGGAATACCTGTATAATGAAATCATAGTGATTAAGGCCTTGTGACATTGGCCCAGGGATAGTAAAAATGATCAAGGAACAAAAGAGCCCAGAAACAAGCCTTTATAGAATGAATCACTAGGGAAAGGATAGTTGTTTTTTTTTTTTTTTTTTTTTTTTTCTTCTTCAGTGAATGGTACTATGACAATTAGATATCCTTCAGGGAAAAATAATGAAATTGGATCCCTACATATACCTTAAAATGTTTTCAACAGATTAGAGACTTAAATGTGAAAGGTAACATGTTTAGGGAAATAATGTAGAAGAACATCTTTATCACTTTAGGCAAAGAAGGATTTCTTTTGACCAGTTAAAGAGCCATTAAAAAAGTGAAAAGATGAACTACGAACAGGAAGAAGATAGTTGCAACATCTGTAACTGACAAAGGACTACTATCTGGAATATGTGAAGAACTCTTGCAAGTCCATAAGAAGATAACCCAGAGGAAAAATACAGAAAGGACATAAATATGTTTCCAGAAGAAGAAATTGAATGGCCAACAAATTAAAAAATATGCTCAACTACATTTGCAGTCAGAGAAATGCTAATTTAGATAACAGTATGTTACTATTTTGAAAAGTCTTACAACAAACAGCAGATCTTGGTGAGGATGTGAAGTTGGGAGTATAAAACAACTGCATTGGACAATTATTTGGCATTATCTTGTATTCTTGAGCAGGCACATACCTAAGCCCCAGGAATTTGACTTTTTGGTGTTTACCCTAGAGCAGAGCTTCCTCTCTCATATGCCCTGAATTGGCTGAGATGGGTTGAGATATTTGAAGCCCTCTTCCCCCAGGATGGGTGAGTAGATTCTGGCATTGCTGGAGCCCCCAAATCTGTTGCCTTTGATCATGAGCATTTGCTCCAGCTTGTCATACAAATAGCAGGCAAAAGGTTGGAAAACACTTTTCTAGACAAACTCTTGCTAGCATGTATCAGGAGATGTGCACACACATAATTTATAGCAATACAATATTGTTCCAAATGAGAACAAAAACATGGAGGATATGGTTTAGTTCCGCTAATTCTCATCTGAAAACCCACAGGCATTAAGTAATTAGAGAAGGGTTTTGGCATGTCATTTCTTAACATCAGCGGTAAAAGCGGTAATAATTGCAAGCCAAGTGAGACAGGCAGAGAAAGAAGCTGAAGGAAAATTATGTTTTTTTTCTGGCCAGTATTTGTTTTCATCGACATGTAGTCGGATGAGTGGTATATGATGATGGGCAAGATCTGAGTTTTGAAACTGAGCAGATGCCTTAATGATGGCTCCCCGAAGGAGAGAAAGTGGTGGAGGCAAAGTGACATCCAGCTGTCTTCCCTGATATTTCCCTCTTACTCCCTGCCAGATAAAGTACCATACAACAGGGGCATGATGTCTGCAAACAAAATTTTGTCAGAACAGTAGGGACTGGCCATCATGTTCCATGTAATTTTCTTTGGCTGAGAATCCCTGCTGTGATCCTTGGTCTTATGTGTTCCCTCTCCTGTGGTGGGTACAGGCCTGGCCTTCTTTTTTGACCCTTCACCATTGGTTCTTCTGACTCTATACCAAGGACAGACATAAATGTGGGACCATAGGGAATGGAGAGGGTTTTCGGCATTTCTCTGTGGTGCAACTTTCCTAATCCAAATCTCATCATCTTTCCCCTCCAAAAACCTGATCCCCACCACAGAAACCTTATGTCCACTCCAACTTTTTCCCTTCCCCCATTTCAATGGCCTCTTTCTGTCTGCAACACTACTTCACCCACTGTGATTCTTTGGAGTGCTTTGTCTGCTACTTTCTCTTCAACCCACTGTGGCGCTGCATTAAATTTTTAAATTAATGTCTCTTGGGCTCCTTCCATCTCATTCCCACTGCTGGTGCCTCTATCTAGGCTCTCATCTTTAAAGAGTGAGAAGTGATACAAAGGACAGCTGCTACCATGAATCCATTTATCTTTCTCATTTGTCATGGCGAAACCCTGGACTCTGAACCTAGAATCAGAGAATAGAATGTTTTCTCAGAGACCATGGAGTTGAAACCTCCTTATTTGATATTTGAGGAAACAAGGCCTAGAGAGGGATGGTAGTAGATAGTATTAGAGATAGTAGCAGAGCCAGAACTAGAAACCCATCCACTGACAGGTTAGTCATTCAGCCCTCTTCAACTTGCCACATTACCTCATAAGCATTCCTTTGAATTCATAATTACTTGTCTTCTGTCTCTCTGACTAAATTTTTAGGTGAAGAATTATTTCTTAGTCTTATTTGTAGCCTTTTCAGTATTTAACAGGGCTTCTCAATACTTGTTAAATTGAAGTCAGACCATGCCCTTGTACCACACATACGGTCTTCCCTATTCCTGACCACCTCACTAAATCCTTCTTGGCTTGGAAGGTATTCAGCTCAGACCCTGGTTCCTGCTTGAAGCCTTGGTCAGATAGTTTCCCCGCCTTTTCTGACCTGCCAGAGTCTACTTGTCTTGTAAACCACCATCTTACTGTACCTAGCAGTTTATAGTTTATAAAATACATTCATGTAATGTATCCTTTAATACCAACAATAATCTTGCTAAATATTCCCGTATTGAGGAAACAGTCTCAGAGAGGTTATGTGACTTGCCATAGGTCATACAGCAAGAAAGTATGTAACAGAGTTCAGGTCTTCTGACTTTATGCCCTTTGCACTTTTGATGTCCTGTGCTGGGTGGTCTATGTGGCATACTAGACACTTTGCTTCCTGAGAATCTTATTTTTCCTGTGTTGAAAATGAATTCATTTTATTTCCTCACTCCAATACCAACTTCTTGAGGGGAGTGGCTGGGTCACATATTTCTTTCATGCCATTCATAGTTGCTAGCACAGTACTGGGCAACATAGAAGTTGTTTAAGTATGGTTAAGTTGAAAGCAAATACAATTTAATTTACCAAAAAAGACCAGCTTTCACTAGAGTTCCAAGACCCTTTTTGAGTCACCCCTGAATGAAATCAGCAATGAACAGAGGGAACCAGAGGAAGGAAGAGGCTGTTAGAGAAAGCCAGATGGTAGACATAATTAGCAGTTGGGCGACAGCTGGCCTGTTGTCAGTCTGGTGATGAGGGGTGGTAGACCAGCAATACACAAGACCATCCTCAGGAATTGTGCAATTTTGCTGAAGACTTTAGACACTTTCATGAGAAAGGAGAGAAGTACTTAGAAGTAGCATAATACAAATTATGTATTGCTTAATACAAATTAAGCAGATAGAGTACTCATACATATTGAGAAAATGTTGGTTAAAGAAATATCCAGAGTAGGATGTGGCTTATGAAGACAGGTTTCCAGGGTGAGAGTGGAGTGGGTAGAGAAGCATTTGGCTTGGTTTGTGATCATTCCTTTACTACCTGAGGCTGTGAGAAAAGGGACATATAGGTAAGCATGTTTCCTTTAAAACAACTTTCCTTCCCTCTTCCCTTCTATGGCAATCAGTAGGGCACCCCTGAGCCCTGGTGTCAGAAGAGAAGTGAGCTCAAATAATCACACACCATCTGTGCATAGAGATGTGTTGTGATGACTAAATCCATGGATATCTCTGGGACTTTCTCATTTCACATATTCTTGTGCATTTGCCCCATAGATTAGTGAGATGGTTCAGAAATTCCACTACTTGGACAACCTAACTATATTTCTAAACTATATTAATTTTTCTCAAAAGGATCACAAAAATGCATTAACATCACATGCCCCACATTTTGGTTTGGAAATCACACTGCATCTCCTGAGTTCTGTAGCATTTTGCATCTGAATAAAATGTAAAACCTCTTCTGCTAGAATGCATATGAAAGATGTCCAATGTCCTAATGGTAGAAGCCTACACATGTTCTTTTATGAGCTTCTGTCTCTTAAGGGAACATAAAATTAAATCATTTTAGATTAGTAGTAATAGAACTTTAACATCTGTTCCTTCCTGTGTCAAAATGTCCACAGTGTAGAATTACTTAATAGGAGCTGAAGGAATGTGTATGTCAACTACTCAGAGATGCCAGCAATTAAGGGAAATTATTTCAAATCAGAAATTGTACTTTATATGCAGTAGACTCTGAAATGTAAGTATGTAAAACCTTTTCTGTGACATTCATATATGAATTTTTAAGGTAATTTCTCATTAAAAGTTGATTAATATCATTGGGGTTTATTGTTAGAAGTTTTAGTTTATTTTCAATGCTTGATACCTATACAGCAATTGTATTTTTATGTGATGTGCAAATGTATATGGGAAAGTTCTAATTTAAAAAGGATACCAGGGGCACCTGGGTGGCTTAGTCAGTTAAGTGTCCAAGTCTTGATTTCAGTTCAGGTCATGATCTCATGGTTTGTAAGTTGGAGCTGCAAGTTCAGGCTCCTCTCTCTTTGCTTCCGTTCCTCCCTCCTTCCCTCTTTCTTTCTCTCAAAATAAGCTAAAAAAAAAAAAAAAAAAAAAAAAAAAAAGGATACCATTGGTAACACTGTTTTTTGTCTTTTTTTTTTTTTTTCAACGTTTATTTATTTTTGGGACAGAGAGACAGAGCATGAACGGGGGAGGGGCAGAGAGAGAGGGAGACACAGAATGGGAAACAGGCTCCAGGCTCTGAGCCATCAGCCCAGAGCCTGACGCGGGGCTCGAACTCACAGACCGCGAGATCGTGACCTGGCTGAAGTCGGACGCTTAACCGACTGCGCCACCCAGGCGCCCCTGTCTTTTTTTTTTTTTTTTAATGGAAGCATAATTCCTGAGGTCTAAACATTCAACTTAAAAACTTTTACAGTCAAACTTGTGGGTATGTGGAAGTTAACTTTATATTTAAAAAGTTGACTTATTAAAATATGATTATGGAATTGTGAGATTGATTGTCATGGTGGCTTATAAAAACTTTTTCTTACTACTTTACAGTTATCTCTCATATATGTAGAATCTCATTTCATCATCATTAAAAATTTTAATATCACTTGTTTCTTTAATGTCCTCCAAGCACTCAAAAAAATTTCTAAAGTTGTTGCTTATCAATTTCTTAAAAATTCATGGATACTTACATTCTCATGGTATTTTGTCATGTGCTTTATGCTCCTTTTGTCTATAATTCTCTTTACCCTATTGACTTGTTCTCTTGCTGATTCAGTCAACATTTTTATTTTGTGTTAGTAAATTTATATTGAGTTTTTTTTATCCATTCCTTTTTAAACAAGGTCTTCTAGATTTTCTTCTGAGTGACCATCTTGCCCACTCACTTTAGCCCCAATATATTTAGACTCCTGCCTTAAAATATTATTGAGAAAACAGGGACTTGGTTCCCATAGTGCCCTTATCTTAGGCTTGGCTGATGACAAAGACAGGTATGGCTTTGGGGAACCAAATGGTAATCTGGACGCTTGGCCTTCCATATGCCCAAGGTAGGAAGAGGAAACTTAGTGAAGGAATCTGGTTGGAACAATTAGGGAGCCTTTGAAATTGGATGGGCTAACAGGAGAGAGCAACCAGATGGAAAAAAATTGCTCTGACTTAGAAGGTAATCTCTCAGGTTTTTGATAAAACCGCAACCACTGAAGGCCTTTTCTAGGTGTTGTCCCTACTGTCTGTAATTAGCTAAAATGTCTCTCCAGTCTCTAGGACTACATGTTCTCCTGAATTCCTGGGACACTCTTCCACAAATCCATAAACCACTTCTTTCCTTTTTGATCTGTTCCTTACTTTGTTGGTGTTTGACTTTGATGTGACGTTGACCACCTGTCTGGGAACCTCCATTTGTATTTAGCCCCTTGTGTCTTGAATTGGTTCTGTGCCACCTACACATGAGCCTGCGTGCTCTGGTAGGGAGGATAAGAAGTTGTTCTTTTCCCATTTTCCCACCACTCCTTTCTCCTTCCCTGGAACTTTTGAATAGTTTAAAGTAGCAACGTTTTCATGACATAGCCATTAGCTGGAACAAAGCATTTTGTGGATAAAATATAATACTGGCAATTTTTCCTGAATTAATAGAAAAAAAATAAAGTTAGCAGAGAGAATTTTCAGTTTTTCTCTATCACTATTAAAAAGAAACTTTGTGCCTTTTTATGCTACTCTGGTTATAGTTTAGTATAAAGTGGCTTTGGATATAGCACAAAATAATAGCTTCTTGAGTTTGTTGAGACTAATCTGGATATATTTTCTGATGGCCTCAGTGTGTCCATTTAGTCCCATTAGCAAGGGATCACCAAGGTAGCTGGTTATAAACATCCATCTAACAATTCTCATTTTCAAGGACACTGGTACCTGTCCCAAGGTGGGGTGTGACGGGTGCTGCTTTTTTGTTCACTTTTGGCCAGTTCGGTGTGGATTTTTCCAGGACTTTTTAGACTTAGACCCATAGACCTTCATTTCCTGTGAGTGACCCAATGATCATTGTCTCCAAGACTCTATCTTACCAACTTACCTTAATTCTCTCAAGCTTTAGGTACCCCTACTTGGAGTTCTCATCAGGGACACCCAGTATATTTTAGGTTTTCCCTCCCAGGTGAGATGAATCCTAAGAATGTGGTAAGTGGGGGAGATCTGAGAGGTGGCATCTTAAGGAGATGTTCAGTAGAAAAGCCTAGCAGGCCTTACAAAAATGTGTTGTCGATCTAAGGCTAAACACCTTAGGCAGACAGGAAGTGTTTGTGTACAAAGGCAAATGAGATGATTCAGTTGGGTGGAAGGTAGAGCTTTCCTCACTGGTTTCCAAATGTGTGCAAAGGACCCTTGATAGTCCTTGTGGGGGCCACAGGCTTTGGAGGTCAGGTATCATGTTCATCTTATTATCAGAATGGTTCCACTTTCATTGGTTTTGTATATTGGAGTGCCATGTAAGATTTCATTTGAAGAAACTTGCTAAAGATAGTTTGCAACTGGCTGGACCAAAGCAATTTTTTGAGGTAGTGAAAGGTTTACTGCAATGACCTGATGTAGGTTTTCTGAGACCCTGTGCAGGAGTATCCAACAGGCTGTGAAGATACTAATCTGCAATAGACAAGAAGTAACCCAAACTTAGAATAGCTCAATCATATTTATAGAAGTCAAACAAGAAGCTCTCCAAACATAAAATCATCTCTACAGTGATCTGTAATCAAATGTTTTGATGCAGCATATTGTGTTCATTCCTTATTGCTCAATTGACTGTCCTAATGGGATGGAAGCAAACATGCTAAACAGATGTGCCTCAGCCTTGCTGTCATGTACGGAGAGTGGCTCACATATGCCTCTTTAAATAATTTCACAAGAGTGGACCCAGGGATCTACTCTGAATTTTAAAAAAAGAGAAAGAAAAAGGAGAGAAAAGCCTAGTGCAAATTACAGCCTTCTCCATTAATAACACATTTATAGATATTTCAAGTAACATATATGCTCTAAAGACAGAAACAAATAACTTAGGCAAGCAGTATAAATGAATAATTTGGATGTCTCTAAATCTGCTATATAACTTGTGTGACTATACGAGTTTTTATTCCAAATCAAAAAAATAAAGGTAAAACAGACCTTTGAATAAAAAGTTACAGAACTCTTAAAGTACCTCCATGGATCTCAGTGTTTTACATAACACAAAGGCCACAGATTGAATGCCTCATGAATAAGGACTGCAATGCCTTGTTCTTTTATGATGCTTTATATTCATCTTCTTTAAGATATTATCTTGTACTTATTTTATAAGAAAAAATCCAGTTTCTTCACACCTTTCTCAGAAACAGATAAAGTAGTAAAATGTAAATAAAGGTAATATCAGATTGAAAAACATAACTAGCATACAACTAACAGGGTATATAGATAATTTTCAAACAGTCATGGAACATTCATAAAACTTAAGAAATCCCTCAAAATTTGATATTATGCAGAACGATTTTGCTGACCCAAGATGCAATAAAATTAGAAATCAACAGCAGTAGCTAAAAAGCCAACTGTGATCATACAGGTTAATTTAGAAATTGGCTGGATGGTTGCAAGTACATTGTAGTTTCTTGGTCCTTTTGCATAAGTAAATCCAAGGCACACCCCATTCTATAAACAGCTGCTGACAGAAATGCAAACAGTCCTTTCCAAGACTGCACACTGAATGGGTGGAACAAGGAAAGACTTCCTGAGAATCCATAAGAAGTATATCCGATTAGACCTTGTCAATTGGGTGAGTTTCTTTTCTTTCCTTTTGATTCAGCTATTAAAGAATATGATACTTTTTAGGGAGCAATTGAACACATGTTCTAAATACATTACTGTAGAAAGTAGACTTGAGAAGGACCCAAAAGACCTATAACCAGCTGTCTGTAACTTACTGACACCCAGTGGGCAAGGCTGAGAATCCTCATGTCATTGTTTGGGTTGTGCTAAATCATCAGGAAATAGCTTGATTTTCTGAGCCTATTTCAATGTTCTTTTTATAATTTTTTATTTAAAAAATCTTTAAAATTGAGGTATAATTGACATTCATTGTATTAGTTTCAGGTATATAGCGTAACTTTTCAATTTTTGCATATGTTGCAAAATGATAACCATGGTATGTCTTGTTACCACCTGTCCTATATGGTGATAGAATTTTTGTGTGATGAGAACTTTTAAGATTTACTCTCTTAGCAAGTTTCAAATATGCAATACAATGTTATTAACTGTATTTGCCATGCTGTATGTTACATCCCCAAAACTTATTTATTTCATAACTAGACATTTGTATCTTTTGACTTCCTTCACCCATTTTGCCCTCCTCCACTCCCTGCCTCTGGCAGTCACTGATCTGTATTCATGAGCTTGGGGTGTTTTTTTCCCCCACATATAACTGACATCATGCAGTATTTGTCTTTCTCTGTCTGACTTATTTCACTTAGTATAATACCCTCAAAGTACATTCATCTTGTCACAAATGGCAAGATTTCCTTTTTTATAGCTTAGTAGTATTCCTTTGTGTGTGTGTTATATTTGTGTGTGTGTGTGTATTGATATCATTTTCTTTATCATTTATCTTTTGACAGATATTTATGTTGTTTCACTATCTTAACTGTTGTAAACAATGCTGCAGTGAACATGGGGTGCATATATCTTTTTGATTTTGTGTTTTTATTTTCTTTTGACAAATACCAGAAGTGGAATTATGGGGTCATATGATTGTTTTATTTTTAATTTTTTGAGGACACTGTATACCGTTTTGCTCAGTGGTTGCACCAATTTACATTCCCACCAACAGTGTACAAGGGCTTCCTTTTCTTCCTACCTTCATCAACACTTGCTATGTCTTAACTTTTTGATAATAATCATTCTAAGAGGTATGAGGTGATATCTCATTGTGGTTTTGATTAGCATTTTCTTTGATGATTAGTGACGATGGACATCTTTTCATGTACTTGGTGGTCATCTGTATGTCTTCTTTGGCAAATGTCTATTCAGGTCCTTGGCTCATTTTTAAATCAGATTATTTGTTTTGTTTTGTTTTTTGGTGTTTTGTTGTAGGACTTCTTTATATATTTTGCATATTAATCCCTTAACAGGTATATGATTTGCAAAAGTTTTTTCCCATTTAATATGTTGGCTTTTTATTTTGTTGATAGTTTCCTTAATGGAGCAGCATTTTTTAAAAGAAGAAAGTTGGTATATGGTAAGAATATTTACAGCTGTTTAAACTCAGGATGGACTTGTATCAGTATGTTGCCTATTCATTAACATTATGGGAAAACCAAAACTAGCGCAGTACTGAGAAGAATTTATGTTCCTGAAATGGCTCTATTCCCAGGAATAGATGGGGCAAATCTCTTTTCCTTATTGGAAAAGTAGAAGTCCTTGAAGACACAGCAGCACTTGAGCTTACTGAGAGGGTCCAATACCTTGAAGTTAACATGGCAACTCACTGTGTTATAAGGAAATGTGCATTCATTGACTGGCATTGTTGGTGTAAGGTCAGTTTTTGCACACACAAATTGGTGTTGGGGAAAAGTACCTGAAAATGAGAGACAGGAAAGCCAGAAAGGGGAAAAGAGAGTAGAGAGGTCATGGCACAGGGGTAATTATTAGCAACAGGGCTGTTAGAACCCAACATGGGGGGTGGTTGAGGGTGGATGTTAGACTATGGAAAAGAAAACCAGTTATGAAGTGATGGAATCCTGTGTGTGTTAATAAGCCACCACGTAACCAAAGAGCATATTCCTGGGGGCTGAGAACAACCAAGCTCTGATGTGGTCAGCAGGGATGAGGATGTGGGGTAGGTAGGACAAAGGAGAAGTGGAACCATATCTGGAACATCTTAGTAACCATTGTAAGCATCTGTGTGCCAAACCAAGGGTTCAGTTTAGCCTTTGGAGTAGGGTATGTGGGATGGGAGCTCCCAACATTCACAGTTCCTGCAAGTATGTAGGTCATCACAGAAAAGTTAAAGTATGGTCCCTGTCCTTTAAGAAATCAGTGAAATGTTTTCACTATACTGTAAAAATCACCCTTATAAACAACATTGAAAATAATATCCTAGTGTGTAATTGGCTGGATCTGGAAGGGCAGAGTGGTATTTATTCTGGACACACTTTACCTACGCGGTGAATAATACAGAGTGCTCACGTTCTCATTTTTTAAAAAAAGGCAATGATAATGGAGCTCTTCACTTCCCCAGTTATTGTCAACTCAGGGATATTTATCTCACTGTTTTTATTATTTGGACAGTGATCCTCAACAGGTCTTCCTTCTTCTAATTCCTAAATTTTTTCTATCCTAATATTTTTCTTGGAATGAAAGAAGCATCATTGCTACTTCACAAATTAAAGTTGTTTGCTCCTTGATTTGGCGTGTTTCTCCTGACAGATTAACACCTTTGCTGTGTTGCAGTACACGAAAAACTTGCAGCAGGTGAGAGGCGAGAAAGAGCCAGGCTGTGCTGGTCAAAGGCCTCACCACACATGTCCCATGTTCTGGGAGGACAAGTATTGGGAGAAGCACCACTGACTCCATTTCTAGGTGAAAAATGTAAAGGTGTTGTGTGTTTTGTGACCTTGGAAATGCATATTCCAATATCAAGTCCTGCAAGTCTACATGATTTTTTTATCCTTGCAGTCCTGCCTGGGGTAGCAGTACTGTCATTCGTAGTATTTCTGCCTCTGAGTCCAAGCCCAGAATTTGGTGGCACTCCGACACAACCAAATGCCATCATTTAGCTTGCGACAGCAGAATTCCTTCTGTCAACCAGTTGACTTGCAGATAGCCCACCTTCCAAGTAGCTGAAGTCCCTCCTCCTTTTCTATTTTTGGAAAACATTTTCACTCCATTCTTGGAGAGTTTTATAAAGTTTTCAGTGTCATTCTTAAGGTATTGTGGAAAAAGTACCAGGCTTAAAGTCGTAAGATCAGTGTTCAAGCTTTAATCTGTTGTAATCATACGAGAACTGTGACCTACTGATAGCTATTAGGCATTTTGCTACTTATTTTACACAGGTAGGTGGTGGCGTCCTGTTGTTTGAATATAGGAGGCCCTGACTCCAGTGTTTGTTAACATCATCTTCTATGTGCTTTTAAAAAGCAGCCTCTGTGTCGGAGTAGACTTTACAGATTTTTCACTTCTCTCAGATTCTTAATTTCCAGCTTCATGGTGTCATTAAGAAGCACATTTAGCCATGGATTGGATGTTGCAGTGACATATGGTTGTGTCCATTATGGGGCTGCTTTCACATTGTTTGAGATATTACTCAGCAAACCAAACAGCCACTCCTATTGCCATAGTATGGCCTATATTTTACAAACGACCTATTCTACAGCGTGCCCTTTCCTTGTTACCTTGTATCTCTATAAAACAAGAATTACTTATCACAAACTACAAGTAATATAACACCCAGTGTTTACTTTCCATAAATTCCTATAAACACTCATATTTTGATCCTAAAAGAGATTCAAGCAATAAATAAACTCTTTTAAGTAAATGAATCAATGGTCTCCATAAATTAAAAAAAAGAAAAGCCATAATTTCATTTGAATCATTCCACAATGGTCTTCCAGAAGAACACTCTCCACTTTCAAGAATAATTCCAATGTCCCCTTCTTTCCTAATGTGTAGTTGCTTGTATTTGTTTACTGGGTTATGTTGCTCACATACTGAAATGATGGTAACATTTCAGAAATAGGTCAACGCCTGGATTGAGACTGTTTATTCTTTATTTACCCTAATAGTTCTCTTTAATACTCATAAAGAATTTGCAAATGTCTAGAGGAAGAATTTACAAATGAGGAAATGTTTGGATGTCCTGCAAGTTTTTGGAAATGTATATTTAATCTCATGGTATTTGCAGATCACTTTATTTTTTCTTTGGATAACTTGCTATGCTGGAATACTACCATCTGCTATAAGTCAGTCTTTTCACTTTGTTTAAATGAGGAGAATGGAATATTCCTATGTAGCAGGTGCATCTATAAATATTAAGCCAAATGATATGCAAATTTAGATTTTTAGCCAGGGACATCTCCCGTTACTGTTAAGGATGGATCCATGATATTCTACAAAACACTGTATTGATAGGAATGTATGTATGAATCATAGGTAATAGGTGAATATCTAATGCAGTTTATAATATTCAGAATTTAGATAAAATCAAACTCATCCTTCAATAAAGTGTCAAGGAAGAGCTAGATTCCAATTTCCTTCTGTTTTTCAAAGCTGTTAGATTTCCACTTAGTTCTCTCTACCCAAGATCTTTTCACAAACAAGACCAGCTCCTACTCAAGAGGACAGAAACCTATCTCCTCATACTTAGACAAGAAATTGAGAAGAGGAAGCCTACGTACAGGGAAGGCAGAGGCTGTCTTCTCTTGTGGAAATGGAGCAGTACACATGTTGTTTCTGTAGTGAGAGTGGATGTGTTTTATTCCAGGATGTAGGAATTGCAATGGTCTGAGACCGTTGTAGCCAGGGCTTATTTGGTAAACACAAGTTGACCCCACTCATATCTTGGTACATCTTAAAATGCTTTTTCTACCCTGCCTCACTCTGTATGATTTCTCTTTCCTTTTTCTGCTGTTTCTATTATGTTTGTGCTTCAGAATGCCAGGAATGGGTCAACAGTGGTTCCATAAACAAAACAAAATAAGACAAGCCTCCTGATTTTTAACATTAAAATTTAAAAACACTGATAGACTTTATTGTTCTATGCCAGTCATTGGTACGTGAACATTTTTATCTAGATGAATGCTTGGATAAGGGGATATTAATATGTACGACAGAACATGAGGCGATAGAGTTCCCAAAAATGCTGATGTTTTATGCTTTATCAGAAAAATAGTTACATTCATATGCTCCAGTTTCTACATAGAAATCACTTTGGGCAAGACAAGTGGAATCCATAAGCTCTATAGCAATACTGTAATATTTTATTAACCTAAGAAGTTCAAAATCTTTTCCAGTAAAAATTCTGGACATATACCTCATGTTTCTCTTTTAAAAGTTGTCTCTTTATTGGCACACCTAGGTGGCTCAGTCAGTTAAGTGTCCAACTCTTGATACTGGCTCAGGTTGTGATCTTGTGGTTGTGAGATGGAGCCCTGTGTCAGGCTCCATGCGGAGCGTGGAGCCTGCCTGGGATTTTCTCTCTTCCTGTTGCCCTCTTTCTGTCCCTCCCCCCTCTTTCAAAATAAGTATTTTTTTTAAGTTTTCTCTTTATTCTCTATTGAGCTTCACATTTTTCTTCGTTTTGCATCTTTATATGCATGCCACACATGTGGCTTGTGCACATATCGGCAGGGAAAAAGTACTATGGGGGTATGAATTTTGATGTCATATTGTGTTATGTTTAGAAAGGAAGATTAAAATATTCATGAGGATTGGCTTTTTTGAAAAACCATAGAGGTGGGTATAGTCAATAGAAGAATATACCTTAGGATGTGTCTAAAAGTGTAAGATTTCCATGGTGAGTATTGGCTCTCCATTGTGCTCAGGCAACAAGCACAGAAAAGGCAGTCAATAAATATTTGATGAATGAAAGAGAGAGTGAATGAGCCAGAAGTATCCTTACAGAGAACTTAAGGCAGCACTACAGAAAATAATCTTGATTGGAGAGAAGAGTACTAAGCTCGAGACCAAACAAGTTTGTAAGGAAATGAAAAACTTGATGATTTTTATGCTCTTTCCACTTTGAAACCACAAGAAAGAAAGACCTAAAGAAAGGATTTACAGGAGATGGTACAAGTATCAAGGTACTTAATTGCTTGGATTTACTATGACCAATAAGAGGCAGACAAGCCCTCAGTTTCTGACTTCTCTTCTTGGGGGAACCAATCAGAAGGAAGGGCTTTGTGACAGAGACGCAGAAGTACAGGCCTTTTATCCCAACTTCTCTGAGTCTAAGCCTTGGTTATAAAGCAATTCATCTCTGTAAGAGCTGGCACCACAGAAAACTTTGGTTCCTGAATCAAAGCAACTATAACTGAGGTTCCTGGCTTTTAAGGAAGGAAAGGAATACAGAGAGAACAAAAATCATGATATGTTAGAAAAGGATACAGTGCTAGAATTTAGACTAGGGATCTAGCTCAGTCCCACATCTAACCTGCTGGTTGATTTTATATTATTCACTTGTCTTTTCTGAGCTTCATTCAGTTTCCTCTTGTAGAAATTAAAATATTCAACTCACGAACACTCCAGCTCTGAAACTGCCAAAAATCACACAGATAAAACTTAGTGTTAGTTTGGAATGCCAAGATAGCTTTTGTGATGGATGAAGACCTCATAAGTGATTGTACCTAAATTGAATGTTTCCTATGATTTTTCTAAAGGTTCAGGTACTGGGTTAAATAAGAATAGATTGTAAAATGACATGCCTTGCTGAAAACTTGATGAGACTATTTGGAATAGTATTGCTAAAGACAAATTTCAATTACTGAACGCTTAACACAGACTAAGCAATATGCTAAAAGCTTTCTGTAGATAATGTCACCTAGTAGCCATTATTATCTCCACTTTATGGTTGAAAGAATGGAGGTTTAAAGAACAAGGAGTCTCACACAAAGAGTCAAAATTTGAACCCAAGCCTACTTCCCATCATATTAAGAAAATATCACTCTTTATGTATTATAACTCTTATACAGACCATTGAGTTTTCTTTAAGGATGATGACCTGATAAAATCATGTATGTCTAGTACTGTTTGTGGCACATGGTGATTATTCAACTAATATTATCCTTTCCTTTTTTTTTTTTTTTTTTTTTTTTTTTTTTACTTTCTGTACTAAATATGGGTGATAGAGGGAAAATTTGGCTTTCAAGAAATGGCTGACCTATCTGGAATAGTTTTAGAATGATTCTGCCAAATGATAGGAGATCCTAAGTTTGGAGTCTGTGATTGACTTTAATAGGAAGCTTTATGGAGAATTTGGGCTAAGGTTGTGTGTGTGGTGGGGGGTAGGGAGAGAGGGAGACAAATGGATCTAATTCCTTTGCTCTTAACTAAAACCACTCTCCTATCTTATTCCCTGAAAAACAATTAAAATATGTTTGTTTTTTAAATAAGGAAGAAGACCATTGACTTTCTCTCAGAAGGCAATTATCACCACTTAGTGAATGTTGAGGAAGTGGGTGTTTCTTGCTTTCTATTGTTAATCTGATGAGAGTGAGGGTGGAGAGCCCTGTGAAAAAATATTTGTATAGGGAGGAGAGGTGGAAGTGAACTGAGTAAGAAAGTCTTTTGCAAGTCCCAAATTAGGGTCATTCTTGACTTTTTAGAAGACACTTCCTTGAGGTATTTCAGATTCTACTTCCTGAAGGAGATCTAGAGTTTAAAGAAGTGAAATTTTTGGGTTCAAGTGTTCTTCATACATAGATCCTTATTTTCTTTTTCATTAATTTTTAGGGACATAGTTCTTTCTTACAGTTCTAAGAAAGGAATATTGCCTGCATATTGACTGTTGGAAGCTAGATTGCGATATGATGACGCTAATAGGAATTAATACTAATACAGGATTTACTCTGTGCCAGACATTGTTCTAAACTCTTCATGTACACATTAGCTCAGTCCCCACAATAACCCTCTGAGATAGGTTTAATGCTTCATCAAATCTAAAATGTGTTGATGGTGCATTTGTGATGTTGCTAGAAGATGCTAATGAAAGGTTTTCACACAATTCTCTCCAGTACCACCTCATTTAGTAACAATCGCAAGATGTCATGGGTTGTAAGACTGTAAAATGTAAGATGCACCCCAATTATAAAGAAATTGAAATAAGAAAGCATATGCATGATAGAATTAATAAAATAAAAATTAATTAAAAAAAATCATTCCTAATTTTCAAACTGCAGAGCCTGAGGCAAAGGGGTTAAATTTTCTAAAGTGAAATGACTGGATTCACATCCAGGTAGTTTGGTTCTAGATTCCATGCTCTTAACCTCTACTTTTTCCTGTCCCTCAACAATGTGCTGGAATTGAGCCCATGTTAGCATGTAGATAGACTGCCCAAGGCCCACTTACTCATCTTCTCATTGGGACATCCATGACAGAATGGCACTGAGATCCTTCTGAGGGAATAAGTGTGTGTAGTATGTAGCACCTGCCTTTAGGGCTGTGATAAAGATTATAAAATACTTAGTGTGTGGGCTTCCAACCCATTTTTAGCAAGAGCAATGCAATTGGAAAGAGCTTTCATGAACTGGCTTCTGAAGCATCGGTAGTTTGGAATACTGACTGCAAATAGTTTGCACAAAATGTTGTTGGGGTGTTCCAAATGTAAAATTCTGCGCTGTATGTTTTCAGCTGAAACTTAATGTTAAGTTTTCTTCATCTGGTGGTAATAAGCATTGGTGAAACACACACATGTGTGTTTGTGCTTGTAGTTTGCTAAGCACTAGAATTATCTTCTGCTGAAAGATGGAATGGTTCCATTAATTCTAGGCTTTAACTAAATAACTGCAAACTCAGAGAAGAATCTTGTTACCATCAATATACCCTGCCCAAACCCTGAAAAATCTGTTACCAGTTTGAAGGCCTACCTCTTTTCCTGAGTCCTTTTATTTCCTTGCAGCTTCCTTCCTTTTTAGAATTCTGGTCTCTGTTAACCCAGACTAGCCTAGTCATTGTGACCAATTTAGGGCACACTTTACATAGCCTCCAAATTTGATGAAGGTTTTCCTCAACTTGAAATCTCTATTTTATTGTTGGATCATGGATCACTGTTTTGCTGCTAGGTCCCTTAGATAAAATGAAGGGTGAGTTCTCAACCAAGGAAGACTCTGGCACTCATCACACCTCTTCCTATTGTTTATCGTATTCTCTGCCAGTGTGCCAATACTCCTTTCTCCCAACCTGTTCTCTATTCTCCAACACATACAATTGAGGTAATTATAAGTAAAAATTTAAGTTTGTTGGTTCAGTGTAAGTGTAAAGCACCAAACCATTGCTTTTTGTGCTTCTGTTTATCATTTTACATTTCTAGCTTTAAACTGTTTGAACATCTGATAAGTCAACTTGGACTAGTTTGAGCCAGTTTTTAATCCATCTAAGACCATAAAAAACATTTGATAGATGACATGAACTAATTTACAAGAAGTTTGATAAAATTAGAGCAAGTATGACTTAGTTGGAGAGATTTAACTGATTAGCACTAACTTGATTCAGTAAAATATACTCTGAAACAATCAAACCTAATGTGAACCAGTCAGAACATGCTTGTTCAGGTCAGAACTTATAGAGCTAGGTAAAACTAGTTTGAAGCAGTTTGAGCCATTCAAACCAGACCCAAGTAATGTTCACTAGATATACCTAATTTTAGCCAAAGTGGCTTTAGGTCAGTAAAAAGGTGGACTCTGAACTCAACTCTTTGATTCTGAACTAGAATGAAGCATTCAGATTTTTTTTGGAACAAGTATGAGCTTATTAGAATGGATTGCAATGTCTGATACAGATTTGAACCTGTTTTTCAGCTGGTCGTAACTCTTTTGCAATAGACATATCAATTTACAATGAGTTGAAAATGTTTTAAACCAGCCACAAAAGATCAGAATTAGTTTGAAAGTGATCTATGTTGTGAACTAGATCTAAGTGATCTAGTTCAGCAAATGACTCTGAACCAGTCAGAAATACTTTGTGCTAGAAATATGTCTTGAGCTGATCAGGGGCAATTTCAGAGATTGTTCTTGGTCTTCAGAGCCAGTCTGATCTGTCCAGAATGGGGTGAAGAGAGTGAGCTAACATCTGCTGTGTACCCAGTATATGCCAAACACTGTTTGTTCTGGGTGTTCCACAAAGAGCATCTCATTCAATCCTTAGAACAAGAGTGTGAAGGAGTATATATTCTTTTTCACAGAATGGAAACTTGAACCAAGGCTCAGAGACATCTGAGTAGCTGGCATGTGGGAGACTTGGGATTCAGCCTGGCTCTCCTGGACTTCAGAGGTCATGTGTTTCCTATTAGGCTACCTTATACAATATCATACCCAGTCACTGTTAAGCCCAACATGCATTTGTAGAAACTTGAGTAACAACAATAAGCTTGGAGATAGAGTGGACATTGGACTTGGAGTTAGGAGATGTATATGCTAGACTGTGCAAATGAGTTAATCTCTATGGGTTCTAATTTTCATCCTTTGGAAAACTGAACCCAGAGAGTGAAAGGTCTGGATCTTTATCTGCCTTGTTAATCTGAAAATAATTGCCTAGAGGCATGATCTGAAGAGTGCAAACTATGATTAATAGTGATGGTGGTTTTTATACCTTTAGTTGTGGTATTTGGTTTGTTAATACCTTCATTTATGATGGCTTGGTTTGTGAATAAACTGTTATGTATTGCTGTCAACATGAATAGAAAACGAAACCCACAAAGAGCATTTGTAGACTTATCTGCGTGACTGTTCTCCCATGATAAATAAACACATTAAATTTTGGTGCAGCAGAGGTAGTTTCATCTGTCTTTGAATTCCGTTCAAGTGGATTTAGAGAATTACAGAAGAGTGATGCCATTGATGACAACATTTTCTTCTGTACCTTAAATGACGTAAAAACACAGATATAGAAATGAGCAAACTTTGTTCAAATTAAAAATAAAGAAGTAAGATAGCTGTTATCATTGCAGACTTCGGAGTTGCTTTCTGCTTGGTCATTCATTTTGAGGGGAACCTCTAAAATGATTAAACACTATCTAGACCTGCTTTTCAATTCTTAGCTCTTATTAGTGAATCACTGGGAGCCAAATGAGATGCTGTAGTGTGATAAACTATTTGTACCCTATTGGTCATCTTCTGGAGAGGAATTCTGTTATGTACCATTAATACTGGCAACCAACCTGTACATACTGAAGCTATAGCATAGGAAGGTCATCATCTGTGAAGTATCATTCTTTATAGTGTGCAAATAGAATTATGAATGTTAGTGGAGGCTCTGCCCTTATCAGCTGACCAGCCATATCTGAATATGAGGTCACAGTCTTCGCTAAGGCATGATGAGGAAATAAATTGCAGTGGCTCTTGGGGGTCGGCATTCAGGATTTTTGGCCATAAGGTGAGTCATCAAATTGAGGATAGGGTGGGGGAGGCACCCTTGAAAACCAATAAATGTCCTTGCTTAAGCTTTTATGAATCTTACGGATCTATAGAAATAATTCCATAGGAAGCATTGAGAATTGTGGTAAAGTTTCTCGATGTGAGGCTGGGTGAAAGTGGATAATGAGAGGAAAATCAGCATCTAATGTAGGCATTTGATGTGTGTGTATGGGTAAGTATGCATGTTTGAATGGGCAGGTAGAGTGGTCAGTGGTAATGGTATAGCTGATTATTTTTCTGATTTTCAGAACGGTTTATTGGTATCATAAATGCAAAGATAAAAAGAAGTAAGCTTTCCCTGGAAGCAGACTACATTTTCAGTTGGACTGGTATTTTGAGTAGTTTGAATCTATTTAGAGAATAAAAACAAATCATGAAGAGTGCTGGTTGCAAAGGATAAAAATAACCATGTTTAGGTCTTGCTGGTAAAAACAGAATTTTTCTTCTGTAAGGTGGACTTTTGTTTTAGTTACTATTGAAGACCTGAATTGGTAGCATTTCTTGTTCAAATACCAAGGCAAGTATGGGTAGGTGAACCCTTTGTAATGGAACTATGGTCTCTAAACAGTGACTGCTCAAATCTGGAACTCAGTTCCCAAGGGAGAAGTGAATTCTAGCAAAGCCCTGACCTAATTGCAATATATAATAACAATAAAATAAAAGAAGCTGCAAGCCAAATTTTACTTGTGAATTTAGCATTGTCTTTGAAGGAATTAACTATAGTGACATTTGAAAATGAATAGGATAAATGAAATTGCCTAGATGTCCACATAAAAGAGAAAAGCCAAGGATCTAGTGCTAGGAGACTCTGAAAAAGAAGGGGGGGGGGTGGTTAGAATCATTTGCACTCCTAATTTTTATTATTTCTGTAACATTCTCCTTTCTCTTTTCTTTTTAAAATTTTTGTTTTATAGGATCTGTATGTAAGACTGAGTGGTTGGGGGTGCCTAGGTGGCTCAGTCAGTTAAGTGTCTGACTTTGGCTCAGGTCATGATCTTGCAGTTTGTGAGTTTGAGCCCAGCGTCAGGCTCTTGCTGAAAGCTCAGAGCCTGGAGCCTGCTTTGGATTCTGTGTCTCCCTCTCTCCCTGCCCCTCCCCCGCTTGTACTCTCTCTTCTCTCAAAAATAAATATTTTAAAAATTAAAAAAAAAAAAAGACTTGGTAGTGGTTATCTTCTTGATTTTCATTCTCACTTGGAATTTTTGTCTTGATAGTACTGTAATGTGCATGTTAAATTTAAATTAAAATGTTATTTCAGTAGTACCTCATCTAGCAAAATATTAGGTCCTTGGGGGCAGTAATATCTAATCCTCTTCACAGAACCCTAGGCATATAGGTGTCACATAGTACTTATTGAGCTGGATATTAAAGTAACTCACTTTATTCATGGAAGATTCTAATATTTCCTAATGGCTTTTTCGTAAATATGCATTTGTTTGTATTTTGCAGGTGAACCACTGAGTTCTTCATTATGTCTGATGGAGATTATGATTACCTCATCAAGTTTTTAGCTTTGGGAGACTCTGGAGTGGGGAAAACCAGTGTACTTTACCAGTACACAGATGGCAAATTTAACTCCAAATTTATCACAACAGTGGGCATTGATTTCAGGGAAAAGAGAGTGGTAAGTTCTATATAAAAATATCTGAGTCAACATTTGCCTTTCTGTTTAGTCTACTTGGTAGGAATTAGAAAGACAAAGTTTGGAATATACCAGTAAAGGGTGCATATGAAAATGCATTATGTTCAATCTAGGCAATGTGATTTAGAAGGTTGTGCTGAAAAACACTTAATATAAAACCAAGGAGATAGGCGCCTGGGTAGCTCAGTCAGTTGAGCATCTGGCTCTTGATTTGGTCTCCGGTCTTGATCCCAGGGTCTTGGGATCTAGCCACATGTCAGGATCTGTGCTGAGCTTGCAGCCTGCTTGAGATTCTCTCTCTCTCTCTCTCTCTCTCTCTCTCTCTCTCTCGCCCTCCCTCCCCTCCACCCCTCTCCCACATTCATGCACTCAACCTCTTTCTCTGAAAACAAAACCAAGGAGACAAAAGTGAAGATTTCTTTTAATTTTCCCTTGAACACCCTTTAGGCTTGTGTCTTTCCCTGGACCTTCACAGTTATTTGTCTAACTTTGTTATGAAACCTACAAACCACCCTGACCCTGATACTCCTGTTTTGTGAGCTATGCTCTTCCCCCTTTGATGTCATTTTTAATGGCCTTTTTCTTAATTCAACCCCACTAAGTGGCAGAATTCATCACTGCTGCCAGAAGGGTGAGGTTGGAGTTGGAGTGAGAATGCCAGTATTGCGTTTTGATCTGGGAAGTAACCAAGGGAACAGTGAGGTTCTACAGAACACTGAAGGAGGGGGCTCTTTCATTTAAGGAACCACAGGACTGAAAGTTATTCTGGTGATGGAGAGGAGGGCAGGAAGTCACTGTGTTAGAGTTGCAGAGAGAAGATGGTCTTCTCTGTGAACTACATTTCTTGCTGAAAAATCAACCCTTACCATGAAGCAGGTCCACAAGGGGTCAGGAGATTAATAACAAAGATCTTTCAATGGGGAATATTCTTCCTAGAAAAGATACAGGGTCTCTGTCTTCCAGGGCAGAAGAATTCATTCCCTCTTAGTCACCCTAGGTCTTTTTTTCCACTGCTAGAGTCTTAAAGGCCCACTGAGTAAGAACAGGATTTTATAAAAATTTTAGTATTGACATGTAATTGGTAGAATCAGCATGTGTATATGTGATTATATTTATCAATTTCCATTTTATAACCTTGTATTTTAAAAATGACTTTATTGAGATATAATTTACATAACATAAAATTCACTCATTGAAAGTGTACAACTCAGTGTTTTAGTATATTCACATTTGTACAAACCATCACTGCTATCTAAATTTAGAACATTTCATCACCCCAAAAGAAACCTCATGCCCTTTAGCAGTCTTTTCCAATTTACCCTCCTTCAGGCATTAATTCATTCTCCATAGGTTTTGAGTTAATTTTGTGTATGGTGTGAATAGGGGTCCAACTTCTATTTTTTTGCATATGGGTATCTAGTCCCATTAGCATTTATTGAAAGTTCTTTCTCTTATGTATGTTCTTTCTCTTATGAATGATCTTGGTGCTCTTGTTGAAAATCAGTTGACCATAAATAAAAATACTTATTTGTGGACTTGAAATTCTATTCCATTCATCTAGATGTCTATCCTTAAGCCAGCACTATCTTGACTACTTCTGCTTTGTACTACATTTTGACATTGGGAAGCATGTCAAAGTCTTCCCACTTTGTCCTTATTTTTCAAGGTTATTTTGGATACCTTGCAATTACATTTGAATTTTAGGGTCAGCTTATCAATTTCTACAAAGAAGCCAGCTGAGATTTTGGTAGGGATTGCACTGAATCTGCAGATCAGTTTGGGGAATATTGGTATCTTAACAATATTACACCTTCTGATCCATGAACATGAGATGTTTTTCCATTTATTTAGATCTTCTTTAATTTCTTTCAACAATGTTTTGCAGCTTTCAAAGTATGTTTTTTGTTAATAGTATTCTTAAGCATTTTAATTTTTTATGCTAGTATTTTTAAAAACTATTACTATTTTAATTTTAGAGAGAGAGTATGAGTGGGGGAGAGAGGTAGAGGAAGAGAGAGAGAGAATCTTAAGCAGGCCCCACGCTCAGTTTGGAACCCTGACATGGGGCTTGTGCCTGGGATCATGACCTGAGCCAAAATCAAGAGTTGGATGCTCAACGGATTGTTTTTATGCTATTGTAAATTGAATTAATTTTTTAATTCATTTTGAATTGTTCATTTCCAGTGTATAGAAATACAATTTATTTTGTAAACTGATCTTGTACACTGGGTACTTGTTGAACTTGTTTATTAATTCTAATTGTGTGTGTGTGTGTGTGTGTGTGTGTGTGTATTTATTCCTTAGGATCTTTTATATACAAGATTGTGTCATCTCCTGTTTTATTTCTTCTTTTCCAATTTGGATAAGTTTTATTTTTTTCTTGCCTAATTACCCTGGCAAGAACCTCAGTAAAATGTTGAATAGAGCTGATGAGAGAGAACATCCTCATCTTGTTTTTGATTTCAGGGAGAAAGAAAGCATTCAGACCTTCACCATTACGTATAATGTGAGTTCTTGGGTTTTCCATAGATGCAGTTTTTCTTTTTTTAAATTTTTTTTTTCAACGTTTATTCATTTTTGGGACAGAGAGAAACAGAGCATGAACGGGGGAGGGGCAGAGAGAGAGGGAGACACAGAATCGGAAACAGGCTCCAGGCTCTGAGCCATCAGCCCAGAGCCCGACGCAGGGCTCGAACTCACGGACCGCGAGATCGTGACCTGGCGGAAGTCGGACGCTTAACCGACTGCGCCACCCAGGCGCCCCTAGATGCAGTTTTTCAAGTTGAGGACATTCTCTTCTATTTCTAATTTGTTGAGTGTTTTTATCATGAAAGGCATTGGATGTTTTCAAAGGTTTTTTTTGCACATATTGAGATGGTTATGTGATTTTTGTTCTTTATACTACTATGGTGTATTGTGTTGTATTGATTTTTGTAAGGCCAATCAACATTGCTGTCCTTGTGATAAATTTCACTGTGTCATGGCATATAATCCTTTTTATATTTTGTTGGATTCTGTTTGCTAATATTTCGTGTCTGTACTCAGAATGGATGTTGGTCTGTAGTTTTTTGTTGTTGTTTTTGTTTTTTCTCATGATATCTTTGGTTTTGGTATCAGTATAATATTGGCCTTATAAAATGAGTCAAGTATTTCCACCTTTTATCTATTTTGGAAGAGTTTGGGAAAGATTGGTGTTGATTCTCCTCTAAACATTTGGTTAAATTCATCAGTGAAGACATTTGTGCCTGGCCATTCCACAAAAACTCTATTTGTCTCCTTATTAGTTATATGTCTATTTAGATGTTCTATTTCTTCTTGAGTTAATTTCTGGTATTTGTGTTTAAGAATTTCTCAATTATAAATTATCTAATTTTTTGGCATACAATTGTTCAGAGTATTACTTTATAATCTTTTTAGAAATGTAAAGTTGGTAGTTTTGTCCTTTAAAAATTTTTCTAATTATTTAAATTTTTATTATTTTTTAGTGTATCTGGAGATACAGAGATCTTTAAAAAACTTTCTGATTTTAAGAGTTTGAGTATTCTGTTTTTATTCTTGGTCAATATAGCTAAAGGTTTATGAATTTTGTTGACCTTTTTAAAGAAAAGACAATTCATTTCCACCAATCTTTATGATTTCTTTTCTTCTGTTTGCTTTTGGTTTAGTTTATCTTATTTTTCTAGTTTCTTAAAGTTGAAAGTTATTTATTAGAAATCTTTATTCTTTTTTAATATAGGTGCTTACTGCTAGAAATTTCCCTCTAGGCAATGCTTTAGCTTCATTTGATCATTTTTTGTAGTTGTGCTACAACTACAGTAAAAAAAGTATTTTAGTAAAAATACTAAAAGTATTTTTTAGTTTCCCTTGTGTTTCTTCTTTGACATATTGGTTATTTAAGACTGTGTTGTTTATTTTCCACATATTTGTGAATTTTCCAAATTTTGGTTTACTGTTAATGATTGCTAATTTTACCCATTGTGGTTAGAGACACATTTTGTATTATTTGACTTTTGAATTTATTGAGGCTTGTTTTTGAATTTATGAGGACATATGGCCTGTCCTTGAGAATGTTTTGTGTGTACCTGAGAAGAATGTATGATCTGCAGTTGTTGAGTGAAGCATTCTGTAGATGTCTGTCATGTCTTTGATTTATAGTGTTGTGCAAGTCTTGTATTTCCTTGTTCATCTGCCTACTTGTTCTATCCATTACAAAAAGTAGAGTATTGGAATATCTCAATATTACTGTCGGCTTATTTTTCTCCCTTTTTCTTCATATATGTCCTTAATGGAGTAACCTTTTTATCATTATAAAATGATAAATAACAATTTTTGCTTTAATTTTACTTTTTTCTGATATTAGTATGGCCCCTCGAGCTCTTCTTTTAGTTTTTGTTTGCATGGTATTTTTTCCCCATCCTTTTGTTTACAGCCTCTTTGTGTCTTTGAATCTAAAGTGTGTCTCTTGTAGACAGTACATTGTTGGATCATGTTTTCAAGTCCATTTTGCCAATCTCTGCCTTTTATTTGCAGTATTTAATCCACTTACATTTAATATAGTTACTGAAAAAGTAGCATTTATGTTTGCCATTTTGCTACTTGTTTTCTATGTATCTTTTTCTGGTATTTATTTATGTGTTTATGCATTTATGTATGTATTTTTGAGAGAGAGCACAAACGGGGAAGGAGGAGAGAGAGAAGGGGACAGAGGATCCATAGTGGGCTCTGTGCTGACAGCAGCAAGCCTGATGCGGGGCTCTAACTCATGAACTATGAGATCATGACCTGAACCCAAGTCAGACACTCAACTGACTGAGCCACCCAGGTGTCCCTGTTTTCTACATGTCTTATTTCTCTTTTTGTTCCTCAATTTCTTCATGACTACTTTATTTTGTGTTCTATATTTACTAGTATACTATTGTAACTCCCTTGCCATTATTTTTACTATATTTGAGTTATTTTTTTAATAGTTCCACTAAGCATTACAATTATCATCTTAATTTATAACAATCTAGTTTTGATGAATACCAACTTAATTTCAATATTATAATGAAACTGTGCTTATATAGGACTTCATTTCCTACTCCCTCCTCTGCACCGTTATTGTCACACAAATTACAACTTTATATGTTGTGTGCCTATCAACAGGTTTGTACTTATTCATGAAGTTGTACTTAAATCAAATGGAAGAAAAGAATTACAAAAATGCATTTATACTTTCTTTTATGTTTATGTAGTTATCTTTCTGGTGCTGTTTGCTTTTTTATGGACTTAATTTGCTGCCTAGTGTCCTTTTATCTTAGCCTGAAGCATTATCTTTATTATTTCTTATAGGGCAAGTATGCTAGTGATGAATATTCTGTTTTTGTGTATCTGGTGATGTCTTAATTAATCATTCAATTTTAAATGAAAGCTTTGTTGCCTATAGAATTATTGGTTGATTAGTCTTTATTCTTTCAGCACTTTAATTATGTCCTCCTACTGCCTTTTGGCCTCTATTGCTTGTATGTGATGAATCACTTTTTACTTGCTGCTCTTTGTCTTTGGATTTTGACAGTTTGATGATGATGTGTCTAGTCAGTCTCTATGAATTTATCCTTCTTGGAGCTCACTGAGTTTCTTGAATGTGAAGACAAATGTTTTTCATCAAATTTTGGGATGTTTTTGGCTATTATTTCTGCAAATATTTTTTCTGCCTCTGTCTTCTTTTGATATGATTGCTAGTTTGCATATGTTGGTATGTTTGATGGTTCCATAGGTCTCTGTAACTCTGTTCATTTTTCTTTACTCTATTTCCTTTTGTGCCATGGCCTAGATAATCTCAACAGACCTGTCTCTTCAAATCAGTGGTTATTTCTTTTGCCATTTCAAGTCTGCTATTGAGCCCCTCTAGTGAATATTGCACTTCACTTACTGTATTTTTAACTCCAGAATCTCTATTTACTTTTTATAGCATCTATGTCTTTATTGACATTCTGTATTCAATGAGGCATTATTCTCATACTTTATTTCTTTAGATATGATTTCCTTTAGTTCTTTGAACATGTTTATAATAGCTGATTTCAAGTCTATGTCTAGTAAGTTCAACATCTGGCCTTCCTTAGGGATGACTTCTGTTGATTTCTTCACTCCCTTCCCCTGCCCCCCCCCCCCCCCCCCCGTGTATAAGCCATACTTTCCTGTTTCTTTATGTGTCTCATAAACATTGTTGAAAACTGGACATTTTAAATGATAAAACCTGGCAATCAAATTCTTCCCCTTTCCTAAGAGGTTTTTGTTTTTGCTCTTTATTTTTGTTGCTGTTGTTCCTGCTGTTTATTTAGTGACATCCCGGGACTAATTCTATCCCAGCACTAATTCTAGTGCTGAAGTTAACTGAAGTCTCTGTTCAGTTAACTCAGTGATAAGCCAATGAGTGGACAGGTTTCTTTGAACCAGTAAGTCTATCAGCCTTTTCCAACAGATTGTGTATGTGCATGCATGCACCCATTGTGGGACATGTGCCTAATGTTCCTGCAGGCAGTTTACAACTCTGCCTTAGCCTTCATTTCCTGCTTGAGAGAGTCTCAAAGTCAGCCATAGAGAATTGGGTCTTTTCAAGTCTTTTCCAAGCATATGTATGGTCCCATACATGAAAGTGGCCTAGTAGATTCCAAGGAACATTTTGGAGCTTTTCAAGACTCCCTATGGACATCTCATTTCCTGTTTGTTTGTTTGTTAGATTTAGCCCCAGTTGGTATTGCTGCCTTTGGTAGCTGTGATGTTAAATAATTGCTGCTGATTGTTTTCAACAAATGTCCTAAGGGTAAGGTTATCATCATAGAGCAAGCTTTGAGTCAGGCAAAGTCAAGTGAAGGCCTGGGAATGGAGATTTACAGGTAACTTTCAGACAGTTCTCTGGGGATAAGACTTGGAGAGCTCCAAACCTGTTCTGCCTCCTTTCAGTGGCTACTATGCTAATGTTTTTCACAGCTACCATAGTTATGCATCTGTTGCTTTTCAAAGCTACTAAGGAGCTGGGGAGGGTGGGATGGGAATAAGATAAATTGAAACAGCACGAAGTTTACTGTTTTTACTGATATTCAGCCATTTTTATGGAATAGATTCTTCTTGGGATGTTGCAAGCCTTTGTTAATTCTCAGAGTTTAGAAAAAGTGGATTTTGACATTTTTGGCCAGTGTTTCATTGCTTTAATGGAGGAAGAGATCTTAAGATGTCCTTCCTATAAAATTGCTTTAGAGTACTTTTTAAAGATGGGATAGGGAAAAATCATAGAAAGGTAATATTTTCTGAAACTAGTGACCTGAGGGAACTTTGAGGAAAGGTGAGTGGATTAATGTTTTGTTTCTTTCTTTAATATTTATTTTTGAGAGAGAGGGAGAGGTAGGGAGAGAGAACACGTGCATGCACAAGTGGGGGAGGGACAGAGAGAGAGAGAGACAGAGAGAGAGACAGAGAGAGAGACAGAGATGGAGACAGAGGATCCGAAGTGAGCTCTGTGCTGACAGCAGAGAGCCTGATGCGGAGCTCAAACTCATGAATGGTGAGATCATGACCTGAGCTGAAGTCGGACGCTCAACCAACTAAGCCACCCAAGTTCCCCAGATTATTGTTATTTATACATATTATATGATATTTATATATATTTCATAATATACTTATAAAAATAGATAACGTGTATATTTATGTTTTATTACAAATTACTGTATTACCCAAAGATAATTGTTTGGAATAACATACAAACAAGGTTGTATTCCAGAGGGTTTTTTTTGAGTCTAGAAGCTTATGGGAGTTTTACTGAATAGAAAAGTAAGAAGAGTAGTGTTCTCAAAAGTTTTCTTTTCCATTTTGCTATTTTAGGTGTACAGAGCCAATGGGCCAGATGGAGCCATTGGTAGAGGTCAGAGAATCCACCTGCAATTATGGGACACAGCAGGGCAGGAGAGGTATGAGACCTTCAGTTATGTGTTTCTTACTGGAGGAAAGGGAAAACCAGCTATGCTCTTCATACAGTGCCTGAGCAGGAAAAGGCCAGCTGATGGGTTGATTTGTACTTAGATAAGACATACTTACAAATTAGCAGGGAATTTATCAATCCGAAATGGTAATGATGTGTCCTTCATACAAGGACAGAAGAAAAATGAATCCTTTTCAAAATAGACCATCTTACTTACGGTCTTTCTTCTTCTTTCTTCTTCTTCTTTCTCTTCCTGCTTTCTCCTCCTCCTCCCTCCTCTCTCTTTCTTCCTCCTCCTTTCTCGTTCTACTCATTTGCTTAGACACTTTCCACCATTTACTTTTGCTATTTACTCAGCCACAAAGACAATTGTAGAATTGCATGCATTATTCTTGATTGTTGAAACCTCATGGAAAATCTGATTGGAATTAACTCATATGGTCAGAGGTTGCTTGATCAAGATAAGTCACATGAAATCTTGATAAAAATTTCTTTAAGTTAGCTAGAAGCTGCTGTTTTCTCTAGTTTTCTTGAAGTATTCTTTTGTTTTTTAACTTTTTATTCTGGAAATATTCAAATATATACTAGAAAGGATAGTATAATAAAATCATGTACACATTTCCCAGCTTCAACAGCCATCGATTTGTGGCCTATCTCATTTCATTTATACCTCTACCGCTTTTTACCCCCACTCCTAAATTATTTTTAAGCAAATTCCAAATAACAGATTTTTTCATTTATAACTACTTTGGTAGGTATTTCTAAAAGATAAGGACTCTTTTTTTTTGTAAAAATGTTCACTAGGAATATTTGAGAAAATTTAAAATATATTAGATGACAAATTCACGTCAGTATTCTTTTCCGTAGAGCCTATGCCTGTCAGTTGCAGGCTTTGCATAAAAGTAAAATGGAAACGGACTTGAAACGGAGAGAGAAAGGATATAGCTGGATAAAACCTTGGAAGAGAGCACCAAGAAAGGCTAGGGACTGAGTCAATAGTACTCTCATCTTGAAGCCAAAGAAATGTTTTTTCAGAGTTATTAAACTTCTGTAGAGACTGAAATTAAAAGGTTATGGAACCCATTGCAATGTCAGGTCAAGTTGAACTTTCTCAGGACAAGGAAAACCTACACAGCAGGCACCATTGCTTTTGGCCTAATTAACTCTTAATTGTACTGTGCATTCTTGGCTCAGACTAATGTATCATGAGCTAGTTCTTGTGGTCCCTGTCCAGCAGACTGTTTTTTCAAATCACATACTCCATTAACACATAAACTTACGTAAGTGATAAATAACTGTAGTATACACTTTTGGAATATCATTATCTTTTTTTTAATTTTTAAAAACTTACACAGATTGTTTTTATTTTATTTATTTTTATTCATTTAATTCCAGCATAGTTAACATACAGTGTTAAATTAGTTTCAGGTATACAATATAGTGATTCAGCAATACACTATACTGAGTTCGATACATTACTCAGTCCTCGTCATGAGAAATGCACTCTTAATTCCTTAATCTATTTCACCCATCTCTTCCCCCACCTCCCCTCAGGTAACGATCAGTTCTCTATAAGATTGTTTTTATTTAAATTTTTTAATGTTTATTTATTTTTGAGAGAAACACAGAGACTGCATGAGCAGGGGAGGCACAGAGAGAGAGAGAGGGAGGGAGACACAGAATCCAAAGTAGGATCCAGGCACTGAGCTGTCAGCACAGAGCCTGTTGCAAGGCTCAGACTCACAAACTGTGAGATCATGACCTGACCTGAAATTGGCCGCTTAACCGACTGAGCCACCCAAGTGCTCCAAGATTGTTTTTATTTTAAAAGAAAATTCCAAATATAATTTTTGGAAAGTATCAGTATGTTTTGAAATATTCTTTCTAGCTCTAGATATCTCTTTACCATATTTTATAAGATACCCAATATCATTGATTATATATATACCTTTATACTGATAAAATGATCTATTATAGCACACTTTGTTAAATCTTGTATAGTTAAGAGGTACCATATGCATGTATAATGTGAAATTATTAGAAATTATGGCACATTATTAAACACCTAATTTGTTATTGATGAATTATTGGAAGAGCTGAGGGAATTGCTGCTAGTTTTATATTTCAGGAGTGAGGCCATGATTTAGGTGACCAATCTGCTTTTATGTTCCTAGGTTTCGTAGCTTGACAACAGCATTCTTCAGAGATGCTATGGGGTTTCTTCTGCTTTTTGATCTGACAAATGAGCAAAGTTTCCTCAATGTCAGAAACTGGATAAGTAAGTGTTACTGTTTCCCTGTCTCCCACTGCCCACTTCCCATAATAAAATGCCCTCTTATATTCTACTTGTGGTGCAAGTTGTTTTGGAGGAGCTCCTAAGGTTTTACTTTAGGGGCAAAGATAACTAACATTCTGTGCTTTTCCTGGTAATGTTAACTTTGATTTGCTCACCACTTCTTTTTTTTTTTTTTTTATAAGTGTTTTAAAGAAATGTTTATTTATTTTGAGAGAGAGAGCGAGAGCAAGCAGGGGAGAGGCGGGGAGAGGCAGAGAGAGAGAGGGAGAGAGAGAATCCCAAGCAAGCTCTGTCAATGTGGAGCCTGACGGGGGGCTCAAACCCACAAGCTGTGAGATTATGACCGAGCTGAAATCAAGAGTCAGAGGCTTAACTGACTGAGCCACCCAGGCACCCCTTTGCTGGGTACTTCTTATCCTATAGGCACATGGCAGCACTTTGCATGTAATCACTTTGGCTTTTCCACAGAGGGTGCTGTTAGCCCCATTTGATAGATAAGGAGACAGAAGCCCAGAGAAGATAAATCTCTAAGTATCTGCTTGCCTGTCGTATACTGTGAGGACTTGTATCATCCCAGGGCTTAACACATACATCACATAGATATAAATATGTTTTGAAGGCTTTGCAGATCATACCCTCAGCTCCATGTCTCTTCTGTACTCAGAGGTCCCTTTTCTGCTTTTAGGGCCAGAGCATTGGGCAGGAGGATCCCATGATGGAAGACTCTAGAATTACATTTGCAAAAATGGTCACCAGTACTACACACACACACACACACACACACACACACACACACACACACACCTTCATCTTGGCTCTTTTCAGAGATCCTAATCTCTTAAATGATTGGTTAGTAGCCACTTAAAATCCTGCTACTTGATCAAATAACAGTTTGCAAATGTACACTTTTATCTGTTGATGGTATTAGTGTAAATTTAGACTAGAAAAATCTATTAAAGAATACTGTGATGTCAAATTCTTAACATCCAAATATTTAAAATAAATATGGTTACTTAAAAATACCTACCATTTGTGGGAATGCAAGCTGGTGCAGCCACTCTGGAAAACAGTATGGAGGTTCCTCAAAAAACTAAAAATAGAACTACTCTACAACCCAGCAATTGCACTACTAGGGATTTATCCACGGGATACAGGTGTGCTGTTTCAAAGGGACACACGCACCCCAATATTTACAGCAGCACTATCAACAATAGCCAAAGTATGGAAAGAGACCAAATGTCCATCGATGGATGAATGGAGAAAGAAGACGTGGTATATATATATATATATATATATATATATATATATACATACACACACACACACACACACACACGTATATACACACACATATATATACACATACATACATACATACATACATACACATACACACACACACACACAATGGAGTATTACTCAGCAATCAAAAAGAATGAAATCTTGCCATTTGCAACCACGTGGATGGAACTGGAGGGTATTATGCTAAGTGAAATTAGTCAGAGAAAGAAAAAAATCACATGACTTCACTCATATGAGGACTTTAAGAGACAAAACAGATGAACATAAGGAAAGGGAAACAAAAATAATATAAAAACAGGGAGGGGGACAAAGCAAAAGAGACTCATAAATATGGAGAACAAACTGAGGGTTAATGGAGGGGTTGTGGGAGGGGGGGATGGGATAAATGGGTAAGGGGCACTAAGAAATTTACTCCTGAAATCATTGTTGCACTATATGCTAACTAATTTGGATGTAAATTTAAAAAAATAAAAAAACAAGTTAAAATAAAATAAAACCAAAACAACAACAACAACAAAAAACCTGATCCTTGTACTTAATATTAATATTAATGAATAAGATCTCTTGAAAACTATCCTAAATCATTAATATACATTAACACTTTTAGCTCCATTTTCAGACAAGCACAATGAGACAGAAAGATACTGGTTTATCCAAGATTATGTGGCTAGTAAGTGAATGTATAGCTCCTGGGACCATGCTCTTAAGCATGACACCCATGGTTCACAAGTCTATCTCTGACAGTTTCTAGACTAGATTTTCATTATTTCTTACCTGACCTAGTCTAATATCCTAATTTGTTGTCTTAACTCTAGTTTCATCTCCCTCAAATCTACTGTCCACATAGCTGCCAGAGTTATCATTCTAGAAGATAAATATGATCTCATTAAAATGTTTCAATGGCTTCCTGTGGCCCATGATAAAGTACCAGATATTTTACATGCATTACAAGATGCTTCAAAATGTGCCACTGGCTGTCATTCTCATCTTCAGCTGATGGCTCACTGATCTTTGCTTCTGGAATTTTACTTTTGTTTTTACCACTGAGTTGCCCTTCTCCTATGTCTCCTGAGGAAGCATCTCCTTATTTTCAGAGTGTTTGCTTAAATGTAAATTTCATGACCCCCATACAATATTATGTATTTCTTCTTTAAATTGCCATAATAGTTTGTACATATTTTTATTATGATGTATGCTAAATTGCTATACTTGTTAACATGTCTTTCTTACATGAATCTGTTAAACTCTGATTTGTGTATGTCTTTTTAGCACCAAGCATGTTGCCTAGAATACAGTAGAAATTAAATGTGCTTTTTATGTATTTATGGAAGGAAGGAAGCAAGGAAAAAATGAACTGAATTCTGGAAATATAAATCAATGTCTTTAATATTGAATATAGCAGAGTTTTAGAGGAGGTTATTAAATATGTTTCTAAATGTTAAAAAATACAACATGACCATTAAATCAGAATACAAAAAAAAAAAATACCTACCATTTAAAAACGACTTGGTGTTTTGGTATTATAAAAGGGTCATTGGCTGTGATTTTGATAGTAGAAAACCTTGTTTTTAAGAACCAGTTTTGAAATAAGTAATTTCTGTGGTGCATTGTGATTTTAAAAGTTTTTTCCCATACTTTGTATCTGGTCCTCACAAGCTCTGGGAGAAGATTCAGGCAGGTGGCGTGTCTTTATTTTAGGATGAGGACTCTGGGCCTTAAATAGTAGTTGACTTCTCTGAGGACATGGAATTTTTGCTTTCAGATCAATAGGCTTTTTAAAATTTTTTTCTTTACATTTATTTATTTTTGAGAGACAGAGACAGAGTACAGAGAGAATGAGACGCACAATCCAAAGCAGGCTCCAGACTCCTAGCTGTCAACACAGAGCCTGACGGGGTGGGGGTGGGGGGGCTGGAACTCACAAACCATGAGATCATGACCTGAGCCCAAGTCAGACACTTAACCAACTGAGCCACCCAGGCGCCCCAAGTTCAGTAGCCTTTAATGCACTTTCTCAACTAAATTGATCATTACCAGTTGAAGAGCTATTTAATATTTTAAGTATAGTTTCCCCAAATTTAGTTGTGCTTACTGGACTTGACTTTGTTAATGCCCGTGTTGCATACCTCATTATTTCTCTTACAGCTGAATGATGGTGGCTATTTTTAGTCCTTTATTTTCAGATCTTGCTTCTCATCTTCTTTTCAGTATCGATAGAACAAATTCTGGGGCTGCCTGGGTGGCTCAGTTAGGTGAGCATGCGACTTCAGCTCAGGTCATGATCTTGCGGTTAGTGAGTTCAAGCCCCACGTCGGGCTCTGTGCTGACAGCTCAGAACCTGGAGCCTGTTTCAGATTCTGTGTCTCCCTCTCTCTCTGCCCCTGCTCACTGATAGAAATGGAAACTCTGAGACAGATAAATCTTGTCTATCTGGACTTTTTAGCTAATTAGGTAAATAACAGAGTTATGTGAAATTATGTGTAATGTATGCATGTTATTTTGTTTTCCTTATAGTGTAAAAGAATTCTTACAGGTAAAGAAAACATATACATTTTGAGGATTTCATATCTTCAATGGAAAATATTCCCCCCCTCCCCAACCCATCTTTAAAAAAAAGAAAGTTATAATGTTCAGGGTCAGAAGTAATAGTATCAAATCTTAATTGGGAATAAAATGTATTATCTATACATTTTATTTTTCCTCCATTAGCATTTTGCGTATTACACGGATCATTCATTTCTTCTTTTTGGGGGGTGGGATACATATCAGAACAAAGGTACTGTTGCATTAAACAGCTGATTCCTGGACTCTGATTAGCCTGGGGAGAGGAGGTCTGTGTCCTCCCTTTGCTTCTCCAGACCTGTACTGGCAGTGCCTTTTCTCTTGACTACGATTCTCTCCGTGCCCTTTTGGGAAGGGGATACATACAAAGGTGAGCCCTGCTGAATCAGGAGACTGAACAGAGAGCTGAGTCCTCTAAGCCTAAATCTGAAATCTGAAAGGAATCAGGCAGTGTTGGATTCACTCATCTGTCTTCCTGGACCTCAGAGAAAAGCCCCTTCTACCCCCCCCCCCACCCTTTTTTAAACTGGTTGGAGTTCTACTTATTCTTTTTTTTTTTTTTTAATTTTTTTTTCAACGTTTTTATTTATTTTTGGGACAGAGAGAGACAGAGCATGAACGGGGGAGGGGCAGAGAGAGAGGGAGACACAGAATCGAAACAGGCTCCAGGCTCGGAGCCATCCGCCCAGAGCCTGACGCGGGGCTCGAACTCACGGACCGCGAGATCGTGACCTGGCTGAAGTCGGACGCTTAACCGACTGCGCCACCCAGGCGCCCCAATGGAGTTCTACTTATTCTTTAAAATCTGGGAAATTATGGCCTCCATGAAATTTTCTGTGATAACTGTAGTTGTATTAAACTTTTTTCCTCTTAGCTTCTATTTTGTACTACTTTGAGGATTTTTAGCATAGTAGGTTGTAGTAGGTTTTTATGTATTTGCCTTTTTCTTCAGTGAGATTTTTAAAAGAATTGATTACTTTTTATATAAGTAAGTCAGTGTTTGTAGAAAAATCAGGAAGAAATAAAAATCGCCAATAATCACACTTACCAGAGTCTCCAAAATAAACACTATTAAACATCATTACTGGTAATACTCACCTAGCACTTCTAAATGCTTTAAAGATTAACTTAGTGGTTCTCAAATGTGCATCTGGATCACCCAGAGGGCTTATGAAAACACGGATTCTGGGCTCCAGATCCAGCATTCCTGCTTCAGTAGATCTGGGGTGGGATCTGAGAATTTGCATTTGTAGTAAGTTCCCTAGTGATGGTGAGGCTGCTGGTCCGTGGACCTTTCTTGGAGAATCACTGAATTAACTCATTTAATCCACACCTTAACCCTATGAAGTAAGTACCATTATTATTACCATTTACAGATGGGGAAACAACTTGGTCAGGGTCACACAGCTAGTAAATGGCGGGCCAGGATTCAACCTTAGACACAGTCTGTTCTGAGTTCATGTTTGTAATCATGACACTGGACACATGGGTTAATAGAACACAGAGACTCTCTGGAGACCAGAAAGGTTTCACAGTAGAGGTAACTGAGAGTCAAGTCTTAAAAGAATGGTCAAGATTCCTGGAAGGAAGGTTGTGGCTGGGTATTCAAGCACATGGGGACAGAATGTGTACCAGCCTGGAGGAAAGAAAGGGCATGGCAGTCAGTGGAAACACAGTTTGGTTTTGCCTGTATAGGCCTTGTTGCCCGATTGTCCTTGAAGGCAAAGGCCAGGGCTCTGAAATTCTGCACCAAGTATCTGGCCTATGTTAATGATCAGTGAATGCTTGCCAACTAGATTTTCTCTTGATAAGATATAATGAACATGACTTTGTAATGAGGAACTAAAATGTCAACACTGTTCTGGTTAACCATGATAAAAATAGGCCATACCAACTTTGAGGTATGTCTTAATGTGAAAGTTTGGGCTGCTTTAATTTTATTATGGGGTATGACGAATAAGAAATAAGATTTGTTTAATTGCTTTTTAAAATTATGCCTATTTACGGGTTTTCAGGTGAAAAGAAATAAAAGCTGTGGAATAAGAATTATAGTCTCCTGCTTCCTCTTGGTTCTGGTGACAGAATCATTTATTATTTATTCTAAATTTTCTCTCCCTTAATCTTGTATCTTGTTTATTTTAATTGAATCGATTCTGCTTTAGGATAATAGAAAAATGTGAAAAACATTTCAGAGAGAAACAAGCTAGTTTGTATGAAGACCGTTCTCTTAAAAATGTTGTTGCATGGAAAGAAACCATAGGAAAAACAGAGCTTAATCTTAAAGCAATAAGTACTAAAATTTTCCAAGTATTTTTCAAATGGCCTTCAACAGAAAGATAGCCTCATGGGTGTATGCCCGTGGTTGCCACATGCACGTACATACTTTTGGAAGGTTAGCAAATTATCCCACTCCTCTGTGATATTTAAATAAGGTGAGGTATGAACTTAAGGATAAGTTTTACATATCTGTCCCATCCATTTGGTTTTGTTGATTAGGTTGTTAATGCTTTTGAAAGCATTATATCATTTCCTTATGTCTCTCTATCCATTTACAGTTTTGAAGCACTTTTGCATATATTTTCCATTGACCGTACACTTACTTTCGTTTAATAATTTTTCTTATAGGCCAGCTACAAATGCATGCATATTGTGAAAACCCAGATATAGTGTTATGTGGAAATAAGAGTGATCTAGAAGACCAGAGAGTAGTAAAAGAGGAAGAAGCAAGAGGACTTGCAGAGAAATATGGGTGAGTGTTTCTGTGGAGAAATCTAGAGAAAACATTTCCAATTCAAATTCCAAGTGTGAATTTCCAATTCAAACATTAGCACATGAATGGGTAATAGAAAATACAAAAGCAAAAAATCAGCACACTCGGATGTAAGCCTTGGGAGGTATAAATACCTACTTTGCATATTAATATGTGAAACCATAGGAAAAACACCGGGTGAGGGCTTTAATTTACTCTTTCAGTACCATTTTCTCAATCTCATGGTGTTTGAAGAAAGACACATTTGAGTGCAAATGCCCTAATTCTATAAGGCTGCTTTCCCAAGATGCAAGTAGGAGATGCATGGGATAATTATCTCTATTCAGCAAAAAAATTGCAAAGCCAGTTCATGTGCTGCCGTAGAGAGCCCCAGAATACAAGCAGGCCTATTGGCTTTGAAATTTCTATGCTGGGAGAGGAGTGTGAGGATCCCCTTGGTTTAGGTTGTGGTTTTGTTGTAGAGAATAATCTAAATACTGTCTTCCTTGAGCTCTGGAATAGGATCACAGTAGCAACAGCATTAATTGGCCATGAAAGAAGGGGTTAGCCTCCACTTGTTAAAAATGTCAGGGCACCTCTACAAAGGAATTTGTGCTCTGCTTTGTTTCTACCTCTAATACAATGAGAACTCAAATGTATATGCATTAATTACCCTTAATGTAAGCAGGAGGCAGCAAGTGGAGTTGAGAAGGAAGGGAGGTTAGAGAGAGAGGTGGTGTGGTGTGCAGGAGATGCTACTGGTCCTGGTTGTTAGGCAGAATCCAAGGAGGCCAGAGGAGGCATTTTCTTTTTTTATCTTGTGACAACTGCTTTGTTCTTCCTTGGATTGATGGAGGACCAGAAAACACTGGAGGATAGGGTTCACATTGGGAACGGAGTAGAAGGATAGTTTGGCCAGGCGGGAAGAAGCCAGAGTCTGGGGACAGTTTTGAATACCAGATAAGGAGAGTAGACTTAATCTCCTGGGGGACAGGAAGTTGCTGAAAGCCTTTGAATGTGGAGGGATGTGATAAGTACTTGTCTATATCAGTCTAGGGTGGTGGATGGGTGTGGTGAAATGGAGGGAGGAAAGACTAGAGACAGGGTGGGGCAGAGCAGGATTTTAAGTCTTTCTCAATTCTAGGGGTGGGGCAAGGCAGGGTGGGGCTGAGGAGCTGTGTGTATTCCCATCAACTATATTAGCTTACCCTGGCACAGATTTGCAGTAGGGTGTGGAGGTTTTCACTGTAGGATAGATGGTGCTTAACTGTGTTAGAATCACCTGAGGAGCCAGGCATCTGTGTTCGCTCAGTCAGTTAAGTGTCCTGAGTCTTGGTTTTGGCTTAGGTCATGATCTCATGGGTTTGTGAGTTCAGTCCCTACGTTGGGCTCAGCACTGCTGGCAAAAAGCTTGCTTGGGATCCTTTCTCTCTGCCCTTCCCCTCTTCCTGTGTGCATGCTCTTTCTCTCTCAAAATCTTTATTTAGATACAAAAAAAAAAAAAAAAATCTGAGGAGCTTTTAACAAATGCTTGTGTCTGGGCCTTACCTCTGAGCTTCTGAAATAATTGGCCTGGAGCAGTTTATTAGGCAAGATTCAATCAAAGAAAATTATACCTAAAAAAATTTGTTACAGGGATTTGTGGGAGCTGGTTAAACAGTTTCTGTAAAGTGTTTCTGATGCTGAAGCTTGAAGTCCACAGGACAGGAAGTCAGGAAGGGAAGGTGGGTCTAAGATGAGAGAGAGCACCAGGAAACACCATCTGGGACCCATAATGACACATGAAACCCATGTCAGTACTTGCTGCCTCTGGCCTGGATGGTGTGGATAGCTTAGAGAAGCCAGGGACCTTTGGCACAGAGCTAGGCACACTCGGCCCAGGAGCTGGAGAAACTGAGAGGATCTTGGGGAATGTGGAGCAGGTAGAGGTGTGTTTGCTGGTTTATTTATGCCAACGAGATGAGCCAGAAGGTGAGCAACAATGTATGAGAGCTACGGAGTGGCGGCTGCTTTACTTCCACCCCCCAATATCCCCCAAATCTCTCCTGTGATGTACCCTAACTAGAAAGGAAATTCTGGGGAATGTTCAGCCTAACCAAGTTGACCTGTTACAAAACCACCACAGGCAGGGGCCTGGACATTGATGTCTTTTAAAAGCTCTCCACTTGATTGTCATGTTAAAAGTACCTCTGGTGCTATTAACAAATACTCAGATCTGGGCCTCACCTCTGAGCTTCTGACACACTTGGTCTGGAGTAGTGATTCTGAGGTGGAGGCTGGCAGAGCCCCACAGGAGATTCTGATATGCTCATCTATTCTTGAGAGGCACTCCTGTAATGAATGTAGTGCAAAGGAAAGGGGGAGGGCCAGATACCAATGAGAATACTGAAGTGTCGAAACTGGGACCTGGGAGCTATGTTGCAAGTAGGTGAGGAGGAAGTGAGTGATGAAGCAATGGAAACCATGGACCTAGACCATGCTCTTGAGAAGTATGTGAATGAAGCCAAAAGAGGTAGGGCATCTAGGGGAGCTAGCTAGATCCAACAAGTATGTTCTCAAGTACTGGAGTGGAGCCAGGATTGACTTCTCCCCCCTCTGGGCTTTTTCAGCCTTTTGTTTATTTCCTCTGTTCTGGTTCTCAGGATTCCACATCCTCCCTGGTATCAAAGAGCCCAACATTGCCTTCTGTCTGTAGGGGGAATCTGGGATTGTAGGGAGACAGGGATTGTCTTTCATCTGTGTCCAGCTCACAAGCTCTGGGGAGTACTTCATAAGAGGGGCTCAATCTAAAGTTTCTGAATAAAGTTAAAATGAGAGGAGGGATTAGCACATAAGATTATGGAATCTATTGGAGAAGAATGGAAAGGAATGGAAACAAAATTTTCTTAGGAATTAGGAAGCATGAAATGTAGTTCTGTAGGCTTTTTCGCAATTTCAGGAGGAGCTATAATGAAACAGTTTAGTGCATATGCATTTCATAAATTTGACATCTAAGTTTAATGATTATTTTCACAGAATCTTTTTTTCATTTTTAATCCTTAACATTTTCATTGGCTGTACATGTACTAAAGGGCTATGTTGGTCAGTTTATCTCTATGCTAAAAGTCATAAAATAGGGTACAGTTTATGATACATCTTGATACTGTTTGTATATTTGATAAATTTGCATTTTCTGTTCCTATTGTGCTACCTTTTCTCCCCAGTTCCTGAAAATGGATCATTGGCTCACAAATGGTTCTCTTAAATATACATGAATTTTGAGAAAGACTTTGTCTTAGAAAAACTTTGAAAACGTAATAAAGACCATGTTACAGTACAAATATGGAACATAAGTCTGTGTCTGCGAGGACAGTAGATCTGAGAATAAGGATTTCATGGGGTAGCCAAAAATGGAAAGGGTGAATCGAATGCATGATGAAGAATATCAGAAGTTTTGTTTTTAGTAGATTAATAATCCATTTACCTGTAATTCCCTATAATATTTAGGTTTGTCTAGAACAAGTGCAAAATAATACTTTCTAGTATGTTATACTGAATAAAATTGTCAATGCAATCAGAGAAAAGAGTAAAGCAGGTTTGCTCAAACTTGTACTGCTGCCAGTCAAAACAACTACAGTCTACAGTTGCTGAAACACTTTAAAAAATAGCTACAAAGTCAAATATGTTAGAAGAGGAAGCAGAATCCAGTATTGGCAACATTCTCTTTGAGGTGATACTATGGGATTTCAAGCCTTAGTATAGTGCAGTTCAGAATCACCTGAATGCTGGGTCCCAAGGAGTTTCTTTATTTTATTTTTTAATATATATATATTTTTTTATTTTTGAGAGAGGGAGAGCTAGAGAGAGAGAGAGGGAGACAGAGTTTGTGCGTGCGCACACACACACACACACACACACACATAACGCACACACACACGGACACACACGCGGGGGAGGGGCAGAGAGAACAGGGGACAGAGGGTCCCTAGTGGGCTCTGCATTGACAGCCTGATGCTGGGCTTGGACTCAGGAACTCTGAGGTCATGATGTAAGCTGAAGTCGGATGCTTAACAGACTAAGCCACCCAGGCACCCCCCACAAGGAGTTTCTGTTTCAGTAGATCCGGGGTGGAACCCAGAAATTTGTTTCCGATCCCCGGATGCTGCTCCTGCAGGTGGCTGAAGACAGCACTTTGAGAACCACTGGCGTGGATGTCAAGTTACTATCAGACGTGCATGCTGGTGGATATTTTCCTTGACAGTATAGTTGGACAAATCATTATGCACAGAAAGTGAAGCAGTTGTCTACTGTACCATGGATGGGTGAGGGAAATGTGCTCAATGACGCATCATTGGAAAATCCATGTTTTAGAGAGGAATGTTTTTCTTTCACAGTTGATTAAATCAGCTGTGGTATAGACTGGGAAGGGACACTGGGGTTGGTACTGAGAGAGTATCCACCACAAGTGGGCAGGCAAGGACTTTGTGAGTAAAAATGGCTGCATCCAAATACCCTCCCAGACTCTTCTTTTTTCACAAGGTTAGTTGGTGGTCATTACAACCCTTTTGTTCATGATTCAGAGTTGAAAGAAATAGAAAAAAATGTGACTACAAGGAAGGAGTGAAAATTCAATGTACATATTTCATGTGTCGTACAGAGGAACGGGTAGCAATTTGTTTAAATTGAGTAATAACTGACATATAATATTGTATTAGTTTTAGGTGTACAATGGGATGATTTGATACATGTGTTGCAAAATGATCACCACAATAAGTTAACATCCATCACCACATATCATTACAATTTTTTTCATCTGATGAGAACTTTTAAGATCTACTTCCTTAAAGGCAGCAAATTTAAGACAACTTTTTCCCCACTGGAGGCTGTGAGCTATTGATGAGAAAGTTGCTCAAGAGTTTCTGGATTAAAGGATGTGTTAAAAACATTTATTTACAGCATTATTGAGTACAGGCTATTTCTGGGGTTCAAGTGGCTTAGCTCAGGAGCATACTTAGTGTCCTTTGTGCGTTGAACTAGATGAAATGTGGTATGAATAGCTTGATCTCAAATAATTTGATTCTTTGCATACTTCATGACATCCTTCCTTTATACAAGAAATAATGATGTATTATTGGGCATGTTTAAAACCACACACATAAGCTGAAACTAAACGTGCAAACTTTTTCAGAACCCCACACAACTCATTACAGGATCTAGATTTTATTTGGCACAACCTCCTAGTTTGAAACAGTCCATAAACCAGCCCTTTCTTATACATGGTTGTTCATTTAGCATTCAACAGACTTTGAAAAGTAGTGAGACTAATTATGTAATTTAGTAAAAAATTTCTCCATAATATCTGGATCCGTACTGGAGCCAAATAACTAGAACCATTTGACAGAAGCCTCAAATATACTTGCTTTCATTTTTGACAACCTCTAACTGTAATCTAGGGTCTTGTAGTTTTGTGGAAATAAGTAGTAGAAAGGAAACCAGCCTGATGTGGATCCTGACCTATGGCATGAGCAGGATCTTGATATCCTGGTGAACAACTGTAAATGATCATAATACCCTCCCTCATTGATTTGAAGTAGTTAGCCATTTTGCTCATTTTATTTATTTTAAAATTTGTGATTAATCTATTTCTTTTAAAAAATATACCAAAATTGGATTCTGCATGCATTCCAAATGACTATTCAGAGGTTATTTTTGGACTGATATCACAGGTAGCTGCACAGGGTTTTTTCACAAGTTTGGTAATACTGCCTCTAGTAATGCTACATTAGCACCACCATGTGGAGAGAAGGGACAATATCACTATTTCTGTGGTTAAAAGGGTAATTGATCCTCTTGAATTTAAGGTAATTTTTAAAATTTTTTGCCTAATAAGTTTTTGGAAAAGCAGAGTATTATTCTTAGAGAAGAAAAAACCCATTAGATCATCATTTATTGAGCACTTTTTGGATTCTAGGCTTGTGCTAAGTAAGCCCTTTACATGTATTATCTCAATTTCTCCTTACCGCAATGACCCCATGAACCACGGTTATCCTCTTTACAGATAGGGAGAAGTGTTTGGATAATGTAGCCTGAATGCCTTCTAGAAGTGAACATCAAGAAGATGCGGACATAAAAATAGTACTGACTGCATCCACTAGATTCATCTTTGCCCTTAGGACAAGCAAGACAGTCCAGTTTTCAAATGTGAACTCAAAGACACATTTCTGTTTCTGGAGCATCACTTATTGGGGAAAGATAGTCTTATTTCAGGGTCTTCTCTGTGGATCTCATTTGCTTCTCTGGCAGCGTAACTATCAGAGAGCAGAGAGGAGTGAATTTTAGCAGTCATTTATTCCTGTAGAAACAAAAACCGCATTGCCCCAGAGTCTTCTAAGGAAGTCTCTGAATGATTAGTCTAAAGATTAAGGTTGTTAATCAGACTCCTGGTCCCATGACCTGGAGCTTCACAAATGGCAAGAAAATATACTTGACTGAGATGTTGTTGCTTGAATTTGGAATTAAAATTTAAAGTACATCTTATTAAAAGATGTACTATATCAACATGAGTGACTTGAAAGTTTGTAACCTAATTCATATAACTTGAAGTTCTACCAATTAAATATTTAAGTTAGCAACCATATTAGACAATAGCTTATTGATCTGCTAGAGGCATCAATCATTTCTACCTTAGTATTAATCAGTGAAATAAAGTCCAGTTCTCTCTGCATTTGGTGAAGATCACTTGGGGGAATTAGGGATCTGATGAGGGCTCAAGGTAGGCAGATGCTTTGGGGCATGAAGAACTCCGGCAAGGATGGATCCGAGTGAGCCATCCCTGATGTAGGAAGGAAGCATAACATGGTCCCAGGTACTAGGATTTAGGGTAGTTCTGTAGATCAGGTACATTGTGGATTAAATCAGTAGTTTTAAGATAGTTTGAGAGTTTAATGTTGATAATGCTGCTCAGGTCTCTTGGAGTTATGACTGTCTCATGACTCAGTGACAGTGTTTCTATGGGATGATATGTTCTTAGTGTTAAACAACAAAATTACAAACAAACTTTTGTAACCTAACCTATTTCTGCCTTAGAAATAAGAAACATTTATCAGTGACACATATATCAAAAATGACACATTTCTTGTGTGTCAGATTATGATATAGATGCTTTAAATGTTAACTCATTTAATCCTTATAAGACAATGCTGATAGTGTTTAGTTTTATGGATGAAGCAAATAAGGCACAGAGTTTAATGGCTTGTCAGGGTTCCATAGTTGGTAAGAGGTTGTACTAGGATTCGAATCCAGGCAGGCTGGCTTCAGAGGTTATGGCTCCTAACCATTGTCAAGGATGTTTGTAACTTCCATGCATAGATTTTATAGTTCTTAAAAGTATTTTCAACTATGATTTTCATGTATGCCTCAAAAATAACTGTGAAGCAATTTTCAGGAGCAAGAGGGAAAAACTGTGGAAAGTAGAAACAGCTTAATAGATTCAGTTGAATTCATTGGAGCTCAGGACCTGAGTTTGAAAGCTATTTACATTGGATTTTGAGGGGATTTCAAAAAATTAGATGTGCATTATGATGACAAGAAAGTTCTTCTGTTCAACCAGTTTTATTTCCCCCTTCTTTGTTTCTTTCCCTCCCTCCCTCCCTCCCTCCCCCTCCTCCTCCTCGTCCTCCTCCTCCTCTCTCTCTCTCTTTTTCTCTTTTTGTATTTCCAATTTCAGCTCATTATTCTTGGGGGGAATGATGAATTTTTCAGTTGCTTTTCCATGAAACAGTATATTTCTGAATGGTGCTAGAATGATTAAGCCTTCTTTTATTTTTTTTTTAAATTTTTTTGATGTTTTTATTTATTTTTGAGACAGAGAGAGACAGAGCATGAGCAGGGGAGGGGCAGAGAGAGAGGGAGACACAGAATCTGAAGCAGGCTCCAGGTTCTGAGCTGTCAACACAGAGCCCGACGTGGGGCTCGAACTCACGTATTGTGAGATCATGACCTGAGCTGAAGTCGGACGCCCAACCGACTGAGCCACCCAGGTGCCCCAAGCCTTCTTTTAAGTATGAGAAATTTTCTGTAGACATTAAATAATTCTTCATGGTGTAGTTAAGAAAAAGCATGATGAAGAAAATGTAAATATTTAAATTTTGAGAATTCTCAACCTAAATTCCATTCTTACAACAATGGCAGCATCACACACTGTCCCCGTGATTCAGCTCAATAACATAAGTGCTCAATAAATAAATATTTGTTGAATCCCCACAAAGGATGCACTCCTCCCACTTGGTCATCAAATATTGCATGTGACCAGGGGAGTGGGAAAGAGAGACGCATTATCTTCATTTTATGGATAAGGCAACAGATGAAGATGGAATTAAGAAGACTGACAGTAACCAAAGGTGTTGCCAGGCAGGTTTAAAAACACTAAGAGCATGTAATTTGCCCAGCATACTGTTTCCTGATTAAGGTATGTTAGCATCAGGATACAGAGGGGTATGAACATGGACATGGTTGAATCAGTAGAGCAACTGTGTCTCGTAGTACTCACAGATGGATGGATAAATGTTCATTGGAGAGTTCCTCAATGAGTTTTTAAGAGCTAGCTTGGAGCAGGAGAGAAGTGCAGAGGTCCCGTTGCAAGTCCTATCAGCTCCTACAGGAAGTGTGCAGATAACAAGACAGCCTCATGAGGAATCATATGGAGAAATAGCCTTCCATTCCTATACATGTACCCCCTACTGTACTGCTGCTGCCTTTTTTTTTAATAGAGAGGGGGTACATGCAACATTGCGAGGGCAGTGGTGGAGGTGGGGAAGAGGGAGAGGGGGAGGGGAGGGACTTGGGGAGAGGGACAGAGAAGCCCCTCCAAGGAGCCCATGCAGGCTCGATCTCAGATCTCAGGATGGTGAGATCATGACCTGAGCCAAGGTGAAGAGTTGTCAGATGCTTAGCCAACTGAGCCACCCAGGCACTTCCCCCCTCCCCCACTATGGCATCTTAGTGACATGAGAAGCAAAGCAGCTGTGAGAAGAACTGGAATCAAGCTGGAATCACACAGCTGTGGATTCAAATCCTGGCTCTGCTACTTTGTATCTTTATGAAACTTGGAAAATGACTTCACCTTTCTGAGCCTCGGTTTAATCATCTGTGAAATGTGAATAAAAATTTCCAGAGGTTTTTCTCTGTTAGGAATTCAGTGTCAATTATTTTATTGTCTTCTTTTGATTTTTGATGTAAAAGCACTAGGAAGTTTAAAAATATATATATTTATAAAAGCTCTCAGGTGGAAGCTGCTCCTAGCCAAGAAATAACAAAAGAGGAACTGAAATTGTAATCAGAGTCACTGATGTGGTATTAACATACTAGGAGAACACAGGAAAACAAAGCTATTCTCCAAAAAAAGTAATACTGATGGAGAATTGTAAAGTCCCTATAAATGTAAGGAACATTTAACTAGACTCAATTGCAATACCCACAGAGGTGCTCAAACAACTTTCTTTTGCAGTTGTTATATCTCAGAGCATTTTGGTCAGATTCCTTACTAAATGGCGGAAATGGAATCGATAGTTTGAGGAAATACAGTTTTATCACTGTTTTCATGGCTTTACTAAGAAGCAGGAAGAATTTGGCAGTTGATTAATCCTGTTTCAAGAACTAACTCAAGTGTATAAAAGGTGGCCACTGAGAGAAGACTCATTTCTCTGGGCAAAAGACATGAATAGACACTTCTCCAAAGAAGACATCCACATGGCCAACTGACACGTGAAAACATGCTCAACATTACTCCTCATCAGGGAAATACAAATCAAAACCACAATGAGATACCACCTCACACCTGTCAGAATGGCTAACAGTAACAACTCAGGCAACAACAGATGTTGGCGAGGATGCGGAGAAAGAGGATCTCTTTTGCACTGCTGGTGGGAATGCAAACTGGTGCAGTCACTCTGGAAAACAGTATGGAGGTTCCTCAAAAAATTAAAAATAGAACTACCCTACAACGCAGCAATTGCACTACTAGGTATTTATCCAAGGAATGCAGGTGTGCTATTTCAAAGGGGCACATGCACCCCAAAGTTTATAGCAGTACTATCAACAATGGCCAAAGTATGGAAAGAGCCCAAATGTCCGTCGATGGATGGATGAAGAAGATGTGTTGTATATATATAAGGGAATATTACTTGGCAATCAAAAAGAATGAAATATTGCCATTTGCAACTACCTGGATGGAACTAGAGGTTATTATGCTAAGCAAAATCAGAGAAAGACAAATAGGTGACTTCACTCATATGAGGATTTTAAGTTACAAAACAGATGAACATAAGGGAAGGGACGCAAAAATAATACAAAAACAGGAAGGGGGACAAAACATAAGAAACTCTTAAATATGGAGAACAGAGAGTTACTGGAGGGATTGTGGGAGGAGGGATGGGCTAAATGGATAAGGGGCATTAAGGAATCTACTCCTAAAATCATTGTTGCACTATATGCTAACTAACTTGGATGTAAATTTAAAAAAGAAATAAAAAAAGAAAAAAGAAGACTCATTTCTCAAGATTATATGAGAAGCAGTCTTAATAGTTTTGAAACTATGTTTTGTGAATTATTTAAAAATTTCACATATATCACAGGTCCTTGGGTAACCAAAGACTGATGTCCTTGAGAAACTCTGAGATGATGTAGAAATCGGAATGTCTTCAAGTTTATGATCAGAGAATACAGGCTAGAATTGACAAGTGGCAAAGCCTTTGACAAACACAGCCAGAGAGCGTGCATTTTTCTCTACTGTCAGTGCATGTGCAGCATGCAGTAGAAGGGATTTGTTTTGGAAATCCTCATACAAAGCAGATGAGTTTGGAACCAGTAGAACATAATGGTTGAGTTGGTTTCACTGGAATCAAGCAGCTGTGGATTCAAATCCTGGCTCTTCTACTTTGTATTTTTATGAAACTGGGAAAATTACTTCATCTTTCTGAGCCTGTGTTTAATCATCTGTGAAATGGGGGGTGGGGGACACCTAGGTGGCTCAGTCAGTTGAGTGTCTGACTTTGGCTCAAGTCATGATCTCACAATTCATGGGTTCGAGTCCCGTGTCAGGCTCTGTGCTGACAGCTCAGTCTGGAGCCTGCTTCACGTGCTGTGTCTCCCTCTATCTCTGCCCCACCCCCACTCGCACTCTGTCTTCTCTCTCTCTCTCTCTCTCTCTCTCTCTCTCAAAAATAAACATAAAAAAAAATCATCTGTGAAATGTGAATAAAAATTTCCAGAGGTTTTTCTCTGTTAGGAATTCAGTGTTAATTATATTATTGTCTTCTTTTGCTTTTTTATGTACTCTGTTGTGGTAAAGCATTTTTATTTTCTTGTATATTTATGCTCCACTTACTTTTGAAGTTGAATTATAAAGGGCAAAGGCCACTTTCTTTTCCCTACACATGTTTTTACCTGAATTGTCTCTGTCTTGCAGAATCCCCTACTTTGAAACTAGTGCTGCCAACGGGACAAACATAAACCAAGCAATCGAGATGCTCCTGGACCTGATAATGAAGCGAATGGAACGGTGTGTAGACAAATCCTGGATTCCTGAAGGAGTGGTACGATCCAATGGTCACACCTCCACAGATCACTTGAATGAAGAAAAGGAGAAGGGGATATGTGGCTGTTGAAGAGTCCAGTGAGCTACACAATAACTCAAGGGTCTGTGATCTTCTCTGTGTGTAATACATGGCACAGAGAGAGATGAACCGACGTGTACAAACTGCTTCTCACCGTCCCAATTAGAGCTGTCAATTAAAGCATCTGGTTTCAAAATTAATTTGCTGCAGCTTTGTAAATATTTAAGATTCAGCCTGAGAGTTGTGAGAATGTTTCACATTGCTAAAAGTGCCTTATAAAACTTTAGCCCATGACAGTAGATCATTCAAGAATTGAGGATTCTGTGGTTACAGAAAAGTACATTTATTAAGTAGAATGACTAAAGATGCCATCACCTGCCTTAACATACATCAGTCCAGAGTCCAACTCTTAAAATCTTAGGTACAATTATAAAACAATCCAAATTTTAAAAACCATACTTGTACTCTAGGTGACCTTGTAAAATGCCATCTAAACCACTTGAATGTTAACTAACAATATATACAAATGTCAGTTCAATATCTGTGAGTATTTATATAAATATTATCTTTAAAATGAATATAGGATAAATTATGGTTATGTCTATAGACTCTGGATAAACTGGATTGACCAGTTATACACTCGCTTTGACTCTTGGTAGGTAAGGAATTGGGGATGAGGTCGGGGGTGTCTTAATATAGCATGAGCAACTGAAGTGGGGCTTCTAGCTCCCTGCTATATTCCCACTGCTCTGAAGGGTTGATCGAAGGATCAGGGAATTAGATTTTTATGGCTTTATTTCACTGTGACCTGTGCATTTATATTTGGCTTATGTGCTGGCCACATTTGGACATAGCTGGTGCTTATGCTGAAGTTATTTGTGATAAGTAAACATTTAGCTTCTTTGTCTTCATATTTATAATGTTGGTCTGGCATCCTCAGACAGTAGTTTTAATTAGCTTATGAACTACTAATCTTTTGTCTCACCATCATGCTTTATGTCATTGATATTTGCAATTTGTTTTATTTTTTACATTGGTGGAATTGAAGGAATTAGTTTTTAATTACATAAAATGTTTGTTTGCTATTTGGTAGATAAAAGATGTTTGTATTTAAGCAGTTATACTATAGCTGAATATAAGAAAAATGAAGCTTTCTATAGCCTGTATTTTTTATTGAGATCACAGGCATTTATTGCACTTGCTGGGTCTTGCCAAGCTCATGGATTCCTCTGTAATGCTTAAGAGTCTTCATATCAAATTCAAGGTAGTTTTAAAATATGCCTTATGGCAGGTGTTTATAAAGGTCAATAGGGGAAAATTCTTATTTATTAAAGTGGTTTAAAGAAATTAGATAAAAAGTTCCAAAGAGCTTAGTCGCTATTTAGGAAGAAATATCACTCATTGTAATTTAGACAAAGAATAAAAGTAAATGTATTTTGTGGTGGCAAATGCTTGAAAGAACTGTAATGATAAAAATACAGTGATGATGGAAAGTAATTAACTTTTATATGGTAATTTTCAAATAGTTTTTTATTGAGTATCCTGTTTTTTTGCCAGTTCCCTCCCACCACTCCTTTAAAACACCTAGCTGTGGTTACTAAGATCTTACATATTTCTAGTCTTGAAATGAAGACTTCTTTTAAATACTGAAGAAGTCATTGAGTCCTGTGCATTTGAACTGTGTTATTTCAGTGAGACGAAGATTCAGACATTACAAGGGCAGGGTCATAATCACAAGCAGTGCCTTTTAAAGTTGCTGTAAGACTTCAGTGAGGTGAATTATAATTTTACTGCTACGTATCAGGCAGCATTTTATATATAGTTAAAAAGAAGACAATATTTGTATGTTTCACTTTTTCAAGAACCAAATGAGCAATTAGCTATATATCCCATTGGCCTTATCTATAATACACAATTAAACATATACATGATAGAGTGCACATGCAGGAACTATCTTTAATTATTGAAATAAATAACCTGTATTCTCTTGGGAAATCACTTGTTTGAATTTGCTATTGAAGTAACATTTTTTGCATCAATGTATTTTTCTATTTATAAGATTGTATAAAAGTGAAGTGTATCTTCAGTGAACTTTGTGCCAATTAAGCTTATAATTAAAAAGTAGTCTAGTCAAGTTTGTGTGTGAATATAATTTCATTTCCTATCACAGTAAAGTTTCAAAGAAGAAGTTAGAATACTAGAGAAAACTAAATTCAGGGATAGAAATTTCATTAGATGTTTGATGAGGAGCCAGCCAAGACAACAGGTTCTGGAGAAGGTAATTCAAGTACATTATCACCAAACATTTATAGAACACCTACAGTGCAGGCAGTGTTGTACTGGCCAGTCTCTGGTGAGCAAAACAAGGATGGTAAGGGCCTGAATTAATATTATACCTGAGAGATGGATGCAAGAGACATCGGGAAGGGGGTATCATCATTGGATACGGAAAGAATATGTGGGGAGATGGACTCTGACCTTATTTTCTGTCATTGTCCCCCTCCCTCACTATCCTGTGGGCACACTGGTCTCTTTGGAGCAGTCAAGTGTGTTCCTGCTTCAGGAATATTTGCTGTTCCCTTGATCTGGAATAGCTAGTCTTCCACATATCTGCGTGACTCTCTCTCCTATCCTTTAAGACGGTTCAAGTGTCACCTTGTGCAAAGGACTTTAGTGACCACTTTCTGTAAAATAGCAGTCACTTGTCCTCATGGCCCCAACCAGATTGTTGCTTTCTTCTTTGTTACCTGCTTTGATTTTATATATGTCACTCAACACCACTTGATTCAGTTACATGTTTGTCTCCATCCATTAAGACATAAACTCCATGACAAATGGGACTCGGGCAGCTTTCTTCAAAATTGTGTTGTCACTACACAGAAAAGGGCCTGGCACATAGTAGGTTATTGGTGGACTGCATAAAGGACTTAAGCAGCGGCAGAAGGGAACAAGTTTTCAAAAAGGAGTCAATGTTCAAAGACAGAGGAGTAGGATTGAAAATAAAAACAGCTTCAAAAATGTTTAGGCTCATCTGTAAGTCTATATTGGTTTGTTATGAGAAATTAGGAAATCTGAGAAGTACATTCTGATCTTTTGGAGTTGATGTCAAGATTACTAACAATCCAAGAAATGTTCCAGAAGGAGTGTTTTGATTGGCATTTTTATAAAATGGAAATTTCTGTATGGTGTTTCCAGGTCTTCTATTTTTGGCAACATTGGTGACTATATAACTGGGAAATTCTTCCACTCTAAAACATTTAAATAATGCTGTATAAAATATAATGAACATATTTTTTCAGAGTATTGTGGTTTATACTTTATTATTATCTTTTTAATTTTATTTTTTATTTTTTAAAATTTACATCCAAATTAGTTAGCATATGGTGCAACAATGATTTCAGGAGTAGATTCCTTATTGCCCCTTACCCATTTAGCCCATTCCCCCCCCCCGCCACAACCCCTCCAGTAACCCTCAGTTCTCCATATTTATGAGTCTCTTCTGTTTGTCCCCCTCCCTGTTTTTTTTTTTTTTTATTTATTTTTTTTTATTTTTTTTTATTTTTTTATTTTTTTTTATTTTTTATATATATGAAATTTATTGACAAATTGGTTTCCATACAACACCCAGTGCTCATCCCAAAAGGTGCCCTCCTCAATACCCATCACCCACCCTCCCCTCCCTCCCACCCCCCATCAACCCTCAGTTTGTTCTCAGTTTTTAAGAGTCTCTTATGCTTTGGCTCTCTCCCACTCTAACCTCTTTTTTTTTTTTTTTTTCCTTCCCCTCCCCCATGAGTTCCTGTTTAGTTTCTCAGGATCCACATAAGAGTGAAACCATGTGGTATCTGTCTTTCTCTGTATGGCTTATTTCACTTAGCATCACACTCTCCAGTTCCATCCACGTTGCTACAAAAGGCCATATTTCATTTTTTCTCATTGCCACATAGTACTCCATTGTGTATATATACCACAATTTCTTTATCCATTCATCAGTTGATGGACATTGAGGCTCTTTCCATAATTTGGCTATTGTTGAGAGTGCTGCTATAAACATTGGGGTACAAGTGCCCCTATGCATCAGTACTCCTGTATCCCTTGGATAAATTCCTAGCAGTGCTATTGCTGGGTCATAGGGTAGGTCTATTTTTAATTTTCTGAGGAACCTCCACACTGCTTTCCAGAGCGGCTGCACCAATTTGCATTCCCACCAACAGTGCAAGAGGGTTCCCGTTTCTCCACATCCTCTCCAGCATCTATAGTCTCCTGATTTGTTCATTTTGGCCACTCTGACTGGCGTGAGGTGATACCTGAGTGTGGTTTTGATTTGTATTTCCCTGATAAGGAGCGACGCTGAACATCTTTTCATGTGCCTGTTGGCCATCTGGATGTCTTCTTTAGAGAAGTGTCTATTCATGTTTTCTGCCCATTTCTTCACTGGGTTATTTGTTTTTCGGGTGTGGAGTTTGGTGAGCTCTTTATAGATTTTAGATACTAGCCCTTTGTCCGATATGTCATTTGCAAATATCTTTTCCCATTCCGTTGGTTGCCTTTTAGTTTTGTTGGTTGTTTCCTTTGCTGTGCAGAAGCTTTTTATCTTCATAAGGTCCCAGTAATTCACTTTTGCTTTTAATTCCCTTGCCTTTGGGGATGTGTCGAGTAAGAGATTGCTACGGCTGAGGTCAGAGAGGTCTTTTCCTGCTTTCTCCTCTAAGGTTCTGATGGTTTCCTGTCTCACATTTAGGTCCTTTATCCATTTTGAGTTTATTTTTGTAAATGGTGTGAGAAAGTGGTCTAGTTTCAACCTTCTGCATGTTGCTGTCCAGTTCTCCCCCCTCCCTGTTTTTATAAAAAATATGGAACGTTTCACAAATTTGCGTGTTGACTTGCGCAGGGGCTATGCTAATCTTCTCTGTATTGTTCCAATTTTACTATATGTGCTGCTGAAGAGAGCACTAATGAACATATTTTTTTTAAAATACAGTGTTGGTCTCTCAAAGTAAGGGAAATATCCTGCAACCTTCCCTTTCCCCCACAAAACAGACAAAAACAATGGCAACAACAATGGCAGCAACAGAGAGAATTTAGAACAACCTGATATTGAGTGTGGTTTGCTTTTGGTTTCATTTTGTCAGTATTAGTAGTCAAGGTGCTTGGTTTTTTATTATTACATTTTATTTATTTATTTATTTATTTATATGAAATTTATTGTCAAATTGGTTTCCATACAACATCCAGTGCTCATCCCAACAGGTGCCCTCCTCAATGCTCATCACCCACTTTCCCCTCCCTCCCAACCCCCATCAACCCTCAGTTTATTCTGTTTTTAAGAGTCTCTTAGGGTTTGCCTCCCTCCCTCTCTAACTATTTTTTTCTTTCTCTTCCCCTCCTCCATGGTCTTCTGTTGTTTCTCAGGATCCACATAAGGTGCTTGGTTTTAATGACTACTTGCCATTAGGAGAGAAAGCCTTGGGTATGGTGGAGGTAGGGCACTGGAATGGAGAATGCCCCCATCCCCAAACACACAGAAAGCCAGGGCCCAGTCTATGTTTTAGTATCTCCTGAAAAAGTTATAACCTTTTACACAGGTTTGCGGTTCAAGTTTATCCTATTTTTTGCCTGAGAATGGCTAAGCTAAGAAATTAACATAAAAATGTGATTTTTGGTTGGTAATTCCTCTGGACTACTTGGTAGAAGCAAAGCAAAATCTTTTCAGAGGGAACATCTCCACCCACACGTTACAGGACTCTTACAGAAAACACTCTACTAAGGATGAACTCACAATTATGAATAAAAACCCATTCCTTGCCCACTCCCTCATCCTCAATCATGACCCAGGGTCAGTAAACCAAAAACAGCAATATTTTACACTTAAGGACTTTAAATAATATAGTAATCAGATGTGGACCACAAAGTAAAAATGTTTAAGATAATTACAAACATAAAAGGAATTGAAACATCTGGAAAAAGAAGTCATTATTATAGCTACAATATTGGTCTGAATGAAAAAAATTTCCATTGTGAAAAACGTAGCGATTGATACTGAAAACTTAATGGTCAAAAGTTAAATGGCAAGTTTGACACAGTTGGAGAGAGAATTATTGAACTAGAAACCAGGTCAGAGAAAATTATATAGATTTCAGAGATAAAGTATGAGAGAAGAGATATAGAGGAAAGATAAAAGCTTCAATTTATGTCCAATGGGAATTCTAGAAGAAGAAATTAGAGAAAAGAAGAGGCTGGCACAAAAACAGACACACAGACCAATGGAATAGAATAGAAACCCCAGAACTAGACCCACAAACGTATGGCCAACTCATCTTTGACAAAGCAGGAAAGAACATCCAATGGAAAAAAGACAGCCTCTTTAACAAATGGTGCTGGGAGAACTGGACAGCAACATGCAGAAGGTTGAAACTAGACCACTTTCTCACACCATTTACAAAAATAAACTCAAAATGGATAAAGGACCTAAATGTGAGACAGGAAACCATCAGAACCTTAGAGGAGAAAGCAGGAAAAGACCTCTCTGACCTCAGCCGTAGCAATCTCTTACTCGACACATCCCCAAAGGCAAGGGAATTAAAAGCAAAAGTGAATTACTGGGACCTTATGAAGATAAAAAGCTTCTGCACAGCAAAGGAAACAACCAACAAAACTAAAAGGCAACCAACGGAATGGGAAAAGATATTTGCAAATGACATATCGGACAAAGGGCTAGTATCTAAAATCTATAAAGAGCTCACCAAACTCCACACCCGAAAAACAAATAACCCAGTGAAGAAATGGGCAGAAAACATGAATAGACACTTCTCTAAAGAAGACATCCAGATGGCCAACAGGCACATGAAAAGATGTTCAGCGTCGCTCCTTATCAGGGAAATACAAATCAAAACCACACTCAGGTATCACCTCACGCCAGTCAGAGTGGCCAAAATGAACAAATCAGGAGACTATAGATGCTGGAGAGGATGTGGAGAAACGGGAACCCTCTTGCACTGTTGGTGGGAATGCAAATTGGTGCAGCCGCTCTGGAAAGCAGTGTGGAGGTTCCTCAGAAAATTAAAAATAGACCTACCCTATGACCCAGCAATAGCACTGCTAGGAATTTATCCAAGGGATACAGGAGTACTGATGCATAGGGGCACTTGTACCCCAATGTTTATAGCAGCACTCTCAACAATAGCCAAATTATGGAAAGAGCCTCAATGTCCATCAACTGATGAATGGATAAAGAAATTGTGGTATATATACACAATGGAGTACTATGTGGCAATGAGAAAAAATGAAATATGGCCTTTTGTAGCAACGTGGATGGAACTGGAGAGTGTGATGCTAAGTGAAATAAGCCATACAGAGAAAGACAGATACCATATGGTTTCACTCTTATGTGGATCCTGAGAAACTTAACAGGAACCCATGGAGGAGGGGAAGGAAAAAAAAAAAAAAAAAGAGGTTAGAGTGGGAGAGAGCCAAAGCATAAGAGACTCTTAAAAACTGAGAACAAACTGAGGGTTGATGGGGGGTGGGAGTGAGGGGAGGGTGGGTGATGGGTATTGAGGAGGGCACCTTTTGGGATGAGCACTGGGTGTTGTATGGAAACCAATTTGTCAATAAATTTCATATATATAAAAAAAAAAGAAAAGAAGAGGCAATACATGCAAAGAAAAGAGCTGAGGAGTTTTCAGTAATGATAAAAGACATCTATTTTCAGATTCAGGAATCATAGGTCTCAAGCTTGATAAATGTAAAGAAGTATTTTAAGATTTTAGCTCAACTTATTGGATGTAGAATACATATCTTTCCTTTCTCATGTTTTCTGTTATAATTTGAAAGAAAAAAAAACTTTGGAGACTGGCTACTTGTCCATTCAATCTAATGTGAAACACTGAATATGCTCATAGGTTGAAACGAACAAGTCTCAGATGAAACATTAGGGTATGGTATTAAAAACATGGATGAGGGATGTGGCCTCTGACATTAAAGGTAAGAAGGGGAAGCTGGGTGACCATGTAAGTGAGAAGGGCAGGAAATTTCTTGTTCAAATAGCAGGATAAAACTGAGAGTTGGGAAGGAATTGTGTAAATAGCTTGTGAGGACTGGTGAGGCTCTTCTATAATTGTTGATGGGAATAAGAGCAGAAGATTAAATAAGGATAAAATAATTTTCAGTCTCTTGGTTGAGAGTGAAGTATTGGGTGGGAGGGGGGCGTGGGGGGAGGCTGCAATGAATGTTTTGGTACAAACCTTGTAGTGTCAAAAACTCTCCCTCACAACCTGTGGGAGGAATCTCCCAACTGATTGGAAGCAGCCTCCATTAGAGACCTCTCCCTCTGTGACCCAAGACTGCTTATACACAAAGAAAGGACCCCTCTAGCCTCAGTGCAGTTGCCATCTCTGGGCCATACTGCTCTCCCACCTTAATAAACTGCTTTCCGGGGTGCCTGGGTGGCGCAGTCGGTTAAGCGTCCGACATCAGCCAGGTCAGATCTCGCGGTCCGTGAGTTCGAGCCCCGCGTCGGGCTCTGAGCTGATGGCTCGGAGCCTGGAGCCTGTTTCCAAGTCTGTGTCTCCCTCTCTCTCTGCCCCTCGCCCGTTCATGCTCTGTCTCTCTCTGTCCCAAAAATAAAAAAAAAAAAAAAAAAACGTTGAATAAACTGCTTTCCTCTCGCTACATTCCTCCAGGCTATCTTTATTGGAGTGCAGATCCTCAGATAAATATTTCTCGAGGGGAGTCCAAGAACCGAGACCTCCATTCACACAATGCTGACTCTCCCACCAGTAATATAAAGGTACTTGTTATGCCAAAAGGTAGGAAACAAATGTCTATCAATAAGCAACCAATTAAAATGATATCTTCATGTAATTGCATATTATACAAAATGGTGAAAAAGAATGGTAAATATTCATTGATAATAGAATATATACTTATGTGTCAGGAACTCTTCTAGGTATTGTTGATGAGGAGTGTGGGGCAAGCTGAGGGCAAAATAAAGGCTAACAGTACCCCCTGTTCGCTGGTGGAATATGTGATATTTCCTGGATACTCCTGGCTACCCAAGAACAAAGGAAAGGGTTTAACTACTTGACATGGTAATGTGTGAAACTAAGGCAAGTGAAAAATTAAATTCCCATTGACTAGTTCTTGAAACAGGCAGAGTGACCTCCCAATAGGAGCTCAGCTGCCTTGATGATGACACTTTGCTAGGGGCAAAAGAGAATCTTAGCTTAACATTATCCCAACCTTGAGGATCCTGTAAGTCTACTTTAACATATAAAAATTCCTTTGGAAACTTCCTTTATCTCAACTCCCAAGATACATGCTGGCAATCATACTCCAGGCTTATGCCCCTCTAATACACATCTCCATGGTTCCATGACTCAGGTTTTACTAACCGGTAATAAATGGCATTTCCCTGGCAACAGCTAATCCCTCAAGATCCTGGAAACCCTGTTTCCAAAATACCTTAGAGACTTACTCTATCCCTAACCTCTTCACAACCTGAGGGTATCTAATCAGTTACCTATCAACCCAGTGCAGCCCTTCCTGCACATGGGTCTTGTCCCCATGCTTTATAATAAAATCACCTTTTTGCACCAAAGACATCTTCAAGAATTCTTTCTTGGCCGTTGTTGTCTCCGGATCACCCCACCATCACCCCAAGACTTCATCATTGTGGGCTATAGCTGTAAACAAAACGACAAAAATCCCTGTCCTCATGGAGCTCTTATTCCAATAATGGGAGACAGGTAACAACGAGGTGCAGAAAACGGTGAATAGGATGCTCATTAGTGTTAAAAAGAAGAAAGAGACACACGCACACAGAAATCAACATGTTTATCTACGCACAGAAAATCTTGAAAAGAAACCAATTGCCACTGTGGAGAAGTCTCGAGGTCTGAGGAGGGAAACTTAGTTTCCTATTAAAATGTTTTTACCATATGCATATTAATTAAAAGGGGGTAGGGAGGAGAAAAGGTTTAAATCACCACAAGTCTTTCAAAAATTGTTGGTAACGTTCTCTAAGCTTCAGAGACTCGACCGCTTGGGTCGTAGCGTTGAGGCCGCAGGTTCTCGCTGCCACAGCGCAAGTACTCTGGGGACGCCAGTCAGTGGCAGGTCTGGGGCAGGCAGTGCCCCAGTGTTAAGAAGTTCCTAAAGACATCCCAGTGTGTGTAGAGTCGGCCAGGGACAAAGAACAAATCACATAAGATAGGAGTAAATGCTGACGTTACAGGGTATGGTAGAGAGGAAAACGACCCGCTGTGAGAACAGGTTTCTAAGGCGGCGTACCGCCACGTTCCACCTCCCACAGTGAAGGCTGCCAAGCCGACTTTGCAGCTCTGCGCCTGCGCAAAACGGCAGCGCTTTTGCTCGCGCTACCGCTGAGAGGCGCTGTCACTTTCGGACCGCTTCCCAGGGCCCTCAGGGCCGACGCATGCTCACTATTTCCGGGGTCAGGTACTAAAGAGAACCACTTCCTGTGACGGGTTGCGTCACTTCCACTCGTGTTCGGCGTTTTGTCTGTGAGAGCTCACGCGGTTTCAACATGCGTATTGAGAAGTGTTATTTCTGTTCGGGGCCCATTTACCCCGGCCACGGCATGATGTTTGTCCGCAACGATTGCAAGGTGAGGTCGCCAACACTGGCGCGCGCTCTGCGACGCTCCCGCGGGCGTGAGGAGCGCCGCTTCTGCGCGTGGTTCCTTTGCACCTGGGGCGTTTGGCTCGCGTTTTCCGCGCTGCCCTCACAAGGGGATGATTTTGTGAGGACCTCCGGCCTCGACCTCCCGCTTGCGGAGTTTCTCCTTCCTGGTGTCCCGAAACGAGCTGGACACCAGGCCACCCTTGACCGGGGCTGGCTGCGGTGAGGTTCCCGAGTTATCTTAGCCAGCGCCGGATGTAGTCTGGGGGTGTGTGGGGGCTGTTTGGTCACTCTTGTACTTGGGTGGAGTTCTTGAATTAAGTAAACTTTGTTGAATGTATGCCCAGTCAAGCATTATTGCTAGGGTCTATGCCCCTAGAGATGAATAAGAGTTGGGAGTGTCTGTGGGGCGCTTGGGTGGCGCAGTCGGTTAAAGCGTCCGACTTCAGCCAGGTCACGATCTCGCGGTCCGTGAGTTCGAGCCCCGCGTTGGGCTCTGGGCTGATGGCTCAGAGCCTGGAGCCTGTTTCCGATTCTGTGTCTCCCTCTCTCTCTGCCCCTCCCCTGTTCATGCTCTGTCTCTCTCTGTCCCAAAAATAAAAAATTAAAAAAACGTTGGAAAAAAAAATTAAAAAAAAAAAAAGAGTTGGGAGTGTCTGTAACACTATAGAAATACTGCATATGGCCTAATAATAGTTATGTATTACGAAGTTGCTGGAGGTGAGTTGGGGAGGGTCGTATTTGAAAAGGCTCAGAAAGACATTTATCTTGCATCTTGAATGTTGCATAAAAAAGTGAGAAGAGGGAATTCTAGGTGGTGGAAGAGTAAACAGTTGAAGAGAGGCACAGCGAAACAATGTCTTTAGGGAAGTGACTTGTAAATGGTGATCCAGGCCTGGGGTAAGGCTATAAATACACATATATGTAAGTCTACATAAGAAGATACATCTATAAACATAAAATACAAACATAATTATGAGACCTGGTTGTGAAAGACTTTGTGAATAATACATGAATTTGCTTTCTTATATCAGAACGAATCTCTTTCCTCTAACATACTATTTCTCAGCATTTGGATCTAGGACTTTATATTTTAACAGGTGACTTTGTCATGCTAAGGAATTACACTTTCTGCTTCATCACCTTGTATCTATTATAGATGGAAGATATTGACGTCATTAATTAGGAGCAAGGGGTTTTTGCTGAGAGTGTGGGACCAAAACTAGGTTTGGGAACTTGAAAGAACGTGTAGAAGATTTTGAATACCTGATCTCAGGAACATGATAAAAAATTTATAGAAACTAACTTAATGATCGTTAGGTTGGCGTTTAATTCAGAGTGGGCAATATGGCTTTGTAGATCATCTGGTCATTATAATTTTACGGTTTTTGCCCCGCAGGGCTTATCGGGTGGGTATAGGAATGAGAACAAAAGACCATGGGAGCTATCTAGAGTTGTGTGTTGATTTGGCAGACACAGTGGAAGTTCATGGTGATGAAGTCTGTATTGCTAGCAAGGACAGTATTGAATTGGCTGCGAGCCAGCTTACTCTAGGGAAGACAAGAACAGAGTTGGCTGGGGATATGAGATTCAGAGGCCCTGAAGCACTAAGGAAGATAGGAATCTCGTTCTTTCTGTGTTTATGATGTCCAAATCTGTACCTTCTTTGCTCTAGTCTGAATTTTCCACTGGATGGGGAAATCCTGTTTGTACCAGTGAGGTTACTGAGAGTTCCTAATTCACATCTTTTTTGCTTTCTCATTTAATACTACTGTCCTATGCCTAGACAGTTTTGCTAGAAATGTGAGAGTCATCTTTGAACCTTTTACCTTTTTTTAATCTAGTTACCAAGTCTTAACCTGGCTCTGCAAAGTTTAGTGGTCTTTGCTTTCTTTTTGGCCTCCCACTCTGGTTTCATATTAGGCACTTGTTACTTTTATAACTTCCTAATAGGTTTTCTGCCTTTTTTCTCTTAGCTTTTGGGACTGTTCTTCCTTCCTTCCTTCCTTCCTTCCTTCCTTCCTTCCTTCCTTCCTTCCTTCCTCCCTCCCTCCCTCCCTCCCTCCCTCCCTCCCTCCCTCCCTTCTTGTGTATTTTTGAGAGAGAGAGAGGTGTGAATGGGGGAGGGGGAGAGAGGAAGACACAGAATCCGAAGCAGGCTCCAGGCTCCGAGATAACAGCACAGAGCCTGATGTGGGGGTCAAACCCATGAGCAGTGAGATCATGACCTGAGCTGAAGTTGGAGGCCCAACCGACTTGAGCCACCCAGGCTCCCTGGGACCGTTTTTCATAGAGATCTCCTCTCTTACGCTTCTTAGGTATTTTCTTAAGGGTACAATTAGTGTTAATATTCCATATTTTTATATACTTTTCAAACATAAAAAATACATGCACCCTTAATGAGTGCTTAATAAGTATTCAGTCAGTGGAGTTTAAGAGTTGAAGAACTTTGAAGCTGAGGTATTAGATCATTTAATCTGCATGTTGAAGACTGAGGATGATAGAGGACTAGCTTAAGAGGGAAACTTGAGCCTATGAAGCTTTGCCTCACAATCCATCCACCACTCACCCACCACTTCCTTTTTTTATATTTCCATTTTACTTACGTATGACCATTGTATGTAGTTTTATCCCATTGTTTATGCCCTACCCTGATCTCAATCTCTTCATTGTAAAGTGAGACTTTATTACAATGCTGTCCTAACCTTCTCAAGATAGAGTATGATGTTTTAATTATTCTTGTATCCCTAGTACCTGGTAATATCAGACACATAGTAGATCTTTCTTATTTGTTGGTTGAATTCCCTTCATAGCTCCATTGATTCCAGTCTTTTCAGGTACTTTATTGTGCTTTTCAGTTAACATCTATTAGATACAGAGTTCAAATAGACTTCTCTATGTATAACTTTACATTGGCTCAGTTTGGAATTGAGGAGATCCAGGACAAGTTCAAACCTCTCATTAGGTGTATCTCAGAAATGGGGACTTGTCTAGGAGTTATCTAGTAGGCATTAAATGTAGGAGGCTTTTACTGTAAAAGGCAATAGTCCTTTGGGCTAAAAATACAAAATTACTGATATGAATTCATGGTGGGGTACTCCAGGAGATCCATTGTATTCTTAGATTTCTACTTGCTTTGAAACTTATAATACAGGCATGTTTTGACCCATGTCTCTTAGGAGAGGGCTCTCCAGGAGGTACTGACCCAGATCAGATTAAACTAGTATTGGCTTTTTTTTTTTTTTTTTTTTTTTTTTTTTTGAGTGAGAGGGAGGGCCAGGAGGGGACAGGGAGGAACAGGAACACACACACACACACACACACACACAGAGACAGAGAGAGTGAGAGAGAGAAAGAAAGAATATCCCAACAGGCACCATGCTCGGTCCCAATGTGGAACCCCATCACATGACCCTGGGATCCTGACCTGAGCCGAAATCAAGAGTTGAATGAATGCCCAACTGACTGAGCCACCCAGACGACCCTAGTATTGAATATTTCTAAGAAAACTGTGTTCTAGTGTATATGGGGACCTGCTTGAATTTCCCCATAGAACAAAGTGTACATAAAATGAAAAGTATTTTGGCGGGGTGCCTGGGGGGCTCAGTTAGTTAAGCATCTGACTTTGGCTCAGGTCATGATCTCATGGTTCATGAGTTTGAGCCCCGCTTTGGGCTCTGTGCTGACAGCTCGGAGCCTGGAGCCTGCTTCGGATTCTGTGTCTCCTTCTCTGTTCCTTCCCTGCTTGCGCTCTCTCTCTCTCTCAAAAATAAATAAAGATTAAAAAAAAGAAAAGTATTTTGGCTTGTGATATATATGCAGGTTTGTGATGTATACACAAAATTTGAAATGTTTATACTTCATTTTGACCTTTTTTATACTTAATTAGACCTAGAAGATAGGTCACATCTTCTAGGTGTGATGATTCACCTTAATTTTATTTGCCAAGATCCATATACTCCTAAGTACTTTTTCTTCTCAGATTTCCTGTACACATACAAATTGCATTGTGTTTGGAGACATTACAAAGTAACAAAATATGCATTGTAGACTTATAATGAGTCCTAATTAGCCATTTCACTGGCATATTGAAGCATCATTAAACTTTAAGTTAGCACTGTTAAAGGATAATATCTTCTGGGATGAAGGTGGAGAATTAGAGTATTGAAGAATTTCCTACTATGAATACATATTTTAGAAAACAAATCTGTAGCCATTGTTAGTTGCTTTTTTGAAATTATTTTGTGCTTTTAACAAAAAGGATGGAAAGAACAAAAAGGGATTTACAGGAGTAGTTTGAAACTACCCCCACCTCCCACATTGAGGTATATAGAAAGTGAATTTTGAGAATTATTATTAAGTGGGCAGGGATTTAAATAAGTGACTTTCCTTGCAAATACCATTTTTTATTTAAGATGACTGTAAGGTTTTACTGTTAATCTATAAACATGACTGGTAGTTTCTTAACCATATTATTTTGGGGGCCCTTAGCCTTTAGCTGTGATATTTGATAGTCAGGTTTTAGTCAAAAAATAGTTCAATTTACATTTAATCTTACATGTTTACATGTATTTCTAAGTGGTGTTGTAAGAAGAAATTGTGAGTACAACCATTGTCATTTTTCAGACTTTGCAGTATATTTTGTCTGGGCAGGGGTAACATCCTACGATAGAAAAAATCGTAATGTTGACTTTCCACTATTTTAACTTTTCTTATAGGTGTTCAGATTCTGTAAATCCAAGTGTCATAAAAACTTTAAAAAGAAGCGCAATCCTCGCAAGGTCAGGTGGACTAAAGCATTCCGTAAAGCAGCTGGTAAAGAGCTTACAGTGGTGAGTATAGTTAGCTTTCAATGGAATTTTTACAGTTTTTAAAATTTTAACTTTTACAGGGGAGGGCATATAATTTAATTAACTATAACAACGCTTCCTGTGATGAGAATTGGTAAATGATTTATTTGGGTTTGGTTCTGATAATAATCTAATTCTCACATGATCCTAAAAATGATAAATCGGTAGAATTTTGAAAAGGAAAAAAATTCCTAATTCATTTTTTGGACGTGATTTTCCTTGTTCTCAGAAAACCATTTTTTAGCTCCTGCAAACAAAAGGGAAAATCATTTAAATAGATTGAGGTGAAGTTGAAAATTGCTACTCAAGGATTTTGAGACAAAGCCAAGAGATTAATTAAAGGATTCATCACCAACATTAAGGGTTCTGATAAGATTTGTAGTAGACTCATTTATCAGTTTCTGGATTTTCTTACAGGACTTCAAGAACAGAGAAATTAGGTAATAGTGTTGGTAGAAGGAGGAATAGTGGATAGTCAAGGGTGAGAGAATATCATGCATGAGTCAGCCATCATCAGGTTGTTGGTACTGAGTTGGTATAAGGGCCTGGTGAAGCTAGTTCACGTATGACCCATGTAAAGGAGGAGGTGAAAGCTGCTGCATAAGCCTCCTTTGAGGGAGGAAGACCTTTGAACTGTTCCTTCCCTCCTTGTTTGACTTTCCCACCTCTCTACTCCTTAAGGGCAGTGTCTAAGCAATTGTAGTGAAGCCTTTTCCTGGCTTCCTTAATACTCCTCGTTTTCCATGAATGAGGAGAATGTATTTTGACAAGATGCAAAGCCAAATCACAATTATTGTCACAAAAATGATTTCTGGTATGGATGAGAATAAACTTAGCACTTCAAATGCAAGTGACAACTGCATGAGTGAAGAAAGGATGCCAGTCACAGTCATCTGCTGGTGACCAGTTACCTTGTCTTTGCTGAGGTTATTGTGACTGAGTAGGTCACGTGTATATAAATGAAATAGGTAAATACAGAGTTAATGCTGTTCCATGTGCCTATCTCACATAAATTTGAAAACTAAGAAACATACCTATAGTTTTTCTAAGAGAACTATAGCTTTTCTAAAATTGTTTCTCATGTTTTAAGGTAAATAGGATTATTAACTGTCAAAATACCAAGTACATTTAAAGGGCACCTGAAGAATTTCTGGGAGTGAATTATGTCATGCAGAGTAGCACCACATTTATTTGAAGATGTGTAGTTATATAGCTTTATGCTATAACAAAGGTACATAAGTGTTGAGATATATGAACATACATGATAAGTTTTTAGGTTGAACCATATGAAATTCTCAATGGTTGACTCATTTTGATCTTTGAAAAGTAGTAATTCATATGGTTCAGCCTCATAGAAAGTTTTCTGCCTGTGAGTCTCATCTAGGAACTGGAAATTAGGGAGGCCTCTTCAGTTTTTTTTATAATCTCCTTGATTGTTATATGCCCCTCTGAAGGATGGGGCTAATACCTTCCTCACGATGTCCTCTTAAGAATCACTTGTATACAGGGGCGCCTGGGTGGCGCAGTCGGTTAAGCGTCCGACTTCAGCCAGGTCACGATCTCGCGGTCCGTGAGTTCGAGCCCCGCGTCAGGCTCTGGGCTCATGGCTCAGAGCCTGGTGCCTGTTTCCGATTCTGTGTCTCCCTCTCTCTCTGCCCCTCCCCCGTTCATGCTCTGTCTCTCTCTGTCCCAAAAATAAATAAACGTTGAAAATCTATTAAAAAAAAAAAAAAAAAAAGAATCACTTGTATACAGATTGGTATTTTCAGTAGGGCTGTCTTATACATCTGGTGTGAAAAGGAGAAAAAGTATGAAAACTTGGGTTTGCTGGGGCCACCCTGGGGAAATCTTAATATGTGTCCATGGTTTGAAATACTTGGAACCCTTGTGAAAAGGAGAATAAAGTTTTAAGTAATGCTTCCTCTGTATCTCCCTTAAAACCATTATTTTTCCCTCTCTTACAGGATAATTCATTTGAATTTGAAAAACGTAGAAATGAACCTGTTAAATACCAGCGAGAGCTATGGAATAAAACTAGTAAGTCACAAAGGAATACCGGGAATTTTAGAGACTTGTTTGGGATATTACCTTGAATTTAATGTTTTATGTTGCTTAAATGTTTTCATTGATTAGCTTTTATTCTTTATCTTTGTTTTACTAGTTCTGTTGTACTTGCATCTTTTGTTATAAACTGCCCCAAATCCTTTTCAGAATTGGCTGATATATACATTATAAAAATAATGTAATTATTAGATATGATTTGAAGTGCTTACACAGATATAAAAATACCTAAAAATCTGAGAAAAAATAGAAGTGGAGAATACTTTTTTGGGGTGAGTGTGGCATAGTTAAAATATACACAAAAGTTAACACTTTTTTTTCATTTATTTTGAGAGAGCGTGCACATGCTGTGTGCACTTAAGTGGGGAAAGGGGCAGAGAGACAGAGAGAGAGAGAGAATCCCAAGCAGCCTCTGCACTGTCAGTACAGAGCCTAATGTGGGGCTTGAACTTACGAACTGCGAGATCAAACCTGAGCCAAAATCAAGAGGCAGATGCTTAGCTGACTGAGCCACCCAGGTGCCCCAACCTAACACTTTATAAGTTTAGATAATTTAGTTTAGGGATATAAACATTCGGTATACTTTATAAAATGTAATGCTTCTGTAAAATTAAAAAGTGTAGCACCTAAGGTGATAATTACATTTTCTGATAGAACTTCTAAGTGCATGACTTAGGTATAAGTGGAGCTATAGGCTGCTGAAGTTAAAAGCAATGGTAACTAGTCCTTGTCTTTTTCCCTCTTTTTCCTGAAGTAGGCAGAGACTTTAGTGAGAAAAAAAAAAAAAAACCCATATGTAGTAAAACTAAATTCCTTAAGTTAGCTTGTAGATGACCCTTTGCGTATGTTTGAGGTCCTTGTCCCTGACTTTTCTTCTCCCCATGCCTGTCTTACGTGTTCTTTAGCCATTTATATAGTCTTGGGTGTGGAGGTGATATAGTTGGTTTGTTATTTAGAAGTCTCCAGGGCTTGGGGTCCTGTAGACTTTATCAGTCTTGAATGGATCATAGTCAGGGCATCCTTTTTATCACCTTTTGCCCAGTCACAACACTTCAGGGGAGGAATTGAAAAATTGGGGCCTTTGTAGTAGTATTTGACACTCTCTAAAGCTTTATCTTTCTGGACTATGTGAAGACTTTAGACTCCAGTTTTGGAATTGCCTTTCCACATAACCTAGGTGTTTTGTTTCTTTTAAATAAGGTCTTTCCCTCTGTTTTGCAATTAGAGGAAGAGTTAATTTCTGAAAGCAGTTGAGTATAGTGGGTTTATTTGGTAAGGAAATAATGCTGATTTAAACTCAAGGATTTCTAAAGAGATTAATGGGATTCTTTTTTTTTAATTGAGGTATAAATGACATAGAACATATTAGTTTCAGGTATACAGTGTAATAATGATTTGATACTTATATATATTGTGAAATGACAAAGTCTAGTTGGTATCCATCACCACGCATTATTACAAATTTTTGGTAAGAATTCTTAAAATGATCTAAAAGACAAACTTGTCAGAGATGTTATTAGAAGGTCTGAAAGCATTTTTATATCCCATTGAATTTTATTTAATTTTGGACTTTATTTTCTTTGTTACTGTTTGAGGATAGCAGCTCCAGATCATTTTTACATATTTTATAACTATTACTTGGTGGAGATTCAGTTTGATGTTGAAACAGGTGAATATTTTAGTCGTCTGTGGATATTCAGTTACTATGACCCTCTGTGCTGGTTTCCTGTTATTAACACTGTTCCTGAAAGATACAATTGTGTATCGTAAGACTTCATGTATTATAACAATAAGTACTTAGTCTTGCATACAAAGATGAACAGGGCACATATAGTCCTTGCCCTTCTGATGCACTTCACTGAGTAATCCTATTTTATTGTTTCTCTTACACAGTAACTGGTTCATATGTTATCAATCACTGCCCCACTTATTTATACATATGTAAATTAAAAAAAATTTTTATTTATTTTTGAGACACAGAGACAGAGTGCGAGCAGGGGAGGGGCAGAGAGAGAGGGACATGCAGAATCTGAAACAGGCTCCAGGCTCTGAGCTGTCAGTACAGAACCCACGAATCATGAGATTATGACCTGAGAAAGTCGGACGCTTAACCGACTGAGCCACCCAGGCACCCCTACATAAGTAAATTCTATAAGCAGCAGTGCTCTATTGAGGGTCCCCCCCCCCCCCGCATAGATTCTATTATCCTTTCGTTTTGAGATCCTAAAAGTAGACTTTTCATAGAAAACTTTCTCAGTAGACAGTATGAGTCTTTTGGAACTTAAAACTATTTCCTACTGCACAGTTAATAAAAACTTTTAGTAGTATTCCAAAAAAATGTTACTCTTCTAAAAGATTTGTTGCTTCCCCACACCCTCTATTTCAGTATCATCAGGTCTGAAGCTAATCTGTTGGCAGTTTTATATTCATTGCTTACGTTTTTGAATTGTGGAAAGGTGTGGACTGAGCAACTTTTGTTAAGATGCTGGTGTCCACAGAAACAGCAGGAGAACTTCAAAAACAAGAATCCTAGGAAGAAAAGTTTGTATTTTATCCTTCAGGTCTTTGTGTTGCAGGTCAATTTTAATATCAGGTGTTTCCTGGGGCACCTGGGTGGCTCAGTTGGTTAAGTGTTCGACTTTGGCTCAGGTCATGATCTTGCTGTTTATGAGTCTAGCCCCATGTCAGGCTCTGTGCTGATAGCTCAGAGCCTGGAGGCTGCTTTGGATTCTGTGTCTCTTTCTCTATGCCCTTCCCCCGCTCATTCTGTCTCTTGTTCTCTCAAAAAAATAAACATTAAAAAAAATATCAGGTGTTTCTTACATTAAAAATTTTTCAGTCTTTTGCAATATTTGGAAAGGTAGTGTCTTATTTTTTGGAGAGGATTTACCTGCCACTTTTTTGAAAAGTTTACTTATTTTGAGAGAAAGAAAGCACGCATGTGTGTGTAGGGGGAGAGGCAGAGAGAATCCCAAGCAGGCTGTCAGCCCAGAGCCTGAAGTAGGGCTTGTTCTCATGAACACTGAGATCGTGACCTGAGATGAAATGGAGTTGGACGCTTAGCCGATTGCACCACCCAGGTGCCCCTACCTGCCACTGCTGTTTATTTCCCTTCTGAGTAACTTTAAGGTATAGAAATACTTTTGAGTACCAGAACTGGGCCATATTTTTGTTGAAAGTAAAGAAAGAAAAAAGTTACATATTTAGCATGACCAGATTTAAAGTTGACTCTGTCTTAGATTATTCATGTAGACATTATCTTAATACCAGTGGCTCCATGAGACCTTTGGGGGATCTTGTTAAAATGCAGATTGCGATATAGCATGTGTTGGTGGGACTTAAGATTCTGCATTTCTGACATGCTTTCAGGTGGTATCAATGTTGGCTGGTCTCCAGATTACACTTAAATGATTTTATTTTGACATATTTTTAGACTGAACAGAAAAGCTGCAGAATTCTGATATCCTTCATCTTTGATTCCTCAAATGTTATTAAATTTACCATTCTCTGTCCTTTGTTTTCCTTTTATAATATTTTGAAGTTTTTAAGTTGCATATATAATGTTTTTATCCGTAAGTAGTTTAGAAAGAGTATTTCCTGAAAAATAGAACATTCTTGTAAATAACCATAGCATAGTTTTTAAAATTAAGAAATTAACATTGGTACAGTATTATCATTTAATCTTAGACCTGTGGAGGAATAGTACAGGTCATGTCTCTTTGAATTTGAAACAGTTCCCAAGTTTTTATATTTTATGATACTGACAGATTTAAAAAAAATTTTTAATGTTTATTTTTGGGGGAGAGAGAGAAAATGAGTGGGGGAGGGGCAAGAGAGAGGGAGACCTAGAATCTGAAGCAGGTTTTAGGTTCTGAGTTGTCAGCACAGAGCCCAATGTGGGGCTTGAACCCACAAACTGTGAGATCATGACATGAGCTGAAGTTGGATGCTTAACTGAGCCACCCACGTGCACTGATATTGATGGTTTTGAAGAGTATGGGTCAAGTGTTTGGTATAAAGTCCCTTAATTGACTTTTGTTTGATACTGCCTCAGTGTTAGATTTGGGTAATCATAGATGGGATGCTGAGTTCTTATCGTTGTATCCTATTAGGAGCTACCTCCTGCTGTCCATTGGTCTTATTACTGGCTGTGTTAACTTTGATCGTTGTTTAAGGTGGCATCTGACAGGTTTTTTCACTGTATTTTATCCTTTATAGTTAAAGTATATTGGTGATGTTTTAAGATTACTTGAATATCCTGCTATTCTTCAGATCCACAGAATAGAAGAAGTTAGATTGGGAGTGTGTTGCCCAGTCTGGCGGCCACTGACCACAGGGGCTACACTTAAAATGTGGCTATTCTGAATAGAGATTTGCTGTAAATGAAAAAAAAAAAAAATTTTTTTAACATGTATTTTTGAGACAGAGCATGAGCAGGAGAGGGGCAGAGAGATAGACACAGATTTTGAAGCCGGGTCCTGGCTCAGAGCTATCAGCACAGAGCCTGATGCGGGGCTTGAATTCATGAACTGTGAGATCATGAACTGTGAGATCATGACCGAGTAGAAGTGGGATGCTTTTAACTTACTGACTCACCCAGGTGCCCTGAGATTTGCTGTAAATGTAAAATACATGGTTTTTGAAGACTTTATATGAAAACAAGCATAAAATTCCTCAGTAATTTTTGTATTATGTTGAAATGACAGTATTTTGGATATATTGGATAAAACAAGATACATCACTAGATTTTGACTTTTTAAATGTGGCTGCTAGAAAATGTAAAATTACTTGTATGGTTTGTCTTAATCTTAGTGCTAATGTAGATTGTAGAGCATAGTTGGATTTAGCCCCTCTACACATTTCCCAAAACTATTGGATTTTAGTGGTTGGGAACATGGCAAATTGATTCGTTCATTCTACCAGTATTCATCATGTGCAGATCATATCCCAGGCACTTAAAGGAAAAAGTAGTATTTATTACCAGGATGGTGCCTTTTTTTTTTTTTTTTTAAACGGAGAGGACAAGGTAAGAATGAGATTTGTTGCCCTTAATCCAAATTCTTAAAGTTTGGGCTGGTTTAAAGTAGAAGGAAAATTTAGTAGCAGTAAAGATTTTTGTAAAATAAAAATTAGAGCTGTATTTGTGAAAGATAGGTGACATTACTGTTAACTCTAAGAGTACCTACCTTCTTCAGCTATTTTAGTAGGGATTGTTTGTGCAATGAGGGTTTCATTTAAGCCATTTCTAAGTCAGAATAAAGTGATTATTAAAGCTCTTGCTTGAATGTGCAAAAATACGTAACTCATTTTTTTTTGTAGTTGATGCAATGAAGAGAGTTGAAGAGATCAAACAGAAACGCCAAGCTAAATTTATAATGAACAGGTATGAACATGTGTAGATTAACTCTTGGAAAAATAATTACTAGTAGAAATCTAGAGAAATTTTTTTCACATAACTTCAGAAAACTTGCAAGAATAGTATAAAGAACTCTTGTATATTCTGGTAGCATTTTGCCACATTCACTCTGTCCTTGTCTTTATGTAAGTTGAAGACATGATACCCTTTTTCTGAGTATATTTCTATGTATATATTCTAAATATAAGAACATGTTCTTAGATACCTATCATATAATTACCCAAATCAGAAAATTAACATTGAATGATATGGTTATATAACCTACAAACCTTATTTAAATTTCACCAGTTCCAGTAGCAACAGAAAACCCTGGATCTTGCATTGCATTTAGTGGTCCTATCTCCTCAAGCTCCTTTAGTTTGGACAGTTTCTCCTCTTAAATGACATTGACATTTTTGAAGAATACAGGTCAGTTATATTATAGAATGTTCCTCAGTTTGTGTTTATCTTGTTTTCCTCATGATTAGATTCAAGTTAGGTACTTTTGGCCAGAGTATCATAGAAATGATGATACATGAGAAGGACACACATAGCAGGAGCCACATATTGTTTCAAGTGATTGATCACTTGGTTAAGGGGATGTCTGCCAGTTTTTTCCACTCCATTGAAAAGCTCTGCTCTTTCTTTTTGATCAGTACATATCTTAGGGGAAATACATTGACCCTGTGCACAGTTACTCAAACTGGTACCTGGTTCAGTAATTTTTTCTTTTATTAGTTGCCTTTCTCATATAAAGGAGCTTTTCCCTTTTCCAGTTTCAAAATGTATTCCTTTATTTATTCATGTATCTGTGTGTATTCATTGATTCTTCTGGTATTCAAGGGGTGATAATTCTTTGTCATTATTTTGATGTTGTAAGTGCTCCATATAGGCTACTGGGCATCCCTTCAGGCAGGGTCCCATTTCATTGTGAATTTCCTCATCTTTCTTTGGGTGCTTTCTTGATTGATGGCTAAGAAGATGTGGCCTCATCTTATACTTCCCTGGGCTGGAATTGGCTATTTCTTTAGAGCAGGGATTTTTTTTTTTTTTTTTTTTTTTTTAAGAGAGAGGGTCTACACGTGTAAGCAGGGGAGGGGTAGAGAGAGGAGAGCTAGAATCCCAAGCAGGCTCCATGCTATCAATGCAGAGCCCACTCTTGGCTAGATCCCACGAACCATGAGATTAAGAGTAGGACACTTGACAGACAGCCACCCAGGTGTCCCAGGAGCATTTGTTTTTGATTACATTACTATTTGGTTTGTCATAGAAAAGCATGTGCCGACAGCTTTCTGGCTTTAAAAAAATGTTCAAGTGATATAGAAACAAAAGCTAAATGTTTGAGAACTAGTCTGTTAGCATGTTTGTCTCACATGTGTTTTGTGTTCTTGTATTACTGATCAGAAAAATTAGCACAGAGACTATTTCATTTGAGGAGAAAAGATCTAGGTACTTTAGCATTTGAGAGGTTTGCACTATATCTATATAATAGACATTGATGTCTGACATTTAATTCTTCAATCACATTTCTTCATTCACTCAGCAAATATATATTAATCCCCAGTTTATTCCTAAGTACTAGGGATACAGTCAATGAACCAGTGGTAGTGTAAGAATTTCTTAAGCTAATTAGGAACTGGAAAATAATTTTGAGTTCTTACTGCTAATCCCTGGCTAAAATAATTTTGATAAATTATGAATTAATGTCTTTTAAAGCAATTTTAGTAACTAGTTTTGGCTTTTATGTGTTGTGTCCTAGATTAAAGAAAAATAAAGAATTACAGAAAGTTCAGGACATCAAAGAAGTCAAGCAAAACATTCATCTTATCCGGGCCCCTCTTGCCAGTAAGTGCTGTATTACACAGAAGTTCTCTTTCAGTAGAGAAATCAAGAGTCAGGATTGTTGTGGTCTGGTTAAGTGGGTGCTAGTCAACTTTTTATGGGCATTTTTTCATGTAAATATCACATTTATGATATGACTTTGTTTATAAAAATATAATTTATTCATTGTATTGCCCAGTTCTAATTTATTGCAAATGGTGTTTTTCTTCCCTTCAGAAAAATCTTGTATTCCATAAGCTAGTCATATTTGAGTATTAATTTAATAGATTTTTGCCTATTTCATACTTTTTATTAAATAATAGTGTTTTTTATTAGTGGTTTTCCAACTTTGGTTGGTATGGGACTTGTGCAACTTAGGATAAATACAGAGGCCCAGGCCTTTTGAGTCTGAGCTTCTGTTCCTTAGCTTTCTGGGTTCTGATACTGCTGTTTGTATTAAAATTTTCTCTTTAAGTTTATATAACTTGCCTATAGTCACTCATTTGGGCAGTTGTTTGTGTGAATAGTTTCTTTTGTGGTGCTAGAAAACCAGTCTTCACTCAGCTGGCACCAAATACCATCTGTTATATGATTTACTTATGCAGATTACCTGAAGGGAGAGAAATTTTGGTGAGATTTAGTTCAAGAGTTAATTCCTGTGAATGATTCCATGTCGAAACCTTAGTAAGGTCAAATTCTTTATATATTGAATAGTTAAGTATTTAACGAGTTAATTTTTGTACCAACTTTTATTAAAATAGGCAAAATCGTGGAGCATTTGTTTCACATATAGACGATGTGAACTTACACCCAGAACAACAGTAATGAGCTGTTGTTATGTAACTTTTTAGGTAACCCTCTTAGGGTAGGTAAGTACACTATAAAGAACAGAGACCTTGGAGCCAGAGGGCCAGGGTTCAAATTCTCTCTTGAGCTTACTGGGCTTACTGAGTGATCTGGGACAATTTTATCCGTCTCTGTGTCTGTGTTCTCTCATATTTAAAATGCATGTTAGGGTGAAATGAATAAATGTGTATGGAATGCTTATTTTATGTATGACATATCATAAGACCTGTGTGGGTTTGGTTACTATTCTTAAATTTCTTAGAATTGGCTATTTTAAACCATCTAAGATCCTTTATAAAATGTTGCTAAGAGTTCTGCAAGGTTACAGTGGATTGATATTTTTTTAAAATTTGTTTTTAAAGGCAAAGGAAAGCAATTGGAAGAAAAAATGGTGCAGAAATTACAACAGGATGTGGACATGGAAGATATTTCTTAAAGATCTCACTATTTCTATAAGTGCATTTGAAAATGTCCTTAGGAGACCAAGAACTTCTAAATGATCTTTTATATTTTACATAAGGTCACTCAAATGAAAGGTATTTAAAAATATATCTCTTCTACGTTGCTCATTGCTGTCTGTAAAATATCAGATATTATGGATGTTAGATTGCATTTCCATTGTTAAACCTTCACTGATACTTACATTTATCTAAGTCATGCAACTTCTCTTTGTAAATACAGAAGTGAAGTGTAGGCATAAAATGTTCCTGCCATTTGGGTAATGGCACTATGCAGTATTTATGGAAGAACTAATGACAAAAATATATTTTACATATCCCTAGCCATAAATTTTCTTTGCAGTAAAATATTAATTTTACTTTATTAATATTATAGAAGGGGGCTTAAAACAAGGAACTAAAACAACCTGTATGTAGGATAATTAGCCTTAAGTAATCTTTTATTTTGATTTCAGTATTTGTTTTGGTTTCTTAGAAGAGTATATGAAGCCTAATTATGTTGGAGGTGAGAGCTGAATAGCTTTTTCCTGAAATGGTACTCTATACTTTCATTTTGGAGAACACTCAATTCTGAGATTCCTGATAGAACCAGATTTTTTTTTCCGGCTTAGCAGTGGTTTAAAAGCTCCTAATTGGGGCGCCTGGCTGGCGCAGTCGGTTAAGCGTCCGACTTCAGCCAGGTCACCATCTCGCGGTCCGTGAGTTCGAGCCCCGCGTCAGGCTCTGGGCTGATGGCTCAGAGCCTGGAGCCTGTTTCCGATTCTGTGTCTCCCTCTCTCTCTGCCCCTCCCCCGTTCATGCTCTGTCTCTCTCTGTCCCAAAAATAAATAAACGTTGAAAAAAAAAAATTTTAAAAAAGCTCCTAATTGTTTTTGGATAATAGAATTTACGGTTTTTGTGTCACAAATTATTTGGACCTAAGTTCATATTTTTTGTTTAAAAGCTACTAAAAAACTATTCGTTAGCAGGAAGAAAAGAACTCCCACATACTACTGAAGTAGGAAATACAATTAAAGAAAAATATATACTGAATAATGTTTTTATATTTCTACATTTTTTGCAACTTTAAGGATATTAACTCACTTCACATTTTTAAGGACAGAACTTAGAATAAATTATAATCTTAGGGTTATAAAATTATAAAGTAATGGCTAAATTTTTACTTCAGTATTAGTGAAAAAGTGATCACTGGACAAAGTGTTCAGGACAAAGATCTGAATTCCAGTGTGATTTTTGCCCTTGTGTTCTTATTTGTTAAATATGGGTCATTGGTAGACAACATTATTGATAAAACAATTAGGGGAAATGATACATGAACTCAGAGACATTTGTTAAATTACTTGAAGTTTGTACTCCATACTAGATTTATGTTTGTTTTAGTATCAACATGTTTAAGGGGTGCCCAGGTGGCTCAGTCGGTTAAGTATCCGACTTCGGCTCAGGTCATGATCTCACAGTTTGTGGGTTTACCCTATGTCAGGCTCTGTGCTGACAGCTCAGAACCTGGAGCCTGCTTCAGATTCTGTGTCTCCCTATCTCTCTGCCCCTCCCCCACTCATACTCTGTCTCAAAAATAAATAAACATTAAAAAAATTAAAAAAAAATCAACATGTTTAAGATCACATACTGTCAGATTTCCTACCTTGAGACCATCAGTTTGGGAAATGGAGCTGAAAAGAGAACTGTTTGGTTATTAAACTTTGAGATGCAGTATCAGTTCTTCCTGTCAGGAATTCATAGTATTTTGAGATCCCAGATATCTTTATAAACTGTATGGATGCAGATGCCACCGTTCCCCCCTTCCCTCCTCTGCAGCTAAGTACGGCTCTATGACTGAGTTGTCCCTTTAAAATGTTGCCTGAGAAGTGGCATGGTACAGTGCTGTTTCTATTTGTCTGATTGAGACCTCTGCTGGGCAGTTAGTGTAACACAAAAGCATAAAATTTTCCTGACCTTTGCTTCATAGAACTTATGTATTCTTCAATTGTTTAAGGGTAATATAACTTTGGAAGTCATAGAAAAGAATTTGCTTACACATTTGCCTTATAAAACCTTGTAGCATAGCAGAAAAAACTCATTAAGGGACACTTGGCTGGCTTAGTAGAGTATGCAACTCTTTTTTTTTTTTTTTTTTTTAATTTTTTTTTTTTTTCAACATTTATTTATTTTTGGGACAGAGAGAGACAGAGCATGAACGGGGGAGGGGCAGAGAGAGAGGGAGACACAGAATCGGAAACAGGCTCCAGGCTCTGAGCCATCAGCCCAGAGCCCGACGCGGGGCTCGAACTCACGGACCGCGAGATCGCGACCTGGCCGAAGTCGGACGCTTAACCGACTGCGCCACCCAGGCGCCCCGAGTATGCAACTCTTGATGCTGGGGTTGTGAGTTTGAGCTCCACCCTGGGAGTAGAATTTACTTAAACTCATTAAGTCTTATTTCTTAAAAATAGAAAACCTTGAAAGATGTTTATGTTATAGAAATAAGTTCAATAAGGACTGGCCTCTTTCCTAACATTCCACGAAGTAGCACTCTTCTTTTCTAGTTATAAGAATTTTTAGGTAACTTGCCTTCTTATCACATAGATGGAGTAGGCAGTGTTTTGTATTCATGCAAGTGCCTATGTGTAGAAGGGATTTATCTGGAGCTTCAGATACTGTCTTAAGTCCCAGTGATTGCTATAAGAGAGGACTGTAGAAGTTACTTGAGTGATGCTCAACCTGTGTGTTGGTTTTTTCATTGAATAAATGGAAATGATAGTATGACTACAGGATTTTTTATGAGGATCCAGGTAATATATGCAAAATAATCATTTCAAGGCCACTCCCATAATAGGTAGTATTGAATTCTTAGCTGTTAGGATTGGCTTTGTGACCACACAAAACTTATAGGCAATGGGCTTTGCCTTGGGAGAAAGGTGGAGGGTATTAGGGTTTGGGGATAGCTGTCATTAAATTGATTACAGTGCACTTAGTCCACAAAGCCAGAGTTATGTAGGGCTTAAAATGTTAATTTTAACTTTTAATTTCACCTAGAAAAATCAGTTATTTAGAGCATCTTATTCCCCATTCTGTTACGAAGATTGGGAGGGGGAAATCCATTTCCGATTTGTCAGCTCATGATTTAAACAGTGAATTATCACCCATAATATCAAGGGTTAATTTATGTAAGACAGTTTATCCCCCCCACCAATCCTTCTTACATTTTAAAAGGAGATTGAAAAAAATCAGACTTTAATTATACAGATGTATAGTATACATTATAATATTGAATGAATACTACCTGGTAAAAATTAGCACAGTAGCCTGCTGAATTAAAAGTGTTCAAAAGATAAGGGGGAAAAATAAGTATCAAAAAAGAAAAAACAGTTTCAAAGTCTATTTCTTTTGGAAAATTCTTTCTATATTTTTTTTTTTTTACATATAACAGAATTGAAAATATAACTCACACATTTTGCCCTGCATGTTTTTGTTTTGAGTATCAATTAGCCTTATGTTGATTTGAAATTTTTTGGTCAGTTGAATTTCTTTGTGAAGAAGTGACTTTTTAAGAATATATTCTTATGTTCTGAATGTAAGAATCTCTACTTTCTGGTGCCACTGGTGACCCTTTGGCTTAAGCTGTCCTGCTCCAAAATTTTCCTTGGTTTTTATAACTTAATTGAATCCATCATATAGGGATTGAAGGTGATATTTGTGCTTCGTAACCTTCCCTAAGGTACCAGTTACTATATCTCATTCTGTAACCTCTAGTTTTGTGGCTGCCCTTTGATCTTGCTAATAGATTCCTTTTCAACATTTGTGATAAAGTCTTGACTAATAGACATCTCCATCCTGTTCAGCAAATCCAGGCAGCTCATTTTATCATAATCTCCAAGGGTCCAGGGATGGTTTCTATCTTATCCCAGGCACATATTAAGTACCTGGTGCCTGGAAGATGCTTGATAATTGTGACTAAGTGGAAAATTAGTGTGTAGCTACATGCTAGGTTTACTGGACGGTTTTTTTGTTTTTTGTTTTTTTAAATAACCAGTAACTTCAAAGATACAAAAGATAAATTACCAGCAGTGAGCTGCATTAAGAAAGGAATCATTCTGTGACTTCAGCATTAATCAAATCTGTTAGGAAGACTTGCTTAAGAGCAGTGTTTGCCTTAGGTGGCATACCAGATTTTGCTTAGGTCTACTTCTTTAGTGGCAACAGATCAACCTGCATTTCTGGGTTTGGCTGGAGCATTCCCATGTCAGGAAATCCTACGAAGGACTGAACATAAGCTGTTATTGTTATGGCAGTCATAGAGTATAAAAACATAAATAAGGACAATGAATTGGGAAGAATCTATTAATACCTCAAGAGTACTGTTCCAAAGTAATGTTAACCAAACAAAAAATACAAGAGACAGGCTCTTTAGTATTTTGAGGAACTCAGTTTTCAGAATGACAGCTTTTAAATACTTGCTTTAGTCTATTACAGTAAAGTGCTAATATGTTTAGTTTGGTGGCAAGCTGTGGACTCTTAGGAACACCAGTGAAAAGTATGCCATTCTAGTCAATTACTCCACACAGTTGTCTAGTGTGCATCTAATGAGACTTCCATATTTCCTCTTCTGATAGCAAGGAATGCAGTACAGGGAGGGAGTGAGCAAGTATTAAAGGCAGTTTACTTGATTCAAAGAATTTGCCATTCAGAAGCATAGTACAACATACTCCTGTTTGTTAAATTTTAGGTGTTTACATTGCATGGTTCACTGAGTTTCTCTTCAGCCCTCAGATTCTTCATGCTGCCAAAACACCACAGCTATTAGGTTTTGACTTGAACTAATACAGTTTCCCCCATTTCTTAGAATATACACAAGAAGAACTACCAGAAAATACATTAGAAGAATAGACAACGGAAATAAAAATTGTGTAGGGAAAAACATCTCAAAGGAGAAAATATGCAGGTCATAACCTCTCAATACCATTGTTCTCACATTTACAAATATGTAGTACTACCTAGTTCCAGAGTTGTGAGAATTTAGTGCCAGTGATTACCGACAGGTACATTGCATTAATCTTAGAATATTCACAACCCTTTAAGTCTGTCCTCATTTTGCAGATGAGGAACCTGAGGTTAACAGAAATTGAATAGTGTGATCCATGTCACTAACAACTAGCAGAGCTTAGAATTAAGCTCAGTCTGAGTCAGTCACCTGCTGGTATTCTGAATAGCATCTAGTATGATGCCTGGCACATGGTTGGTGCTCAATATATGTTTACTCATTCAAGGGAAACAAAAAATCTATCAAGTAAGAGAAGGGGTTCTGGAGAACTGGATACGTTTTTATGAAGTAGTTTAATTTTTTTGTGTGTAGGACTGACAGGTGATCATTTGTCCCAGCTTGAGTGTAATTAAGACAGCAAATCTAATGAAATGTTTTTGAAATTTATTGTCTTAAAGTAAATTAGGATAGTAATGCCTGTAATTACAGTGTAATTTCTAATTATTGAAGGAAATATTCACCTGGCCCTGAAATGTATGCTAATCCTGCTATCTAAAAAATTTGAAATTTTACCAACACCTGCTTTTATTTATGAGTGATTTCAGTGTTCAATTAGGTTTTGAAATGTTTGTGTCTGCTGTGTATGAGGCATTATTTGCCTCATTTAGCAACAAAATAATTAGTTTATGTTATATTTGAGAAATTTGAATCATTGGGAATTGTCTTCATCTAGTTACAGTTTATAGGACTTTGAAAATTTAATAGGTATTTATTCTTCTGCCAGTTCTTAAAATTCTCCAGGACTGTTGGGATTATTGCCAACAGTCCTAGGGACTGAAAGTTATAATGCTGATAAGCTTCAGGGTTCATTTGAGGTGAGAGGTGGCTTTTGAAGATGCCCAGTAGGCTATTTGAGCTGTCTTAACAACCAAAAGGGAAAAAAATCTTCAGATCATCTTCTCAAAATGTACAGCATTCATGGTAACATGTCATTCCCACTTTTAAGTGGAATCTCAGAAATAACGTGGGTCCTATCAAGTGATTTTACTTCCTTTGGCTAGATGGGAAATCGCCACTAGAGATTAGGCATCCAGGAAGGTTTGGGTCAAATCTGTTAAAGGACAGCTATAGTAGCATGCAGAGAGTGGGCCTTAAACTTGTTGGCACATTAGAATTATATGGGCCAGCCATAAAATTAACAATGCCAGAGCCCTGTCCCAGGCCAATTAAATGAGAATCTCTGGGATTAGGCCCAGACATTTTTTTTTTAGGCCCAGCTTTTTTTTTTTTAAAAAGCTATCAAATAAGGATTGACCAATAACAACACCATAGTAGCCTCTTCAACTTTCTTACTCCCATGCACACACAATGTATAGTTACATACAGAGCAGTTACTACTGAAGAAAATCCAGAAACTAGCTAGGTGACTTATACGTTAGCTGAATGAGGAAATGGCCACATTGAAATGAGTAGGAAAGGCTGAGACACATTTCCAGTAAACCTGGTACAAGACCATACAACGAGGAAATAACTCCACAACTCCTATCTTCTCCCTGAGGAGTGAAGGGTTTGGAATGCACATCTGGTGCCCTAACTTTTAAGACGCTCACCCAAGGGACAGGTCCCCACAACACCTAGCACTGAACACCAGTGACACTTGGGTACAAGACTGTAGCAAACAAAAGAGTAGTTACTGGTATGTGAACACTTAACAAGGGCTGCCCTTCCTGGGCCCAGTATAAAGGGAGCAGGCAAAATTACCCATATTCAAATTTTTGATTTTTATTTAATTATTATAGAGAATGAGCCGAGGAGAGGGGTGAGGGAGACTGAGAATCTTAACCAGGATTCACACTCAGTGTGGAACCTGACGTAGGTCTTTATCCCATGAACTTGGCTGGGATCATGATGAGCTGAAATCTAGAGTCAATGCTCAACCAACTTATCCACCCAGGTTCCCCCCACTCCATCTCCCCGTTTTTGTTTTTTGTTTTTTTTTAACTAAAAGGGGACCCATCTGCATACTTGGAAAACTGCTGACTGCCGGTCAGACTTCTCCTTTAACACACATCTAGGAAACTGGTGGACACCTCTCCTGTTGTCTCCCCACAGCCCAAAGTTGCTAATGTCATTGTGGAAGAAACTTGTACACACATTTGTGCCCCAGCTTTTGCACTGCTGTCCAAGTGACCTGCCCATGGATCACCTAGTATTGCGACTTGCATTCTCAAGTTTCACAGGCACAGGAGTAGTCACTTGCAGCTATACATACATGTGGGCCCAGAGTAGAGGAAGCAGGCAAAAATGCCCAGCTCCCAATGTCTCCCTGGAAGGGGCTTAACCACATATCGCTCATCTATTGCCTGAGGGTCTGACTTCTAATCAGCCTGCATCTAAGAAATGACTGAGATCTTCACTCTGGGACACACTGGGATAGGTTCTGGTCCTGCTTCAGCTGGAGGCTACCAACAAGGAAGAAGGGAGCTTGGACAATTAGGAAAGCATCCGAGGTGAGGCCGATAGATGTTCATCTCCTACATAAGGCTACTCTGTCAAGATTGAGAGATGTGGCTATTTTACCTAAGATGCGGAAATCAACATTGTCAACGAAAATGAAAACAGAGAAATATATTTTGAATAATCCTGAAGTAGCTCCTGCTCTGTCTGCCTTATCTTGCAGGCAGCCCTGGCAGAGGCTGGCACTACTCCAAGAGACTCCTGCCTTGGGAAGAGGGAGAACCAGCCTCACACACCCGTGTGCCTGCTATTCCAGCAGCTGAGCCTCCTAGCTGGCTGTGGAGGAAATAAGTCCTGCCATTCAGTGCCCCAGAACTGTGGCAGAGAGGCTAATTGCAGACACGTAGCCTGAATGGCAGCACAACCTACCTGCAAGCCCATGGCCACCTCATTCGGGGCTCTCAACAGCATAGGGACCAAACCCTGCCCAGTGCCCAAACTGGTGAGTGCACCCACATCAGGCAAACAGGTCCTTGCAGCAGTCTGGGCTGAAGTCAGACGCTTTAGCCACAACACTAGGGAACATGCAGCCCATATAGAAGACATCCCCGGAGTGCTGGTCCTGGTAACCAGGAGGATTGTGCTACTAGGAACCAGAGGACTTCTACACAAGGTCACTGCTTTCAAGACCAGGAGACATAGCTGATCTCCCTACTACATAGAAACAGACAAAATGAGACAGGGAATATGTCCCAAATGAAGGAACAAGACAAAGTCACACCAAGGGAGCCAAATGAATTCTTGATCTAGCATATTGCTCATCTCTGTTTCAAAGTAACGGTCATATAGATACTGGACTCAAGAAAACAGATGAGCTCAGTAAGAACTTCAACAAAGAGAAAATATAAGAAAGAATCAGAGATGAAGAATTCAGTAATGGAAATAAATATACTAGAGGAAATTCAGAGCAGATTAGAGGATACAGAAGAATGGATCAGTGATTTGGTAATGGAAAGCAAACAAGCTGAACAATTAAGAAAATGAGAATAGGTTAAGGTAACTCAGCAACACCACCCTAACAGTAACATTTAGGGACACTAGAAGGGGAAGAGAGAAGGGGAGCAGCAAACTTACTTGAATTAACAGTGGAAAACTAATCTGGGGGAAGGAGGCAGATATCCAGATCCAGGTAACAGAGACCCTAAGATTAACCCAAGCATGTCCACACCAAGACATAATAATTAAGATGGCAAAAAGTAATGATAATTTTAAAAGCAGCCAAAGAAAACACAAGAGAAGCCTCATAAGGCTATCAGCTGACTTCTCAGCTCAACTTTCCAGGCTGGAAGATAGTGGCATGATATATTCAAAGTGCTTAAAGGAAACAACAACAACAACAACAAATAGGTCAATGGAAAAGGATAGAGAGCCCAGAAATAAACCTACACATATATGGTCAATTAGTTTATGACAAAGGAAGCAAAAATATACAATGAGGAAAAAACAGACTTTCAGTAAGTGGTGCTGGGGAAACTGGGCAGCTGTATGTAAAAGAATGAAGCCAAACCACTTTCTTATACCATACACGGACCCTCTTCCAAAACAAACAACCCACCCCTCAGAATATTTATGGATATGTCCCCTCAGGCAAAGGAAACAAATGCAAAAGTAAACTATTGAGACTACACCAAAATAAAAAGCTTTCACACAGCAAAGGAAACCATCAACAAAACAAAAAGGGAGCCTCAGTGAATGTAAGTATTTGCAAATGATACCTGACAGTGGATTAATATCCAGAATATATGAAGAATTTAACACCAAAAAAAAAAAAAAAAAATCAAATAACCTGATTTAAAAATGGACAGAGTATCAAGACATTTTCCCAAAGTAGACACAGATGGCCAATGGAAACATGAAAAGAGGTTCAATATCACTAACCAGGGAAATGCAAATCAAAACCACAATGAGATACCACCTCTTACAAGTCAGAATAGCTATTATTAAAAAGACAGGACAAAACAAGTGTTGGTGAGGATGTGGGAAAAAAGGAACCCTCATGCACTGTTAGAATGTAAATTGTTGTAAACACTGTGGAAAGCCACATGAAAGTTTCTAAAAAAAATAGCATTAGCATATGATTCAGTAACTTCACTACTAGATATAAACCAAAGAAAATGACAACACTAATTCAAAAGATATATGCACCCCTATGTTTATTGCAGCATTATCTACAATAGTCAATATTTGGAAGCAACCCAAATGTCCATTGATAAATGAATCAATAAAGAAGACATGGTATGTGTATACAGTGGACCATTGCTCAGTCATAGGCAAGGATCAAATCTTGCCATTATTGACAACATGAATGAACCTAACGAGTGTTATCTAAGAGAAGTCAAAGAAAGACAGATACCATATGATTTTATTTGTGAATCTAAACAACCAAACACCTGAACCAACAGACACACAGACTCTTAAGTAGAGTAAGTTGGTGGTTGGCAGAGGGGAGGTGAGTGGTAGGGATGGGTTAAATAGATAATGATTAAGAGGTATAAAACTTACAGTTATGAAACAAGTCAGAGAGATGAAAATTACAGCATAGGGAATGTAGTCAGTAACATTGCAATAATGTATGGTGACAGATGTTGACTATGTTTATCGGTGGTGAGCACTGAGTAATGTATAAAAGTGTTGAATCATTATGTTGTGTACCTGAAACTAATATAACATTGTATGTTAATTATACTACAGTAAAAAAAATCGAAAAGAGTGAAGATAGCTTAAGGGACTTACAGAAGAACATCACATGGATCAACACTCACATTTATAATGGTCCCTGAAGGAGAAAATAAAGGTGCAGACAAGTTATTTCAAGAAATAGTGACTGATAATCCAGGGCAAGAAATAGACCTCCAGGGCAAGGAGACCAGAGAGCTCCAAATAAGATCAACTCAAAGAGAACCACACAAAGACACAGTATAATTAAATTGCCTAAAGTTAAGAACAGGGAGAGAATCTTAAAAGCATCAAGAGAAAAACACTGTTATGTACAAGACTATGAGCAGATTTTCCAGCAGAAATTTCATGGGCCAGAAGGGAGTGGCATGGTATTTTCAAAGTGCTGAAAGAAAAAATTGCCAACTAAGAATACTTTACCTGGCAAAGCTGTCCTTGAGAACTGAAGGAGAGGTAAAGATTTTCCTATATAAAGAAAAAGATAAAAACTGACGGAGTTTATTACCACTAAGCCAGGCTTCTAAGAAATATTAAAGGGACTTATTTAAGGTGAAATGAAAGGGTACTAATTACTAACAGGAAGACATCAAAGTATAAATCTCTGTATAAATCTATGTATAAAGGTAAGTACACAGCAAAATTCAGATCTCATGTAGCAGTGGGGGATAATTACCTATAAAGCTAGTATGTTTAAAAGACAAAAATAACCATAAGCACAATAACTTAATAGATACACATAATCAAAATATGTAAATTTCAACATCAAAAATGGATTATAGGAGTATGGGGAGTAAAGAATTTTAGAATGTGTTTGAACTTAAGTTGTCAATGTAAAATGGACTTAAAATTTTTTTATGTAATCCTAATTATCATAGATGCACAAATCCACAAAACAAAAATCTCCATTAGATACAAAAAGTTAAGGGGAAAGGAATTAAGCAAACCAGTAAACAAAGTCACCAAATCATGAAGGAGAGAGAAAGAGAAGAAAGGACTATGGGAACAACAAAGCAGAAACAATGAACAAAATGACAATCAATACCTATAAGTTAAATGTAAACAGGCTAAATTCTCTAATCAAAAGACATAGATGGGCTGAAAGGATAAAAAACAAGACCCATCCAAACAAGACAAGAGACTCACTTCAGATGTAAAGACACACATGGACTATAAGTCAAAGGATGGTAAAAGATATCCTATACAAACAAACCAAGAGAAAGCTGGGGTAGCTATACTTATAGTCAGACTAAACAGGCTTAGAGATAAACACTGTAATATGACACAAAGAAAATCATTATATAATGTTTATCTAGTCAATCCAAGGGGATATAACATTTGAAGTATTTAATTGTCCAACATAGGAGCACCTAAATAAATCAAGCAAATATAAGGAGAGCTAAAGAGAAAAATAGATAGCAATACGGTAATACTAGGGGACTTTCACCAATGGATAGATCAGACAGAACATTAATAAGGAAACATTGGCCTTAAACAACACATTAGATCAGATGGACTTACATAGAACATTCCATTCAAAACCAACAGAATATAAATTTTTTCTCTAGTGCACATAGAACATTCTATAGGAAATATTATAGGTTATGCCACAAAACAAGTCTTGCTTTTAAAGTTTATTTATTTATTTTGATAGGGAGAGACAGCACAAGTGAGGAGTAGAGAGAGAGGGAGAAGGAAAGAGAAAGAATCCCAAGGTTCTACACTGTCAACACAGAGCACAATGAGGGACTCGAACTCACCAACCATGAGATCATGACCTGGGCCAAAGTCAGACACTTAACCAACTGAGCCACCCAGATTCCCCACAAAACAAGTCTTATAAATTTTAGACTGAAATCAGATCAAAAATATATTTTTAAAATTCAAATCGAAGTTAGTGAACATATAGTGTAATGATTTCAGGAATAGAAAGACAAAACATGTTTTCTGATCACAATGGTATGAAACTAGAAATCAATTACAACAAGTGAACTGGAAAAATTCATATGTGGAGATTAAATAGCAGGCTACTGAACAATGAATATGCCCAAGAAGAAATCAGAAAGAAAACAAAAATATCAGAGACAAATAAAAATGTAAATACAACATACCAAAACTAATGGAATGCAGCATGAAGCTCTTCTAAGAGAGAAGTTCAATGTGGTAAATCCTATATCCTCAAACAACAAAGGTCTCAACCTAACTTTATACCTGAAGGAACCAGAAAAAGAACAAACAAAACCAAAAGTTAGCAGAAGGAAGGAAACAAATATCAAAGAAAAAATAAATGAAATAGAGATCAGAAAAACAACAAAAGAGGTGAAACAAAGAGTTGGTGTTTTGAAAAGATACACTGACAAACCTTTAGCTAGACTAAGAAAACACGAGAGAATACACAAACAACATCAGAAATGAAAGATGCGGTAACACACAGAAACCACCGAATATGAAATATTATAAAAGATACTATAAACAAATATCTACCAAAAAACTGGATAACCTACAGAAAATGGGTGAGTTTCTAGAAACACACAACCTATGAAAACTGATCATGAAGAAACTGAAAATCTGAACTGACCAATAGTGAGTTAAAGAGACTAATTTAGTAATTAAAATCCTGACACAAGGAAGCCCAGAAACAGATATTTTTGCTGCTAAATTCTACCAAACATTTAAAGAATACTAATTTTTCTTAAGCTCTAATAAAAAACGAAAAGGGAACACTCCTAAATTCATTTTATGAGGCCAGCATTACCCTGATACAAAAGCCAACAAGGACACCAGGAGAAAAGAAAATCATAGGCCAATAACTCTAATGATCATAGACATACAAATCCTCAAGAAAGTATTAGCAAGCTAAATTCAATAATATATTAAGAGGTTTATATGTTGTGATCAAATGGAATTTATCCCAAGCATGTAGAAATGGTTCATTATCCGTAAATCAGTAAATGCATGCTTACACCACATTACAAAATGAAGAGATGTACGATCATCTCTATAGATGCAGAAAAAGCATTTGGCAAAATTTTACATCCATTTAAGACAAAACTTTCAACAAACTGGGTACAGAGGGCAAGTACCTCAATATAATAAAGGCCATATATGATAAGTGTACAGCTAACAACATACTGAACACTGAAAAGCTAAAAGCTTTTTCTCTAAGATTAGGAACAAGACAGATGTCTGCTGTCACCTCATTTATTCAACATGCTTCTGTAAGTCCTAGCCTGTGATTAAGCAAGGCAAAGAAATAAAAGGTATCCAAATTGGAAAGGAAGAATTAAAACTGTCACCATTTTTAAATGACATGGAACATAGGGAAAACTCTAAAGGCTCCACCAAAACACCGGTATAATAAATGAATTCAATAAAGTTGCAGAAAACAAAATTAGTATACAAATTAATTGTGTTTCTATACACTAATAATGAAGTTATCAGAGAAGGAAAACAATTGCATCAAAAAGGTTAAAGTTCCTAAAAATAAACTTAAAATGGATTAAAAACCTGTACACTGAAATCTATAAGACGTTGAATGAAGAAATTAAAAAGACCTAAGTAAATAGGAACATATTACATAGTCATAGATTGGAATAATATTGTTAAAATGTTCATTTAACAAAAGCAGTCTATAGATTCAATGCAATCCCTGTCAAAATTCCAATGCATTTTTCCATGGAAATAGAATAAACTATCCTAAAATATTTAAATATTTTAAAAAATATTTGGATAATCAAAAAAATCCTGAGAATAAATAATAAAGGTAGAGACATTATGCTCTGATTTCAAATTATATTACTAAGTTATAGTAATCAAAACAGTACGGTATTGACAAAAAAAAAAAAAAAAAAAAGCCATATAGATCAGTGGAACAGAATAGAGAGCCCAGAAATAAACCTGTGCTTATATGGTCAATTAATTTTTCACAAAGGAGCCAAGGGTATACACTAGGAAAAAGACAGTCTCTTCAATAAATGGTGTTGGGAAAACTTGACAGCCACATTGCAAAAAATGAAACTGGACCATTGTCTTACACTCCATACAAAAATCAACTCAAAATGGATTCAATGTCTGAACAAGAGATGCAGAAATATACAACTCCTAGAAGAAAACATAGGTGGTAAGCTTCTGGACTTGGTGATGATTCTTTGGATTTGACACCCAAAGCTATCACCCAATACTGATTGGTATTATTTTACCAATAATAAAACAAGCAGGAGTATATCAAAGTATAAATCTCCCGCACAGCAAAGGAAACCATAAACAAAATAGAAGACAACCTATTGAAAGGAAGAAAATATTGTATATCATGTATCAGATAAGGGGTTAATATCCAAAATATATAAAGAATTCATACTACTCAATAGAAAAAAAATCTGATTAAGAAATGGGCAGAGGACTTGAATAGACATTTCTCAACAGAAGATATACAGGTGGCCAATAGGAACATGATGAGATGCTCAAATCACTACTCATCATGGAACTGCAAATCACAACTACAATGAGATATCAGTTCACACCAACTGGGATGGCTCTTCTAAAAAAAGAAAAGAGATAATAGATGCCAGCAAAGATGTGGAGTAAAGGCAACCGTTGTTGGTAGCAATATAAATTGGTGCAGCCTCTATGGGAAACATTATGGAGGTTTCTCAAAAAAGTAAAAATAGAGCTATCATGTGATCCAGTAATTCTACTTCTGGGTCTATACCAAAGGAAATAAAGTCATTATGTTGAAGAGATACCTACTCTCATGTTCATTGAAGCATTATTTACAATAGCCATGACATGGAAGTAACCTGAATGTCCACTGATGGATGATGAATGAATAAAGAAAATTTATCCATAAAGAAATTCCATAAAGAAAACATAACCATGTATCTATATACACTGTGTTGTTATTCAGCCATAAAACCGAGGAAGTATTGACATTTGTCACGACATGGATGGACCTGAAGGACATTATGCTAAGTCAAATTAGCAGACTAAGAAAGACAAATATTGCATGGTATCACTTATATGTGGAATCTAATAATTAACAGTAAGGGAATACAAAAAGTTTCAACTCTAGAAACAGAGTAGAAAATTGGTTGCTGGGGTGGGAGTGGGGTGGGGTGGAAATAGGGAAAAGTCTGTCAAAAAATACAAAGTTTCAGTTTTAAGATGAGTCATTTCTGAGAGTCTAATGTAAAACATGGTGACTATAGTTGATAACCCTATTGTTTAATTGAAATTTGCTAGAAGAGCAATACTTAAAATGGTTTACACACACAAAACAGGATAAATAATTCCATGGGGGGGGAGTCTTCACAGTGTATACATGTATCAAATCTATTAGGTTGTACCCTTTAAATATATTACAATTTTGTTAATTATAACTCACCAGCTGTAAAAAAAAAAAAAATGACTACCAGGTGATTTTAATGTTCTCAAAATTGAGAACTACAATCTATAACATCTAGGATTCTTTGTTTAGGCAATTAATGCAAAGGTCTCCAAAATAAGAGGTATTTCTTAGCATGATGTTTGTATAAGTTCATCAACAGTTACGTAATTTTTCTTTTTTTTTTTTAATTTTTTTTCCAATGTTTTTTTTTTTTATTTATTTTTGGGACAGAGAGAGACAGAGCATGAACGGGGGAGGGGCAGAGAGAGAGGGAGACACAGAATTGGAAACAGGCTCCAGGCTCCGAGCCATCAGCCCCGAGCCTGACGCGGGGCTCGAACTCACGGACCGCGAGATCGTGACCTGGCTGAAGTCGGACGCCTAACCGACTGCGCCACCCAGGCGCCCCATAATTTTTCAAGTACATAAATTTCTTAAGTTTTTACACCAATTAGAGTGTAACAACAATCATCTTAGTTTGTTTTGATCAATATCCTGTTAGACCAATGTGACCTTGGAATAAAGCAGTGAAGATGGTGTGGTCCATTTGCCAGGATGTACATATTTTATCTTAATTCTCCCAATTATGAACATCTTGGCTAGGACTCCTTCTTGAATCTTAAATGAGGCACACACCATATTCTTGCCCCTTTATTTGTGCTTCTGTCATGGGGTAGCTTATCACAAAAAATAAAACTCACCTACTTCAAAGAGAAGGGGATGTAAAAGTGGAGAGAGTTGGGATTTTTATTGTAAATCTTTTTTTAAAATTTATTTTGAGAGAGAGCAAGCATGGCGGGGGCAGAGAGAGAGGGAGAGAGAATCTCAAGCAGGCTCCACACTGTCAGCACAGAGCCCAAAGAAGGGCTCAAACCCACCAACCACGACCATGACCTGAACCAAAGTCAGATACTTAATCCATTGAGCCACCCAGGTACCTTGAGGGGTTTTTATTTTAAGAGAAGTTTATTATACCATCTGTGGGTGGACATAGCTGCAAAATGGACTATTACTTGAAACAGTTTTTATGCTCTCATAACTAGATTTGTTTTTTCTCCAATGGTTTTGGGGTTCAAGATCCACTAATTAGATACAGACAAGTACAGGGTATTAATTCAGATCAACTATTTGGTCTTATTTTGGAATGTTTCCATCACAAGACAAATATTTAGTTAAAGTAACATTTTCCAAATTTCTTAGTCTTAGGAAAATATTTAAGGAAACCAGTTTGCCTTTTTTGTTTTTTTTTTTTCCTTCCCAGGAAGGAAGCTGTATAGTCATGAAGGCAGTGAACAGTCTTCTAAAGAACATCCGGAACTAGGGGGGATTCAATAAATAATTCATTACTTCCCTACCTCCACCACAAATCTTTTCTCTCCCACTGTAAACTTGCATCTGTAAAGGGTTCAAGTCTTGGACTTTTAATCTGCCTCTTCTTAATATCCTTCCTTCTTCTCTAAAGCCAAAATACACCTATCACTTATTTGTTATTTAAGGATAAACCTTAAATTTGCTCTTTTTGGACAACGTAATTTTCAAAACTAGTAATTTACATGGTGTTTGAAGTTTTAACTGCCATTCTTTCACTTATCTATTCTATTTAAAAAATATTGAGCTAGTACTATGTGCTGGACACTGTTCAGGGCACTGTGTGTGTATTGTAGTGAATAGATGGAAATCAATCCCTATACTCATGAAGTTGGGTGGGAAAAAGTGTCCCAGGTAAAGGCTGACACTCATCTCAAACAAAATGAGGCAAGGGTGTGTCAAAAATTTTAAAATGAAGTTGAAAAAGTAAAATTAAAAAACCTTGACCCAAAAATCTTAAGAAATAGATTCTAAGGAAATAATTATGTGACAAAATATGTATGTGCAAAGATCTTCATCATGTTATAGCACAACATTGGAAACAAGGACTAATTGAATCAATTAAATCTCAGTTGAATAAATTATAGTACATCATGTAATAGACTATTCTGAAGCCATTAAAAAGGATGCTACAGAAATGTTTCTAATTACACAGAAAGATGCTTACAATATATTAAGTGAAAGTTGCTGATTTCACAATTTTATATGATTCTCCTAAAAGTAGTTCTCAACTGGGGCTACTTGGCCTCTCAGGGAACATTTATCAATGCCTGGAGACACTTGACTGCCACACTGGGGTGGTGCTGCCAGTATCGGGTGAGTAGAGGCCAAGATCCTGATGAACATCTTACAATGCATAGGACCAGTACCCCCCAACAAAGAATTATATGGTCCCAAATGACAATAGTGCTCAAGTTGAGAAACCGTGCTTTTAATTATATACAGCATTGGAAGAACAAGTACCTTTTGGATAAATAGGGTCATGGATGTTTTTAAATGTTATTTTGTTTCTTTGGATTTTGCTTTCAATGAGAATGTATTAATTTTATAATTAGAAACAAAGTATTCTAAAATGTGATGAAGTTTGGATTTATTATCTCTGCCTGGGGATGCTTTTCTTTAAAAATTAGGGTATTTTTGTTATTTCTAATTGTTCTTCTGGCTTGTGCACACCTGACTGCCTGTATCTGTGAGGACTTGATTCTGATGGACCCAGGTTATGTTTGGTCCTGGTTTATTCCCATTACAAGGGTTGATATACTCGCCTGCTTTAATAATGGGCTTTGTCCATCCAGGGAATTTATCTGTTTTGTGTTTTTAATAGCATGTTCTTAGAATCCATGGGTTATGTTCTAAGTAAGTCAGAGGAGTCTGTCATCCCTCAGCACAGGTCCCAGAAAGATGAGGGTGCACAGTGAATGCCTCAACTGTTCATAACTCTACTCTGGCATATCCAATCTAAGTTCATGTCCAGAAAAGCTGGGGTATGGTTAATGGTCTCTTTTTGTTTTAATATATGTTTTTTAAGTATCTAAATGGGCTTACTAATTTAGCCACCTCTTTGTTAGCCCACCATGGAAATAAAGATTGACCATAAAATACCTAAGAAATGCTCAAGTTTTATCTACAAAGAACCCAGGGCCAGTGGCATGCTGGTTTGTGGAAAGCTATTGTGGTCTTTTCAGAAACTTTGTCAAGATTTCTATTACTTTGAATGTGCATGTTTTATGCACCAGGGAATTAACTGTCTCCATTCTTTTTAATTAAAAGTCCTATTACCTTAGCAGGACAAGTATTATCAAGTAGGCAAGGTAGAGCATGTATTTTCTCTTTCACTGGACTCCTTGTTTTCCAACTAGAGCCTATATGCTATAAAAAGCGTCTTGAAGTTAGTTTATCGTTCTTGTAACATAACCGCTTATTGAGGGCCTAAGAATGTGTATGCACTTCATTTGATCACATCAAATGTTCTCACCCCCAAATAAAGCATACAATTAATTCATTAGTAGATGATTTGTTTCCATGGGTAAGTGCCAGTTTTTGATGATTTCATCAATACTTTCACCACAGTAATTTATTTCCCATTTAATCAGTGTTTAAATTGAACTGGAATCAGGCAGAAAAACAACACAGTTTTGTATAATACAGGAGCAAGTGGAAAAGTCATAGGACTTTATCATTAGAAGCCTCATTGTAGAAGCACAGATGGGTTAGGAGATGTTGTTAAAAATGTGTCCAAGAATAAATCTTCTATAAGCACTGTATTAATTCCCAAGGCTTCATGACAATTTTGCATTAGTTACTCTAAGTTTTGTTATACTTTATACAGATCCAGGTAGAAATCCTACAGACTGAGCAACCGTGAAGGCACTTCTTATCATGCTGCATTTAACTTACATGATTAGATAGTTTAGAAAGGCGTTTCTTCCTAAATTTGTCTGAGTGGTAAGTTCAATAGTTCTGGATTAACTATTGTAGTTACTGGGTTTGCTTTCTTAAAACTGCTGAGAGAGAGGATATACATATAGTGTTCTTCAGGTAAGGGACTTCTTGATATGTAGACATTTGTTAACTGCCAAAGTTTTTGTCTTAGAATTTTTTTCCTCTTCCTCCTCAAGTCATTGCAAATACCGTTCAAGTCTCCCCTTTCACACGGTCACCCCATTTCCCTCCTTCCATCCCCAGAGAACCACTATTCCCAAGTGGTTTTTACATGTATTTAAACTTTTAAAAGTGGTCTCATACTGAAGGCATCCTATTATATAATACATTTTTGCACTAAACATTTTTATTACATCCATGTTCTGCACACATGTAGATTTAGTTGATTTAAATGATGTATAATATACCATTGAGGAAATATACCACAATTTGTTATCCATTACCCTATTGAAGGAAATTTAAACAAATGTTCACTTTTCATGATTACAAAAAACTTTACCAATTGTTTGTATCATTTTTCTGGGATATGAATTTGAGACTGTCTGACTATAAAGCCTGTGCTTTCCTCACTATATCAGATTGACTCTCAAGTAGATTTCTGTTATAATTCAATTTGATGTGGTAGCACACATTGCTAATGGATTTAATGTCTAAGGCTAAAATGTAGAAGTACGGTAGCCACTAGCCACACGTAGTTACTGGGTCCTTGAAATGTGGCTAGTGCAAATTATGATGTGCTGTAAGTATAAAATACCTACTAGATTTTGATCAAAAACAGAATGTACAATACCTCGTTAACAAATTTTGGGCATTCCAGTGTTTTGGATACATTAGATACATTGGGTTAAGTTAATATATAAAAATTAATTTCCTCTGTTTTTACTTTATTGACGTGGCCTCTAGGAAATTTAATTACATACATGGCTATTGGACAAGTGGTGGTAAGCAATTACTTAGGCTAAAGTGGAATCTGTACTTCTAGGTGCCAGGTGGAGGCAGTAGAGAGTTGCTAGAATCAGAATTCCGGGTATCGTGGCACTGCATAGAGGTGCTGCGCTGTCAGGCTGAGCAGCTCAGACCGGCAAACTGTCTGCAAAGGGGTTAAATGGAGCCGAAGCCAGTAAGGATCCAGGGGTTAGATTCTGGACCCAGATTGAGAGGGATTGCAGCCAAGTCAATTTAGAGGATGCAGAGCTGCTTTAAAAATGAAAGCTCGGGGCGCCTGGGTGGCGCAGTCGGTTAAGCGTCCGACTTCAGCCAGGTCACGATCTCGCGGTCCGTGAGTTCGAGCCCCGCGTCAGGCTCTGGGCTGATGGCTCAGAGCCTGGAGCCTGTTTCCGATTCTGTGTCTCCCTCTCTCTCTGCCCCTCCCCCGTTCATGCTCTGTCTCTCTCTGTCCCAAAAATAAATAAACGTTGGAAAAAAAAAAATTTAAAAACGAAAGCTCTAATATAGCACAGCTTTGAAGTCACAGTTCTACTGGGCACTGGACTCTGTGAACTCAGTCAAGTTATTTGATTTATGCAAGTCTCAGTTCTCACATATGTAAATTGGGGATGATAGCACTTATTTTTTTGGTTGGTCCATGTAAAGAGCTTATCACATACACTGCATGTTTGCTATTATCATCATCTATTTTAATGAGTCATTGAGAAAGCATAAGAAATGGTATCTCTTTTTGAAGCAGTAGACTCAGGCTGTAGGTATTACCATACAAAGGTTTAAAATTACCCATGTACAGCTCAACATGAAGTTCTCTCATCTGAGAAGTGATACATTACAGTTCTTACTATCTTATCTCTTGCCAGGCAAGAGCCTTAAATGCATTTCTTTTTCTCGCTTGAAGCTGGTGTAATGCATACATTTGTTCACCACAGAAGTTTCCCAGTTCTGTGTTAAGCAATCATTAGGGATGCAGAGATTAGTGAAATGTGACTAAAATACTTAAAGTTAGGTGAAAGAGATAGAGGGCTGTAACTTAGCTAGGATACAATGTGATGGGAACCAAAGTTGATTTATAAGAAAGTAATTAATTCCATGTGGAGAGTGCAGAGGGCTTCCATGATGGTGTTGAAAAGTGGAGGACATTATGGAGCTAGTCATTATTCTATTCGATAAATTCCCCAGTCTTTCAAGGTTCAGTATCCTTGATCTTTACCAGTGATCTCCATCACCCACCATCAAAATATCACCACAGAGCACATTGCCAATAGAAAATGCTCCATTTTCAAGACCTAAGCTCTGATTTTCTTCACAGCACTGTCCAACCTTGACCAGTCTTCATTCATGCAGTGGTCTCTAATGTGGAATGTGACGATTTGGGGGCTTTGCTTTGCAGTTCAAAGGGGTTCAGAAAGAAAACATTAAAGCTTTTATTTATATTTAGCTTTTAATCAACCTTTTATAATATGTATTTTTTGTGTATTCTTTATAACTACACAATGTATTAGTACAGCAATATAAGTAACAAACACATGCATATTTTGATATTGAGCAAAATTTAGTGATGAGGTACACATCAAAGACATCTATAGACAACTAATGTATTATTCATAATTTGTGTTTTTTTTAGTAAAAGAAACACAACTTACACTAAGGTTATGAAGAGGTCATTTATTGGAGCTCTGAAAAGACCAGGTGTGTAGTTAGCCTCAGTATGTGGGGTCCACGCTGCACTGATATTAGAGTGCCTTCACTGTTTCTCAGCTCTTTGTGTTGGACAAGATGGTAAATACTACATTCACACTATTCCAACTTAATGCCTAGTAGGAAAATACTTTTCTGAGGTAGAGAAAATGCCCAGAGTAGACTGATTCATTCATTTATCAATACAGAAACCAACCAGACCAATCATTGAGGTCAGTCGGAATATTCTCTCCACGGGAATCACATGGTACAGGTTTAACCCCATCAAAAGGGAAGGAGAGAGAGCAGTGGGCAAATAGGACACGTAGCAGCCTAGATTAGGGTGAGACTGATTACTTCAGGACAGGTTTCATGCAAAGGGTAACTTTTCCTAAAATTGTAAGCAGCCCTGAGAAACTGAAGTAAGGTGTTGGGCTCATTCCTCAGCTGAGGAAAGTTTTATGTTAAATTTACATAAAAATGACCCCAAGTCTAGGCAAACATAGTTTCTAATACCCCCAAGTTACAAAAAGGCAGAGAAATAATTTCTCTTTCTTTAGAGCTGCCAGTGTGCTTTCTCTGAGTGTGTCTTAGGGTGTTAAGTTATAGGCTTTGTGGTTAGAGTGGCTTTGTTTTCACCTTGACTCTACTCCACACTAACTGTGTATATGCTGGACAAATGTCAGAATCTCTTATCATCTGTACTTTCTTGGCATAATCTTTGTTGGGAAATTAGAGTATGCAGTTTAGTTCCTAGTACTTAATAAATAGGAACTATTATATTGATGCTGATAATGCTATTGTTTTCCTTTTCAAACAGTTTGGCCAGATTGCTATCGTTAAGGATACAGGGTTGATTCATCTTTAGAAATTCCATAAATCCCCATATAGTCTGGTATGTAGTAGATGTTCAATAAATACTGTTGAATGATGAATGAGTTTATGAAGGTAGCTTATTTTGTTTCAAATCATTCCCAAAGGCTCTATTACGAAATGCTGCTCGGACTTTCAGCTCTACCGAGGGAAAAATTATTCTTTCAACAAAAAAAACTATCTCTCAGTGTTTTTCCTCTAGCTTCTGATGTGTGAAACAACATTACAGGGAAACTTTTCATTGTACTGGGATTTCAGCGCTGGCATTGTGCTTAAGTGGCTTTGTGCTTAAGTATAGAATTTTTCAGGGATTATTCTACTGCTTTGTAAAAATATTTTGATCTTTTTTCCCCCAACATTAGCACAAAAAAAACCCTGAATGAACTGTTCTCATTGACTCTTCATAGGCTTTTTCCCACTATGGAAGGGATAAAAAGGCTGATGTGGCCAGGGAATGTGTGTGCTGCTTGAGAGAATAATTTGGGAATAATGGTTGTGAGTTTTCTCAGCCCAACTTTGGACTACCATGACATTGGTAGTGTGCAAGCAGTTGCCATGGAAAACAGTTATTTAAAAAGACAGGCTGTTCTTTTGGGAAGTAGTGATGGAGAGTAAAGTGGTGTATATTTGCCCACATACTGATGAGAAACTCTTTTTTTTTTAATTTTTTTTCAACGTTTATTTATTTTTGGGACAGAGAGAGACAGAGCATGAACGGGGGAGGGGCAGAGAGAGAGGGAGACACAGAATCAGAAACAGGCTCCAGGCTCTGAGCCATCAGCCCAGAGCCTGACGCGGGGCTCGAACTCACGGACCGCGAGATCGTGACCTGGCTGAAGTCGGACGCTTAACCGACTGCGCCACCCAGGCGCCCCGAGAAACTCATTTTTGATCACCTTTATTTGCCCAAGAATCTGGCATATTGGAAGCTTTCACCCACAGGAAAAAAAAAATGGAAACCTTCCCAAAATACTATCAGAATTCTAGCCTCAGAAAGTTATTATAGAATCATCAGGGCTTTCATCTCAGACCCCAAACTGCATGCTTACCGGAGACAGAACAATGATACTGGAAGGGCTGGCTAACTGCCAAGAGAATGCACCTGTCACCTTGATTTTGAGAGTAAAAAAGACAAATCAAGTTGGTAATTTTCAGGCTAATTATTACTGACCACAACCAAAGTCACTTTGGACTTCTTTTAAAGATCAGAAAGATTCTACTAGGGGCAAGGAAGCTTCTTGATCCAGTACTTACAGATGCAGTCCCTCAGTCCAGGCACTGACCAAGGTGGAAAAGACTGAATAAATTGAAATAATGCAGGTGATGTGACAGTATTCAATATTAGGATTCAAGAGTGATGTCACCAAAATGGTGGTGTAGGAGACCCCAGCCTCTGTTCACCAACAAATATCAACAATTAGACAGTTATTCATGAACACCAGCAGCTCTGAGAAAGCTCTGGAGCCCACTTAAGAAACATTACCAACACAGTACAATAAAAATTTGAGACTAACTGCAAAAAAGGAGGAAGGACAACAGCTTCATTTTGCCTGCATCGCCCTATTCCCTAAGGTGGCACTGCTTAGCACCAAGAGTCAACTTCTCAGCTAGGAAGAGTTCTCCTCCCTTAGAGAGTGAGGGACCAGCTTCCCCAGCCTTTCAAAGGCACCACAAGAAGATCCTGCATTGGTTTTGCCACTCCCAACTGGCAAAATTGAAATGTATAGAGATGGCTAGGAACAAGGAAGAAAAGCAAAAGCTGCATGTACAAGCTACACAGCATGAGTGATGGTGACTCCCAAAGACCTGCTCTGCAGACAAACCTGGTAGCTTTCACCACCAAAGAAACTAATAGCCAGCACAGCTGCTATGGACTCCTTGAAGATTTCACTGGCTTTTGTCTCACAGATATTTCCCCTCACTGGTTCCAGCTGCCTGAGTCCCTCTCTACTCTTAACCTCTCCCCTAGCCCTTTCTGGAGTCCAGAAGCTGTACTGGAAGCCATTCCAGACCTCGGTGGCTGTGTGAGTGCAAGAAGCCAGCCTAGATTCCTGTGAATGTCTCCCCACTGCTGTGTGCACACTCAGGGCTAGCCCTTCTAGCTGTGCACCGGCCTGACCCCCATTATTGTCTTTCAGTGCAGTACACATGTCGCAGGGGAGACTGTGCAGCCAGGGGAGAGCACACCAACAGTCATGGTCTCCCAGACACTTGTGGTTTCAGATAAAATGCTATCTTCCATTACTAGCTTGCACCACTTCCATTACTAGCTTGCACCTGTACCTAGTCTGTCCAGCTGCACACCTGCATGGGCCTGGCCAGACACCTCATAACTGGTCTCCACTGCCATGCACACATTTTGAGACCCAGCAGCCAGCTGGTTCATGATATCCAGGACACCTGCAGCTACTAGCATGCCCACATTTGGCCCTAGCCTTTGCTGCCTTCCTTGGTTCCCACTACCGTATGTGTGTCTGCAACTTTCCCTTGACACTATATAGGCACCTGCAGTTGGCCTCCGCACTTCAGTGTGTGCACATCACCAGCTCCAGCCACCACTGCTGCCTCCTCTGATCCATAGCTGGTGGACCAGGAGGTACCACTGAGGACTCTAATAGCCCTTGCAGCCAGTGCAGACACCAATAATGCTTATAAAACCATGCAGTTTTTTATGATCTGCACCCTAGCAGCTTCAGTAGAGGGACAACACACTCCCCCAGACCCAGTGCTGCCACATGCCCCTGCACTTGGTACTCTGCACCACCAGAGCCAGGGTCACTACATGCTCCAGTGTGCCCTTACCCACAGGTGAAAGTCCTCCCTTACAAAAGACTTAGTTGAGAAAATATGGAAGAGATGACTGCTTCAAATATTCAGACACCTATGCAAAGCTACAGAGTTCAAAAACAATCAGGGAAACAGGACTCCATCAAAAGATTACAGTAAACCTCCACTAACTGGTGCCAAAGAAGTGGAGATCCAGGGTTTTTCTAATAGAGAATTCAAAATAATTATTCTAGATGCTCGAAGAGCTACAAGAGAACACAGATAAACAATTCAATGATATGAGGAATACAAAAACAAAATGAGAAGTTCCACAAGGGAAACTAAAGTTCCAAACATAAATTTTGGAGCTAAAGAATATAATAACTGAACTGAAAATTCAATAGAAAGTTTCAACATCATACTTGAAAAGAATGAATCAATGAGCTTGAAAACAGATGAATTGAAAATATCTATTGAAGACATCCCATCACAGGAGCAAAAAGGAAAAGAAAAGAAAAAAAAAAAAAGGAATGAAGGAGTTGTAGACCAAGATGTTAATGTAGAAGGATCCTGAACTCACCTCCTGCCATTGAGATACCAAGTCTACAGTTACACATATAATAGTTTCCTGTAGAAGAAATAAAACTGTGCAACTCCTATATATCAAGTGAATGAGGGGAAAAAAAAAAACACATTGAAATGAATAGGAGAGTATGACACAAACTTGCCATAAACCCCATCCCTGGCGTGGTGACCCACAATCAGGAATGAACTCTTAACTTTGAGACTTTCCCTGAGGAATGAAGTGTTTGAAGTTGGAACCACAACTTTTAATGCCTGCAACTGAGAGATAGGCCCCCAAACACCTAGCTTTGAAAGTCAATGGGACTTGCACCCACAAGATTCACAAGGCTATAGTGAACTGAGAACCAGTTCTTAAAGGGCTTGGTCAGGGAACCCCCAAAGCCTCAGGCACTAAATGCACACCTCCCCCTACTCTCTGCATCCTTGTATGTCAGAGTGAGCTCCAACAGACACAGAATGTGCTTAAGAAATTGGATCTATACTCCTGTATCCCTTGGATAAATTCCTAGCAGTGCTATTGCTGGGTCATAGGGTAGGTCTATTTTTAATTTTCTGAGGAACCTCCACACTGCTTTCCAGAGCGGCTGCACCAATTTGCATTCCCACCAACAGTGCAAGAGGGTTCCCGTTTCTCCACATCCTCTCCAGCATCTATAGTCTCCTGATTTGTTCATTTTGGCCACTCTGACTGGCGTGAGGTGATACCTGAGTGTGGTTTTGATTTGTATTTCCCTGATAAGGAGCGACGCTGAACATCTTTTCATGTGCCTGTTGGCCATCTGGATGTCTTCTTTAGAGAAGTGTCTATTCATGTTTTCTGCCCATTTCTTCACTGGGTTATTTGTTTTTCGGGTGTGGAGTTTGGTGAGCTCTTTATAGATTTTAGATACTAGCCCTTTGTCCGATATGTCATTTGCAAATACTTGTACCCCAATGTTCATAGCAGCACTCAACAATAGCCAAATTATGGAAAGAGCCTAAATGTCCATCAACTGATGAATGGATAAAGAAATTGTGGTATATATACACAATGGAATACTATGTGGCAATGAGAAAAAATGAAATATGGCCTTTTGTAGCAACGTGGATGGAACTGGAGAGTGTAATGCTAAGTGAAATAAGCCATACAGAGAAAGACAGATACCATATGGTTTCACTCTTATGTGGATCCTGAGAAACTTAACAGGAACCCATGGGGGAGGGGAAGGAAAAAAAAAAAAAAGAGGTTAGAGTGGGAGAGAGCCAAAGCATAAGAGACTGTTAAAAACTGAGAACAAACTGAGGGTTGATGGGGGGTGGGAGGGAGGGGAGGGTGGGTGATGGGTATTGAGGAGGGCACCTTTTGGGATGAGCACTGGGTGTTGTATGGAAACCAATTTGTCAATAAATTTCATATATATAAAAAAAAATAAATGGAATCATGCAAAAAAAAAAAAAAAAAAGAAATTGGATCTAGTCAGGAGAAAGGGAGAAACCACAAACGAGCTATAGCACCACCTCTTGGAATATACAAGACATGTTTCTAATAGCCAGCATGATGAATGTAAGAACCAAAGTGTAAAAGCTTTGTTAAGGAGGTGTCTGCTACTTTAAATGCAAAAGCAGCAGCACATAACTATGAACAATATGAAAAATCAAGGAAATGTATTATCACAAAAAATAACACTAGCAACTGAACTCAAAGGCATGGGATAATGTGTTCTAACTTATGAAATCAAAATAGCTATTATGAAAAAATTCACTGAGTTACAAGAAAATCCAAAGGCAATTCAATGAAATCAGGAATAAAATTAATGAACTCAAGGAGTTTTTTACCAAAGGGACTGAAATTTTATGTATATTTATAAATATATAAAATATGCAAATTTATATAAATATATATAAACCCATTAAAACATAAATGTAAAATTTATACTCACAAACTGCAAAAATTACAGAGCTGAAAAATGCAGTGAATGAGATCAAGAATGCAATATAGAGCATGTGCAGCAGGGCAGACCAGATGCAACAAAAAAGTAACTTGGAGGAAGGAATATAGAACAAATACAGTTGGAAGAAGAAAGGGAACTAAGATTTAAAATAGTGAAGAAAGTCTACAAGAGCCATCAGTTTCCATCAGAATGGGAAAATTCTGAGTAATTGGGGTTCCAGAAGAGAAGATAAGAGAAGAAGGTGACAGAGTTTATTTAAAGAGATAATAGCTGACAATTTGCCAAACTTGGGGAAGGAAGTGGACATAGAAGTTGATGAAACTAATACAACACCCTATTCAATGCAAAAATTATTCAGGGCAAAAAACCTCCAAGACCATTATATAGGAATTGTAAAAAATCAATGATAAAGAATGAATTTTAAAGGCAGTCAGAGGAAAAAAAAAAGTAACCTACAAAGGAACCCAATTAGGTTATCGCAGACTTCTCAGTAGAAATTCTACAACTCAGCAGAGAGTGGAGTAACATATTCAAAATGTGGGAAAATAAAAACTGCCAGCTAAGAATACTTTATACAGCAAAGTTATCCTTCTGCTCTGAAAGAGAAATAAAAGGCCTTTCCAGACACAAACCAAGGGAATTCACTACCAGGCTTGCCATGTAAGAAATGCTGCAAGGAGCTCTTTAAGATGAAATGAATACACTCATCAGCCACATGAAAACATGAAAATACACAAAATACTGGTAAAGGTGAAAATAGAAAAATGTACCTCTATGTTAGGATGGTGTGTTTATCACTTAACTGTAGTATAAAAGTTAAAGGCAAAAACTAGTAAAAATAACTATAAATTGTTAACAAATACATGACCTAAGAAGAGGTAAATTGTAACAACATTAGTATAAAAGGAAGGAGCAAAAAGGTGGAGCCATTCTAGGTCTTCAAAGATATGTTGCTATCAGCGTAAAATACACTGTTTTATGTAACTTACAATGTAATGACAAAGCAAAAATCTTATGGTATATCCACAAAATACAAATAAAGGGGAAACTGAGCATACCACCATGGGAATTAACATATGAAAGTAGGTAGAGACAGAGGGGAAACAACAGTGGAAATACAAAACAAACACAAATTGACAACATGAAGAAAGCTGGAAAATCTACAAATCTGTGGAAACCATACATTCCTGAACAACCATTGGATCAAAGAAGAAATAAAAAGAGAAATCAAAACGAATGAAAAAAGAAATAAAACTGGGGCGCCTGGGTGGCTCAGTCGGCTAAGCATCCGACTTCAGCTCAGGTCATGATCTCACGGTCTGTGAGTTCGAGCCCCGCGTCGGGCTCTGTGCTGACAGCTCAGAGCCTAGAGCCTGTTTCGGATTCTGTGTCTCCCTCTCTCTCTGCCCCTCCTCCGTTCATGCTCTGTCTCTCTCTGTCTCAAAAATAAATAAACGTTAAAAAAAATTAAAAAAAAATAGAAATAAAACTTAACAAAATTATGGGATGTTGCAAAACCAGCTCTGAGAGGGAAGTTCATAGTGATAAATACATATATTAAGAAATTAAAAAAACCCAAGTTAAAAAAAATTCTAACTTTATACCTCAAGAACTAGAAAACGAACAAATTGCCCAGAGTTAGAAGGAAGTAAATAATAAAGATCAGAGTAGAAATAAATGAAATAGAGGCCAGGAAAACAATAAAGATCAATGAAAGTAAGAGCTGGCTTATCAAAAGATAAAAAAAGTTAATAAACCTTTAACAAGAGTGAGAAAAAAGGAGGTGAAGACTCAAAGTCAGAAATGAAAGACGAGAAACAGTAACTGACACTACAGAAACACATAGGATCATAAGAGACAATTAAAAACAATTATGTGTCAATAAAATAGATAATCTACATGAATCAGGAAGAAATAGCAAGCATGAACAGACCAATCATGAGTAAGGAAATTAAATTAGTAATCAAAAACTTCCCAACACAGAGAATCCCAGGACCAAATAGCTTCACAGGTGAATTCTGCTCAACATTCAAAAAATAATTGCCAATCCTTGTCAAAATTTTCCAAAAAATTGAACAGGAGGGAACGCTTCCAAACTCATGAGACCAGCATTACACTAATATAAAAGCTAAATAAGAACACTACAAGAAAACTATGGATCAATATCCCTGGCAAACATAGATGCAAAAATTCTCAATAAAATATTAGCAGACTGAACTTAAGGACTCATTAAAAGACCACAGACGACAGGCAAAATCAACATGGTGGAGTACAAAGATCCTGAGCTCCTTCCTTCCCCCTACCTGACACACCAAAATCTACAACTACACATAGAACGGTGTTTGACAACAAATTGAAGATTAGCAGCACACATCATACACACCTAAGGATATAAAGAAAAAAGTGTCAAGTCAGGTAGAAGGGGCAAAGGAGTGGTTTAGTCAAGACCCACTCCTCCAGCATGTGATACACAAGTGGGAGGGATAGCACAACCATAGAGGCCCTCCTTGAGGAACAAGCATTCCCAACTCTACATTGAGTTCCACACCTGGGAGTCTTGTACAGGGAAGATGAATCCTCATAATGTCTGGGTTTGAAAACTAATAGGGCTTTTGTTTGAGAGAGCCAGAGGTCAATAGGAAATGGAGACTGCTTTTAAAGGATGTACACACAATCTTACTCTCTCCAAGTTCTGGTGTAGAGACTACAGTTTGAAAATCACCTGGGTTACATGTGAAGAGGATCCAGTGACTAATTTAAGGATGTGGGCTAGAGGGTTAGGGTTCTGTTGGAACATACTCTGGGCATGGAAGCACTGGTGGGCACCTTTGTCACTTCCCTTCTAACTAGCTGGACTAGTGCTAGCAGTACTATTTCTGACACTATCTATTGTGCTTGCACTGCTTACTCTGCCCTGGTTTTCCCATGCAGTACCATGCACCCACTGCCCACCTGTCTTAGGGCCCCTCCCACCAGGGAGCTCACTGGCCTGCTATCCTTGCTGGGTGGCCTCTGCCAGTACCAGAGATACTCTCAAGTGCCCCTGGTCTGGAACGGCCAGCTTCACCCAGCAGAACACCTGTAACACACACAGCCAGGCCTCACAGCAAGCCATGCCAGAGGCCTGCCCTGCCCACCATATGCCTACAACTCTTGCAGCCAGGCTTTATAGAAAGTCAAGCCAGGGGCCAGCACTACACACCAGTACCACTGTAACAAAGTTGGGCCTCTCAGGGTGGAATCCATTCCTGCTTATCAGTACAGAGCTGTTGTCAGTCACAGGTAGACCATGCAGCCATATTCCCTCTGCTGTGGGACAACACTACACATCACCGAGTCTGAAAAATAGCAGTCCAGCCATAACAGCAGGGTGCATGCAGCTCACACAAGTGACACTCCTGGGGCACCTACCTTGGGGGAATGGGGGGTACTATCCTACTGGGCCCCACAGGATACCTAATACATAAAGCCACTTCTTTAAGATCAGGAGATGTAACTGATTTACTTAACACATAGAAACAGAGCTACCAAATGAGACAGAGCAATATGCTCCAAACAGAAAGTCCAAGACAAACACAAGAAAAAGAACTAAATAAAATGGAGATAAGCAAATCAAGAATTCAAAGTAATGGTTATAAAGATGCTCAGTAAACTCAAGAGACTAAGTGAGCACAGTGAGAACTTCAGCAAAGAGATAGAAAATATAACAAGAACAAATCGTAGATGAAGAACCCAATAATCGAAATGAAAACTATACTAGAATCAACCGAAGATTAGGTGATGCAGAAGAAGCCATCAGTGATCTGGAAGATAGGGTAGTGGAAATCACTACCCTAAACATCAAAAAGAAGAATAAGAAAGATGAAGATAATTTAAGAGACCTTTGGATAATATCAAGCATATTAACATTTATATCATAAGGGCCCAGAAAGAGAAGAAAAAGGGACAAAAAACTCATTTGATAAAATAGTGTCTGAAAAGTTCCCTAACCTGGTGGAAGAAACAACTGTTCAAGTGCAGGAAGCACAGAGATCCCAAATACGATGAACCCAATCAGACCCACACCAAGACATACTATAATCAGAGTGCTAACAGTTAAAGAGAATCTGAAAAGTAGCAAAAGAAAAACTGGTTACATACAAGGGAACCCTCTAAGACCTGTTTTTCAGAAGAAAATTTCAGGACAGGAGGAAGTGGCATGATATATTCAAAGTGCTGAAAGAAATAAACTTAAAGCAAGAATTCTCTACCTGGGAAGGTTATCATGCAGTATGAAGGAGAGATAAGTAATTTTTCGGACAAATGAAAACTAAAGCAGTTTGTCAACAACAAACCAGCTATACAAGAGATGTTAAAGGGATTTCTTTAAAAGGAAAAGAAAGTCCATAAATAGAAATAAAAAATTATGAGAGAAAAAAAATCTCACTGGCAAAAGATAATGTAGTAAAGGTAGTGGTACGTGCACCTACATAGCTGGTATGTAAGTTAAAGAAAAATGTAGCAAAATCATCTAGACTTATAGGTCAAGGGATTCACAAAGTAAGACGTAAAATATGACATCAAAAACAAAACGTTGTGTGTGTGTGGGGGGTAAGTAAAATTATTATGCTTTTAGAATATTCTTGAACTGGGGATCAGTTGGTTAAGTATCCGACTCTTGATTTTGGTTCACGTCATGATCTCATAGTTTGTGGGGTCAAGTGCTCTATCTGTGCTGACAGCATGGAGCCTGCTTGGGATTCTCTCTCTCCCTCTCTCTCAGCCCCTCCCCTGCTCTTGTGTCCTCTTTCGAAATAAGTAAATATACATTAAAAAAAAAAAAGAATGTGCTTGAATTTAAGTGACCATCAACTTAACATGGACTGTTAAATACACAGGATGTTATATATGAACCTTATGGTACCACAAATCACAAAGGTACACAAAAAATTAAAAAAAATGAATAAAAATATAACAATAAGGAAAGTCACTAAATTATAAGGCAAGAAAGCAAGAAGAAACCATGGAAAGAAATTGAAGAAGACACAAAGAAATGGAAAAACATTCCATGCTTATGGATAAGAATATTTTTAAACTGTCTATGAAAACAATGTAGCCATTGAATGTAATCTCTATCAAAATAACACCAGCATTCTTCACAGGTGTAGGACCAACAATTCTAGAATTTGTATGGAACCACAAAGACTCCAAGTAGCCAAAGTCACGTTGAAAAAGAAAACCAAAGCTGGAGGCATCACAATTTAAATCACAGTAATTTAAAGTACTGACCATAACGATATTTGGCTGAAGAAAAGAATGGAAGAACTCAGTGAGACCTTCAATTAAGAGACAGCATCACACAGCACCTGGGTGGCTTAGTCAAGCATCCAACTTTGGCTCAGGTCATGATCTCACTGTTCCTCAGTTCAAGCCCCATGTCAGGCTCTGTGCTGACAGCTCAGTTTGGAGCCTGTTTCAGATTCTCCGTCTCCCTCTCTCTCTGCCCCTCCCCAACTTGCACTTGGTCTCTCTCTAAAATAAACCCTAAAAATTTTTTAAAAAGAGACAAAATATTAAAAAGAACCCATAAGAGTTAAGAATAACTGTAATAAACACACTAGTGGGAATCAATAGATTAGGGGATGCTGAAGAATGGTTCAGCTATCTACAAGACAGGGTAAGGAAAGGCACACAACTGAAAAGGAAATAGAGAAAAGAATTTTTAAAAATGAGGATAGATTGAGATTTCTTGGGCCGTATCAAATGAACATTCACATTATAGGGATTCCTGAAGAACAGAAAGGAAGGTATAGAAAAGTTATTTGAAGAAATAATAACTGAAAATTCCCTAACCTAAGGAGGGAAATATACATGCAAGTCCAGGAAGCACAGAGATTTCCTAAGAAAATGAACCCAAGGCGCTCAACACAATAGCACATGATAATTAAAAATGTTAATAATTAAAATGTGAAAGATTAAAGATAATCTTAAAAAAATTTTTTTAATGTTTATTTTTAAGAGAGAGACAGAGTGTGAGCGGGGTAGGGACAGAGAGGTAGAGGGAGACACACAATTCGAAGCAGGCTCTAGGTTCTGAGCTGTCAGCACAGAGCCTGACACAGGGTTGGAACTCACAGACCGTGAGATCATGACCTGAGCCAAAGTCAGGGACTTAACTGAGTCACCCAGGCGCCCCCCAAGAGAGATTCTTAAAAGCAGCAAAAGAGAGATGAAAAGTTACCTATTAGGGAAAACCTGTAAGACTAGGAGCCTATTTTCCAGCAGAAACTTTCCAAGCCAGAAGGAAGGGATACATTCAAATTGCTGAAAGGAAAAACCTACAATCAAGAGTACTCTGCCTGGCAGGCTTGTCAGTCAGATTTTAAGGAGAGAAAAAAAGTTTCCCACCAAATAAAAGATAAAGAAGTTTATCACCACTAAACCAGGCTCACAAGAAATATTACAGGGATTTCTTTAAGTGGAAATGGCCATAATTAGACGTAAGGAAAATATGAATAAAAAGATATAAAATTTAACAACATATACATGAAATGTGGAGAAGGGAGTAAAAAGGCAAGAGAAGGGGAAGAAGTTTTTTTTTTTTAAGAATGTGTTTGAATTTAAATGATCAAATTATTATAGACTGTTCTTTACTTAGTATGTTATACACAAACCTCATGTAACCACAAACCCAAAACCTATGATCAACAAAAAATGAGAAATAAAGCCAAATAAAACACTATAGATACTCACTGATCACCAAGAGAGCAAGAGAAGAAAGGAACAAAGAACTATAAAAACAACTTCAAAACAAATTTTAAAAAATGGCACTAAGTACATACTTATCAATAATTACTTTAAATGTAAATGGCCTAAATGCTCCAATCCGAAAGACATGGAGTGGTGGAATGGATAAAAAAAAAACAAGACCTGGGGCGCCTGGGTGGCTCAGTCGGTTAAGCGTCCGACTTTGGCTCAGGTCACGATCTCACGGTCTGTGAGTTAGAGCCCCGCGTCGGGCTCTGGGCTGATGGCTCAGAGCCTGGAGCCTGCTTCCGATTCTGTGTCTCCCTCTCTCTCTGCCCCTCCACTGTTCATGCTCTGTCTCTCTCTGTCTCAAAAATAAATAAAAACTTTAAAAAAAATTAAAAAAAAAAACAACAAAAAACAAGACCCATATATGTGCTGCCTGTAAGAAACTCACTGCAGATCTAAAGAGGCATACAGACTCAAAGTGAAGGAATGGAAAAATATTCACCATGCAAAGGCAGCAGAAAAAAAATCTAGAGTATCAATACTTGAAGCAGACAAAATAGACTTTTAGACAAAGATTCTAACAATAGACAAAGAAGGGTATTACATAATGATAAGGGGATCAGGCCAACAAGAGGATATAACAATTGCAAATACCTACACACCCAACACTGGAGCACCTAAATATATAAAGCAAATATTAATGGACATAAAAAGAGAAATTGATAGTAATACAATAATAGTAGAGGACTTTAACACTCCATTCACATCAATGGATAGACCATCCAGACAGAAAATCAGTAAGGAAACAAGGTCTTTCAATGACACATTGGACCAAATATTTATATAACATTCCATCAAAAAACAACAGAATACACATTATTTTCAAGTGCCATAGAATGTTCTCCACAATAGATCACTTATTAGGCCATAAAACAAGCCTTACTAATTTAAGAAGATTAAAATTGTACCATGCATCTTTTCTGGTCACAGTAGTATGAAACAAGAAATAAATCACAAGAAAAAAACTAGAAAATATCTCAGAAACACGTGGAGATTAAACATGGTGTTAAGCAACAAAGGGGTCAATTAAACAATCAAACATGAAATAAAAAAATACATGGAGACTAATGAAAATGAAAGAACAATCTAAAATCTCTGGGACACAGTGAGAACATTTTTAAGAGGGCAGTATATAGGAATACAGGCCTACTTCAACAAACAAAAAGCTTAATCTAACCTTAAACCAAAAGGGACTAGTAAAAGAACAAACAAAGCCCCAGGTGAGTGGAAGAAGGGAAATAATAAAGATCAGAGCAGAATTAAATGATGTAGAGGGAAAAAAATAATAAAGACCAATGAAACCAAGAACTGGTTCTTTGAAAAGACAAACAGCCAGACTCATCAAAAAAAAAAGATAAAGACCCTCAAAAATAAAAACAGCAACAAGAAAGAATAACAACCCAGAAATACAAAGGATTATAAGAGAATACTATAAAAAACTATATGGCAACAAATTGGACAACCTAGAAGACATGGATAGATTCCTAGAAACATCCAAGTTTCCAAAACTGAACCAGGAAGAAATATAAGATCTCATCAGACTGATACCAAGTAATGAAATTGAATTTGTAATTAAAAAAAAAAAAAAAAGACCTACCAAAAAATAAAAGTCCAAGACTGGATAGAGTCACACGAGTATTCTAGGAGACATTTAAACAAGAGTTAATACCGATTCTTCTCTATTCCAAAAACTAAAGAAGGAAAGCTTCCAAATATATTCCATAAGGCCAGCATTACCCAGATACCAAAAACCAAAGACACTACAAAAGAGAAATTTTTCTTTTCTGATTAAGATAGATGCAAACATTTCTGATGAATATAGATGCAAAAATCCTCAACAAATTAGTAACAAACCATATACAACAATAAGTTAAAAGGATCACTCAGCACTATCAGGTGGGATTTATTCCTGGAGTGCAAGGATGGTTCAATATTTGCAAATCAATCATGATGATACACCACATCAACAAAACAAATGATAAAAATCATTATCTCAGTATTTTCTTAAAAAGCACTGGACAAGACTCAACATCCATTCATGATAAAAACCTACCAAAATAAGGTTGAGGGAACACCTCAACATAACAAAGGCCATGTATTGAAACCCCACAGCTGACATCATCCTCAATGGTGAAAAACAGAGTTTTTCTAAGGTCAGGAACAAACAGGGATGTCTACCCTCACCACTTACATTCAACATAGTCCTAGAAGTCTTTGCCACAGCAATCAGACAAGGATAAGAAATGAGCCTGGGTGGCTCAGTTGGCTAAGCATCAGACCTCAGCCCAGGTCATGATCTTGTGGTCTGTAAGTTCAAGCCCCACATTGGGCTCTGTTCAGACAGCTCTGTGCTGCTTCTGATTCTGTGTCTCCCTGTCTCTCTGCCCCTCCCCCACTCATGCACACATGAGCGTGCTCTTTCTCTCTTTGTGTCTCAAAAGTGAGTAAAGGTTAATAAAATTAAAAAAAAAAAAAAAAGAAAAGAAAAAGAAATGAGACATCCACACCGGTAAAGAACAAGTTAAACTGTCACTATTGTAGATGACATAATACTATACACAGGAAATCCTGAAGACTCCACCAAAAAACTACCAGAAGATATCAAACAATTCATTAAATTGTCAGGACACAAAATTAATACTTAGAAATCAGTAGCATTTCTATTCACTAATAATCAAGTCACAGAAAGAGAAATTAAGAACACTATTTACTTTTGCACCAAAAAGAATACATAGAAACAAACTTCATCAGAGAAAGATCTATACTCTGAAAACTATGAAACACTGATTAAATAAATTGAAGATGACAGAAAAAAAATTCCGTGTTCATAGATTCAGAGAATATTGTCAAAACGCCCAAATTTCCCAAAGAAATCTACAGTTTCAATGCAATCCCTATGAAAATACCAATAGCTTTTTTTCCCCATAAAACTAACTATAACAAGTAATACCAAAATTTGAATGGAACCCAGAGGACTTTTAACAGCCAAAGCAATCCTGAGAAAGAAGAACAAAGCTGGAGATATTACAGTTCCAGATTTCAAGATATACTACAAAGCTGTAGTAATTAAGACACTATAGTATTGGCACAAAAATTAGATGCTTAGATCAATGGAGCAAAATAGAGACCCCCCCCCAGAAATAAAGTCACATTTATATTGTCAATTAATCTATGACAAAGGAGGCAAGAATATACCATGGGGGAAAAGACAGTCTTTTCAATAAATGGATCTGAGGAAACTGGACAGCTACATGGAAAAGAATGAAACTGTACTACTTCCTAACACCATACACAAAAGTAAAATCAAAATGGATTAAAGACCGAAATATGGTATCTGAAAAAATAAAAATCTTAGAAGAAGAGAACACAGACAGTAATTTCTCTGACATCAGCCAGAGCAACGTTTTTCTAGATAGGTCTCCCAAGACAAGGAAAACAAAAACAAAAATTATTTGTTGGAACAGCAAAGGAAACCATTAAGAAAACTATAAGAAAACCTACTGAATGGGAGAAGGTATTTCTAAATTACGTATCTGATAAAGGGTTAGTATACCAATTATATTCAGAACTTATACAACTCAACACACACACACACACAAACCCCAATCTGATTAAAAAATGGGCAGAGGACTGGAATAGATATTTTCTGAAGACATACAGATGGCCAACAGACACATGAAAAGATGCTCCACATCCCTTATCATCAGGGAAATGGAAATCAAAACCACAATGAGCTATTAACCTCACGTCTGTTGTAATGGCTAAAGTAGACAAGAAACAAGTGATGGCGAGCATATAGACAATAAAGGATCCCTTGTGCATTGTTGGTGGCAATGTAAATTGGTACAGCCACTGTGGAAAATAGTGTGGAAGTTCCTCAAAAAATTTAAAAATAAAAATACTGCGAGATGCAATAATTCCACTACTGGGTATTTACCCAGGGAAAATATTAACTCCAAAAGATATATCCATCCCTATATTTATGCAGCATTATTTACAATAGCCAAGACATGGCAACAACCTAAGGGTTCATCATTAGACGAATGGATAAGGAAAATGTGGTATACACACACATATACACACAATACAGTATTACACAGCCATAATAAGGATGGTATTGTGCTATTTGAGACAACGTTGATGGACCTACAGGGTAAGCAAAATAGGTCGGACTGAATAAGACAATTATCATATGATCCCACTCATAAATGGAATGTAAAAAATGTTTAAGGAGAAAGTAGAATCAGAACTATAAATACACAGAAGAAACCAATGGTTGCTGGGGGCAGGGTTGGGGAAAATGGGTGAAGAGGAGTGGGAGATACAGGTCTCCAGTTATGGAATGAGTAAGTCCCAGGAATAAAAAGCAGAACATAAGGAATACAGTCAAGGATATTGTAATAATGATATAATGGGACAGATGGTAGCTATACTTGTGTTGAACATAGCATAATGTATAAGCTTGTTAAATCACTAAGTTGTACATCTGAAACTAATGTAACATTGTATGCCAACTATACTCAAAAAATGTAGCCACCTAAGAGAAGAAATTAAATCTAAACATGTTGCTGTTAAGAAAAAAAATTGTGGGGCGCCTGGGTGGCGCAGTCGGTTAAGCGTCCGACTTCAGCCAGGTCACGATCTCGCGGTCCGTGATTTCGAGCCCCGCGTCGGGCTCTGGGCTGATGGCTCAGAGCCTGGAGCCTGTTTCCGATTCTGTGTCTCCCTCTCTCTCTGTCCCTCCCCCGTTCATGCTCTGTCTCTCTCTGTCCCAAAAATAAATAAACGTTGAAAAAAAAATTAAAAAAAAAAGAAAAAAAATTGTTCAACATATTATCATCCCTTAGCTGTGCAATTAATCATCAAATGCCTTGCCCTCCTTTTATAGTCTCCTTCAATCTATAATAATTTATAAAACATTATCTTGAGACCAGTGAAAATGCCAACAGTCCAAAAATCTATGGTGTATAGTAAAAGCAGTTCTAAGTAGGCAGTTTATAGTGATACAAGCCCACCTCAAGACATAAGAAGAATCTCAAACAATCTAAACTTACACCTAAATTAACTAGAAAAAGAAGGACAAACACAGCCATAAGTTAGTGAAAAGAATAAAGATCAGAGCAGATATAAATGAAATAGAAACTAAAAGAAAAAAAAAAGAAAATATTAATGAAACTAAGAACTGGTTCTTTGAAAAGAAAATTGGTAACACTTAACCTAGAGTCATTACGAATAAAAGAAGGTGCAAATAAAATTATAAATCGAGGATAAATAAGGCACACCACAGAAATACCAAGGATCCTAATAGCCTATTACAAGCAACTATATGCCAACAAATGGAATAGCTTAGAAGAAATGGATAAATTCCTACAAACATGCTATCTTCCAAGACTGAATCAGGAAGAAAAAGGCAATCTTAACAGACTGATATGTACTAACTAAATTCAATCAATAATAATAACAAAAAATCCCAATAAATAACAGCCCAGGACCAGGTGCCCTCATAGGTCAATTCTGCCGAACATTTAAGCAAGGATTATATCTATCCTCCTTAAACTAGTCCCCAAAAATTCAAGTGGAAGGAATGCCTCCAAAGTCATTTTATGAGGCTAGCATTACCCTGATACCAAAACCAGAGAAAGACCCCTATCCCCCAAATTACAGGCCACTATCTCTGATGAACTTTGATGCAATAATACTTAAATACTAGCCAATTGAATTCAACAATACATTAAAAACATTGTACATCATGACCACTGGTATTTATTACAGGCCTGCAATGATAGTTTACTATCTGCCAATCAGTCAATGAAATACACTGTATTAATTAAAAGGATAAAAATCATTTGATCATCTCAATAGACGCAGAAAAAACATTTGGTAAAATTCAAAATCTATTTATGATAAAAACTTTTAACAAAATGGGTAAAGAGGGAACATACCTCAACATAATAAATGCTGTATAAGACAAACCTACAGCTAATATCAAACTCAGTGATGAAATCATAAAGCTTTTCCTCTAAGATCAGGAATAAGACAACAAGGTGCATTCTTATCACTTTCATTCAACATAATATTGGAAGTCTTAGCCTTAAGTCTTAGCAATAAAATAAGAAACAGAAATCAAAGGCATTCAAATTGGAAAGGAAGGAATAAAACTAATTGTAGGTAACACAATACTATATATAGAAAATCCTAATTACTCCACGAAAACTATTAGAGCTAATAAATTATTTCAGTAAATTGCAGGATTCAAAGTTGATGTACATAAATCTGTGACATTTCTATACATTAATAATGAGCTATCATAAAAAGAAATTAAGAAAACATATCATTTACAATTGCCCCAAAAAGAATAAAATAGTTTGGAATAAATTTTACCAATAGGATGCAAAGACCTGTACCCTGAAAACTGTAAGACATTGATGAAAGAAATTGAAGATACAAATAAATGACCCATGGTCATGGATTAGAGGAATATTGTAAAATATTTATACTACCCAAAGCAATTTACAGATTTAATGCAATCCCTATGAAAATAGTAATGGCCTTTTTCACAATATTAGAATGTATAATTGTAAAATTTGTACAGAATAAAGACCCTAAATAGCCAAAGTAATCTTGAGAAAGAACAAAGCTCAAGTTATTACATGTCCTGATTTCAAAACTATACTATCAAACTGTAGTAATCACAACAGTATGGTACTGGCACAAAAACAGATCAATGGAACATAACAGAGAATCTAGAAATAAACCCACACTTTTATGGTCAATTAATCTTTGATAAAGAAGGCAGGAACATACAATGGAGAAAGGACAGTCTCTTCAATAAATTATCGTGGGAAAGCTGGACAATGACATGTTAAAGAATGAAACTGGACCACATATAAAAATTCTTTTTTAAAAATGTTTATTTTTGACAGAGTGCAAGTGGGGGAGGGGTACAGAGGATCTGAGTGGACTCCACACTAACAGCAGTGAGCCCAATGTCAGGCTCAAACTCATGAACTGTGAGATCATGACCTGAGCTGAAGCCACATGTTCAACTAACTGAGCCACTCAGGTGTCCTTGGGTCATATATAAAAATTCTTATACCATATATGAAAATAAACTCAAAATGGATTCAAGTCTTAAATATGACTGAAACCATACAACTACTAGGAAAAAACATAGGCAGTCAATTCTTAGACATCAGTCTACCAAGTATTTTTTGGATCTGTCTCCCCAGTCAAGGACAAGACCAACAAAAATAAACAAATGGGACTACATCAAATTGAAAAGCTTTTGCACAGCAAAGGAAGAATCAACAAAAAGAATAGGTAAAACTTTTAATCGAAGAAGGTATTTGCAAATGACATAATTGATAAAGTATTAATATCCAAAATATATAAGGTATTCACAACTCAGTGTCAACAAACTAATTAAAAAAATAGGCAGAGGACCTAAATGGACATTTCTCCAAAGAAGACATACAAGTGGTCAAAAGACACATGAGAAGATGCTAAATATCACTCATGATCAGGGAAATACAAATCAAAACCATAATGAGTTATCACCCAGCACCTTTCAGAGTGGCTGTTATCAAAAAGACAAAAAAGAAGTGTTGGTGAGGATGTGGAGAAAAAGGAACCCTCACACACTGTTGGTTGGAATGCAAAATAGTTTAGTTGCTATGGAAAACATTGAAGGTTTTTCAAAAAGTTAAAAATACAACTACCATATAATCTAGCAGTTCCACTTCTGGATATTTATCCAAAGCAAATGAAAACACTTATTCGAAAAGACATATGCACTCTTGTGTTCACTGCCACATTATTTCCAATAGCCAAGTTAGAGAAGCAACCTAAGTGTCCACTGATAGACGACTGGATAAAGAAAATGTGGTGTGTGTGTGTGTGTGTGTGTGTGTGTGTGTGTGTGTGATGGAATATTACACAGCTATAAAAAAGACTGAAATCTTTTCCTTTGTGACAAAATGGATGGACCCAGAAGGTATTATGCTAAGTGAAATAAATCAGACAGAAAGACATACCATATTATTTCACTCATGTGGAAGCTGAAAAATAAAATAAACAAACGAGAAAACAGAAACAGACTCATATATACAAAGAACTATCTAGTGGTTGCCAGAGTGGTGGGGGTTGAGGAGAAGGGGAAAATAAAGACGGGATTAAAAAGTACAAACTTCCAGTTATAAACTAAATATGACACAGGGATACAATGTACAGCATAGGAAATATGGTTAATAACATATAGCAACGTTTCATCGTGACAGATGCTAGCTAAGATCTATGCAGTAATTCACAATGTATGTAAATGTTGAATCACTATATGGTACACCTGAAACTAATATTGTTTGTCAACTACATTTCAGTTAAAAAAAAAAAAAAGGAATACATACCATGACCAAGTAGGATTTATCCCTTGGATACTAGGATGGTTCAAGTTACACAAATTAATAAATGTGATAGACCACATAAAGAATAAAAGATAAAAATCATAATTATCTCAGTAGCTATGAAAAGGCTTTTAACAACATACAGTACCCATTCATGACAAAAACCCTCAACAAGTTAAGTACAGAACATGTATTAACATAATAAGGGCCATATATGATAACCCCACAGCTAACTTATTTCATGGAGAAAAATTGAAAGCGTTTCTTTTAAGATGAAGAACAAGTCCTAGCTAGGGTAATCAGGCAAGACCGAAAATATTAAGTGTCAAAATCAGAAAGGAAGAAGTAAAATTTTCACTATTTGCTGATATGATGTTTTATGTTGAAAGTCCCAAAGATTCAACTAAAAAAGGTTGGATCTAATCAGTAAATTCAGTAATGTTGCAGGATATAATTGTCAATACACAAAATCAATAGCTTTTTGGGGCACCTGGGTGGCTTAGTAGGTTAAGTGTCTGACTTTGGATCAGGTCATGATCTCATGGTTCATGAGTTACAGCCCTTCATCGGGCTCTCTGCTGTCAGCATAGAGCCCACTTCAGATCCTCTGTCTCCCTTTCTCTATGCCCCTACTCTGCTGTTCTTGGTCTCCCTCAAAATAAATAAACTTAAAAAAATTTTTAAAAATCATTCGGGTTTCTATACAGCGAAACATCTGAAAAATAAAGAAAACTATCCCATTCACAACAGCATAAAAACAATAAAATAGTGAAGAATAAATTTATCCAAAGAAGTGACAAACCATAGGACTTTGTGGAAAGATATCAAAGAAGACATAAACAAATGGAAGGACATCCTAGGTTTGTGAATTGTAAAACTTACTATTGTTAAAATATCCACGCTATCCAAAGCCATCTATAGATTCAACACAATCCATATAAAATTTCCAATGGCATTTCTTTCACAGAAGTAGAAAAGGATGTTAAAATCTGTACATCAACAAAAAAGACCAGAAATAGCCAGAGCAATCCTGAGAAAGACCAAAATTGGAAGCATCACACTTCCTGATTTCAGACTATAATACAAAGCTATAGTAATTAAATAAGTATGATGCTGGCATAAAAATAAGACAAAGAAACCAATGGACAGAATAGAGAAACTGGAATTAATCATCCCACATATATAGTTAAGTTATATTTGATGAGGGAGCCAGCAACATCCACTGTGGAAAAGATAGTCTCTTCAACAAATGGTATTAGGAACAATAGAAAACCACACGCAGGAAAATAAAATGCGATCCCTGTCTTATATCACTCAAAAAATTATTTCAAGACAGATGGGTGAAGGGGGGAATGTCAAAAAGGAAAAAGGAAAAACCCCATACATCAGTAATTAGTGGGATGCTTATTTTGTTTCCCAGAGTTTAATCCCAAGACTGCATTTCCTCCACCTACTCTCCTTTCCTCCTTCCCCTGGACTATCAACAGTTAGAAAACTGGTGTGACACCTCATGGATAAGGAGGAAAGAGAGGGAGTGAGGAACTTTCTGTCATCAAGGAAGCTGCAAGAGAGATCTACTGTGGGCAAAAAAAGACAAGAAGAGGAAATGTAGATGTACATTCTGTTCTATTTTTATTTCCTATTCTTGCCTCTAAGATTACCCTAATCCTAAGTAGCAAACAGACATATTGGGCTCTTGTCTTCCCCCTTTCTCAACTCTTAACCTGGCAAAGACTGCAATGTTAATTTGCTGGTATAGCTTCTGAAGTTAAAGGTGTCATGGAAAGAAGTAAAACTCTGGTCTTCTACTTTTGCCCCTCATCTTGACACAGAACTACCTATTTCATGTGCTTGAGATTTGGTCATTATGAGGTCTCCTAGGATATGGAAAAAAAGAAAAATATATAACTCAAAATAGATTCAAGAATTAAATATAACACCTGAAACTATAAATCTCCCAGAAGAAACAGGGAAGGAGCTCTCCAATGTTGGTCTTGGCAAAGACTTTTTGGATAGGACTGCCAAGACACAGACAGCAAAACAGTAAGAAAAAAACCCAGTAAGAATACATCAAATTTAAAAGATTCTGCACAATAAAACAAACTAGTAACATAATGAAAAAGCATACTATATAACTAGAGAAAAATTTTGCAAACCATGTATTGGAATAAGGGGCTAAGAGCCAGTATCTATAAGGAAATCTTTGAAGCCACTAGCCAAAAAACTAGTATGATTAAAAATGGGCCGATGAACTGAATAGACATTTTTCTAAAGAAGACATACAGATAGTCAACAGACCCATGACAAAATGTTCAACATCACTAATCACCAGAGAAATGCAAGAAAAAACCACAATGAGGTGTCACCACACACCTGGGAGAATGGCTAGCATCGAAAAAGAGATGACAAGGGGCTCCTGGGTGGCTCAGTCGGTTAAGCATCCGACTTCGGCTCAGGTCATGATCTCACAGTCCGTGAGTTCAAGCCCGACGTCAGGCTCTGTGCGGACAGCTCAGAGCCTGGAGCCTGCTTCAGATTCTGTGTCTCCCTCTCTCTGACCCTCCCCAATTCATGCTCTGTCTTTCTCTGTCTCAAAAATAATAAAAATAAACATTAAAAATTAAAAAAAAAAAGAAAAAGAGATGACAAGTGTTTTATGTGGAGAAAAGGTAGCTGGTATGTACTGTTGGCAGCAATGTCAACTGGTGCACTCACAATGGAAAACATTATGGAGGTTCCTCAAAAAATTAAAATTAGAACTACCACATGATCCAGCAATCCCACTTCTGAGTATATATCGAAAGGAAAGGACAATTGGTTATCAAAGAGTTATTTGCACTGTCATGTTCACCGCAGCATTATTGATAATAGTGAATATATGGAAACAACCCAAGTGTTCACTAATGAATGAATGAATGAAAATAGTTACATACACACACACAGAAATTTATTTCAACCATTAGAAAGAAGGAGATCCTGCCATTTGCAACAACGTGTATGGACCTTGAAGGCATAATGCTAAGTGAAATAAGTCGGACGTAGATAAATACTGTATGGTATCGCTTACATAGGGAATCTTAAAAAGTGAAACTCATAGAAGTAGAATAGTAGGCTGGAGGTCAAAGGGTACCAACATCCAGTTTTAACTTGATATGATTGTAATTAGTAATTCTGCATTGTTATTTGAAAGTAGCTAAGAGTAGTCTTGTGTTCTCACCACAAAAAAGCAATGAAGATTACATAAAGCTAACGATGGTAATCATTTTGCTATATGTAAGTATGTCAAATCAACATGTTGTACCCCTTAAATTTACAGAATATGCCAATTATATCTCAATAATGCTGGAAAATCTCCTCCCCCAAGCCCCCCAAAACCCCAAAGTGCAATTCAAATCCTGTTTCATCCAATGGGGTCATCTTGCCACAGGTGTTACTGGGCCTGAGTGATACCAGCTATTCCCTTGTGTCGATTACTCTTCACAGCCTAGCAGTGCTGGTGTCTTTACTTGGACCAGAAGTAGTTGTGGGAGAATAAAGAACTAAGATCTTCAAACTCACTGCCCCAAGTTTTACTAAAACTGCGGACCTATCCCCAGTAGGTGATCAATTTTCTCAGCCTATGAAATTTCCCATGAATGGGCTTTCCGGGGTGAAAAAAGTACCTCAGAAGTTAGTGAAAACTCCCCATCAAGTTCTAAAAACTTTGAGGAGTGGTCTGATGGGAGTGAGCCTGAGGAACCTGAAAACAGAGCTGTCAACATACAGATTTGTCCCATGGAACCCTATGATGCCTCCACGTCCCCCCTCACTACTTGCACATGGAAGAGGTGGCTTGGGATGGCTTTGAGTCCAGCAGCTTAGATACTGAAATAAATGCAGCAGGTGGAATCTCAGCTGTAAGACCTGGTGCCTCAGGGAAACAACAGAACATTCCTACTTTGCTTGCACTCACTGAAGAATCTGTGCCTTTGAAATCAAGCCTGCCTCCAAAGAACAATCTTGTACAAAGCAAGGATGACCCAGACCAAACCAAGCTACCAAGAGGGTTGTCATAAGAAAGTTGACTTAAGTTTCCATTTGAACTTGGTTTAGGAAAGGAGTTTACCACTCAAGTAAAATAGAAGCCAGTTCAAGATCCAGAGTTGTACAAGATCCAAGTACAAGATCCAAAAATTAAGCCTTCAGCTATTCTTATTTTGCCTAAACTGAGGACAGAAATGATTTCCAACAAGGATGATGCTCATGAGTGATGCAGTTTTCCTCAAAAATTTTTTTTCAAATTTTTGTATTTTCTTTACTTCTGGAATTGTCCTGGAAAAAGGCAGTACATTCAACCTTTCCACAGCTACTAGTCAGAAGCATGCAGGCTCCTTCCACCCAAAAAACAGCATGGAGCCTCTCACCACCTGGGCATTAGCCAGAACTCGAGGACCTATACTTTGGTTGATACAGACTGGAAAAAAGAATGCTTTTGGGTTTTCTTGTCTGCAAAGCCCACTTTTCAGGTATTAGTTTTTTTTTTTTTTAAATAAAATCTTTTCCCTAAATTTACACCCATTGTCACAAGTTATGATCTTCCCAGTTCAGCACCCCTTCATTTCCCCAAACTTCAGACTCTCTCGAAGTAATAATTGCTACAGCAAATTTTCTTTTCTATTTTTTTAGTGTAGACAATCTTTCCTGGCAGGTGTTAAAGGTGCAAAATGGTGACAGATCCAGAGGGATGGGGAAGGAGGTGGGGCAAGGTTCCCCTTCCCCCAAGTGAGGACCCTGTAACCAAGCTAGTGGGGTGAGAGAACTTAACTGTGGCCACCGTGAAGAACAAGCTCACAGGCAAGAAGGATCCTCAAAACACAGGGGAAAGGTACACTAGAAGGGACAGTGTCTGTTTCCCATCCTCAGCAGCTTGATTCCTGCTCACCACACACCTGGACAGCTTAGTGCAGGAGTTTTTGGGGGCTGGACTAAACCTATCCCTCTGCAAACTCAGGAATCTGCCCCCTGCCTCAGTTTCCCTCCTCCCAGTGATTAGCAAGGTTGGATCACCAAGCTCTGTAAAGGGCCTGGTCCAGCCCAAAGTGAGTAATTTCCATTGGTCGAAGAAGGATTAGACATTCCTTAGATCTGATCTATAGGAATAGTGTTTGAATATGGCAACTTATATTTGTTCCACTGCTGGGAGGAGAATAGTAAAGTTCGTGTGTTCTGTGCAGAATATAAGGGCCCACAGCTACAGACACAGACTGAGAGATGGTAGACAGAAAAGGGCATGACGTAGGGGTACATTTTTTTAAATGTTTATTTTTGAGAGAGAGAGAAAGAGCGCACACTTGCATGAACAGGGAGGGACACAGACAGAGGGAGACACATACAGAGAGGGAGACAAAGAATCTGAAGCAGGCTCCAGGCTCTGAGCTGTCAGCACAGAGCCCTACATGGGACTCAAACCCATGAACTGTAAGATCTTGACCCAAGGTGAAATTGGATGCTTAACCAACTGAACCACCCAGGTGCCCCAGAGGTATGGTTTTAAGTGCAGTGGAAAAGCTGTGCATCTCTGTGGCTGACTTTACTGTGGCAACATGGATGGAAGTTAAAGACAATACAAGCCTATGTAGGAGTCTGTTGAAGCTACTGATAACCATGTGATTGGTCTGCCGGTTGGGGTGATCAGTCTCTAAGGCAGTGGTTAAAGCTGGAACAGGAAGTATTTTCAGCAATACGAGAAGCTAAGGAGGTTAGGATAGATTCTGGCCAAGGTCTCTAAAGGAAATACAAAAGGAATGGTAACTCTTCTGCTCTTTCATTCCACCTCTACCTTTAGCTCTATCATAGAAAGTCAGTGAGCTTACGTGCACGTGTTGAATTACATAGCTGTTGATCTGAATGGAAAAACTGTGTGAAAGAAAAAGGTGAAATGAACTGATTTATAAGGATGATTTATGGTATTTCCTGTCAATGAAGCATCAAGAAACTATTATTTTTAAGTAGGCTCCACACCCATTGGGGGCTCAAACTCACAACCCTGAGATCAAGAGTCACATGCTCAACGACTGAGCTAGCCAGGCACCTCAAGACTTGATTTTATATTATATACTTATGGACAGGACAAGTAGGATATAGGTTATGCAAATCACTGGAACTAAGTAACTGTCTCCCCTTTACCAGATTTCACTCAGTGATGGTAATCTTTTATTTGTACAGGATCTAAACTTTTTATACACTTTTATACATTTCTTTCATATGAGGTGCATAATAACCCTGTAAAGTTTGTAGAGCACATATTATTCCACCGTGACAAGTGAATAAATTCAGACATACACAGATCCAATAGCTTGCCCCAGGTCACATATTCAGGTCAAAGCAGAGCTAGGCCTGGAACCCCTATCTCAGTACTGTTAGTTTTTCTTCCTTGGTTTTTGGCATAACCAGCAGAGGACATTCTGCTTTGACCTGGACCAGGTTTAAATGACAGACTTCGGAAAAGGTGCTGGAACTTCCTTCCTTGGTGGGCAATTCCAGCCTATTACCGTTTTCAGAGGAGCAGTTAGGGGCTTACAGTGTGAAGAGGGTGCTTGCTGCTTCTTTTCAAGAGGAAAAACAAGATGCTTTAAATAGATTTGAAGGAGAACATTTCTCCTTGAAGATCTTTGTTTTGATAAAGAGAGACGATTTAGTAGCAGCCTAGTGCAGAGAGAATTATGATGGCTTGAATCAACTGAGCTCTTGGTCGATAGTTTTATTTCCACAAAATTGTGCTTGGAGAGTTTTAAATGACATGGTTTCTCAAAATATCAGTAGTACAAAATTAACAAATCAAATTCCAATTAATTTTATGGATATAATATTGCAATGATGTATTTTAGTCAAATAAAAATACATTTACTCAGAACTTAAGTATATAGGAGTATGGGCAAAGACAGCTATATCAGAATTAATGTTTTATGTTTCCTTCATTGATATTCATTCTCTGCAAACAATTATTAACTAAGCATATTTCCTGTGACTAATATATATATATATATATATATATATATATATATATATATGTGTGTGTGTGTAGAATAAGCATTACTAATTTTTGGAGGGCTCTTGTTTTTGATTTATAAGGCTACAGTAGACTTGGGAATTTTTGTTAGGTGCCATTTCCATAAGGGAAATCAACACAAGAAGGTGCATTTGTTTGTAATAACTTTCATGGGCCTTGGGGAGCTGTTTAAGGTGAAATAGTATTCATGACTCTCTCCCTTTTCTCAAGGCCAAAGCTGGTTCGTACATGTATCCCACCAACAACACAGGTAGGGGACTGGACCAACACTATCTCAGACATTTGATCTGAACTAGGCTTCAGATTTTGTCCCTCACCTGGTTTGTGACTTTATAGAGAAGGAGTTACCTTACTTGGATGCATTCTCAAAGTGGTGTGGGTTCTACATGTGGGCTGACCTGGTGGGGACATGGGTCACAAGGACTGAAGTGCACCTCTGGGTCAGCTGAATTACATACAGCATTTACTAACAGTGGCAGCTTTACTAGGAGTTGACTGCCAAATCATGGTCCAGGGATACAGTTAGGTCGTGGGGGTACAGTAGTGTCTAAGGTCCAAGGGGATCAAATGATAATACACTTAAACAGGGTAAGAAGCAGGGGGTGGAGCTGGGAATAAGATAGTTGATAGGTGGTAGGTGGGGCTTGTGGTTCAGGATAAAGGCCATGAATAAAGAGAAGCTCGGGAAGCCTGTGAAGACATTTGAAAAAGGGTATATAGCTCATCTATTCAAAGAAAATGCTAACTGCCACGAAGACAAAAAAATATTTTCTTTTTTAAAAAAAAATTTTTTTAACGTTTATTTATTTTTGAGACAGAGAGAGACAGAGCATGAACAGGGGAGGGGCAGAGAGAGAGGGAGACATAGAATCGGAAGCAGGCTCCAGGCTCTGAGCCATCAGCCCAGAGCCCGATGCGGGGCTCGAACTCACGGACCGCGCGATCGTGACCTGAGCTGAAGTCGGACGCCCAACCGACTAAGCCACCCAGGCGCCCCAAAAAACAAACAAATATTTTCTAAGGAGAAAGTTAAAGAACCCTGTCCTGTATGGGCTCAACAATCCATCAAGTGTATGACGGGAGATATTGCTCCTCAGTGTTGCAACCAGACATCCTGGGAAGATTAAATACAATAAAGTCAACATGATGACAAAACCAGCTCTTGGTAGACACTGAAAGAAATGAACCTAGGGGTGCCTGGGTGGCTCAGTCGGTTAAGCGTCCGACTTCGGCTCAGGTCATGATCTCATGGTCCGTGAGTTCGAGCCCCGCGTCGGGCTCTGTGCTGACAGCTCAAAGCCTGGAGCCTGTTTCGGATTCTGTGTCTCCCTCTCTCTCTGACCCTCCCCTTTTCATGCTCTCTCTCTCTCTGTCTCAAAAATAAATAAACATTAAAAAAATTAAAAAAAAAAAAAAAAGAAATGAACCTAAATGTTTTTCAGGTTCTGGGGGAGGTGAAAAACTCCCAACAGGGATTTAATGTTTTTAAATTAGGTTTGTGGCTTTTCTCAATAAAAAAATTTACAAGATTGGAATTGCTATGCAATACAGGATTGAGAGGTTTTAGCCTTCAGTGAGCAGACAGTTGTCTTTTCTGGGTCTCTCTGGATCTCTACTAATTGGCCCCTGCAGAACTTCTTCAGGCAAGATTAAGTATGTATTCCTTTAGAAGAAAAGGGCGCATTTTCCAGCCCTAGTACTTTTCTCTCCAACTCCTCTTAACCTCTTTTCACGTCCCATTCTAGTACCAAGTACCTTAGCTCCAGACTGTTTTTGAATGTTTATGCAGTTTATCATGCACTATTAGAGCTGGAAGGAACATTAGAAATAATGTGTGAAGGCATGGTTTTGTGGATTAGAAAATTGAGTTCTAGGGTTTTAGCCATAGTGATAGACAATGGAACTGAATTTAGAACTCAGCTGTCCTGACTTCATTACATCCTACAGGAGATTGGGAAATAACTTATTTCAAAGGTAAATTATACAGAAATGTGTAGCAAATATGGGGATGCCAGAGTATAAAGAGGTAATTCTTTTGTTTTTAGTTTGAATTACTGCTCCAGTTGTGGGAACTAACTTTTCATAGCTAGCTAAAATCCACCGGGTATAATGTTTAAAACTAAAAAGCAGCTGTTTGCCCTTAAAACTGGTCTACTGACTAGTTAAAAAGATTTCCAAGTCAAAGGTCAACAGATCAGGTTAATAGTTTAGTTAACTCAATTTCATTAACAAAAACATTGTTTCCTCATTCTTTCCCCCAACCCCCATCCCACCCCCACCTCTGAATCACCTCAGGTTTGAAAAATCACCTTGAAACAATTGTATAAATTGCTGACTCCATGTCTATGATTGCTAGCACCGAGATCCATTCCCATTTCTAGTTTGTATGCTGTAGTTTGTCTAACAGTAGGAGTGTAGTATTAATCGTGAAGCCGATTAATCCTGAGCCCTTATTACTGGGGATGGGGATGAGGAGGGGGTGAGGCAACCATGCATCATTAGAAAATATTTTCAGGCTATTAACCAATGATCTATTTTTTTGAAATGAGCTAGGTGGCTCATTTTATTATGAAGGAATGGGACAGTGTAGAAAGAAGCAAACACCTGCAATTCTTCCTGGTTTTACTTTCCAAAAGCCTTAGCCCATCCTTCAATAGCTTTCTGAGACAGAGTATGAGAAGTAAATGGAGTTGGTAGGTCCTTTCCACTATTAAGATTTAAAGTATACCTATCAAGAGTTTTATATGAACGTACACCTGTGATCCTATTGTATCCTCTTAGAGCTTTTACAGGACTTACTTTACAAAGTCTTTATTCTACCCTTAAACTTGATTGCTAGTTTGGCCACATAAAGAACTTTTGAGATGATGGGGATTTTGGGAATCCCCTAAATTGCTTACACAGAATTTAAAGCCACCATCCTATTTTTAGTCACCTCTATAGCATTGGGGGACTCTAGTCCCTGATGGGAAAATCGTATCATTTGGCTCCTCACCAGTGTCCATGCCCTCACATTCTTCCTTGTTGTTGAGCCATTTACTAATTCTCTATCAGATTTCCATCTTCACATGGGTGGTGCCTTAGAGATTCTTTAGGACAGAGTGTGTCAATCTGTTTCTCATTCTAATAATTTTGGGCCCCAGATTAAATCCCTCATGAAGCCATATTGGGTCTTACACTTTAGGCCACTTCAGAGTAGAAACCATTATACTGGAAAGGAAATTAGCAAGCATCTCGATCAGTATTTACCAAAGAGGGTTAGAATATGACGACACTGGAAGACTATACAGGTGGTACATAGACAAGTAGGTTTGTTTTAAGTAGGTACTTATTTTAGTGTATTTTTGAAAAATGTAACTAGCTATTGTGTCAATGAGGATTCCATTTCAGTACATGTAAATTGAAACTATGTAAAAATGATTGAAAAGATTTCAAGAAAAATACTAAACAAACAATATAAGGGATCTAATGGTACAGCAACAGTACAGTATTGAATCCTTCTGGACAGTTCGTTAAAAAAAAAAAAGCAAAAAAAAAAAAAACGTTTAATGAATGGTCAATGTTGAAGGAGTGGTCAATGTTGAGACTGATTCTTACAGGTCAGAGTTTGTCAACCTGGGCACTATGGGCAGCATAACTCATTGTGGAAGGTCTCTTGCATTGCAGCATGTTTAGCTGCATCCTTGGCCTCTGGCCACTAGAGGTCGGTAGCACCTCTCCTCTACTTGTGACAACCAAAATGTCTCCAGACATGATGAAATGTCCCCTGGATGGCAAAACTGCTTCCTTTGAGATCCACTGTTACAGGTTAATATAGCTGTAGTTGAGGGCTAATAGGTTGTGACATAATTAGTCTTCTTTTGTGTTCTCTTTAGATGCTTCTGGTAGTATGGGGTAGTTGAAGGACCAAGGGCTTAGGACTCATCAAACCCGACCTCAGATCCCAGTTGTCACTTATTTGCTGTGTGACCTTGGGTCAATTATTTAATCTTGGGTTTTTCGTTAGTAAGAGGAATAACCGTGCCTCCCTACTTCTCTGGGCTATGTTAGAACCACATATGGCATTGTGCCAGACATAGTCTGGTCTCACTAGATGTTAGTTCCTCTGACTCTTCTTTCTGCTTCCTCCAATAGGGGTTGTTGAAGCAGGAGGACCAAAGGATGGAAATAGGTGAACTTCCTGATGCAGATTCTAATCCCTGACCTAGATCTGAGTTCTTGTGAGTTATATAACTTTGCCAAGTAGAACATTTCAGGTTTGGCCAGAAGGAGTGTGTAAGAGATTTGTAGCTGGAGACATCTAAGAATATGTTTATGTAGATTTGCACTTTATTTACAACACACTGCTGAAGTCCTTATACACAAAACATGGAAACTGCCTCCAAAGTGGCAAGGGCAGCAGGTGGCCATCAAACCTTATACTATGTGCTTTTGGACCTTATTTCCACTGGTAGCTTGAAAAGTGATCACTTTGGGGAAACTGAGGGATAAATACAACTACTTTCAGACCGTTCTATAGATCTGGAAGTCATTTGGGTAAAGGTCACATTTCTTTATGGGGCTGACCTTACTGACTCATCTGCTTGCATCCTTAAGGCCAACCTACACCAAGCACATACTCTAAATTTGGACCCTGTGGGTCAGCCCAGACATACTGCTCTTGCTGCAAAACACGCGTGAGAGGATTTGTGTAGTGGATAGCTAAGAGAAAGCCAACTTGATACGTACTCTACAGGGAAGGAGGTGTGAGGCACTCAGCATGAGAAGTGTAGGAAAAGGGACATCGCAAGGATGCTGCCTCAAACAAAACAGTGTTAAAGGGCTTGCTGGGGAGTTACTTAAACAGAACCACATTGTATTTGCATATGGAAACCAGAGACAGGATCAATGGGGGGAGGAGGAACAGGAAACCTAATACCAGATTGTTTACCTTCTGGACTTGACTTTGCCCACTTAATAGCAGTCTGCAAATCACTTTATCTTTCAGCACCTCAGTTGCTTCCCCTGCAGAACAAAGTTTACTCCGCCTACCTTTCAGAGTATTATCAAGATCAAATGAAGCAACGTATGTGAATGAGAAATTTGAAGCCCTGAGTGTGGCAGGTGTTACCTAAGTGAAGCCTAATGAGGCATTAGAGACCAAGAAACAAAGTCAAGAAGCAGCACAATTTGCAAGTAGTAACAACAATAGTGATAAATGTGTTAACTGTGCATATGCCTAAAGATTTACATGCTTTATTGATTATCTTTACAGCTCTGTGAACTAGGTATTTTTATTCCCATTTACCAAAATTAAATAATTTGTTCAGGGAAACAACTAAACTCAATCCTGTTTCTAGAGATTGTGCTTTTTTTACCATCACACATGCTTCCTCCAAATTATTTGCACATTCGTAGGCTGTTGGGATGGGGATCATTCTCCCTAACTTAGTATTCAGCGCTGTGATTCCCCACCTTAGAAGTGTATGCAGGCTTTGATCTAGCAAATCTGTTGTAAGAAACTTGTTTGGGGGAATGACTTTCCCATTTTCTTGAGTATGTGAGCTCTAACCATGCAGAATTCAAGTATTCTGGTCATGGGCCTGAGGACAGACTTGCCTTCACACCTGAAAAGCCACAGCACCTGCTAAAAGGAAAGGTGGAGGAAAGAAATATCTGTGTGGGGAAGTTGAGATCTTTAATTCCTATATTCTTGTTGTATTGTTGCTGTAACAAGTCACCAAAAATTTAGTGGCTTAAATCAACACAAATGCGTTATCGTACAATTCTGTAGGTCAGAAGTCTGACATAGGTTTCACTGGACTAACATCAAGACGCAGTAGGGCTGAATTCCTTTGTGGAGAATCTAGAAGAAAGTGTTTTCCTTACCTTTTCAAGCCTCTGGAGACAGCCTTCAGTGGTTCATGACCACTTTCCCCAATCTTCAAAGTCAACAGTTATTCATGTACTCTTTCACCACGACCCTTCTCTCTGATTGACTACACCCAGGGCAGGTTCTCCCCTTTTAAAGAATCATGTGATTAGATTGGGCCCACCTGGGTAATCCAGTCTATTCTCCCCACCTCAAAGCCCTTAACCTTAATTACACTTGCAAAGTTCCTGTTGCCATAGAAGGTAACATATTCACAAATTCTGGGGATTAGGGTGTGGAGATCTTTGAGGGGCATTAGTCTGTTTACCACAATCCCCATTCAGATTACAAGTACAACAGGCATAAACAGGTTTGGGAACAAACACAATTGACTGTTGATAAACATACAACTAATTTAAGGGAAACAGAAGTGTGTGGATGTGCTAGGGAGCAGCTGACTGATATACTGTGACTACTCAGTATGCATTGTGCATATCTGTCTCTTTTATAGAGGGAATGGGCAGAGTTGGTTAGTCTGGAAATGGTTACATGACAATCAATAGAATTTCTACTGCCATTTTGTGGGTCATTTTGGGAAGCTGAGTTTGATACTGTTGTTAGGAACTTGAATTCTGGTCATTTAGCTCCCAGGGACAAAACAATTAAAAACTATTCTTGACCCCATTTAGAAGTGAAGTGAGAGAGACACCGGCTATCTATTTGGAATGGGTATTCTTTGATTTTGAGGTGAGAAGCTGGAGTGTTATTTAAGGCAACTGATGTAGAGCTAGGGAGGAACAGGAATAAATAAATCTTAAAAAAATTGAATTTGGCTCAATAATTCTGTGAAGATAAATGCCTTTTTCCCTCTCCTCAGCCAAAGATTTTAACATCTTCTAAGTTCCAAATGCATCATGAATATGTCTCACTTGTAGCTCTTATAACATGGGGTTGTAATTATTTGGTTTCACACTCAGCCTGGATGCTTCTTGAGGATAGGCCCTGTATCTGATTTTATTTTTGTATGGCATCATCTGGTCCATTGTCTGTTAGAGTGAGGGCATGCAAATATTTGAAGGAATAGATGAAGTCTACCCACCTCCTACATCCCCTTTTTCCAGGAATAGCTATTCATTTATACCTATGGTTGTCAGCCAGGGTCATACATAGTCTTTCTGAAGGAGTAGGGGGCCCAACTTCATATCTCATGAGAGGTTGGAAACGGTGCTTGGCAATGATGGTTTAAGTTAGGACCAGATTTTTTGTTGATGGGAAAAGGGCTGTCTTCCAGATCAATTCTGTAAGGTTCTGTTGTGCTGGCTGGTTCTCATTTTCTCTTTGTTTAGTTTAAAAGCAGAGTCGAGTAAGAGATTGCTACGGCTGAGGTCAGAGAGGTCTTTTCCTCCTTTCTCCTCTAAGGTTTTGATGGTTTCCTGTCTCACATTTAGGTCCTTTATCCATTTTGAGTTTATTTTTGTAAATGGTGTGAGAAAGTGGTCTAGTTTCAACCTTCTGCATGTTGCTGTCCAGTTCTCCCAGCACCATTTGTTAAAGAGGCTGTCTTTTTTCCATTGGATGTTCTTTCCTGCTTTGTCAAAGATGAGTTGGCCATACGTTTGTGGGTCTAGTTCTGGGGTTTCTATTCTATTGAAGAAATGGGCAGAAAACATGAATAGACACTTCTCTAAAGAAGACATCCAGATGGCCAACAGGCACATGAAAAGATGTTCAGCGTCGCTCCTTATCAGGGAAATACAAATCAAAACCACACTCAGGTATCACCTCACGCCAGTCAGAGTGGCCAAAATGAACAAATCAGGAGACTATAGATGCTGGAGAGGATGTGGAGAAACGGGAACCCTCTTGCACTGTTGGTGGGAATGCAAATTGGTGCAGCCGCTCTGGAAAGCAGTGTGGAGGTTCCTCAGAAAATTAAAAATAGACCTACCCTATGACCCAGCAATAGCACTGCTAGGAATTTATCCAAGGGATACAGGAGTACTGATGCATAGGGGCACTTGTACCCCAATGTTCATAGCAGCACTCTCAACAATAGCCAAATTGTGGAAAGAGCCTAAATGTCCATCAACTGATGAATGGATAAAGAAATTGTGGTTTATATACACAATGGAATACTATGTGGCAATGAGAAAAAATGAAATATGGCCCTTTGTAGCAACGTGGATGGAACTGGAGAGTGTAATGCTAAGTGAAATAAGCCATACAGAGAAAGACAGATACCATATGGTTTCACTCTTATGTGGATCCTGAGAAACTTAACAGGAACCCATGGGGGAGGGGAAGGAAAAAAAAAAAAAGAGGTTAGAGTGGGAGAGAGCCAAAGCATAAGAGACTGTTAAAAACTGAGAACAAACTGAGGGTTGATGGGGGGTGGGAGGGAGGGGAGGGTGGGTGATGGGTATTGAGGAGGGCACCTTTTGGGATGAGCACTGGGTGTTGTATGGAAACCAATTTGTCAATAAATTTCACACACAAAAAAAAAAGAAACTTTAAAAAAAAAAAAAAAAAGCAGAGTCAAGTTGACTAGCACAGCAGAAACCTGTAGAGCTAATTGCCTTAGAGGTAGCCAGCAATGTTGCTGTGTGATGATGCATTTGTGTAATCCTTTGAAACATAGGATTGCTATTTGAAGTGATTTGCAATGATCAGATAAGCCAATAAAACATGTAACGTCCATTTTCTCTTCAAATGTTTAATGAAGTAGACATGGCATCATGTAAGTAGAATTAAACGGAGTTGTTTACAGTGTGTTTACTGTTTTTTGTCAGTTATTTCAGGGTCATTGTTTCTGTAAGATTATTTTGTCAATGGTGTAAATCTTCTCAGACTATTGTTCACAGAACTGGGATGAACTATGGATATGGTATATAGATAATAACATTGTTACAGTTGTAGATTTGTCCCTAGATTTCAACAATTCTCCTACCTTAACTACCTTTGTAGGTGGTCTAAATTCACTTTGAAAATAGTTGATTTTTTTTGTATCATAGGGATGCTGTCTGCTGAATGGTAGAGAAATCAGTGTAAAATAATTGGTTCTATCACCACTTTTGGTCTGATTGTTCTTTCTTTATTTATTTTTTTTTTAACGTTTATTTATTTTTGAGACAGAGAGAGACAGAGTATGAATGGGGGAGGGTCGGAGAGAGAGGGAGACACAGAATCTGAAACAGGCTCCAGGCTCTGAGCGGTCAGCACAGAGCCCGACGCGGGGCTTGAACTCATGGACCGTGAGATCATGGGCTGAGCTGAAGTCGGAAGCTTAACCGACTGAGCCACCCAGGCGCCCCTGGTCTGATTGTTCTTGTTCTCAATTCATGTGAGTATTTCTATCAGATTGGTTAATGTTATTTTACTTTGGCCTTGTTGTGTTTGATTTGTATGCATTCTAAGAACATTATGGTCTCCTGGTAGGTCTGAATTAAATGCAGCAGGAAAAGGTAAAAAATAGCTTTACTTATGCAATTTACTTTCATAATCAACATTTATGAGTAACGAAAAGTAGAAGAAACCATGAGTGACTTCGTGGAGTTTTTCTGTAGGCTAAATTTTTTAATCATTTGGAGAAAGCCAAATCTGAGAATTATCTGCAGCAGCAAAATACTACAAAAGGTAAAATCGTATATGTATTGGTCAGAGATGTCCAGAGAAACAGAATCAATAAGATGGATACATTTATATACTTATAAATATATCTATCTATATCTATATGTATATCTATACAGAAATTTATTATAGTGAATTGTCTCATGTGTTTATAGAGGCTGAGAAGTCCCAAGATCTTCAGCTGGCAAGCTGGAGAACCAGGAGAGCTGGTTGCCAAAGCCAGCAAGCTTGACATCCAAGCAAAGCCACTGTTTCAGTCTGAGTTTGAAGGCTGGAAAAGAAAGACCAATGTTGTACCTCAAGAAGTCAGGAAGGATGAGTCCCCTTTTACTCAGCTTCTTGTTCTATTCAGGTCTTCAGTTGATTGAATGAGGTCTGTCCATAGTAGGGAGGATAATCTGCTTTACCTAGTCTGCTTTCCTCAGTTTATGCATAAAATTAATAATCACGGTATACAAGAAAGCATTCCTTCAAGAATCCCCTGGTGCTGCTAGAATTCTGTTCAGCAATGATCAAGAGCCTCAGCTGACACAGATTCTTTCTATAGAGTAGAAAATAAGCATATATCTGTACTTATCCATTTGTCACTTTTAACTGGGTAACAGAAGATACCTGATGATCATCATTCAGTAAAAAAAGATGTGACAACTTTCAGATACAACTAAAGCAAGTTTTAATTTACTTTTTAAGAAAAGAAGGCAGCTGTTAGGCATTCCTTTCAGCTGGCATTTGAAGAGTTCTGTGTTTCTACTCCTCAGTAAAACAAGGATAACTACTAAAAACTATAAAATAAAGTCCGAACACTGAAAAATCTACATATTTTTCTAAGGGCATACAGCAAATGAAGAAACATCTATTCAAGAAAATCTCTTAAGGGGCACCTGGGTGGCTCAGCTGGTTAAGCATCGGACTTTGGCTCAGGTCACGATCTCATGGCTTGTGAGTTTGAGCCCCACATTGGGCTCTGTGCTGTCACTGGAGAGCCTGCTTTGGATCCTCTATATCCCTCTCTCTGCCCCTTCCCTGCTCTCTCTCTCTCTCTCTCAAAAATAAACATTAACATTTTTTTAAAAAAGGAAATCTCTTAAAACTGAGTAATAACAGTAAGAGTCTGTGGCACATAAGCCATGACCAGCCTTCTCCCCATCAACTTGACAGAAGCTCTACTTGTAGTGAGTGTGGCCAAGAAGATGGGGCTCTCTCTCTCCTGAGTTTCTGATCAAGGAATATGGTATATCATCAGGAGGTGCAGGTATCCAGCACTTTTCATTCTCTCAAACTCTGAGTTGAAGAGGCTCCTGTACTGTTGAGTGTGACTGAGAGGTCAGAGTTCCCTTCATCCACCCAACCACCACTCATGGGGCAGAAGATCTTCCCTGGGCATGTCAGGCCAAGGATACTGAGGTCCCCGATGTGCTTGTCTTAGTTCGCTTGTAGAACAGAGGTTCTAAGCCAAGAGAAGTAAGCCAAGAAAAATCAGAGGCTGCCACACTTGCCCAGAGTTTGAAAATTTTGCTCAAGGAGAGAGACAATCCAGAAAGAAAGATCAATCTGAAGTTCTCCCCAAAGGTACTGATTTTATTTGAGAAAAAAAAAAAATGTGAGGAAGTTTAAACCTAAGGATGCTCTCAAAAATAATGGAAATCTAAAAAATGGAAATTTTGGTGGAAGCAAATAAGAGGTGGCAGGTAATTGCTCTAAATTAAAAGCAGTAAGTGGAATCACAGACTGGCTAGTTTAACCAGTGAGAACTGCAGAGGGACAGCCAAGAAAGAGCCTTCTTCAGGTTAGAACAAACCTCAACGACTGGTCCTAACAACTACTACTGCCGGAATTTAATTGGATGAGTTTATGGAACAATTTATGTCCAAGGACATTGTTGACAACAGTAGAACAATTAGTGGAGTGAAATGGATGTGAAACTAAATGAGGCAGACATTTTAACAGAGAGGTAGGGAAAGGGACAAAGAGAGTTCTGCTAAAACCACGTTGTGGTTTTGTGGCTGTGATGAACAGGCTGGGTGGCTCATTTGGTTAAGCATCCAACTCTTGGTTTTGGCTCAGGTCATGGTCTCACAATTTGTGGGTTCGAGCCCCCCACATCGGGCTCTGCGCTGGCAGCACAGAGACTACTTGGGGTTCCCTCTCTCCCTCTCTCTCTGCCCTTTCTCTGCTCTCTCTCTCTCTGAAATAAACAAATAAGCATTAAAAAGAAAAATGTGAGAGAGGGAGACACAGAATCCAAAGCAGTTTCCCAGCTCCACACTGTCAGCACAGAGACTGACTGGGGGCTTGAACTCATGAACAGTGAGATCATGGCCTGAGCCAAAGGCAGACACTTAACTAACTGAACTAAATACAGAGAATAAACTGAGAGTTGCTGGTGGTGTGTTGGCTGGGGTGATGGGCTAAATGGGCAATGGGAGGACACTTGTTGGGATGAGCACTGGGTGTTATATGTAAGTGATGAATCACTGGGTTCTGCTCCTGAAACCAATACTACACTGTATATTAATTAACTTGAAAAGAAAGGAAAAGAAAAGAAGCCCCAGAGAAGGGGGATAGGAATTAGTATCCAGGGTTTCTACAATGTGTTACCTAAAATTTCCAGTTTTTAACAAGAAGATATAGGATGTGCAAAGAAATAGGTGTGACCCACGTACAGGGAAAAATGTAGGCAACAGAAGCTGCCTGTGTGAGGAACCAGATGTCAGATTTAACAGAATTTAAGGCAGCCATTATATGCGTCCAAGGAACTAAAAGGAAACCATGGTTTCCTAAACCATGGTTTCCCTTCCTAAAAGAAGAAAGGTAGGGGCACCTGGGTGGCTCAGTCGATTAAGCGTCCGACTTCGGCTCAGGTCATGATTTCATGGTTCCTGGTTTTGAGCCCCGTGTTGAGCTCTGTGCTGACAGCTCAGAGCCTGGAGCCTGCTGATTCTGTGTCTCCCTCTCTCTCTGCCACTCTCCTGCTTGTGCTCTCTATCAAAAATAAATAATTGTAGAAAAAAAAGCATTTTAAGAAGTAAAGAAAGGTACGATGATGGTGTTTCATCAAATAGAGAATATCAATAAAATATATAAGTTATAAAAATGAATCAAATTGAAATTCTGGAGTTGAAAATACAATAATTGAAATGAAAAATTCACTCAAGCTTAACAGTAGTTTTGAACTGGAAGAAGAATCAAACTTAGGGATAGATCAGTAAAGATTATACAGAAAAATGGAGACAAAAAATGAAGAAAAAATGAACAGAACCTCAGAAAAATGTGGGAAACCACTAAGCACATCTATATATGTGTATTAGGGGTACCAGAAGGAGAGGTGAGAGAAGCCAAAACAAAAACAAAAATCCAAAGAAATAGTGGCTGAAAACTCCCAAAATTTGATGAAAATCATTAATCTACATTTCTAAGAAGTGTAACAACTTCCATGTAAGATATACTGAAAGATTCACCACAACACATCATTGCAAATATGATAAAATCCAGAGAGAGAAAATCTTGAAATCAAAAGAAAAATGACTTGTTACGTACAAGGGAACACTAATAAGATTAACTGCTGACAGAAACAATGGAGGTTATAAGAACACAACTGTCCAGATTCAGTAATGCTGAAGTACATAAGTCATAACTTTATAAAGCTGCAGCCCCAGAAAAGAACTTCCACATATGGCAAATTATGAGGCAGTACTTCCTAATCCTGTGTGCATTGTAGGCATCACTAATCAATCCCAATCCTCTTCCCCTTTGAATATAGTTTTGGCCTCGGAATCCTGACAACCAACTATCCAGGTGCCCACTGCCAGTCAACTGGAGCGTGCATAAGAAATGAAATACAGTTTTTATCATGCTAGCCTCATTTCACAGGCGAGGAAACCCAGGGCTAGAAGCCACAGGGAGTTAAAGGCAAAGGCAGAAGTAGCCCCCAAATTTCCTGACAACTGGTCCACAATACCACTTCTCATTTGTTCAGATCCAGCCATTATCCCAGGTCCTTTTAACTTTGTATCTCAGGAGTTTTGTGAATTTTAACCAACCAACCAACCAACCAACCAACCTTGTTTGTTCTACACCATATGAACGGAGAGCTTGAGGACTGGAGCATTTATGCTTGAAAAGAAATGATTCATTGGTACAGAGGATATATATATATCTTAAAAAACTCAGACTTCCGTGGGATTTCCCTGGGGTTCAAAGCTTTGTTCCTGAAGCACATTTTTCATCTTTCTGAAGGTAGTGGAATTAGCTGAGATAAAGTAGCTTCCTGCCATCCTTCCCCCTCACACAGGGGACCTCTTGCTGGTGAGACTAAGCATTACTAGTACTTCAGAAGGAGTACTAAATGTCCATGGGTAAAGCCTCTCATTTGTCTCCAGTTTTGAAGATGGAATTAGCCGGGGTAACTGGTCCCTGAAGTTAGCAAACTATAGCAAGTGTGTAATTAATTCAAACTTATTAATACACCCGCCAACAGGAATTTGACAACCTAATGTACCTCTTGCCTTTGGGTTTTTACTTATTTAGTTAGGTTTCTCCCTCTCTTTCCTCTCTTGGTTTGAAGAATTAGCCCTGCGAGCTCATCTGGCTTGGTAAATCAGGTGTAACGAAGAGCCTCTTGCCCCTGCCCAAATTGATTGGGAAATATCAGTGATTGAGTGAGTATGAATCACAGCTTACAAGGAGAATTCAACAATGCCTCTTCCCATTATCTCCACCTATCCTCTTCTCATGTAGTTCCCTGCCTCTTGCAAGTCCATCCCTGAATCCTGGAAGCTTTCTTCCTTTAAGAGGCCTACCATATGGGTGGGATGATATTGGCATTCCAGAAAGTGAGGATTGCAGCTGTTTTCTCTTGGGTGTTGACACTAATGGCAGGGGCTGCTACCACTGCATTCTACTCTCCAATCTCCTATCCATCTTACTGATTTTGCTGAGACTAGCTTACAATGAGAACTTCTAGATAATATCTATCTCCAAGGATTCCCCAGAAGTACTTTGTAAATAGTTAACTGCTATATTTTATTTATTATTTTAGCTAAATCCACTCAGATTGTTCCTACAAACACATCTGTGTGAAATTTGGTAGATAGAGATGTAAAAATCTGTCTCATCTGTTGGCTTCTTTTCGATTATATTCCTGTTTCTTTTCAGACAACAGCCCTTTAGGCTTGGAACAACTTGCACTGTTGATACTAGGAAGGTGGATACTAGGAAGGTGGATACCAGTGGTTTCAGATGGAGCTCAAGCCTTCTTGCATTGAGATCAGGTTGCCTATTCCCGAAGCTCTGCTTTATGAGAGGCTGGAGGTGTGTACATCTTGCCAGCCTCCTTGGAGTGGTGCAGCCATCTGGCATTTACCTTCTATGTGACTTTGCTATGGTGTGTGTGCAACATACTTATTTCATTATTTCATTGCATCACTCTGGATGCCTTTACCTTCTATTTTAAGTATAAGCAAAAAGAAACATATATTATTTATTAGTTTTATTAATATTTACATTAATTTAGGGAATGGTTCTTTGCTGGCTTTGTGTTTGGGGCAGTTTGGAAGTGTTTGATGTTTAACATAGGAGCAAGTGTTTCCTTTGTGATAAATCACTGAGAATGTTTTCAGAGTTGGTAAATCTTGGGCCAGTCAAGTCTCTTCTAAATTGAGGGGAGAGTTTTAAGATTTAGCTGGGACTTTGTGAATGTTGAAAAATATTGACTTCACCCAGGTGTTGACCATAGTCCAGTTTCAGAATTTCCATGATGCATCTCTGGACTATACTTCATGCCAAACTCATAATCTCTTTAGGGTCAATAGAAACAAACCAACAAAACCCTTTTCAGATCATTTGAAATAATAAGCAATTGACATAGAAAACTTTATAGGAAAGGTGGAGGAGGGAATTTGTCATCTATCCCATCACAAACAACTGAAAAGAAAATCCTCTTTACACCTATTTGCTCTCTTCCAAAGCCCTTTTTCAGGTGCTTTGTCTCCGTGGGTTTCTTTCTCTTTCCCTTTTATGAGCAGCATTTGGCCTCCTCTTTTGAGATCATTTGTTGCTCCACTCTATCTCTTTATTGTTAGCTTAGCCACTGGAGTTAGGCCACTAATATTGATGTTCTCTCTTCTTCCATGGCCGCCTCTTCAATGCCTTGAGATGAGGAAGGAAGTCTTCCTTACGTCAACTCTTTATTTAACAGTGTTCAAACAGAAAGCCTTGCTTTGCCTCTTAGTTAGGCAGAGTAGCCCTTAGACCTAATATTCTTCTTGATTTATTCTTCCAGTTTCCTAAAATGCTTTCTCTTATAGAATCTGCAACAAGTCCTGGAGACCTGGATGAGAGAACATGAGTGATGACACACAGAGAAATCATTTAAAAATGTCCCTTCCAACTGACAGTCAACCAGAAGCTATGAACTGAGTTTGAACTATGTGGACTCATAGGACATATGATGAAAGCCAAGCTACCTTTGCAAAATTAGAACCTCTCGTTGTTTGAACATCCTGCATCTTCCACACTCAGCTAGAAGTGCTTTTCATCACCTGTCTCTTTTTGTGGCAACAACTGTTGCCATTGTCATTGCCAAACACCGTCAAAATGGATCAGACAACCTGCTGATATGGCTGCGCAGGTGAAAACAGATGCTGTCACCAACTTTTTAGAACATCTGCAGGGAGAAGCTTTGCCATTAAGGATTTTAACATTCAAGTCAAGTTTAGAAGCTAAAAACTCTGTGATATAAGGGTTAAAATTAAGCAGCTGGTGGTGCACAGGTAACATGGCAGAGACCCAAGGAACATGTTCAGTGAAGACTGGAGAAACAAAAGCTCAGACCTGAGTTTTCCTGATGATACTGATTGTGATTGTCTTGATCCTCATGAAGATGAGAAGTGACATATAGCTACAGTAATATGGTTTTGAAAAATTCTTAAAATTATTTAAAGAAGAGAAGCCACTTTTTAAAGATTTTTAAAAATTTAATCTGAGAGAGAGAGAAAGAGAGAGAGAGAGAGAATGAGCAGAGGAGGGTCAGAGAGAGACAGGGGGACAGAGGGTCTGAAGTGGGCTCCGTGCCAATAGGAGAGAGCCTGATGTGGGGCTTAAACTCACGAACCATAAGATCATGACCTGAGACGAAGTCAGACACTTAACCAACTGAACCACCCAGGTTCCCCTAGAGGAACTAGTTTTTAAAGGCCCTGAACAAAAATTTAAAGATAGTATTTTTTCTGGGTAAACATATCTAATTTCTATACATTATATGCAGTATCAGATTGAACAATGTAAAGTTGCAATAATTCAACTTTTTTGACTTAAAACAATGGCATTTCCAAATATTCCTATGAGTCTTCTGGTAGTTCTGAATGGTTGGGGGTGCTATGGATGCTCTCTTTGTTGGAGTCGCTTGAAGTCCTGCTCTTGGTCCTCTCCTGACTTGGTACAGAATATATTCAGAATGTCATTCCCAATACTAATAGCTGCCATGAACTAGTCTTGCTGCCATACATTAATTGGAAGAAAATAAGAACAATAATAATAATAACATGAATACATGTATATATTTTAGTTTCCAATTTTAATTCCAGTATATTAACATATGGTGTTATATTAGTTTCAGGGGTATAATATAGTGATTCAACAATTAGATACATTACTCAGTGCTCATCAAAATAAGTGTACTCTTAACCCCCTTCACCTATTTCACCCATCCCTCTATGCTACCTTCCCTCTGGTAACCATAAGTTTGTTCTCTATAGTTAAGAGTCTGTTTCTTGGTTTGTCTCTTTCTCTCTCTGTCTCTCCCTTTCTCCTTTGTTTATTTGTTTTGTTTCTTAAATTTCACGTATGAGTGAAATCATATGGTGTTTGCCTTTCTTAGACTATTTTGCTTAGCATTTACTGTCTAGCTCTATCCATGTTGTAGCAAATGGCAAAATTTCATTCTTTTTTATGGCTAGATAATATTCAGTTGTATATAGATATACCACATCTTTTTTATCTGTTCATATATTGATGGACCTTTGGGCCGCTTTCATAATTTGGTTATTGTAAACAAGCTGCAATAAACACAGGGGTGCATGTATCCCTTTGAATTAGTGTTTTTGTATTTTTTTTTCTAAGTACCCAGTAGTGTGATATTGGATCATAGTGTAGTTCTATTTTTAACTTTTTGAGGAACCTCCATACTGCTTACCACAATGTCTACATCAGTTTGCATTCTCACCAATAGTGCAAGAGGGTTCCTTTTTCTCCACAGCCTCACCAACAGTTGTTTCTTGTGTGCTTGATTTTAGTCATTTTGACAGGTATGAGGTGATATGTCACTGTAGTTTTGATTTGCATTTCCTAGGTAATGAGTGATGTTGAGCGTCTCTTCATGTGTCTTTTGGCCATCTGTATATCCTCTTTGGAGAAATATCTGTTCATGTTTGCTGCCCATTTTTAAATTAGATTATATGGTGGTTTTTTTTTTTTTTTTTTAGTTTTGTAAGTTCTTCGTATATTTTGGATACTAACACTTTAAAGTGGATATGTCATTTGCAAACATCTTCTCCCATTCAATAGGTTGTCTTTTAGTTTTGTTGACTGTTTCCTTCACTGTACAGGAGCTTTTTATTTTGATATGGTCCCAATAGTTTATTTTTGCTTTTATTTCCTTGCCTCAGGAGACAATATCTACAAAAATGTTGTTATGGCTGATGTTAGAGAAATTACTGTTTGTGTTCTCTTCCAGAATTTTTATGGTTTCAGGTCTCACATTTAGGTCTTTAATCCATTTTAAGATTATTTTTTGTATGGTGTAAGAAGATGGTCCAGTTTCATTTTTTTTGCATGTAGCTGTGCAGTGTTCCCAACACCATTGTTGGAGGTTCTCATTGCATATTCTTGCCTCTTTTGTCAAAGATTAATTGACCACATAATCACGGGTTTGTTTCTGGCCTTTCTTTTTTTTTTTTTTTTTTTTTTTTTTTTTTTTTAAATTTTTTTTTTTTTTTTTTTCAACGTTTATTTATTCTTGGGACAGAGAGAGACAGAGCATGAACGGGGGAGGGGCAGAGAGAGAGGGAGACACAGAACCGGAAACAGGCTCCAGGCTCTGAGCCATCAGCCCAGAGCCTGACGCGGGGCTCGAACTCACGGAGCGCGAGATCGTGACCTGGCTGAAGTCGGACGCTTAACCGACTGCGCCACCCAGGCGCCCCGTTTCTGGCCTTTCAATGCTGTTTCATTGAAATATGTGTTTCTTTTTGTGTCATTACCATACTGTTTTGGTTACTACAGCTTTATAATATAACTTGAAATCTGGAATTGTGATACTTCCAGCTTTGCTTTTTTTTTTTGCAAGATTGATCTGGCTATTTGGGGTCTTTTGTGGCTCCAGACAGATTTTAGGATTATTTATTCTAGTTCTATAAAAGAATGCTGGCTCCAGAGCCTGATTCATCCCACAGAATGCTGTGCTCTCTCTTCATTGAAAAAGTATAGGAAACAGCTAATAGGGCCTCCACAATGGCAATAGCAGTTGGGACAGAGATGAGGTGACTGATATGACAAGTACTAATGAATTAGAATTGATAGGATTTGGTCTCAGTTAGATGTGGGGAGTAAGGAAAAGAGACAAGGATGATGAGTCCCTGGTTCCTGGTTGATGCTGGAAGAAGAATGCTTGTGCTGTTCTATAATAAGGGGAAGATACAAAAAATGGAAACTGGTGCTATATTATGATTTCAGTTTTGTACATGTGATGGGTTTGAATTATCTGGGGGAAATGAAGTTTCCCATTAGACAATTGAGTACACAAGTCTAAGCTCCAGGGAGAAGATAAGGCCTAATAGGACTAGGTAGAAGTCATCAGTATGTAAGTAGAGATTAAATTGTGAACATGAATATAATCCCAGAAAGAGCAGTGTAAGTTTCCATGGTTTAGACAGGCAAAGAGAACTCCAGTACTCTGGGGGATTCCTCTGTCAAAAAGAAAAGAATCAGGTTGTTGGGAATATTAAAACCGCAGAGAGAATATGGTGGATCATTGACATTGTTGAACACAATGATAGAACCCCAGGAAGTGTCAACATATAAGGGCTGTCAGAGGCAGAGGAGCTGAGTCAGCAACTGAAAGTGACAAATAGCAGCCAGGGACACAAAAGGAGAAAGATGTGATAGAGGAGTCAAGAAATGAGTTTCAAGGATAATGAAGTAGCTAATGGTATCAAATGTAGGAGAGAGGTCCAGAATTCTAACAAGATCAGGAGAATGTACATTGAATTTGACAATGGAGCTCACAGGGACCTTTCTTGGGTGACAGGGGAGTGTTAGGGGTGGAGTATTTGAAGCCTTGCTACAGTGAGTGAATTTGCATAACAAAATTAGAGATAATTTAATTATCGTGAGTAAGTTGAAAGTGACAGAGAAGAGCTTTAGAAAGGTAGGTTGAGAGGTTTACATGGCTGAAGGAGAGTTTTAAAAAGATCTTGAAGATTTTAAGGAAGGAGATAAGGAAAACAGATAATAGGGTTAGGTTGTAGTCTTAGTCTTAGAAAAAGTAAGATTTGGGAAGAGAGAAAACTCTTCCATTGGCAATGGAGGGGAACATGGTGAGACGAGTTCAGATACTGATACATACACAGATGTGGGGACAAGAAGATTAATGAATTCATGTCTCATATTTCATTCTGGGCCCCGTTTTCTTTTTCTTCTGGGTCTTCTTTTTATTCTGGGTCTATAGCATCATTTTTACTGTGTCTTCTGCTCTCATTTAAGTTCTAATGTTTGGGGCTTTGTTTTTCATACTATACTTGAGTTGGATTATAATATGAGAAACAATGTCTCCAAACTTTTATTTTGTATCATGGTGTTCTGGTAAAAATTCAATAAATGTCAAAGAAACAGAGAGTTATAATACTCAATTATTATTAATGGGATTCATTATGTCATGCAAGATTGCTTTACTGAAAGACATTTTCCCCTCAAGATTCTAATTTTCATTTAATTTGTAAAGGTTTTCATACACACATAAAAATAAATGATAATTCACAATATTACTTCTAACTAGACCACTTTCTCAACCATACACAAAAATAAACTCAAAATGGATAAGACCTAAATATTAAACCCGAAACGTGAAAATCCTAGAAGGAACCATAGGCAGTAATTTCTTTGACATTGGCCAAGCAACATTTTCCTAAGTATGTCTCCTCAAGCAAGGGAAACAAAAGCAGAAATAAACTATTGGGACTGTACCAAAAATAGAAAGCATTTGCACAGTTAGGAAAACCATCAACAAAACAAAAATGTTACCTACTGAATGGGAGAAGATATTTGCAAATAATATATCTCATAAAGGGTTAATATCCAAAATAAGGAATTTATACAACTCAACACCAGAGAACCCCAAATATTCTGATTACAAATGGACAGAGGACCTGAAAAGACATTTTTTCAAAGAAGACATCCAGATTGCCAACAGACACATGAAAAGATGCTCAACATCACTAATCATCAGAGAAATGCAAATCAAAACCAGAATGAGATATCACCTTGTCAGAATTGTTAGCATCAAACACATGAGAGATGACAAATATTGGTGAAGATGTGGAGAAAAGGGAATTCTCATGCACTGTTGGTGGGAATGCAAAATGGTACAGCTACTGTGGGCAATAGTATGCCGGTTCTTCAATAAAAAAATAAACTAAATGTAAATGGACTAAATGCTGTAATCAAAACACATAGTGTATCAGAATGGATACAAAAAACCCCAAGATCCATGTATATGCTGCCTATAAGAGACTCATTTGAGACCTAAAGTCACCTGCAGATTGAAAGTGAGGGGATGGAGAGCCATCTATCATGCTGATGGATGTCAAAAGAAGGCTGGAGTAGCCATACTTGTATCAGGCAAGCCAGGTTTTAAAACAAAGACTGTAACAAGAGATGAAGAAGGGCATTATATAATAATTAAGAGGTTTATTCATCAAGATTTTACAATTTTAAATATTTACGCCCCCATTTTGAAAGCACCCAAATATATAAATCAGTTAATAACAAACATAAAGAAAATCATTGATAATAATACAACAATAGCAGGGGACTTTAAAATCCTACTTACAGCAATGCACAGATCTTCTAAGCAGAAAATCAGCAAAGAAACAATGGCACACTGGACCAGATGGACTTAACAGACATATTCAAACATTTCATCCTAAAGCAGCAGAATACACATTCTTCTTGAGTGCACATGGAACATTCTCCAGATCACATTCTGTGCCACAAATCAGCCCTCAGCAAGTACAAAAAGATCTAGATCATACTATGCATAATTTCATATCACAACGCTATGAAACTTGAAGCCAACCACAAGGAAAACTTTGGAAACCCCTCAAATACATGGAAGTTAAAGAACATCTTACCAAAGAATGAATGCATTAACCAGGAAACTAAAGAAGAAATTAAAAAATACATGGAGGCAAATGAAAGTGAAAACATGACAGTACAAGACCTTTGGGATGCAGCAAAGGCAGTCCTCAGAGGGAAGTATATTGCAATTCAGGCCTATCTCAAGAAGCAAGAAAAATCCCCAATACACAACCTAAACTTGTACCTAAAGGAGCTAAAAAAGAAAGAACAAATAAAGCCTAAAGCCAGCAGAAGGAAAATAATAAAGATTAGAGCAGAAATAAATGATAAAGAAAGAAAGAAACAAACAAACAAAAAAACCCCACAGTAGAACAGATCACTGAAACTAAGAGCTGATTCTTTGGAAGAATTAATAAAATTGATAAATTCCTAGTCAAACTTACCAAAAAGAAAAGAAAAAGGACCCAAATAGATAAAATCATGAATGAAAGAGGAGAGATCACAACCAATATCACAGAAGTACAATTATAAGAAAGTATTATGAAAAATTATATGCCAACAAACTGGGCAATCTGGAATAAATGGACAAATTCATAGAAACATATGAACCACAAAAACTGAAACAAGAAGAAATAGAAAATTTGAACAGACCCATAACCAGCCAAGAAATTGAATCAGTAATCAAAAATCTCCCAACGAACAAGAATCATAGGCCAGATGGTTTCCCAGGGGAATTCGACCAGCTATTTAAAGAAAAGTTAGTACCTATTCTTCTCAAACTGTTCCAAAAAATAGAAATGGAAGGAAAACTTCCAAACTTCTTATGGAAGGTCAGCATTACCTTGATTCCAAAACTAGACAAACCAGACTAAAAAGGAGAATTGCAGGCCAATACCACTGATGAACATGGATGCAAAAATTCTCCACAAGATATTAACAAATTGAATTCAACAGTACATTAAATGAATTATTCACTATGATCAAGTGGGACTTATTCCTGGGCTGCAGGTCTGGTTCAATATTTGCAAATCAATCAACGTGATACACCACATGAGGTTAAGAACCATATGATCCTGTCTATACATGCAGAAAAAGCATTTGATAAAATGCAGCATCCATTCTTGTTAAAAACCTTCAACGAGGTAGGGATAAATGGAACATACCTCAACATCCTAAAGGCCATATACGGAAGATCTACAGCTAATATCATCCTCAATGGGAACAAACTGAGAGACTTTCCCCTAACGGTCATGAATAAGACAAAGATGTTCACTCTCACTATTACTAATTAACATAGTATGGAAGTCTGTGCCTCAGCAATCAGACAACAAAAAGAAATAAAAGACATCCAAATCAGCAAGGAAGAAGTCAAACTTTCACTTTTGCAGATGACGTGACACTCTCTGAAGAAAACCCAAAATGCTCCACCAAAAAAATTGCTAACACTAATATATTAATTCAGCAAAGTTGCAGGATATAAAATCAACGTGCAGAAATCTGTTGCATTTTTATACACCAATAATGAAGCAGCAGAAAAAGAAATCAAGGAATTAATCCCATTTGCAATTGCATCAAAAACCATAGGATACCTGGGACTAAACCTCACTAAGGAGGTAAAAGATCTGTATTCAGAAAATTATAGAACACTTATGAAAGAAATGGAAGAGGTCAAAGAAATGGAAAGCATTACATGGTCATGGACTGGAAGAACAAACATTGTTCAAATGTTTATACTACCCAAGGAAATCTACACATTTAAATGCAATCCCTTTGAAAATACCACCAGCACTCTTCACAGAGCTAGAACGAACAATGCTAACATTTGTATGGAACCACAAAAGACCCTGAATAGTCAAAGCCATCCTGAAAAAGAAAAATAAAACTGGAGGCATCACAATTCTAATTTCAAGCTATATTACACTATATTACAAAGCTGTAGTCATCAAGACAGTATGATACTGGCACAAAAGCAGATACATAGATCAATGGAAGAGAATAGGAAACCCAGAAATGGACCCACAACTATATGGTCAGCTAGTCTTTGACAAAACAAGAAAGAATATCCAATGGAAAAAAGACAGTCTCTTCAGCAAATGGTGTTGGGAAAACTGGATGGAAACATGCTGAAGAATGAAACTGGACCATTTTCTAGCACCTTACACTGAAAAATAAATTCAAATGGATGAAAGACATAAATGTGAGACAGGAAACCATCAGAATCCTAGAGAACACAGGGAGCAACCTCTTTGACCTCGGCTGCAACAACTTCTTACTCGACATGTCGCCAAAGGCGAGAAAACAAAAACAAACATGAACTATTGGGACTTCATCAAGATAAAAATCTTCTGCACAGCGAAGGAAACAATCAACAAAACTAAAAGGCAATCTAAAGAATGGAGAAGATTATTGTAGATGACATATCTGATAAAGGGTTAGTATCAAAATCTATAAAGAACTTATTGTACTCAACACCCAAAAACCAAATAACCCAGTTAAGAAATGGGCGGAAGACATGAATATACACTTTTCCAAAGAAGACATTCAGATGGCTAGCAGACACATGAAAAGATGCTCAACATCACTCATCATCAGGGAAATACAAATCAAAACCATAATGAGATACCACCCCATACCTGTCTGAATGGCTAAAATTAACCAACACAAGAAACAACAGGTGTTGGCAAGGATGCAGAGAAAGGGGAACCCTCTTGCACTGCTGGTGGGAATGCAAACTGGTTCAGCCACTCTGGAGAGCAGTATGGAAGTTCTTTAAGAAACTGAAAATTGAACTACCCTACAATCCAGCAATTACACTATTAAGTATTTACCCAAAGGATACAAAAATACAGATTTAAAGGCATACATGCACCATAATGTTTTTAGCAGCATTATCAACTATAGTGAAACTATGGAAAGAGCCCAAATGTTGATCAACTGGTGAATACATAAAGAAGATGTGTGTGTGTGTTATATATAACACACACACACACACACATATATATATAGTATATAGAGACACAATGGAATATTATTCAGCTATCAAAAAGAATGAAATCTTGCTATTTGCAATGACATAGATGGAGCTAGAATATATTACTCTAAGCGAAATAAGTCAATCAAGGAAAGACAAATACCATATGATTTCAATCACATGTGGAACTTAGGAAATAAAACAGATGAACATATGAGGGGGGAGGAGAAAAGAGGGGAACAAACCACAAGATATTCTTAATGATAGATAACAAACTATGGGTTGACGGAGGCAGGTGGTTGGAAGATGGGTTAGATGGCTGATGGGTACTAAAGAAGGCATTTGTGATGAGCACTGGGTGTTGTATGTGAGTGATAAATAATTGAATTCTACTCTTGAAACCAATATTGTACTGTATGTTAACTAACTAAATTTTAAATAAAACAAACAAAAAATATGAAAGAAAATGAAAGAATAAAAATAGAATACATTTTCATTTTGGATCCTTGGTTTTAGAGAATGTTATAAGCCAGTGAAACTAGTAGACTTTTTTTTTTTAATGTTTATTTCTGAGAGAAAGTAAGACAGAGCGTGAGCAGGGGAGGGGCAGAGAGAGAAGGAGACAAAGAATCTGAAGCAGGCTCCAGGCACTGAGCTGTCAGCAGAGACTGATACGGGGTTCGAACTCGTGAACTGCAAGATCATGACCTGAGCTGAAGTCGGCCGCTTAACTGACTGAACTAGCCAGGCTCCCGAAATTAGTAGCCTTTGATCATATAGCATCTGCTAGCTAAATTTGGTGTTAGATTCTTTAAATATATTGTCTAATTTTCCTTACAAACGTCGTGTATGTCCTGTTTTTACCATTGGAGAGATAATTATTGAAGATTACATGCTGGAGGCTTAGGAGGAGATTTTTTAAAAAGTACTTTAGGGGTGCCTGGCTGGCTCAGTAAGTAGAATGTACAACTCTTGATCTCACAGTTGTGAGTTCAATCCCCGTGTTGGGTGTAAAGATTGCTTAAAAATAAAATCTTTTTTAAAAAGCATTTTCATTGCCTTAAAAAAAGACAGCTTATTAAAAAAAATCCAGAAAAACAAGCATACAGAAGTATATACAGTAGGGATTATCTTTTTTTAGAGTTAAACAAATATTCTTCTAGGCCATTATCAGTTCTCTCTCTCTCTTCCTCTGTATGTATGTGAAGTATATATATATATATATATATATATATATATATATATATAGTTTTTAGAACTTATTAAAAAGAGTAATCACTCAATATATCCAATTCGGCAAATTGCTCCCACTCTATATTCATATATTTTTTCTCCTCTGACAACTTAAAATGCAAAATAATTTTACCTATTACTACTCCTTCCAATCATCTACTTCTGATCTGTTTATGCATAGGCCAATAGTCATAGGATTCAGAAAAACATCATCTGGACCAAGGACCAACTTCCTAAAAAATTCTAATAATAAAACAGTCTTTTGATAATAATATTTTTTATTGAAGTTTTTGTCCCTTTTTTTTTGAGTGCCATTTTAAACATGAGCTTTAGTTATAAGCTTTTTTTTTTTTCAGTTTTAATATGAAATTTATTGTCAAATTGGTTTCCATACAACACCCAGTGCTCATCCCAACAGGTGTCCTCCTTAATGCCCATCACCCACTTTCCCCTCCCTCCCACCCCCCATCAACCCTCAGTTTATTCTCAGTTTTTAAGAGTCTCTTAGAGAGGGAGGGAGCCAAACCCATAAGCTTTTTTTATATAAAAGTGACCAGATGTGTCAAACTTGTCTTTCCCTAAATTCAAACAGTGATGGACAGGTGGCTAGAAGATGATATAAAAATAAAACATATATATAGAAGTCATCACTTGGTTTTGTTTGGAAGGGCACAAATTTTCATAACTTTTTACCTTTTACTGCTCACAGCACCCTGGCCTGCAATTTATGCTCTGTCTAGTAGACAAGGTTAGAGTAGCCAGATGTCCCAGATTTCGATGGAGATAAATGGTGAAGTTTTACCCTGCACCATAACAAAGAACTACTCTATGATTTACAAAGTAATTATTGGGGTCATAAGATTAGCAATTTTCCATAGTGGAGTTGAGATCATTCTCCCCTTTCCCCCAGGGTGATTAGTTTCTGAGATATTATTTGTTTGGACACTGTTAACAGTCTTGGTCTAACATTTCCTAGTGGATTATTTTAAATGGAAAAAGAACAGCTGATAAACTGTGAACTATGACCTCTTAGTTAAATAGGATCCAAAAGGAAATGAGGAGAAGCATTCAGAATCTTCCCAGATTATATTCAAAAGTTAGTCTATTTCTTATTAAAAAATCTTTGCCTTTATACCTATCTTATTTTCTCTCCTTCCACTTAAAACCCTGAAAATAACTTGCTACTTCTTACTTCTGTTCTTTTGATTTTTGATGTATCTTTTCCTCTTCCTGTTCTTACCAGCTTCATTGTCATCCAACATGCCCACTTTTCCCACTGGTTTTGTGGTTCTGAGTGGAAATTTTTTTCTCACTTTTTTTTGAGCCTGAAATCCCAATCCTGGTAAAATGCTCTAACAATTGACCATTTATCATAAGAGAGCATTTGAGAATTTTCCTAGTCTCATGCCTGAGGAGAAAGAAAGGAACAGATTTTCTCGTGGAGCCTTGTGGTACCTCAGATGCCTCCTAAAGTCTGGAGACTCTGGCCAAGGGAGAGAAAATCTTCCTTTGACTTGGCTTGCTGTATTCAGTCTGCAAGCTGATTTGGTCTTCTGCCACTTCCTCTTGTGTCATTCTCTATATCTCGAAGTTAGTGGTTGAGAGCACTATCCATTTAGACAAGTGGCAGCTCATAAAAAAGAAAGTGAGATTTGGAAATGAAGCCCAGGGACCTAATATAGTTATTGTAGTAGCAATTATTTCTATAGTTCTTAAAAGTTGGGAAGACTGTCAATATGAATTTTGTAAGATACTTGGTAATAAGTGTTAATTTGAACTAGCATGATGTGTGTGATGTAGCCTATGATTGAGACACAACTTTGTTTTTGTCTCCCATCTCCTAGTAACTTGCACCTATCCCTGGATGAAAACTCCAGCCAACCCAGGACTCTTCTGGTCACTCTCAGGTAATAACATTGCCATAGTCGTTTAAGTTGCAAACACAATCTTGATTCAGCAATTGGAATGCCTAATGTTAGCAGTTGGAATAAATCAAAATGCTGACAGCTTAAAACATAAAGAAATTTCACCTTTACCATTAAATTCTTGTTATGGTATTACATTTTCCTCCCTTAACTCCCCCCTGCCCCATGCTGGCTGCTTGCAAGGGGAAAAGGGGATGTGCTGTTTCTTCACTTTTCACAAAAGTGAAAGATATTTAGCTTTGTGAATAATTCCCCTTTGCCTTCCAGACTCACCAACAATATTCCCTTTTTGAGAAATCTATTTCTTGCTCCTAGAGAGGTAGGATAGTATAGTATGGTTAAGAATGTGGAATTTTGTGTCTGATTGGGATTAAGCTTCTAACTTGGGGAAATTTCCCTCCTCTGAACTTCAGTTCCTTGTATGTTAAATAAAAACACCTCATTGAATTACTGTGAATATTAAATGAGTTTGTGAGTGAGAATAGCCAAATATAATGTCTGGCAGATATTTACTCAATAAATGTTTGATTATGGTCACTTTTTGTGTTCCAAGCCCAAACCCCTTTCTGATTGTGGTAGGTATTTCTAGTACTCTTCCATATCTGTTTTTTCTTTCCAGAGCATCATTAGTCTGGGAAGATGACTCCACTCAGGCATAAGCTGGGGCAGGAGGCTAGAAGTGGACCCTGTCAGAGACCACCCATATCCCACTGGCACCTCTCATTTCCGTGTGCTCCAGTCCACTAACCAAGCACTAGCCCCATGACTCCGCCTAAGGGTTGCTTCTTGCAACTGCAGCCTGCTCTGCTGTGCATGGGATAGGCCAGTTGTAGAAGAATTATGTCCTCACCCAGTGAATACCCCAGCTCCTTCACTCCTCAGGTGGGATACTTGTAAGGCACATGTTCCACATTGTTTCTCAAAGTTTTCTGGTGTGATTGAACTCCTGTTGCCCATAGTGGAAAATTACTTGATAACATACCTATATTGGCTTCCTTTCCTTTCCTGTAGTTGCAGATTGGGTGCATTAGCATGCAGGATGTTTATCAAGAGTTCTTTTGGGATCAATACCTGTGCAAAGGAGGGGAAAGAAGCAGAGTAATAGAGGGAGAAGTTGGACCATAATGCAGTCCAAACAGAGCCTCCACTGACCCCTTGGGGAGCTCTGCAGTTAGAATGCTCTTCAGAGTTGTCCTGAGTTGGGGGAGTGGGTTGGGCATTTTAAACACTACATTGATTAGTCACTGGGTATGAGTTGTGCTTAGGAGGAAGCCTGACCTTGGGAGAGGCAATCTTCTTCAGACAACGCAATCTCCAAAGAAGGCTGATGGCTGAGGCTCTTTTGGTAACACTTGAAGACTTTCTTCTTGAGGGAAACTGGACAGTGCATCACAGTGCCAAACATACCTAGGTTGCCCATTCCTCCACCAGCGTTTTCTGAGCTAATCTCCAAAATAAACCACTTGACCTTGAATCTTTTTCTCAGTGTTTGTTTCAGGGGAACCCAAGCCAAGATAGAGCTTTCACAGTACTACTTGGAGAGCTTACTATGTGTCCACTGATGCTGCCAGTTATAGGAAACAGGGATGTGATTTCTGTCCAGGGAATCCAAAGAATAGACTGCTTTGCTGGTGGGGGCAACAGAAAGGTTACTGTGTAGCGGTTAACCTGTATCCCTTTGTTTTTGGGGAAAAGAGTGAGTGTGAGTGTTTTCCATGGAGCAGAGATGGGCCTTATGTGAGAGAGAGCCTGAGTGGGCCTGGCTAGGTCTTGACCAGCTGGCAAAGGGCCCCTGTAGCAAGAAGCTGGGGATGGACATCAGATTCCTGGGGGTATGGAGAGAGCACATGTGCCTATTCAATGTAATAAAACCAAGAAGATTAATAAAAAAAAGTCTTGAATCTAATTCCTCCTGCCTACATTAATTATAGAAAACCTAATTTATTTGCACTATACAGTAACAGTGTCTAGGGTTTTTTCTGGACTGCTGATCTTTTCACATTCATCACTCCAGCTATTTGCATTCTGGCAGCCAATCCAGACTCTTTATACGGAGGATTAACTATTCCATTTCAGGGCTATACTTTCTTTTTTTACATTCCCTTTTGATTAAATCCACCACAGAGGATAATAGAATAATCAAAGTTGTACTACCTCTGGTCATGATTGTACTATTATTCTTAATCAGGGCGTTCCAAAAGACCATATTAATGATTTATATTTTCTACAGTAAATGTCACCACACAACAAATTTCATAACAGTTCACTATTTCTAATTGTATGATATTCAATCAAACATTTGGCAGCTTATTGTTTGCTTGGGTTGGTCAGACCAGGTTAACTGGAGTCCTTAAATGTTCAGTCCTTGTGCATAAGTGTTCAATCTGGGTGGTATTCCCTTGGCCAGCAACAAATGTATCATTCTGGAACATCATATAAAAACCAAATTCAGCAATGCCACAGAAGAAAAAAAAAGTTTTAATTAACACTTTATTCTCCATCTCCCCAACTTTGGTATAAATGTTATGTGATTTCCAGAGATTTTGATTTCCATGTAGTTATATTAATCCCCAGATACATCATAAATGTTGAAAGATTTTAAAGCATCAACTTAATCCCATTTTGCCATTATATTTTTAATGAAAAAATAAAATTTTGGTGAGTAGTTAAGGAAGTGAATCAAATTCCAGTGACGTCAATGTCTTCAATTTAAAAACATATCTAAACAAAAAAGCGGGCACAGTGCTTTTCAAACTTGACTATACACACAAATTGCCTAGGGGCCTTGTTAAGATGAGAGTTTTTATTTGATAGATCTGGGGTAAGGCCTGAGATTCTGCATTTCTAACAAGGTCCCAGGTGATGCTGATGTTGTTGTTTGTGGACTGTATTAGGAATAGCAAGGACACAGAAAACTTTTTAAGCCCTTGTGAGTTTAACCAAAACGTTCACTTTAACATTTCTTCATAAGCCAATTTGCATAAAGCTAGGCTAGTTACCCAACTGCTCCAGGGTTAGAGACTAACTCTCTCATTAAATACTAAGATGCCATTGATTGCTAAATGAGTCATTATTTTATGTGCTGCTAAGAAGGGAAAATGCTGATAAACTATAATGCATCCTGATTTCAGAAATGTTAAAATATGAGTTTTAGAACTGAAGAAATATGGTGATTTCTCTGATTTCTTTCCAGCTATTTATCCTCTCCTAGGTACTTTTCCTATGAGGTAAGTACTGTGATTACCTAATTTTATAGAGGCTTGGAGTGAAATTACTTTAAATGGCATAGCTGGAATTTGTTTATTTTTTTTATTTTGTTTTTGTTTTTGTTTTTGTTTTATATATATATGAAATTTATTGACAAATTGGTTTCCATACAACACCCAGTGCTCATCCCAAAAGGTGCCCTCCTCAATACCCATCACCCACCCTCCCCTCCCTCCCACCCCCCATCAACCCTCAGTTTGTTCTCAGTTTTTAACAGTCTCTTATGCTTTGGCTCTCTCCCACCTACACCTGCCTAAATAACCCAGAAAACCGCCAGAGGCATAGCTGGAATTTGAACCCAGATCTCTCTGAGTGGGGAGCCCATGCTCTCAACCTCTCCCCAACAGGAAGGGCTATTGTCCCTGAAGAAAATGTTCCCCTGCGCTGTCTCCCATGGCATTCCCTTAAGGTAACTGCACCTACAATACTATCTGTGACTGCTGTATGTCCTATTTAAACACGTCTTTTTCAGCTTGGCTTCTTGTATTCATCACTCTACTGAAGTGGTTTGTCTTAAACTCAACAGTGACCTCTTTACTTCCAAATCTAGCAATCTGTTCTTTCAGTTTGAATTTTCCTTGACTTAATCCCTATCTGACATAGCCTACAATTCTGTCCTTGAAACTCCCTCTTCTGTGTTTTTAGTAACTTGCTACTTATGTTTAATGCTTCTCTGGTTATGAGTAAATCTTATTTTGGTTAACCTATTTATTCTCAGCTTTTTCCTTTGCAATGGTGTATCAGAAATGTATGAGAAGGATCCAGTTGGTTTCTAAATCCTCACTGAATGAAAGTGATGAATTTGGGGGTGCAAAACAAACTTTGACTTTGAAATCATGGATCTTGCTAGAACCCTCTCTTCTTTGCTCCTGTGTTGTGCATATTTTTATTATTGAGCTTACAGTGTTGTATTCTAATTATGTTCACTTGTCTTTGAATCCTACTTGATTGAAATCCTTGTGGGTAGAGATTGTATTTTATTTCTGTTCCTCCAACCCCTGTTCAATGCCTGGCATATAAATGATTCAACACTGCTGAGGCAGAACCATAATTCACTATTGTAGTGGTAAGAGAAACCGTTTCCTGATATCTTGTGTTGCAAGGAAATGTTACTTATGAGGCCTCTAGCCCAAGGAACAGATCAGTCAGGATGGATCAGGGGACTGTGGTGATGTCTTTTCTCTTTTTTACATGGAGACTTCATAGGTCCCAGATTGAAATTAGTCTTGGATTATTTGCTAGTTTTTGGTAGCTAATTTGGAAGTTCTGATTTTTTCACATATGAGGGTAAAATTAGCCTTTGTCTGGACGACAAACTCTCCTATTGGAAAAAAAAAACCCATCAAAGGTAACCCTATAATATCATTTAAAAGATCATTGTATCAAAGACTGTAGGGTTAAAGATTCTGTCAATAAATGGTTCCCAGAATTTTGGATCAGTTGCTTTCTGGAAGTGCTCAACTTGTCCTTCTCAAGGAGCTTCTTTTCCTCATATCATCTGACTCCCTTAGCCCATTTACAGCTCAGACTAAGAGGATGGTAAGTCTGGGGAAGATTAGGTCCATTATGGGCTAGCATGATGGGCTTTCATCACTCTTCAGTTTGTTGGGTCATTTTGATTAGATTTGATCCAGTTCATTGTCTGCTTCTGAAGCCAGTCATGTATATCCACAATTAATGGTAATTCAGCCATGTAACAAAGATGTTTTTTAAAAGAATTGAATTGAATATTTTTTTAAAAAGAGGGCAATGACATAATCATTGACCCTACCATTTTAATGGTTGATTTTAGAGTCCATTATACCTATTTCTCCTTTGTTTTGTCAAATGATTCAAGTTCAATCCATAAAGCACTTTTCTTTTTTTTAATTAAAAACATTTGTCTTAAGGGGTGGCTCAGTTGGTTACGCGTCCCACTTTGGCTCATGTCATGATCTGTCAATTCGTGGGTTTGAACCCTGCTTTGTGCTCTGTGCTGACAGCTCAGAGCCTGGAGCCTGCTTCCAATTCTATGTTTCCCTCGCTCTCTGCCCCTCCCCCACTCCTGCACTCGCTCGTGCTCTCTCTCTCAAAAATAAATAAACATTAAAAAATAAAAAAGTTTGTTTAATGTTTGTATATTTTTGCGAGAGAGACGGAGAGTACGCTTGAGCAGGGGAGAGGCAGGCACAGAATCTGAGGAAGGCTCTGATCTGTCAGCGCAAAGCCTGACGTGCGGCTCCAACCAACCAATGGTGAGATCATGACCTGAGCCCAAGTTGGATGCTCAACCCACTGAACCACCCAGGCGCCCTGTTATACCACACTTTTCTTAAGCCACTAATTTGTCTGCAGAGCTACAGCTGCAGAATGTTTTAAAAACAACCCAGGTAGCTGCAGAGGCCATAGAGAAGCAGTGTGGCAGGAAGGCCAATAGAGGGCGCTGGGCTATTTGAGATAACTTTGGAAGAGATGGAGAAGTCTGTTAACCAGCCTTTCAAAGAGAAGAAAAAAAAAAAAAAAGGAGGCACACAACGTTTTTTATCTAATTCTCTGAGGAGCACAATGGAATTTTAAAAAGTGAAAATGGAAAAATTATCTTTAGGTCTGACTTCTATGCAATGAAAATTTTCAATGCTGGCTGTTGATCAGTTACAAACATCTTATACAACCTAATGTGTACACACTCTCCTCTCTATTTCATTTTGCCAGGGGGGCGATAGTAAAGTATTTAAATTATTCAAAGATCAGGCTGTGGAAGTAATTTGACTCTGGTAACTTTGTGGGTGACAGTTGGAATAAAAGAAACTCTGATTATGTAATATCTGGTTCCTAGTGAATATCTTTTTTCCTTCTGGAATTCTGCTTACCTCCAACCATTCCTTCCTTCCTATCTTCTTTCAGAAGTTGGAGTTGGTGCTTAGTTTCTATAATCTTCTTTGGGGGAACGGATTGGTAAACTTATTATTCTTGTTCCTTCTCTTAGTGTCTTTGGATACCGAGATTGATTCTTGCCCCTTGCCTTATTTTCTGTCTTTTCTCAGAGACCTCAGTTGGAGAAAGTTAGGAAGAAGGTGGCAGATGAAGGAAGCTGGGGCAGTGGAGGCTGACTGAGTTTGGAAGATATATTCAGTGGCTTTCTGGTTGGTTGCTTGGGTCTCTCAATTCTTTCTCCACACTCCGCCCCCTTCGCCCCCCAAACCTGCTTTGGTCACATGGCCAAACTTCTTTATTTTAGCCCTAGCAGCTCTCTCCCTTTTCATTCCATACACATTTCTCCAGTACACTTTCAGGCCTCTGATATTTGTTGTCTCCTAAAATTGTTTCAGAGTTTTCCCTCAGATAATGTATCATGGTTACAGCTCGCTGGGTAGGTAGGCGATTTTCACTGCTAAAGGTCTAAAGCATCTCATAAAAACAACTTATGCATATATTGTCAAAGAAAAGCAAAAACTTGTAATTATCTCAGAACTTTAAAATTCATTATAGCAATATAAAAGTGCTCTTAAGCAGGGAATGCTCCATCTTTCCTTTGAACTCATCTATACTTTGTTTTAATCAAACGAATCTCACCGGTTCTGAAACAGTTAAAAATTTATAAAACCTCATTCATATTACTTCAGTGGATTCTTGGACTCAAGTTCTTTAGGGATAATAATTTATCTTCAATAATTTATTTTGAAAAGAGTCATATGACTTAAAATAGGATGGTTGTAAGGTAATTTATTCATTTGAAGTTAGTGGCAAATAGTTGGTTAGGGCAAGCTAGCTGAAACAGAGATTGAAATATCCATTAAGGAAAAAGTTTAGAACACTAAAATTTGACCCCCAGAATAAGCAGCAGGAAGAAGGATGGATAATGGGGAAAAGCAAATAAGAGATTTAGAGTGAGATATGTTTGTTTTTAAGAATTTATCTTAAAGAGTACCTATAAAAAATTATGAAACATGAAATGAATATAAAAAGTCAAGGAAAAATGAATTATTCTCTTCTCCTGAGACAGTAAGAAATGGGTAAAGGGAGTAAAGTAATGTTAAACTTAGGACTTTTTGTAAATTACCTCTATTCCTAAAGCACATCTACACTTTTCTCTGAAAACCTAACACATTTCAATTCTCTAGCTATAAATGCCTTCATACAGGTTGTTTTAAATTTTTTTTAATGTTTATTATTTTTGAGAGAAAGAGAGACAGAGTGCAAGCAGGGGAGGGGCAGAAAGAGAGAGGGAGACACAGAATCCAAAGTAGGCTCTACGCTCTGAGCTGTCAGCACAGAGTCCGACACGGGGCTCAAACCCACGAACCATGAGATCATGCATGACCTGAGCTGAAGTCAGACGTTTAACTGACTGAGCCACCCATGCACCCCCATACAGGTTGTTTTATAATGAATTTCCAAAGGTATCCTTTACTGCACTTCAGAGTATTGTATTCTATAGGCAATTAAATCATTATTGGTCAAATTGATATAGAAAGGGGAGCTCTCTCCCCTTTGGATTATATATGATTGAGGTTTGGTGTAAGCTCTAAAATTCTGAATTCTCATCCTCAGTAGAATTCCATTTTGGATGCATCTTTTTATTAATAATTACTTGATGCCAGTTGTGTCAGAGTTTTGTGTTTGGTCTGGGCCTACATAGTAGAAGGGCAACCATAGAAAGCCTGTTGTGACTTGAGTCTTTGGCTGTGAAATGAGGGACCCTGAATCATCCGCTCTGCTTCGTTATTAACAGGGCCCCTAAACCTGTTTTAGGCATAGTCGTTGCAGATGTTAGTATCTTATTAATGCTATGGGAGGGGCATTACCCTGTACGCAGTAGATCCACCACAAGATCTGTGTTCTAGGATATACATGGTTCAGTATAACCAGGGTTAACAGAGTGTGCTGGAGTCACTTGGCAAAGTACTGGTTTTAGAGATGAGATCTAGGAGAAGAGTTGGCCCATTCAAAACCTGAGAGTGCTTACCATAGACTGTGTTCTTCTACTGATGGTACAGAAAAAGGAGGCAGAGTAAATCTACCCATATACACCACAGCCCAGGCCCTTTGCCTGTATTGTGAATGGGGAGACATGGAGTTGGGGAAAATATTAATTAATTAAAAAAGAAAGAAGAAAAAAGAAAAAAAAATACCTGAGGCTGTTTGCCTCAGTGGCCTCAGGTAATCTGTATATTTTCTTTGGGAGGCTGGGATGTTGAGAGGAGTGGTTGTAGGATAGAAGTAGAGGGATGCTGATTGTAGGAACCAAAGGTATTTCCCTCTTGGTGGGAGCTTGGTTGATTTGGAGAATATGACAGATGCTTTGGTTTTGGAAGTAAGACCTAGAGTAGATGGAATGGACTATAGTCCTTCAAATAAGAAAGCTGAGTGCTGGGGAGGAGGGGGGATTGGAGTCATTAATTGGCATTTTGGTAGGAGTTTATGGTGTGTAGGCAATAACCCTAACATCTTCATTCTTTGGCCTCTCCCTTCTCCTGAAGGCTTGGGAGGGGTGTCTTGAAATTACAATAAGAAATTAGTAGAGCCAAGAGTTCTACTTTTAGGTAGAAATGAAGTTTTGTTGAGGAATTGTCATCATTTCCAAGGAAGTCATGAGTGGCAGAACAATAGCCAAATATTCCAGACTAGTAGTGTGAGAAGGTACCTGAAAGCAGAATATCTCTGAGGGGTACTGGTGTCCCCCCACCCCTCCCACCCTTGGCAGAGCATGTCTGACTTTTGGCTCGTTGTGCCTGTGGCTAGTTGGCAGTGAAGAAGAAATAGAACACCACTGGGCTACTACAGCAGCAACAGGCAACCTCTCCTTTTTGTACTAGAGACTTTGACCTTCAATTACTTGTGGGTTCTTAGCTTCTACCCAGATGGCTGAAGCTACTTACATATGACTTTTGCATAAATGTGATACTATTGTGCATATTTTAGGGATTTTTATAGGATTTGTTAACCAAAACACATAAATCTATTCCTATCTGCTAGACTCTCAGACTTTGGTATATGGAATTACTCTCAGACTTTGGTATATGGAATGAAAGATAAAAGTTGATGTAATCAAAGGAAATGCATATTTGATTTCAGATTAATTGAACTGAAGGTAGAAACATGAAAATGCATTAACTCTAACAGTAGCTTTAAACAGAATAAACTATGGACTTTTCAAAGGATTATGATTACCCTTAATCATGCCAAAATGAAGCTTGAAGCAATTATGGATAATACAGATGTATTATTAATACCAGCTGAAACCCAGGTTTTGATTATATAAGAAAACAGGCTTAGACTTTTGGCAGATGGTTAACTTAAAAGTTCAAGTAAATCCAAGTTTTTAAATATGGAAGATGTAGGGAGCATTTCAGCTTGATAAACCCAGATTTATTTTCTCCACAGGAAATCATTGAAACTGGAATTACCTCAGCAATTTACAAATGTGACTCTGTTCTTTAGAAAGTAACTGTGCCTTTGTTTTTCTGAATCCTCAAGTTTATAATTTTCTAATGCGTTGTGTTTGTCAAACTATGACGCGGAAGCCTTTTTTTTTTTTTTTTTTTTTTTTGACATGTGTAGACTTCCATTAGCTTTTCTTCTCCTTTGTTAACCTTTCTTGATTCTCTTTCTATGGGAAGTCCCTGGATTGTGATAGTGTAAATGGGCATCATGATGGATGGGAGATTCTTTCTTGCTACAGCAGTGTGATTCCCAAATGAATATGGAGCATGGAAGCAGGACAAATAAATGTACTGAAGTTGGTGGAGCTAATAGAATGGTTTCTTACAGTTTAACAAGGACAAGGAAGAATCTTTGACCTAAGTTCAGTCAGAACTGTACACCAGGGTCAAGGATGTCAGCACTGTTGTCTCACTTTTTGGCTTCAGTATTCTAGAGCAGGGTATCTGCCATGCTGTTTTCCCCTATTACTGCTTATAAGAGGAAGAGCATTTTTACTCTGCAGGAAAGTGGAGGAGTGAAAAGACCAGAGCCCTGGGAAATCACATTATCTTTCATCAATTAGGCAATTGTGTTTTATGAGAGAATGTGATTTGAGTTTCAGTTGAGTATAAAACAAACTATTGGGAAGAATTTGGTTGCAAATATCCAATGTAACTTTTTGGAGTAGAGGAATAAAGTGGAAAATGACAGCAAGATTGAGAGAAAGAGAGAAATAGAGAAAGAGATGATAGAGATCAGATTTTTACCTGAAAATAACATGCAGGTGCATACTAAACCACCTGCAAATCTATGTGCTCTTTCTAACAGCTTCACAACTGGATGCTATCTTTAGGAAAATATAAGTAGAGATTACTGACTGGGGATGAATGGAATCCCCTAAAGTGAGTACATGCTTTTCATTTTAGAACACTTTATTGTTAAAATGAATCATTATCAAGGAGAAGGAAGACATGGTTTCTCATTTTAAGAAATTTCATCCTATCAAAGGAGAAAAAAAGGACAAATACAAACAAGACAGAAAAGAACTAACATTCATTAAACACTTATTTGCTGGGAACTAGACTAAATATAACATTACAACACTATAGACAATATACCATATTTTTTGCATATACCATATTTGTTGTAACACTATGAAATAGGCATTATTATCACATATTTTACTGATAAAAACTGAGAATTAAGAGGTTAAATAGCTTTCCCAAAGTCACATCAATTAAAAGACAGATCCAGGATCTGAATCTGGAAATCTGACTTCAGATGCTAAACTCTTAATCACTGTGCTCTACTATCTCATTGGCACCTCAGTGCCCTTTTATTGATCATTAGAGAATATGATCTTTATATGTTCCATCTTTATATGTACCTAATGGTTGAATAGCTAGAACATGAAGGCTGGTCAGCATGGCTAGGCTGATAAGAGTCAAATGGGGCTGAAGAGGAGTGGCTTTATGGCCAAAAGGCGTTTAAAGAGGCAGGGAGAAAATATGAATTGATCCTATACAGAGGCAGTTGAATAATTTCCTGGACTGATTCCATGTCTTAATTTCTCTTTTTTAAAAAGTAATTTTCTTAATTTTCTAGACTATCCTCTAATTAAGGGGCTCACAGATGTTTATTCGTTATGTTAAAAATTCAAGTTTTAATGGTGTAGTCTTAAGAGACTCAAACAAGTAACAATTAGCTCTGTGGCTTTTGGCCAAGCAGTGTTAATGCTTAAATCCATCTAATATTTCACTTGGCCAGACTGTAGGATAGCATTCTCCTACAGTAATTTCCCTTGCATCCTGACTTTCTGCAGTAAATGGCTCTACCAAGGAAATGAGCCACTATCTAAGCCTTCTTCCTTGTACCAGTTGGTTTTAATGACACTTGTAGTCTTTCCCATAATTTCCCAAAGTGACATGTTGCTTAAATAGAACCTGTTCATTTATGAGTTCATTTGGCCATTTAGTCCTTTCTTCTTCCTTCCTTCTTTACTCCTTCCCTTCTCCTTCCTTTCACACATCTTTCTTCTCTTCTCTTATTCCCTACCACCCTTTTGCCTTTTCCTACCTTCAAGGGTAATTACTAGGTTCTCAAGAAATGCTAGGCCTTGTACTAAGTACTGTGGAGGGCATATAGATAGATATGTAGATAGATATTATGATTGATTTTTAATCCGTTTAATGAATATTTATTCAGTGCTTCCTGTATGCCAGGGCTCTATTTTACAAGCTAGAAACAGAGTTGGGTACACAATAAAATTTCTTTTTCTCAGTAAGTTGTATTCCTGGGTATGTACTGGGGAGACAGACAAAAAATATATCACATGTCAAGTAGTGATAAGAGCTCTGAATAAAAATGAAGAAGAGAATAGAGAGAGATGTGATGGGGAATGTATTATTTTTACGGAGGCTGGTCAAGGAAGGGTTCTCTGACAAGATTACATTCGATCAGAAATACATTTATCTGAGGGAAAAGTAAGTACCAAGGCCCTCAGGAGATTCATTTCTAACAGGGAAAAAAAGGTGTAAAGGTAAATAACTGTAACAGAAGGTAGAAAGGGTAAGTGCTGCAAGGGAGATGTTGAAGAGCTACTGAACTGGGTAAGTTTGGAGGAAGGGGATAAAACTGCCTGCTGTGGAGGGGGTATTATGGAGAGCAGGCCCCATTTCCAAGGGGGTAAGGTAACTCACACACTCTGATCCCTCATGCAGAGCCTTTCCCCCAGACCTTCTCTTGAAGAAGGACCAGTGTCCTTGATTATGAGACAGTTGGGCTGTACATCTAACCAAGGAGCCCTTTGGTTAAGATGCTGAGATTCTAAGGATGGAAACAAGTTACACCACATGTTCAGTTTTTCTTTTAATTTCATACTCCTTGAAATCATATTTCTTTTTTATAAGAAGACTAACCTTCGGGGCACCTGAGGGTGGCTCAGTTGATTGAACATCTGACTCTTGATTTCAATTCAGGTCATGATCCCATGGTTGTGGGATTGGCTCTAGGCTGAGTGTGGAGCCTGTTTGAGATTCTCTCTCTCCCTCTGCCCCTCTCCCCCATTTGTGTGTGTGTTCTCTCTCTCTGAAAGAAAGAAAGAGAGAGAGAGAGAGAGAGAGAGAGAGAAAGAAAGAAAGAAAAAAGACCAAACATCTATGCCCAATGTTGGCCACCAAAGGCAAGAAGGCAAAGGGAGTACTTTTGTTTTTACATAATTGCTTTGTGCTCAAGATTAGGATACCCCCATTTTTACTTGTTTTGGTCAGTGTGGCAAGGTCCTAGTTCTTCTACTAGAATGCAGATACCCCAGTGAAAAAGAAAGCACTTAATGCAGTATCAGCTAACATTTGACTATTAGCTAGAGAGCGTACAAACAAGGAAGTATGAAAATGAAACATAGAAGTTTATATCATAGTTTAATTTTTAAACTGGGATACTGGCAATGACTGAATATAGGACACTAAATGGAGAAGTATTGGATGGAAAGAATACAGGATGGGTGGAAAGATGAAAGAAAGAGAAAAAAAGATATTCCTTAACAGAACAGATGTATTCACATTGTGAAATTGATCCAATAGAGACCTCTCAACACAGAGTTACAGATATGTTTAGAAGAGAAAAGATACCTTGATAAGCTACTTGAAGCAAAGGTGAGACCATAGGATAGGGTATGGGGGTCTGCAGGAGCCACGGCAAACTTGTGATAACTTAAGTAGTGTGCCTTAGAAACAAATAGGGATTTATTTATTAATTAAAAAAAAGTTTATTTATTTTTGAGAGAGATCCCAAGTGGGGGAGGGGCAGAGAGAGGGGGGCAGAGAATCTGAAGTGGGCTCTGTGCTGACAGCACTGAGCCGGATGTGGGGCTCAAACCCACGTACTGCAAGATCATGATGTGAGCCGGTCAGATGCTCAACCCACTGAACCACTGAGGTGCCCCTCCAGTAATATTTTCTATTCACTCAAAATATATTGATTGGAGCGTGCACTGGGTAGAAATTAAGGACAAGAATACCTAAGGCAGAGCACCATTGAGCTGGATGGGAGCGGATGATGAGAGGACCCCTGATTTCAATATTCACTCAGCAGAGGTAGAGAAGCAGAGGCAGCCGTTCCAAAGTGTCACCCTCCCCAACCCCTAAAATGGGCAGATATCCCAAGGATCCCACTGCATTTTTCTACAATCCGTACCATGGAGACTTAAATCTATCTTTATCTAGATATTAAGAAATAGGTCAATGCCAGCTGATATCTGGATTACATATACTTTAAAAACTACTATAAATTTTCATTAGGATGTTAGCGAATCAGAACTTCAGAAGTGTAGATGAAAGTGCAAGCTCCAGTGTTCAACATGAAGGGGAAGGGAATGTTTGAAATTTAGCACTAAGTGACTCTTCCTTTTAATAGATGGGAATAAAACTGTCTTTGGTCAAGAATTATTTTATTTGTCTGTATCTCAGGATGGTCTTTCACAGAAGTAGGTTTTTGCTATTGGGACTCTGGGAGTAGAGGAGTTCTATGCTATTATTTCTTTTCATGACTCTCAGTGCACATTTAGAATCTTTGAATGTCCCACTCAATTTCTCTGTTTTTTGAAGTTTTGGGAAACTCCAACTATCAACAGAGGAAAAACTTGCATAAGGCTGAACAGGGAGATGACTGAGTCATTACAGTGCTCTTATTTGAATACTAACTAGCCAAGAACAGTGAGGTTTCAAAAACCTTCCAGTCCTCTGGGGAGACTTTTGATTTCTGACAAGATGATTAACTGAGCCTGGGTTGCTTTCTCTGTCACCATACCAACACTAAATCGCTGCAGAAGTCAGAGGGAAGTCAGTGGAACTGGCAAACTGAAAAACAAAGAAGCAAACAAACTCAGAAACACTGAGCAAAGAACATGTCTGGGTTTCACAGTGTGGGAAATGGGAGCCTGGTTTGGAAGAGGACTGGACACACCAGACTTCCACTGCCCTAGACTCAAGTGGCTGCTGAGCACTTACAATGTGGCTAGTCTGAATGGAGATGTGCTGCAAGTATAAAATACTCCCCAGATTTTGAAAACTTAGTATAAAAAAAAAAGGAATGCAAAGTACCTCATTAATTCATTTTTGTATTGCTTACATGTTGAGATGGTAATATTTTGGATATATTGGATTAAATAAAATATATTATTTTTATGGATTTGCTAGGACTTCTGTAACAAAGTACTCCAGAGTGGGTGGCTTAAACAACAGAAATTTACTTTCTCACAGTTCTGGAGGCTAGAAGTCCAAGATCAAGATGTTGGCAAAGTGGATTTCTTCTGAGGCCTCTCTAATTGGTTTTTATTTATTTTTTATTTTTATTATTATTTTTTATTTAGATTCGAGTTAGTTAACATATAGTGTAGTATTGGTTTCAGGAGTAGAATTTAGCGATTCATCACTTGCTCATCCCAACAAGTGCCCTCTTTAATGCCCATCACCCATTTAGGCCATCCCCCAACCCAATAGTCCTCCAGCAACCCTCAGTTCATTCTTTGTATTTAAGAGTCTCTTATGGTTTGCCTCCCTCTCTGTTTTTATCTTATTTTTCATTCCTTTCCCCTATATTTATCTGTCTTGTTTCTTAAATTCCACTATGAGTGAAATCATATGATATTTGTCTTTCTCTGACTAACTTATTTTGCTTAGCATAATACACTCTAGTTCCATCCACATGATTGCAAATAGCAAGACTTCATTCTTTTTTATCACCGAATAATATTCCATTGTATACATATACCACTTCTTAATCCATTCATTAATTTATGGACATTTGGGCTTTTTCCATAATTTGACTATTGTTGATAGCACTGCTATAAACATGGGATGCATGTGCTCCTTCGAATCAACATTTTTGTATCCTTTGGATAAATACCTAGCAATATAATTGTGGGTTGTAGGGTAGTTCTATTTTTAACTTTTGGAGGAAACTCCATACTGTTTTCCAGAATGGCTGCACCAGTTTGCATTCCCACCAACATTGCAAAAGTGTTCCCCTTTCTCTGCATCTTCACCAACATGTGTTGTTTGCTGAGTTGTTCATTTTAGCCATTCTGTCTCATTGGTTTTTAGATGGCTATCTTCTCCCTGTATCTTCACATGATCTTTCCCCTGCATGTGTCCATGTCCCAAACTCCTCATTTGAAGCCTTCTTTAAAGGCCCTCTCTCCAAATGCAGTCCCATTCTAAAATGCTAGGGGTTAGGATTTCAACATATAAATTTGAGGGTGGGAGGAAGAGGACATAATTCAGTCTACATAACATTATTAAATTTAAAAACACCTGTTTCTTTTCTAAAAAAATATTGGTACTAGAAAATTTTAAATTACACATGTGGCTTGCATTATATTTCTATTGGACAGTGCTGCACTAAACTGTAACTTCAAAATGGCAAACTCCTTTATATGTTGTTCATTACTGAGTTTCTTGGTACTTTAAACAGAGCCTGGCACAAATACATGCTTAATTACATTTGTTGCCTCCAGAATGAATGGGCACCGTAGACAGTAGATAGGGTGTGACTGGATTTTAGATACGAATCTTTAGATAGGATTCTGTGCCCTGGTAATTACCTGAGTAGCTCATTGTTGGCCTCATTGACACCATAAGGCAAAAAAGCAGCCTACTGACAGCTAGATAACAGCATGGTGGGCAGGGCTGGGGATGTGGGAATTTGCAATGAGTGTTGACAGGTCTATGGGACTTCAAGCCTTCCCTCTCCCCTAACACCCTCTCCATCTTGAGGGCTATGTGCTAGAATGGAGGGAGACTACTCTTGAAGATTAGTGCCAAGAGAGGTACAGACTGTAATATTAGAGGTTTTCTGAAGTTCCCTGGAGATCACAACCTAGAAACTTTTCACAAGAGTAATTTTTAAAAAGACTATTATATAAAAAAAGTATTTTGAAAAATTAGATGAGCTAGGTTTCTTGAAGAATATGTAATTATAAAATGGCATAAGAAGATAAAGGACAAATGAATTTGATGGTAATCAAAAACCCTTACCTCTACCCATACTCCCCACAAGCGCTGGACAAAGATGACTTTATGGGAGAGTTCTACCAAATTTTCTGTGGAAAAAAATTACTGTTTTATAGAAGTTTTATGAAAAAAGAAAGAGGAAAACTTGCAAACTTTTTTTAAGGCTAGTATGACCTTTACCCAAATAAAGACAGCATAAGGAAAGATAATTAAAGGTCCACTTTACTTATGAACTGTATGTGAAAATCCTAAATAACATATACAGTTAAATCCATCAGTGTATTACAAATATCAGATCAAGTAAGAATGGTTAATTCCATAAATTCTGTCAGTATACTGCATTATATTAATTGAATAAACAAGAATTCTTTCATGGTTATCTTAATAAATGCGGCACAAGCTTTTGATAAATTTCAACATCTATAATGATTATATAAAACTTCTGCATGCTCTGTTCCTGCCAGTTGAGTTATATGCTTCCCATGAGTCTGTTGTGTTTGTTTCCAAAGCTTTTTATACCAGTTGTACTTGCTGTTATAATTATGTAATTGAGTTAAATATTATATAAACCAAAGAATTTTAAGTGTGAAAAGAGAATTGTTTCTCTGAAAGTTCAATTGAATGTTTTGGAAAGACTTGTTAAAGGCAAGTTGCTAAAAAATATTTGTAACAGATCATTTTAATTCCTATCATATTAAAAGTGAAGGCCTTGGTCCTACATCAAAAGATTGATGAATATATACGGATTTGTATATTTTAAGTTAAAACAAAAATTCTAATGAGTGAATCACTTTGTATGATTCCTTTTTACTGACTTTTACTTTATTCACTTACCAATTGGCTGCAGATATATTAGATAAGAGGGCTCTTATTGCATTATTTTGAGAAACAGTACTGCTCGAATTCCCTGTATCACCCCTTCCATTCTTTTCAGCCTCTTATTTGATTATGAAGAGGACTTGTAAGTGAATTAATATACTTTCACCGTACCTAGCCAGCTGTGTCACAGCATGAGTAGAAAAGATGTGTTGGACTGCCTATGTTAGGACTCTCTTTCTCCGAAATAATTAAATCTATAATAGGCCAGAGAGTTAGGGATTCTAAACTCTCCTGTTTGTTTTTTGTAATTTCTGAAACCCTTTTCTCATCCTCCTGTCAACCATGTATTCCCAAGTATGAATAAATACAATATATGAAAAATTTCTCTGTTTCCCTCTGCCCTAGATCTCAGCCACTGGAATAATTTTTTGTTGTTGTGAAAATGCACTGGCATACTGTTCTAGTATAGCTTTCTTAGAATTGTGCAAATTGAAATAGCATTCCAGAACCCAGATTTCTGGAGAAATAACAACACGATAAGATTGCAACTTTTTTTTTTTTTTTGCTTGTTATGGTGTAAAGGAATTTTGGAGGAAAACATCATAGAAAGATGTTAAATATAATTCATTTGTGGACACATACATATATTGAACTTCTAGTGACTATCACTTTCTTTCTAATGTGAAAACTGTATAGTTTCTCTTTTAACAGTGTAAAGAAAATCAGAAATGGAGAGTAAAATAAAAAATGGTTAAGGTGCAGTTTCTTATAGGGATTTTCCTGTTTCCTTTTATAAGAAAGTATATTAAGAAATTACCAAGAATATATATCTTATACAATTTATTTTCATTCAGAGTTACTGAGGTATAATAGGCATACAACAAATGTCACTATGTTTAAATGCACAGTTTTATGGGTTTTGCCAAATTTATGTTGTCATGTAAAAACCACCACTATTAAGTTATAGAATATTTCCACTATATCAAAAAGTTCCTTTTGCCCCTTTGCAGTCTCTTCCTCTTCCCAGTCCCTGTAATCAATGATCTGATTTCTATCCCTATGGTTTTGCCTTTTTTAGAATGTCATGTAAATGAAATAATAAAAAAATGATACATTTTTTTTGGTTGGGCTTTTTTTTTCTTTAGCATAATGCTTTGGATACTTGTCCAAGTTGTTGCATATATTACATATATTACTACATATATTCTATCTATTGCTGAGTGGTATACCATTGTATGATGTACCTCAACTTGTTCATTAATTTACTGTTTTTTGGTTTCTATTTTAATTCTAGATAGTTAACATATAGTGTTATATTAGTTTCAGGTGTACAATATAGTAATTCAGCAGTTCAATACATCATCCTGTGCTCATCACACCAAGTGCACTGCTTAATTCCCATCACCTCTTTAACCACCCTCCCAACTCTGGTAACCATCAGATTGTTGCCTATAATTAAAAGTGTGTTTCTTTTTTTCTTTCCCCTATGTTCATCTGTTTTGTTTCTTAAATTCCACATACCAGTGAAATCATATGTTATTTGTCTTTCTCTGTATGACTGGTTTTGCTTAGCATTATACTCTCTAGGTCCATCCATGCCATTGCAAATAGCAAGATTTCATTCTTTTTAATGGCTGAGTAATATTCCATTATATACATATGTCATATCTTCTTTATCCATTCGTCAGTTGATGGACACTTGGGCTGCTTCCGTATCTTGGCTTTTGTAAATAATGCCGCAATAAACATAGGGGTGCATGTATCCCTTTGAACTAGTGTTTTTGTATTCTTTGGGTAAAGACCTACTAGTGAGGTCTACTAGTGAGATTGCTGGATCATAGGATAGTTCTATTTTTAACTTTTTGAGAAAACTCCATACTGTTTTCCACAGTAGCTGCACCAGTTTGCAATCCCAGCAACAGTGTAAGAGGGTTCTCTTTTCTCCACATCCTCACCAACACCTGTTGTTTCTTGTGTTTTTTATTTTAACCATTCTGACAAGTGTGAGGTGGTATCTCATCATAGTTTTGATTTGCATTTCCCTGTTGATGAGTGATGTTGAACATCTTTTCATGTGTCTGTGGGACATCTGTATTTCTTCTTTGGAAGAATGTCTGTTCATATTTTCTGACCATTTTTAATTGGATTACTTGGTTTTTGGGTGTTGAGTTTTGTAAGTTCTTTATATATTTTGGATACTGAAACTTTAAAGTGGATATGTGGATATGTGGATAAAGTGGATATGTCATTTGCACATATATTCATTCTCCCATTCAATAGGTTGCCTTTTAGTTTTTTTGTGTCCTTTGCTATGCTTAAGTTTTTATTTTGATGTAATTCCAATAGTTTATTTTTGCTTTTGTTTCCCCACCCCAGGAAACATACCTAGAAAAACATTGCTACAGCTAATGTCAAAGAAGTTACCACCTGTATTCTCTTCAAGGATTTTATAGTTTCCTGTCTCAAATTTAGGTCTTTCATCCATTTTGGATTTATTTTTGTGTATAGTGTAAGTAAGTGGTCCAGTTTCATTCTTTTGCATGTTGCTGTCCAGTTATCCTGATGCCATTTATTGAAGAGACTGTCTTTTCCCCATTGGATATTCCTTCCTTGTTCATCGAAGATTAATTGACCATATAATTGTGGGTTTATTTCTGGATTTTCTATCCTGTTCTATTGATCTATATGTCTATTTTTTTTTTTGTGGCCATAACATACTGTTTTGATGACTACAGCTTTGTCATATAATGTGAAGTCCAGAATTGTGACGCCTCCAGCTTTGCGTTTCTTTTTCAAGGTTACCTTGACTATTCAGGGTCTTTTGTGGTTCTACAAAAATTTAAGAATTGTTTGTTCTAGTTCTGTGAAAAGTGCTGGTGGTATTTTGATAAGGATTGCATTAAATAGACTACATTGCTTTGAGTAGTATAGAAACTTTAACAGTGTTTTTTCTTCCAATCCATGAGGATGGGATATCTTTCCATTTCTTTGTGTCATCTTGAATTTCTTTCATTAGTTTTTTTTTTATAGTTTTCAGGGTACAGGTCTTCCCCTTATTTGGTTAGGTTTATTCCTAGGTATCTTATTATTTTGTGTGCATTTGTAAGTGGGATTATTTTCTTAATTTTTCTTTCTGCTGCTTCATTATTAGTGTATAGAAATGCAACACATTTTTTGTACATTGATTTTGCATCCTGCGACCTTACTGAATTTGTTTATCAGTTCTAGCAGTTTTTAGTAGAGTCTTCAGGATTTTCTATATAGAGTATCATTTCATCTGTGAATAGTGACTTTTACTTTTTCCTTACCAACTTGAATGTCTTTTGTTTCTTTTTTTGGTTTGACTGCTGTGTCTAGGACTTCCAGGACTATGTTGAATAAAAGTGGAGAGAGTGGACATCCTTGTTGTGTTATTGATCTCAGTTTCCCCCCTTTGGTATGATATTTGCTGTGGGTTTTTCATATAAGGTCTTTATCATGTTGGTTATGTTCCCTCTAAACCTACTTTGTTGAGGATTTTTATCATGAATGAACATTACTTTCTCAAATGCTTTTTCTGCATCTATTGAAATGATCATATTGTTCTTACCATTTCTCCTGTTGATGTGATGTATCATATTGATTGATTTGCAAATATTAAACCACCCTTAGAGCCCAGGAATAAATCCCACTTGATCATAGTGAATTTTTTTTAAAGATATTGTTGAGTTCAGCTTGCTAGTATTATATTGAAAAATTACACATCTATGTTCATCAGGGATATTGATCTATAGTTCTCTTTTTTATTAGTGTCTTTATCTGGTTTTGGTATCAAGGTAATGCTGGCCTCATGGACTGACTTTGGAAGTTTTTCTTCCTTTTACATTTTTGGATTAGTTTAAGATGAATAGGTATTAACTCTTCTTTAAATGTGTGGTAGAATTCACTGTGAAGCCATCTCATTCTGGACTTCTGTTTGTTAGGAGTTTTCTGACTCAATTTCTTTGGTAGTTATCAGTCTGTTCAAATTTTCTCCTTCTTCCTGTTTCAGTTTAGGGAGTCTGTATGTTTCCTGGGATTGATCCATTTCTTGTATGTTGTCCAATTTGTTGGCATATAATTGCTCATAATATTCTCTTAATGTTGTTTGTATTTCTGTGGTGTTGGTTGTTTTTTCTCCTCTATGATTTGTGATTTTATTTATGTGAGTCCTTTCTATTTTTGTCTTGATAAGTCTGGTTAGAGGTTTATCAATTTTATTGATCTTCTTTTCAAAGAATCATTTTCCAATTTCATTGGTCTGTTCTGTAGTTTCTTTTAGTTTTATATCAATCATTTCTGCTCTAATACTTATTATTTCTTTCCTTCTGCTGTTTTAGGTTTTGTTTGCTGTTCTTTAAAATGTAAAGCTTATTTTATTTTTGAATTTATTTTGACAGAGAGAGAGAGAGAATGGGGGAGAGGCAGAGAGAGAGGGAGAGAGAGAATCCTAGGCAGGCTCTGGCTGCCAGCACAGAGTCAGACACAGGGCTTGATCTCACAAACTGTGAGATCATGACCTGAGCCAAAATCAAGAGTCAGATGCTTAACTGACTGAGTCACCCAAGTGTCTCTGTTGTTCTATTTCTAGCTCCTTTAGGTAGAAGGTTAGGTTGTTTATTTGAGATTTTTTTTTTCTTCTTGAGGCAGCCCTATATTGATAAAACCTCCCACTTAGAACCACTTTTGCTGCATCCCAGAGGTTTGGACCATTGCGTTTTCATTATCCATTTACTTGTTGATGGACATTTGAGTTGTTTTCAGTTTTTGACTATTGTACAATAAAACTGCTGTAAACATTCACATGTTTATAAACCTTTAGAAATATGTTTTCAATTCTCTTGGGTTAATACCTAGTAATGGAATTGCTAACCAATGTGACAAATACATATAACTTTATCTAACAATTTACAAAAATATTTTCCAAAGTAGTTGTATCACTCTGTATTCCTATTAGCAATGTATGTGAATTTTAACTTTAGCAATAACAGTGGATATGTGGGCTCCTGAGTGGCTTAGATGGTTGAGTGCCTGAATCTTGATCCTAGGGTTGTGGCACTGAGCCCCATGTCAGGCTCCCTGCTGAGTGTGGAGCCTATTGAAGATTCTCTTTCTCTCTCCCTCTGCCCTTCTCCTCCAATAACACTCTCTCTCCATAATAATAATGATAATAGTGGATATATTCATGACTGCTATTTGAAGTTATGCTTTATTATGATTTCTTTGGTTTTGGCATAAAGGTAATGCTTGCCTCATAAAATTATTTGCAGGGGTGTTCCTCCTCATATTTTCTGCAAGAGTTTACTTTTTAAAATGCATGATAGAATTCACTAGTGAAATCATCTGAATATGGCTGCCTCCCCCCACCCAGGAATGTTTTAAACTATGGACTAAATTTCACTAATGGATCTAGGGCCATTCAAATAATGTATTTACTCTTAAGTGAGCTTGGGTAGTTTGTTTATTTCAAGAATTTTTTTCCATTTCATCTAAGTTGTTGGGTTCTTTTTGGTATAAAGTTGTTCATTTACATTTCGTTATTATCCTTACTGTGTGTAGAATCTGTAGTAATACTCCTTCTTTCATTTGTGATATTGGTACTTCTTGCTTTCTCACTTGGTCTGGTTTTTAAATTTATTGATCTTTTCAAAGAATCAGATTTTTGTTTCACTAATTTTTCTCTAGTATGAGAGCTAAAATAAGACGCAGGGCAGTGCCTCTTTCAACTTTGGCTGAGAACTAGTCCATGATACACCTCAAAGTTTTTATGGTTCTGTGCATGTCCATGAATGAGCTTCAAAGTGCCCCAAATACTAATTTGGGTATTACAAATAAATTTAATGAGTAGGTGAATTTACGAATACGGATTCTGTGAATGATGAGGATTGGCTGTAATTTAATCTACTATTATTAATAGAGGGGGATCTTGATAAGGCATAATTTAGGAAAAGGATGTGGCATACAGTACATTCTAGAACCCATAATGAAGTAAACAGACTATTACCCATTTCCTTCTCAGGGCTGAGGTAGAGAAGAGAGGCAGAACGGTAGCTTTTCCCCAACAGAATCCTGGCTATAGATCTTTGGATTAGGTGGAATTTTTTGCCTTAGCCTCACATGCGCAAAACCCTTCACATTTAGATTTTTGATGTTATTTTCAAATAAAATTATTCACTTAGTTACAAAAATACTTGGATGGGATTGAAATAAGATGTTCATTCATCCACAGTATAAAATATGTTTGAAACTTGTTCTAGAATTTGTTCGTTTAAAAAATAAACTTCAGAATATAAATGGCCAGGCCTTGCTTGACTCCTGAGAGCACCTCCTTTTCCCTTTGGATGACAAAGAAGAGGGAAGGGAATGAATGGAAAGGGTAGGCAATGGATGTTTAAGGTGGAATACTCAGCCTAAGATGACCTTAAACTCCCACAGAAGTGTACATCACAGCTTTCTGAAATCTGAGGGGGGCTGAGGAGATATGGGGATGGACAGCTGAACAAGCTGCCACAGTATTATTACCCCCAGAGCATAGAGAGGTTAAGCAACTTATCCAAGATCACAGTAAATAAGTGGTACAGAAACATTGTGTAGAAATCTTTACATTTTAACTAGAAATCAAAAAACGTGGATTCAGTCCTAATTTGCCACCACTTAGCTATAGAACTCTGCACAAATCATTTACGCTTTGCAGGTCTGTGTCTTTATCTGTAAGATGTGAAGTTGGAAAACTCAAGTTCCTTTGCATGATATAATGTCATGTAATGTTAGAAGCACTAGAATCCAGAAAAACAGAGTAAGCAGGCAAAATACTTGTTTCTTTTTGAATAGAAAGAAAATTTTCTACCAGAGTCCAAGTGACTTTCCATTTTCAATAGAGAAAGTAGACCTTATCAAGTATTTATAGAAACTGCAGTTTGCACGGATACAATCCAATATCTCATTTGATACTGGCAAGAGACAAATGATGCCTGAAACCTTAACAAATGCTTATACCAATTCAATGAATAAAGGAATATCTGAAAGTGGCTCAAGTTTAGGAAGCCATATATTTCTTGAATGGTGTGACTCTGGGGGATACTTGAGAAAATTAAGTTTTTCTAAAATCTTTATAGTTGAGGCCTAAACGTAGAATCTAGAAAGATTAGAATATAGAATCTATATAGAATCTATAAAGATTCTAAAATCTTTATAGTTGAGGCCTAAATGTATGTTAATTCAGTCATCAGTGTTATGTCTTGAATCTATAATAAATACAGAAAGAAGAATTTTTGCATTTATGTTCATCGTGGATATTGGCCTGTAATTCTCCTTCTTAGTGGGGTCTTAGGTTTTGGAATCAAGGTAATGATGGCTTCATAGAATGAGTTTTAAACCTCTCCTTCCATTTCTACTTTTTGGAACAGTTTGAGAAGAACAGATATTAACCCTTCTTGAAATGTCAGGTAGCATTCCCTTGGGAAGCCATCTGGCCCTGGTATTTTGTTTGTTGGGAGATTTTTGGTTTCTGATTCAATTTATTTTCTGGTCATGGATCTATTCAAATTTTCTATTTCTTCCTGTTTCAGTTTTGATAGTTTGTACATTTCTAGGAATTTGTCCATTTCTTCCAGATTGCCCAATTTGTTGACATATAATTTTTTGTAATATTCTCTCACATTGTTTGTATTTCTGTGGTGTTGGTTCTGATCTCTCCTCTTTCATTTGTGATTTTATCTATTTGGATCTTTTTCTTTTTGATAAGTCTGGTTAGGGGTTTATCAATTCTATTAATTCTTTCAAAGAACCAGCTCTTAGTTTCATTGATCTGTTCTACCTTTTTGTTGTTGTTGTTGTTGTTGTTGTTGTTGTTTGTTTCTATATCATTTATTTCTGCTCTAATCCTATTATTTCTCTTCTTCTCCTGGCTTTAGGCTTTACTCGTTGTTCCTTTTCTAGATCCTTTAGGTGTAAGATTAGGTTGTATATTTGAGACATTTCTGGCTTCTTGAGATAGGCCTGAATTGCAATATACTTCCCTCTGAGGACTGTCTTTGCTGCATCCCAAAGGTTTTGGACTGTCATGTTTTCATTTTCATTTGCTCCCATGTACTTTTCAATTTCTTCTTTAATTTTCTGGTTAATGTATTCATTCTTTAGTAGGCTGTTCTTTAACCTCTATGTATTTGTGGTCTTTCCAAAATTTTTCTTCAAGTTTCATAGTGTTGTGGTCTGAAAATATGCATAGTATAATCTAGATCTTTGTACTTGTTGAGGGCTGATTTGTGACCCAGTATGTAATCTATTCTGGAGAATGTTCCATGTGTACTCGAGAAGAATGTGTATTCTGTTGCTTTAAGATGCAATGCTCTGAATAGATCTGTTAAGTCCATCTGGTCCAGTGTTTCGTTGAAAGGCATTACTTCCTTTTTGATCTGCTTAGGTCTGTCCATTGTTGTAAGTGGGATGCTAAGTATCCTACCATAATTGTGTTATTATCAATGTGTTTATGTTGGTTATTAATTGATTTATATATTTGGGTTCTTTCAAGTTGGGGGCATAAGTACTTAAAATGTTAGATCTTCTTGTTGGATAGGCCCCTCTATTATGATATAGTGCCCTTCTTCATCTTGTGTTACAGTATGTTTTAAAATCTAGTTTGTCTGTTATAAGTATGACTACTCGGGCTTTCTTTTGATGTGCATTAACATGATAGATGGTTCTCCATCCCTTCACTTTCTTTTTTTTTTCTTTTTTCTTTAAAAATTTTTTTTGAACATTTATTTATTTGAGAGACAGATCACGAGTGGGGGAGGGGCAGAGAGAGAGGGAGACACAGAATCCAAAGCAGGCTCTAGGCTCTGAGCTGTCAGCACAGAGTTGAATGCAGAGCTCCAACTCATGAGTGCTGAGATCATGACCTGAGCTGAAGTTGGACACTTAACCGACTGAACCACCCAGGCACTCATTTCACTTTCAGTCTGCAGGTGTCTTTAGATCTAAAGTGAGTCTCTAAGAGGCAGAATATACGCTTGTTTTTTAATTCATTCTGATACCCTATGTCTTTTGATTGGAGCATTTAGTCCATTTACATTCAGAGTAATTATTGATAGTATGAAATGCCTTTGTGTTACCTATAAAGTTGTGTTTCTGGTGATGTTCTCTGTTCCTTTCTAGTCTTTGTTGCTTTTGGTGCTTTTTTCCCCCCACTCAAAGAGTCCCCTTTAATATTTCTTGCAGGCCTAGTTTAGTGATTGAAACTTGTTTAGTTTTTCTTTGTCTCAGAAACTATCTCTCCTTCTATTCTGAATGATAGCCTTGCTATATAGAGTATTCTTGGCTGCATATTTTTCCCCTTCAGCACATTGACTATATCATGCCACTCCCTTCTGGTCTGCCAGGTTTCTGTGGATATATCTGCAGTGAACCTAACTGTTTTTCCTTGTAGGTTAAGGACTTTTTTCCCTTGATGCTTTCAGGATTCTTTCCTTGACTATGTCTTTTGTGAATTTGATTATGATATGTCTTGGTGATGGATAGCTTTTGTTGAATTTAATAGGAGTTCTCTGTGCTTCTTGCCCCCTTTTCTCTGTCTTCATCTTCTAGGACTCCTATGATACAAATGTTATTACACTTTATGGAGTCGCTGAGTTCCCTAAGTCTATATTGTAATCTAGTACATTTCTTGTTTTTTAAAAAATGTTTACTTATTTTTGAGAGAGAGAGAGAGACAGACAGAGTGCGAGCAGGGGAGGGACAGAAAGAGAGAGAGAAGGAGACACAGAATTTGAATCAGGCTCTGGGCTACGAGCTGTCAGCACAGAGCCTGATGTAGGGCTCAAACTTATGAACTAAGAGATCATGACCTGAGCTGAAGTTGGACACTTAACTGACTGAGCCACCGAGGCACCCCTCAATACCTTTCTTTCCCTCTTCTTTTCAGCTTCATTCTCCCCCCGCCATAACTTTATCTTCTTTCTTTTAAGTTTATTTATTTATTTTTGAGAGAGACAGAGACAGAGCAAGTGGGGGAGGGAGAGAGAGAGGGACACAGTGAATCCCAAGCAGGCTCTGCACTGTCATCACAAAGGTGTACCTGGGGCTTGAACCCACGAAACTGTGACATCATGACCTGAGCTGAAACCAAGAGTTGGAAACTTAACTGGCTGAGCCACCCAGGTGTCCTACATAATTTTATCTTCTATAAACCTTCACTGGTTTTTTCTTCTATAACCTTCACTGTTTTTTTCCTGTGGTTCATCCATCCTCAGTGTCACGGCATCCAGTTGGGTTTTCATCTTGGTTATAAGCATTTTTAATTTCAGCCTGACTAGCATTTAGTTCCTTTATCTCTACAATAAAGGATTCTCTTGTGTCTTCTATGTTTTTTTCAAACCCGGCTAATATCTTTATAATTGTTTTAAGTTCTTGTTCAAACATCTTACTTATATCTGTATTGGTTAAATCCTTGGCTGTTACTTCTTCCTGTTCTTTCTTTTGGGGTAAATTCCTCCATCTTGTCATATTGTCAAGGTCCCCAGAAAAAAGAAGGCTAGATCCTAGGTGTGTTTTGGTCAGCTTGTTAAAAGAAGCTGGTTCCAAAAATAATTTGTTTTTTTCTGTATCCCAAGTTGGAGAAGCAAAAACAAAGGAAACTAGGTCCTATTTTGCTTAAAGCTGAAGCTTTGCAGCACTCTATGATCAGTAGACTTGGTACGTGTGAGGAGTTTGTGCTGGTCTTCTGGTGGTGGGGCCTGCTGCACTGATTCTCAGGCAGACTTGCCTTGTTGGAGATGCACCTGCAGGGTGCAGTGGGGTGGTGCTTGGTGTAAGCAGCTTGAGCGTCCACTTGGTGGCACTGTTTTGCTCACTGAAGTAGGTCAATGCTAACTCGTGGGGTGAAAATAGCATTGCTTGGCTCTCATCCCCGAGCCAGGAGCTCATGCCCACCACTCTCAAGGGAGCCCTCACAGAAGAGCAAACAATCACTTCTCTTGTGTCCTTGGTTTCTGTCAGATCCCCGCCTTCACTCTGTCTGAGTCTGAACTGTCTGCCTACCAGGTGGCACAGCATTCCTCTGTTCTATCTCAAGGGCATGGCTTAGTTTCAAAACTCCAAAGTTTAGAGATCCCTGTGGCATGGACCCACGCTGATCCTCTGGGCAAGGGTCTTGGTGCACTATGGCCAGTTGTGGCTTGTCCTAGAAATCAGTTGCTTGACCCTACACTGGTTCAGAGTTTATAGGGCACAGCAGAAAGCCAGCACCAAGTCTTGCTCCCTTCAACCAGTGTCCCCATTCCTATGTTATGAAAGAAGCAGCTCAATGGCACCAACTAGGTCTTTTGCTTTCAGAGGGGCTGTGTCCTCTCTCCCAAATGCACTCCAAGCAGGAGAACTGCTTCTCTATGTGCAGCCCAGGGGATCCTCAGCCCATGCTGCCCTCTCTGAGGTTTCCACCTTCCTTCTCCACAGGAGCACCTCTAAGCCTGCTAGGTGTGACCCTGATGATGGTGCAAACCTCTGTGGCCCACTGTTGAGAAAAACTTGCAGTATTCAGCCCCTCTCTTTTTCTCCATCAATGATTTTGGGGAAGAGTTTTTCTTGTGAAATTCCCTGCAAGCACTTCTGCTCTTTCTCTCTCTCTCTCTTTCTCTCTCACTTCTGTCTCTGCGATCAGGGCCCCCTCCCCATCACAGCACCTGCAGCTATTCTCTCCCCTAAATCAATTCTCTGTAGCTCCTACCTTTCACAATGTGGTGGTTTTTTTTTCCACCACTGGTTGTGCATTTTGCTCTCTCAGTCCTCAGATCGATTTCTTGGGTGTTCAAAATAATTTGATATTTATCTAGCTGTGTTTAAGGGATAAGGCAAGCCTAGGGTCTTCCTGCTCTTTTGTCATATTAACTCTTCTAGAGGATTTATTCTTGATAGAACTCTCAATGAAGTAGGGATAGATGGAACATACCTCAACATAATAAAAACCATATATGAAAGACTCACAGGTAATATCATTCTCAATGAGGAAAAACTGAGCTTTTCTTCTACAGTCAGGAACAAGACAGGGATGTCCATTCTCATACTACTATTTAACATAGTACTGGAAATCTTAGTCTCAGCAATCAGACAACAAAAAGAAATAAAAGACACCCAAATCAGTGAGGAAGAAGCCAAACTATCACAGATGACATGATACCCTCAGTAGAAAGCCTGAAAGACTGTGCTAAAAATTGCTGGAACTGATACATGAATTCAGCAAAATTGTAGGATATAAAATCATTGTACAGATATCTGTTGCATTTCTATATACCAATAACGAAGCAGCAGAAAAATAATTCAAGGAACTGATCCCATTTGCACTTGTAATAAAAACTATAAGATACCTAGGAATAAACCTAACCAAAGAGATAAAAGATCTGTACTCTGAAAACTATAGAACACTTATGAAAGAAATTGAAGAGGCAAAAGGAAATAGGAAAAAATTCCATGCTCATGGACTGGAAGAACAAACATTGTTAAAATGTCTATACTACCCGAAACAATCTAAACATTTAATGCAATCCCTATCAAAATACCATCAGCATTTTTCACAGAGCTAGAAAAAACAATCGTAAAATTTGTATGGAACCACTGAAGACCCTGAATTAGCCAAATCAATTTTGAAAAAGAAAAGCAAATCTGGGTGGATCACAATTCTGGATTTCAAGTTATATTACTAAGATGTACTCATCAAGACAGTATGGTACTGGCACAAAAACATTAACCAATGGAAGAGAATAGAAAACCCAGAAATGGACCCAAAAGTATATACTCAGCTAATCTTCGACAAAACAGGAAAGAATATCCAGTGGAAGAAAGACAGCCTCTTCAGCAAATGGTGTTGGGGAAACTGGACAGCAACATGCAGAAGAATGAAACTGGACCACTTACTTATGCCATACACAAAAATAAATTCAAAATGGATGAAAGACCTAAATGTGAGACAAGAAACCCATTAAAATAGTAGGGGAGAACACAGACAGCATGTACTTGATCTTAGCCAGAGCAACTTCTTACTAGACTAGTCACCAGAGAGGCAAGTGAAAAAAAAGTAAACATGAATTATTGGGACTTCATCAAGATAAAAGTTTGTGCACAGCAAAGGAAATAATCAACAAAACTAAAAGGCAGAATGGGAGAAGATATTTGCAAATGACATACGTAATAAAGAGTTGGTATCCAAAATCTATAAAGAACTTATCAAACACCCAAAAAACAAATAATGAGTTAATAAAAGGGCGTAAGACATTAATAGACACGTAAGACATGAATAGACAAAGAAGAGATTCAGATGGCTAGCAGACACATGAAAAGATGCTCAACATCACTCATCATCAGAGAAATACAAATCAAAACCACAATGAGATACCACTTCACATCTGTGAGAATGGTTAAAATTAACAACACAGGAAACAAAAGGTGTTGGTGAGAATATGGAGAAAGGGGAACTCTCTTACACTATTAATGGAAATGCAAACTGGTGGTAACCTCACTGGAAAACAGTATGGAGGTTTCTCAAAAAGTTAAAAATAGAAGTCCCCTGTGACCCAGCAATTACACTAGTAGGTTAGGTATTTATCCAAAGGATACAAATATACAGATTTGAGGGGGTACATACACCCTGATGTTTATAGCAGCATTATCAACAATAGGCAAACTATGGTAAGAGCCCAGATGTCCATCAATTGATGAATGGATAAAGAAGATATGGTGTGTGTATATATATATATATATATATATATATACATATATATATATACACACACATATACTTAGTATATGTGTATATACATAGTATATACATATATACATTGTATATGTATATCTACACACACATATACATATATGTATATATTGTATATGTATATATGTATATATACATACATATATGTATATATATTGTATATGTATATATATATACACATACATATATGTATATATATTGTATATGTATATATATATATACACACAATGGAATATTACTTTCATCAAAAATAATGAAATCTTGCCATTTGCAACAATGTGGATGGAACTAGAGTGTATTATGCTACGTGAAATAAGTCAGTCAGAGAAAGACAAGTATCATATAATTTCACTCATATGTTGAGTTTAAGAAACAAAATAGATGAACATATGGAAAAGGAAAAAAAGAGAGAGGGAAACAAACCATTAAAGATAAGAAACTGAGGGTTGATGGAGGGGGAAGGGCTAAATGGGTGTATTGAGGAGGGCACTTGTTATAATGAACACTAAGTGTTACGTGTAAATGGTGAATCACTAAATTCTACCCCTGAAAGCAATATTATACTATATGTTAACTAACTAGAATGTAAATAAAATATGAAAAAAATAACAATAATTCTATAATATTTAATAATAAATCCATATTCATATTCTGTGATATTAAATAATAAATATCTAACATCCAGTCCAATATTTAATATCCATTCCAATTTTTCCATGTATCCCAAGAATATAACTTGTATCTTTATTCTTTTGAATTATGATATAATTGAGATTCACACATTGCATTTGCTTATATGGATATTTAGTATTTCTTAATATAGAACATTTATTATTATTATTATTATTATTATTTTTTGCTTGCATTGGCTTTGAAAGAGTTCAGGGCAGTTGTCATGTAAAAACCCTCCAATTCTGGAGTTTCTGATTGCTCCCTTATGGTGTTATTGACCTTGTGCTACTATTTCTTAAATTTTTTATGAATTGTAAATTAGGTGTATAGGTTTGATTAGACCCAGGTTAAACATTTTTGGCAAGAATGTTTTACACATATTTTCTATTTTCTATTGCACCATATGATGAGCCACTGAAGGTCAGGTTGTCTTCCTCTTAGAAATTTAAGTTTGGGGGCGCCTGGGTGGCTCAGTTGGCTAAGCGTCAGACTTCGGCTCAGGTCACGATCTCACAGCCCGTGAGTTCGAGCCCCGAGTCAGGCTCTGGGCTGATGGCTCAGAGCCTGGAGCCTGCTTCCCATTCTGTGTCTCCCTCTCTCTCTGCCCCTCCCCCGTTCATGCTCTGTCTCTCTGTGTCTCAAAAATAAATAAACGTTAAAAAAATTAAAAAAAAAAAGAAATTTAAGTTTGGCTACTCATTTAAGGTGGTGATTACTAGGTTGCTGTATAATAAAGGTGTGTATTTTGCTTTGGAATTTGTAAGTGATCTGTGGGGAAAGACCCAATACCAGGAGACAATGTTTTACTCCGTGGTTTTAGTATTCACTGAGAAACCCAAATAAATTTTTTCAATAGGGGTAGAAATGTGGTAAGTTTCTGATTTCCATGATTACTTCTACATTTATTATAAAATAAGAGCTTTCTTTTTTCTTTCCTTTGTCTTTCTTTCTTGAGTTTAATTATGGGTTCCTGGATGCTTATTTATTCAGTGCATCCATTACAGTCATTATTCTTTTTAACTTTTTTTAATGTTTATTTATTTTTGAGACAGAGAGAGACAGAGCATGAGGGTAGAGAGACAGAGGGAGACAGAGAATCCAAAGCAGGCCCCAGGCTCTGAGCTGTCAGCACAGAGCCTGACGTGGGCCCTGAACCCACAAACAGTGAGATCATGACCTGATTCGAAGTTGGATGCTCAACCGACTGAGCCACCCAGGCGCCCCTTTTTAAAAAAAAAATTTTTTTTAATTCTTTTTGAGATATGCATTTGTTTCAAAGGCCAGTGGAAGCCCCTTCAAGCTGGCTTCTGGGTCTTTTTGTTATGAATCTGTCTTTGAGTGCTTTCTAGCTTTATGACATAACAAGATGCCCTTGATTTACCTTGTGCATTTCCTCTCCAAGACCTAAAATCAGCTATTTTCCCCCCAAGGAATTCTAGTGTATTAGTGGAGAATTTGAAACCAAGACCTAGGTGTAGACATCCTCATTCCTACTGAACTCTTGCTTTCTGACTTTTTTCAGTGGACAGAGATAGGAAGATATATTTATTATATTTATTTATTTATATAAATATAACTATTATATTTATAAATATGTTTACAAATCTTTTTATCTTATTTTATTTTAGAAAGAGAGAGTGAGTGAGAGAGTGTATGAGTGGGAGAGAGGGGCAGAGGGAGAGAGAGAGTAAGAATCCCAGGCAGGCTACATGCTCAGTATAGAGCCCTTTGTGAGGCTCAAACCCGTGACCTGTGAGATCATGACCTGAGCTGAAATCAAGGGTCTGATGCTTAACGAACTGAGCCACCCAGGTATCCCAGCAATATATTTTTAAAAATCATAAGTTCATATTGATGTTTGTAATTAAAATTTAACATTAAAGCATTTTCTCTATTTTTCTTCTTTTATTTGCCATGTTTTCTCCTACATATGGACTGGGCAAAGGACAGCTGTGGGAGCCAATTAAGGATGTGGTTTCAGACAAAGTCCCTCCGGGGGAAGCTTCAGCCTAATCCAGTAGGGGAGCCCTGGAGTTTAAGTTAAACCTCGGGGTAGGAGTGTCTCCAGATTTCACTCTGACCCCCAAGTAGGTAGCTGGACTTTCTTATTCTATGTTTGTCAGTAATTGGTTGAAGACTGCTCTAGAGGAAAGTAAATTCCAGGCCCTTTGGTTCTCTGCATCTTCAGGTAAGCGTCTGACATTGTTATAAATGATCAGTGGTTTAAAATGCAGTTGTTTTCCTAACCAACATTTTATTTAAAAAAGCCATAAACATCGATAATAATCAACTATAAATGATAGTTCTATATTTAGTAAAACCTTCTAACGGGTATTTAAACTGAATAACCAAATAAATGTGTATTTCAGATGGTGCCTATGATTGTGTGCAATACAAAGTTCTTTTTTAATTCCTACTTAATTTTACTGCAGTGAATCAGAATCTACCTTCAATAAGGTCATGATATTCATATGGGATTCTCTCTAGGAGAATTTTTTTGTGGGGGACTTAGAACAACTTGGTGGGTCCTGAGAAACAAATTCAGAAATTTGTTTGGCTGTCCTATTCTCATTGTTGATTTTCCTGTAGAAAAGATCACTCACGAACTCTTCTCCATTGCCTTGGAAACAGCTTTTATGTTTTTATTTTAACAGTTTTTATTTTCCTCTCATCAGCAATGGCAGCTTCACCTTATTCCTTGACATGAAACAAACAGATCCATCTTCAACTTGTACTAGTTGACTGATTTGCATTGACTTTTCTCATTCTTTGCTTCCACCACATACCATTGCTTTTCAGCATCAAAAAGAACAACTCGGGGCAAGTTTAGTTCTTAAGTAACTGAATCAAAACATTTCCTTCTCAGCCACAGACTCTGTCCTCTGCTCATAACAGAGGATCACAATCATTTCCTTAAAAGACTAAAATGCATCAAGTATTGAAACAGTTTTTTTCCCAATCAGCATAATAAGGGCTTACCTCTTCCACCTCTTCCATTTTTTCTTCAAAATAGTCCTCTTGGGAGGTTATCTGTTTATTCCAAATAATTTAGGAACTCATCCATGACAGTCATCACAGAAAATGTCATAGGCTGGATTCTCCAGAATTGGATGCTTCCAGCAGAGCTTGGGGTATCATGTTTATCAGAGCTAAACATCTGTGAAGGGAAGGGGTAAGCATGATTGGGCATTGAACTGTGATGTAGGCCTGACAAAGCCTCAGCAAACCTGGGTCAGGCATCGGTGGGGCAAGTATGCCTTTGGGGTGTCTGCTTCAGACCAAAGACTGTGCCTCTGTACCCCTCCGTGTTCAGTCACTAGAAACAGGATGCCCCTGGAACAGTGTGACCACTGGTGAGGCAGCTCCTTGTGAGTGAAGCAGACAGCGAAGAAGCTGAAAGCTGGAAATTGTCCTGATGATCACAGTCCCCAAGCTGGGCATCAAGTCCTTCCTTGAAGGGGGATTTGGAGTAGGTACACATGTGTTCATATCTAGTACATAGAACTAGTTACAAGTCCAAGGAAAAATTTGATCTTAACTACAATATTTTTACAACCCATGCTCAGCTTTAGTAAATGTTAGGATTGGTAAGTTTATAGAGATTTTCTGGTTTAATGACTCTCCTCTCCCAACTTTTACAGATGTTTGATATTTAACCCCTGAGACACTGTACTGACAGATAGAAGGTGGCATGAGGCTTCTTGTACTCCCCACCCCAACAATCATCCCTTCTACCCACCTCCAAGGAACACAAATGGCTTTACTGCCTCATGGGCTTTTTCTTTACTCAGCTTGGTGTAAGAAGGGACAAAAACTTAAGGGAAAGAGAAAAGAAGGAAGGTAAAATTTGGGAGGAAAAGACTTCTTTGGGATTATAACCAGGATTTGTGAGAATTATCCAGAAAAGCCTAGATTACTCCCCAAATACTGATAAATAATTAGAGAACTAACTTCATCAAAAGGTGCTCTGTTTTTCTACCTATTGAAACTTATGTACAAATTATATAGAGATTTACCTAGGGAAAAGAAAATAAAAAGGGGGGACTCCTTAATTAGTATTAATAGCCAGATCTGTGAATAGGTCATGTCTAACCCCCCATGCTCTAAACAAACTAGCTGTGTGATAATTCTTAAAACCATTCATTCATTAATTAATTCATTCATCCATAAAGTATATTTTGAATGCCTACCACGTGCCAAGCTCCAGGGAGACAGTGGAGAACTATACTACGGCATAAATTAGTTCACAGCCAAAGTTGGCTGAAGATTTCAGCCAGTGCTCCTGGCTGTTTCTCTCTGATTTTGAAATCACTTTCCAGGTTATGCTAAATCTATTAATGTGCATGAAAGTGTTTTAAAGCATAATGTGACAGTTTTATGTTGTGTTTTCAACGTTTCACTTTTCTAATCCAATATCTCTCTATATAGGGTCTAGGGAAAGCTGAGGACTGGCTTTCATTGCTCATTTTCCTACCTTCCTCCTTCCTTTTTTCTTCCTTGTCTGTTCTTCTCTCTTTCCTTTGTTATTTGGGCTCACACACAAGGTTCTTAGGAGAGCCTGCAGTGTGCCGTTGGGGGCGGTGGTGAGGGGTGGTGAAAGGAAAGTGAGAATTGGGGGAAGTCTTCTGAGGCTCTCATTAAGAAGTTGATAGACTGAGTTGTAATAGCTAGTGTTTGTATAACAGCAATCATGTATCAGCACCTATGTTAACTCATCAGCTTTTTACAACAACTCAGTGAGTTAAATTTTTCTGGTATTTTTTTTTTAATCCTTGTTTTGTAGATCAGGAGGCCAACACACAGAGGGTTTAAGATACTTGCCTAAAGTCAGACAAATAATTGTCAGAGTCAGTATTGAATTCAGGTTCTTTAGTCTACACTCGTAGCCATTACACCAAAGTGCCCCTCTTGAAAGTGAGGACAGTTGTCTGCTGAGGCACTTCTGACTCAGTGATTCTCCACTGGAGGCAGTTTTGCCTCTAGGGACAATTAGCAATGTCTGCAGACATTTTTGGTTGTCATGACTGGGGGCAGATTCTAGTGGCATCTAGTGGGCAGAAGCCAGGGATGCTGCTAAACATCCTACAATGCTCAAAACAGCCCCTACAACAAAGAAATATGTCAACAGTACCAAGATTGAGAGCCCTACTCTACCTGGATATATACTCCACATGTAGTCTGTACAGGAGACAACAGTGTGTCTATTCCTTTTCTTTGGCAAAACCCAAGGATGGTTATAAATGCAGCCAAACACTGCACTAGCTTTTAGCATTTATTTATGCCACACTGTTGGTACATATGGATCTATTGTCACCTAAACTCATTGGGGTGGATTACCCCTCATTAATTACTCCCAACACACATGTTCCCTATATTTTCATCTTATTTCTTTTTAGAACCAAGATATAGAACCTTAAATGTAGCTGTTTAAGTTTCATCTTGCTACTTCTTATTTTTCCAATCCATAGACCTCTTTTTGAACACTGATTTTGTTTTCCAGTATATAGAATAGCACTGTCAACTTGGTGCCATTGGCAGATAGGAAAATTATGATCTCTGAGTCTTTATCCATGCTGCCAATAAGCTTAAAGGGGGCTACTAACTGAGCCCTGACGTATACCACTAAATACTCTTCCTCAGATCACTGTTCGCTGAATGTAAATCTTTGTACCAGCTATGTCAGTGATACCTGGGAAACTTAAAAAATAAGTCATTCCTGAGTCCATCCTTGGACATCTTGTTTTTGTGTATGTGGGGTAGAAGTCACAAATCAAGCATTTTTATTTTTTTTTTTTCTTTTTCAACTTTTTTTTTTTTTTTTTTTTTTTTTATTTTGGGGACAGAGAGAGACAGAGCATGAACGAGGGAGGGGCAGAGAGAGAGGGAGACACAGAATCGGAAACAGGCTCCAGGCTCCGAGCCATCAGCCCAGAGCCCGACGCGGGGCTCGAACTCACGGACCGCGAGATCGTGACCTGGCCGAAGTCGGACGCTTAACCGACTGCGCCACCCAGGCGCCCCACAAATCAGCATTTTTAAAGCACTCTCTAGGATTGTGATTTTGATGAGCAAACATACTGGGAGTCATTGTTCTTTCTGTTCTGACGCTTCTCCATAAACTTAAACCAGCTGTGAATCTCCCTTACTCATCTTTTATTCATATTTCTCTTTCTTAACAAGGATATATATGAGAGAATGTCAAATGTCTTATTGAAATCAAGATTAACTAGATGTAAATGATTCTGTTGACCTATAAGTATTGATTAATTTATTTGTTCCTGGGCATGTTCCAAAAGGATTTAAGGCAGTTGACCAACTAGGACCCAATAGCAAAGCAAATAATGTTGATTTGTAACAAAATAGCACCTTGAGTAGTGCATAATGTTTTATAGGCATTAAAAAGGTGTTTTGTAAATAAATGAATAAATGACCAGTTCATGGTGTCTAATATAGTCATTGCTTTACTTTCTCAATGAATATTTGCTGGACATTGACCCAAATGTGCTGGTCTATAATTCCTGGAAATCAAAACCTTTCTCTCCTCTTGTGCCTATATTTCTTAGAAAACTGGGACAATATTTCCTCTCTCTCACATTCTGGAAACTTTTTCATTCTTTATGACTTCTCAAGTCAGTGATGGTATATCAACACTTTCAATGCCCTAAAGGTAAGTCATCTAGGTTTCAGCATTGGATTCATTTAAGTAGCTGGGCAGAACATTACCTCTCTTTAATGTTGTACTTCAGTTTTCTTCAATCAGTATTTGTTTTTTCCTTTCTGGTTGGAGATTGTTCTTGCTGGTAAGATGGTTTGTAAGATAATAACTAAATGGCATGTCTTTCTCTGTTTTGTATCATCTTCCCTAAGAAGTGATCCTATTCCATCCTCACTTTTCTCATCAGCAATTAAGGAAAAGAAACCCCAAACAAAAAAAAACCCAAAAAACTTTTTTTTAAAAGGCTTGTTTACAAGTCTCATCTCATTATTGGCCAGTTTTGGGGACATTATTTTTCTAAGTTTGTGGCTCTAATTTGTTTCCCAATTGTGTACCTCTTCTTACTTTTGTAGAGGGTGGTTTCTCTACAGTAACATGATTGCCCTGTGGGCCAGATAATTCTTTGTTTTGGGGTCTGTCCTATGCATTATAGGATGTTTAGTAGCATCTATGTCCTTTACTCACTAGATACCAGTAGCACCCCTCCAAGTTATGACAACCAAAAATGTCCACACAACATTGTCAGATGTCTCCTGAGGTACGGGGGAGGAAACTGCTTCTTATTGAAAATGAATGCTGAAGATGTGAGTATAGATGTATTCAATTATATGTTTTTTATTCACAACTGCATAGATTTTTACTTTCTAGAGCATTGCTTCATTTAAAAAAATGGCATTATCTGTGTTTAGTTCATTCAGGATGAAAGGGAGTACATATTCTACCACTCTTCCATCTGGTAGCCACTGCATGCATCTGTACCTTTCAATTTTTTTCCTTTTAAATCACTGAGCTGCATGCTCCCTCATAATCCATCTCATTGCTGGGTGCCAGGCAGCCATTACCAATTGACTAGAGTTGGAGTGCAAAATGGAACCCATTCACCATCCTTTAATTTTGGAGTTTTTTTGTAGGATATCCACACTTTCTCTGAATTTTTTAGGAATTTGCTTCCTAAACTCAGGTGCATATGTTTGACAGTGCCTAATATTTCATTTCTTTATCATCATAAATCCCAAGATTAAAGGCTTATTTTCCACAATATTCTTTTCACTATTAACAAGTTTTCCCCTATTGATAAGAATCAAGTTCTTAGTAATAATCCTCCTCTTGTTTCTTCTAATTTATGAGAAATGAAGTAGCTAAAATCTATCAGACTATTTATTATCTATCATACTGGCAAAGGATATATTAGGACAATACAAGAATATATTATGGTGGCTAATACAACCCCTTTGAAAGAAAAATTATCAATATATATCTATCAAGTTTTTATTATTTTTTTAACTTTTTTATCAAGAAATTTTTAATGTTTATTTATTTTTGAGAGAGAGAGAGCATAAGCAGGAGAGGGGCAGATTGAGAGGGAGACATAGAATCTGAAGCAGGTTCCAGGTTCTGCTCTGTCAGTACAGAGCCCAACGTGGGGCTTGAATTCACAAACCACGAGATCATGACCTGAGCCAAAGTCGGGTGCTTAATGGACCGAGCCACCCAGGTGCCCCCCTATCAAGTTTTTAAAATATGCATTCCCTTTGATACAGCAATTCTTATATATACATATGTATGTATGTTTATATGTATATGTATATATAGTTATATATTATATATAGCACATATACATATATATATGTGTGTGTATTCTCTCAAGAGCACAAAGAAGAATATAAAGACATGTATTGCAGCATTGCTTTGTCAGATTAAAAAAATACACTCTCAGGAGCGCCTGGGTGGCTCAGTCGGTTAAACGTCCGACTTCGGCTGGGGTCATGATCTGGCGGTTCGTGAGTTCCAGCCTCACGTCAGGCTCTGTGCTGATGCCTCGGAGCCTGGAGCCTGCTTCAGATTCTGTGTCTCCCTCTCTCTCTGCCCCTCCCCTGCTCATGCTCTGTCTCTCTCTCTGTCTCTAAAAAATAAGTAAATAAATAAATGTTCTAGAACTGATACATGAATTCAGCAAAGTTGCAGGATACAAAATCAATGTACAGAAATCAGTTGCATTCTTATACACTAACAATGAAGCAACAGAAAGACAAATAAAGAAAATGATCCCATTCACAATTGCACCAAGAAGCATAAAATACCTAGGAATAAATCTAACCAAAGATGTAAAGGATCTGTATGCTGAAAACTATAGAAAGCTTATGAAGGTAATTGAAGAAGATTTAAAGAAATGGAAAGACATTCCCTGCTCATGGATTGGAAAAATAAATATTGTCAAAATGTCAATACTACCCAAAGCTATCTACACATTCAATGCAATCCCAATCAAAATTGCACCAGCATTCTTCTCGAAATTAGAACAAGCAATCCTAAAATTCATATGGAACCACAAAAGGCCCCGAATAGCCAAAGGAATTTTGAAGAAGAAGACCAAAGCAGGAGGCATCACAATCCCAGACTTTAGCCTCTACTACAAAGCTGTCATCATCAAGACAGCATGGTATTGGCACAAAAACAGACACACAGACCAATGGAATAGAATAGAAACCCCAGAACTAGACCCACAAACGTACGGCCAACTCATCTTTGACAAAGCAGGAAAGAACATCCAATGGAAAAAAGACAGCCTCTTTAACAAATGGTGCTGGGAGAACTGGACAGCAACATGCAGAAGGTTGAAACTAGACCACTTTCTCACACCATTTACAAAAATAAACTCAAAATGGATAAAGGACCTAAATGTGAGACAGGAAACCATCAAAACCTTAGAGGAGAAAGCAGGAAAAGACCTCTCTGACCTCAGCCGTAGCAATCTCTTCCTCGACACATCCCCAAAGGCAAGGGAATTAAAAGCAAAAGTGAATTACTGGGACCTTATGAAGATAAAAAGCTTCTGCACAGCAAAGGAAACAACCAACAAAACTAAAAGGCAACCAACGGAATGGGAAAAGATATTTGCAAATGACATATCAGACAAAGGGCTAGTATCCAAAATCTATAAAGAGCTCACCAAACTCCACACCCGAAAAACAAATAACCCAGTGAAGAAATGGGCAGAAAACATGAATAGACACTTCTCTAAAGAAGACATCCAGATGGCCAACAGGCACATGAAAAGATGTTCAGCGTCGCTCCTTATCAGGGAAATACAAATCAAAACCACACTCAGGTATCACCTCACGCCAGTCAGAGTGGCCAAAATGAACAAATCAGGAGACTATAGATGCTGGAGAGGATGTGGAGAAACGGGAACCCTCTTGCACTGTTGGTGGGAATGCAAATTGGTGCAGCCGCTCTGGAAAGCAGTGTGGAGGTTCCTCAGAAAATTAAAAATAGACCTACCCTATGACCCAGCAATAGCACTGCTAGGAATTTATCCAAGGGATACAGGAGTACTGATGCATAGGGGCACTTGTACCCCAATGTTCATAGCAGCACTCTCAACAATAGCCAAATTATGGAAAGAGCCTAAATGTCCATCAACTGATGAATGGATAAAGAAATTGTGGTTTATATACACAATGGAGTACTATGTGGCAATGAGAAAAAATGAAATATGGCCTTTTGTAGCAACGTGGATGGAACTGGAGAGTGTAATGCTAAGTGAAATAAGCCATACAGAGAAAGACAGATACCACATGGTTTCACTCTTATGTGGATCCTGAGAAACTAAACAGGAACCCATGGGGGAGGGGAAGGAAAAAAAAAAAAAAGAGGTTAGAGTGGGAGAGAGCCAAAGCATAAGAGACTGTTAAAAACTGAGAACAAACTGAGGGTTGATGGGGGGTGGGAGGGAGGGGAGGGTGGGTGATGGGTATTGAGGAGGGCACCTTTTGGGATGAGCACTGGGTGTTGTATGGAAACCAATTTGTCAATAAATTTCATATATATAAAAAATAAAAAAAAATAAATGTTAAAAAAAATTTAAAAAATATCCACTATCAGAGAGGAAAGGATGAATAGGTAGGGCACAGAGAATGTTTATGGCAGAGAAAATATTCTATGATACTTTAACAGTACATGTCATTATATATTTTTCCAGGAATGAATTTAATTTAATATAAACTATGGGCTTTATGGTGATAAATTATTATGGTGTTAATATGTCAATGTAGGTTCATCAGTTATAACAATTGTACTATTCTGGCGGAGAATGTTAATAATGGGGAAGACTATGCATGTGTGGGGGCAGGGAGTATGTGGGAAATCTCTATCTTCTGTTCAGTTATGCTATGAACCTAAAACTGCTCTAAGAAATAAAGTCTATTAAAAAACCCAAAATTACAGATTTAGGTAAACCAAGTCTTTATTTCAAAGGATTATTGCAAGAAGGTTGGGGAGGGAGCAGAGACAATTGCAATAGACAGATATTTGGACTGTAATATCTGCAAGTATCTCAAAAGTTAGGCATAAAAGGGCTTTTCTTTTATAGGGAGAAGTAAACAAGCCTAGAAAAAACGGTGTGGGAAAGTGGAATGAGCAAAGGTACTATAATGAGACAGGATTTCAGAGAATGTTTTACCCAGATGTCAGCTTGTTGTGAGAGGTAGGTATGGTGGTATTTCATGATGCTGGCTCAGGCTGAGGCCCAGAGGAAGGAGAGAAACTTAACCAAAGTTTGGTTGATGAGCATCTTGTTCTGATTGCTCAGTGGGGAACAAAACAGTTCAGCTAGTCATTTTTGAGGCACAGGATGGAAATTTGGAGGATTTTTGTTGACCTTGCCATAGATAAACAAAGGAGCATCCTTGAATCTTACTTAAGTCTTGTAGGGAAGGGTGTTCTTTGCAGTAAGCCCTCATCTGTTAGACTTATCAACCTCCTCAAATTAGCTAAAGAAGAAATAGTATGGAGGATTAAGTGCTTATGGGTCAGGCCTGGAAATGGTACTATCACTTGTACTCACATTTTATTGGCTAGAACATAGTCGCATACTCACACTGAATTGTGAGGGGAATTAGAAAATGAGGCATAGCCATATGCTCAGGAGGAAGAATTTGGTTTGGTGAACAAGTAGCCAATTACTTATGAAATCTCAATGTCTACCATTTATACTATATTAGTGGTTAAATAAACAATGGAACAAGATGTAGCTTTAAAAAAAGAAAAAAAATTTAATTGAAGTATAATTGGCACAATGTTACATTAGCTTCAGGTGTACAACATAGTGATTCAAAAACTATATTGGGGAGCCTGGATGGTTCGGTCACTGGTTTTGTGGGTTCAAGCCCAGTGTCGTGTTCTGCACTGGCAGTGTGGAGTCTGCTTGGGATTCTCCCTCTCTTTCTCTCTCTCTCTCTCTCTCTCTCTCTCTCTCTCTCTCTCTCCCCCGCTCTCTGCCCCTCCCAACTCATGCTGTCTCTGTCTCTCTAAAAATAAATAAATAAACTTAAAAAACTATATTACTAAAAAAGAAATGATTTGTAAGTATTGATATAGAATGGCCTTAAAATATTTTAAGTATGAAAAAATTAGGACAGAACAGTTTTGTATCAAGTTAGGATCGGCTCTCTCACCACCACCCCCTGCCCCCCGCAGATAAGAAGTACATTCATAAGCATTCTGGTACATGCACAGAATACCTGTGGAAGCATTCACAAATCAATTACATTCACATCAATTCCTGCCTCTTTATTTGCTGAGGATTCAATGTATGTTTTTTGAAACTGTTCCTGTTTTCTCCTGAGAATTACTAGGCATATTCTTCACTGTTTTCTGTTTTTGCTCTATGAATAAGCTGTTGTTGCTTTCACCTGACTCTGCATTAATATATTTTTCTGGCTTTGCCTTCATTTTTAGTAGTAAAAGCTTTTAATCAGGTTATCAAGTCTTTTTTCCAAGTGTTCTCCAGTCTTTGTGAGATGCCTTCTAGGAAACAGTATCAAAATAATGGACTTAGCAAAAGAACAAAATCTAAGCACTCAAATCCTATCCTTTGATATGAAATAGACTCTTACTGACCACCCTACCTAAAATAGCCTCAATTCACTCCTTACCACATTACTTTGTTTTGTTTTCATTCTAGTACATATTACTGCCTGATACTTAAAAAATTGTAGTTGGTAATTACCTGTCTCCTCCATTACAGCACAAGAGACATAGGTAAATGGACCTTCTGTATCTATTCTAATGGTATCTTGTTCCTAGGATAATGTCTTGCATTTGGTGGGAGTTCAATAAAAGTTTTATGCATGTGTGTATAAATCTCCAGTTCTTGTTGCTTACTTTATATTTACCTTTTTTTTCTTTTGTAAGCTCACACCCTTATTGTATTCCAAATTCTTCATTTTCTACCGGGATTTCAAGGCACAGTTTTACTCAATGCCCACAGCTTTACTCTGGCAATGAGCACAGTGTACGGAGCACATTGCTTGCATCTATCCCTCAAATGTGAGCTTCTTGTCTGGCTAATCATTGTTTCTCCGGTTCTTTGAATCCAATAGATGAATGAGGGCACTGAAGAAATGATCCAAAGTCCTTAAAAAATTATGAGAGATCATGACTGTAAAGAATCTCCATGTTTTTAATTGTTTGAAAGAGAATCTTTATTGCCTGTTAATTTATTTGGCATTAGAGGAGTAAAAAAGATACCTTCAAGACTAGAGACATAAAGATGCAGATTATGATAAGTAAACAAACCAGAGAGACAGAAAAACTTTATGAAACCAAGAAAGTAGATGTAAAGTATGGAAGTTTATTGTTTAAGAAGAAGAAGTCTAAGGCACAATCTGAATCTAGGAGTGACACAGACGCTAGCTGTTTAGTGGAAAAACTTTTGAATAGGCAACAAAAAATCCCAGTGATATAAATCCAATGTCTGGTTGAATCCTCTCCGCCTTCATTATAGCGACATGTGAAGACCACCTGAATTCAGTTCTTCAGCTGAAATGTGAGATGCCCATTCAAGATGTAATTCAAGAAGAATTTAAAAGGAATTCATAAAAAAAAACAAAACAAAACAGAGGGATACTACTCAAAGAGAAGGAAGCTGTTTTTAGTCTAGCCTGATCTCAGCGCTTTAGCCTAGCTGGCTAAAGATTCCAACATTTCTTTGGAAGTAAACTCAGTTTTTTTTAAGTGCAGCTCAGCTACCTTTCACAGGGAAGGGTTTGAAGTTGTTGCCAAAGAATTTCATTGATTCAGTAGAATAAATATATAGGTTTAACAATTTTCTGATTTTCAGCATTCCTAGGAACCATAGAATATCAGTTTATTTTATTGCAATTACATTTTAATTTTCCTCAATTAGATAACAAAGGAAGAAGTTGATTTTGAAACTCTTTGTAAACTATAAAAAATATGCTAATATTAGTACTATTATAATTATGGTTACTATTGATCTGCAGGTAAACTTGGCATAGAAACAAACCATCTTCTTAAATGGAGTTTACTAGCTTATCTTAGCCTCATGCCTAAATAAAAATCATAGTTAGTTCCTGGATCAGTGGAGACTGACCCTGGGATCAACCCTGAAGTGATTCCTGCAGAGTCTGGGGCTGGAAGCTGTCACACCATGGATGACAGCCAGGCCGCTGGATCCATTTCAAAGTGACTCAGTGGGGCAGAGAACTATTAATATATTTATCACCACAGGTATTAGATTTAATGTCATTATTGAGAAACTGTTGCAGAGTGTTATTTTTATTCTTTTATTTGTTTAACCATATGTCTACTAAATTTTTTTAATTCGTGCTTATGTGTTTGTTTTGTTCATGCATAGATACTTTTGTTTCTGAGAATCCTCCAAATTTTACAGCTGTAAGCAGGTAGTGAAAAAAATCGAATTAGAAAGTGGGTGAAAGACATGAAAGGCATGCACTAAATAGGTACATAGATAGGTGAGATGTTTAACATCATTAGCCATTAGTGAGATGTAAATTAAAACCATAATGAGGTATCACGCACAGGTATCACAATGGCTAAAATGAAAAATAGTGACAACATCAAAAATACTGGAGAAGATGCAGAGAAGCTGGATCAACTTATTCCTGTGGAAATGCAAATGGTACATCTACTCTGGAAACAGTTTGGCAGTTTCTTTAAAAACTAAACATGCAATGACCATTAAGACCCAGCAGTTGTGCTCTTGTATGTTTTTCCCAAGGAAATTCAACTTATGCCCACATAAAATCCTATACATGAATGTTGATAGCACCAACTGTTTAAAATATTAAACATTTAAAAATTTTTAAATACATATAATATAAAATTTCCCATCTTGACCATTTTTAAGTGTGTAGTTGAGTAGTATTTAAGTACACTCACATTGTTGTTTAACTAACCTCCAGAGCTCTTTTCATCTGTGAAACTAAAACTCTATGCCCATTTAATAGTGACACCCCACTACCCCTTCTCTTCTAGCCCCTGGAAACCCCCATTCTATTTTCTGTTTCTATGAATTTAACTACTCAAGATACCTCATTTAAGTGGAAGCATATAGTATTTTTCTTTTTGTGACTGGCTTATTTTACTTAGCATCATGTCCTCAGCATTCATCCATGTTATATGTTATAGCATGCGCCTGAATTTCTTTTCTTTTAAAGGTTGAATAGTATCTTATTGTATAGATACACAGCATTTTGTTTATCCATTCATCTGTCAAAACACACCTTGGGTTGCTTACATTCTGGCTATTGTGAATAATGCTGCTTTGAACATGAATATACAAACATCTCTTCAAGACTCAGAAGTAAAATTTTGAAATCATATAATAATTCTATTTTTAATTTTTTGAGGAACTGCCATACTGTTTTTCAAAGCCATTTAACCATTTTGCATTCCCACTAACAGTGTATAGGGTTCTAATTTCCCTACATTCTCATCAATACTTATTATTACTGTTATTTTTTTATAGCTATCCTAATGGGTATGAGGTGAAATTGCACTGTAGTTTTTATTTTTATTTCTCTAATGATTAGTTATGTTGAGTATCTTTTCATGTGCTTGTTGACCTTCTGCATATCAACTTTGGAGAAATGTCTATTCCAGTCTTTTGCCCATTAAACATTTTTTTAAATGGTCATTTATTTTTGAGGGAGAGACAGAGAGAGAGAGAGAGAGCGCACAAGTGAAAGAGGGGCAGAGGGAAGGACATACAGAATCTGAAGCAGGCTCCAGTCTCTCAGCTGTCAGCACAGAGCCTGACATGGGGCTCAAACCTATGAACTTGGAGATCATGACCTGAGCTGAAGTCAGACGCTTAACCGACTGAGCCACCCAGGTGCCCCCTTTGCCCCTTTTTAAGCTGAGTTTTTTGTTTTTGTTTTTGTTATGAAGTCATAGGAATTTTTAATATGTTTTGAATATTAACCCCTTATCAGAGATATGCTTTGCAAATATTTCCCCCATTTTGTAGGTTTTCTTTTTACTCTGTCAGTTGCATCCTTTGATGCACAAAAGTTTTAAATTTTGATGTAATACAGTTTATCTATTATTAGCTTTGTTGCCTGTGCTTTTATTTATATTTAATTTTTAAAAATTTTATTGTTTTTAATTTTAATTCCAGTATAGTTAATGTACAGTGTTATATTAGTTTCAGGTGTACAATATAGTGACTTAACAGTTCTATATACTGTCAGTGATAATCATGATAAGGGTACTCTTAATTCTCTTTGCCTATTTTAGCCAACCCCTCACCCACCTTCCCTCTGACAACCACCAGTTTGTTCTTTATGGTTAAGTGTCTGTTTCTTGGTTTGTTTCTGTCTCCCTTTTTTTCCTTTGCTGGTTTGTTTTGTTTCTTAAATTCTGTATATGAGTGAAATCATATGGGATTTGTCTTTCTCTGACTGACTTAATTTGCTTAGCATTATATTCTCCAGATCCATCCATATTGTTGCAAATGTTAAGATTTCATTCTTTTTTCTAATGGCTGAATAGTATACACACACACACACACACACACACACACACACACACAAAATGACATCTTTATCAATTCATCTATTTATGGACACTTGGGCTGTTTCCATAATCTGGATATTATAAAAAAGTACTGCTATAGACATAGAGATGCACATAGCCTTCCAAATTAGTGTTTTGTATTTTTTGGATAAATAACTAGCAGCTTGATTACTGGATCGTAGGGTAGTCGAGTTTTAACTTTTTGAGGAACCTCTCCATACTGTTTTCCACAGTGCAAGCTACACTAGTTTGCATTCCCACCAATAATGAAAGAGGGTTCTTTTTTCTTCACATCTTTGCCAATACTTGTTTCTTGATTTTAGCCATTCTGACAGGTGTGAGGTCACATCTCCTTGTGCTTTTAATCTGCATCTCCCTGATGATGAGTGATGTTGAGCCTATTTTCATGTCTTTTGACCATCTGTATATCTTCTTTGGAGAAATGTCTGTTCACGTCTGCTGCCCATTTTTAAATTGGATTATTTGTTTTTTTGTGTTGAGTTTTATCAGTTCTTTATATATTTTGGATACTACCCTTTATTATATGTGTCATATAAAAATATCTTCTCCCATTCAGTAGCTTGTTTTTTAGTTTTGTTAATTGTTGTTGTGCGAAAGCTTTTTATTTTGATAAAGTTCCAATAGTTTATTTTTGCTTTTGTTTCCTCTAGTCTCAGGAAACATATCTAGAAAAATGTTACTATGGCCAATGTCAGAGAAATTATTTCCTCTGCTCTCTTCTAGGATTTTTATGGTTTCTTCAGGTCTCACATTTATGTATTTAATTGATTTTAAGTTTATTTTTGTGTATGGTGTAAGAAAGTGGTCCAATTTCATTCTTTTGCATGTAGCTGTCCATTTTCCCCAATACCATTTGTTGAAGAGACTGTCTTTTTCCCCTTACATATTCTTGCCTCTTTGTCAGAGATTAATTGCCCATATAATTGTATATTTGTTTCTGAGTTTTCTATCCTGTTTCATTGAACTATGTGTCTATTTTTGGGCCATTACCATACTGTTTTGATTACTATAGCTTGCTAATATAACTTGAAGTCCAGAATGGTGATGCCTCGAGCTTTTTCTCTAAAAAAAATTTTTTAATGTTTATTTATTTTTGAGAGAGAGGGAGAGAGAGTGCCAGATACAGAGAGGAAGAGAGAGAGAGGGAGACACAGAAACCAAAGCAGGATCCAGGCTCTGAGCTGTCAGCACAGAGACAGAAGCGGGGCTCAAACCCACAAACCATGAGATCATGTCCTGAGCTGAAGTGAAATACTCAACCAACTGAGCCACTCAGGTACCCCTGTTTTTCTTTTTTAAGATTGCTTTGGCTATTTGGGGTCTTTTATGGTGCCATATACATGTTAGGATTGTTTGTTCTAGTTCTGTGAAAAATGCTGTTGGTATTTGGATAGGGATTGCATTAAATCTGTAGACTGCCTGAGTAGTACAGACATTTTAACAGTACTTGCTCTTCTAATCCATTAGTGTGGAATATCTTTCCATTTGTTTGTGTTGTCTTGTATTGTCTTGTGTTTTTAGAGTCTTTTCTCTCTTTGATTAAGTTTATTTCTAGGTATTTTATTATTTTGGTGTAATTGTAAATGACATTGCTTTCTTTATTTTCTCTTTCTGTTGCTTCATTATTAGTGTATAGAAATGCAATGGATTTCTTTACATTGATTTTGTATCCTGCAACATTGTTGAATTCATTTATCAGTTTTAATAGTTTTTTGGTGGAGTCTGTAGGGTTTTCTATATAGAGTATCCTGTCATCTGCAAATAAGGAAAGTTTTACGTTTTTCCTTACTGATTTTGATGCCTTTCCTTCCTTTTCCTTGCCTGATTGCTGTAACTTGGACTTCTAATACTATGTTTAATAAAAGTAGTGAGTGTGAACATCCTTGTCTTGTTCATTTCTTTAGGGGAAAAGCTATCAGGTTTTCCTTACTGAGTATGGTGTTAGCAGTGTTTTTTTTTTTAAATATATATGATTTATTATATTGAGGCATATTTTCTCTAAACCTGCTTTGTTGAGGATTTTTATCATGAATGGAAGTTGTACTTTGTCAAGTGCTTTTAATGCATTTATTAAAATGATCATATGGTTTTTATTCTTTCTCTTATTGCTGTAATGTATCACATTGATTGGTGAATAGTGAACCACTCTTGCATCTCGGGAATAATCCACTTAATTGTGGTGAATGATCGTTTTAATATATTGTTGGATTTGGTTTGCTAACATTTTTTTTGATGATTTTTGCATCTATGTTCATCAGAGATACTGGCCTGTAGTTTTCTTTTATAGTGGTGTCTTTATCTAGTTTTGGTATCAGAGTAATGCTGGCCTCATAGAATGAATTTGGAATTTTTCTTTCCTCTTTTATTATTTGTAATAGTTTGAGAATAGGTATTAACTCTTCTTTAAATATTTGGTAGAAGTCACCTATGAAGCTATCTGGTCCTTAACTTACAGTTTTTTGGAGTTTTTTTTTTTCTTCAATTTTTTTTTTTTGGGGGGGACAGAGAGAGACAGAGCATGAACGGGGGAGAGGCAGAGAGAGAGGGAGACACAGAATCGGAAACAGGCTCCAGGCTCCGAGCCATCAGCCCAGAGCCCGACGCGGGGCTCGAACTCACGGACCGCGAGATCGTGACCTGGCTGAAGTCGGACGCTTAACCGACTGCGCCACCCAGGCGCCCCTGGAGTTTTTTGATTACTGATTCAATTTCATTGCTAGTAATCAGTCTGTTCAAATTTTCTATTTCCTCCAGATTCAATTTTGGGAGGTTATATGTTTTTAGGAATTTATCTATTTCTACTTTGTCCAATTTTTTGGCATATAATTTTTCATAATATTCTCTCATAATCCTTTGTGTTTTTCTGTGGTGTCAGTTGTTATTTCTCTTCTTTCATTTCTGATTTTGTTTATTTGAGTTCTCTCTCTTTGTTGAGTCTGGCTAAAGATTTATCAATTTTGTTGATCTTTTCAGAGAACCAGCTCTGGTTTCATTGTTCTGCTCTATTGTTTTTTAGTTTTATATTATTTATTTCTGTTTGTTTTTTTGTTTGTTCTTCTTTTTCTAGCTGTTTTAGGTGTAAAGTTAGGTTGTTTATTTGAAATTTTGTTGCTTCTTAAGACAGTCCTGTATTACTATGAACTTCCCTCTTAGAATAGCTTTTGCTGCTTCCCCCAAATTTTGGCTGGTATATAACGTCTTCTGTATATGTAGCAGACTATATTAATTTGATGGTCGCTTAAGTTTGAACCCATTCTTTACTCCTCTCCTCCCCACATTTTAGGTATATGGTGTCATTTTTTTATTGTGTGAATCCCCTGCTCTATTTTCATTGAAATACTTATTTTTAATGCTTTTGTGCTTCCTACTTTCCTTACTCCTGCTTATCGTCTTTCCTTCCCAGAGTTCCCTTTAACAATCTTGTAGGACTGGGTTAGTGGTGACGAATTCCATTAACTTTTGTTGTCTAGGAAACTCTTGATCTCTCCTTCTATTCTGAACGATAACCTTGTTGGATGTAGTATTCTTGGCTGCAGGCTTTTTTCTTTCAGCACTTTGAATATACTATGCTACTCCCATCTGGGCTGCAAAGTTTCTTCTGAAAAATCAACTTTTAGCCTTATGGGGTTTCTCTTGTATGTAACTGATTTCTTTTCTTTTGCTGCTTTAAAAATTCTCTCTCACTACTTTTTGCCATCTTAATTACTGTGCATCTTGGTGTAACCTCCTTGGGTTGATTTTGTTACGGGATTTCTGTGCCTCCTGGATCTGGATTTCTGTTTTCTTCCCCCAGATTTGGGGGAACGTTTTCAGCTGTTATTTCTTCAAGTAAATTTTCTGCCCTCTTTTCTTTCTTTTCTCCTTTTGGAATCCCTATAATGTGAATGTCATTACACTTGATAGTGTCAATGAGTTCCCTAAATTTATTCTTATTTTTCATAATTTTTTTCTCTCACTTGCTAAGCTTGATTATATTCTGTTACTCTGTCCTCTGTCACTGATTAAAAAATTTTTTTTAATGTTTATTTATTTTTTAGAGAGAGAGAGAGAAAGAGTGTGAGCAGGGGAGGGGCAGAGAGAGAGGGAGACACAGAATCCAAGGCAGTTTCCAGGCTCTGAACTGTCAGCATGGAGCCTTACATGGGGCTCAAACTCACCAACTTGAGAATATGACCTGAGCCAAAGTTGGACGCTTAACTGACTGAGCCATCCAGGCACCCCTCCAGGTCACTGATTAAGTCTGCTTTGTCTATTCTACTATTTATTCCATCTAGTATATTTTTTAATTTCATTTATTGTGTTCTTCATCTCTGATTGGGTTCTTTTTTTTATCTTATTGTTAAGGGTCACACCGATGTCTGCTACTCTTTGCTAAAGTTCAGTGAATATTTTAATGATTATTACTCTGAATTCTTTATTAGGCATATAACTTATCTCTGTTTCCCTTAAGTCTTTTGCTGTAATTTTGTCCTATTGTTTCACTTGGGACTTATTTCTCTGTCTCTTATTTTTTTCTAAGTGTCTGTCTATTTCTCTGTTAGGAAGGATAGCTACATATCCTGCACAAAGTAATGGCCTTTTGAAGAAGAGGTTTTGTAGTGCCCTGACATGCACTGTCCCATGTTCACCAGAACCTGGTGCTTCAGGGGTGTCTCCTATATGTGATTCATGTGTCCTGCTGTAGTGGCTGAGCTGTTTTTTCCTTCAGTGTAGTCATCTGAAATGGCTCTCTTTGCCTGTTATGGGCACTGTTTGGTTCCTGTGGTGTTAATAGGCAGTCTAGGGATGTCTTGGGCTTGAGTTGAGTCAGACAAGGGGCTTGCTAGAGATAGGCAGTAGCAACACACTGCCAGGTGCTTTCCCTGTGTCATCCCCTGAGAAGTTTTCACTGATGGGTTGGAGCCTGTAGTCAGGTCAATTGTCTGCCTCCAGCCTACTGCTGGGTCTGTGTCTGACTGATGTGTGTGGTTATCTTTTCCTTTTTCAGAGAGGAGTCATTTTGGAGTGGTCTGGATACTGTAGAGGCTGCTTGTACACTGCCAGGCCTGTAGCATCGCATGTATGGGCTCTGGCCAAGAGAGTAATAGAGAAGGTGTATCCATAGAAGCACAGCAGGGTTAGGAAGGGCAATGGGGTGGCAGTGTTAGCAAGCTTTGCACTCCCATCATCTGCAGGTGGGGGACCTGCAGCTCCAGGACTGAGGCAGCCCATCAGGAGGGGTGGATCCCTGGAAGGACATTGCAGGGGTGGTGCAGTAGAGCAGTTGTCCCAGAAGCTTTGAGTGCCCTCATCCTCTGCAGGAATGGCCTGGGACTGAGTCAGGCCATGGGGAGGGCTGGATTGATGGAAACACAGTGTAGGGGTTGGGGTGACAGTGCTAGTAACTTAGATATTGAGTCCCACAGGTGGCCATGTGTTTACACTGGATGGAGGAGGAAGGAAATGGCATATGCTAGTTGGAGTAATTCCCCAGCAATTTCTGCCCCTCTGGGACAGCTTTGAGATTAGTAAATAACTTTTCCTCTTGTATCCCCCAGGTGCCTTCCAAAATGCTGCTTTGATGCTGTATCTCCATGGACTGTTTGTTGTGTTGTTTCTTTAAGGGCGGGGACTCAGTTTCCTCTCCCCCACCACCTCTCTCAGAACTGAACTTGCTGGGGTTTTTTTCTTTTTAATTACATGTTTAAGGTCCCACTGGATGTATGAATGCACAATATTCAGCCCTTCTGGTTGTCACAGCAAATGTTAATGGAGATTCATCTTCCCCATGTGGGCTTCCTGGTGTGGGGTCTGTTTCTCTTCCATCTCTGTGCCCACCACATCCCTCCTTCCTGAAGACAGTCCCCCAAGTCCATTTAGTTTCAAATTGCGTCCCACCCTTCCTAGTATCTTTGATGTTGCCTCTTCTCTATATTCAGTTCGCAGAGTTTGTTCTGCCATTTTTCAGGTTATTTCCTGAATATTTATATTGATATGAATGTTATCTGGTTGTATCTGTGGGGTGAAGTGAGCCTAGGGTCCTCCTACTCTACTATCTTTCCTAAAAGTCCTAAATTCTGTTGCCTGTGCTTTTGGTATCATATCCAAGAAATCATTGCTAAATCCAATATCATGAAGCTTTTCCTTTATGATTTCTCCTCAGAATTTTATACTTTTGGCTCTTATGTTTAGGTCTTTGACCCATTTTGAGTTAATTTTTAAATACAGTGTAAGGTAAGGTCCAAGTTTATTTTTAAATTTATTTTTGTATGTGGATATCCAGTTTTTCCAATACCATTTGTTGAATGTTACATTATTTCTTAAATGGCATATTTGCCTATGTAATCTACGTGACATTTGTGTGTATTAAAATATGTGAACTGCTAAGAATCATAATGACACACTTATAAGACAAATAAGTTTCTTGTTTTTCTTTTTCAGCTCCCACGTTAGCTAACATACAGTGTAGTCTTGGCTTAAGGAATAGATTCCAGTGATTCATCACTTACATACAACTCCCAGTGCTCATCCCAATAAGTGCCCTCCTCAATGCCCATCACCCATTTTCTCCACTCCCCATCCCACTCCCATCAACCCTGTTTGTTCTCTGTATTTAAGAGTCTCTTATGGTTTGCCTCCCTCTCTGTTTTTATCTTATTTTTCCTTCCCTTCTTCTATGGTCATCTGTCAAGTTTCTCAAATTCCACATATAAGTGCGATCATATGATATCTATCTTTCTCTGACTGACTTATTTCATTTAACATGATACCCTCCAGTTCCATACATGTTGTTGCAAATGGCAAGATTTCATTTTAGTAGTGTTCCATTGTGTGTGCATATATATATATATATATATATATATATATAAAACATCTTAATCCATTCATCAATTGATGGATATTTGGGCTCTTTCCATAATTGGCTATTGTTGATAGCACTGGTATAAATATTGGGGTGCATGTGTCCCTTTGAATCAGCGCTCCTGTATACTTTGGATAAATTCCTAGTAGTGCCAGTGGTGGGTCATATTTTTAATTTTTTGAGGAACCTCCATACTGTTTTCCAGAGCGGCTGCACCAGTTTGTATTCCCACCAACAGTGCAAGCGGTTTCCCCTTTCTCCACATTCTTGCCAACATCTTTTGTTTCCTGAGTTGTTAATTTTAGTCACTCTGACCAGTGTGAGGTAGTATCTCATTGTGGTTTTAATTTGTACTTCCCTGATGATAAATGATGAACATCTTTTCATGTGTCTGTTTGCCATCTGGATGTCTTCTTTGCAAAAGTGTCTATTCATGTCTTCTCCCCTTTTCTTCACTGGATTATTTATTTTTTAGGCATTGAGTTTGGTAAGTTATTTATATATTTTTGGATACCAACCCTTTATCCAATATCTTCTCTCATTCCATTGGTTGCCTTTTAGTTTTGTTGATTGTTTCCTTTGCTGTGCAGAAGTTTTTATCTTGATGAGATCCCAATAATTCATTTTTGCTTTTATTTTCCTTGTCTTTGGAGACATGTCAAGTAAGAAGTCTCTGTGACTGAAGTCAAAGAGGTTGCTGCCTGTTTTCTTCTGTAGGATTTTGATGGCTTGATGGTCTCACATGTAGGTCTTTCATCCATTTTGAATTTATTTTGTGTACGGTGTAAGACAGTGGTCCAGAAGAAATCAAAATTTCACTCTTTGCAGATGACATGATACTCTACATGGAAAACCTAAAAGACTCCACCAAAAAAATGCTAGAGCCAATATATGAATTCAGCAAAGTTGCAGGATATGAAATCAATGTACAGAAATCAGTTGCATTTCTATACACCAATAATGAAGTAACAGAAAGAGATATCAAGAAATTGATTCCATTTATAATTGCACTAAAATCCACAAAATACCTAGGAGTAAACCTAACCAAAGAGGTAAAAAATCTATACGCTGAAAACTATAGAGAGCTTATGAAAAAAATTGAAGAAGACATAAAGGAATGGAAAAACATTCCATGCTCATGGATTGGAAGAACAAATATTGTTAAAATGTTGATACTACCCAAAGCAATCTACACATTCAGTGCAATCCCAATCAAAATAGCACCAATATTCTTCACAGAACTAGAACAAACAAGCCTAAAACTTGTATGGAACCACAAAGATCCTGCATAGCCAAAGTAACGTTGAGAGAGTAAACCAAAGCTGGAGGCCTCATGATCCAGGACTTTAGCCTGTATTACACGGCTGTAATCATCAAGACAGTAAGTATTGACACACAACAGATACAAGACCAATGGAATAGAATAGAGAACCCAGAAATGGACCTACAAATATATAGCCAACTAATCTTTGACAAAGCAGGAAAGGGTATATAATGGAAGAAAAAAATCTCTTTAGCAAATGGTGCTGGCAGAACAATGAGTTCCTTTTGAGGTAAAATGCTGTGGCCAGTGTGAGGCAGAAGTACTATACATGAAATGGAACCACAAAATGAATGGTCCATTTTTACATAAAAGCAGCTTAGAAAGTATTGCAAGTGATGAAGAAGCCTTTCATTATATCATATATTATCTCTACTCATTAAAGATACAGTTTTAATCTAAGAAACCTCAGCCTACCAGCCAAATACAAAGACAAGATACATCTTAATATCTAATTACCAGTCAGGATCCTAATGATTTTTGAATCCATTGAAACATGTCAGATTAATGTCATAATTTGGTTTTGGTGGTAATACTAGGTGCTTTATTCCCATTGAGTTGTAATTAAAAGGATAGTTATTTATCGCTTCTTTCAAAAATTGCAGTGAACTTTTTGTTCTAGGATCATCTCCAGGATTAAGATGAATTCTATTTTTAGTCCCATTTGTTTCTATAATATCAATTGTACTTGTACCATAACTGATGTCTCTAACAGAAAAAAAGTTAAATTATAGTTAGACTATTATTCAAAATCAAATATATTTATGAAAAGTTTATTTTATTTTATTTTTTAAAATTTATTTTTTGAGAGAGAGACAGAGAGAGAGTGTGAACGGGGAGGGACAGAGAGAGAGAGAGAGAGGGAGACACAGAATCTGAAGCAGGTTCCAGGCTCTGACCTGTCAGCACAGAGCCTGATGTGAGGCTTGAACCCATGAACCATGAGATCATGACCTGAGCGGAAGTTGGATGCTTAACCTGCTGAATCATCCAGACACCCCAATATGAAAAGTTTATTTTAAAATTTTACAATAAAATACCTGCTTCTCAGAAGATTAAACATCAGTTTTCTAGACATTTTATTTTTCTTGAAAGATACTGGATAAAAGAGGTTTTTAAAATGGATCAGAGCATGGTGCTAAAAGATACCATGGCCCAGAATACAAGTGAACAGTTATCTGTGAATATGCTTAGACTAGAAATTTACTAGCTGGTAAATATGTTAAAACTTTTTGAAATTAAAATGAATGCTCTCTGTAGCCACAGTACAGTTCTAGGCACATTCTTTAAGTTCTCTTTACATACACATATAACTAATAACACAGGCAAATTTCAATCAAGTAAGAAGAGCTTAAGTTTAGAAAATATCTGATCAACCCAGTTTCTTCCTTCCTGCACCACAGGGCATAGCAACATGCCATCTGGTGATTATTAGGTGAGAAAGCTGCCATCTGCTACTTCTGCTAATACATGGGAGAGGGGTAGCTCTCTCTACTTTGTAAGCCTAGGAGATTTCATTATGGGTGTTTATATGTCCCAGGGCTTCAACTGTTAAGTTAGAATTTACTCTCCGTATGTGTGTGTGCGCACAAATGTGCCCCACATATTAAACATCAAAGTGAGACATCCCTTTCTTGGAACCTCATCAGTGGTATAAGTCTGTGTTTGGCCACGTTAATTCATCCTACAGCAAGCCTCTTCCATCCTGCCTTAGTCAAAGCCAAGATACTATTAAGTACATCCTAAACTAGAGAGACAAAATTGGATTGCAACCACAAAGATCGATTACAAAGTGGACACAAATAGGATCTAAGTTGTGCAAAGGACATGCTAGTCCTTCTGCTTTACATGCTCTCAAGGAAAGATAGGACCTAAATCATCCTCAAACAAATCTTTTCATATGTTCTTGTAAAAGAATTTTTAAGTTGTCATATCTTTCCTTACACCAGTCAATAGTTTGTTTCCTTATATTTATTTTTTTAAATTTTTTTTTTCAACGTTTATTTATTTTTGGGACAGAGAGAGACAGAGCATGAACGGGGGAGGGGCAGAGAGAGAGGGAGACACAGAATCGGAAACAGGCTCCAGGCTCCGAGCCATCAGCCCAGAGCCTGACGCGGGGCTCGAACTCACGGACCGTGAGATTGTGACCTGGCTGAAGTCGGACGCTTAACCGACTGCGCCACCCAGGCGCCCCCTGTTTCCTTATATTTAAAGAAGGGAGCATAAAATTATGTCAAAGAGACCTTAACTAAGATCCAAATTTGAACTATTTCTAGAGCTTAATGAGGTGGAAATAGGGAAAGAAAACCAGGAAATATAAACAGACATAAATTCTTCCCCATCGTATGTCAGGCCTGTCAATTTCTCAAAACTTAGCACGTGATAGATGCTTCATATATATTTTCTGGATTAATGAAGTTAGTGATAAATGAATGGGATGAGTTTCTCCTTTCTATAGAATGGGATCAATTGATTTCACTTGATGTTTCAATCTCACCCACAAAAGAAGTATATTATAAAGAAGTAAAGAGTAAGACTTCAAAATTTCCTTAAATAACTGAGAGCAGGACTCTATTATTAAAACAGCAATGCCACAGCCTGTTATAGTACAAAGATCACAGGAATCTGATTCTGGAATCCTAGGTCCTACTATCAGTTCTTAAAGTAATTGTAAATTTGGAACACCTCACCTAGCCTCTCCATGCCGTAGTTTCCTTTTCCATCAAAAATGACTATTACTTTCCCCAACTCATCTAATAGGGCTGCCAGGAAAACCTATAGACACTAAATGGAAATGGTTCCATTTGCATAAAGGACAGTATTAAATGCTTATCAGCAAACTGTTGATAAGTTGATAAGAATAAGATATTCTGTATCAGAGAATAAACAAAGAAATGATCCCAAAGAGACAGAAAACAAATCTGATGAGACCTCATATTGCCCTGTGCTACTGCATAGAGAAAGTTTCTAGGCCAAGGCACAAAAAGGGGGGCAGTTACTCAGAGTCTAGAGGTCTCCCTGAATTGAGGCGGTAAAGCTGGAAGACTGGGGAAGTTAGGACAACCAGACCTCCTAGGACAGAGTCTCAGAGAAGAGAGTTGCAGAGAAAGAGAACGCCAGAAATCTGAAGATCTGCTCACGATTTCATTTGCATACCGATCAGCATATACTAGTAAGAAAACTACCCCAGGCTGAGGAAAGAACAACCTAATTCCTGTGCTTGGAGTTCACAAAGGGATGAAAATAGTGTCTGCCAGAGTGAGAATATTTCATAATCCATATGGCATCAGTCAGAAAAGGGTCTCAGCTCAATGGGTGGAAAATTAACCCCAGAATAAAGGTAGTTATGGTCTCACCTAACAAAACTTTTATGAAGTCTGAAGAAGATTAGCTTACTTGCAAATAACTGAATTACATCCCAGAACAAAGTTCAAGAATATTTGTAGTAATACAAAATATATTCAGCACATTGCAATGTAACATTCATGTCTGGCATCCAGTAAAAAATTATAAGTCATGAAAAGAAGTAGGTAAATACGTCCCATGAAAAGAATAATTAATTAATCAAAACAGACCCCAGAATGACACAGGTAATAGAATTAGTAGAAAATAATATTAAAACAATTTTTATAAGTATATTTCATACACTTACAAAGCTAAAGGAAAAATTGATGTTACAATTGATTTTTTTTTTTTTTTTGAGAGAGAGATAGAGAGAGAGAGTGAGTGCAAATGGGGCAGGAGCAGAGGTTGAGGGAGAGAGAATCTCAAGCAGGCTCCCTGCCTCGCACAGAGCTGGGCTCAATCTCACAACTGACCATGAGATTATGACCTGAGCCAAAATAAAGAGTCAGATGTTCAATTGACTGAGCCCCCCAGGTGCCCCTCCATGGTTTTAAGCTATAGATTCAGAGCAATCCTAGTCAAAATCCCAGTGACTTTACAATAGAAACTGACAAGCTGATTCTAAATTTATATTAGAATGTAAAGGACCTAGAATACCCAAAACAACTTTGAATAACAAAGAAACAAACAACTTTTATTACTTTATTTTAAGACTTAAAGACCTATGGTTATCGAGACACTGCTGTGGTGGTGCAAAATAGACAAATAGATCAATGAAAAGAATAAAGCCCCCCTAAATAGACCCTTGCACATGTAAAAAACTAATTTTTGACAATGGTACAAAGGCACTGCAATGGGAAAAAGTATACCCTTTCAACAAATTGTACTAGAACAATTGAATAACTATTTGAAAAAAAAAAAGAACTTTGATCCATACTTTTCACTATATACAACAGTTATTTCAATATGGATCATAGACCTCATGTAAAACATAAAACTATAAAACTTCTAGAAGAAAGCACAGGTGGAAATCTTTGTGACCTTGAATTAGGCAATGTTTCTTAGGCATGACACAAAAAGAAACAATTATTAAACGTTGATAAACTGGGATACATCAAAATTAAGAACTCTTGTTCTTCAAAAGATATTATAAGAATGAAAAGATACACTAAAGACTGGAAGAAAATACTTCCAAATCATGTATCAACTAAAAGGTTCATATCTAGAATATATAAGGAACTTTCAAAACACATCATAAAAAAATACAATTTTTCAAACTGGCAGCAGATCTGAACAAACATTTTACCAACAAATAAGTATGGATAAGTAATAATGGAAAGATGTTCCATATTATTAGTCATTAAGGAAATCACAGTGAGATACCACTACACATCTAATGGAATGTCTAAAGTTAAATGCTAATCTTGAATGTTATCACCATAAAAAAGAAATGATAATTATGTGATGTTATGGAGGTGTTAGCTAACACTCTGATGATAATAATTTTGCAATTGTAAGTGTAACAAATTAACACAATGTACATCATAGAGTTATGCAATGTTTTATGTTAATTATATCTCAATAGAGCTGGGAAGATAAATTCATAAAATCTTTAAGTAAAAAAATTCTATTTCAAGTGTTATTTAGGATATGGAGCAAGTAGAATTCGCATACACTAATGGTGGGAAAATAAATGATTCAACCACTTGGAAAATTGGAAAAATTTGACAATTTCTTTAGAAGTTAAATATACACCTACACTGTGACCTAGTCATTCCACTCTTAGGTTATTCTTCAAGATAAATAAAAGCATATGTCCATACAAAGATTTGTACAAGATTGTTCATAGCAGCTATTTTCATAAACACCAAAAACTGTAAACAACACAAGTATCAATAAATGAATACTTTCAGAGACATAATGCCAGTCACTATGTTGGGAGCTGAGTGCACAATGGAGATTTACCACCATCAAAAAGTGAAGGTAGAGACTCCCACTTCTGGAGAGATGGGGTAGATTCACTTTTTCCTATTTCTACCACTAAGGACAACAGAACACTCTAAATATTATATATAAGAGAAATATAGGAAGATTGAAAACTAGGGAGAAAAAGGCAGTCAAGCTAGGGGCATCAGGAACTAAGGAATGATACAGTGGAGTTCCCCGAATTTTCTTTTTGCCCATATATCCCAGAGTTGGAGTTGAAGAAACTGGCAACTCAGAAATGTCAATGGGTATAGAACAAACAAACAAACAAAATAAACAAAACCCCCAAACAAACATCCTCCCCCCACCCCCACCAAGCCTGCTCTCTGTAACCAAAGGAATAGGAAAGGGCTGGTATAGCAAGACAGAAAACTTTCATACAATAATTTCTTTACTCCAGCCAAATACCACAGGAAGGAAAATAAATAAAACCAACTGCCCTATCCACACCCATGCCAGCAAAGGCCAAGTAGGGAGCTTAGATTTCCAAATGTGCAAGGCTGTGACAAGATATCCCAACATCCCTGCCAGGATGGTATCAGAAAAATCAAACCAGGGGGTGGAGACCATCTTTGTTGCCAATTGACAATGAGGTCCACCCTGCAGTATTACTGAAAACCACATGGAAGCCTGGACTTTCATATCTACCTGACAGTAAGAAGTTACTTCTTCCCTTCCTGTCAGGGAAGTATAAGAGAGTTCATCATCACCATTACCCAGTAGTAATGAAGCTACCTCACCACAGTAGGAGTACAGGCCACATGGAGAGCTGGAGCTCCCACTCCTACACTGTGGTAAAAAGGAATCCCCCCATCTCAGTTTCAACAGAGGCCACATGAAGAACCTGGACTTCTACTTCCCCTGGAGGTAGAACTAACAAGATTATCCCCATCCCTTCTCTTGTTGGAGCAGTGTCAAAGGGAACCAATTAAGACAGAAAATTTAAGTAAGATCTAGATTCTTATAATAAAAATGTCCAGGTTTCAATAAAAAATCACGTGTCATACCATGAACCAGGAAAATCTCAAAATGAATGGATGAATATAAATGCAAAAATTAAGAAAATATTAGCAAATAGGATTCAGCAGTATCTGAAAAGAATCATACACCATGACCATGTGAAGCTTTTCAAGAGATATAAAAACTTGCTCAGTAGTTGGTAACCAATCAATGTAATCCATCTTAATACCAAACTAAAGAAAAAAAACACATGACCATATTTATTAATCAATGCAAAAAAAGCATTTGACAAAATTCAACTGCCATTCATGGTTAAAAAAAAATTCATAAATGGGTGAAGGGAGTAAAAAAAGTCAATTGACATTGAGAAAAATAAGCATACATAGTTTCTCCTCAACTTGATAAAAAGCATCTATGGAAAACCTTCAGCTAACATTATACTTAATGGTTAAGTACCTCTGCTTTGTCCCTAAGATTGAGAATAAGGTAAGGATGTCAACTTATACCCTCTTATTTAATATAATATCAGAAGACCTAACCAGTAGAATATGGTAAGGCAAGAAAATAAAGTCATACACACTAGAAAGGGAGAAATATAACTGCCCCTATTTGAAAGTGACATGATTTGGTCAAAGAAAATCCCAAGGAATCTGTAACAACAATCCACACACTGCCCCCCCCCCCACACACACATTAAAAGCCTCATAGAACTGATAAATGAGTGCAGCATAAAAGATAAACATACAAAAGGTAAACATACAATCATCAATTGTATTTCTAGAATCTCACAGGATCATGAATAGCCAAAATAATTTTGAAAAAGAAGAACAAAGGGAGCTCACACTCCCTGATTTCAAAACCTAATACAAAGCTATAGTAACCAAATGAGTATGGCACTAACGATATACAGGTGATTTGTAAAAAATAATGAGGAGATCTTTGGCCAACAAACTGCCTAATATTCCACCAGTTGGGGATTGAATTAATATTTATCCCTCTGAAGACAAAGGCAAGTGTAGGGGATGGAGATAGGGAAGCCACAGAGGTAGACTTAATGATAGGCTATAACCTAGGGGGTGTGGCAGAGGTACAAACAATCCAATGGGGACAAAGGAGGAAACTTTAAGTCTTCTTGGAGGCATCCAGATGCCCATATAGGCAGGTAATAACATTTGAATTGCTTTAAGGGATGAGTGGGAAGAGGACAGGTGGAAAAAGAACAAAAGGGAATGAGTAGTAGGTGAAGGAAGAGAATGAACACATGGCATAGATTTGGGGGAGACAATGCCTGAGCTGGAGCAGGGTGGTGGTTAGGGCACAGTTCTATGCTAATACTTCCCATATGCCCATTTGTCCAGTGCTGAGATCTATTAAATGTGCCAATTAATCTCTTCATAATCCCCTATTGCTGGTGTAACAAATCACAACAAACTTAGCAGTAAAAACAACAAAAATTTATCTTAGTCTTGGAGATCAGAAGTTCTAAAATCAAAGTGTTGGTAGAGTTGTGTTCCTTTGAGACACTCTAGAGGAGAATCCATTTCTTTGCCTTTTTCAGCTTCTACAGGCTGCATGCATTCTTTTGCTCATGAACTCTTCTTCACCTCATTCTGACCTCTGCTTCCATCATCATGTCTTCTGTCACTCTGACCCTCATGGCTCTCTCTTAAGGACACTTGTGATCACATTGGGTATACCTCTTGGTTCAAAACCTTAGGAGCTTCCCAGTTATAATCTGAAACTGGCCCCTGTACATGGAGGACAGGGAGAGATTCAAGAAAGAGGACGGACATTACAGATTTGTAGGAGATGAGAAGCCTCCAATTGCCAAGGTCCAGCTCACAGGTCAACTGGAGTTCATGTCCTCTCAGTGACCTTCCCCAACAATACCTGGATAATCCAGAATACTCTCCTTATCTCAAGATTCTCAAAGTTTCTTTGCCATGTAAGGTGATGTATTCATGACTTTGGGGGATTAGGGCATAAACATCTTTAGGGCTCTTCTATTCTATTTCCTACAGATTTGATAGGAGCTAATTATCTTAGGTTCCAGAAGATAGAGGCTGACATCTATAGAGTGTGCAACCCAAATGGTATCTTTCTGGCTACTCAAAATAGTTGACTTTATGCAACTCATTATATCATCACCCTTTTATCTGTCAGTGTCATGAGCTGTGACTCTTAAAATAATTCCAAATTCTTCATGTCTTTTACACTGGTGAGACTTTTATGCCATGTCACATCAGGAATATTTAAAAAGCTCCTATTGCTTTCTTTCCTTTCATCACCAAACTTTTGAAAAGAGGAATCAACACTCACCATATTGATTTCCTTAACTCCCATTCACACTTCCACCTATGAAAAACTGACACCTCTCTGGGTTTCAGTTTACTCACCTGGTCGAGGTCCCTTAGTATTGAGATGTTCCTCTCTAGCTTTCAACTCTTTGTGACTTCAGGCTACCTCTTCTTTTCAATATATAGTCAGGTGTAGGCTGGTTCCCCTCAAATCTCTTAGCCCCTACTCAACTATATTTCCCCCAGGATCTCAAGCCAAGCTGTTAGTCTAATCAGTGTGTTGTGACAAGATTTAGTTTAGAATTCAGCAGACACTTTTTTGACATTGTAGAATTCCATTAAGAAACAATTCAAGCTGGGAATGAAGGGTACTCCCGCATCCCTGGGAGGCTTCTTTTCCAATGCTGGGCTGCTTACTGATGCCCTTCAGGCTAAGGCTCTTTTATACTAAGAAAGAAAAAATATCACCATCTCAGGATGGAGGAAGGAGTTAGAAATCCCAGCACAGATGTGCTCAAGGCAGCCTGGCTTCTGAGGGATGGAGTTACTAATAGCTTTCACTTTTAGCTACGTATTTATTTTTCATATAATCAGTTACCTCATTTGGGCTAAAGAAAAACAACCCATCATCTAATCAGGGAAAGAGCAGTTTTCTTTTGAGAAGAGTTCAATATCCTATTAAATATTTTAAATTTGTTTATAAAATATATCAAGTCAGGATTTTCTGTAATTTCATTTATAGTAATCACTGAAGGAGATTGACAGTGGTTGAACAGGCTCCAGAAGCTTTTCCTGATTATCTTCAGAAGGGCCTGATGATCTTCCTGCTTCTGAGGGAAGTGGTCTAGGGAAATGCTCCTACAATGAAACATGGGCAGGAAAGGTTGCCTCAGATCTTGTGTTAACATGTAGTAAATTATAGAGAGTATACAACTTTGTTTCTTCCTTCACTCAATGTATCTACTGAGGCCTTATTATGTGCTAAGGTCTGTGCTTGGGCAGAAAGTACAGATATGAATTAGACACAGCTTGGTTTTTATGGGGCTTCCAGTCTAGTAGGATAGAGAGATATATAAATATCATGTAAATAAAGAACAACAAAATGTCATGGATGCTATGGAACTGTATATTATACAATGAGGGTAAAATAGGAATGGATCCATGATTTATTTTGTATTTTTTTAATTAAAATTTTTTTTAAGTTTATTATTTTTTAAATTTACATCCAAATTAGTTAGTATATAGTGCAACAATGATTTCAGGAGTAGATTCGTTAATGCCCCTTATCCACTTAGCCCATCCTCCCCTGTCACAACCCTTCCAGTAACCCTTTGTTTGTTCTCCATATTTAAGTCTCTTATGTTTTGTCCCCCTCCCTGTTTTTATATTATTTTTGCTTCCCTTCTTTTATGTTCATCTGTTCTGTGTCTTAAAATCCTCATATGAGTAAAGTCATATGATTTTTGTCTTTCTCTGACTAATTTTGCTTAGCCTAATACCCTCTAGTTCCACCCATGTAGTTGCAAATGGCAAGATTTCATTCTTTTTGATTGCTAAGTAATACCCATTGTATATATATACCACATCTTCTTTATCCATTCATCCATCGGTGGGCATTTGGGCTCTTTCCATACTTTGGCTATTGTTGATAGTGCTGTTATACACATTGGGGTGCATGTGTCCTTTCGAAAGGAAACAGCACACCTGTATCCCTTGGATAAATACCCAGTAGTGCAATTGCTGGGTCATAGGATAGTTCTATTTTTAATTTTTTGAGGAACCTCCATACTGTTTTCCAGAGTGGCTGCGCCAGCTTGCATTCCCACCAGCAATGCAAAAAAGATCCTCTTTCTCCGCATCCTCTCCAACTCAGCTCTTGCCTGAGCTGTTAATGTTAGCCATTCTGACGGGGTAAGGTGGTATCTCATTGTGGTTTTGATTTGTATTTCCCTGATGATGAGTGATATTGAGCATTTTTTCATGTATCTGTTGGCCATCTGGATGTCTTCTTTGGAGAAGTGTTTATTCATGTCTTTTGCCCATTTCTTCACTGGATTATTTGTGTTTTGGGTGTTGAGTTTGATAAGTTCTTTATAGATTTTGGATACTAACCCTTTATCTGATATGTCGTTTGCAAATATCTTCTCTCATTCTGCCGATTGCCTTTTAGTTTTGCGGATTGTTTCTTTTGCTATGCAGAAGCTTTTTATTTTGATGAGGTCCCAATAGTTCATTTTTGCTTTTGTTTCCCTTGCCTCCATAGCCATGTTGAGTAAGAGTTGCTGTGGCCAAGATCAAAGAGGTTTTTTTCCTGTTTTCTCCTCAAGGATTTTGATGGCTTCCTGTCTTACATTTAGGTCTTTCATCCATTTTGAGTTTATTTTTGTGTATGGTGTAAGAAACTGGTCTAGGTTCATTCTTCTGCATGTCACTGTCCAGTTTTCCCAGCACCACTTACTGAAGAGACTATCTTTATTCTATGGGATATTCTTTCCTGCTTTGTCAAAGATTAGTTGGCCATATGTTTGTGGGTCCATTTCTGGGTTGTCTATTCTGTTCCATTGATCTGAGTGTCTGTTTTTGTGCCATGATTTTTTTTTAAGTTTATTTATTTTTGAGAGAGACAAACACAGAGTGTGAGTGGGGGAGGGGCAGAGAGAGAGGGAGACACAGAATTTGAAACAGGCTCCAGGCTCTGAGCTGTCAACACAGGGCCTGATGTGGGGCTTGAACTCAGGAACCACCAGATCAGGACTTGAGCCAAAGTCAGATGCTTAACTCACTGGGCCACCCAGGCTCCCCCATCCATGATTTTATTATCAGGAAATGGGGAACATCACTTGCTTTCCTTATAAGGTCTATGCTGAGTAGCAGACATACAAATGAAAATGCATCCTGAAGGAGGCTTTGCATTATCCATACATTGATTTAACAACACCCTAAATATTTGTGGAGTATCCACCATAAGCCAAGAAATCCTTGCTGGTTGAGAATTTATTTGACTGAATAATCAGATAAAAAGTGAGACCAATTACAGAAGGCTCAAAAGAGGAATAGATTCTTCTTGCCAAAAGAATAGAAAATAAGAAAATAAAACGGTATTGAAAACTTAAGGGAGTCTACTGTAATATTAATATTTATCTGGTAAGGGCTAAAGTATTTCTATTCTCTGGTCTTTCTTGCAGTGGTAAAAAAAGAATATGTGACTTAAAAATATCTAGGCTTTATAGATCCACAAGAAAAAGCTTAAGCTCTCAAGTGGTTCTTATATTTCTTGAAGAAGAAAAGGTATTATTTTTTCTAATAGTTATTTCAAACTAAAGCAACACTTGGTGATTTAATAATGTAAAAAACTAATAACTCAGTAGAAATATGCAAAAAGAGTAGGAATAGGCAGTTCATAGAGGAAAAAATATAAATGGATTATACAAATATAAAAAAATATTCAGCATTGGTTATGAATATTTGCAAATCAAAACAAGTAGATAACTACTTGATTGCCAACATTTAAACATTTGATAATATCTAGTATTAAGGACAAGAAACTATCAACTTCAAATTTGTTGATGAGAGAAAAATGGGTGCAACTATTTTATTTATTTATTTATTTATTTATTATTATTATTATTTTTAATTTATTTTTGAGACAGGGAGAGACAGAGCATGAACAGGGAAGGGTCAGAGAGAGGGAGACACAGAATCTGAAACAGGCTGCAGGGTCTGAGCTGTCAGCACAGAGCCCGACGCGGGGCTCAAACTCACGGACCGCGAGATCATGACCTGAGCCGAAGTCGGCCGCTTAACCGACTGAGCCACCCAGGCGCCCCAGGTGCAACTATTTTAGAGAACAGTTGGATGCTATATGAAAAAACTGAAAATGTATAAATATCCCTTGACCTGGTAGTTCTACATCAAGAAATTTAACCAAAGATAATTGGTCAACAATGTTATGTACAAAGATGTTTGTATAGCTTTGCTTCTGATTGCAATACCAAAATATGTCTATCAAGTGGAGCTTAATTAAGTAAATTATAGTTGATTTATACAATGGAGTATTTTATCACTTTAAGTAGAAACATGTAAATACATTTGTGCTAACATAGACATAGCTCTCATTAAAAAGAAGTAAAAATCAATTATGATTGATTTATATTATAGAATATTATATCACTTTAAGTAGAAAGATATAAATACATTATGCTAACATAGAAATATCTCTTATTAAAAAGCGCTTGTGGCTCAATCGGTTATGCATCTGACTCTTGATTTCAGCTCAGGTCATGATCTCGCGGTTTGTGAGTTTGAGCCCCACATAGGGCTCTGCACTGTCAGGGAGAAGCCTGCTTGGGATTTGCTCTCTGTTCTTCTCCCACTTGTGCTCTCTCTCTCTCTATTTCTCTAATAAATAAATAAACAAACAACAACAACAACAACAAAAGCAGATGCAGAGAAGTGTGTATGATGCCTGTAAATAGATTTTTTAAAATGGATACACAAGAAACTGCTAACAGTGGTTCTCCAGGGAATGGGATTGGGAGGATTGGAGTAGGAAGGAGATTTAATTTTTACTATTGGAAACTGTTTCACTTGTTTCTCTATGTATATGTATTACTTTTTGAAATTCAAAGCAAAAACTAGTTTAAATAGTATACAGAAGAGCTTAGTGATGGAATGCTATTGTCAGAAGACTATTTGTAGTCCTGAAGTAGATATTCATCAACTTAGTCATCCTGAGCTTCCATAGTACTGGAAGTACTGGTTCTTTTTCTGGAGCCTCCAGTGAACCAAGTAGAGTTCACCAATGTTTCCTTGACTCTGTGTTTTTACCTACTTCCTCTGCACTGAGCCTATATGCATAGTTGTGGAGAGGGATCCTGTTCCTAATTAAAAACCGTTTCTCGGGGTGCCTGGGTAGCTCACTTGGTTAAATGTCCAACTCTTTTTTTTTAATGTTTATTTACCTTTGAGACAGAGAGAGACAGTGTGAGTGGGGGAGGGGTAGAGAGAGAGGGAGACAGAATCTGAAGCAGGCTCCAGGCTCCCAGCTATCAGCACAGCACCCAACAGGGGGCTCGAACTCACGAGGGAGCCGTGAGATCACGACCTGAGCTGAAGTTGGCCACCCAACCAACTGAGCCCCCCAGGCGCCCCAAATGTCCAACTCTTGATTTTGGCTCAAGTCATGATCTCGTATTTTGTGAGATCAGACCCCATGTTGGGCTCTGTGCTGGCAGCACGGAGCTTGCTTGGGGTGCTATCTCTCCCTTTCTCTCTGCCCCTTCCTGCTTGCACTCTCTCCTTCTCTCTCTCAAAATAAATAAACAAATAAATATTTAAAAAAATTGCTTCTCTGTTTGCTATAGTCTTGTGGGACTTGTAAATGCAAGCCCCATTGGATATCAAAGTTACATGATTTGGGAACCTGCCATGGTAAATGTGTAGACAAGTTCCTTCCAAGGAGATGTTGGTAATCTGATTTTACTGGTGGAGTGAGTTGGAGAAAGAAGTCAGAGGAAGTGCCTACCAGCTCCTCTGGGTTTTGGGGAGGATCACAGCCAGTGCCTAGATGTGTGCTAATTAGAAGCTGGACACTCCGACATCAATTTGTAGAGTATGCAGTGGCTTATAAAGTATGCAGTCAAACTCCTTCCAGGGAGAGCCTGGGAAATGGACTTTTTTGCCTGCTTCTTCTTGCTGTGCCCTGGGGTGATAGACAAGATAAGTGCTTGTGCACCTGTTAAGAACCGCTTCTTTATTTGCTATAGTCTTGTGGGACTCACGAACGCAAGTCCCTTGGACTTTCAGAACTAGGTGATTTGGGGACCCCATTGCTCCTATGGGAACCTTAAAATTTGGAGTACCAGTTTTGTGGTCCAAACCCTTTGCTCCTCAGGGAGAAACTGGGAGCTAGGGTTCCCTTCTGACCATATGGCACTAGTTGGGGGTGGTGTTTATGAGGAGAGTGTCTTTGCCTTTCCTACCATTTTGATGTGTTTAATCCCCTGATGTGTAGAAGTCACTCAGTTTCTATTTCTCTCAAGGGGAATTGCTTCATCTGTAGCTGCACATTCAGTGTGTTCATGGGGGGAGGAAATTCAAAAGCCTCCTATGTCACCAACTTATTCCCTGAATCTCAGTTCATTTGAGTCTTTTTAAGATTCATTAAATCCTTATGATTGATTAAATCATGAATGCCTGTGACTTAAATGTTTTTGCCTTTCATTAGCTGATGAGATATTTGGTTAATGCTCCTGATATTCAATATATCTCTCGAGCTGGGGAGCAGTATACACAGGTGAGTTAGGGACCTTTACCTTATGAAGAGAGCTTTCCTGGTCCTCTAGGCATAGCTCATGCTCCCAAATCCCTATCTATCTATCTATCTATCTATCTATCATCTTTCCTCCTACCTACCTATGTTCATAGAGAAATGTCTTAGGCTCGAAAACAATAGGTATGGATGAATCAAATTCCTGTAGTAAGTTTTAATTGACTTATTGGATTATTTATTTGTCATTATTAACTCTGGAAAAAAACATACTTAGAGCCAGTTAGAATTGCTACCCTTCAAGTACAGGCATCTCTGATTTTAAATGGGATGATGGTATCAGATTTGTAGCACAATGCAGAGGCACCAAGTGAATTCTAATTTTTTTTTTTTTTAAATTTTTTTTTTAACGTTTATTTATTTTTTGAGACAGAGAGAGACAGAGCATGAATGGTGGAAGGGCAAGGAAAGAGGGAGACACAGAATCGGAAGCAGGCTGCAGGCTCTGAGCCATCAGCCCAGAGCCCGACGCGGGGCTCGAACTCACGGACCGCGAGATCGTGACCCGGGTGAAGTCAGACGCTTAACCGACTGAGCCACCCAGGCGCCCCGTGAATTCTAATTTTTTACTAGGGGAATTTTTAAGTAAGGGTGTTAGGAAGATAACAAAATAATTTTTTAAAAATTAGTATTATGAAATGAAAATTTAAAAGTTACAACATGTACAGACGTTCAACAAATTGAAATAGATATATATGAATTCTGTTGTTAATTTTCAATCTCTCTTACCTACAGAACTGTAAATAACTGGAAAGAGTAAAGAAAACTGAAGCAGTAGTTCTGATTTGTTCTGGATTATTCTTCCTCTATGCTGTCAGAATCCCTGTAGGCAATATGGTAGTGTTTTTCTTTCCTAAGTATCTTATGCAAAATGTTAATAGCCTATGTTACTACTGAATAGGAATTACCATTAAGAACCATAGATGTGACCAACAATAATGTTGGATAGGCAAAAAGATGTTCTATTGATTTCAAAATAAGAAAAAAAATCACAAAATTAAAATCAATATATATTTAATTAAATGTTTTCAAAATATAGCATTTTGTCAGCTAGTCAATGGGAATGCAACACAAGAATCTAAAGTTACATATATATTATCTTCCATAAAGGGTATGGATACATTTTAATATAGTCTATTTACCATGAGTTGGGGCTATAACACATGAAATTGAGGATATATGAATGGCCAATTAAGCGCATGAAAAGATGGTCAGCATTATTACCATCAGTGAAGAGCAATTTAAAACTATAAGGAGATATTATTTCATACCCACTATGAGGGCTAGAATAAAAAATATGGATTATAACAAGTGTTAGTGAGCCTTGGAGATATCAAAGCTTCCACATATACTGCTGGTAGAATTGTAAGATGGAGCATTCACTTTGGAAAACAGTCTGGCAGTTTCTCCAAAGGCTAAACATAAAGTTACCATATGATCCAGCAATTTTATTCCTAGTTACATAGTCAAGAGAAATGAGAAATTATGTCTACATAAAAAGTTGTATATAAATGTTCATGAAAGTATCTTTTATAATAGCCCCAAAGTTGAAACAACCCAAGTGTCCATCAATAACGAATGGATAAATAAAATGTAGTATACCCATACAATGGAATATTATTTGGTAGGTAAAAAGAAATGGAATACTGATACATGCTACAACATGGATGAACCTGGAAAATATTAATGTTAAGTGAACAGAGGACCACATATTTTATGATTCTAATCTAATCAAAACTAGGCAAATTTGTAGAGACAGAAAGTTGATTAGTGGTTGTCTAGGGATGGGGGAGAAGTTTTAGAGGTGACTGTCAAACAGTATGAACATGGGGGAAGAGTTAAGATAGCAGAGTAGTAGGGGGACCCTATGCTTGCAATCATCCCTTGAACATAACTAGATAAACAGCCAAGTCATTCTAAATACCCAATAAATAGATCTGAGGATTGAGAGAACAAATCGTACAACTAGGCAGAGAAACGAGGCCACATTGTGAAAGGTAGGAGGTGCAGAGACATGATTTGGGGGAGAAAAGAATCCCTGATGCTGTGGAGGCAAGGGAGCCATGATCAGGGAGAGAGGAGTGGGAGAGAGAGAGTGTGTGTGGGAGCAAGCAATGTGCAGAGCATTGCACAAGAAAAATACTTTCCTAAAGAGGGCACCATTGAGCTGACTTGTTTATTAAAATAGGAGCAGAGGCACCTGCTGAGAGCAGCTACACACCAGCTTTTTGCTACACTTTACCACAAATTACAGGCCCTTGTGCATTCATGTGACCGCCCTTCTTGGCACCAGCCACAGCGTATTGAGACCTTCCCCTAGAGGATCAGCACAGGTCCATGCTGCAGTGGATCCCTAAAATTGGGAGTTTTGAAACCCAGCCAGAGCACCCTTGGGTGGGCAGAGCACCCAGACACACACAGAGTGAATGCAGGGACCTGAGGGATGCCTGAGACCCATGAGGGGAGATTATTTGCTCTTCTTTGAGGCCATCCTGAACAGTGGCAGGTGTGAACTCCCCTCTCTGGGAATGGGAGGGCAGGAGGATGCCATTTCCCTCCCCCACCCATCAGCATGGATGGACTTCACTGAGCAGCACAGTGCCCACAGTGGAGGCTTGAGTCACTTACACAAAGCCCCACCCCCTTGCACTCTGCAGGTACTTTTTAACTAGGGCAAGTGTGCCTGAGAGTCAGAGCAGCAGTGGATCCCTCCCCCAGAAGACTGGCACAAACCCCTGCACGCACCAAGTCTACTGACCATAGAGTGCTGCAAAGCTTCAGCTCTGGGGAAAATAGAATCTAGCCTCTTTTAACAAACAGGCCAAAACACACTTAGTTAAAACTCATCACACAACTGGACAAGGTCTAAAAACTCCTCACAGAAGGCAAGGAGAAACTGCAAAGGTCTAACCTGAGGGAAAGAACAGTCAAAACACAATAGCAAGTACACACAGCACACACCAGGAACACTTCCTGAAGCATCAGGCCCTGGATAGTATATGACCTCTTCTTAATATAGGAATTAGTTCTCAGAAGCAGGAAACATCACAGGCTTTCCTAACACAGAGAAGACAGAGACTAGACAAAATGCTAAGATGGAGGAATTCACCCCAAAGGAAAGAACAAGAACAGGTCACAGCCAGGGATCTAATCAAAACAGATGTAAGTAATATGCCTGAGCCAGGATTCAAAACAACAATCGTAAGGATACTAGCTGGGCTTGAGAAAAGCATTGAAGACACCAGAGAGTCCCATACTGCAGAGATAAAAGACCTAAAAACTAGGCAGGATGAAATTAAAAATGCTATAACTGTGATGCAAAACTGACTGGATATAATGACCACAAGGATGGAAGAAGTAGAGGAATGTATACATGATATAGAAGATAAAATGAGGGAAAAGAATGAAGCTGAAAAGAAAGAAAAATACTGGATCATGAATGTAGACTTAGGGAACTCAGTGACTCGATAAAGTGTAATAACATTTGTATCATAGGAGTTCCAGGATATGCAGAGAGAGAAAAAGGAGCAGAAGGTTTATTTGAGCAAATTATAGCTGAAAACTTCCTTAATCTGAGGAAGGAAATAGACATCCAAATCCAGGAGGCACAAAGAACTCCCATAAAAATCAACAAAAGCAGGCCAACACCAAGGCATATCTTAGTAAAATTTGCAAAACACAGAGATAAGGAAAGAGTCCTGAAAGCAGCAACGGAAAAGAAATCCTTAACCTATAAGGGAGACAAAGTTATCAACAGATCTGTCCATGGAAACTTGGCAAGCCAGAAGAGAGCGGCATGATATATTCAACATACTGAGTGGGAAAAATGTGTAGGCAAAGCTGTCATTTAGAACAGAGGGAGAGATAAAGAGTTTCCCAGAGAAACAGAAACTAAAGGAATTTGTGACCACTAAACAAGTCATGAAAGAAATATCAAAGAAGACTCTTTGAGGGGCGCCTGGGTGGCGCAGTCGGTTAAGCGTCCGACTTCAGCCAGGTCACGATCTCGCGGTCTGTGAGTTCGAGCCCCGCGTCAGGCTCTGGGCTGATGGCTCAGAGCCTGGAGCCTGTTTCCGATTCTGTGTCTCCCTCTCTCTGCCCCTCCCCCGTTCATGCTCTGTCTCTCTCTGTCCCAAAAATAAATAAACGTTGAAAAAAAAAATTTAAAAAAAAAAGAAAAAAAAAAAAGAAGACTCTTTGAGTGGGAAAGACAGACCAAAAGCAACAAAGGCCAGAAAGGAACAGAAAAAATCTCCAGAAACAATGACTTTAAGGTAATAAAATGGCACAAAATTTATATCTACCAATAATCACTCTGAATTAAAATGGACTAAGTGCTCTCATCAAAAGACCTAGGGTATCAGAATGGGTAAAAACCAAGACCTATCTATATGCTACTGACAAGAGACTCATTTCAGACCTAAGGACACCTGCAGATTGAAAGTGAGGGGATGGAGGACCATTCATGGTAATGGACATTAAAAGAAAGCCAGAGTAGCCATACTTCTATCAGATAAACTAGATTTTAAACCAAAGACTGTAGCAAGAAATGAAGAAGGGCACTACATCATAATAAAGGGGTCTGTACATCAAGAAGATCTAACAATTGTAAATTTTATGCCTCCAACTTGAAAGAACCTAAATATATAAATCAATTAATAAAAACATGAAGAAATATAAATTGATAACACTACAATTATATATATATAATGGAATATTACTCAGCCACCAAAAAGAATATCTTGACCTTTGCCATGATGTGGATGGAGCTGCAGTGTATTCTGCTAGGTGAAATAAGTCAGCTAGACAGACAAATACAATATGATTTCCCTCATATGTGGAATTTAAGAAACAAAAGAGATAAACATAGAGGAAGGCGGAAAAAAAGCAGTGTATTCTGCTAGGTGAAATAAGTCAGTTAGACAAAGACAAATACAATATGATTTCCCTCATATGTGGAATTTAAGAAACCAAAGAGATAAACATAGAGGAAGGGGAAAAAAAGAGAGGGAGGCAAACCATAAAACACTCTTAAATGTAGAGAACAAACTGATGGTTACTGGGGGGGAGGTGGGTGGGGGATGGGCTAAGTAGGTGATGGGTATTAAGGAGGGCATTTGTAATGAGTACTGCGTATTGTTATATGTAATGAGTCACTAAATTTTCCTGAAACAATATTACACTATATGTTAACTAGAATAAATAAAAACTTGAACAAATAAAAAGTCAAATACAAAGGCAGGGGATTTCTTTTTGGGGTAATAAATATATTCTAAAATTGATTGTGGTGCATGTTACATAACTCTGTGAATATACAAAAGGCTGTTGAATTGTATACTTTAAATGGGTGAATTGTATGTTTAAAAATTTTTTTTATGTTTATTTATTTTTGATAGAGAGGGACAGAGAGAGGGGGAGACACAGAATCCGAAGCAGGTTCCAGGCTCCGAGCTTTCAGCACAGAGCCTGATATGGGGCTCAAACTCGTAAACCGTGAGAACATGACCTGAGCTGAAGTCAGATGCTTAACCAACTGAGCCACACAGGCGCCCCTGAATTGTATGTTAATTATATCTCACCAAAGCTGTAACAAAAAAAGTTGAGGGAAACCTATGGAGAACTGGAATGACTATGTGATTTCTGTCTTCTCTAATGTGATTATCTACTTCTTATGAAATGATATAAATTGAATTCTGAAAGATAAGCAGGAATTAACCAAATGAAGATTGGGTGGAAGAGCATTCTAGGCAGTTGGAACCACCTGTGTAAAGGCTCTCAGGTGCGAACTGCTTTGGTGCTCTTAAGGAAGGGCGAGCAGGTCAGAGCCTGGTGAGCAAGAGAGATGTTATATATTTCAGATTTGATGGGCAGAAAGAGCAAAAATCCCTCAAGAGTTTTAGGTCATATTAAAGACTTTTTAGTTTACAGAAGAAATGGTAACCATTGAAAGTTTGAAAGTGGAATGCTGTCATGATATTTGCAATGAAAAAATATTGTTTTTGTTTGATGAGCTGATAATGGTTCAAAGGGCAGCATAAGTGGCTGTGCAAAGATGAGTATGGAGCAATTGTAGTGGTCCAGACAAGATACAATGATGACTGGTAGTATCTTGGTAATGATAGCAAGAGGATTTGAGATTTATTTTGAGGATATATTTTGATTTCACTAAGACTTGATGATACATTAGACACAGGTGATGATGTAGGTATCAAGGGTGAGTCCCAGATTTATGATGTGAAGAGTCAGTACCATTAACTGTGTTGGGGAATAAAGGAGAATAAGCAGATTTGGAATGCTACAAATAGTATTCTCAATGTCTGTCGATGGATCATTGTAAATCTTACTCAGTGGGAAGAATTGCTTCTTTCTTGGAACTCACGATAAAAACAGGCCTTCTTGACATTTCATAAATAACACAGATAAACGGTACACTAGCTGCAGATGTTCAGAATGAGTCTATTGAACTATGTCACATACTATATCATATAGACTAAAGTAATTACACTTGGTTATGTTTGTTTTTATGTCCTTTTCTTTTGTTGGGCTGAGCTCCTTGATGACTGTGTCTCTTTCTTACTCATATTTTGAGATCCTAATGCATAGTGTGGATTTTGGTAATAAATACTGACAAACTGAATGAGTGAATGATGAGGGGAGAGGATACATAGCAAAGTGTTAAAACTAACACAATGAGCTGGGAAAAAAAAAGGAGAGAGAGGATAAATTGTGACAATAATGACTCAAAGATGCAGGGAAGAGATGAGATTAAAAGCACAGACTGAAAGAATGATGAATAAAAGAAGGGATAACTTCTTTTGACAGGGGCAGATAGAAAGTAGGAGTGAAGACTGCTTCAGATGCAAAGATGAGGCAAGGACATGGATGTCACTGGCGCTGAGTAATTCTGTAAAGGGAAGGCTAATAGGTTGAATATTAAAATTGTTCAAGAGGACAATAGGAATTTTAGAGAGAGAGAATAATTGAGAGAATACAAGTTATCAATGAATGGAAGGGTTAATAGGCTTCCCAGGTCTCATAGAATGAAAGGCCCTTGATGATAGATACTACCTGGCTTTCAGGTCTATGTTTCATTTGTTTCAGTTTCCTAAATATTTCATATTCTCTTCTGCTTCAGGCACTTGTACATGTTATTCCCTCCGTCTGGAATTTCCTTCTTTATCTATTTTTTTTAAGAGAATTCTTATTTATTCTTCAGGATCCACCTCACATCTCATATTCATTTGGAAACGTGTCTGATTTCCAAGCATAGTTCTATTCCCCTTTGTGAGATCCCACACACCTGACTTTATCTCCATCACAGCACTTATCAAATTCTATTGCATTGTCTGTGTACACATGTTTTCTTTGGAAACTATGAGTTCTTTGATGGCATGACCTCTGCCTTGCCCATCTCTCTGCTCTCGGCACCTTATTTCATACAAGGCATCCAGGAGTACTCACTGAGTATATGCTCAGTGAATGAATTATAGAAATCTTCTCTCTTGAATAGTAAATATTCATAGGACATTTCCACACTTAGCCAAGATGAGGATTAGTTCTGTTCTTTGAGCATCTCCTTAAACTGTCATTTGGGTCCAAGACCCTTATGATATGACCCTATCATTTGGGTACAATCATTATGATAAAAGTGATTTTCATATTTCAGGCGAAAGAGAGGATAGTAAAGAACAAGAAATTTTCATGTAAAAGAACCAAGAGCTGCATATAGATTGATCTGGTTAAATTATTTCAAGAGGAGAAAAACACACACAAATATACCATCAGGCTTTTCCTACATGCAGAATAATTGGTATGTGGGAGGATACCAGAAAAGAACATTCATCTTCAGAATTTCATGTGCTCTTAAGATTGTGTATGACTTTGAAGGACAAAGTGGTATGATTTTGAACTATACTCTGCTTCATATAAATAGCTTTGCTGCACAGAAATCCTGTAATGGGATTTTACTAGTGTCTCCAAAAGATTAATAAATGTATTAAAAAATCATTTGTGGCTGTAAGGAAATTGGTAATGTCTAACTGTGGGAGGCAGCATGAATAGTGGAGAGATCTCCCAGCTTAGCTTCTAACTAGATTTGTAATCTTAGACAAAACTCTGAGCCTCAGTTTCACCATCTTCATGTAATAAAGGATTTGGAGTAGTTGTCCTCTAAGAGACCCTATCCAGTAGAAACATTCAGTGACTATTCATTGGCTATTTGATGTGTGTGTGTGTGTGTGTGTGTGTGTGTGTGTGTGTGTGTTTCTGTAAGAGAAAACAATGATCTCTGTAAGGCTCAAAGGGTTAAGTTTTTGTAAAAATAGAGGAATCATAACTTACTAATTCAAAAGTCAGGTATTTAAATTCGCAATAATGTGAACATGAGGCAGTCCTCAGAAGAATATGTACTTACATGAGTTTCTAAACATGAAGAGGAATAAAACTGAATAGAGGGCTCTGGGGTTAGACAGATGTGGTTTGAATCTTGGTTCTGCCACTTATTGTAACATTTTGGGAAAATTATTTAACCTCTTTAAATTAATTCTTCATCTGTAAATAATAGTTTCTGCCTTTGTAGGGACTCAAAAGGACTAAATGTTACCTAATGTTTTAAAATATTTAGCACACACACAAAAATATTTAGCACAATGTTTAGCCTATTGTAAGTCCTAAATAATAATAATAATAATAATAATAATAATAATAATAAAATACTTGAAGTTGACTTTGGTCTTACATATGTAAAATGTGGTATTAACTGGTTTGTGTTGCCAAAATTTGGGCCAGGAGGGAGTCCTAGAGGCATATGAAGAAAGAGCAGCTAGGGAGTGAGTACTGATCTTCTCTGAGACTAAAAGAAATTCAAGTTTTTCACTTTTTTAGATGAGGAAATAATCTCTGAGGTTGGTTTTGACATACCCAAAGTTATACAGGTAAACTTCCAGCAAAAATGCAATAGAAAAGAAAACTACAGGAGGATGTTGTATGAGGCCACTAATGTTATGTTTAATGATATCACAATATATATAAGAAGCTTTCTGTATGGCTGAATCATACACCTGAGTAAGAGTGGGTGTGAGCTTTGGACCTGAGCTGATTTCTATATATGCTCAGTGGGGGAATCTTTAGTGCAGGAACAGCAGCTGCTGGACTGTGTTCTGGACTGTGTTATTTTTAGAAGTGGGATCCTGGAAGATCACATTGACTTGAAACTTTAGGACTGCAGCTACATGAGATAAATATTCTTGACCTAGATGAGCATCAGAATTGCTTGGGAGAAAAATTTTAAATATCCAGATAACTTGGTCTCATTACCAGAACTTCTAATATTTAGATCCAGAGAGGGAGGTGTCTTTATATTTATCTCATATTTAAAAAATTCCAAATAATTTCACACACACACACACAGAGATAGATAGATAATAAAATTTAGATAACAGAAACACTATGCTGCTACAGAAATTTTTTATAATGAGAATTTGCACTTATAATGTATCCCATTGTTGATATTTGGTCTATGAGGGTAAAGTATCCTAAATTTCTACTTATGAAAAATCTCCTCTGGTGATACTGATGCCCATCAGGATTGAGAACTCCTCATATAGGGAATAAGTCTTAGGATTCAGTGATTATTTGTAAGTTCATTGATTATTATAGATTATTTATAATCACTGTATTGTTGGTATTTAAAATTTATTTTCCCCAGTTGGATAAGGGATTTAAACAAAACACAAAGAATGTATTCTAATGTCTTAAGGGATGCTTATATGGTGTAAAATTCCCCAATTCAGAGAACAAAATATCCTTTACATTTGATAATTGTCAGTGAGTGACTGGCCAAGGGAAGTGATGTGGCATAAAGAAAAGAGCATTAAGCTTGGAGTCTGGTGGCCAGGAGCCCTGGGATCTGGTTCCAACCTTGTTTCTTAACAAGCTTTGTGAACTTTGTAAGTTATTTTACCTCCTATAAATTGAGGGGGACTCAAACTATATTATTTCTAAGAGGCAGTGTGTCTCAATTCCGTGGTTTATCTAATAATACATTTGGTAGTTACACTTGAAAACTAAGTTCTCAATTTTGCATTTCAGAATCAACCTCTTGAATACTTGAGAGCAAAAGCAGATGATCACACTGATCCAGGGTGTGGTGTGGTAAGGCAGCACGTCAAGACAATAAGCATGCTAATTGTGTGATTCTCAGGATTGACCATGCTTGTGGGTATCCAGGATAAGTTCGATCAGCTGTGAATCTATGTGTTGGTAATTTTTGGGGGGAATGTCAGAGGGTACTAGAGATAGTGGTAAAGTTGAAAAATAGGTGTGATAGGAAATATGGTGGTAAGAGATGTGTAATGGAGTACAGTTTTTGGTCAGAAAATGGAATAATGGAATCTAATTTCAGAGGTGGAAAAATTCTTTGTGCTGACCAGGAACATCTGGTGTTGGCTGTGGGTTTGGGTTCTGTTGTGGAGGTGAGGTGAAGGTCACTAGTACTGAGAAAGTGAATGAATTGTGTGACCACATCCTATGTAGGTTGTCCATATCCATATTGGGATCTACCGGATTGGTGGTAGTGTTAAGAGTGAGAGGAAAACTAATAAGATGTCAAAATTATTGGTGAAGGTGAGACCAGGATCAGAAGGTTGGTGAATAGCTAGCACAACAGTGTTTATGAGGGGAAAAATAGATGATTTGAGGGACTTTTGCAATGAGTGGAAGAGGAAATTTCTGGAAGTAACAGTTTATTTAAGAGTGATACTTATATCATTTTCTCCCTTGGTGGAAGTGTGGGAGAAATAGCAGCTCCTATTTGAGAGCCCACATTACACTGTGATGCTGTTTTACCTAGAGATTATCATTGTCACCTGCCATGGCAGAAAGAAATGGCACCTAAAACATTCAAATAACTTGGTGACCCTACTTTTAAGACTTTTTTCCCCATCTAATTTCCCCAACATTTGACTTTCTTTGGGGATTAAGTATCCTCCCCAGTCCTCAAACTTTTATTGAAGAGTAGTAGATATGTGGTTCTTCAGCCTTAATAGAAGCCGATTTCCTTGAATGGAAAATTTAGCAAATCATTGCAGTAATGCATATTGATTTCTCCTGCTCCAGCAGCCGGATCAATGTGAGGAGTAAATGTCATTATTTTCTGTGCTGTCTACAATCCTGGATGTATTCACAGAGAGGCCAATGGTAAAGGCTCTGAATTTTTACTTAGAATAGTTGTGAAATAGTCTGTTGCACTTCTGGAAAACTCAGGGAAGAAATTAAGTTATACCTGTTTGTGGCCAAGGCATTGCTAGAGATCAGAAGTCAGATTTTTGATTCTGCTCTGGAATCCAGAAATGGTGACTTTCAGTTCTTGCATCTTTGTGCTATACAACTGTGGAACGAACTCTTAGACCTCAAGATCACGTTGAACTGCTTATCTGTGAATATACAGAATAAATACCTATACTGTTTCTGAAATATAACCATTTATCTTGATTTAGATAGAAGTAAATATAAAAAAACTGCACAGTTTTGTAGCAAATAATGTACTATAAAAACAAAAAAAAATTTAGAACTTAGTTTAATGTCATTATTTTACAACTGAGTAAACAGAGTCCAGAGAAGTAAAGAGATTTTCCCTAAGTTACCATCCAGTTAGAGGAGTATTGAGCCTAGGACCCTCGTATACCACTCTTCTTTGGTTGCTTAATGATGCTCAGTGTGAGAATATGTATGTATGTGTAAATAGTGTGTAGTTTGAAGACCAAACAGTACTTTGTCCCATGTTGGTATTTGAACTGTTTTGAATTTTAGATAATATTTAAAGAAAAATAAAAAATGTTCAAAAGACACTGAATTTTTCTGGGAAGGCTTCAAGCCAATTTTGGTAAGACTCTGAGAGTGGTCTTGGTATGTGCAGAGAATGGTGTTGGTGTGGGGTCCAGGACAAGTTGAGTGTTGGTAAGTTAACCAGGAGACCCTGGTCTGGGAGGCAAAACAAATATAGCCATTTAAGGCCCAGGAAATGTTTGAAGATGACACCTAGATAAATGCTAAATTGATGGAATGGATCCACTCTGTTGAAGGAAATAGGGTTGGGGCTTCCAGGCAAAGTGTCTTGGTTTTCCTTGACATGATGATGGTGTAATGTTACAAAATTTCCAAATAGTCTTTAAAACTATCAGATGGTGCCTGCCTCCTTGCTTGCTTTTTTTCCTTCCTTCCTTCCTTCCTTCCTTCCTTCCTTCCTTCCTTCCTTCCTTCTTTCCTTCCTTTTTTTTCCTTTACAGGAAATTTCTGGGGAGTTTTGGGAGATAGTAGTAGAGTGTTTAGAGTTAAATTTCTTAGTGTTTTCAAACAGTATCATTGAGATGTTATTTATTTTGCCTAGAGATCCAGAAGAAAGGTGTCTGTACAATTTCTTTTTCTCAGAGAAAAGGTTATTGTCCATAACTATACACATTTTAACATATTGGAGATATTTATTTACAGTGGGGAAATAATTTTTTAAGGATATTTTGTTTCTTAGTGCCAAAGTTAGTTGAAAAAGAGAAAAATTCATTTGATCAGGAGAACATATTGGTCATACACTGTGGAACAAATGAGCCTATTTTGACTGATTTTTTTTTCTTGGTGAGTTGACTGATTTTTGGGCAAAATTGGATGGCTACTTTAGCATGATTCACTCACAGCCATAGGATAGCTTTCTCAACACAAACTGAATTACAGTAAATTCTTTTTTTTTAATTTAGCAACTATTAAATTTTTTTAAAGTTATTTATTTAAAGAGAGAGAGAGAGAGAGGGAGAGAGAGAGAATTCCAAGCTGGCTCCATCCACACTTTCAACATGGAGCCAGATGTGGGGCTTGAATTCATGAACCGTGAGTTCATGACCTGAGCCAAAGTCAAGAGTCAGATGCTTAACCAACTGAGCCACCCAGGCATCCCAATAAATTCTTACTTTATTTGGAATTGTTAAAGTATAGCATATTCTGAGAGTTATCACTGACATTATATACAGATAAGCTCTTTTGGAAGAAAAATCAGACATTGAAATTAATCCAACACAAATCCCATGTTGCAAGTAACATAACTTTTATAGGTTCAAGTACTGAGCCAATCAATTGAAGTTCTTAGAAGCATTCACCAGAAGCTGGCTATGGCTGACTAAGCAGAAAAGGAGTTTGTTGTCAAGGTGAATAAGTCAGACAGAGAAAGACAAATACCATATGATTTCACTTACACGGGGAATCTATAAGACAAAACAAATGAGCAAACAAACAAACAAACAGCAGGATCAGACCTATAAATACAGAGAATAAACTGATGGTTGCCAGAGGGGAAGAAGGAGGGGGATTGGCAAGATGGGTGAAGGGGAGTGGGAGATATAGAACAAATAAGTCATGGGAATAAGAGTTTCAGAGGGAATGTAGTCAATGGTATTGTGATAGTGTTGCATGGTAGCTACACTTGTGGTGAGCATCGCATAACATATAGAATTGTTGAATCACTATGTTGTACACTTGAAACTACTGTAACATTGTGTGTCAACTATACTTAAATTCAAAAAAATGAAAAAAAATGTGTTAAGAGGTTATTGGGAAGCTCGTACAATAATTGGCCTCACTGAGGTTAACTTCTCAGGAACCATGTCCAAAACCATACCTCAGTAGCACCACTGACGTTCTTCCCAGCTCCAATGACATGCATGTACCAGTAACTTGGCCTTGCAATTGTTCCCAACCCCAAATCTGGGCACCTTTTCTGTCTCTGCAGAAACAAAATATGAATCACTTCTGAATCTTAGCCTCACATGGAGTCCAGAGCATGTGTCCTTGTGTTATCTTCTAAGGAGTATGGGGTAGTGATTTTTCTAGGTTCTACCTTGATACGAGATATAACTTCAAAACATAGCAAGGTGTTCAAAATGTGCTAGGTCTCTAGAAGGCATTAAAAATACCTACTACCCTGTGTATTTTTGGGGAGACAATGTAATTTCATTAGGCCTCAGTTTTTCCATCTGTAGAATGGAGTTAGTTATTGTTCTTCATTTCCTTTCAAAAATCCGGTATATAAGCAAATAATGTCCAAGTAAATATCCAGGTACTTTTTTGTACTTCTGAGAATTCATGATTAGCCATGACAGGTTTGACTTTCATATTGCCTCCCAAGATTTCTGGAAGGTAATAATGACATTGCTGTGAAATTTATAAACTTATCTGGTGCTCTATTTATGACTACATTTCCCACTATAAAGGTCTGCCCTACCAGAACAAAGAATAGGTAGGTCATGGCAAAATGGGTTGTCTTCCCCAATTGAGGGTTCAGTAGATATATGTCCTACTTCTTGAGTATTGGGAAATGAAAGTTATGGCTCAGCACATTACAGAGCTATTTACAATAGCTTCTCCCACAGTGACTTACTATAATTTTGGTCCTCAGTGTGGGGAAACGTAATCAGCAAGGCTTCAACTGTTTCATAACTTGATTGAGCATTTACTAATTTGCTAGAAACTGTGCTAAGTGCTTCCCATATATTATCTTATTCAATTCATACTATAATTCTGTGATGCATACATCTTATCATCCCTGTCTTACAGATCAGGAAACTGAGTCTCAGAGAAAGAGGTTATTATTGCAAAGCCACAGGGATGTAAATGACAGATCCAGGGCTTGACCTGAAGTCTATCTGATGCTATAATTAAGTGCTCTTAACTACTCTTTACGGTGTACTGTGAAGCCGTTAGAACTCTGTTCACAAAAAGGTCTGGTCAACCCTGAAGTGTAGAGCATCACCAAAGCCCTTCAAATGATGTTTCGTTCAAGTGAAATCATAACTCCAGTCTGTCTAGCATCTGTAATTTTATTCTAAGGGTCATCTTTACTTCTCATTTGACCTTTCCAGGTGACTTGATTCAGACTTAGATGTGTTCTCCTTTCCCCAAACTATTTTGTTTGTTTTTTAAAAAAATTTTAGTTTGTTTTTCTAATCCAGTTTGGTTCTTGTCTTGGATAAAGATATATTTTTCTCACACTTTATTAATTCCTGACTATGAATATCTTGGGACTTCTCTTCTGGGTCCTCCTCAGGGTTGGTGCCAATATATGATGATTCCTAGACCCTTAAAAACTGGGCAAGTGAATGCAGAACCTTTTTCAGTCATGAGAAATGCCGTCTACTCATCAGTTTCAATGACACCATCCTGTCCCTTTCTTTCACCTCTATTTCTGCATTCCCCAAAGCACAATTGATACCCTTTGATTCTATTTTTTTCTATTCTATCATCTTTGGAGAGGAAATTTTATCCATCCAAGGGCTTCAATGATCCCCAATGCTAAGGACTTCCAAACCAAGACTTTTGACTCCAACCTCTTTCTCAACCTCTATTTATATATCTCTAGTTGCTAGTGGATATCTGTCTGAAGACAGCTGTCACTCACAGCATGACTAAAATAAAACACTTAATCTTTTCTTTATTTTCTGCCTCATTCCTCCCTTTAAATTTATTTGCAACTACTTTTATCCAATATTAGAACCACTGTTGTACCTTTTGGTATCCCAGGAACAGATATTTTGAATTTGGATAGTTCAGTATTTTTCATAGAAGGATCATAAACTCTTATCTAACAAGATCTAATCCCATCCCCTTCTCTGAACTTCAGTAAACCAGGGGTTCACAATAAAAAGTGAAGTTTATCTCAAAACAAATGAATATCATTGGGGAAAAAAGAGAGTAAAACCAAGAAACAGACTCTTCACTATAGAGGACAAACTGATGGTTGGTTACCAGAGGGGAGGTGAATGGTGGGGGGATGGGTTAAGTACGTGTTGGAGATTAAGGAGTACACTTGTGATGTGCACTGGGTGTTGTATGGAAGTGCTGAGTCACTAAATTCTCCACCTGAAACTAATATTACACTGCATGTTAACCAACTGGAACTTAAATAAAAACTTGGAAGAAAAAAAAAGGTGGAGTTTGTCTTGGACACTGAGAAGTAGGTAAAATCAGAAGGATCAAACCAAAGAAACACATTAGAGTGGAAAAAAACATAACTGGAAAGTTAGAAGATTGTTATTTTTTAAAATGTGCTGCTGATATGAGTTCTTTGAACTGACCTCTGGCCAGTGGATTTTGTTCACCCTTATTATCTCATGTGATTAAAGAAGCAACCTCTTCTGTTTCCCTGATTCTATTTCTCTCACTCTAACACATCTTTCATTTTTTTTAAGTTTATTTATTTATTTTGAGACAGAGAGAGCAAGTGAGCAGGGGAGGGGCAGAGAGAGAGGGAGATAGAGAGTCCCAAGCAGGTTCTGTGATGTCAGTGTAGAGCCTGATGCAGGGCTCAAGCCCACAACCTGTGAGATCATGACCTGAGCTGAAATCAAGAGTCAGACGCTTAACTGACTGAGCCACCCACACACCCCTCTGACACATGTTTCATCCCAACAGTAAATAGGATATATTTTTGGGGGGAGGATGGCAATGGGGGTATATCAACCTGTAAGCTATAAAAGCTACTCTATTGACTGTTAAGTTTTAAATGGATTTGTCATCTACCTTGGCAGATTCAAAAGCATATTTTTATGACTTGCTTTAAAATAAAGTTCAATTTAAGTCTTCTGTTATATCCCAAGAGACTTGTCTTTTTGAATTATTTAGGTCTTGCTAACAACCCCATGACATATTATCCCTTAGCTGTGATGGATTGAGATAGGATAGATCTGCTTTTAGTGCCAAAGAATCCTCAAGACACCACTTCAAATCTAGTTCACAAATTATTGTCTCCTCTTTGAGTCCATCACATTATTAATTACAGTCAGGAATAATGTAAGTGTCTATTCTGAAATCATGAGTTGTTTCCTTAGTGTTGAGAAGTTATGACACGTTATCAAATAATGACATCATGTGATATAGGGATATAATGCCCAAGGTAATAGAAATATTTGGGGACACATTTGCGATGTTTAGACCTGGCTAAATCTCTTAAGATGCCAGCAAAGTGTGGAAAAGGAGGTCTTTTGTCATCATTTTAAGTAAAAACTACTGCGGGGTGCCAAAAATTTATGTGTAACATAAATGTCTCCTGATCTTCTCATGTGATGACAAAATGGGCTCAGATTTATATTTATATTATATATGCATAATATATATTATATAATGTCTAATATAACTAATAATTATAATTATGTATAATTATTTATATTAATTTATATTAATATTTATATTAATTCTGCATTTATACTAATTCTTAAATCAAAATGACTTTTGAAACTTCTGATATTAACTTAGCCCCATGAAGTATTCCCCCAGACATATTTATGAATCCTTAAAGTGTGTCCTGCAAGTGCATAAAGACTAGTTCATCAAATGCAGTGACTACCATTATTTTTTTTTAGTTTTTTCTTTTTATTGTGGTAAAAACCACATAATATATAATTTAACATCATAACCATATCTTTTCATCATAATCATTTTTAGGTATAAAGTTCAGTAATGTTACGCATAGTCACAAAAGTGTTCCAATCTTCACCAGCACTTGTTACTTTTGCATTGCTTTCCTCTTTCTTTCTTTTCTTTCTTTCTTTCTTTCTTTCTTTCTTTCTTTCTTTCTTTCTTCTTTCTTTCTTTCTTTCTCTTTCTTCTTTCTTCTCTCTCTTTCTTTTTTCTTTCTTAATGTTAACTTATTTTTTGAGAAAGAGAGAGAGAGAGAGGAAGGGGCAGAGAGAAAGGAAGACACAGCAGGCTCCAGGATCGGAGATGTCAGTACATCGTCCGATGTGGGGCTCAAACTCATGAACCACAAGATCATGACCTGAGCCGAAGTTGGCGCTCAACCTACTGAGTCTCCCAGTAGCTGCCTTTTCCTTCCTTCCTTCCTTCCTTCCTTCCTTCCTTCCTTCCTTCCTTCCTTCCTTCCTTCCTTCCCTCTCTCTTTCTTTCTTTTGATAATAGCTATCCTGACATGACAGGTGTGAGATGATATCTCACTCACTGGGGTTTTGATTTGCATTTCTCTAATGATTTGTGATGTTGAATATCTTTCATATTCTCTTTGGCTATTTGTATATTATCTTTGAAGAAATATCTAAGCCCTTCACCTATTTTTATTATTTGATTTTTTGTTGTTGAATTTTAAGAGTTCTTCATATATTCTAAATATTAGCCCTTTATCAAATATATGATCTACAAGTATTTTCTCTCACTTCCTGTTTACTTTTCACTCTGTTGATACGTTCTTTGGTACACAAAGTTTTAAAGTTTGATATAGTTACATTTGAGTATTGTTGCTTTTGTTGCCTATGCTTCTGGTGTCATGTACAAGAAATCATTCCCAAGTCCACTGTCATGGAAATTTTTGTATGTTTTCTTCTAGAAGTTTTACAGTTTCAGGTCTTGCATTTTAGGTCTTTAAACCATTTGAATTAACTTTGGTATTGGTGTAAGATAAGCTTCCAGTTTCATTTTTTTGATATGTGGATATCCAGTTTTCCCAATGCCATCTGGCGAAAGACTGTTCTTTCTCTATTTTATGGTCTTGCTATCCTCATCACACATCATTTGACCATATATACAAGGGTTTATTTTGGGGTTTTCTATTCTGTTTCACTGGCTTATTTGTTGGTCTTATGGCACTATCATATTCTTTTGATTACTGTACCTTTGTAATATATTTTGAAATTGGGAAGTGTGAACCTCTGACTTTGTTCTTTTTAAAAACTGTTTTGATCTTTTTAAAACTGAAATTCTGTATGAATTTAATTTTTTTATTTCTGCAAAAAAATGCCATAAGATTTTGACATAGATTGCACTGAATCTGTAGCCTGCTTTGGGTAGTATGGACATCTTAACAATATTATGCCCCCTATCCATGAACTTAGGGTATCTTTCTATTTATTCATGCCTTCTTTAATTTTTTCAACAATGTTTTATAGTGGTCTGTCTTTTGTTTCCTTGGTTAGGTAATTCCAAAGTATTTTGTTTTAATTTTTTATGTCTTATAAATGGAATTGTTTTGACCACTAGTATTTACTCCAGTGCTCTCTACTGACCACAAATACGAAGCTGCTTGAGGAAGATTTGCCACTCTATGCTGCAAATGCCCATTGAGGACATGCCATTGTCCATTCCAAAGGTGTTGTTTACTTATGTCCCTCAAAATACCAGTGATAAGGGCACTAGAATGCTGCCAGATTCTCTGCAGAAGTAAAGTGAATAATTACCTCCCCACACTATTCCCTAAACCTCCAGACTGTTCTGCTTATGCCTCATCTCTCAAAGTCCATTTAATTTGTTCATCCACCTTTGACCACAGTCTTATGGAGACTTGCATCAGTTTTAGGACTTCACCCTTTGAGCATAACCTCAAATCTAATATATGGGCTTCAATCCGGTTAGTCAGAAATTACCATCTGTAACTATCTCTATTCATATATATATCATCTCTCTCTCATCTGTGAAGTTTCAGTCTAACCTGAATGGACAAGGTGATATTGAGTGATAGAGAAGGAACCCAAGAAAGCTGGAAAAACCTATATACTCCAGAGAAATCCTTGAATCAATTCAACATATCCTCAGAGATAGCTTTAGCTTCTTGCCCCTGGATAATTTCCAATGCCTAGTGTTAGGGATGTTTCTTTGCAGATTTCAATAATTTCTTGGGCAAAGGAGAGTCTGGTATAGGTTGAAATGATCATGCAAGTGTCCTGAGTGGCTTCCTTTTCTGGAAAGATGAAATCCTACAAGGATGATGGCCCAAGGAAGTCCTCATTGGGAACAATATGGCCACTACATTGAAAGAAGATATAGGATCAAAAGGATTAAGATTCCCTCTTCTCTCATGTCCTAGGCTTTCCTAGTATTCACCACGTGGATAGGTGGTTTGCTGGGAAGATGTGTAGGCTGGAACCAAGGGATGCTGGTCTCTAGACATGTTGCCTGAGTAGGCAATAGGAAGCCCAGCAGGGTGGGAAAGTGTGTGTCTGAAGTTAATGCAGGGAGAGAGGACTTGATTTTGCTGACTTATACCACTCCATAGTCCTTCCTCATATGACACACACACATGACACACACATTTAGGGAATAATTCAGATTTTTTTTTTTGGTGTGGATGAATATGTGTAATTTTATTGACAAATGTCAAGATATGCATCTTTGCCCTTTGTGTAGGTGTAAGACTACATTTTTTAGTTTGGCTCTGGTTTATAATGTATTAACTATGATTTGGATGTCTAGATGAGAAATGTCTGAAACATACATTTTTTTTTCTCCCAGAAAAGCTTATCAAGACTAGTTCCACAGAATTGAATTGAGAAAGAAGGGTAATACATTAATTTCAGCAGAAAATTGACTCAGCTGAAAAAGCATGATATATTGACATCTTAGGTCATAAACATGATGGGTATTGGGAAGAGAGATTTAATTCTTCCTAAATTAAAAAAAAAGTCATTGTGGATATTGGTTTGGTACATGTGATTCATTTCCCCTATCATACCTCAAGCACAATTGATTTTGGGGAAAAGGTGAAGCAACTATGAATATACAACTATTTGCTTTCTGGAAATAAAGTCACCAAACTTTATTGCCATTCAGAGGCAAAGATTGTTCAGACATCCTAGCAGTGAACCAATAGAAAATAAATGATTTCTCATGAAAAATGCATTCTGAGAGGGTGTTTGGCCTGCTCTCCTTATACACCATGGATTGGGTGTACCTCAATTATTCTGGATGATTTCACTAGCAGTGGTTACAGCACCCAACTACATCATTTGAGGGGCAGAGCAGCCAAAGACTTAGTTTAAGATTAAGAGACTTGGAAAGTTCAAAGTCAGCATCATGCTCCAGCTTTAGACATGGCAGTTCCTACTGTTGTGAAGGAACTTAATTCAATGAAAATTTGTTGAGTTCCTAATGTATGCTACATACTATGACAGGCACTGGGGAAATGAAAATGAATGAGGCATTATTCTTGCCCTTGAGAAATGTCAAGTGCTGGAAGAGGAGACAAATACACAAAGTAATGATAACAATAACAGTGTTAACTATGATGATGGCTAATTCTTATATAATGCATACCACATGCCCAGTACCATTTAAAGAAATTTATATATGTTACCCAATTAAATCAATAAAGTAAAATTAAGTGAGATAAGTGAGACATATATAATAATAGGGAAACATATAAAGTACTGTGGGAGCAGAAATGAAGGATCAATGAATTCTATGAGGATCAAAAGATGAAAGAAAGCTATAGAGAGGAGATAATATTTGAGCTCAGCCTTGAAGAGTTAATGGGAGTTCACCTAGTTGATAGAAGGTAGAGTGGAAGTGAGGGTTTTCTAAACAGAATAAAGAGCTTAAACAAAGTCATGAAAGTATGGTGGGTTCAGGACACAGTGTAAATGACCTCCACTATTTTTTTTTTTTATATATGAAATTTATTGACAAATTGGTTTCCATACAACACCCAGTGCTCATCCCAAAAGGTGCCCTCCTCAATACCCATCACCCACCCTCCCCTCCCTCCCACCCCCCATCAACCCTCAGTTTGTTCTCAGTTTTTAAGAGTCTCTTATGCTTTGGCTCTCTCCCACTCTAACCTCTTTTTTTTTTTTTTCCTTCCCCTCCCCCATGGGTTCCTGTTAAGTTTCTCAGGATCCACATAAGAGTGAAACCATGTGGTATCTGTCTTTCTCTGTATGGCTTATTTCACTTAGCATTACACTCTCCAGTTCCATCCACGTTGCTACAAAAGGCCATATTTCATTTTTTCTCATTGCCACATAGTACTCCATTGTGTATAGATACCACAATTTCTTTATCCATTCATCAGTTGATGGACATTTAGGCTCTTTCCATAATTTGGACCTCCACTATTTTAAATGACTGTCAGGAAACTTAGAGGAAAGTACTATGAGTGGCTTATGACAGTGGGACTAGGAATGGGTTGGGAGAATAAGGGAGGGAAGAATGTATTTAATCCCACAACTCAGTAATATAATGAACTGGGTAAATTCTGGGATTCTGAACAACATATCAGAAAGTTAGTTCTCCTTCTCCAATATTAGCCATGGAATAAATAAGTTTTTGTCAGAGAGGGGCTCCCATTTTAATGCTTCTTTTCTCCTTCCCTCAATCAGTGCGTGATATTTACTCTTTGCAAGAATCAAGTTCTCTTGTAAATCTATTTCCAGAGTTTTACATGCCTGCTTTCTTCAGGTGGATATAGGCAGAAAGACCAAGGTCTTAGAACAGTCTCCCATTTGCATTATATTTGCCTGTCTGAATCAGACCACAGAATCCTAATATATGAAGCCCATAATTCTTTCTAACAATAATAGATCATTGGACAGAATATCAAATGGTAGGACTTTCCTCTGTGACATTAGCTTCAAACAGTATGTGTCATATCCTCAGTTTCTCTTAACTGACTTGCAGATGGTTATCCTAACTTATTTGTAGTTCCAGACATTACTATCTCTTGGGGATAATGAGTTATTCAAATTTTCAGACCTGTAAAAAGCACTTTAAGTAATATGTCTTTAAAGAAAAAATGTTTTTGGTAATTTAGGTGAAATTTTTTAAATCCTATATTCCAATTCTGATGAAAAGCATCAAGAAGATCTGAATAATTGGGAAAACAGAATATTCCTCATTGAATGTCTTAACATTGTAAATTTGTCATTTTCCACAAATAAGTGTAAAACTAAATTCAAATGTATCTTAAAATTTTAGCAGAACTTTGGAGAACACAGTACACAGAACATTTACTCTTGAAACTTGTATACCAGTGATCTTGTACACAGACAACCCTAAAAATTCCACCAAAAAACTGTTAGACCTAATAAATAAATTCAGTAAAGTTTAAGGGTGCAAAAGTAAACAAACAACAATCAGTTGAAGTTCTATACACTAACAATGAAGTATCTGAAAGAGAAATAAAGAAAACAATCCCATTTATAAAGGCATCTAAACAATATAATTCAGCTAGGGAGATGAAAGATTTATACACCAAAAACTATGAGACACTGTTGAAATAAATTTGGTTCATGTAGAAGTAAAGAAACAAAACAAGCAAACAAAGAAAAAAGCGGTAAACAAACAAACAAACAAACAAAACCCCGGACTCTTAAATATAGAGAACAATGTTGAACAACAGTGGTGAGAGTAGACATTCCTGTCGTGTTCCTGACCTTAGGGGAAAAGCTCTCAGTTTTTCCCCATTGAGGATATTAGCTGTGGGTCTTTTGTATATGGCCTTTATAATGTTGAGGTAGGTTCCTTCTATCCCTACTTTCTTGACAGCTGTTATCAAAAAAGGATGCTTTTATTTTGTCAGATGCCTCTTCTGCATCGATTGAGAGGATCATGTGGTTCTTATCCTTTCTTTTATTAATGTGATGTATCACGTTGATTGATTTGTGAATATTGAACCATCTCTGCAGCCCAGGAATAAATCCAACTGATCATATCAAATAATTCTTTTAATGTATTTTTGGATTTGATTTGCTAGTATCTTGTTGAGAAGTTTTACATCCATGTTTATCAGGGAAATTGGTCTGTAATTCTCCTTTTTAGTGGGGTCTTTGTCTGGTTTTAGAATCAAGGTAATACTAGCCTTATAGAATGGGTTTGGAAGTTTTCCTTCCATTTATATTTTTTGAAACAGCTTAACAAGAAAGAGTATTAACTCTTCTTTAGATGTTTGGTAGGATTTCCTTGGGAAACCATCTGACCCTGGACTCTTGTTGGAAGATTTTTGATTACTGACTCAATTTCTTTCCTGGTTATGGGTTTGTTCAAATTTTCTATTTCTTCTTTTTTCAGTTTTTGTAGTTTATATGTTTCGAGTAATTTATCCATTTATTCCAGATTGCTCAATTTGTTGCCATATAGTTGCTCATAATACTGTCTTTTTATTGTTTTTGATCAGTTTGGCTAGGGGTTTATCAATTTTGTTAATTATTTCAAAGAACCAGCTCCTAGTTTCTTTAATCTGTTCTTCCGGTTTTGTTTTTGTTTTTGTTTTTCGTTTCAATAGCATTGATTTCTGCTCTAATCTTATTATTTCTCTTCTTCTGCTGGTTTTGGGCTTTATTTTCTGTTCTTTTTCCAGCTCCTTTAGGTATAAGCTTAGGTTGTGTATTTGAGACATTTTTTCCTTCTTTAGGAAGGCTTGGGTTGTTATATACTTCCCTCTTACAACTGCTTTTGCTGCATCTCAAAGGTTTTGGACTGTCATGTTTTCATTTTCATTGGGTTCCATGTATTTTTTAATTTGCTCTTTAATTTCTTGGTTAACCCATTCATTCTTTAATAGGATGTTCTTTCACCTCCAAGTATTTGTGTTCTTTTCAATTTTTTTCTTGTGGTTGATTTTGAGTTTCATAGTGTTGTCTGAGAATATGAATAGTATGATCTAGATCTTTTTTTACTTTTTGAGGGCTGATTTGTGACCCACTGTGTGATCTATTCTAGGTAATGTTCCATGTGCACTTGAGAAGAATGTGTATTATAATGCTTTAGGATTAAGTGTTCTGAATATATCTGTTAAGTTTATCTGGTCCAGTGGGTCATTCAAAGCCATTGTGTCCTTGTTGATTTTCTGATTAGAAGATCTGTCCATTGCTTTAAGTGGGGTGTTAAAGTCCCCTACTATTCTTGTATTATTATCAACGAGTTTCTTTATGTTTGTGATTAATTGATTTATATATTTGAGCACTTTTGAGTTGGGGGCATAAATATTTACAATTGTTAAATCTTCTTGGTGGATAGACCCCTTAATTATGATATAAAGCCCTTCTTCATCTCTTGTTGCACTCTCACCACTGTTGTTCAACATAGTCCTAGAATTCTTAGTCTCAGCAATCAGACAACAAGAAGAAATAAAAGGCATATAAATTGGCAAGGAAGAAGCCAAACTTTCTCTCTTTGCAGATAACATGATACTCTACGTGGAAAACCCCAAAGACTCCACCCCAAAACTGCTAGAATTGATACATGAATTAGCCAAGTGGTAGGGTATTAAATCAATGTACAGAAATCTATTGCATTTCTATACACCAATAAAAAAAATGGAGAGATCAAGGAATTTATCCCATTTACAATTACACCAAAACCCATAAGATACATTGGAATAAACTTAACCAATGAGGTAAAAGATCTGTACCCTGAAAACCGTAGAAAGCCCATGAAAGAAATTTAAGAAGAAACAAAGAGATGGAAAAACATTCCATGTTCATTGATTGGAAGAACAAATATTGTTAAAATGTTGATGCTACCCACAATGATCTATACATTCAATGCAATCCCTATCAAAATAACACCAGCATTCTTCACAGAGCTTTAAGAAACAATTCTAAAATTTGTATGGAACAAAAAAGGACTGAGAATAGTCAAAGTAATGTTGAAAAAGAAAACAAAAGCTGGAGGCATCACAATTATGGACTTTAAGCTCTACTACAAAGCTGTAATCATCAAGACAGTATTGTACTGGGACAAAAACAGACACATAGGTCAATGGAACAGATTAGAGAACCCAGAAATGGACCCACAGATGTTAGGCCAACTCACTTGCTTCTTAATGATTGAAGATATTTGCAAATAACATATTGGATAAAGTGTTAGTATCCAAATCTATAAGGAACTTATCAAACTCAACACCCAAAAAACAAATAATCCAGTGAAGCAATGGGCAAAAGACATGAACAGACACTTTTCCAAAGAAGACATCCAGATGGATAACAGACACATGAAAAGAAAGATACTCAACATCACTTATAGTCAGGGAAACACAAATCAAAACCACAATGAGACACTACCTCACATCTGTCAAAATGGATAAAATGAACAACTTAGGGAACAACAGGTGTTGGCGAGGATGCAGTGGTGGTGGGAGTTCAAACTGGTGCAGACACTCTGGAGAACAGTGTGAAATTTCCTCAAAAAATTAATAATCAGCTACCCTACAACCCAGAAATTGTACTACTAGGTATTTATCCAAAGGATACAAAAATGCTGACTCACAGAGACACATTCTCCCCAATGTTTTTAGTAGTGCTGTCAACAATAGGCAAATAATGGAAGAGCCCAAATGTGCATTGACTGATGAATGGATAAAGAATATGTGTACATATATACAATGGAATATTGGTGATTGAAAAGAATGAAAGCTTGTCATTTTTAACAATGTGGATGGAACTAGAATATATTATGCTAAGCAAAATAAGTCAGAGAAAGTCAAATATGTGATTTTACTCGTATGTGGAATTTAAGAAACAAAACAGATGAACATAGGGGAAGGGAAGGACAAATAAGATAAAAACAGGGAGACAAACCATAAGAGACCCTAAATACAGAGAACAAACTGAGGGTTGCCGGCGGGCAGGTACGTTGGGGGATGGGCTAAAGTGGTGATGAGCATAAGGAGGGCACTTGTTGGGATGAGCACAAGGTGTTATATGTAAGTGATGAATCATTAAATTCTACTCCTGAAACCATTATTCCACTATATGTTAACTAACTTGGATTTAAATAAAAATAAAAATAAAATAAATATAGAGAACAAGCTGGTAGTTGGCAAAGGGGAGATAGATATGGGGATGGGTGAAATAGGTGAAGGAGATTAAGAAGACACTTATTGTGATGAACACTGACTAATGTATAGAACTGTTGAAATATTATATTGTACTTCTGAAACTAATACAGCACTATGCACTGTATGTTCATTATATTTGAAAGAAAAAAGAAACCACTAGAAAAAGTAAAAACAGAAATGCCATATGATCCAATTATTTCACTATTGGATATTTATCCAAGGAAAATGAAGACACTGATTTGAAAAGATATACCCACTCTTATGTTTATTGCATCATTATTTACAATACTGAAGATATGGAAGCACCCTAAGTGCCCATTGATAGATGAATGGGTAACAAAGATGTGGTGTATCTATAGTGGAATATTACTTGGCCACAAAAAAGAATGATATCTTGTCATCAACATGGGTGAGTATAGAGGGTATTATGCTAAATGAAATAGTTAGATAAAGACAAATGCCATATGATTTCACCTATATATAGAATCTAAAAAACAAAACAAATGAGCAAATAAAACAAACAGACTGTTACATACAGAGAAGTAACTGGTGATTGCCAGCAGGGAGGTGGGTGGGGTAGATGGTGAAATAGATGAAGGGGATTAAGAGGTACAGACTTACACTTATAAAATAAGAGAGCTATGGAGATGAAAAGTATAGCATTGGCAATATACTAAATAAGATGGTAGGTAATAATGTGGTATCATGACAAATGGTGACTATACTTATCCTGGTAAGCAATGAGTAATGTATACAATTGTCAAATTACTATGCTGTATACCTGAGATTAGAATAACATTTTATGTCAAATATACTTCAATAACAAAAAAAAAATATCCTCTTTGTAGTGTTGTTTTTGTCAGTGGGAACTGAGGCTACCTGAGGTCTTCATTAATGGGGAACTGGGTAAGTAAAATGCAATGGATGTATACCTTGGAAAACAACACATCAGTCAAAAGTAATAAAATATATGTTCATATACTAATATGATCACATCTTAAGAATAATATAACATTGAATGAAAATAGGATAAGATCTCTAAACACGTTACTATTTATTTACATTAATTATATATATATATATTTAATGTAAATATATACATATATGTATATATATGTGTGTGTATAAATATATACGTGTGTGTGTATTTATATCAAATTATATATATATATATGTATATATATATCTCAAAACAATATATGGAAAGAAAACATTATATGAAAGACATATATACATCCAAAGGACATCAAACTTACTAGAGTATATATTAGTGGTTCTCAATCAGGGATGATTTTGTCTCCTAAGGGACATTAGGCAAATCTGATGACATTTTTGTTTATCACCATTGTTGGGGGGTGTATTAGTTTCCTAGGGTTGACGTAAGCAAATTACCAAAGTGGATGGCTTAAAACAAAATCTATTCTTTCTCAGTTCTGGAGCTTAGAAGTTGGATATCAAGGTTTCAGCAGGGCTATGCTGTCTCTCCCATATTCTGGAGGTTGCTGGGAATTCGTGGCACTCCTTGACTTGAAGCTGCATAATTCCAGTCTCTGCCTCCCTAGTCACATGTCTTTCACAAGGTTTTTCTGCTTTGTGTGTGTCTTTCTGCGTCTCCTCCTCTTTTTATAAGAATGCCAGTCATTTGAATTGAGGGCCCACCTTACTTCAGTATAATTTCATCTTTACTTACATTTACTTACATCTTGGGACTTGAATATACCTTTCCTGGGAGAAGGACACAATTCAACCCACAATGGATTGATTGCTACTGGTATTTAGTAGATAAAGGACAAAGATGCTGCTAAACATCCTACAACGCACAGGACAACTCCCACACGAAGAATTATCTGATCAAAAATATCAGTGGTACCACAGTTGAAAATCTCAGGTATACACTTATGGGTGCTAGAGGGAGTGGGAGTAGAAACTGAAAATAAAAGGGACAAATGAAACAGAGGGCTTGACAAGAACATTAATGTTAGAATGCCATGAATTAAAGAATATTATGAATTCAAGTCATTATTCTTAAAGTCCCCCCCCCCAAAAAAAAATCCCAAATTTTGACCACATAAAGTGATTTATTATCTTTTTTTCCTCTTTTAGTTTTCTACGTTGGACCTTTTTCAGATCCATATGTCTCTTGTAGGATGTAGAAATGCACACAGTATTTCTCTTCTCTGTCTTTACGGAGGTATAGTTGACAAAAATTGTATATATTTAGGGTGCACAACCTGATGATTTAAAATAGATATACATTATGAAATGACTACCGTGATAATGATTATTAATGTATTCATCACCTTACATGGTTAACTTTTATTTTTGTGGTGAGAGCACTTAAGATCTATTCTCCTAGCAACTTTCAAGTATGTAGTATTGTTAACTATTGTCACCATTCTCTACCTTAGATCCTCAGAACTTATTCATATTTTAACTGATAGTTCACACTCTTGAACCAATGTTTCTCCATTTCCTTCCCACTGGCCCACCCCCCAGTCCCTGGCAACCACAATTCTACTCTCTGGTTCTATGAGCTCAACTTTTTTAGATTTGAAATATAAGTGAGATCATACAGTGTTTGTCTCTCTGTTTGGCTTATTTCACTTTGCATAATGTTCTCCAGGTTCATTTTTATTGTTACAAATGGTAGTGTTTCCTTTAAAAAAATTTTTAAAAATGTTTTTATTTATTTTTGAGAGAGAGAGAGAGACAGAGCACAAGTGGGGAGGGACAGAGAGAGAGGGAGACAAAGAATCAGAATCAGGCTCCAGGCTCTGAGCTGTCAGCACAGAGCCCAAAGCAGGGCTCAAACTCATGAAGTGTGAGATCATGACCTGAGCCGGAAGTCGATGCTTAACTGACTGAGCCACGCAGGTGCCCCCCCTCTTTAAAATTGAAGTGTAGTTGATACATGTCACATTAGTTTTAGGTGTACAGCATAGTGATTTGACAAATCTATGTGTTATGCTATGCTCACAAGTGTAGCTACTATTTGTCACTATACAATGTTATTACACTATCATTGACCATATTCCCATATTCCCCATATGCTGCACCTTTCATCCCATGACTTATTTATTCCATAACTGGAAGCCTGTGTCTCTCACTCCCTTTCACCTATTTTGCCCATTTCCCCACCCCCACCCCTCTGACAACCATCAGTTTGTCCTCTGGATTTATAGGTCTGTTTCTGCTTTTTTGTTTTTTTGGTTTGTTTTTTAGATTCTACATATAAGTGAAATCATATCATATTGGCTTTTCTCTGTCTGATTTATTCCACTTAGCATAATATCTCTAAGTCCACCCATGTTGTCCTAAATGGCAAGATCTCATCCTTTTTTACTGCTGAGTAATATTCCTGTGTGCATGTGTGCGTACCACATTTTATTTATACATTCATCCTTCAATGAACTCTTAGATTACTTCCATATCTTGGCTATTGTAAATGCTGCAATAAATGTAGAGGTGCATATATCTTTTCAAATCAACAATTTCATTTTCTTTGGATAAATACCTAGCAGTGGAATTACTAGGTCATATGGTGTTTGTATTTTTAGTTTTTTTGAGGAATCCCCATGCTGTTTTCCAAGGAGGCTGTACCAATTTACGTCTCTACCAACAATAGGGAATGAGAGTTCCCTTTTCTCCACATTGTCACCAACACTTATTATGTCTTTCTATTTTAACCATTCTGGAAGGTTTTTAACTGGATTATTTGTTGTTTTTTTTATATTGAGTTGTGTAAGTTTCTTATGTATTTTAGATACTAACCTTTTATTGGATATGTCATTTGCAAGTACCTTCTCTTATTCAGTAGATTTCCTTTTATTTTTTTTGATTGTTTTATTTGCTTTGTATTTTGATGTAGTCCCAATAGCTTATTTTTGCTTTTATTCCCTTGCCTCTGAAGACTTATCCAGAAAAATGTTGCTATGGCTGATGTCAGAAAAATACTGCCTGTGCTATCTTCTAGGAGTTTTATGGTTTTAGGTCTCACACTTAGGTCCTTAATCCAACTTGAAATTATTGTTGTGTATGGTGTAAGAAGGTGATCCAGTTTCATTCTTCTGTGTGTAGCTGTTAGTTTTCTCAACACCATTTGTTGAGGAGACTGTATTTTTGCCATTACATCTTCTTCCCTCCTTTGTCAAAGATTGCTTGACCATATAATTGGGGGTTTTTTTCTTGGTTTTCTATTCTGTTCCATTAACCTATTTTCATGCCAGTACCATACTGTTTTGATTACTACAGCTTTGTAGTATAACTTGAAGTCTGGAATTGTGATTCTTAGTGGTTTACTTTACTTTTTCAAGACTGCTTTGGATATTCAGGATCTTTGTGGTTCCATACAAATTTTAGGGTGTTTGTTCCAGTTCTGTGAAAAATGCTGTTGGTATTTTCGTAGGGATCACATTAAATCTATAGATTGTTTTGGGTAGTATGAACATGTTAACAATATTTGTTCTTCCAATTGATTAGCATGCAATGCCTTTCCATTTCTTTGTGTCTTCAATTTCTTTCATCAGTGTTTGATAGTTTCAGGGTATAGGTCATTCTACTCTTAAGTTTATTACTAGGTACTTTATTACTATTGGTGCAATTGTAAATGGGATTATTTTCTTAATATCTCTTTCTGCTGCTTTGTTATTAGTATACAGAAATGCAACAGATTTCTGTATATCAATTTTATATTCTTCAACTTTACTGAATTCATTTATTAGTTCTAGAAGTTTTTTTGGCAGTCTTTAGGGTGTTTGGTATATGGTATCATGTTACCTGAAAATAGTGATAGTTTTACCCCTTCATTACCAATTTGGATGCCTTTTATTCCTTTTTGTTTTCTGATTTCTGTGGCTAGGACTTCTAGTAGTATGTTGAATAAAAGTAGTGAGACTGGACATTCTTGTCTTGTTCCTAACTTTAGGGGAAAAGCTTTCAGTTTTTCTCTAGCGAGTATGGTATTTGCTGTGGGTTTTTCATATAAGGCCTTTACTATATTTTGGTATATTTCCTCTAAATCCACTTTGTTGAGAGGTTTTTTTTGAGAGTTATTATGAATGTATGTTGAATTTTGTCAAATGCTTTTTCTGCATCTATTGATATGATTATATACTTTTTACCATTCATTTTGTTGATCTGGTATATCATGTTGATTGATTTGGAAATATTGATGCATCCTTGCATCATTGGAATAAGGATTTCCTTCTGTTTTTAAGACTGAATAATATTTTATTGTGTGTTTGCATATATGTACATACACACAGAACATTTTCTTTAACCATTCATATTTCAACAGACAAGGTTGAAATATATATAGGTTGTTTCTATATCTTCCGTACTGTGAGTAATGATGTATAGACCATGGGAAAGCAGATATATCTTTGATATAGTGATTTTATTTATTTTGGATATATACTCATATGTGAGATTCTTGACCATATGGCAGTTCTATTTTTAATTTTTTAAGGGACATCCATACTGTTTTCAATAGTTGCTGTACCAATTTACATTCTCACCAACAGCGCATAGGGATTCCTTTGCTCCACATTCCTGTTATCTTTTGCCTTTTTGATAATATCCATTTTAACAAGTATGAAGTAAAATCTCATTGTGGTTTGATTTACATTTCCCTAATAATTAGTAATATTGAACACCTTTTCATATAACTCATTGACTATTGTCAATATAACTATAATAACTATATATCTTCAGGAAAGTGTCTACTCAAGTTCTTTGTCTATTTTTAATTGAATTATTTATTAATTGCTATTGAGTTGTATGAGTTCCTTACATATTTTGGTTATTAACCCCTTATCAGACAAATGGTTTTCAAATAATTTCTCCCATTCTATTGGTTGCCTTTTCATTTTGTTTTTTCCTTTGTCATATGGAGATTTTTAGTTAATATAATTGCATTTGTTTATTTTTTTTGTTCTGTGTGTCCTTGATGTCTTGTCCAAAGTATCAATGTCAAGGCCACATCAAGAAGCTTTGCCTCATTTTCTTCCAGGAGTTTTATGGTGCTAAGTCATACATTTAAGTCATACATTAATTTAAGGGTTTAATTTAAGTCATACATTAATTTAAGGGTTTAATTTAAGGGTCCAATTTCATTACTTTCTTTGCCTGTGGATATGCAGTTTTCCCAGAACCATTTATTAAAGATACTATCCTTTCTCCATTGGCACACAGTATTCTTGATTCAGATGGTAAATTTTTATATAAGGGTAGTAAAATATTTTCTGTATTGTTTTCAAGATTTTTTCAAACATTTTCTTGGTCTCTTTGTCATGAGAAGTATAATGAGCTGCTCTCTTAGTAATATTTTAGTTTGTAATTATTCTTGGGTTCTTTCCTATCTAACCACAACTTGGATTTCAACATCTTATAGGCATATATGAATTCATTTACTTAAACAATTGTCTTTAATCCTGATCCACATTGCATTTCACTTGAAAATTTTCATCTCACTTGCATGATTTATTCCTATTGGCTTGGCATTTCACTACCTGGAAGAACTAAGATCTGCAAATTTGGCTGTACTATTGTGAATTGCCTTTCTAGATCTCTTATAATAATGCTAAATAAGAAAGGTCTATGTAGAATGTCATTATTAATTTTTTCTCAAGAGAAGCACCTATTTATTTATTTTTAAGATATCTTGCTGTAATATAGTTTTGAGTCCACCAAAAATTATTCTTCTCTCTATCCTGCCTATACCCACGGTATATCTTTTTGTTGTTTTAAATAGTCTTTGCCACGGAACTTTTTCAGATATGTCTTTAAAACTAAATAAGTTAAAACTGTTGCTTCATTTGATGTCTGGGTATATATTATTCATTTGAAGAACCCTGGTATATGAGTTTTTAAAATAACCGTGTTAGTTCTCACATACTCTGTTACCATATAGTTTTTTTTTTTTGTTCAATAAGGTAACACTTTATTTTATTTACCATCAATCTAAATTTCCAATTTAATTTGCTTGTAAAAATGGTATGCTTTAAGATCCATAGTCATTTTCTGAAATTTCCATATTGCCAAGTTGATATTTAGCTAGTGTATGTATATATTGTCATGAGCAGTGTCTAGTCTAACTGGCTAGTGCTAAGCCTTACTGGTTGCTAAATATTTCAAATATCATCTAGACAAATACAGATATACCTTAGGTGTGTGAGTGAGAGAAACCAGCAGCAAAAGGCAAAACCAATAGCAAAAACTCAATAGTATTGAGCATTTAATGAGTGTTATGTGCCAAGCAAGATACTGTGTGCTTTAACACATATTATCTCTTTGAGTCTTGAAAATAACACTTTATTATACCCATTTTATAGAATGATGAAATCAAGGAAGAGGTGAGACTTACACAATGTCACATAGCTAGTTAGTGGTGGAGGCTAGATTTGAATCCAGTCTATTTGGCTCCCAAGTCTGTGCTCCTAAACTATATGCTCTCCTACCATTTATCAAGCTAAGTTTCTGATAAAGAAATAAAGACATAAAGAGCTGGGAAGCAAAAATTCCATGACTTTCTTAGAGAGATCAGAACAGGAAAATTAATTCATCTTTGGCTGGGTGATGAGTCATATTCTAATTTTTTTCAGAAGGCAAAATAAAGGGAGAAGAGCTCTAACCTTACTCTCTTTTTCAGTCTATTTTCCACTGCCCAGGATACAGACTGATGTTCCAGCCAAATGGATATTTTACATTCCCTATCCACATTCTGTGATTTTCCTCTTATGTCTGCTGCTCATGCCTCTGTCTAGAATGCTCTTCTTGGTTTACAGAAGTCCCTAATCCATCCTTTTTTGTCCAGGTCAAGAGTCACTTCCTCTGTGAGAATTTTTACATTGCCCAGCTAGAAGTAGCCTTACTTTCTTTAATTGCAGCAGAATTTTATTAGTGTCCTCTAAGTACACATCATGTTTTCCTCGGATCACTGATAATATATGCTTAGCTCACAGTCAATCGGGTTGAAGGAACACTACCTGTGTTCAAGTCCCAAGCCTGCTACTTGCTACTATGTAAAGTTCTAAAAGTTACTTAGCTTTCTGTGCCTCAGCCTGCTTATCTTTAAAATTGGTACATATCTCACATGCTTCCTGGGAGAATTAAGTAAATTTAACATCTTGGTATTTAAAGTTCTTAGAATATTGCCTGGCAAAAATAAGTGCCATTTAAGTGTTTTCTGTAATTGCCATCACTGTTATTATTATCACTGTTATTATTATAATATAAAATTTTCAGTTCCTTTAGGGAAAGGCTCAAGACTCATTTATCTTTATATCATTTAATTTGCTTAAGAAAATGCTTGGCATATAGGAGGCATTCAGTAAAGTTTTGGTGACTGAATGAAGAGGAACACAGATGCAGTAGAACATTTTGCTTAAAAATATGGACTTTTGAACTGGTTTTGATTTCTGGTGTTATCTTTACCTTGCTGTGTTGCTTTGGGCTACTTAATGCCTCTGACATCAGCTTCTTTATTTATAAAATGAGGAGAATAATGGCATCTGACTTACAGCGTTGTTATGAAGATTGCATGAGATAATATATGTGAATACTTGCTCAGTAAATTGGTATAGTGGGCATTTAATTCAGTTAGCTATTGTTTTTTACTAAGTTGAAATCTAGCATTTTACTAGGTGAAATCTAGCATTTAAGGGCAAGTGAATGCCTTTACATTGGCCATCTTGGAAGCACTAAATTTAAGCTTATAAAGAAGTAAGGGCAAGTCTGCAGCCTCAAATGCTGGAAGCTGATGAAAAGCAATAAGCAAAATCTTTGACCCAAAGTCAAGAATCAGAATGACTTGTAAGGCTTGAATTTCTTAATTTCTAAATATTATATTTAGAGGAGTGAAGTGGTCTGTGTGCTGTGTCTTACCTTTTGTTTTCCTGTCATCTGTTTTCATTTGTTCTGAAATTTGCTACTTTAAAAATATTTCCAATACAGTATATGCTGAAACACAAGGTTGCACTTCACAGAGGTCTTGAGGAAGGAGCACCACCTTAGATCTGAGGGGAAGGGGAGTAATAACCTCCTGTGTGCTTTTCAGACATCTTTTTATTTTATCCTAACAACTTTTTTAAATGCATTTTGCAGACAAGAGAAGTGAACCTGGCCAAGGTCATAGGGCCAGGAAGGGTAGGAAGGATTTGAACACAGTTCCTCTCATTTTCTCTGGTTTACCATATGTTTCCTGTGGCACCTGCTTCATATGACTTAGGCCTTCTTTTTATCTCTCTGCTGCCTCCATTTCTGTCTTTATTCTAAAGAATAACTTTAGGACCAGAATGGAAAACAAAACAAAACAAAACAAAACAATTTCCTAATTTTCATTTGGCCTCCTGCTGTGATAATGAGGTTGGGTGTTTCTTTCAAAGGCCCTCTTCAAGTTCTCTGTCTTCTCTGACCTGCCTTGCTTTCTTCTGTTGACATGTGACAAATCTCTTGCCCTGGAATATTATAATGATTCTGTTGGAGGAATATCACATCCCATAAAGAAATGATTCAAAAACAAACTGGGCTTATTACTGAAGGCTAAATAATCTGCAAGTTTCCATATATTGGTGAGCAGACAGGTTGCATGGGAATCATGTAGGGAAAGTTCCTTAAATACAACATCTTACATCCCACTCCTGGAAGGATTAATTTAGGATGTCAATGGTGAGGCTAGAGAATCTGAATAAAAAAAAAATCTCCCCTGATGTTTCTGCCACACAACCAGGTATATGAACTCTGGTCTAGATAAAACTCATTGACCAGAATTGAGAAGAAACATATTTCGCCACCCTAGATGCAGAGGAAAGAGATCCTGTTCCTTCTTAGAACGTATAGGAAGTTTCCTTACACCAGGAGCCAGAGCATAAGATCTGGAGCCAACAATGCCTGATACTGGCTAATGCAACAGCAGGAAGTATTGTGAAAGGCTCCCTGCATGACCTAGGATCTAAGTCACATAAAGAGGAATAAATCATGGCCCTGCTTTCAAAGAGTTTGCAGTCTCACTGTGGGAATATGCCCAGCCCATGTGATAAGACTGGTGATTTGTAAATCATATTAAGTACAACATTACAAGGTCCAGACAATAGGAGTGGGAGTTCAGAGGAGCAAAAATAATTAAGGTGATATACATGAAGCTCTATGACTGGAATGTTTAGCCTGGAAAAGTGACATTTGTCTGGCAGTAATGTAAAGAGGAATTTACCTTTGTTAATTGTGGACCCAGAAGGCTGAGATCTCTGGTCTCTAGGTGAAAGATTGAAGAAAACTTAGGTTGGCTTTGTAAAAGGGAAAGGTTTTGTTTTGTTTTGTTTTGTTTTGTTTTGTTTTGTTGTTTTTAAATATAAGTTATTGTCAAGTTACCTAGCATACAGTGTATACAGTGTGCTATTGGCTTCAGAAGTAGATTCTTATGATTCATCGCTTACATACAACACCCAGTGCTCATCCCAACAAGAGCCCTCCTCAATGCCATAAAGGGAAAGGATTTCTAACCATTAGATATTCATTTGAAGGGAATGTAATAGAGGGGGTTCAAAGGACTGATAGAACTTACGTTAGGTACCAGTGCTGTGATGCCATGGTTTCAAGCAGGAAGTGATGAGAAAGTCAGAGAAGAGAGGGGAATGAAAGGGAGAAAGTGATCAAGAGGCAGAGAGGGAGGTACAGAATATGTGAGGCAAAATGTGAGAAAGAAGAGGATTTGAGAAGGGGCACATTCAGAGAGAGCAAAGGGAACAAGTTTAAGGTGTTTGGGCAACCTTGTAGTAGCCATTGGAATTTCAAATGGGGTTGGATCTTGTGTATCCAAAAGTGGGATCATAGTTCAGAGGTGTGGGAGATATTGTTACTTTGACAGAATTTCCTTGAGTGTCAGATTGTATGTTTCTGCTCAATCTTTTCTTATAATGACTGTTGCTCTTTGTGTCAGGAAGGGACATGATTGCTGAATTTAAATTGGCTGTCATAAAAAAAATCCAGGAAACACTTACCTAATGGAAGAGAAAATAAAGAGAAAGATATACAATGAACTTGCTTTTTTCCTGTCAATGAGTAGCATTCTTAAGCCAAACCTGAGGGCATATAAATGTGGAATGTTATTTCTAGTGACTAGACATTTATTTTAAACATAATTTTTCTCTTTTAGCAGGAATGGTGAAAAGGGTAAAATACATCCTTAAACTGTTGCAAAGTATTCTATTGTGAAAGAGCAGTGTGTAAGATGCTGGGAATTAAGTTCTCAGGGAATGGCTTTGGAGACTTTCTTCTTTAATTATAGATTAAAGCAGACCTTGGCAGTGTCCTTTTGGATCAATATGAAATACAGAGCATAAATCAATACTATTACACAGTATCGTGTAGAAATTCTTAAAAAGAAAATGAAAATTACAAATTGTCTTAAAGAAAAAATGATTTTTACTTGACAATAAATCCATTTTGACCAAATTAAAAGTTATGCTGTGTAGATGCCTCTGTGCTTAGATTTCCTATTTGTTTACCAGAAAGTGGTCATTTTTCCTTTTGCTAAAATGGCCCAGGATTAGACATCAAAGTCCAAAACCAGTTATACCATTAATTAGTGGAAAAAATTTTAATTTCCTAGGTCCTAGTTCCTTACCTACAAGAGAGTTGGACTAGATTACCTTGAAGAGCCCCAGTTTCTCAACTGTTTTATGACCTTGTTATCAGAAGGATCTTTGAAATTTACTGATGCCAAAGAATTTGAGGAAATGCTAGCATATACGAAAGCATTGAGATTAGAGGAGGAAGGTTTGGTAATGAAGAGTAAAAGTGTCTATTTGCCTAGAGCAGAGAGGAAAAGCTAGTATGAAAAGATTGGTAGAAATATTGAACCTTTTACTTATATTGAATTTAATTCTTGGCCAAAAGTTTCTGGTGCATTGTTGTATTTGAGGAGTTTTCAATCTGAAAGGCAATTGGAAGCATTACAGGTTTTTGAGGAGGATGGTATGTTTGAAATGATGCTTGAGCAATTTGGTGATTTTTTTAAAAGTTTATTTATTCTTTTTTTTTTTTTTTTTTTTGAGAAAGAGATTGAGAGAGTGTGAGCAGGGGAGGGGCAGAGAGAGAGGGAGGGAGAGGATTCCAAGCAGGCTCCGTACTGTCAGCACAGAGCCTGATGTGGGCTCGAACACTTGAACTGTGAGATCATGACTACAGTCAAAATCAAGAGCTGGACTCTCAACTGACTGAACCACTCAGGAACCCCAAGATTTCTTGAAGTAATATTTATAAATCAGTTACAACAGTATGTGGCATATGCAAGTGTTTGTGAAATAAAACAAAATGGTTTATTTTGTAGGAAGAGGGGAAGGCTGGTTGGGAAACCACTACCAATATCATCTTTGTGCTGGGAGAGGAAACAAATGATACTTGTTTTCTGAACGTGCTATAACAACTTGATTTTCTCAGACTTTCCTTGCTTCCTTTCTCTCTCAATTTTAATCAAGAGACCATAGTTTTTTTTTTTTTTTCTTTCTTTCTAAGCGTGGGCTCAACCAACTAGAGCTGATCCATATAATTATCTTTTCCATTTCTGAATTTCTTTTTCACAGATACATCTGTGAACAAAACTATAGATTACAGAGAAGTGTATCACACTCCAGAGATTGGGTAAACTTTTATTTTCAAATAAAGCAACTTACCTTGAATAGTTTCAGTGAAAAATACATATAGTTTGCAAAAAGGCTGGATAATAAAGACATTTAACTATTAGTCAAGAGCCCTTGTTTAACTCTTGCTTTTCCATCACATAACTTGATGTGATATTAGGCAAATCATGTGATTTTTCTGAGCCTTCGTTGACTCATTTGTGAAATAAGAATTATAATACCTAGTCTCCTATCTCATGGAACTGTTATCAATGTCTAGAACAGTGCTTATCATAGGCATAATACTTGGTAACTATTTCTTCAATGAATAAATGGATTTAAATTAGAGAACATATATGGATATATATACCAACTTATACATAAAAGCTATTATTATTTTAATTGATTCCCTATAATGGAAATTCCTGAATCTTCTGTAGTAAAATAGTTTTCTAGGTTTCTACCATTTCATTCTACACCCTGCCAGAAGTCCGACTTCAGGGGTGATATGAAATGTCAGCTTCTATGCAAATTTGCCACCCGGCCTTAAGTAGGTGGTAGTCATGACACACTTTTCTGGGAACAAGAGGAGATAATTTACTTTGGGAGAAATGGCAGGACACAGTTAGTAAGAGGACTGTGAGGGTGAAATAGAGTTGTTTCCATTTGAATCTTGGCTCAACCATAGTTACTTGCTGTGGGACTTTAGCAATTCTTGAACTTGCATGCTTGAAGTTTTTCTTTTTTAAAAGAGGATAATAATAGTAATACCTACCTTAGTGTTTTTATGACATAAAATACTTAGCAAAATATATGACATCTAGTAAAGATTCAGTAAATGTTACAATATTTTTTGTTATTCAAAGGAGGGATGAGTAGTATTACAGACTGATGGTAATAGAATACAGGTATCTTAGTGCATAGGATTTGAAAGAAGTGGATGAGAAAGGGTTGGGCATGAACATCCAAGACAGAGACATTCTAAGTTTGGAGCACATATGTATCTCAGAAGATGCTTAAGTAGCAGGGAAAGAGTTTGGGCTAGGTAATCAAGATTCTATTTCTTTATCTTGGGTCTTATTACATTTAACATAGCTTTGGTATGGGAAGAACAAAGAAAATGATATTGGCTATGAAACTTTTGGATCCTTTGACATATTGGAATGGTTCAACAGTGAGATGATTATTAAAAGAAAGTCTGGTAAGAGTATAATTATTTTTATTATTAATTTTGTTCAGTTTGGGGAATGAATGAAACCTAAAGAATAGACATATGATATAATTTTAAAGCTCTCTGTGGGCTATGATTTCTAATCTTGACTCACCTTACCCTTCTTCCTCAGGAATTAATTAAATCTCTCTATCTCATATATAATTAATGCAAGTAATCATTCAATTATTAGTAATTGGCCACATACTGTTTATCTAGGTATTTGGATACATCTGTGAACAAAACTGTCAAAGATCTCATCCCTATTAAAATTAACATTAAAGTTAAGTTTAAATTAACATTTTAAGTTCAGTGGGGAGGAGATGAGAAGACAGTCAATAAACAATATCATAATAAAAAGTAAATTATATAATATGTTGCAAGGTGGTAAGTACTATTGAACAGAGAGACACCAGAGTTGAGAAAGGGGGATTGAAAATGTAGGGGACAGGTTGCAACTTTAAATGGGATGTTCAGAGAAGACTTCATTGAGACAGTGACATTTTAGAAAATACATGAGGTTGTTGAATTAGCTATTTATATATATGAAAGAAAAACATTTTAGGTGAAGGGCATAGCCAATGCAAAGACCTTAGTGGTGATACATGCCTGGTATGTTTGAAGTAGAGTGAAGAGACCAGAGTAGCTAGAGCAAAGTCAGTGAAGAAGAGAATAAGGGGTCAAGTCAAACAGGTAAAGTGAGAATGTATAGGTCATGGAGAACCTTGTAAGGATTATAAGGATTTTGGCTTTTAATCTAACGAAAATTAGGGGGAACATGATTTGATTTAGGTTTCTAAAGTTTCCCTCCAGCTGCTATGTTGTACATAGGTGGTCAGAAAGAAGAGCAGAGTGGGGATTCCACTGAGGTTTTATTGAATAGTCCAGGAAAGAAATGATGATGGTTTGACGGGCATTTGCAGTGGAAATGGTGAGAAGTGTCATATTTTGGGTGTATTTTAAAGGTAGAGTCAGTAGGACTTGCTGATGTATTAGATGTGGCATGTGAGAGAAAGTGAGGAGCCAAGAATGACTTCATGTTATTTAGCCTGAACAACTGAGATGGAAAAAGTTGAGGGCGAGGCAGGTTTTAACGGCCAAATAGCAGGATCTCAGTTTTGGACATTCTGAGTTTGAGACGTCCATTAGATATTGTGGTGGGAAGAATTCCCCTTCCCCAGATTTCCACTTTAATTTCTGGGACTATGAATATAATGAGATATCTTGCCTGTGAATATGTTATGTTACATGGCAAGGGAATTTTGCAAATGTAATTAAGGTTGCTTATCAGTAAACCTTAAAACAGGGAGTTATCACATCAGCTCTTTAAAATCATAGTCTTTCTCTCACTAGTGACAGAATAAGGTAGCAGAAGGGAAAACCAGAAAGATTTGAAGTATGGGAAGATTTCTACATACTGCTGCTGGTGTGAAGATGGAGGGAGCTTTGTGACAAAGAATGTGGGTGCCCTGTAGAAGCTGAGAGTAGCCTTTAGCTAACAGCCAGCAATAAAAGGGAGATATCTATCCTACAGCTGTAAGGAATTGAATTCTGTCAACAACTTGAATAAGATGGAAGCCAACTTTTCCATAGAACCTCCAGAGAAGAACTTATTCCAACCAACGCTTTGATTTTGGCCTTGTCAAATCCCAAGCAGAGAACCAGTCCAGTCCACCCAGACTTCTGACCTACAGAAACTGTGAGATAATAAATGACTGATGTTTTAAGTGACTATTCTTGGTAATTTGTTTTACAGAAATAGGAAAGTAAGGGAGATATATGTGGAGATGTCAAGTAAGCAGTTGGATATATAAGACTGAAATTCAGGAAAAAAGATTTGGATTATAAATATCTGTTTGAATGTCTTTGGCATAAAAATAGTATTTAAAAACCTCCAAAGGAGTGAGAAAATATGGAGTAGAGACTTCAGAGTAGAGTGAGCCCAATAAGTATTTAAAATTTTTTTAAGTTTTATTATATTGTAGTAAGAACACTTAATATAAGATCTATTCTTTTAACAGGTTTTTAAGTGTGCAATACTATGTTGTTAACTATAGGCACAATGTTGTATGGCAGATCTCTAGAACTTACACATTTTGCATTACTAAAGCTCTAAACCCATTGATTAGGAACTCCCCATTGTCCCCTTTTCCCTCTGACCGCCTAGCAACCACCATTTTGCTTTCTGCTTCTATGAGTTTGACCATTTAAGATACCTCATATAATTGGAATCATACAGTATCTGTCTGCTGTGGCTGGCTTATTTCACCTGGCATAATATCTTCCAGGTTCACTCACATTGTTGCATGTTGCAAGTTTTCCTTCTTTTCAAAGGCTGAATAACATTTTATTGTATGCATATACCACATTTTTTTAATCCATTCATCCATTAATGAACATTTAGGTTGTTTCCACATTTTGACTATTATTAATAGTGCTGTGATAAATATGAGAGTGCTAATATCTCTTTGAGATCATGATTTAAATTCTTCTGGATAAGTATCTAGAAGTGGGATTACTGGATCATATATTGTTCTATTTTTAATTTGGGGGGAACTTCCATTCCCATAGGGGATACATCAGTTTGCATTCCCACTAACAATGTACAAGATTTCCAATTTTCCCACATCCTTACCAACATGTCTTCTGTTTTTTTAAAAAATAATATCTAGGGGCGCCTGGGTGGCGCAGTCGGTTAAGTGTCCGACTTCAGCCAGGTCACGATCTCGCGGTCCGTGAGTTCGAGCCCCGCGTCAGGCTCTGGGCTGATGGCTCGGAGCCTGGAGCCTGTTCCCAATTCTGTGTCTCCCTCTCTCTCTGCCCCTCCCCCGTTCATGCTCTGTCTCTCTCTGTCCCAAAAATAAGTAAACGTTGAAAAAAAAAATTTAAAAAATAATATCTATCCTATTATGTGTGGAATGATATCTCATTGTGGTTTAGATTTACAGTTCCCTGATGATGAGTGATGTGAACATTTCTTTCATATACATTTTGGCCATTTATGTTTGTCTTATTTGGATAAATGTCTATTCAAATCCTTAACCCATTTTAAAATCAGGTTATTAGTTTTGTTTTGTTTTGCTATTAAGTTGAATTCTTTATATGTTTGCAGATTAACAGTAATAAAAACAGTATGATCCTGGCATAAAGGTAAACATATAGACAAATGAAATAGAACAGAAAGCCCAGAAATAAATTCATGCATATACAATCAAATGGCACTTGGCAAGGGTACCAATAATCCACAATGGGAAAAGAATAGTCTTTTCAACAAATGGTGTTGGGAAAAGAGAATATTCACATGCAAAAGAATGAGATTAGACCCTTACCTTATAGCATGCACAGTAATCAACTCAAAATGGATCAAAGACTTATATGTGAGACATGAAACTGTAAACCTTCTAGAAGAAAATATAAGGGGAAATTTTCATAAAATTGGTCTTGGCAATGATTTCATGGGTATCATATCAAAAGCACAAGCAACAAAAGCAAAAATAAACAAGTGGGATTTTGTCAAACTAAAAAGTTTCTGTATAGCAAAAGAAACAATAGAGTAAAAAAAGCAACCCATGGAATGGGAGAAAATACTTTCAAACCATGTATCTGAGGTCCTTCAATATTGAGTCAAGGGGGAGAAGAAAGGGAAAGGAAAGGAGATTGAGAAGGAGGGAGCAGTAGGTAGGAGGAAAATAAAGAGATTATGATAACTTGAAATCATGTGAAAAAAGTATCAAGGAAGAGTAATGGATTGTGTCAAATGCTGATAAGTCAACTAAGATAAGGCCTAATAATTGACCATTAGATTTATCAACATGGAGGTTTTGATGACTCAAGAGCAGTTCTGGTCGAATAATATAGACAAAGAGGAACTAATTGAGGTGGGTTTAAAAGGGAGTGGAAAGAGAAGAATTAGAGACACAAATTGTAGAGTACTTTGTGGGAGGATTGCTGCAAAAGGTACAAATAAATTAGGCAATAACTTGTGGGGAAAGTGAGTCAGTATAGAAGTTTTCTTTTTTTTTTTAAGGTAGGAAAAATAGTAGCATGTTTGTGTTCTGTTTGGAAAAATTCAGTAAAGGTGAAAAAGTTGATGAGGGGAAATTTTCTGGAGATGTCCTTGAATAGGTAAAAGGAGTGGAATTTAGTATGAAATTGTAGGGAAATGTTTTAGATAGGGATATGTTAGTCTGTCTTAACAGGTGGGAAGGCATAACAGGCAGGGATGATGTTGTCAGGTGGATTTATATGTTACTTGGAGTCTGCGTATTTTAGTAATCAGAAATGACAAGGTCTAGTATATGGCCATGGGAGTCCATAGTTGAGGTAGGATAAAGATCAAGATGATGGAAAAGAGGATGTTGAGGAAGATAGAGGCCAGGTTTTAGAAGGATCATTTATATTTGTGTTGAGAGTACTATTAGGATTATAGTGAACCAAGAGCTAAAATTAGTGAGGAATGAGGGGAAGTTGGTCTGTGGATTGCTGGATAGGAGATGATATAATCTGATAAATTGAGATTCAGAGCTGGAGGTTTTTAGGAAAAAGGGAGGGAGAATTAAAGTAGTAATGAACACCCAGCATGATACATTCTGTACCACTGAGTCCAGTGGTTTGATGGCTATAGAGGGGAAAAAACAAGCTCCATTGTAAGAGATTCAGGGAAGTAGTAACCTTATGGGAGGTGGGTTTATTAGAACAAGATGGTAAAGGGAATTGTCAGAGAGGTAGAGATAGAGGAAGAAAGTAGAAAGATTGTGTTGGTTTCAGGAGTTGGGGAGGGGTGGTAAGGGGAAGAAATATGAGGTACGTAGAGCCTTATGAGGATTAGAATGTAGGCAGTGAGGGGGGTCTTGGAATCTGAAGATTCTTATAGTAACTGATATAATGAGGGATAAAGGGCTTAATTAGATTAATGCTGGGGGATTCAAGCAAATAGCAGCAAGGCCATGAGTGTGGGGAAGTAAGGAATGCCAATTATTAACATATTTTTGTCCATATTGGCATGTTTTGCAGCCAAGTTAAACATGATCTAATTTATGATAAACAAACAACCTCACTTGCACAATAGGAGCCTGTTGGAAATGCCAGCACCCTGGTGGAAAGTCACCAGTGGCTCAGCTCCCAAGAAAAATGTCAAATACTTGGCCTGATTCTAACTGGTGAAAAAACAGGACAGCAGAATTTCCTCTCAAGCCATTCATCCCTGAGCCAGGTTATCATTGTTTGTGATGTTTAGACAAGAGGTGATAGGAAAGAAACAGGTCTTGTGGGCGTGAGTGACACTCCACTTCCCAGGAGGAAGGAAATTATCTCCAAGCAGCCAGGTATGAGGTACTGCAATGAGCCCAGATGGATACATTTCTAATTTGTTGGGAAATCTTCTGAATTTAACAGTTTCTGGTACCTCCATGAAAATCTTGTAATGACCTCAGAGTAAAAGTTGAATATAGAAAACTCTTATGGGTGTGAACTCTTACAAAAGTGTTGATAGATGCACTGAATCTTAGAACTAAGAGGAGACTTAAGATCAATAGAGATCATTTTTTTGTGGTTTCAGAAGTTTTACATTTTGCGGGGGAAGCTGTATTATATTTTATTTTTTAGAAATCTTATGAAGAACCACAATATACATGAAACAGAAAAAAATAAAACTGCATTGTGTGGTTTTTGAGATGCTTTTGAATTTGTTGGTTTTCTATCATTTTATTAAACTATTGAGAACCATTGGGAGAAACAAAGGATTGGGTAACATGCAATTTTGACAAAAATTGATCCAAATGCCTTGTCTTGGCTTGGGTTAAAAAAGCATACTTTGTGACAAGGTTTTAAATGCAGGTAGTTTCTGTCACATACTTTGTGACAAGGTTTTGAATGCAAGTTATAATCCCAGGGAGTACCAGTAGGCGAGTGGATAATGACACAGGAAGGGGAAAACAGCCAATACATGATGCATTAATGTGTAGGTCACCACTATGGGCAACTGGGAAGGCAGTGTAGAACCTCAGAGCTACCCTACCTGAGACGAGAAGAAACTGATTCATTTATCTATCAACCACTGTGTTATATTGGTCAATGTTGCCTCAGGGTGTGAACTCCTTGGAACTTCTTCCCAACTCTGTGTGTGGAAGAATACACCTCTGTGGACAGGGAAAGCCTTCTGGTAGAGAGTTGGAAGTACTGACAGTAGGAAACCATAAGTGTGCTCTGAATGGTGAGTATGAAGGGCAAACAGGTGGGGCACCAGTACTATCTGCAATATCCTTCTTTTGAAAGGTGGAGAAGAGGGTGTCCTGAAGACAGAGAGAAATGATCGTAGAGCATGACACTGGATCCTTTGTCTCTGACTGCTCGTGCTATAAGACACTCCCTGCCTGTCAAAAAAAAAAAAAATGCATGTGTTAACACATATATGAAGTTGTTCAACAAATCTTTATTAAGCACCTGTCTGTATGTTCTGGACAGTATTTTAGGAACTTGAGATATACCAGTGAACAAAATATTCCTGGTCTTATTATGCATGTATTCCAGTAGAGAAATTAAGGCAACAAATAATAAATGTAAGCAATAAGTGAATTACATAGTAAGTTAGAAGACATTAAGTATTATGAGGTAAGGGTAAAGGAAATAAGGGGTGAAATAGGAGATTGAAAAGGGGAAAAAGAACCATATTCTGGATGTAGTTTGAAAGCAGAGCCAACAGGAGTTAGGATGAGAAGGGATTGTAATTTTAAAAAGGGTTGGTCAAGGGAAACCTCATTGATGGGCACTGTTCATGAGAGGTGAGGGAGATAGTCATATTAGTATCTGAGGAAAAATACTTCAAGTAGAGGGAGTGGTCAGCACAAAGGCTTCAAGGAAGGAACCCATTTTAACAATAGCAAGGGACCAGACTAGCTGGAGCAGAGCAAGTGAAGAGGCAATAGGATATGAGGTGAGAGAAAAACAAAGAAGACAAAAAGTGTGAGTTTTATAAAACTTTGGGTTTAGTCTGAGTGGGATGGAAACTACTGAAAAGTTTTGAGCAGATGAGTGAGATTATATGACTTAGGTTTAAAAAGGATCACTTCGGTTGTTGCTTTAAGAGTAGACTTTAAGGGGCCAAGGGTGGAAGCAGAGAGACCAATTAGAAGGTTTCATAGTAATCCAGGTGAAAATGAGGGTGTCTTGCACTGGTGACAACAGTGGAGATAATAAGAAGTGGAAAGATTCTGGACCCATGTTGAAGGTGGTGTCAGCTGTTGAAGCTCGTTTTGGGTGTAGACTATGAGAGAAAGGAAGGAAGAAAGGAATCAAGTATAATGGCAAAATTTTTGGCCTGAGCACCTAGAATAGTGCTGTCATTGTTTGAGATGGTGAAGACTATCAGTGGAATAGGTTTCTGGGAGGGACAACAGGAATTGAATTTTGAGTTCTTTGAGTTTAAGATGTCAAGTAGACACCAAATGGACACGTTGAGAAGGCATTTAGGTGTGTAGGTCTGGTATTTTGAAGAGATGTCTAGTCTAGCATGTAAAGTTGAGAGAAGTTGAGAGACAGATGGTATTTAAAGCCATCACACTGAATAAGATCCCCAAAGAACAGGGATAGCCAAGGAAGTGTTCTGGGTCACTACAAAAGTAAGAGGATTGAGATTAGAGGAGGAACTTACAAGGAAACAGAGGAGGGACCCATGAGCAGGAAGAGGGCTAGGAGATTGTGGTGTTTTAGAAACATCAAAGTGATGAAGACTGAGATGACATTGGAGTGAACATCATGGAGGTCATTTGTAACCTTGACCAGACAAGTTTCATTGGGGTTACACAGGAAAGCATCTTATTTGCATGGCTGTAACTGAAAACAGAAAGACGAATTTGTGAAAGCAAACCTAAACAACTCTTTTGGGAGATTTTGCTACAAAGGAGGACAGAGAGTTGAATATGAGATATCAGGGAAAGTGGGTTTAAAAGATGGTTTGATTTTTAAAGATGGGAGAGATGAAGCACATTTCTGATAGAGAAGATCTACTGGAGCAGGAAAATCGATGTGAGAGAGGATGGTGAGAATTGCTAGAATGATGTCTGTGACGGGGCTTGAGGGGATAGCCTCCAGTGGATAAGTGGGAACATTGGGTTTTAAGATAGGATAATAAATAGTTGAACTTTGGAACTTGCAGGAAGGCACTATGTCTTACATGTACTGTGTATGAATACAGATACTGTAGATGAATCCATAAAGTACTGATTAAGGATTTCCTTAATTAAGTAGGAATCACAGTCATTGGTTGAGAATGGTGATTGGGGGCATAGGGTTTAGAGGCTGAGAAGAGAAGAGGAGGTATGAAGTAATCATACGGATTTATGAGGGTGTGACTAACAGAATAAAGTATGACTTTTGGACAGCATTAAGAGCCTATTTGAGGTTCATGCTTATGGATCTGAAGTGAGACCAATTATAGATTGTACCTTTTTTTTTTCAGTCGTATTCAGCTGCGCAGGGGGCAGGCATAGTATAGGCAGAAAGTTGGATTTAATTAGTGTTGTGACTTTGCCATAGTCAATGTGATGAAATAAGGGAGGGGTAAGGGAAATGAGGGGATACAAGGAAGTGAAGTGATTATGATTATTCACCACAGAATAAGCTGGGTAAGGAGGGAGGAGGAGAATAAGTTGGCAGGACCAATGAATTGGGAGTCTTATCAGGGATCTTAGTATTGATGGAGTCTGGGCACCAGAGGGTGTGAGCCAGAAAGGTAGGTGGTGATCAGGGAGTGAGATGCATGAAAATTAGTTAATAGAGGGATTGCAATTATGTAAACACAAGGTCATTATGGACACGGCCAAGGGAGTGAGAAGCTGAGGTCAAGTGGAGGACAAGGTCATCTGCAGAGAGGAAGTCTAGGAATTGAAAGGCTAGGATGTTGGAATCATGTGTCTATTGAAATCTTCATGAATAAAGACAAAAATGGTGTTATATAGGAAAGAGAATAGAATAAAATATATCAATAAATACACAGGGTATTATCTGAGTGGTAGATTGTTGTTGCTTTAAGTTTATTTCTTATAATCATGCATTATGTTTATAATCAGAAGTAAATAACTAAACCAGATAAATTTTTGTTTCAGTTGGACTTCAGTCAGGAAAACAGGAATTTATATAACTTTATGCAGGTATTCAGGTGTTATAAACCACTGGGAAGTCTGCAGGAATGAAAGTCAGGGGATCAGCCATCAGTTTTCATTTTGCAAAACCCCCATGGTCCAGAGTCAGAGTGCTGTCACCTCAGAGGCAGATAACTGCAGGAAATTTCTGCTGACTTTACAGCTTCTTCACGTCCTGAGATGAGTGAATGGCAGGGGAATGCAGAGGCTGTTGGAAAACTTATTTGTGCAAAGCCCATGTATTTGGTGCCACTGCTGGAGAAAGAAGAAAATAGCTACTGCATCTTTAATCCTTTCAAATCTCGTGAAAGCATCTCCCTGGCAGAATGTAAATCATATCTAACCCTCTGCAAGTAAGGGAATCTGCATGTTGTAGTCTTAGGTGCCCAGCCCCTGTGATACAGGGGAGAGGATTGGAGTGGAATGGAAATAAATGCTAATTATAGAACAAAACAAAACAAAACACATTAAATAATATCTAGTCTACCAAACACTGCTTCATAAAGTCAAAATGCATTTCATAGATCAGTTTTTACTGTCCCGTCCTAAGCTTGGAACTATGCCTTCTTAACTTAATTTCTCCCTGTTTTATATCTACTGAGTCCAAAGAAGAAGACCCTTTCTTTTTCTAGTACCATTTTTGGAGACTGTAGGATCCAGCATCAATGGAGCGGTTTCTTAAAAACTGTGTGTATGTGTGTAAGTGTGTGTTTGTGTTCAGTGCACAAATATGTTTACCCCATAAATATTCCCTAGTCTTTAAAAAAAATTTTTTTTAAATCTTTATTTATTTTTGAGATAGAGACAGAATGTGAGCAGGGGATGATCAGAAAGAGAGGGAGACACAGAATCTGAAGCAGGCTCCAGGCCCCAAGCTGTCAGCACAGAGCCTGATACGGGGCTCAGACTCACAAACCACGAGATCATGACCTGAGCTGAAGTCGGACGCTTAACCAACTGAGCCACCCAGGTGTCCCTAAATATTACCTAGCCTTAAAGGAGGGAAGTTGTTAGTTTTCTTTTTCTTTTTTTCTTTTTTGGAAGGTGTTGGTTTTCAATGGAGGACAGTTACCAATGTATCCAGAAAGAGTTTAAAGAATAAGAATAACAGAATAAAGGGAGAGAGCAAACTGAGCCAGCATAGCCAGGGATAGCTTTATGCAAAAGACAGCACTTGATCTAGGCCTTCAAGGATAGGGAAGTAGAAAAACCCGTAAACAGGGTTCTAGTTTTGGCTCAGCACTTAACTAGCTCTGTGACTTTTGTTGTCCTCAGAGCTGTTCACAAACATTGCTGCTCTCTTCCTTTTGGCTGGGTAGCAGGATAGCACTTCTCCAGCCTGTTAAGATCAGATGTGGTCTGTGACTTCCTTGGGCAATGAAATGTGAGTGGAAGAGACATATATTACTTGTGTGTAGAAGCATCAACTTGCTAGTGACTGATTCCATCTTTCCTTTTCTTTTTTCGGTAATCATGTAAGCATGTACTAAAATGGAGCCTCTGTCAGTCTGAGTCTTTGAGAGATTATGAACAGATATGCCAGGCATGTAGCATGAGAAAGAAATACACCTTTGCTGGGCTAACCCACTGGGATTTTTGGAGCAATTGTTACAGTGGAGTAACCCTTCCCATCCTGACCCTTAGGGTGACCTTGTGCAAGCCCCTTCATGTGTGGAAGCACCAGTGTCCATGGTTAAGATGAAAGACTTAGAATCAGTAGATTACTTTAGATAATGTTTCTTTTCCAGTGGAAGATTTCAAAAGAAATCTACCAAGAAACCTAAAGTGTAAATGGTTGCAAGGAGTCCTGGTTGTCATCTAGGCGAAAAATACTGGATAGAGAGCAATAATGTTTTGTCCAGCCCAGCTCAGCTCATTATAAATTTCTTGGATGACCAAGAGTCTGGCAATTCTGTCAGCTTGGACTTTTTTCTCTCCTAGAGCAAATCTGACTAGTATGAATTTCAGTAGCATAAATGAGTTTTCCTGGGATTTCTACTCCTGGTAAAATGAACATTGTGATTCTGGCTTACAGAATAATCTGCAGAGTTTGACCGAAATGGCTTTCTGGTTTCCCCCTGACACTCTATGACAAAGACAGCTGAAGATTACCTACTCCATGTCAAGAAACCAGTTATGTGACTGGCAGATAACACTGAGGATTTGCCACTGAGTTCCATTACTCATGCTAGAGTGGACTCAGTTACCTCAGCTGGGGAGACACTGGACCATCTTATCAGTGAGCACGATGATGTTTCAGAAGCTGGGAAAAACTGTTAAATAGGCTAGTGTGGCATTCAGAGATACCACTAGTTTGAACTTTTTCTAAAAGAAGGGACCTGGATGTCTCCTGACATCTCTTTCTTCCTCTCCTAATCCTCAGCGGTAAAGTGATCATTGGATTCAGACAGGTACACCCATGGAATGGGTCCAGAGGACAGATAAAAGGCAAATCAATTCATAATGGATATTGACTAGATTTGAAAAAAAAACAATTAGAGGTTATTGTCCTTAGGTCTTGTATTATACATCCATTGCATCTGAGAAAAAGACCATTTTCCTCAGGTCTGGTATTTTATTTAAATCCTGTTGAGATTTGTGCTATTTCCACCACTGGAAATTGTCATGAGTCAAAGTATTTAACACCCACTCGTGGTTTTATACAACACACATGTTTTGAGTATCTCTTGTGCTTAAACTGCTGTGTTAGGATACCATGGATAATTATTTACTTCAACATTTTATTATAAAAATTTTCAACCTTGGAGAAAAATGGAAATAATTTCATAATCAGCAACTCGCTTATGTAATTACACATCTAAACGCATTTATTCTTCTATTTATTCATCAATCTATTTGTTGTCTCACCTAAACACTTGAATATACATATCAGAAACCACAAAAGGTTTTGAGCAGGGACATAATAAAACTTAAGCTGCCTGTTATGAAAATGTTTTCTATTAAAATATGAATGTGGTGGTGTTGGTTCTAGTGGTTATGCCCTTCTTACTGCCTCTGTCCTTCCTTCCCTTATTTTTAGGAGAATCAGTCATTGATGGATGGGAAGGGTAGAGAATTTCTGTAAGGTAGTTGGAAGAGATTAGGATTGGGCTGAACTACATAGGCATGCTTTAATACACGTACTACAAAGATGATACTGGGATGTGATCATGTGGCATAGGGCTACTTAATGTTTCTAGACCTAATTTATCCAGAGCATCATTTCCAAAGTGGGCAACTACTGTGCTAGGAGTTTTATCTCTATATATATTTTTGTCATCTTTGCAATAGCCCTTTGGATTGTAATTACTCTTCTCATTTTTCTGAGTCTCAAAAAATTTAAGTCACTTGCTTGAATTATTTGGCTGGGAGATGGTACCACTGAACTCAGACTCTAGAAACAATGTTCTCTTTCCTTCATTGGCTTTTGCCCAGAGCTGACATTTATTCTAACCCTTGTAAGCCACAGTGCTTCAGAAGTGTTATAAAAGCAAAGGAAATCAGAAAAAATGATACCTCTTCTAATAGACAAATAATAGGATCCCACAGTCACATGGTAGCTATTATCCAATGTTTCTTTTAGTCTGTGGACATTGGTGAGGAGAGATTTTCCTCTTGGGCATTCTGCTAATTTGCTATTGCTGGCACAGATATGCACCTCTCTCCTGGCCTGGCCTCTGATGATCTGATTGGCTTCTGTTCACCAATGGTATACTTTCTTCCCCTCGCTCCCCCCCTCCCCCCACACACACTTTTAAGGCACTTATTGCCCTTCCTGGCCCACCCATGGAATGTCTTGAAGATTTCCCAACCTCATCAGGGACCAGGTGCTTTCCCAATGCTCATATCCTAACAATAGGAATTCAGATTAGGGACTTGCTTCTTGAAGCCAATCCTCTCAATTTATGTGTCAACTTTGGTGGTAAAAGGTGGAAAAAAAAATGAGAGATTGTTAATTCTGAGAGATTTACATATGTCTCTTTTTAAAAGAATAGTGATGAAAAATATATAAAATTTACCATCTTAACCATTTTTAAGTGTACAGATCACTAGTGTTATATATATTCACATTGTTGTGAAACAGATCTCTATAATGTGTTAATCTTGCAAAACTAAACTATGCCCACTAAACAGCTCCTTAGTTTTCCTTCTCCTCAGTCCCTGACATCCTGTTTGTATGACTACCTTAGATACCACACATAAGTGGAATCATGCAGTATTTGGGCATGATTTGGGACTTTTTGTGACTCACTGACTTCACTTGATATTTGTCCTCAGTGTTCAGCCATGTTGTAGCATGTGACAGGATTTACTTCCTTTTTAAGGCTGAATAATATCTCACTGTATGTATATACAACATTTTGTTTATCCATTCATTTGTCAATGGACCCTTGGGTTGCTTCCATCTCTTGGTTATTGTAAATAATAAGATCATGAATAGGCATGTGCAAATATTTTTTTGAGATCCTGCTTTCAAGACTTCTGGATAAATACCCAGAAGTAGGATTGTTGGGTCATATGGCAATTATATTTTTAATTTTGGGGGAGAACCTCCAGACCATTTTCCATAGTGCCTGCATCATTTTACATTCCCACCAACAGCGCAAGAGGGTTCCAATTTCTCTACATCTTCACCAACATTTGTTATTTTTTTTTCAGTACTAGCCATCCTAATGGGTGTGAGGCAATATATGATTGTGGTTTTGATTTGCATTTCTCTAATGATTAGTGATGTTGAGCATCTTTTCATTTGCTTATTGGCCATTTGTATATCATCTTTGGAAAAATGTCTATTCAAGTCCCTTACTAATTTTTAATAGGTTTAATTTGTTGTTGTTGAGTTCTAAGAGTTATTTATTTGTTGTGAACATTAATCTTTTCTCAGGTATGTAATTGCAAATGTTTTCTCCCATCCTGTAGGTTGCCTTTTCACTCTGTTGATTATGTCCTTTGATCATATGTACCTCTTTTTTGAAGATCAGCTTCTATGCTAAATATAAGAAGAGCTTCTCAGATTGGACTTATCTATCTCTGGTATAGCATCTACATTTAACTATCACTTAATTAAAGTCTTTAAAAACAGGTACTGTGTACCATTCAACTCAGTACCCATAGTGCCTAGATCAATAAGTGTTTAAAATAAAAATGAAATTAAATTAGCTTCTCCCTTAGTTTTCATTTATATACACAGGTTTTCTTCACCCAGGGTCAACTTCCTCTCTTTGCAGGGAGTTGCAGAGCAAGCCAGTTCATCAGTTAGGACTTGAGTGGGAGGATTTCAGCAAGAAGGACTGTTAGGAAGAGGAAGTGGTCACCATCCATTTCCATTGGCAAAGTGTTTTCTAAAGTCTCCAGATATTTAGGGTCAGGATGGGTACCAAGGTATAAAAAACACTGGGCAGAAGTCAGAAGTTTTGGATTAATTCAAGAGATGCTACTCACATAGGATGTGATCTTGGGCAAGTCATTTAAGTCTTTCAGGAAATTTGTTTCCTTGCCTTTAGATGAAAGTTTTGGGGGCATCTGGGGTGACTTAGTAGGTTGCATGTCTGACTTTGGCTCAGGTTACAATCTCACAGTTTGAGGCTGAGCCCCACATCGGGCTCCTTGCTGTCCAGGGCAGAGCCTGCTTCATAACCTCTGTCCCCCTCTCTCTGACCCTCCCTTACTCATGGTCTCTCTCAAAGATAAATAAGCATCTAAAAAAATAAAATGAAAGTTTTGAGCTCTACAGTCTCTTTCAGTTTTCATGATTAATCTGTAATTCTCATGGGCATTTCCTAATTGTTCATGGAATTGAAGTGTCAACTTGCCTTTTCATCAGATTTGGTATTCTAGGAATTCCTGAACTTATCTGTAATCTTTCTTTTACATTTCCAAAGAGGAAATAGCCAAAGTAGCTAGGGCAACTATTATCTCTTAGTAATCTTGATATGAATTCTTATATTTGTGATACAGCAGCCCTTTATAAAAGAACACTAATATTATTTAGTTAATTTACTTAGTAACTACCAGTCATGTAGCTTTACAAGGAGCTTAGGGGCTAATAAATTAATACTAATTATGACCTCATTTTCATTTCTTTATTGACTCTGGCAAACACTAATCATGATTTTGCACTAGGTTAGCATTTGTTTACTTACTTCGCAGATTTTAAGATGGCTGGAGGGACTGGTTAAGTTTCCATATAGAGTTGGTGTTGATAGATTGAATGACTTTTTTCTTTGCCCCTCAAATATTGGAATATCTGTGTGTTTGAAATGTCCCAGAAGTCTAGAAGTGTTTCATGATTCATTTAAAAGGGCTATTAGATGGAAAGCAGAGAGTCCTTAGCTGTAGTTGCTGTTCCCAATGGGATCCTGCTGCCATCAATTATATTAGGGAAGAGTGCAAAGTCATGGCACGTCATTGCTAAAAATAGTCCAGATCACTCCAAATCACTGCTTATGCTGCAGCCACATACCCAGGCTTGTTTTGCTGCACCTGAGTGTAGGGAACCCTGAAGCCAGGCATTCAGTCACATCTCCCCTTCACACTGCCCCAGCAGACCTCACCACTCCATACACCTACCACACCCTCCCCACTATGCATACACCACACACAATACCACCCACACAAATACATAAAATACACCACACACACACACACAACACATACAGCACACATACAGAGGAACTGAGAGATGTAATGCTTCACTGAGCATTTGTGTGTGAAGTAAGAGGCCCATGAGCAAGAGCAGCTGATTAAGGCAACTAAGTTGCTGTTATACGCATAGGCCTCCCTCCTTCACCTCCCTCTCTGGCCTCTCTTCTCCACCTTTCTGTATTTGTTCCTGCTTGGGCTCTGTTCTCCAAGTCTTTGTCACCACACCACTCAGAGTCTGACTGAATTCCCTTTCAGAATTAAAGGGTCTTTGTGCTGTAAAACACTCCAACACAGCCTGGTGTGAATTATGATGTATTCAGGGGCAGCCAGAGGCCAACTGGGTTCACTCTCCTTCTGTGATCCTCTCAATGCTGCATCTGGCTCTAGTAGTGCTGCCTGACAAACAATTTCGTTTTCCTTGAGTGACTGACACTTCTCCTAGGAGTTTCATCAGCTAAGTCCTTCTCTTGTACTTGAGGGCAATGTTTTCGGGAGCTTAGAATAAGTGGAAGTCTTCCTAGAAATTTTAACTCCTTGTCATTTTGATCCAATGCACTACTGGTTCAGCTTTGTGGGTTTTGGGTTGGCTGTGCTGGTGACAGGTGAGAGATTAAATGTCATCTAGGGCATGAAGGCAGTCTCATTCTGCATTAATTCATTTATCAGATATCAAGCAAGGGAAGGTAGGGGTGAGACTCAGGGCACTTTGGAAAAATTCTGCACTTTCTAATTTCACCATTTCTATACCCTCAAGTCAGTTGGGGAGAAGTGGGGTGAGTTTTAGCCAATTCTATACAGGTTCTGCATAGATGGCATATTAGTTTCCTAGGGCTGCCATTAACAATTACTATAAACTTGGTTTAAACCATCAGAAAATTATTCTCTCACAGTTGTGGAGGCTAGAATTCCAAAATCAAGGTGTTAGCAGGTCTTTACCTTCGCTGAAGGCTCTAAGGGGAGAGTCTGTTTCTTTCCTGACTTTTAGTTTCTGGTGTTGCCAGCAATACTGGGGGTTTCTTGGGTTATCGATGCATTACTCCAATCCCTTCCTCTGTCGTCACATGGCATTCATCCTGTGCATCTCTGTCTGTGTTTCTGTTTTATCTTTTTGTAAGGACACCAGTCATATTGATTTAGGGCCAATCCTAATTGAGTATGACTTCATCATGACCTGAATATATCTGAAAGAGCTTGTTTCCAAATAAGTTCATATTCATAGGTAGTGTGTGTTAGAAATTCAACATATTTTTGGAGGGGGACATAATTCAACTCCTGACAGATAGGTTGGCAGGTGAAACTGGCATCCACAGTCTTGGAGCTTCTCTCAAAACCTAGACAAAAACAGTTGCATTTCTTCATATCAAGATTTATTAAACTTCTTGGATCTGTGGGTTTATAGCTTTTTATCAAACATGGAAAATTTTTGGCCTTTATTTCTTTAGATATTTTTTCCATCCACCCTATCTCTTCTATCCTTCAGGGACTCTAATTACATGTATATTAGGCCACTTGATTTCCACAGCTCATTGATGCTCTGTTGATTTTTTCTGTTTTGTTTTCTTTCTGTATTTCATTTTGGATACTCTATTGCTATATCTTCGAGTTTATTAATCTTTTCTTTTGTAATAGCTCATCTGCTTTTAATCCCATGTAGTATATATTTCATCTTGGACATTATAGATTTTATCTCTAGAAATTCTATTTGGGTCATTTTGATATTTTCTGTATCTTCACTTACCACATTCAATCTATATTCTTGAACATATAGAATAGAGTCATAATAACTTTTACTATCCTTACCTACTAATTTATTACCTATGTCAGTTTTCCATTGGTTTCAGTTGATTGGTTTGTTGTTGTTGTTCTGGATTAAAAATTGTGAATTTTTAATTGTGTGGTGCTAGATATTTGTGTATTCCTATAAATATTCTCGAGATTTGTTGTAGAACCCAGTAAAATTATTTAGAAACAGTGTGATCCTTTCAGATCTTGCTTTTAAGTTTTGTTATGTAAGGACAAGAGCAGCATTTAGTCTAGTACAAGGTTTCTTAACCTTGTCACTATTGACATTTTGGGTTGGGTAATTCTTTGATTTGGAGGGCTGTTCTGTGCATTGTAGTATTTGTAGAAGTATCATTGGTCTCTATTTGCTATATACCATTAGCTTCTCTTCAGTGTGATGACCAAAATGTCTCGAGACATTGCCAAATGTCCCTTGGGAGGTAAGATTGCCCATGATTAAGAAGTATTGGTTTAGGGCTAATCACCTTCCCGCCCCTCCCCAGGCCAAACTTTTCTGAGCACTGTATCTGGTGTTTTGGGTATCATGAGGTTTTCCACTTTGGGAAGTTGGAACAGGAACTATTTCTGGCTCTATGTGAGACCAAAGGGTTTTTCCCTCTAACCCTCTTGGGTGTTTTATCCTGGCTTCAGGTGGTTTCTTACTTAAAACTCAAGGAGGAAAGTGCAGATCTCCAGAGCACTCTTAACTCTCTGTCTGTGACTGTCTCTGTTTCTCTGAGAAGCTCTGTCATCTCTAGTATTCTGCTCTGTGAATTTTAGGTGCCTTGGCTTCCCAGCCTTCCAACCCTGTCTCATTAACTAAGAAAGTCAGCCAGGATATGTCTATGTCCTCTCTTTTTGTATCACAACCTGGAGACTTTAAATAAAAACTTAAATGCTTATTTGTTTATTTTGAGAGAGAGAGAGAGAGAGAGAGAGAGCGGCAGAGAGATGGGGAGAGAGAATCCCAAGCAGGGTCTGCACTCTTAGTGCAGAGCCTGACGTGGGGCTCAAACTCACAAACAGCAGCAAGATGATGACTTGAGCCGAAATCAAGAGTCGAATGCTTGACAGTCTGAGCTACCTAGGTTGCCCCAGATACTTTCTTGAAGGAGTAAGTTTGGGCAATCATAGAGCTTACCTCACTTGTTTCATTTCTCAGTGATTATTGTCCTTTCAATGCCTGAGGTCTAAAGTTTTGAAAAATGTTTTTTTAGTGTATTTCATCTTTTTTAGTTGTTTTAAATAGATATAAATCTGATCTCTGTTACTACATCGTGGGTGGAAGCAAAAGTTAAAACTATTCCATTTTAACACACAGACATATACAGAGTGCATATATATGTAATGGTATGGGTACACACATATGGAGTATACTTTTCAATGTTTCTTGAAACTCTAATCTTGGCTTATTGCTCTTTTTACTTGGTAGCTATGTTGTCCAATGTACCTGTGACCATTTAAATTTAAATAAATCAAAACTAACAAAAATAAAAGCTCAGTTTACTTTGCAACAGCCATATTTTAAGTGTTCCATAGCCACATATGTCTGATGGCTACAGTATTGGGCCATCACATTTCTATCATCACAGAAATTTATATTGGGCAGTGTTGTTCCAGAGTCTATTTGGAAGAACTAATTCAAGCTTGTGACTGTAATTATTACTTGTTCTCTAAGAACTCCAAATCTGTATTTTCACTGTGGATGTTTTTCCAACATTCCAGATCCGCATATCTAACACCCGTATATCTCTACATGGCTTCTTAAACACATTTTTGTCTTAAATTAAACTTACCAGGGTCTTTCTTCTGCTCAGTTATGACCTGATTTTCCCTCTTAGTGAGTGGCATCATCCACTGCCATCCGATTACACAGGCCAGAAACTGGACATTTGCTCTCATTTAATGTCTCATCCTATCAGTACTGAGTTCTATCATCTAAAAATCTCTAGTAGCCACATGCTTAACTATAGCACCCCTTTTCCTGCCTTTGTTAAGGCCCTGTCTGCTTTGTGCCTTGATTCCTGTGTAGGTCTGCTAACTGAATTTTTCTCTTTCCAACTTCATGCCTCCAATGAAAGTGCCTCAGTGCTACCTAACTTCAAGGATGTGAAAGAGTGTGATCCTACTAAGCTCCTGGAAGGAAGAGAACCAGACCTATTGGTAAATGTCACTAATGACTATCAAAGAATGTAAGAAGATAACTACCAATTCATTATTTTTATATCCCTAATTTTGAATTTATTTTCCTTCTAGATCTGGAGAATGGGTTGCCTCCAACTATTTATTAGACTCCCTTGTGTTTAATGTCACTCATCCTTGGCTTAGCTAGCTTGTATATGCAATCAAATTATCATCACTTTATTAAGTGTGGTGGGGCTTTTTAACCACTCTGTGAAAAGAAACAACTGATATTATTTGATATTCAGGTATCTGCCCTAGAGGATTTTAAGTTGATTTTTCAGCACTTAGCACAGAGCTTGAAACATAAACGTATTCAAAATGTTTCTTGAATAAAGTGAATGTGCTTTGCATATTAAATATTAAGTATTTTATCCTCCCAAGTTTACTTTAATAATAGATCTTTTTTTTAAAAACCACCCCTAGAGAAAAGCATGGAAAGATTGAAATGTTGACACTGATTATTTCAAGAGGTAGAATGCAGAGAAGGGGAAGTTTTTAACTCTTTTTAAAAAAAGATTTTTCTGTATTTTTTTTAATGTTTATTTATTTTTGACAGAGAGAGTGTGAGCTGGGAAGAGGCAGAGAGAGAGACACACACAGAATCTGACGCAAGCTCTAGGCTCCGTGCTGTCCTATGACAACTGAGCCACCCAGGAGCCCCTCTCTGTATTTAAAAAAAAATTTTGTTTATTTATTTTTGAGAGAGAGAGAGAGAGAGAGAGAGAGAACGAGCAGGGGAGGGACAGAGAAAGAGAGAGACACAGAATCTGAAGCAGGCTCCAGGCTCTGAGCTGTCAGCACAGAGCCCAAAGCAGGGTTCAAACTCATGAACCGCCATGAGATCATGACCTGAGCTGAAGTCAGATGCTTACCTAACTGAGCCACACAGGTGCCCCTTTCTCTGTATTTTTAAATTTATTACCCAAAGCAATGTATTTAATTTAATAAATCCAGGGAGATGAAAACAATAATAATAAAAATTCTCCACATTCCAAAACAAAACTAGAACAAACCACTAATGGCAGCTGGGTTGTGAACTGATTAGATGGGGATCCAGGCACTTTCTGGAGTTAAGACTATGGCTAGATAATAGCTCTAAAAAGAAAAACAGGGAAGACAAGGAAGGGAAAGGATTCAAGTAATGGAAAAGGTGTACTGATGGTTGTAACCACTCAATTCTGCAATTAAAGTTAGAGAATAGGCACACACAATATGCAGACAAATGGATATGGCTATGCTCTTATAAAAATTTATTTACAAAAATCAGTCAGCGGGCTGGATTTAGCTCATATGCCACCATAGTTTTCTGACTTCTGTATCAGAGGAAAGGAAGGATTGAGGTAAAATTGGCAGTAATCTGGGATTTGACCAATCAGGCCTGCCTGGAGCAAAGAAGTTCTTTGCATTCAGGGGCTTCCAGTGATAAGTATTCTGGTTCCCTGTGATGCCTCGAGCTGTACTACTATGAGCTACTGAGACCAAAACTGTGAGTTTCCTTCCATTAGCCATATTAATAATCACACCTCTTTGGGAAGGTGTGTGACTAATAAATTCAGTCAAAAGTTAAATATTTCAACTAACATAACTTACTTTAGATATTATATACAAAGGTGAATTTAGTTATTACCATCATAACCTCAAACAGAGAGCTGATGAGGAGAATGGGCCAGGCCAGGTCAGGCCAGGCCAGGCCAGTGGGAGTCTACTTCATTTCCTTGTGTCCTTCAAGGTGCTTGTATCATCCCTTCATTATGTCTGTGGCTTTGCTGACCTCCTTGCAAAACTCACTGTTTGAATTCATTCTTGATAATGCTTTTTTCTTTTGGGCCATTTCTTGCCTGCTTGGTCTCCATGCAAGGCAGGACCTCTCTCTTGCTTCCTTTGCTCTCCCTCCTGCTATTGGGACTCTAAGTTATCAGCCTGTCAATGGCTCTATCATTAGCACCCTTGATGTGTTATTTCTGTTGTGTAGATGCTTTCTCATTGCACTCACTTTGTGAGTCTTTATTTTCTGCTTCTCAGGACTATGCAGGCATGCATATAAAGGATGGTCCTGGAGTTGCCTTCGTAACAAAATCCATGAAAAGTATAGGGCCCTTTCTCTCAGTATAACCTTTAATTTTGGGGTAAAATAGGAGTCTGGGCTCCTATTAGTGGGCTGTCAGGGCAAAAGAAAGACTTTCATATATATTATCCTTATGTCTTGGATATTTTCTTGCCTCTTTATTTCAAAGCAACCTTGAAAGATGAGAAGATCAGAGTTTCTCAGTGCCCTGAGTGTTAGCATCTGTGGAAGAGCTGTTTGGTTGTATTTCTTTACTGCAGTTCCTATAGCTGTTTCTCCTGTCTAATGCTCCCTTGCAGGGGTGAACTTAAGAAGATGAAGTGTTCTGACACCGTCATGCTGAAGCCCAGTAGAGGGCCCTCAGAGTCTTTTTTTTTAATGCTAGAATATATCCTGCTGTGGATTCTGGCTCTGTTAGGGTCATTAGAGAACCTCACCCACCCAGAGAAGGTCCTAACAGAGGTGGAGAAAATTTTGTTGTATGGAATGATGTGTCATGAGATTTAAAAAATGTTCACCTTCCAGGAGAGTTCCCACTGCTGATATTATTTACGCATCTATTGATGTCTTTGTTTGCACTGAAATCACATGGTATCTTAGTTGTCAACATAAACTGAGAAGTAATAATGAAATATTAACCAAACTTTTTATGCTTGTGCTCTGGATTGTTCTATCTATGGGCAATAAGCTAAAAGGTTCATGGCATTATGTTGTAGATAAACTTGGATGAAATAAATATTTTACAAATGTAGCATCAGAAGATTTATGAAATGGCCTTTTTGGGACTGATCCCAGTACCTGACCAAAGAGAAGAATGGCCTGATTGAAATGTGTTCTCTCATCCTAATGTTTGGAATTAGGCATGAGAGCACACGGTCCCAGAGTTCTCAGTTAGCTAAGCAGCTAATGTTGGCTCAAGAAGAGTATAAACTCAGTCCAAAAGCATTCCATTCAGTCTTGGGGAAGAGGTAAGACTCTTTCAGGTTTCCAGTGTTGGCCATTAAACTTCATTTCATAGGTCTTGACTTTACAAACTTGAGTACCATGCCATGAGTGTTTAATTTAGTCAACCTCATTAAGAGTGACAAGAAAACTAGAAATAATTACAGATAATAAGAAGGCTACATTTTCTGTCTGTATTCAGGAGCAGTCATGAATAGGATATGAGGACACATAAAGGACTGCAGTTGAGGATCTGGTGAAATAAATATCAAGGAATGGAGAGGTCCCTTGAGGGGTTGGGAGAACCTACTGTTTTGGGGTTGGGCCCTACATGAAATATGTGGGAGGAAGATTTTTCCCAGCATGGAAGCCCAATCCAAACTTCTGATGGGATTATGGGTATCTACAGAGTATTATGGGGATTACTGGAATCTAATTCTCATAAGAATCATGGAAGAAGCCCATGGGGTTGAGCCACATATGTCCTTGTGCCCAACTCCATCCACTTGAGATATGCCTCAAAATCTAAATATAGGACCCTGGTGGGGTCTTTTATGAGGCTAGGGTTTTCCTGAGAAAAAACTCTAGACTGAGTGAGTGAGGGAGGCAGGGTCTATCTTCCAGAATAGTGAAATGACAAGAGCACTAGCATCTTTTGGTCCTAGGGTTTTTAGACCTGGCTTTGCTAGTTTGCAGCAATGTAACCTTAAACAATTTACCTTTCTGTGTTTCATCTTCCTTCTTTTTCTAGAAAATTAGGGAGTAGTATTCCATAAGTTCCAAGATACCTTCTAGGGCTAGGTAAGGATTTGAAGAAAAAAATATAAACTAACTAGCAAGGAGAGGTATGACTTCTTCAAATATGCCCTGGATGATCACTGGCTAGCATGGCCCCTACTGAGTACTCTCCTTTGCTTTTTTGGAAGTTAGTTGATTCCTATGTTATTGTTTTCCCCCTCTGTCTAAGCCAAGCCCTTCAGGTCTGAAATTTGGGGGAATTGTTGAACAAATGTCTCCTCCCAGTCTCTACAAATTATGGCTTTGAGTGAGTTCGATTCTTTTGGTCAAAACTTGCCAGTTATCCTTCAAGCTACAGCCTATTTCAGGATCTGTCATCTAGCTGGTTGTAGTCATTCCTTGGCTCTCTTTTATAGACCAGGTCAGCCTATACTTTGTCAGTGGGTCTAATGAAGGCACAAAATGCAAAAGGAGACTTTATATGAGGAATAGTAAATATGTGACCCATGGGCTTCTCCTTCTGCTTCTGAGCTCATGACAACCTCAGAGTACTTCTCAGCACAGTGTTCGAATCAGTAACTCCAGATTAAAGTTGGCTTATTAAATGAAACATGTGTCATCCATAGTCTTTATCTTAGTATTGCAATGACACCTCTGCCAATTTTGTTTAACTGTGTATTCTTAAAGCATACTGATTACCGGCCACAGGGAACCTAGTCCTCCATAACCCTCACTAAGATTTCCTGTATTCCCATCACCACATAGCCATCTTTGTTTTGTTATTGTCTATGTATGAGAATGATGCCTATCCAGTCTTCCATATGACTGTTAGTCCTTATCCCATGGGAAAACACACCTCTTCCACTTGCAAATATCTGTCAAAGGCCAATTACTATCAATACATAGCAGCTGGTGGGAGAAAATATGCTATCAAATGGTTTCCATGGTTTCAGTAAACTCTCATGAAATGTTCTGTTATAGAAGATGGTAATTTCAGTAGAATCCAATGACCCTTCTGTTGTATAGACTGCAAATGTTTAGTATTCATATATACTAATAAAAATATCTGAAAAGCTGTTTTTTTCATTTGGAAAAATTTCCAGATGTCATTTCAACATTACTATATGGATCACAATCTTGTTTTCAGGAAAGAAACTCAACTTAAGGTCAATTCTGACCTGTGCTTACTTGGAATCAAAGGATTAAAAAGCTAGTCTAAAAAATTTTGTTTCAACAATAATAAATATAGCATTATAGATGTCAGCTGCTGATATTGGATAAAGCAATACCCTCAAACTAACTATACTGTGAGTTTACCTCTTTCCCTTATAGGCATACACTTTTTAAGAATGTCTTTTGCAGTCTGCCACAAGGTATATTTGTATATTAATTTTCAATAAAGTCATCAGGAAAAGAATGGTTGGTACCTGATGGACAAATATGATTAAAAAAATCTTCTCTTAACCCAGAAATCCTCTTCACAAAGGTAATAGAGAAAGAAAACACATTTGTTAATGAATAAGCATTAGCCAGAATGTGTCACATGTGACAGGCAATTTGTTAAGAAATTGCAGATTGAAAGGAATCACACCCCCTTATAGAGTCAAGCAGATATGAACCATTACATATATGTTTTCAAGATAAACAATAACTGATTCTTAAATAAGAGGACTTGACAACACCATTTGTTACACGTAATTCATGCTAACTTTACCTGGAAATTGGGGTGACCATCTGTGTTAGATAAATTGCTTTATCCAGAGAAAAATAAACTTCTTATCTCTTTATATCAAGAGGTAGTTCTGCAAATTTGAATATGGTGCCCACTGAAATTTGGCCCCTACTCTCTAACAGAGAGTGGGAGATGGGGGTGCTATCTTCTTTGATGTTGGCATTTCAAACAGATGGTTCCTTTTTAAAGTTTATTTATTTATTTTCAGAGAGAGAGAGAGCATGAGTAAGACAGGGGCAGAGAGAGAGGGGGACAGAGGATCCAAAGTGGGCCCCATGCTAACAGCAGAGCTCCTGATGTGGGGCTCGAACTCAGGAACCATGAGATCATGACCTGAGACTAAACCCAGTTGCCTCCCCAACTCCCCTAAAAAAGAATGGTTCAAACAGATCATAAAATAGACAAAAGACCCGCTGACAAAGGCCCATTTGGTCTTCAAAAGGATTTGTATACATTTCAAAGAGCTGAGAAAGTACTTACAATTTCAATTTTTTAAAGGTAAATGCTCAAGGAGAAAGGAAGAGAGGAAAATCTCTTCCCCTTATTTTCAACAGGGAGAATCAACTTATTTTTCATTTGTATTTGTGTTCACTCATCTAAACACTTGAGTAAGAGGAATCTAAGAAGACTGAACAGAGCTGTAGGAGCCAAAATGGTGAAAGAAAAGAATGTACCTAGAAAATGGAAGACCAGGTATGTGGCTTACCCTTATACACCCAAACATTTCCTGGCAGTAAAGAGCTCTATTTGCCCAGGAAGGAAATGGAAACTCTAGGGATTAAAGGTGGTATAGAAGGGATGAGAAACCAGTTTCACTGAAGCCCAACCCACTGTTCTTTACATTCTTCTTCCCAAGCCTGTGAGCTAGAACTATTATTTAGTTGATTTCTTCCTGTTGATATTGAAGACATTTAATTATGCAGCTCCTTTCCATCTTTTCTATGTTTATTGTTCACTTTGTCCCAGTTTTTCTTCAAACCTCAGCTTATTACAGGTTTTAGCCAACATCATACCATTTTAAAAATAATTCTAAGACCTCCTTTATATTCATGCTTAATGAGGCATCTTATATCCAACTTTCTACTTTTTTAGAGATTCTGGGGTCATCAGAGAACCTCCAGGGCACCTACACTTGTCCCTCCTTATTTAGTCTTCTTTTTCCTGTTCTCATTTTGAAAACAATCTCATATAGCACTTATTTGAATATGTTTATTATTTAAGTCAAGATTTGATACTAGATAATAAAAATTATTTTAAAAATCTTCCAAATTTGTGAGTCACTTTCTTTTATGGAGACCAGGGTAAAGAATCAATTTTACCTTTCTTTTGAATGTCTTGGAATTTGGCTTCCCAGGTGGTATATATTCTTGACTGTATCAACTTCCCCTTTTGCCAGCTGTTGCAAAATCCAAGACTTTCCCTGAAGAGTTTGACATTTCTATTTAACCAAGTCTTTATTTCCTGTTAGAAAAGCAGTTTCATGGGTTACTTTCTATACTTTCAGAGAGAAACACATTTTGGAAGCAAAGTCCAGACTTTCACAGATAGGATTTGACCAAACGAGGTGTCTTGATTACTAATCACCTACATCACTTGTAGAACATGTACTTAAAAAGTTAGTAATCTATATCAAGATTTCTTTACATATTTTTTCATTTCTCTATGTGATCTTTGGTATAATTATAGATTATATACTGCACCTTACAGCCCCATATTTCCTAAAACCAAATGCTCTGCAGCTTCCTTCTACTCTCCAATGTATATATTTTCTTGTAGGTGTATATTTCCTTGACAATAAGATTTATGATGTATTTCTCCTAATCAGCTGTTTTACTTGAATCTGGTCTCTATTTCCTCTGCTGTATTCCAGCTGTGTCCTCCTAACTAATCTTGATGAAATCTGTTGGGGAGATTTACTGCTTTCTACCTCATAGTCCACTTGTTTTAATACATTTTTTTAAATCATGCTGAAACTTCTATAATGGACAGAAATTGTCTTTGTATTTATTTTTCCCTATGGTGCCTGTCATAAGGTTTGATACATAGGTGGGTGATAACCATAAATAAAAGAGTGAAGATAAAGTCTGTTAGTACCAATTATGAATTAACATAAGACCAATATTTGAAAATATTTTTTTATTGTTAAGCTGTAATAGAGTAATCAGGGAAATAAGGAAACAGGATACTTAATTTAGAAGTGAAAACAGGACAAGTAGACCAAAATTAATGGACAACTCAGAGACAAAGATCAAACAAGAGTAGTGTAGGTATGTTTATAGGAATCAGAAACAACAACAACAAAAAGGAAATATATATAGGACAGAGTGATTTATAAACCAAAACTAGTTTAGAAGGACTTTTATAATTGGTTATTTTATCTATGAATCCATGTATGAGTAACACATGAGGCAATAGTGAGTGGAGTTCTTATCTACCACCCTCATGATTCTGAGCAGAATTATGTCTGATAATCCCATGCTTTGGACTCTAGCTTCTCAGCCTTTGAATATATATTGTGGCTTATTTCAATGGTAAGTGGGACAGAAAAAAGTTACTTTTATTTATTTCCTTCATTAGGAGGATGGGAAAATATCCTGAGTTTAAAAACTGATTTTTAGAAAAAAACAGAAGCAAACAAAATCTTCCTTTGAATATTCAATGAGGTTAAGGCCTTAGTAAACTTTGTTTAGTTTAAATTTGTTATGAGCATATAGTAGATTACTTGAACCAAGGTGTATCTTCCAGTGATGGGCATGTTCTGCCAGGCACTTAACCTCTTTATTAAAATGATTACTAAAATAGCTCAAATTCAACAAGACATTTAAAGCAAGTTATAGGATACAAATACAATGTAAAATAAAGTGTCTTCACTTTTGAAGGATTTTGTCCCTTTTTAGGTGAAGTTAATCATGGGTAGTATCTACGGAAGTATTTTGGGAATTAAAGGCCTTAGCTCTTAAATATAAATCCCATTCCATAAGCCAATTCTGCCTATCCATTAGGCCAGGCTGGCCTTGGCAGAGAGGCTTTCCCAATTTGAAAAGTAAGATAAAAGCAGAATATGGGGAAAATCATATTGTTTGACCTGTGTGATGATGTCTCAGAAGCAGGAAGGGAGGGTGCTTCCTGTAAGTGGGTTCAGAGTAGGCAATCCATCCAGAGACCAGAAAACTTTTAGTTGTTGGAGGGAGAAATAAATTATCCCACCACTGTGCTCCAGATGCTCCTGAGGGTGCCATTTGGATGGAACTTCTTTCTGAGAAACAAATGAAAAACATGCTTTTCAACCCTCCTGGCCCATGCTTCTTTCAAGCATAGCTCTGATCCCCTCTTCTAGGAAACTGACTTGAGTTGCTGGGCCAGGTTAACTGGGTGTTAGCAATTCCATCCCCCAACCCCCACCCCGCTTCAACTTGTATTGAAATAAAAACCACTATTTGAAAATACAAACATAAGAAATAATTTTTTACCTTGTTAATTACAGGAGGCTCTTGGGATATTTTTTCTCTGCCTATAGTGATTTTTTTCTGCCTTTGGTGACTTTTTTACTTTGGAAAGTTGCCACTCTTCCTTTTGCTGGCATTTCTCAGGTTGGTGTATAAATATGTTGGCAATTGTCTCTATACACCAGAAGTTTGGGTGGCGTCTGTGGTTGATCTCTTATTGACGATTTGCAATATGTGGTTCTGTACATGGGAATCTTTAATATCTACCTTTAAATAGGTAGATATTTATCTCTCAACCATCTTTCTAAATATCTTATATTTGGGAAAAATCCAAATTTATTTAAAAATGAACATATGTTAGCCTTTTTAAGTTAAGTTGTTCATTAAGCAAATATTTGTTAATCACTCATCCATTCCTAGACACTCTCCCAGGCCCTGGAGATATAGAAATAAGCAAGGCAGAGGTGGTTAAAAAATCTCATGGATCTTACAATGTAGAAAGAGAGGGGAGTGATGAGACTGAAAATGAATAAAGAAGTAAATATACAAATGCCATGATATAATTTAGGTAGCTATAAATGCTCTGAGAAAAATAAAATTGGGGGATAAGATTAAAAAGTATTGGAAATGGGGTGAAAAACACCACTTTGTGTGGTCTAGAAAGATATCTATGGAAAAGTGACATTCAAGCTGAGACTCCAGTGACAGCCATGTCACTGTCTCTGGGGGTAGAGTATCCAGGTAGAGAGACTGTCAATGGCAAATCCTCATATAGAATGAACTTTGCAGGTTCAAGAAACTGCAGGCCACTGTAACTGGAACTAATAAATGATGAGAAGAGTGGAAGGGATGGGATCTGAGAGGTAGTGTCTCAGGATGTCTTCACTTTAAGAAATTGAGAACTGTGACTCAGACTGGATTAGACAATAAGGAAATTATCTCACAGGGGATGTTTGAAGATAGGCCAGGCTCCAGGGTTAGTTGACATCATCAAAATGATCTATGACATCATTAAGATGCAGGTTTTCTCCACCTCTTTACTATGCTATCGTTTGGCAGCTTCCCTTATGACCTCAAGCTGGTTGCGGTTGGTTTAGATACTATATTCAAGCACAATGCATGGAGGAGGAGAAGGGGATTCCCAGAAGCAAATCATCTAATTTCCTTTCCTGTATCATTTGGCTGAGTTTGGATCCCAAGCCCATTTGTTTAAAAAACAACGGTAAGAATGGAGTTACCATGTTTGTTTATTCTCAGTTGTTATCAAAATGTGGTCTCTGAAACAGCAACATGAGTATTACCTGAGAATTAATTAGAAATTTAAGACTTAACAGAGAAAAGCAAATATCATATATTTGCAGTTACATGTGAAACCTAAAAGCAAAACAAGACAAATGAATAAACAAAAAGTGGAATCAGGCCTATAAATATAGAGAACAAACTGATGGTTGCCAGAAGGAAGGAAATGGTGGGGGGAATGGGCATAATTGTTGAAGGGATTGGGAGATACAAGCTTCCAGGTATGGAATGAATAAGTTACAGGGATAAAAGGTACAGAATAGGGAATATAATCGACGGTATTGTAAAGCATTGTATGGTGACAGATGGTAGCTATACTTGTGGTGAGCATAGTATCACATATAGACTTACCAAGTCACTATGTTGTAAACTTGAAATTAAAGTAACATTGTGTGTCAACTATACTTCAATTTTAAAAAAGAAATGCAAGACATACAGAATCAGAAATTCTGTAAGTGGCATCCAGTCATTAATGTTTTTATAAGACTTCCAGGTGATTCTGATGTACACTCAATTGTTATTCTTAGCTTTAAAGCATATAGCAAAGAGAACAAGGTATTAATTTGTGAGATATATGGACAGTTGTAACCTGTCTCTAAGTTTGAGAAAGCCAAAGAAAAGTGATTAGCAGTATTTCTACAGGTAAACACAGGCTAGGGAAGCTCATGCCAATTTTACCATGTCTTAAGGGAAAAGGAGAGAGGAAAGTAGATTTTAGTTATACCTAGAACATTAAAGCAGTGCCTAGTCTAAGTAAATTGGTGGCATAAATGAAAGGTCACCTGGGATTTGAATAAGATTAACTCAAACTCCCATTTCAAGCCCTGGAGCAATCCAGTGTCTTCCAGAAAGTTTATAACTTTTGGACGTGAGGTTTGTCTTCCTTCTTCCTCTTTTTAAAACTTTCAGAAAGCAGACATTATTTTTTTAGAACGGTTTTAAAATTAGAACAATTGAACAGATAGTACAGAGAGCTCCCAAATGCCACCCACCTGTTTCTCTATTATTAACATTTTATATTAGCGTGTTACATTTGTAATAATTAATGAACCAATTTTGAGATACTGTTTTTAACCTAAGCCCATAGTTTATCTAGATTTCCTTATTTTTATGCAATGTCCTTTTTCTGTTCCAGGATCCCATCCAGGGTGCCACATTACAGTTAGTTGTTGTATGTTCCTCTTGGATATGATGGTATGTCAGATTTTCTTGTTTTCCTGACAGTTTTGAGGAGTACTGGTCAGGTATATTGTAGGATGCTTTTCGAATGAAATTTGTATTATGCTTTTATTGTGATTAGACTAGGCTGGTGGGTTTTTGGGAGAAAGACCAAAGACATAAAATGTCATTATCACTGAGGGCACACATCAGTATGATTTATGAATACTGATGTTGACCTTGATCATGTGGCTGAATTAGTGTTTCTCAGATTTCTTTATAGGGTGGAATATCTACATAATTTATTGGTAATTCTTCTGGATGGGAGATTTGTCTCTTTTCCCCATTTATTAATTTATTTAACCATCCATTTATGGGTTTTATTTTTTGGGTTATAATCCAACACTATTTTGTTGCTCAAATTATTTCAGCTTTGGTCACGAGGGACTCTTTCAGTTTGTTCCCGTGCCTCTTTAAATGCCACTGGAAGTTTTAGTTAGGGGAGAGAGATTCTTTGATATATCTGCCGAATAGAGAATAAATTGTAAACGAAAGCAAGAATAAATATAGGGAGGAATTTAACCTAGAGAAAACTGAAAATGGCTTGAACTAAAGTGGTAGCAATGGAGATAGTGAAAGGTGGCTGGATTTGGAATATGTTTCAGAGGTAGAATCCACAGTGTCAGCTGATGAATGGCATGTGGGGGTAGGGTAGAGAGCTGAAGGGAATGAAGGAGACAAATCATGGATAAAAGTAAAGGACCAAAGGCCCAAAGAATCAAGAGTAATAGGTGAATAGTGGTGCTATCAGGTGAGGTAGGAAAGTTGGCAGAGGATCAGGTTTTGAGCTTGAAAGTAAATTTCTGTGCTGGGCATGTTAAATTTGAATGCTCATTAAACATGCTAGACACATTAAGTGAACAGCTCACAGGTTTGCAAGTTGATAAGTAGGTTTGAACACGGGGAAAGGTCATGGTTGGAGGTGTAAATTTGGGAATGCTTAGCACGTAGATTGTATTCAGAGTCATGATAATGGTATTTAGAGTTCTGTAGCTACATGATAATGCTTTTAGGGAGGGGAGAAAGACTCAATAAAGAAGACTATGAAAGAGAAACCGATAGAAAAAACCATGGAGTCCGATGTCATAGAAGCCAAGGTAAGAATGGATTTCAGAAAGAAGGTAATAACATTGCAGAATGCTGCTGAGAGATTAAGGAAGATGAAAGCAGAAGATTTCTCATAAATTTGGCAAAAGGGGTGTAGGTGGTAATTTTGAAAAGAGCTATTTTAGTGGAGTGGTGGGGATGAAAGTTTGTTTAGAGTGGTTTCAGAAAGAGTAGATAGTGAGAAAGTAGAGAATGACTATTGGCAACTCTACATTAATTTTATTGTAAGAGGTATCAAAAAATGGGACAGTAGCTGTGAGGTAATGTGGGTGTTGGTTCACAAACCAGCCCTCTTAACTTGGAGGGCAAGGAGAGACTGAATAAAGAGGCAGACTATTCCAGATTGGTAGTTTTTTTTTAAGTTTATTTATTTATTTATTTAGAGAGAGAGAGAGAGAGAGAGAGAGAGAGCAAGCAGGGAGGGGCAGACAGAGGGAGAGATTGAATCTCAAGCAGGCTCCATGCTGTCAGCACAGAGCTTGATGCAGATCTGGATCTCATGAACCATGAAATCATGACCTGAGCTAAAACCAAGAACCCTCATGCTTGACTGACTAAGCTGCCCAGGCACCCCAACGTAGGTGGCAGGTTTTAATAAGCAAGGGAATTTGTTTATAAACCTCATCTTGGGCAGCTGAAAGATGAGTATATCTCTGCACTCACTTGCCAGAATCTTAAATGTTTATAAGGAGGCCTTAACTGGGTTCAGTCATGTAATATGTCCAGATGGTCTCAATGACACCTTATTCTCTCAAGGCTGTGTCCTTGGTCAGCCTCTAGTACAGGGAAGGCAAAGAAAATGCATATTCCAAGGACAAAAAAGTGAGCAATGAGTCTCTGATTGCCCCAGTCCAGCTTGGAGGTCAACCAGCTGTCACATCCTTTTGATGACCTCTTCAAATTTTTTTTAATGTTTATTTATATTTGAGAGAGGGTGAGAGAGCACGTGCACGTGCACACACTCATGTTGGGGAGGGGCAGAGAGAGACTGAGACAGAATTAGAAGCAGGTTCCAGGCTCTGAGCTGTCAGCACAGAGCTTGATGCAGGGCTTGAACTCACAAGCCCTGAGATCATGACCTGATCCAAAGTTGGACGCTTAACCAAATGAGCCACCCAGGTTCCCCTTGATGACCTTTTTAAATAGTGGGCTCAAGGAAGATTTTTTTTAAAGATGTGAAATATCTAAGTATGCTTGTATGTCAGTGGGAATGGCAGCAGAAAGAAGTAAAATGATAATTAGAGAAGAGAGGAGATTGTTGTTATTTAGCAGAAAACAAAGGGACTTCAGTATGGGATGGTTACATTTGAGAGGGAAAGAGGATATGAGAATGTCTGAATATTGAGAAGTCCTAGGAATTAAAGAGAGTAAGTAAAATATGCTAAAGGCAAACTTTAACTTAAATTTAGGACTTGGGTTGCTACAATTCTGGTGTTTAAATCTGTAGCTAAGTCTGGATAGACATCTTTTCTGCATGTATCTTAAACTGAAGGGTTGTATAGGGATGAGTGTCCTGAAAAGATGCAAAGAAATACAAATGAAAGTAAGCTAAATTGAAAAGCATGCTGGCTAAAAATTTACCAAGGGAGATTGTAGGAATTAACTATAGCAAGATAGCAGGAGTATAAACAACAAAAAAAGGGACATTGAAAAAAAATCAAATGACAATTTTAATTGGCTTCTGAAGGGGAGATAACTTGGATCAAATTGAAAGTCAGAGAGGAAGGAAGAAGGTTAATTGGACATTGTTATTTATAAGTTTGTATGTCTTAAATTTCTTTGTCTATGAAAGTACCAACTATGTTATGCTTACGTAGGCAGGAATTGTGTATGAAAAAACTAAGCACATTCTGGTGATTTTTCAGAAGTATACTGACAGTATCACCTTTGAAGAATTGCATTGTGACCCTTTCAAGACAAGAATGAGAACTCTGCAGTTGACAATGTGGCCTGAGGGAAGAAAAAGAGAAGGACAATTACCAGGATGCGGGAGTAGCACATGTGCCACGCCACATCATTCCAGACACTACATTCCCCCTTCCCAATACCTCATTTCCACCCTGTATGCATACGAATATTTCTTTCAAAGATGATAAAGAAGAAGGTAGCTATTTTTGAAAGCTGATAGAATGGGATGGTCAAGAATTTGGGCTTTGGGGTAAATTGTGTTTCTTCTCAGTTTTATTACTCATTATTTAACATTTTTCAGCTAAAACTTTCTCATCTGTCTAATTATAATAACAACAGTACTCTCATATTCCGTGAGATTAGTGTGAGGTTTACATCCAAATCATACCCAGAATCACACCTTTTTAAAGAAAAAATACTTTCATATACGGAAGAGGAAGCAAATAACAAATGATGAACTACAATGTCTAAGGTGTTTTATGTACATTATAATATTTATTATTGTTATAAGTCTTGGAGTTAGTTGGTTTTGTCTCCATTTTACAAATGAGAAAACAGACGTTGATCAAGGTAATTATCCAAATCCACTCAACCAGAGGGTTAAACCCCTGTCTGTCTGATTTATAAACTATGCTTTTTCCCTTACATAATGCTACCATTCACTTCACTGATTTTAAGTTGAGGCCTAAAATAAATTAAATAACCAACATAATTGTGATTTGTATTTGTTTTGGCATACTGTTTACATAGACATGCCCACTGCTATTCCCACTATTAATTTTAGAAGTGTTTTTCAATGTTGGCTGCAAATTGGAATCATCTAGGCAGATTAACACCATTATTGGCCTGGATCTGATGCAGAGATTCTGAATGAATTGTTTTGTAGACATTTTTAAGCTCTCTAGGTAATTCTAATGTACAGCCAAGATTAAGAAGAATTGCAATAAAGGAAACTCGATTCCCCACAGCCTTTTTGAGCCACAGTGGTTATTTTTTTGGGTCATATGATCCTGTAATACTCCCTCTTTCCCCTACAATTTGTTGGGTTAAAATTAGTCAGTTTATAGGATGATTAATGGCCCATGGCATATCTTTATATAAAAAGATTGTATGGGCTAATCAAATGCTCTCTTGTTTGAAATTCAATTGGAAAATACCAAGAAAAGAAAGTTGTAAGCTAGTAGTTTCCAAACTTTATTGGGCATTAGAATTAGCTGGAAGCTTTTAAAACTTTCAAGGGCCTGCCTTAACTCATACACATCTAGTCAGAATGTCTAGGGTGGGAGCCAGGCATTAGTGTTTTTTTTTTAATGTTTATTTTTTGAGAGAGAGGGAAAGAGAGAGAGAGAGAAAGAGCATGCACTCAAGTGGGGGAAGGGCAGAGAGAGACTGAGACAGAACTGGAAGCAGGCTCCAGGCTCTGAGCTGTCAGCACAGAGCCCGATGCAAGACTCGAACTCATGAACCGCGAGATCAGGCCCTGAGCGAAAATCAGACACTTAACTGACTGAGCCAGGGACCCCAGGCATTAGTATTTTTTTAAAGATCCCAGGTAATTACAAGGTGCATCAAAATTTGGGAACCACTGCAGTGAAAAGATAGGAGCTTAAGCCTAATGGTCATGATGTAGAGCAATATTTTTCAAATTTAAATGCTGATTCTGATTTAATAGGTTTGGGGTAGGGCACAAAGTTTCTAACAAGCTCCCAGGTGAATACATAATGCTGGTCAACTGTATTAGCATTATGCTGAATACATAATGCTAGACAACTCTCTAAGTAGCAATAAGAATCTAAGAAACCGTGGGGGGAAGCACAAACCAAAATGAGGAATGGAGATTATGAGATTAACAACAAAAAAGATACACTACAATAAAATTCTCTGAGCTCCTGATGCTGAGATTTGAAGAGGTTCCTTGGATATAGAAAGAACTTTAAGTGCCTGTTGTTCCTTAAAATCCAGTTTGGATTTTCTGACCTTCTTGGCGTGTGTGTTTTTACACTAAACCTTTATTAACTGAAGCAAGCTGCACCAGATACTTTGGTTGCTTTCCAATTTGTTCCCTTTTTGTATTATTTATTGTGGCAGAACAAACTACCCTTGAAACTTAATGGGTTACAACAAATATTTATAATCTTATAGTTTTTGTGGGTCAGGAATTCAGGAGCAACTGATGTGGGGGATTCTGGATGAGGATTTCTCATGAGTCTGTAGTCAGGATAATGGCAAGGGCTGTGTTCATCTGATGATGGAGCTGGAGGATCCGTGTGCAAAAGGCTCATTCATATGGCTGTTGGCTGGAGACCTCAGTTCTTTACCATGTGGGATTCTTTTTAGAGTGTCCTAGTGACATTACCATTTGTTTCCATCAGAGTGAACTATTCAAGAGAGAAACAGATCAAGATGGAAGCTGCACTGTGTTTTCTGACCTATAATTTAAGCAATAGACCATCACTCCCACTTTATTCTTTTTGTTAGAAGTGAGCCATTAAGCCCAGGTCATGGAGAAGGGCAATTAGAGTCCCCGTGTTGAAAGGAGTGTCATATAATTTGTGGACATATTTAAACAACCACAGGTGTTTCCTCTTTGACATAGCCATGTGTTTTAGAGAAAGCCGTTTACACCTGCTCTAGGCGGATGGTTCTCAAAGAGCATCAAAATCTCCATAACTTGGGAACTGAGTATGAAAACACCATCCCTAGCGTGAAAGTCTTGTGAGGGTGGGAGTCAGTGATCTGTGGTTTAACAAGCTGTCCAGGTGATTTTAATTCACACTCCAATTTGAGAACCATTAGCCTCATCTGGTCTTGGTAATTCAATTACCACTGTCAGCTGGGAACCAAGTTCTGGCCAATTAGCTGTGAGTGGGTATATATTGGGGGCTTCTGGGAAAAGCTTAGTTGCTATAAAGGAGCAACTATTGGCAGTGCTTGGTTTTGTGGTTTTGAAGTGGCTGCAGTTTGTCTTCTTACCCACTTGAGGTGGAAGGCATGAGTTAGAGCACAAGTGGCAGATCTTTGGAGATGGATGGCTGCACCCTGCACCACTTTACAGTAGTCTGTGTTGCAGACCTGTGACTAGGTGAGTTTGTAAATTCCCTTATTATTTATGCCAACATGAGGCAATGTTGTCTATTACATGCTGTTGAAATCCTGGTTGACAATCTAAGTGGATACTTAAAGTGGTCACCTTAGTGATTTTTCTCAATCCTATCTGTGTATTTGGACTATATGGGAAATTAAAAAAATATAATTTTGGATCACTTCTAGGGAATCTAGCCCATGTTGAATTTCTCAAGAGGTGATTTTGAAGTACAGGCAGCATTGAGAACCATGGATGATTACAGTGACTAAGGTTCTATTTGTCCAGCTATCGAAACCCATTTTGCCTTAACATTCCAAACTATGGTGAGAGTTATAAAGTAAAAGAAGTAGGTGGGCAATATTCCTAAAAGTGGAATAAGACTGTCATTTTATACAGTTGATGCTAAAATAATATTTGCTAGGTTAACATGACCACTTCTCTAAGTTTATAAACTAATTCTCTCTGATATTTCTAGTTTCTTCTCAGTCCATGGGTGGTTCAGTCTGAATGGTTATAGAGGGGTGTCTGTGAGGAAGCAATTCTTGTCAGTTTCTTGAGTCATTTTTGTTGTTTTGCTTACATAAAAAGGCAACTCTAGCAACACTTCTCAAATGTCTTTGGAAAATTATTTCTGGGTTAAGGATCTTTTTGTTTCTCCACCAACTTCTTAACATCACTTCTTATTATGTAATTATTATTCCATTCTGAAATATCCCAGTAGAAGATGGGCTTCAGGATATTCATTATATAATAGCTGGATGTGATTGGGCATTGCTGGTAACCTAAGTTTCCATCACTTGGAAAATGGAAAAACAAAATACAGTAGTTGTGCTCCATGGAAGGCTGTACTGAGAAGAAAAGAACAAAATGTACTTTCAGCTGCTTGGTTAGGACTAAAAAACCTCTTGTTGAATGAAAAACGTAAACAGCAAAGTCTATATCATAATATAATTTTTAGAAGTTGTAAAACAGATCAACTTCAATATATAATTATATTTAAAGGATTATATGTAGCTTTGTATGTTTTTACACACGTATACATTTGAATTTATGTAATTAGTGTTAAACACAGTATGCTTTATGTAAGGGGAAGGAAAGGAGAAAAACTAGTGATGAAGAGGAGAAATCTAAAACGAGTCTTGCTGGTTGGAGCCTAGCCAGGAATGCCAAAGGAACAAAAGACTCTTGGAAGAAACAACGAGGCTATGCCATGAACAGAGGACTAAGGTTATCCATTTTCTGTACCTGGTAACACCACCCTGTCCTAAACTTAGGACGGCCTCTAAACCTAGAAAAACGCTGTGGAATTTAAAAACCTGTAACAGAGCTTGAGAATTTCATATTAAATAGTCATAAATAAAAGGAAGTTTAAGCCTAAAGGCTTTGTTTAAATGAGTGTCAGGGTGAACCTGCGTTTGTACAGGTTGTGCAGGTGAAGAAATTGTTAAAATGTAGCCAGTGCTCCACTTGCTTCCTATGAAATTCACAGGAAGATACTGTGTGGACTAGTGGAGCCCCTGTTGTAACTTCTATTTTGAGAGTTAAGTCGAAGCTCCAGGAAGGTGAAGACCATTTCCTTCATATGGTATGCCTGTACTTAGCACTGTGCTGGGTCACATGGTTAGTCCCTAACAAACATTTTGTGCAAGAATGAATTAGATGTTTGTTTATTTTTGAGAGAGACAGAGCATGAGTGGGGGAGGGGCAGAGAGCGAGGGAGACACGGAATCTGAAGCAGGCTCCAGGCTCCCAGCTGTCAGTACAGAGCTCAATACCAGGCGCCCCTCTTGCAAGAATGAATTAAAAGTGTTTGGCACGGAGCTGCCTGGATAGCTCAGTTGGTTAAACACCTGACTTGATTTTTGGCTCAGATCACCATCTCACAGTTGGTGAGATTGAGCCCTGTGTCAGGCTCTGCGTTGACATCAAGGAGCCTGCTTGGGATTGTCTGTACCTCTCTCTCTGCCCCTCCCCTGCTTGTGCTTGGCTGTGCTCTCTCTTTCTCAAAATAAATAAATAGGAAAAAAAAGTAGCAAAAATATTGGGCAGGTTAAAGCTTCTGAAAGTCTAATTTCTTTAAGTGGCATATTGGTGAATCTTATTCAAAACTTCTCAAATATACACATAAATTAAACATTTATGTGGTAGTGTGGAAAAATTCTTGAAGTAAAACTTCATCTTAGTAGGATAAGCAGTATAGTCTAATGATCAAGGATTTGGGCCTTGGACATGGGCATGGTGATGTGACAGTCTTAGCCTTGGATCATTCTCCTCACCAACACCTGGTAGAACCAACACTCTGTAGAGCTGCATTTCTTGGGCTCTTAATCAGGCAGGCTCATGAGGAATTCTGGAGGAGGGCCCCTAGCAACCTGATGGAGCATGCTTTCCGGGCGATTCTAATACCGGGTTAACACGTGAGAACTCCTAGCTTGAAACATTCATTATCCTACATTACCTTCACTGTTTCTCTTTTGAGACCCATGCTTTTACTTGAACATTTGCTTGAGGATCCAAAATAATTGCTGTATTCAGACCATGCCTATTTTTCTACTTGGAGATAGTGGGAAACAAAGCCTTGTGGTATACCATATGGAGGTGGGTTTTGCATTCAGTGGAGTCTGATAATACTCATTGTCTGGAGGCTAAAAGACCTGCTAGAAAAAGGTGAAATAAAAATAATCAACATTTCACTGTAATGAATCATTCTTTCTACTCCTATATTTTAGTATTGTTCAAGGTGACTAAGCGTGTTTTCAGATAAGTATAAAATGAGGTACATAGGAAAGGATGGCAAATGTTTAATATTAAGATCTGAAAATCATGATGGGAGACAAGAATAAATCAATGATTTAAAAATAATTAAATAAAAAACAGTAACAGTAAGTTGTTGGAGAAATATGTGCCAAAGGAAGCACTTGGGAAATAGTCTTGTTACAGGGAAAGTCATGGCACTAAATTACTAAATTTCACTTAAGCTTGCTTTGACAAATGAAAACAATGACTACCAATAAATGGAACATAAAATAACTGCCTTTTAATACCATATACCTAGAAACTTGTCTAAAGTAAAAAATGGTAACCAGTCAACAAGTAGTATTACAGGGTATTACCATCATTGGCCTATATGAGCCTCTTATTTTTCCTTACATATCTTTCCTGCTTTTCCATTCCATTTCAGGTAACCATTCTGATAGGTTTTTTTTTTTAATTTTTTTTTCAACGTTTATTTATTTTTGGGACAGAGAGAGACAGAGCATGAACGGGGGAGGGGCAGAGAGAGAGGGAGACACAGAATCGGAAACAGGCTCCAGGCTCCGAGCCATCAGCCCAGAGCCTGACGCGGGGCTCGAACTCACGGACCGCGAGATCGTGACCTGGCTGAAGTCGGACGCTTAACCGACTGCGCCACCCAGGCGCCCCCTGATAGGTTTTATATACACTCTTTTATTTCTCTTTTGGCAAGTTTTGTATTTTGTAGACAAGCATTTAAAAAAAAAATGGTATACAAAAGAGAAAATTAGAATAAACTCTTGGTACTCATTACCGGCCTGAATAATAAACTCCTGGCCCAGATTACTTTGAAGCAAGTCTCAGACTCCATTTCTTAATTTATATATTTTAAATTTATATAAATGAGTTTATAGTATTTTGTAAGTATATGGTATTTATTTCTTGACACTGCTTTTTGGTGATTCGTATCTGTGTTTGTGGGTACATCTAGTCTGTTCTAACTACTTCATGGTACTCTGTGGTGTATCTATCACATATTCATTCATTTTTCAGGGGTGGAAGTTGGGGGATACCTTTGTTTGTACCTTAACACAAACAGAACTATAATAAACACCTTTATACATGTCACCTACTGTACCTATGTGAGAATTCCTTTGTGATGTATGCTCACATATGGAATTAGAAGTCAAAGTATATAAGTACTTAATTTGACTAAGTGGTGTCAGATCAGTACGGAAATTCTGGAGAGCAATATGTCCATGCACTAGGAACATTTGGAACCACCTAACATTTCCCCCCAGTTGGCTAGGCATAAAATGATACTGCATTAATTGCCATTTTTATTAGTAATAGGTGTGACCATACTTTGATAGTGTTCGCTTTTTGGGTTCCCTGTTCTGTAAATTGTTTCTACCCTTGTTAAGTTTGGACTTGAGTAGTTTCTTAAATTGGTGATCTGTTTAACTCTTGCTGTGATGGTCTTGTATAGAAATTCTTAATTTAGGTACAAGCTAAATCTTCATTTAGTCTTTATCCTTGTGATGAATTTCTGTCACTTTAAGAAATTGTTCTTTGCCTTTATTTTGAGGATATGCTTCCATATTACTGACTTCATGGTTGACTTTCCCTGTTGATGTCTTCTTCTATTTGGAGCCCAGCTTTTATAGTTGAGTAATAATTTATTTTAACTTTTCTATATATGAACCAGTTTTTCCAGATCTATCTAAATTACCCTTTCACCATTGATTTGTGGGGCCATTTTTTTTTATTACATATTAAGTTCCCTTATGTAAATCAGTGCCTCAGATCTCTATCCCATTAGATAATTTGTGTTTTGTAAAAGTACCATACTGGTTTTTATTAGTGTTGGTAGTATATCTTCACGTCTCTAGTGTAACATAATAGCACTTTTTTTCTTTCTTTTCAATGCTGTTATTCACGTACTTTTGTTTTCATACACATTTTATTTATTTTTTAAATTTTTTAACGTTTATTTATTTTTGAGACCGAGAGAGACAGAGTATGAATGGGGGAGGGTCAGAGAGAGCGGGAGACACAGAATCTGAAACAGGCTCCAGGCTCTGAGCTGTCAGCACAGAGCCTGATGCGAGGCTTGAACTCAGACTGTGAAATCATGACCTGAGCCGAAGTCAGACACTTAACCGACTGAGCCACCCAGGCGCCCCGTCATACACATTTTAGAGTAAACAATTTTGAGTCCAGCTGGAGTTTGATCAAATTTAATGTAACCCTAATCCAATCTAGGGGATGAAATAGTCTCTCATGATAATTGCTCTCACCCATGATTTTTTTTTTTTTTGCTCTCACCCATGATTATGGAAATCTCCATGTATATTCATCTTCTATGTCCTTTATTAGATTAAGATTCTTCTATATGAGACAATTTCTTTTAGCTTAAACTTAGATACTTGATTATTGACTATTGTACATAAATCAAGTAAGTGGAATATTACGGTATTTCTATTTTTGTGACTGGTTTATTTCATTTAGCATAATGTTCTCCAGGTTTATCCTTGTTTTCACAGCAGGATTTCCTTTTCCTTTTTTGTAAGGCTGAAAAAATAAACTATTTAGCATATATACCACATTTTTTTATCCACCTGTTGATGGACATTTAAGTGGTTTCCATATCTTAGTTACTATGAAAAATGCTGCAAAGAACATGGAAGTGCAACTATCCCCTGAAGATCTTTATCAGTTCTATTGGATATATACCTAAAAGTGGGGTTGTTAAATTATAAATGATTGCATTTTTCACTTTTTTTTGAGGAACTGCTATACTGTTTTTCATTGTGGATGCACAGTTGTGCATTTCCATCAATATGTATGTATTTTTAATCCATGTTAACAGGTGTTAAGTGATAACTCCTTGTGGTTTTGATTTGCATTTCCCTGATGTTAAGCATCTTTTGATACCTATTTGCTATTTGTAGGTTGTCTTTGGAGAAATTTAATGAAGTTACTTGTTTTGGTTGGTTGGTGTTGGTTGGTTGGTTTTGTTTTGGATATTAGCCCCTTATCATATAGTTAAAATCATCTATTTCTTTCATAGGTTGCCTTTGACTCTGTTGATGGTTTGTTTGGCTATGCAGTATCTTCTTAGTTTTGTAATTCTATTTATTTTTGCTTTTTTGTTACTTAAGCTTCTGGTGTCCTATCACACAGTTACTACCTTGATGACTGTCATGAAGCTTTCCCTCTATATTTTTGGGGGATGGTTTTGTAGATTTAAACCTAATACCTGAATCTTCAGTCCATTTTGAGTTGGTTTTTTATATGGTGTAAGATCTTCAACCTGTTGTTGAAGAGATTGTCACTTATTGTGTGTTCTTGGAATCCCTGTTGAAGATCAGTTAACTGTGTGTGTATAGCTTTATCTCTGGGATCTCTATTCTGTTGCATTGGTCTATATGTCTTCCTGCCAATACCATACTGGTTTTGATTACTAGAGTTTTGTAATACATCTTGTTATCAGCAAGTGTGATGCCTTTCACTTCATTCTTAAGATTGCTTTGATACAGTTGATCTTTGACTATTGAGTTTTCTGTGGTTATATGTATATTTTAGGATTTTTTGTATTTCTGTAAACTGCATTGGATCTGTAGATCTCTTAGGATAGTATGTACATCTTAACAATAGTGATGTAATATCTTCATCAATTAAGTATATTAAGCCCATTTTAAACAGTAATTGTTTCAGATGGTATATATTGGTGTCTTAAAGGTTTTTATTCTCCTTAGTTGGATATTTTTCACTTAAGATCTCCTCCTTTCCTAAGGATATCAGCTATTAGGTATAATCACGTAGGGACATAGTCCTTTAGAGGGACTAAAGACCAGTTACTAATCTGCATTCTGTGAATTTAAAGGAGAGAAGGAGAGACAGGTGAGAGGTTAGAAAGGCCTAAGCATCACAAACCACTGTTTGCTACCCTCTCTTCAGGCAAAACTCTGGTCAGGTTTTTGCCTTCTAAACTCCAGAGATGTTAAAATAGGGATTGAGATGTAAAACATGCATCTTGAGGTTTTAGAGAAATATTAAGTGAATGTGCTGGACAGTCATTTTTTCATTTATTCCTTCAGGAGTGCTTTAAGCTAGTCTGGTTTTAGTCTGTCTATGCTGGTACCTGTGACCTAATGACTTTGTGATGAAGAGTCTGGCAATCCTTTTCCAATACCATCTGGGAAGGGAAATGAGAATTTAATTCGACCATGTCCTTTCACTGCCACCATCACCCAAGACCTTGAGACCAGAGAATTTGATCCTGCAGTTATGGGAGAGAAAGAAGGAAAGAGTAAAGTTACTATAGTCCAAGGTTAACAATATTGCACATAAGGATAGTAGTGACAAATATTCAATGTGGCTAAGAGTTAAATTTCAAGGGGAAAGTATACTTGTTTTCCTTAGGAAATTGTATTTCTTACAGTAATAAGACTTAAACATAATTTATAGCTCTCTTTGGCTAAACATTCAGAAATAACAGATTGTGTAAACTCTGCAGAATCTGACCATAATGTTCTGTGAACAGATTTTTGGGTGATAGGAATTTTGGTGGAATTGAGTTAAGAATGATTTATGCATGAGGAAGATAATGTCAGGAGGGCCAATTCTTGGGCAAGTAGGAGTTAGTGCAACAAAACCCCAAGCTAGGAGAGTTGTGCATAGGAGAGCAGTTTATAGTTGATCAATGTAGGAGGTAGTCTGAAGAGAATGTGATTGGATGAGAAATGACATTGGAGAATTAAGTTGGAGACAAATCAGGATAGGGTATGTATACCATGTTAGGGATGGGAGCTTTATCTTCAAGACAATGAAACTTGGTAGTATTGATTAAAAGTGAAATACATGGTAATAGACCAGGAGAGTTCATGTGGTTAGGTAAACATATGGGTAATAAACTTTGTACATGGTTTGGACTTCTAAAAAGACACAATTACTTGTATTTTCCCCCCATAGGGGAAATTTTTTTTAGTAGGTATGTAGGTTGCTACTTTTAGATACGATGTACTCAGACTTAAATAAATATGCATTTCAGATATTTAACTGGGCATCCTGTTTTTATTTGATCTGGAAACCCTACGAGTAGGGTGTACTAAATCAATAGAATCAGGTGAATATGGCCCAAGTAATAAACATCCTTATTACAAAAATATGAGTGATGCTAGTTTGGTGAAGTTGATGATATTTTAGAGGATAACAGAGGGAAGAGCTGGCTTGGAGTTGAGGAACAAATTTGTGCAAGTGAAAATTAAGTACTGATGGCAAGGGGCTTTAATTGTGGCTGAGCTTCTAGGTGTGTATAGGTAACAACCAATGGATAACTGCTCCAGGGAATAACTGCATCCTCTGAGGGTCTCACAGAATGGAACAACCGGTCCCTGAGTGGAAAGGATATAATATGCCAGATGGATAGTAAACAAAGCTATGGTGACTACATATCAGATAAAAAGCAGTTCTAAGGATATAGAAGATATCTACAAATTTAAACTTAAGAGAATCCAATAACCCTAAATATTTAAAACAGAAGTCTGTAAAATCAAGGAGATGAGAACCATCATAGTTGAATTGGGATTAGAGGAAAATACACAACGTCTGTTGCTCTAACTAAATCCCATTACTTATGCTTTAGTGCAAGCAAGGAAGGGTGAGACCACCTGGAATTGTAGGTTGAGACGGTAGTTACCCAGTTAAATGCTGGTAAGACATCAAATAGATTAAACACTGAAAAAAAAGAAGAGGTCACTTTGACCTCTAAAATTGGTTGTAGAGAGGAGCAGAAGTTATATTGTAGAAGGTCTAAGATTAAATATGAGGTAACAGTGTAGCCATTAAGAGCCTTACCATCTCTTTGACACTGGGAGCCACAGAAATATGGGCGTGATAGTGAGCCTTCTTTGGTCTCAATGTAGCATGTTGATAATTATATTGCCTTAAACATGACCACATTAGAGTTTCTCTGAGGTGGCAGCTCTCATACTATTCTATGAAGGAAAAATAATTGACCCCAGATAAGTCAATGTAAGCAATTTAATACACAGAATTATTTACCTAGTTGACAAAAGACCTAAAGGAGCAACTAGGGGATCACAAAGGAACACAGGGCCATCTTGGACTGGAGGGAAGCAGGAGAGAATATGGTGTTGTAAGAATCAGGAGGCTGTTTGATATTTTGAACTATGGAGAGAACTGCCTTAATGGAAGCTAGAACTGCAGACAGAAGGGCTATCAAGTGGCACCTGGAGCCATGGAACAGGCAAAGTCACTGTTGGAGGCATTGACTGAGTTGGAAAAAGAGGCATAAATACTCTAGCTTTAGTTCCTCAATTCCTCTAGTCTTATATCAATGCCTCCCCATTAACCGATGGTACTTGGGAAGCAAATGGCAAAGGAGCTGAGGCAGGAGAAAGGAGGGATATATAGAGATGTGGGAACAATCAAGACATCACCAACTCAGGGAGGCAGACTTAAAGCATTAGCCTTCTGCCCTTCTTCCTTGTTTCTGTTGTAGGATAGCTATTTATCCCTACCTAATTAGGGCAGGAAGAAATATTTGACCTTTTTATTTGTAAGCAGTGTTTATTTTTCTATCTACAGCCTTTCAAACTTTGGAGCTAAGAACATATCTTTTTCTCTGCAATCAAACCCACAGTACAAAGTCAGTTACATTACCTATCTAGGGAGAGTAAAAGGGAAACTACTTAGTGGAGACTATTGATTCCAGATTCTGGTCAGGACTTGAATTTCCAGGTGGAATTTATATTATATGAACCACAGATCTAAGACATAAAACCATACACATTGTTCCAGCTGTGGCTTACCTGCTTACAAATACCTTACCCTTTAATTAAAGGTATTCACCAAGACAGTATAGTTTCATCAGAAAATTGTAACTACGTTAAATGAGCCTGGATTTGTGTTAGCTCTTTGGGTCTTTTCAACAGTTACTTGAGGTTTGCCTGCTTTTTTGCATTAACTACTGTCAAGCATGGGTTCACAAAACATTCTTGGATATTTTATTCTTATTTATAAAGCACACCTCTTAATCTCCATTAACTATCTTTGGGAGATTATTCAATTTTGATTTTTTTACACGACAGATTATTCCTCCTACCTTATCTACAAAATTGATAAACACAACTTTTATACCTTCTTCCAGGATGTTAATAAAATATTGATGGTATTGGATTTCCTTAGTATCAATTCATTAATTAGCCTTCTTTGGACACAGTTCAACTAGAAACCTGCCTGGCTACATTTTCTGCCAATCTATATTGGGCCATTTTGTCTAGGGATGATGTTTGCAACCCATTTATTTAGGTAAAGCCATTTATTTGACAAGATTTGGTCTTAATTTATATCGCTTTATAATTAGTGTTTTCTGCAAGTGCTCAAAAATAATTTGTTTGATAGCCTATTAATAGAATTGCATACAGGAATGAAGTAAACTTACTGGTCTACTGCTCTAAGAAGACATCAGAGCTTTTTCCTTTTCATTTTTCAGTGATCTCCATTCTGACTTCACAGAGAAAAAAATCAGTCTTCTGGGAATCCATAGGCAAGGTCTTGAATTAGAATTAGTAATAAAAACAGGAGTGGAAACATGTGATGTTCTTTCCATGTAGGGCTTCTTTATTTATACATCTGGGAAAATTTAAAGCATAAGCAATAAATAAAATCACCTATAATCTATATCAGATGGTGATAGCATTTAGTGTTGAGTAACAGACACATGAAAAACTATGGCTTAAATTTGGAGTTTTAGATACTTCGTGAAACCTTCACAGATGGGCAGTCCTGAGCTGGCATGGCATTCTATGATGGTGTTAGACCCAAGCTCTTTGTACCTTTCTGCACATTTCATAGGGCAAGATAGCAGCCCTATATTTAGCCTTGTATACACATCCCAGGCTGGAAGAAAAGGTTGCAACATGTACACAATATCACCTCTGGTTTACAAATGAGAAAATGGAGGCACAGTTTCCCAAGATATAGAGCTAGTAAAGCACGAAGTCTGAGGTTTTATTATCCATTTCTCCAACTCCCAGGTACATGTTCAAATATACTTTGCTAACATTTTACTAGCATGGGTTTAAATTGTTTTTTCAGTGTAAAAAGATCTCAGAGTTCATGGTTTTGACTTATTTACTTAGGAACCAAACTACAATGTCTCATGTGACCCATCCCTTTTTTATAATTAGAGTAATCTTTTTCTGAGAGCAATGTTTGGCATAATGTGGTCTGGGAGCCAGTTCCTTAGTTTGACTGTTGGTGGTGGTGGTTGTGGTAAGGTCTGTTAAAAGCATGGATTATTGGACCCAATCCCAGATCCAGTGAATCAGACCCTGGAGGCTTGGTTCCATGAAAATGTATTTTTAATAAGCTGGATTAATGAATGATGTGACCATTAAACTTTGAGAACCACTGTACTAGAAGATAATTTTCTGCCAAGCACAAACTTATTCTGAGTTGCAGCTGTTTCCAGATCATAAAGTGCTTAGGGGTGAAATGAAGCAAGAGTGTCATCCTGTCCAGGAACACAGGGTTTCTTTGCTCTGAGAAGTGGTCCCACACCTCCTGGAACCTTTGGAAATGATTTCTGCCAGCATATATAGTTGTATAAAATAGGTCCTGGCTAAAATTTCAGGCTCTGGAGCCAGAATGACTAGGTTCAAATCCTGACTCTGCCACTAAACTAGGTGTCAAACTTGGGCAAATGACTTTAATCCCTGTCTCACCTTGCTATATGTAAGGTGGAGATAATACATATTTCAAGATTGTTGTCAGGATTAGACAATTCACAATTCACAATTGGCAATAGACAATTAGGCAATTCACTTACACATAAGTGCCTGGAGTTAGTTCTCAATAATTATTTATTGGTGTTTTTGTGATGTTATGGTCAGAGCTTCAGTACCTATGTGGATGGTGCATGTTTGCCTTACTGTAAGGTCTCTGCCCATGTAGAAGAGGTAGGCTGGATCTATATGATTAAACAAACAGGCAAACAGCTGATGGCAAAGAACTGAGCTTGTAAGGTTCTGCTCTAGGCTGTCCTTGTACCAGAGTTCAGTTGAGATTAGCTGGCTGATTGTACAGTTGTTGCCTCAGAGCAGCCAGGCGGTTGGGAGGGAGATGGGTCTTGATTTCTCTGAACCTCAGCGCTTAATTGAGGAATACATGATCCTATCCCTCTTACCTTGGAGGAAAGCTGAGAGACTAATTAAGCTATTTCTGTGTTCAGCATTTTAAGCTCTAAAGAGAATGAACTATGTGAAAACATTACTATTGCAGCCTGTGGTTTATGTAACTAAGTTCCCTGAAGCTTCCACTGCTTCCAGTTTGGAGTATATACAGTAATCTAAAATGCAAGAAGGTGGCAAATAATCAGATGGTAAGTCACTTTGATGCATGTTCAGAAATAATGTACTCTACAATTAGGGTCAAGTGATATGATTAGTGTCTTTCTCAGACTTTGTTGCTGAATTCACATTTTCCCAACCTCTAAAATTGTGGAGTGTTCTCAGAACTTTTTCTGTCTAGATATCATGGGTCATCTTGTATAGTCTTAAAGCTCCAAGTACTATCTGGAAGCTGATGATGTCACAACTTATATCCTAGCTTCAACCTTTCTCATGAGCTCCAGATTTGCATAAACAGCTTCCTACATGAATGGCTAATGGACACCTCACCTACCATGGCTAAAAATGATTACCACTACCCATAAACCACTTCTCCTGTCATACTGCATGCATCAAAACTCCATTTACCCCTTTGTTCAGGTAAAACCAAGCAAAGAAAACCTTTGGTATTACCTTCCTCTTATTCTCTCATATACCATTTGTAATTCGCCAGTGAGTCCTATAGCTTAACATTCAAAATATGTCAGTGCAAACACTTAGACAACTTCTCCCGATACCACCCTAATAACAATTCATCTGCCTTCCTGCATGGATGATAATGGTAAAGATTTATAAATACACAGGCAGTTGTAAAATTAGTAGAGGTATGTCCCATGTGCAATTTACCCAGTTAACCCTTAAATTAGAATGAAATATCAAAACCAGGGATTGGACCTTGTTAGAATAGATGAATAGAGTTTGGTGTCAATTTATCACATGCATAAATTACATAGAACTATTGAATCAGATTTCAGGAACTTAAAAACTGTTTTCCACAGTTACATGGCTATTCCAAGTATAAAATGACTAGTATGACCAATCGAGTTTTTACACATCCTCTCTAGCATTTGGTATTATCATTTAAAAAAAATCAGCTGTTCTTATAGGTATTTAATGGCTCATCATAGTCTTATCCATTTTCCCAGTGTCTAGTAATGCTGAGCTTAATTGAACTTCATAGATCCTCTTTAGTGAAATGTTTGCCATTTGCCCATTTTCCTCTAGTTCTATAAAAATATAATTCCTCTATAACATAAGTTTAAGGCATACTACATGTTGAAAGGTGTTGCAGAATGATTAACACCACAGTATTAGCTAACCCCTCCATTCTGTCACCTAATTACTATCCCTTTGACCAATATTGATACATTTGCCCTACCTCTAGACTTCCTGTATCTACCATTCTGTTTCTGAGATAAGCTTTTTTTGATTGCACATAAATAAATCTATAAATTATTTGTCATTTGGTCTTTTATATCCCTTAGCTTAATGCCCTCAAGATTCATTTATATTGTCACAAAGGGCAAGATTGCCTTTATCATGGCTGAGTAATATTACAGTGCTTGTCCGTGTGTGTGCGTGTGTGTGCGTGTGTGTGCGTGTGTGTGCGTGTGTGGCGGCCCTACCTACCATATCTTTATCCATTCATCTATTGATGGACCTTTTGGTTATTACTGTATCTTGGCTATTGTGAGTAATGATGTAATAAACATGGGATTACACATACCTCTACAACAACCTGATTTCATTTCCTTTGGATACACAAACAGGAGTGGGGTTGCTGGGTCATATAGTACTATTTTGAATTTATTGAGGAACCTCCATACCATTTTCCTTTGTGCCTGCCCCAATTTACAATACTACCAACAATGCACAAGTGTTCTTTTCTCCATCTTTGCCAGCATTTGGTATCACTTTTTGATGCTAGACATTCTAATGGATGTGTGGTGATGCCTCATTGTGATTTCTAGTTTGCTTTTCTCTGACAGTGATATTTATGACTTTTTGATGACACTGTTAGTAATCTGTATGTCTTTGGAAAACAGTCAATTCAGATTGTGCCAATCTTTAAAATGGATTTTTTTTCTTTTTGGTAATGGAGTGGTAGGAGTTCCTTACATATTTTGAATATTGACCCCTTACCAGATACAGGATTACCAAATATTTTCTCTTATTACATATCTTGCTTTTTCATTTTGATTGTCCCTTTTCCTGTGCAGGAGTTTTTTTTTAGCTGATAAAATCCCACTTTAGCTTTTTGATACTTGAGCTTTTGCTATCATGCCCAGGAAATCACTGCTCCAGCCTACGTCAAGGAGCTTGATCTCTATTTTTCTTACAGAAGTTTTAAAGACAGACGTATAGATCATTGAAGAAAATAGAAACTTATGACACAGACCCAGACAAATAGAAGTTGTTAAAAATTTGACAAAGATGACAAGGTAACTCCATGGGGAAAGGACAGTAATTGCCATTAATTGTGTCAGAACATTTGGACATCCATGTGTAAAAAAGTAAACCAGTATAAACATTAATAAATCTATCATAAATCTAAGTGTGAAACCTAACCCTACAAAATCTTAAGTAGAATAAAATCTTTGTCGTCTTCAGTTAGGCAAAGACTTACTACACTCAAAAAGGATAGACCATAAAGTATGGATTAGAATTCATCAAAATTAAACACTGTGTTCATAGAAAAGGATTGAATAACATCCTTTGAATACATAGTAGGAAATTGGCAACTCAGGTCTAGAACAAGTGAGAGATCATTTTCTTCTGTTTCCTTGTAGTTTGAGGTCTTTTTTCTTTTCTTTTTGTATTTCCTATTTTAGCTATATCTCTACATGGTGACTATAAAGAATGCGATTGTATGTAAATAATTGACATAAATGAGAAAACAAATATCACCATGACAACCATAGAAGATTTAAACAAATACTTCAAAAGAGAGATGACAAATTAGAGTCCTGACATCACAAGTCATCAGGGACTTGGAAATTAAAACCACATTGAGATGTCACTACACATCTATTATAATGGATAAAAGTAAAGCACCAAGTCTCTTGAGGCTATCAAGCAATAGGAATTCTCAAAGCTCTCAGACTTTGGTGGAAATCCAACATGGTAAATCTACTTTGGAAAAGAGTGTATCAGTTTTCTAAAACTTGTAAAATCAATTTACTATGTATGGAAATAATTTTATTCCTTGGTATTCAAAGAAATAAAAACACTCCACCAGAAGAATTTGGTAGACAAATATTTATAGCAACCTGATTCATAACTGCCAAAAGCTACAAGCAACTTTTAATTCTTTTCACCAGGTATATGAATAAAGTTGTGGTTCATCCATTCAATGAAATACTATTTAATAAAAAGGGCTAAATCAGTAATAGACTCAGAAACAAGCATGAGTATTGCATGAATTATGCTAAAAAAGGAACATGAACACAAAGAGATGACATACTAAAACATGTTACTTAATTGACATTCGGGATAGGCCAGATGATAGGGATAGAATAAGATCAGTGTTGGACTTGAATAGAAATAGTGACTAACTACAGAGGAGAAAGAAATTGGTTACACAAGTCTATATTGCTTCTTAGTCATCAACTCTACCCCCAAAACAGATTGAATTATCCCTTTTCAGCCAAAACCCAAATGTCCTGGGGAGGAGTTAAGTTGGAAGAATAATACAGTGATTCTGAGCTTGTCTCATCCCTGAAACACAGCTAGATCAGCATTAAACCATTTGGAACACCTAGGAAATAGATCTGAGGATAAATACAACAATTTATATAATCTGAGCCAGGTGAATTGGCAGACAGAGGAATTAGAGGAACTAGAATTTAAAACCACTCTTAATACTAGCTGGGGTTGAAAAAGCATAGAACACACTGGAAAATCCCCTTCTGCAGAGATAAACAAAATCTAGTCAGGCCAAAATTAGAAATGGTATAACTGAGATGTAATCTCAAATGGATTCCATGATGGTGAGGATGGACAAAACAGAACAGATAATCAGTGATACAAGAGATGAAATTATGGGAAATAATGAGGCAGAAAAAATAGGGAAATCAAGGCACAATAAAAGACTTGGGGAACTCAGAAACTTATAAATAATAACGTGTATTCTAGGAGCCCCAGAAGATGGAGAGAAAAGGGGCAGAAGCATCACCCATCACCAAGTCAGATCATAATCAAATTCACAAAATACACAGAGAATGAATGCATCAAAGGAAGACTGATTAGGTTCTCAGCGTATCTATCCACAGAAACTTGGCAAGCAGAAAGGAATGGCAGGATATATTCAACATGCTGATAAGAGAAAAATATGCAATGAAGAATTCATTATCTAGCAAGGCTGGATTCAGAATGGAAGCAGTGGTCGAGTTTCCCAAACAACAAAACTTAAAGGAGTTGGTGAGCACTAAACCAGCCTTATAAGAGATTCTAAGGGAAACTGAGTGGAGAAAAACCACGACCAAAAGCAACAAGGACTAGAAAGGACCAGAGAACATGCCCAGAACCACCAACTCTACAAGCAACACAATGGCACTAAATGGATATCTTTCAATAATCACTCTGAATATAAATTGACTAGAAGTTCCAATCAAAACACATAGGATATTAGAATGGATAAAAAAGATCCATCTATATGCAGCTGGAAGAGACTCATTTTAGACCTAAAGACACATGCATATAGAAATTGAGGGGATGGAGAACCATCTTACCATGCTAATGCATGTCAAAAGAAAGGTAAGGTAGCCATACTTCTATCAGACAAACTAGACGTTAAAATATTGCAACAAAAGATGGAGGGCATTTTATCATAATTTAGGGGCCTATCCTCCAAGAAAATCTAACAATTGTAAATAGTTATTCATTCAGTTTGGAAGCACCCAAATGAATCAATTGATCACAAACAAAAAGAAACTCATAGAAAATAATACAAGAAGAGTAGAGGATTTTAACACCCCAGCAATGTACAAGTTATCTAAGCAGAAAATCAACAAGGAACAAATTGCTTTGAATGACATACTGGACTGGATATACTTAATAGATATATTCAGGACATTTCATCCTAAACAGCAGCATGCACATTCTTCTTGAGGACACATGGAAAATTCTCCATACTGTGTCACAAATCAGCTCTAGACAAATACAAAGATATCCAGAGCATACCATGTGTGTTTTCAGACCACAATGCTATCACACTTGAAATCAACCATAAGAGAAAACTTGGAAAGAACACAAATACTTGGAGGTTAAAAAACATCCACTAAAGAATGAAGGTGTTAACAAAGAAAGAGGAAATTAATTTTTTTTTCAACTTTTATTTATTTTTGGGACAGAGAGAGACAGAGCATGAACGGGGGAGGGGCAGAGAGAGAGGGAGATACAGAATGGGAAACAGGCTCCAGGCTCTGAGCCATCAGCCCAGAGCCTGACGCGGGGCTCGAACTCACGGACCGCGAGATTGTGACCTGGCTGAAGTCGGACGCCCAACTGTGCCACCCAGGCGCCCCAAGAGGAAATTAAAAGGTACATAGAAGCCAATGAAAATGAAAACATGACAGCCCCAAACTTTAGGATGAAGCAAAGGTGGTCATAGGAGGGAAGTATATAACAATCCAGGCCTTCCTGAAGAAGGAACAAAGTTCTCAAACACACAGCCTAACCTTACACCTAAAGGAGCAAACGTAGCCCAAAAGCAGCAGAAGAGGGGAAACAAAGTTAGAGCAGAAATTAATGTTACCAAAATCAAAAGGTAGATCAGATCAACAAAAGTAGGAGCTGGTTCTTTGAAAGAATTAACAAAATTGATAATCCCCTAGCCAGATTTACCAGAAAGAAAAAGGAAAGGACCGAAGTAAATCACTAAGGAAAGAAGAGATATCACAACCAACACCACAGAAATAGAAAAAGTAATAGGAGAATATTAAGAACAATTATATACCAACAAATTGGACAACCTAGAGGAAATGGATAAATTCCTAGAAAAATATAAACTAGAAAAACTGAAAAAGGAAGAAATAGAAAATTTGGACAGACACATAACCAGTAAAAAAAAAAAAAAAACCCAACTGAATCAGTAATCAAAAATCTCCAACCGATGAGTCCAGGACTGGGTGGCTTACCAGGGGAATTGTATCAAACATTGAGAACAGTGAATGCCTTATTGTTTTGAAGCTGTTCCAAAAAACAGAGAAGGAAGGAAAGCTTACAAACTGATTCTATGAAGCTACTATTACCTTGATTCCAAAACAAAAGATCCTATTTACAAAGAAGAATTACAGACAAATTTCCCTGATAAACATGAATGCAAAAATGCTCAACAAGATAGTAGTGAATAGATTTCAGGAGTACATTAAAAGAATTATTCACCATGATCAAGCAGGATTTATTTCTGTGCTGCAGGGGTGGTTCAATATTCTCAAATCAATCAACATGCTACATTACATAAATTAAAGGCTAAGAATCACGTGGTCCTCTCAATAGATGCAGAAGAAGTATTTAACATACGTATCCACTCTTGATAAAAACCCTAAAGAAAGTAGGAATGGAAGGAGAACATACCACAACATCATAAAAGGAATCCCTGTTATTCTCAACGGGGAAAAACTAGAGCTTTCCCTCTATGGTCAGGAACACAACAAGGATATCCACTCTATCCACTGTTGTTCAACATAGTACTGGAAGTCCTAGCCTCAGCAATTGGACAAGAACAATAAAAACATAAAAGACCTACAAATTGGTAAGGAAGAAGTCAAATATTCACTCTTAGCAGATACTCTATGTGGAAAACCCAAAAGTGTAGATCTATTAAGGGACAGAAATAGTGAAAAGCTTGAAAACACAGTCTTGGCAGACATGAACGGGAGAAGATTTGGTGCTGCCCATCAGTTTTTTCTTGCCTTAAACTTTTAGGTATGTATATTTTTCATCTTACCTGTATACAATGCCAACCACTTTGTTTATTCATTTAATAAATACATCTGTTCTTGCTGCAAAACAAAACAAAACAAAAAAACAACAAAAAAACCTCCGTACCACCAGTGCCTCTTTGGCCAATGGCTCTTCTGGGAAAGGGTTGGTCTCTAACACGAGCTATTGTTGTTCTACCTTCTATTCAAATCTGGCAGAATCCTAGGATCAAAGCTCTATGAGAATGTGTAAGGTTACAGTTTCTCTCTACTTCCTAGCCTTTCACTACTGCTGCTTCCAGGGTGGAGAGTTACTGCGTCAAGGGATTTGCTTTTACGTTTTGGACTCTTCAAGATTCAAATCCATATTGCCATTCAATGTTGTATTTGACTCTGCAGACTCTGCCAGGCTATAGCAGCCTGCTTTCTGATTGTTGCTATCCAGATCAAATGCCTTCCCCTAGATATGGAAGCTGCTGTTTCTCTGAGCTCACTTAGAAAGATACATTTCTCTCTGGAATTCAGTTCATCAGTATTTTCTCTCTCTCTCTCTCTCTCTCTCTCTCTCTCTCTCTCTCTCTCTCTCTCTCTGATTCTACTGCTCATTGTAGTCCCACAGAAAAGACAAATCTAATTAAGTCTGAATTTATCTGGCTACCCCAGGAGTGAGGTTCTTTCTTCTTCTTCTCTATTGTAACTGAAAATGAAAACCAATCCTAGATGATTTGACACTGAGTAGAAATAGCTACTGAACTAAAGAAGTATTGATCTAGGTTTTGGGGGTTCTCTGGTTTCAATGTTGGTGGTTATTGAATATCTCTTAATTCATGTAGTCTTGTGCTATAGCATATTTAGTTTAAGTTAGCAAGGAGTTTTGTTTGTTTTATATTGTTTCTTTTGCTGCAGTGAAGATTATTCTTGATGTGGCCCGTGGTCACCAAAAAGATAATGTGAAAATTAAACACGGAGACAAAAAAGGTAAAAATTAGGAATACCTATGGATAAATGGTGTAACAGTGAATGCTATTTTGAGGATAAAGTTTTCAGGTATGTACATCTCAACAAATTGAGCTACAGCTGTGTATTATAATAATGCAAAGTGGTCCCTAACATACTCAAAGACCAAAGTTCTTGCCCTTAACAATGGGGGGGTAACTCTGGAATATGATCTTGTCTAAGAAATAGAGGTAGGGTGTTATTTCCACACCTTATAGAACTGGGGATAGGGGTCTCCTTATTATCCATTATGATAGATGGTAGTAAATTGCACATGAAAACTATAGAATGCTTTTGGGAGAGGAAGACTCCAGACAAAAAACTCTGTATGGTAACATGACAGCATTGCTGTCAAAATTGTCTTGGAAACATTTATTCTAGGCTGTATTTCCAGATTATGCAGACACAATCTTTTTAGGGTATGTAAGAGCTCAGTGCAGACTTTAATATTGACAAAAAGTAGAGAGTCCTGGGCTCTACACTACCTGGATAAATGGGCTCAAGTATGGCTATGCATACTCTTCTCAAAAGGGTATGCTTGCTTTTACCTTCCAACTGCTTGCCAGTACTTTATACTCAGGAAATTCAGGCCATAGTGATACTGATTTTTTTTTGGTTTTTTGGTTTTTTTGGTCTTAGGAGTACAATATCTCATAGGAAAATTCCTGTTCCAGGTCCCTTCCTCTTCTTACTTCTCTACAGTGTCAATATTAATTTTACTTTCAGGTCAGAGGCAGATATTCTTTTTCTTCCTTGCCATCCTTAACATTTTTTTTAAAATTGGAATTAAACTGAAATTCAACATTCGGGTGTACAACATAGTGATTTAGCATTTGTGTACACTGTGAAGTGGTCAGTACAATCTGTTCTCTAAGTCCAGATTTTGTTTTGTTTTTGTTTAGTTTTTTAGATTCCATGTATAGGTGAAATCATGCAGTATTAGTCTTTGACTTATTTCACTTACCATAATACTATCAAAGTCCATCCATGTTATTCCAAATGGCAGCATTTCCTTTTTTTTTTTTTTTTTTTGTTTTTATGGCTAATTAGTACTCCGTTGTATATATACCACATCTTGATGGAGTCACCCATCAACAGACACTTATGATGTTTCCACGTCTTGCCTACTTAAAATAATGCTGCAGTGAATATTGGGGGGCATATACCTTTTCAAATTGGTGTTTTTGCTTTCTTCAGATTGATGTCCCAGTATTGGAATTTCTGGATCATACGGTAGTTCTTTGTCCTTTTCACAGGGACTCCTGTATTGTTGTGCATAGTGGCTACACCAATTAACATTCCCAACAAAAGGTTCCCTTTTCTTGATATCTCTCAGTTGTTTCTTTTGTTTGATAATAGCCATTCTATCAAGTGTGAGGTGATATCTCATTGCATTTTTTACTTCCATTTTCCTGTTTATGGTTAGTGATGAGCATTTTTTCATTTTCCTGTTGGCATCTGTATGTATCTTTGGAAAAATGTCTATTCAGCTTCTCTGTGCATTTTGTAATTGGATTTTTTTTTTTTTTTGCTATTAAGTTGTAGGAGTTCTTCACTGATTATAGACATTAACCCCTTGCTAAATGTATTTTCCAAATGCCTCCTCCATTTGCTAGCTTGCCTCTTAGTTGTGTTAATGTTTTTGTTCACTGTATAGAAGTTTTTTAGTTTAATGTAGTATCATCTGCTGTTGCTTTTGGTTTCCTTGCCTGAGAATGAGACTCAAAAAAAACTTCACTAAGATTGATGTTAAGGACTATATAGCCCATATTTTGCTGTAGTATTGCTATGGTGTCAGGTCTTACATTGAAGTCTTGACTTTTGTGTATAGTGTGAAATAGGGGTTGGGTTTCATTTTGTTGAGTGTAGCTGTCCAGTTTTCCCAACACCATTTACTGTAGAGACTGTCTTTTCCCCATTGTATATTCTTGCCTCTGTCCTAGATTAACTGAGCATATAAATGTGGTTTTTTTTCTGGCCACTGTATGGTGTTCTGTTGATCTATGTGTCTGGTTTTATGCAATACCATACTCTTTGATAACTATAGCTTTGTAGCATAGTTTGTAATAAGGAATAATGATATCTTGGATTCATTCTTGATATTGTTTGGGCTATTTGGGGTCTTTTGTGGTTCCATGAAAATTTTAGAATTGCTTAGTGTAGTTTGTGAAACATATCTTTGCAATTTTGATTGAGATTGCATTGAGTGTATAAACTACTTTGGGTAGAATGGATGTTCAGCCATATTCTTTAATTCCACGAGTTTGAAATATATTTTATTAGTATTCAGTTTCAGCAATGTCTTACAGATTTCAGTGCACAGGTATTTAACTTCATTGCTTAAATTTATCTCTGGACATTTTTGCTATGGTAAATGGGATTTTTAAAAATTTCTAAGCATTGACTACTGTATAGAAATGCAGTAGATTTCTATATATTGATTTTATATCTTGTAATATAGCTAAGTTCATTTGTTAACAGGTTTTTTTGTGTGCAGTGGAGTCTTTAGGGGGAATATATATATATATATATATATATATATATATATGTAAAATGGTATCCATTTTATGTATGGGTTCCCATATATATTTTATGTAGGGGTTCCCATATATATTTTATGTATGGGTTCCCATATATATTTTATGTATGGGTTCCCATATATATTTTATGTATGGGTTCCCATATATATTTTATGTATGGGTTCCCATATATATTTTATGTATGGGTTCCCATATATATTTTATGTATGGGTTCCCATATATATTTTATGCATGGTATCATGTTTGCAAATAGTGGGTTTTATTTCATCCTTTGCAATTTGCATGGGTTTTATTCATTTTTTCTTGCCTAACTGCTGTAGCTTCGAATTCCAAAACTGTGTTGAAAAAGAGTTGTGACAGTGGGCTTCCTTGTCTTGTTGCTGACCTTAGGGAAAAGCTTTCAGCTTTTTACCATGGAGTACGATATTCACTGTGGATTCTTCAAATACAGCTTTTATCATGTTGAGGTATGTTCACTTGGTTCAGCGGTTTTATCATAAATGGAATTTGAATTTTGTCAAATGCTTTTTTTTTTTTTTGCATCTGTTGAGATGATACAATTCTTATCTTTCATTTTGTTAATGTGGTATGTCACATTTATTTTGTGTATGTTGAACTATTGCATCTCTGAAATAAATCCCACATGATCTTGGTTTATTATCCTTTTAATGTACTGTAGAATTTCGTTTCCAGTGTTTTGAGGCTTTTGGCATGTATGTTCATCAGAGATATTGGCATATAATTTTCTTTTTCAGTGGTAATTTTGTATGGTTTTGGTATCAGGGTAATACTGGCCTTGTAAAATGAGTTTGGACATATTCCCTCCTCTTGAGTTACTTAGAGTTTGATGAGGATAGGTATTAAATCTTTGAATATTTGATCTATTTACCACTGACCTGTCTGGTCCTGGACTTGTGTTTTGGAAGGTTTTGAATGCTGAGTCAATCTCCTTAATAGTAATGTCTATTCAGACTTTCTATTTCTTTACGATTTAGTCTTGTAAGATTTTTAGTTTATAGAAATCAAATGGATCAATTTCTTCCAGGTTGTCTAGTTTGTTGGCATAACTATTCATAATAGTCTCTTAGGATTCTTTATTATTTTGTGGTATCAGTTGTAATTTCTCCTCTTTCACTTCATTTTATTTATTTGAGCCCTTGTTTTTCTTAAAGTCTAGGTAAAGGTGTGTCATTCTTCTCTTCTCAAAAACCTCTTGTTGGATTCACTGATCTTTTCTATAGTTTTTTTGTTCTCTATTTCATTGACCTCTGCACTGATTTTATGTCCTTCCACAGACTTTGGGCTTTATTCTTTTCATACTTGGTTTAGGTATAAAGTTAGAATTTTTGAGAATATTCTTGTTTCTTGAGGTAGGCCTGTATTGCTAGGAATTTCCCTTTTAGAACAGTCTTTGCTACATTCCATAGATTTTCATACGTTGTATAGGAGTAAGGTGTTAAAGTGGGGTGTGTTAAATTGCCCCATAATTATACTGACAATTTCTCCTTTTAGGTCCATTAATACTTGTGTTAAATATCTTAGTGCTCTTATGTTGGATGCCTCCTTCTCTAGGAGACAAAGAATCTGATGCAGGCTCCAGGCTCCAAGCCATCAGTACAAAGCCTGACGCAGGGCTCAAACTCAAGAACCATGAGATCATGACTTGAGCAGAAGTTGAACACTTAACCACCTGAGCCATCCAGACGCCTCACCCCAGGTTTCTTTGACTTTCCAGTTGCATGCAATATAATTTTCCATCCCTTCACTTGCAGGCTGTGTGTGCTTCAGAAATGAGTCTATGTAAACAGCATATAGATGGGCTTTGTTTCTCTTTTATCCATTTAGCTGTCTTTTAATTGGAGGATATAGTCCATTTATACTTAAACTCATTAGTGACAGGTATGTACTTAGTGCCATTTGTTAATATTTTCTGGCTGTTTTTTGCTTTCTCTCTGTACCTTTTCCTCTCTTCACTTCTGGTTTGATGATTTTCTTCAGTGTTACATTTAGATTTCTTATTTCTTCTGTGTATTTACTATCAGTTTTTGTTTTAAGGTTACTATGAGGTTCACATTTATCCTCCCTTGGGAATTTTATTTTCATTGAGTAAAGATAACACATAATGTTACAGTAATTTCAGGTGTACAACATAGTGATTCGACAAGTCTATAGATGATGCTATGCTCATCACAAGTTTAACTACCATTTGTTACTATACAAAGCTATTACAATACATGTTTTTAGAAGGATTTTATCTCCTATTTTTTTTTTTTTTGAGAGTGAACACATGTGTGAGTGGAGGAAGGGTGGAGAGTAACAGAAAGAGAATCTTAACCAGGCTCCATGCTCAGTGCAGAGGCTCATGTAGGGCCTGAATCCATGATTGTGAGGTCATGACCTAAACTGAAATCAAGAGGCAGATGCTTAACCAAATGAGCTATCTACGAGCCTCACATTGTGTTTTTGTGTCACATTTTTCATCTCTTTATTTTAGGTATTTTTTTAATGTAGTTCCAGTTCTACTACTTTGGTCTTTTAATTTTCAAAGTAGCTTTAAGTGATTATTCCACTATTTTTACTATATAACTTTTCAGTGAGATTCATACTTTTGTATGTTTTCTTATCATTAATTAGTACCATTTCTTTTCCCATTTCAAGAAATCCCTTTACCTTTTCTGGTATGACCACTTTAGTGGCAAGACCTTTTGCTTGTCTGGAAAACACTTTGTCCAATTCTGAATAATAACCTTGGTGGGTGGAAAGTAGTATGGGTTGGAAGTTTTTTCCTTTCAGAACTTAATATATATCATGTCATTCCCTTCTGGACTGCCAAGTTCCTGCTGAGAAACTGAGAGCTTTATGGGACTTCCATTGTATGCAACAAGTTGTGCTCTTGGTGCTTTTAAGATTCTCTTTATCTTTAATTTTTGACATTATAACTTAGGATTTCTGTGCATCTTTTGGTTCATCTTTTTGGAACTGTGTGGGCTTTTTGGACCAGGAAGTCTGTTTTCTTCTCCAGGGTAGGAAATTAATTTTTCAGCAATTATTGCTACTTTTTTTTTTTTTTTAAGATAGTGCATGAGCAGGGGAGGGGCAGAAGGAGAGAGAGAATCTTAAGCAGTCTCCATGCCCAGTTTGGACCCTGATTCGAGGCTCGATCTCACTACTCTGGGATTATGACCTGAGCTCAAATCAAGATTTGGACACTTACTGAGCCACCCAGGGACCCCAGCAATTATTTCTTCAATCAGGTTTTCTGCCCCTTTATTTCTCCTCCTTTGGGACCCATAAAAAATGAGTATTACTCTGCTTGATGTTGTATTAGGTCACATAAATCATTTTGTTTTTAAAAATCATTTGTTTTTGCTGCTCTGAGTGTTTAATTGTTTTGTATTCCAGATCACTGATGAGTTATTGTGTTTCATCCAATCTGCTGTTGAGCCCCTCTAATTTTTTTTCCAGTTATTCGTCAACTCTGACTTTTGGGTACTTAAATTTTCGGTTTTTCAACTTCTCAATGTGTTCCTTCTTCTCCTGAGTTTGTTGTTTATCTTTGTGAACATTACTTTTCATTCTTGTATTGGCTAGGTCACTTAACTCGGTACCATTAAAGTCTTTTTCCTAAGCTTTTGTGTTCTGTCATTTGGAACATATTTCCCTTGTTCGTTTTTGCTTGACTGTGTGTGTATGTGTGTGTGTGTGTGTGTGTGTGTGTGTATTAGGCAAAGCAGTTATATCTCTGCCTTGAAGGAGTAACTTTGTGTGTTACGGCTTGTTCAACCTTGTCTTGGGTCTTGATTGTCTCTAAAACCATCGTGATGGTCTTAAGTGCAAAGATTTATATATTCTTGATAAGTTCCCATTATTTAGGGTGTGCCAAGACCTATAAGTGGCTTGCTTCCAAAGGGATGAATCTTACTGAGCACTAGTTTCAAGTTAATTGAAAGCCAGATCCTCAGGCAGCAGTTTTTAAGTTAGGCAAATACATACATTCCTGGGTGGCCATAATTGTAATCCCTGCTGGCCTCTAGGCTAGGAGATCTGGAGGTGTCCCCTGGGCAAAACAGTTATAAAAAACAGGGCTCCGCATGAATGTTTAAGAACTCCTTTCTGGAAGGTATTTTCAAGCTGTATTGAGGCCATGGAGGTATGCAAGGATGACATCCCCCTACTTGAGATGGGTTGAGAAACCCAAAGCCTATCCTTAGGCTGATACTCCAGGCCAGGTAAATAGGCCTGTTTCCCAGGAAGACGGGCTGTGTTTAAGAATCCTGTCTGTGCAGTGTTGGGGTGGCCTGCCAAGAACTGTGTCTGATTGTTATCTTTCCATGGAGCTTAGGAATTCCAGCCTCTGTCACACCCACCTCCTCTGGCTAAAAGGGCCAGGTGATTAAGGGGCATTTCTTGTGTGGATTGTGTGCACCTGCTGACTTGAGCCTAGGTAGTTAGTGACTGTATGGGATGGGGCATGCTCACTGGCTTCAGAAAGGCAGTGGAAAATGTCTTAACTGTACATACTTGGGGGCTTCTGGAATGTAGTGGGAGAGGGACGTATCCATGTGTGGGCACTGGCTTTAGGTTGGGAATGGGAGAATAGTAAAACTGTAATAGCTTGATGCAGCCAGGGAGCAGGAAAGTGCTACAATTATTCTCATTCTCTGACTGGAACAGGACAGTGGGTTAGGTCCTCACTACTGACACTTGCCTGTCTTGGTACTGGTAGGGGACAGCATCCTACCTCACCCTCCTGGGCTACCAGGGTAGGTGGAGAATATAAAATAAGCTGGCTTCTGCTGGTATGTCCCTGTTGGAAGAGAGTCAAACTCCTGTGTGGTTGATTTCTTTCTCCATCTCAGGGTAAGACTGTAAGCCCTTTAAAAGGGGAATCTATTTGTATAGCACTTAGGGTTTCTTGGACATCAGCCTTCTGGTTTTGGTACACTTGGATTAATGCAGATCCCAGGTGGTAGATGCTTGATGTAGGGCACCAAGCCCTTGCTCCTCTGGGAGGAGCATCAAACTAGTGAGATCCCTTCCTACTGTGTGTTGCTACACCAGAAGTAGGGTTTTTGGTAAGATTGTGTCTCTGCCTCCCCTACCTGTCTGGATGTGGTCTCATTATCCTTGGTTGTAGAGAAGCAGTTGATTTAATTTTCAGAGGAAAATTACCCTTTCTAGCTGTAGATTTGGTATGTCTGGGAGGAGGTGGGTTTAGAATCTTCCTATGCTGTCATTTGCATAAGTTTCCCTTGCCATCCTTTTAAAGCAAGCTTGACTAACTTCTAAGCCACAGGCCTTTTGTTACATTAATCATGCTAATGAATGGAATGAGCCAGAAACCTGGAGTAAAGTAAGAGAAAGAGTCAAAAAATAAAAGGGGCCAGTAAATCAACGTTTCAGGATTGTTTGGGGAGGAGAGATTGAGTTAGAGAATCTGGCAGGGGTGGGGGTGGTGGGGGTGGTGGGGGGAGGTGAGCATATGGCCAAGATGGACTAAAGCATTTCAATGACTTCTGCTGTATATTAATTAGGTAGGTAGTTAACCCTTTACCACAGATGTAGATTTAATTTTTTTATTTTTATTTTTTTGCAAATAAGTGAATAAAAAATTTTTTACAAAATAAAAACAAAACCTCCTATACCCCCTCACTAATGAACAACTGGATATCCACTTTAAGAGCTTAATGCCTTTATTTCAAAACTTTGTTCTACACTTGAAAATGTAGTCCTCATGGGGCTTTTGTACCTCACTAGTCAGAAGTATTTATACTTCAGGGTATGGGGCGTATTGTAGACTGGTGGGGTGGAATGAAGTTCAAGAGAAACCGATGGGGCTACACAATGCTGGAGAAAACAGAAATGAAAGGGAAACCAGGAAAAAGGATGAGAAATGTGGCTAATTTCACACCTTTGCTAAGAGCTGGTTATACTGCCTACAGTGTAGATTCTAGCTCCCAGGGTCTGAAGGCTCATTATATTTTTACTTAGTTGATAAAGTTAGAGAATTTGGGGACAAAAAAGAGGAAATGGGAAGGGAAGGTATGGGTAGCACAGGAAAGAGTTTTCCGGTGGGACAGGTTTGACCTCTTATGTTGGGAGTCATTTAGGGAAGAAAATTAACATTGAGCTAATAAAAATTAAATCAACATGAATACTAAGTATAACTTAGGAGTATTTGTTAGGCACTGTGCTAAGCACTGTGCTTCCTGTCACAATAATGTTGAGTTGTTTAGAATGTATTAATACGTGTTTCTAGGCAGTGCTAGAGACTTTGAGTTAAAACAACACACCTCTTTCCTTCACATTTTCTTTGCCTATTTTATTTTCCTTTTAAAAGTTTATTTAAACTTGCTATATTATAAGCCTCTTGGTAAACTGCTTGAAACTTCACTTGCTTGCTTTTTTTTTTTTTTTAACAAGAGAAGATTCAAAAAAAACCTAAAATCTATATACAAACTAGGAAAGCTATAGTTGCATGGAATGGATACTTTACTTTCTTCTTGCTTGCTTGTTTTTTTTTCTTTGAACAAGAGAAGATTTAAAAAAAAACTACATACAAACTAGGAAAGCTATGATTGCATAGAATGGATATCTTAGCCTCATACTATGATTTCTAGTTGCTTTGACAGACTCTCACAGAGCTTTTCCTCATAGATTTTCTGGCCACTTTGGAAGTAGTCTTGTGGTATGACCTCTAGGCCATATTCCTCACTCTCATCCATATCCTGAAACACCAACTGCTGGCCTGTGAAATATTTCTGTGGTTTTTACTCATGACTTGTTGGGCTCTATGGTCTCTGACTTTAGACTCATATGATGTTCTGAGCCTGGAGGAACTATTGATTCTTGGTAGGTAGCATCTTCTAAATACTCTCAGGTATTTATGGATTCTAGGATACTAGGAAGAAGTAGATGAAGGGTAAAATTAAAACCTTGAGTCAAGAATACCTTTTACTACCCTACTCTTTTTAAATTTTTTTTTTCAACGTTTATTTATTTTTGGGACAGAGAGAGACAGAGCATGAACGGGGGAGGGGCAGAGAGAGAGGGAGACACAGAATCGGAAACAGGCCCCAGGCTCTGAGCCGTCAGCACAGAGCCCGACGCGGGGCTTGAACTCATGGACCGAGATGGTGACCTGGCTGAAGTCGGACGCTTAACCAACTGCGCCACCCAGGCGCCCCTACCCTACTCTTTTTATAATGATACTTCTAAATGGTGTCAACTCCTTGGCTTTATATTCATCAGTTTTGATAAAACATTAAGTCAAACCTGTATGCATAGATGATCAAGCCAAATCTCTACATTTTGCAGATAAGTAAACTGAGGCCCATCACATGTTAGAATTGTATGAGGGCTAGGAAACCTGGAATAGGTCTTTGTTCTGAGTCCTTGTCTCCTGCAATGTAGGTCTTAGATGAGCCAATTCTTTTCATAGTGAGATCACCAGAGGAAGCACTCCCTCGAGTAGTTCAGGAGTCATAAAATTGGTGAGAAAGTTCACAACATGTTTGCCAGTTAATATAATTTCTGTTCAAGTACAAAACATCATTATTGTGACTTGAGGTACTTGATAGCACATATGACTGCTAACTAATGAAACCTAAAAATACTACAGCATGTGGGCTGTAACTTTGTAGGTGTCTGTGACAATAAATGCAGAACCAGAAATAAAACTGGGGGTACAGGGTGTTGCTTAGCAATACAAATGAAAATAGGATGAAAATAGTTCTTCAGCAGAGAAAAAGTTGTTTACTAGAAGTAAAGACACAGTGGGGGCTTATTTTTTTTTCAACTTCATCTTCAATGATGCATGTGAACTTTGTTCTCTGAAGTTAAAAGTTTATCACAGGCACTAGCAACATCAGAAGAAATCTTTTCATCCTTTCTTTTTTTATGAGGGAGGTGTGTGTGTGTGTGTGTGTGTGTGTGTGTGTGTGTGTGTGTATGGAGTGGGCCACATGCACTTGGGAGATTAAGACTTTGTTTCCTTTCTTAAATGATGCAGCATCTAGTGGAAAACAAAACCCAAACATTTAACACACATATTACTAAAATGTAGGTTCTCTAGTGACATAAGTAAGGAAACCCATCAGAAAGTAAAGAAAAATGAATAGTTATAAAAAAACTTTGTGCTGGTTGCAGGAATATGTTAGTTTACTTGTCTCATCATAACCTCATATGGTAAACATAATCTTCCCAGTTTCACAGATTGGGAAACTGAGGCTGAGAAATGACTTGTTGAAGTGACACACTTAGTGCAGACAGACCTGGGGTTCTAATTCAGATTCCTTTGTACAAGGCCTTGGGTTTTTGTACTCAAATAATAACCTAAGGAGGATGAGTTCCCTGGGTGTTAAAGTCGGGGATATGTATGACAGAGGAGTCTGTGCACTGGGAAAGCTTCCTATAGGAAGTTCTTCATTGGTTTAAAGGACTTGAGGGACGAAGGGAGGAGATAGGTTTTGTTAGACAAAAATTATGTTCTAAAGAAAGATGGTCTCAGTGTCCAATAGAAATCAGTCTGGTAGGTTTTGAAAAAATAACTGGATTGCAATCACCTTGAATGCAATGACCTCAAAAGTTTGACCATGTTTAAGAAGTGTCTTCCTATCCTACCAGATATTTCATACGTATTTGCTAGTGTAACTTGAGCTGCCACCCAAAATTTTAGGGACAGACTGAATATGAGAGTTTTCAGTGACCAATCTTCTACTCCAGAAATGTTTGGCTAGAAGAAAAGGGAGAGGAATGGCATTCCAGGACCCAGTTTAATTTAATATGTCAGTAGTAAAAAGACATAGGCCAAAAGTAAGAAGGTGACTGGGGAGATGGGTTCAATAGGTGATAGGGATTAAGGGGAGTGCACTTGTTTTGATGAGCAGCATATGTTGTATGGGAGTGCTGAATCACTAAATTGTATACCTGAAAATAATAAAAAATGAAGTGGAAAAAAGAAGACTTCAGCATCCCTCTGATGTTACAGAAAATATCCTCCGTGAGCCATTAGTAAAGGTGTTGATTCACTGGAAACCTGCTTAGGACATTCTTTTTTTATGATTTAGAGATGAATTCATTAGAAAATTTGTTCAGTCATTCAACTAAAAAAAGATCGCTGTGTCAGATACTGGAGCCATTGAAAAGAACCAAACCTCCAGCCCCCTCACCATAAATGTGTCATAAGCAAGTAGGTATAAATGGTGTTAGGTGTTGAGTGCAATACTGGAAGTATGTAGGACATGAAATGGGTTCAGATGTTCCAGAAGACCCTTAAACAGTCTTAGTGTAGGGCTGAGTGTGTTTGAGAATTAGCCAGTGATAATTCTTCCTTCTCTTTGAAAAATTGGAACTACTGTTTCTGAAGTTTGGATGACAATGCTTTAAACACTTCAGACCAAAAGAAAATGTTTATTTGTTGCTATAAATGAGAGGAACTTAAAGATGATGTGCCATCTGTTAAAATGATTTTTTCTCTGTTTAGAAATGATGCATATTAGGTACAGCCACATTTCCTAGTTGAAAATGGGGGGAAATGCTTCTTAGTGCCCCACATGAGAATAAATCTTAAAATTACATGTCCTCTGGGGCACCTGAGTGGCTCAGTTAAGTGTCCGACTTCGGCTCAGGTCATGATTTCACGGTTCATGAGTTGGAGCCCTGCATCGGGCTCTGGGTTGACAGCTCAAAGCCTGGAGCCTGCTTCAGATTCTGTGTCCCCCTCTGTCTGCCCCTCTGCTGCTTGTACTCTGTCTCTCCCATTGTCTCAAAGATAAACATTAAAAAAAAAATAAAAAAAAAAACACATGTCCTCTCCATAGATAATTTCTACTCTGGGTAAGTAATCAAGATATCAGAATACCTATGTCCTTTGTAATCTGTAAGTTGAACCCTCCAATGCTGGCCCTGGGAAGATCTTTCTTGGTTCTGAACTTTCTCATTACGTATCCAAAACTGCTTGGACCTTTAAAAAGGGAAGCAAATATCACCAGCAGAGGGCTGAGAAAATGTTTGGGTAATAATTTTTATTCAACACTCTTTTATAGAGAGTAAAGGGACTTTAGAAAAATCCTTTTGACTGGTCAGTCTCATGTAGTTTAATATATACCTCATTTTGATTTTGTAACAAACATAATAAATAGGCCTAAGAAACAAAAGAGCCACCTGGGCTTATACAAAGATCCCCCCCCCCCCAAAACATAAGAAGGAATAATTGAAAGGATGAAATAAGGAATATGGCTGTAAGAAGATCTGTTGGGAGGGAGGTATATTAAAGGTCAAATGACTATGCCTTCCTACTTCTGCTTAGAAAGGAGTAAGTTTATATAAATTAGATACATAGATAGATAGGTAAGCAGGTAGGTAAGTAGGTAGATTGATGATTGATATATAGATTATAGATATTGATAGAATAAGCCATAAAATATATGATCCTGTTCTATAATGAAAGTGTAGTAAAACAAAAAAGGCTGTGAAGTGTTATTTACAGATGTATCTGATTCCTAGGGCTACGTTAACAAAGTACTAAACTGGGCAGCTGAAAACAACACAAGTTTACTCTTGAATGAATCTGGAAGTTTGAAATCAAGTTGTCAGCAGGACTTTGTTCCCCCTGAAGCCTCCGATGGTGAATTGTTGCTTGTTTTGTCCAGCTTCCAGTGTTTGTCAGCAATCCTTAATATTCCTTGGATTATAGACGCATTACTCCTGTCCGGAGTTGGTCTTGTCTTAGTGCCTTTGTATCTCCTTTACTCTGTGTATCTGTTCTGTGCCCAAATTTCCACTTGTGGTAAAGGATGACAGTCACACTAGGTTAGGTTTCAACCTAGTCATCTCCTCTAACTCAGTGTGTCTATAAAGACCCCATTGCTAAATAGTCACTTTCTGAGATACTGGGGTCTAGGACTTTGTCATACCTTTTTAGAGAACCCATTTCAACCCGTAACAGTAGGAAAAGTGGAGTTTTTTTTTTTTTTTAAGTTTTTTTTTTTAAACACTTTTTTTTTTTTTAATGTTTATTTATTTTTGAGACAGAGAGAGACAGAGCATGAACGGGGGAGGGTCAGAGAGAGGGAGACACAGAATCTGAAACAGGCTCCAGGCTCTGAGCTGTCAGCACACAGCCTGACGCGGGGCTCAAACTCACGGACCGCGAGATCATGACCTGAGCGAAGTCCGCCGCTCAACCGGCTGAGACACCCAGGCGCCCTGGAAAAGTGGAGTTGTTAAATAAGGACCTGCCAGTGTCTCTTACAGTGTCTAAAAGAGAAACCCCTTCACTAGAGTATGCAAATAGTCTACTAGTTTGGCAGGTATATCTCTACAGAGAGGAAATGTGATGGACCAGACTACCCCTGCTTGATGGAAGGAAGCATATTTTAACCATATCTAATGAATTCTGCCCTGTTGGTGTATTTTCCAAGCAAATACTAAATTATCTGTTACTTTATTGATCTATTTCAAACCCAGGAAAGTATGTCCTGCCCAGTGATTGAAGCTTGCCAGTTATAGGCCACACAGAGCCATTAAAAAATTATAAGAATGGTTACCATGAGATCTACCCTGTTGACAATTTTTAAATACACAATACAGTAATAACTATAGGCACAATGTTATACATAATATTTTTAGAACTTGCTCATCTTGTACACCAAATTTAATACCCACTGAGCAGCAAATACTCATTTCTCCAAGCCCCCAACCCCTGACAATCACCAATCTACTTTTTCTGAAGTTTGTTTTAGATAGATCATTTAAGCGAAGTCATGAAGTATTTATCTTTGTGTGACTATTTTGACTTAGCACAATGTCTTTAGGTTCATCCTTATTGTCACATAGGACATAATTTCCCTCTTTTAAAGGCTAAATTACATTCCATTGTAAGCATATATTACTTTTTCTGTATCTGTCCATCCCTTACTGGACGTGTAGGTTGTATTCACATCTTGGTATAGTGAATAGTGCTGCAATGAACATGGGGGTACTAACAGCTCTTCAAGAACCCGATTTCAATTCTTTTGGATATATATCCAGAAGCAAGATTGCCAGATCATATAGTAGTTTTAGATTTAACTTTCTGAGGAAATGTCACTTTGCTTTTTATAGTGGACACACCATTTTTTTCATATTCATACCAACAGTGTATAAAGATTCCAGTTTCTTTTCATCCTTGCCAAAACTTAACTTTTATTTTTTGATACTATCCTAGTAGATGTAAAGTGATGTCTCATTCTGGTTTTGATTTGCACCTGATTGATGTGGTTGACTGTCTTTTAATATACATGGTGTAAACCAAACAAAGTTTGAATATAGCTGGTGTCAGTAAGGATTGTAATAACTGGTTGGTATATGTGCCTTGAAAAATTGAAAACTGATACTTCATTTTGGTATGAACTTTGATTTTAAGAGTTAAATTGTAGGGCCTAATCTCTGGAGAAATTGATGAATATTAGATTCATAGAACTGTGAGAAGACTCTAGACTTGAAGATCCCTGTCTAACTGTATTTTCTTGGGTGGTGTGAAAGGTTTAATTGAATATACAAGAAGTAGGTTATGTTGGTACCCACTGAGTGCCAAGGAATGTATGAGGCACTGAGAAGATAGGAATAAACACAACCTCTCCCAACTCCCATCCCTACCCTCACAGAGATCATAGGAGCAGGGAATGAATAGAAGAAGGCTTATGGATGTTAACATCATTAAAACATAAATTGTCAGTACGTTTTTTTGTGGTCTGCCTTGTTTGCATCTGAATATTTTAAGCTGATATAAGTTGTATAAAGGCATTGGTAATCTGGCAAAATGGAAATGATGTCAGCATGTATCAGGCATTAGCACACCATGACTTCCCAGGTAAACATGATGAAACAATAATGCAGTTAGCAAAGCAGTGATAAAGAGAATCAAGCCCAGGTCCTTAGCCTTAAACATATTCTATTACATTAAGATGGGATCAAGAACAATTGGGGGGGGGTGGAGTTTGTTCACATAATAACCTATAATTATGTAACTATAATTAATACATGTGATAAACTGCTACCTGATCAGAAAGGTTTCAGAACTGGATTGTTTTATTTTGGCTGGTTTACATCACTATTTTCCTCTCCATTGTAAGCTCTGCAGGAGAAGTATTTGAAAACTTAGCATAGAATAAGTGCTAAGGTTTTTGCTATAATACCTATACATGAAAAACATGGGAAGACCATAAATGTGATATTTACAAAAATGTACAAGGAGGCTGAAACCCTTATCTTGAGATAAATATTAAACACATTAAAATAAAAATGATCAGGTTCTTCTAATTGTCATTTTTTAAACATTTATTTTGAAAGAAAATGTGCAAGCTTGAGTGAGCAGGGTAGGGGCAGAGAGAAAGGGAGAGAGAATCCCAAGCATGCTTCATGCTGTCAGCGCAGAGCCTGAAGCAGGGCTACAACCCCAGAACCCATTAGATCATGATCTGACCCGAAATCAAGAGCTACTTGGGTGTCCCAATGTCATTTCTGAAGGAATTAAAATTCAGATGTATTTTGGCTGATGGGAAAAAGGATTTTAACTATCAGTGTAAGCCTATTTTTAAAAATAAAGAATTTTGATATCTCCTATCTGATATTAAATTATCTGATTCTCCATTCTAGTTTTTAGGCATCAATGGTAGAGCTGGGACTAAAACCCAGAATTTCTCTTCCTCTTTCATTGCATTGAACTACTGTAGCATGGAAAGGGATTTTAAAAATATAGTTCAAACTTCTTTGTCATTCAGGAATTCCTTTATAGCATTCTCAAAAGTGATGATTGCAGACTGTTTAAATATTTCACCAGAGAACATTGGGCTTTGTAACATAGTCCACTGCTTCATTTGAGGAGCCCAAATTCAGAGTATGTGCTTCCTTTCTTTGAATTGAAGTCAGCCTCCATAGAACTTCTTTACACGGGCTCTGGTTCTGCCCCTTGGAACAGCAGAGTTAGTCCAATTCATCTTCCACTTGACATCACTTCAGATAGGTTTTCTTTTGTCCAGAGAAATGCCTTTGTTTCCCTGAAATGATTATAAATTATACATATTCTAGATTTTTTGACTAAACTGGAAATATACTGTGTATGCTCTCCAGCTTTTTGATGTTCCTCTTAAAACTGTGGCACCCAGGAGAGAATACAGTATGTGATGTGACCAGCAAAGTAGATTGAAATCATTTTGTTCCTTTCTTCATCTTGACATCAGTTTTATTAATGCAGCACAGATTACATCAATTTATTCAGCAGCTGGATTATATACTGTTGGATTATTTGAAACTCTCAATCAAAACTTTCTCAGGTCTTACTTGATAATAGCTAACTGTAAGCATTGAGTTTATTTTTAGCCCCAGTAAAGAAAGCTACATATACTACTAAGTTTCTTGGTGCTGGTTTTGGTCCAGCCTAACAAGGGAGATATTTTAGAATGTGGATTCTGCTTCCTCCTGTGTTACCTCCAAGTCAAACATAATTCCTTCTAAACCTTAATCTAAGGTTAAAAGCAGTGGGCATGACAGAACTACCCATCAGCTGGCAAGATACCACCCTGAGACGATTTCCCAGATTGCATCGTGCTATTGGAAGTAGTTGGGGAGTTGGACAAAGGTGGGGATTGTTGAAGTCAGGCATTCTTGCAGCAGCTGATGGCCACCTCCACATAAGGATGAGGCCATTTGCTTTGGAAGAAAAAAATGTAGGAATCACCAAGTCAAGCAAACACTGCCTCATGAATGGATAGTTTCTTCTCTGTCTAGTTGGATCTATGTATCAGTAATGTGGAAAATTAAAATTAATTTTCTAAAAATGTTTATTTACTTTTGAGAGACAGTGGGAGAGGGGCAGAGAGAGAGGGAGACAGAGGACTTGAAGCCGGCTCTGCCTGTTCAGTGCAGAGCCTAATGCAGGGCTCATACTCAAGAACTGTGAGCTCATGACCTGAGCCCAAGTTAGATGTTTAAGCGACTGACCAAGACATCCAGGCACTCCAATAATGTGGAAAATTAAAGGAAAGTTTTTCCAAAAATTCCGGAGGCCTACTTTTTCAAAGCTAAGAAATTGATTTCATTTATTGCTATTTTATAGAAGAGCTTCATGCTTAGAAGTGAAACTAAAAAGATAATTCTTCCAAGGTTACTTAAACTTTTCTTGGAGACTGACCTTCTGTCCTGCAAGGCCTGTTCTCCTAAACATAGCTGCAGCAATATCCTCTCTTGTAAGGAAATAGTCCTAGAACAGCTTATGGATGGTAAAGCTCAGTACCCCCAGGATGTGAATCACTTTATGTGGGATGTTTAAGAGGGCATTCACCTTGAGTGAGCAGACTGTTAAGTTCCATTTAATTCTATTCTAACTATAACTTTAGTTCTGCATGCCAGAGAGAAGGGGTCTTCTGTGAAGGAAGGGTTTATCATAAAAAATAACCCATAGGAGCTTTTAGACAGAAGATTGAGGTTTATATAGATACTAACTATAAAAGGAATAAGGAGCATTCACACTGGAAATTTGTGAGTGGATATTTACTTCCCCAAATGGTAACAGTAAAAATAAATGAAAAACTTGAGTGGTTTTTAGCTAACAGGAAGTTCAGTGGGAAAACTGAGGACATTACTTTCTGTACATTAAATAGCCTTTGAAGATGATAGTGCTAGAAAAAATAGAAAGCTGGCTGACGATATAGGACCTTTGGGGGACAGTAAATGAAGAATAGGGATTTGGAGGTACTTAAAAAGGAGGTGGCCTATCATTCTTTTTATCCCTTACAGTTTAAATAGAGATTTCTGAGAGCCTGAAGCTCAATCATTGATACTCGATATGAGCGAATTAAAACTTAATGACTAAGTAACTTTGTCAAGGACATGGTTTGTGAGCACGAATTCCTGTCCTCTTAAAGGGCCCTTCTAACTGGACTAAGAATCAAATTGACATGAGACAGATTGACAGGAGAAAATAAAAGTTAATAGGTTATGTGTGAGGAATCCACAAAGACATGGAAATGGCAGAGATACTCAATCATAATGAGGTTTATATGTTGTTCTGAAATAAGGACAATAGGGTGGGAATCCGAGACTTCAGAGGAAGGGAATGTACTTCACAGGGTAATAAGAACAGATGTTAGCTCTGTCATACAGATGGCTTACTTAGATAAAAACTATCTCAGGCAATGACTCTTATCCTGGGAAAGACCACCCCACACACAATTGATATTCTCTGTGTGGTTAGCCAAGGGGCAAAAGTTTCTTTTCAGCTCACAATAATTTTCATGCCAAAACAGCCCATCTTGGGGTAGCCTTCCCTCAGTCCCTATGTTTTCCTGCTGTTCAATGCTGTCTAGCTCCCGATTTCTTGCCAATTGAGGGTGAAGTTCTTTAGCTCAAAGAAACATTGTCAGTTAGGATAAAGGTAGAGTCCACTAGGCATAAAGGATCTTTACTATATACTCAGAAGGATAGTGTGTCGAGAAGAGAACAGGTTTGGGAGCCAGATTCCTAGTTGTACCACTTCCTACATGTAGGTCATTGAACAAGCTTCTTAACCGGAAACTCTAGTTCTGCATGTGTAAAATGGGCTAGCAGTAGCTTTTACATGTTATGTTGAAGATTATAACAGGCATTTTCACATACATTAAGCAAAATATTCCCTGATCTACCCCCACTTAGTCTTTATCCATTGGATGAATTTGGAGTTCTGCTGAAGGTCTGTGCTCTCCTGAGGCCCCTTGGGAATGGGGTTGATGGCAGGCAGGGGTCTGGTTCTCCAGAGAGAACTTGGGAGTATTTAAGTATCAAATTTTTTCCTCAGTGACCTAGTTCCCTTCATGACTGGGATAGTTTCTGAAGAATATCCTTGGACCTAAATATAATGGTCTCACTGGATTATTCTTGGTAACACATTTCACTTGGCTTCCAGAAGCTATAACAAAATATCCTTGATTTACTTTGCTTTGCTCTAGTTGCCTCTCAGATGCAGGAGTTAGCCCTACCTACGGTTAATTTGTCCATCAGTGTTAGCCTTGTCACTTAAATGGATTTATAATTTCTTCACTTTAATGTATTAGTGTGTTGGGGCTTAATTTTCTCAAGCCTTGTCTATTTCCACTGTTGTCACAAACAGAAATGTAACGCTCTTGAGGGGACATAAGGCATAGTGTCTATTTCAACTAGAAATACTCCCTATATATCATCTCGTGCTAAGAAATACCAAAATCTTTGCTAGCAGATAGTCACATTGGAGCTCTGGGCTCAGTTAGGCTTCTCAGAGCACACACGTAGTCGAATTTTTCCTCACAGAAAATAAAAAGATGGTTGCTGCTGAATATAGCTTACATGGCCAGAGTATGAGATTATGTGGCACAGACATGAGAAACATATACCTGTTTTTGTTTTTGTTTTGTTTTGTTTTTTAATATGTGAGATTTATTGTCAAATTGGTTTCCATATAACACCCAGTGCTCATCCCATAAGATGTCCTCTTCAATATCCATCACCCACCCTCACCTCCTTCCCACCCCCCATCAACCTTCAGTTTGTTCTCAGTTTTTAAGAGTCTCTTATGCTTTGGTTCTCTCCCACTCTAACCTCTTTTTTTTTTTTCTTCCCTTCCCCTCCCCCATGGGTTTCCGTTAAGTTTCTCAGGATCCACATAGGAGTGAAAACATATGGTATCTGTCTTTCTGTGCATCTACCTGGTTTTTTACTTTTCATTGATTAATTTGTTAGTCTAGTTAAATCTAGTGCTTTCAATGTGAAAACACCATTGTGGGTCCTTTGAAAAACCTCAGTTGTAGATGTCCAGTATACACATGTGATGGCGAGAGTCTGATAATTGCTGCTTTTTTGTTTCAAAAAACACAACTGCTTATACCTTTTCTTCAGAGTACTGAAGTATATTTATTTCTAAAACATAGATAAGCTTCTCCCATTTGGTTAATAATTTTAATAAATAAAATTTTAAAAAACTTAAATATATCTTAGGATTCTAATAACATTACAGATTTTTACTCCCATTAGGAAATACATGCATCTCTAGCAATCTTTTTTTTTTTTTCTTCACTTTTCTCTACAAGTTGTGTTCATTTATCCAAGGCCACAGTTGATGGTTTTTCAGACAACCTCAGGTGGCGTCAATCATTCATAGTCATCATACATTTGTATAGTTACTGCAGTAACAGGCCTTGCTGAGGGGGCACTATTTTGTAATTCACACAAATATACTATTGGCTGAAAATAGGCAAGATTAATAAATGTTGTGCAGTATATTCTATAAAACTGCAATGAAGTTTTTATCCATATGTCTATTCTAAAACCTGAAAACCAATAAATATGATAAAGGTTTATATTCACTGTAGAACAGTGTGATGTGATCCTTCTGGAAATGTAGACACCCATGTGGCTAAAGCTCTGCTACTTTTGCAAGAATGTCCTAAACGTGAAGGTTGAAAAATTGTCTTGTCTGACATGCCTTTACTTGGTTCCAAATCATGTTGCATTCCAGTCTCCTTCATATTTGGACCATGATCTTTTTATTCTACTTTCTTCCCCTGAATTTTTTTTTATTTTAATTTTTGTGGTTGTTGAAAGCTCATCACTAAATTTTAATTGAGCTGTTAAAAACTACTTTCCTAAAGACTTTGTTGTAGGGATGTGTTGACTTAATCTAGTTTACATCTGGGTGGGTCTAAATTCCTAGGTTGGCAATGGAGTTTTTCCTGGGATTTGTGGTGTTTCCAAAATTTCCCTCCTTTTGGTTATGCCCTTAGCTTTTTGGAGCACTTTTTTTTTTTTACTTAAAAATTTTTACTTTGTGTGCTGGAATACGTCCTCAAGTAATTTTGTTGGGAAATAGGTGTGGAAGAGAACTTTCAGTCTCTAAATGTCTGAATTTCTTTCACTTACACTCCAATGCCAAAATAAGGAAAATAACAGGAGTGTGACCACCCATGCTAAAGGTCTAATTTTGCCTGGTTGGTCAGTATACTTTCTTTGAAAGAGCCTGTCTTCCTTTTTAGCCTATTTAGGAACACCATGCTGCTAGCCTTCCTTAAAGCTCTGCACCATCATTTTTAATAGCTTCTTAGTAATCCACTGCTGAACTAAGTGATAAGCAATACTAAATTATTTTTTAAAAACTTGTTCTATCAGAATCAATGCTATAAAGAGCGTGCTTACTATTTATTAAACAATAGCAAATGGCTACATAAAGGTCACTTATTTAAGTATTTTACATATACTAATTTATTAATTCCTACAATAATCCAAGGAGTTTGTTACTATCATCCCCATTTACAGATGAGGAAACTGACACAGAGATAGACTGACTTAAACAAAATCAAACAACCTGAAAACGGCAGAATTAGGATTTGAACTCAAGTAGTTGATGATGAGGTTTTTGTGGGGGGTGGCAGTGGGGTTCGTGGGGTCCAGAGCCTATGACCAAGAAAGAATTCTTGAAGACATCTTGGGTGCAAAAAGGTGATTTTATTGAAGCATGGGGACAGGACCCATGGGCAGGAAGAGCTGCCCTGGGACCAGGAGGAGAGACTGGTTTTATACTGTGAAGTTGAGGGAGGTTAAAGTACAGGGGAAGTTTCCAATGGGATTTTCATATGCTAAAGAAGACTCAGAGGGTTCTGGAGGCCTGGCTATTGTTAAGTTAGGGTTGTTTTTCCCCTCTAGCAAAGCATTAGCATTAAGACAGTAGGGAGTTTCAGGAGAAAGGTTTTACTCTGCCAGCCCTCAAGTATTTGTCAAAGGACTGCAGGTTATAAGGAAATTGAGCTCTATTTGCCATTTCCTTCTGCCTTTGTTTCCCACATCAATATGGAGGGGTGACGGAGACAGGTCCTGCAAGACTAAGATCTCTATCAGTTAACCATTTGTTTTCCCTCTTTCTTTTGTTTTTGGGCAGCCAGGAGTGCCTGAGGAGTATCACACATATCCCGCCTGGCAGCTCGCCTTATGCTCCCTCATCAGTTTGGTTTAAATCCTTGCTTTTAATCCCTCTGCTATTACTTCTATAGCATAAATCACTGGAATTGGAATTGTCCAAAGAGGACATAGTTAAAGAGGAAACCACTCCCGGTAATTACTTACTAGGCAAATGAGCAGTACAATATTAGAAGTGAAGTAATCTGAGGTTTTTAGTTTCATAATGAAACTCTAAAGACTGACCCAAGAGTGGCTCAGAGAGATTCTCAGTGCTAAAGGACCCAGCTCTGAGAATTGAAGGAATCCTATCCATTTCCAATGCTGTAGTAGAAAATTACATTCTGGGCTAGCAAAAGTTGATTTTGTTATCTCTTCTTTGTAGTGAGCTTTTATGCTGTCCTAGTCCCTAGAAAAGGAGGTAAAAATAAGCAGAACAGAAAATGAGGTGAGTTATAGCCTTGAAATTGCACCGCAATGGAAGTGGCATTTGGACTACCTCTTTGGAGCTCATAGTTGGATGTGCTGATTTAAAAGTGTAATTTGCAGTTGATACAGTTTTATTGAAAACACCTAACATGTTTAGGGAAGTAGGACCAAAGGCAGGGGGAGGGATATTAATGTATAAAAGCTAAAGGGCTGTCAAAATAACCTGACAGTGATCTGATACTTAGACTGAAATGATACGGTCATTCAAAGAAAGTTTATAGCTGAAGAGCGGCTGAATTTGCCTTTTTTTTTTTTAAAGAAAGGAATGAAGGAAGTTTTAAGATAAGTATTACTTATTCATTAGTTTCTGCTGCCAGACTTCTGCATGCCAAAAGAGTAAACTTTAAGAAGCTGGTGGTACAAAGACCGTGGCAATTATTTTTTTTTTAATTGCTGTATTTCTTTGAGATTAGCCGATTGGTAGCAATAGCAAATTAGTAAGGCTGAAAGATAGAGGAGTCGTCATTATATATTGGGCAATGAAATAGCCATTTGGAAGGGTTGGTGTTTAAAAAACGAGAGAATTATAATGCCCAGGAAGGTGTTTCCAAGGAAACAGTCATGACTTAAAACACTACTACCAGCCCTAATGTTTTCCTTAGTTGTTGAGTTGCGTTTAATGTATCGAGTAAAGTTTTTGTTTGCTGTGAGAATCTTTCCAGATGTGTGCATAAGAATATAGACAAGAAAGAATTAGGTGTTCCTGGAAAATGGAAGGATGGGGATAAACTGTATTCTGCAGTGCAAGACTCAGCAAAGTAATGATGCAGGCGAAATGGACCATGGACATTCTGAGTATTTATTTGCTTTTGATGAACTCCTCCACTTCCATTTCCACTGGTACACATAGTATACTAATGTCTACTAAAATAATAGCTAATACAATCATGTTCCCTGAATTGGTGAGATAAACTTCAATGTGTTCTTTCCTTGGGATATTGTAAACATAGAAACAGAGTATTTATCTGAAACAACTGAAGGCAGAAACAGTTTGAGAAAAAATGTTGAGAGACCTGGCCTAACAGATACCAAGATTTGTCTACTGCAACTTTAGAAGACAATGTGGTACTGGTCTTTTGATTTTCTTTATATTATCTTTTGATGTCAGATAATAGATCAATGGGATTGAGTAAATCACTGAATTGACTGGCATGCATATGGAAATTTGATGTATAACAAATGATATTCCAAAGGTGTATATATATCACACACAATCAGCAGATGATCATATCAATGTAAAATTGTCAGGAGGCAATTAATAAGTGAAAGACTTGAATTGGGATCAAAGCCTTGCAGTTTGGGGCACACTGATTTGGGTGGCACCCCAAATAGTGTTACACTAGGGAGCAAAAGTCAGAGCTTTTCAAAGACCAAAGGAGACACTTGTTGGCAAAGTTGTTGATATAGAATTTTGAGTGGTATTGGTGGAAGAAAACTAATCTTGGCTAAACTTAATTGGTTGGTAAAGCTACCACTAAGCAAAAGTTGGTTACTGTAGCAAGTTGCAAGTGTCTGTGCAGAGTCCTTGGAGTATTTTGTGGTTTGGCTCGGCTCAAAAGCTCATGATTCCATCCTGTGAGGACATGCAGAAGGCCTTCCGCCTTCATGGCCCCCTGACTCTGTTTTAAAACCCCTTGACATAAGTGATTCCATTTTATATCACCTTTCACAATCTAAACTTGGAAAGCAGAATTTAGAATAAAACAAACCAGTTGATGAGTTTAGGGAACAGTTTCTTAACATAAAAAAGGTATTTCAGAAAAGAAAATAATGGATAACTTTATATTAAAAATAAAGGCTGCTTTTTACTGAAAGATAGTATAAAGAAAATCAAAAGATAAGCCACAAACTGAAAGATAGGCGATGCATATAATTTATAAGAGATTAGTATTCAGAGTATATAAAGATCTCTTAGAAATCCTTATAACAACTAACAGCTCAGTGGAGAAGTGGACAGAAGATAAGAACAGGCAATCTTCTTTCAGAAAAGTGAATGGCTGATAACTTCTGACCAAATGGCTCTGACATTCCCCTTGCTTTCCCTAAACTTGAGACAGGCTTATTCCTGACTATAGACCCCTGACCTCCCTTTTCTTAGAGCATTTAACTAAGAAAACTTTTTATGGTAAATTCTTCCTGTGTGCCTTTCAGATGTAAATCTTTTTAAAAACGTTTTGTGTCAGTTTTATCAACTAAAGATGTCTTTACCAAGGACCTGGGAGTTATCCCTTTGTAATGTAATCAAGGGAGATAGCACCTGCCCCCATTTTCCCTCTCTACAGGAGGGAAAGCACAGGTGGCCTCGTCCAAGAAACAGTTACAAACTGAGGAATAACAGAATGTGCTAGATACATCCCATCGATACACCTCCTAAGGTCCTCCAGTACTCACCCACTAGCTCACGCCAGCTTTGAAAAATTGTCCTGTGTTTTATTTCAGTAGATTGGAGTTCGTATTGCACTTTGGTCTCTGTCATTGCAATAGCCTTGCATGAAGTCTCAGCTTTCTCAGTTTGATACTTCTAATCAGCAAAATACAAAATTAAAAGGACCCATACACAAGCCATTTCACAGGCACCAGAAAGTCCGTTCGTTAGAACAGAGAGCAATAGGAGCTCTTGGGCAATCCTGGTGTAAATATAAATTAGCACAATCCTCTTGGGGTACAATTTGGCAATCTTAATAAAGTGGTACTGTGTCTGTCCTCTGATCTGGTAACTCCATTTCTACATGTATACCTGAAGAAAAACTCTACCTGAGGTGACATGGAGATAGATAGAATAATACTAGGAGCAGCTATGTTTGTAATAAAAAAAAATACTTGGAGATAAGCCTAATTATCAGTGGAAGAATAAATACAAAGTTACGTATAACAGTAAAATAGAATATTATAAAATAGTGCATAAAGGTCACAAATGCATAGTTCAACCAAATGAAACTGGAGAAGAATATATACAACAGCACATGAAAATAACATTTAAAAACATAACAAGCATCTTAAATTGCCTAGAGATGTAGACATAATACCATGAATTTCTGTTGTTGTTTTTTTTTTTTGCTACATGATAAAATTGAATTTCATTAAGTGATATCTTTAGATAAGTTTGGAAAGGGGGGGTGATTGATCAGGAGCATAAACAATTCTGTATAAGATGACAGTGATTTCTTTTTGAGCTGAATAACAAACACAGAGGATAAAATATTCTTTATACGCTTAACATCTAAAGTTTGAAAATAAAAAGCAAAAAGTAATTTTGGTAGAGTTTGGTGCTTGTTCTTTGTGTCAACATCCAGGTATCACTTGAACTTTTTACTGTATCCTTGAGCTAGAAAACAGCAGTCAAGGTTGAGCTGCTGATAGGCCATAACTCCAATCCCACCCCTGCCTCTGGGACATGGTGTGATCTGAGTCATCAAAGTACTTTCCAGACATAAAAGCCTCCTTTGGGTAGAGGGGGCAAATGCAAGTACTTGGCACACAAGTCTTGGGAATAACATTTGGTACTGTGAGCCTATTAGGCCTCTTACAGCTCAAAGGCAGGATGGTCAGCCACCATCACACTGAAGGTCCGAAGGGACTATGATTGAAATAAGAAGGGATACAGGGGTCTCAGGTTGGAGATAGTGTCCTTGTATGATTTCTATGCTGCCTTATTCCTCTTCACCTGGTCCAAGGAACTACTTTTCCTGCAAATTAGGAACTTTGTGCAACATAGGTGGACTTTGACAGAACTTCTGATGAAGTCTCTGGCCACAAGGGGCACTTGAGAAAAAGCCTGATTGGAGGCTGGAGGTGGTGGTGTCAGGAAATGTTACTGCTGTTTTCTATTCACTGCTAAAAAATGCAAACAAACCATGGACAGGAATTGGGGATGACAAGTGAGGCATGGCATCATTATCTAGTTGGTAAACCTATCAGAAAATTCTTTCAGATATGTAAGAAGACCCTAAAATAAGGATCCTCACTTCAGGACAGCCGTATAAGTTACAAGGAGAAAGAAGCAATGTTGTCTCAGTGCTCTGTAGTTGGTGTTGTATTTTCCTTTAAAATTGTCTTACAAAGTGGTTTTGGATTATCAAAAGAAACTTAATGGTTTTTTCCAAGTGTTGCTTCATCTACTCAACATTTAACTGACTTGAGCAAAACAGCAAATACTGAATTGAAATGAGATAGGCAATTTAGTATGGAGTTTTGTGGATATAGTAGGCAAATGTTGAAGTGGTACTGATAACTGGACAGGTGGTCCCATGACAGAAGAGTGATATATGGATGGTAATGGGTCTTGTTGCACTGCACCTGAGATGATTGTCACAGAAGAAGTTACAGAAACAGGTTTATTTTCAAAGGTAATCTGAGTCAGCTCTGTGTCACTGATAGAAGAACTAAAATTAAAATCATGTGATTAGGGGGTTCGGAATTTAAGTCTCCTCCCCTAACCTTCAGGTAGGGCAGAGGGCTGTAGGTGCCATTAATCACCAATGGCCAGTGATTAAGTCAATCATAGCAGTGTAATGAAGCCTCCATAAAATCCCTAAAGGACAGCGTTTAGAGAGCTACCAGGTTGGTGAACACATGGATATTGAAGAGGCGTGTGCTTCTAGAGGGCAGGGAAGCTCCCACATACTTGCCCTATGCATCTGTTCCATCTGACTGTCCCTGAGTTAAATCCTTTTATAAGAAAGTAGTGATCTGGTAAGTAAAATCTTGAGTGGTGTGAGCTGCTCTGGAAAATGAAACTAAAGAGGGGGTGGTGGTAATCTCTGATTTAGTCAGTCAGGAGGACGGGTAACAACCTGGACTTGAGACTAGTGTGTCTATTACAAGGAAGGGGTCAGGGAAACCTCCAATGTGTAGCCTATAGAGCTTGTTCATCTTGCATAACTGAAACTTCACACCCATTGTTCAATAGCTGCCCGTTTTCCTCCTCTCTCTAACCCCTCATAACCACCATTTTACACTCATGGTGATTTTGACTAATACAGATATTGCACATCAGTGGAATGATGTAACATTTGTTCTTCTGTAATTGGCTTAACATACTTAGAACTTAAAGTCCTAAAGTACATTATGGTAAATTCCTGAAAAAATTCTTTTTTATTGTATGGGTATAAGCATAAATAAACCAGAAAAAGGAGTTTGGTGTGACCAGAAATACTCAGGAAAAACTAAGAAAAAAGACAAGGTACTGAATAATATGGGGTATGTGATTCTGTTTCAGTTTTCTTTCTTTTTTTTTTTTTTTTTTTTAAAGAAAATGTAATAAATCTTAATAGGTAAATACTTGAGCAAGGAGAAAGTGTGCAAAGACACATTGTATTGTTACTGTTGGTTACTTAAAAATATGGGTTAGATCAGAGAAGAGGATTAGAATTTTATTTTGTCTTTATGATGTTTCACTGGTCATAATACTGATGTGCTGAGAATTACAAAGTAAAAAGCCTTACAAATGCTAAACGATATAATGGACATAAAGCTGTTGGCACTATGCTTCGTAGATTGTTTGCCTACATTCTGTTCTTTGTCCTTTGAAATTTGCTGCTCCTTCCTTGTATCTTTTCATTCCATACCAGGGTTTACAAACTTTTGAGGTATGTAAAGGTAGATCTTACTTACGTGGGGATTAGGGGTCCTTAAACAGCCTCAGGTCTGAAGTTTGAGTTTTGACTCTTGGTTATCGTATGTGTGTATATATGGTCAATTCAAGAATCCATGCTGCAGATGATTGTGTGACTACTATATCCTACATAGTCTAAGACTGGGAGTACCATAGAGGAATAAGCGAGGCCCACTTCCTGCCTTTATGGAGGTTGCATTCTGGTGGATGTACCCGAAGGGACAGAAGTAGTTGCAAACAGTGACCTTCAAGTTACTATTTAAAAGGGAACCTGGGCTAACAACTTCAGTTGTGAAAATAAAACAAAATCATTTAGCAGAGCCCTTTATGCTAAGAAAGGATAAGATGCCCCAACTTAAAAATTTTTCTCATATTAATTGATAATGAAGCACAAGTATCCCTCAATTATACCAAGGGGTTTAGTGCTTGGGTTTAGTTTGGTGAGAATGAAGTGTTATATCATTGACAATAAATGGCAACCATCATTAGTCAACTTGAGCACTTAATAGCAGCTTGAAACATCATGAACTATGCATATGGGGTTTCTGCTTCAGCTGAGCAATAGGCAGTATAGCATATGTGGTCTCTTTGGGACTCTCAGAACTTGCAAAGAAAGTCAGTTACTTTACAAAATCTCCCCTTTGCTTGCAAATGTGTTGCACAGCAAGAACTTCTTCCAGCACCATGTTAGAACTTCTTCTGCTTCAGCAGATGTCTATAGTCCTAAAATAAATTTGCCCCCCATTCAGTGATTCTATTAAAAGTCCCTGTGGCCACACATAATAGTAATCTCCAAATTACTAGAAACATCTGAGGCAAATCTGGTACAATATGCAAATTGGGAACATGAGGAGATGTTAATCTCAAATATCTGAAGTTACCCTGCTATCTCAGAGGACTGGAGAAAATAGCCATTTGGGGAGATAAGCAAAACTGTAGCCCAGAGAAAGGAGATTGCAGTATGAGTTGGTCCAATGTAGTATATTTAAAAAGGCAGGATGGGAATCCTATCTGCTTGGTGTAAGTAAGCCATTCAGAAAGTATGGAAGCTAGCTGCTCAGATAGTATGATTTAAAAATCATTAGAGCCCTCATTTAAATCTTTCCTACTGCCTGTTTGTTTCCTTTTTGGTCTCTAGAAGTTCTGGATTGAAAAGAAAAAAAATCTGTCAGGAAAAACAGTGAAAGATGTTGAAATGTGCAAAGAAAGATTAGTGGGTGTCTTGCCTAGCTCATTCATCTGAGTTATTGTTGTCTTTTGTTGTTTTGAGTTATTTTACAACTCAAATCATAGCAAACTGATAATACTGCAAATAATCCTTGTCCATAGAATTGCAGATTTTGTCCAGTGAGATGCAAATTATTTTTTTTTTCTTGGGGAAAAAATAATTTTGTATTATTTACAAATTTATTTCAGAGTTCTTTATTCTCTATTTTTTTTTGTTCCTTGGAGTTCCTTTTGGATTTATTACAGCATCTTACCAGTTCCCGCATTAAATTAAAAATCTACAATACATGATTTAATTTTAATTTTACTTTTAATTTCAGTTTAGTTAACATACAGTGTTAGAATAGTTTCCAGAGTACAACATTTCCATACATTACTCAGTGCTCATCAAGGTAAGTGTACTCTTAATCCCCCTCACCTATTTCACCCACTCCTCCCCACCAAATGTCTTCCCTCTGGTAACCATCACTTTGTTCTCTAGTTAAGTCTCTTTTTTGGTTTGTCTCTTTTCCTTTGTTTTGTTTCTTACATTTAAAATATAAGTAAAATCCTATGGTATTTATTTTTCTTGGACTGGATTATTTCGTTGAGCTTTATAGTCTCTAGATCCATTCATATTATTGCTAATGGCAAGATTTCGTTCTTTTTTTTTTATGGCTGAATGATATTCCTCTGCGTGTGACATCTTCATTGTGCATTCACCTATGAATGCACACTTGGGCTCCTTACTTAATTTGGCCATTGTAAATAATGTTGCAGTAAACATAGGGGTACATATATCTCTTCAAATTAATGTTTTCATATTCTTGGGATAAATACCCAGTAGCGCAATGACAGGATCATAGGGTAGTTCCATTAATTTTTTGAAGAATCTCTATACTGTCTTCCACATTGGCTTCACCAGTTTACATTCCCATCAGTAGTTCAGCGGGGGTTCCATTTTCTTCACATCCTTGCTGACACTTGGTGCTTCTGGAGTTGTAAATTTAGCCATTCAGATAGGTGTGAGTGATACAGTATTGTGGTTCTGATTTGCGTTTCCATGATACGTGATGTTGAATATCTTTTCATGTGCCTGTTGGCCATCTGTATGTTTTCTTTAGAAAAATGTCCATTTATGTCTTCTGCCCATTTTTAATTGGATTAATGGGTTTTTTTTTTTTAATGTTGAGTTGTAAAAGTTATTTATATATTGTGCTTACTGACCCCTTATTGGATAAATAACTCGGAAATATTCAGCAGGTTCCCTTTTCATTTTGTTGATTTCCTTTTCTTGCAAAAGTCTTTCATTTTGGTGTAGTCCCAATATTTAATTTTTGCTTTAGTTTCCCATGCCTGTGGACATCTGTCCATAAATACATTCAGGCCAATGTCCAATGATGTAATTTCATCATTATTTTGCCAAATCACTTGGCCAACAAATACTCTGGGAAAGGGACTTTTGAGAAATCCTGTTTCAAGGAGAATTGCTGTGGGAGTGCTAAACCCAGCTTGGTTCTGGAAGGTAGAGAAAGTACAAAATAGAAAATAAAGGAAAGGAAAGGTAAAGGAGCTAAAATAAACTTGACCTTTTTGGAATTTGTTAGTATTAGCCTTGATCAGTGGCCCCAAATGATGATATGCCCAGCTCTTTGACACTTTTGTGGTCAGAGAAATGTGTGTGCTCTTTAGCACATATGTTGTGCCTAGTCTCATGATGACTTTTTTTAGTGCTTCCAGAAGCACTGAACCCACGCCCAAAGTTTAGATTAATTTAGAACATACCTCTCTAAAGCTCACAACCAACAATTAGGGCAGGTATGGGTACTTGGAAGTGTAAGGAAGTCTGATGTGTAGTGGTTTGCAAGCTCTCAGGGAGAGACCAAAGAAATAGGGAGAGTACCCCAGATTGGTAGGTGGCAGGTTTAATAAGCAAGAGAACCTAATTAGGAGGTTTGTCTTGGGCAGTTAGAAGATGAATAGATCTTTCCACCCACCTACCAGAATCTTAAAAGTTGATGTAGAGGCCCTAACTGGGTTTGGTTACTTCTAGTCCAGATGGTTTCAACAAGACCTTATTCTCTCAAAGCTATGTCTTGGAACAGCTCCCCCTGTGGGAAGCGTAGGCAGAACGTATATCCCAAGGGCAGGGGAAAGGGTCAGGAGACCTTAGCTGTCTGGGGTCCAGCTCTTGGGTAAACCAGCAGTCCTATCCTCTCAGTTACCTCTTTGTGCTATGGCCACCCTCTAATTGGTGGTTCTACCTTTTATTTATAGAAGTGATGATTCGAAGTTGAATTGTCTATGCACAGCAAGTAAGCCAATTATAATTATTTGGAATATTAAGCTCAGGTAGTTTATGTACACATATACACAGGCTCACACACAGAGAAAATAGTTATTAGAAAAAGAAGAGAGGTAATAATATGTATGGCAGTGTGTTGTGATCCAGCAGTCCAGGAGACCACCTGCTGTCATTTACCTGGATTGATCTGAAGTTGGATGTTAAGCAATGGTACAGTTGGGTTTTGCCCTTATTCTAGGCAGAGCCTCCAGCAGCAGATGCAAGTCAGAATGAAACCTTGCAGCAAAATGGGAAATGCTGTAAGATAACTGAAATCCACCAATATGATTTTTTTGTCCATTGAAAGGGTGGAGGTCAGCCCTTACTGGACTCTCCAGTCTTGTGTCTAAACTTAAGCAAGATCAGATGGAACATCTGTTATTTTTGGGTAATTCTAAATACATTGGGGTGTGGAATGTAAAACATCTCTTCCTTGATAGCTGGTCTCTTGTCACAACTGCTAAAACATCTATTACAAAGACTGATATGTCTCTTAGCCTAAGTGACTCCGTTTTGTGGAACAATCATTTTAAGGTGAGTCATAGGAATCAATGAAACTTATTGTACAACACTCCTACAGTGTGGTTGGTGAAAAGGAAGAGTTGTGTCTTCTGTTTCTTGAGTATCTGGAAGGTTTCCAGATTCACTGGGTCATCATACATTTTCAACAGGATTGTGTACCTAGAATTTCTGGGGTTGTATTGGAGGCTAGAGATCAAGGGACACCAGCTCAGGGAGTGCTATTTTCATGAGCACCAAAAGGGGCTTCTCTAGACTCTGATTTCATGGTCATGCTATGAGTCTTTAGTAGCAGTATAGGCCTCCTGCAGATTTCCTGTCCCCAAACAAAATAATACCCTGAGAGATTTCTCAGCTTTCTGATACTTTTCTATGGCCCTGGATTGGGCCAAGAAAACAGAAATATAACTGGATAGCTATAAAGTAATTTTCACTTGCTGATTTTTCTGGTTTAGAACCAGAAATGTATCTTGTGAATCAGAAACACAGTTCTCTTCTGCACTTCATTGTTTATGTAAATGGAGGTTTGTGTATCACCATTGATCCCTTCTGTGTACAGCCTTGAATTATCTCTACAAAAGATAATTGCATAGCAGTGATTAGTGCTGGAACCTTAGCAGAAGTCTCCTGGAGAATTAGTGGATTTCATTAATCTCTGGGCACCAACAGCAGAAAGCTGATGCATTGTGCCCTTGGGTGGGAGCCCCTGAATGCAGCTCTAGCAGCTGCAGAATTGTTGAAGGCTTGATTCGGATAGTGCTTGAAGAATTACCTCCCTTTGCCTCAGCTTCTAGGTTTCCCCTTTAAATTCAGGAGGACACTCCATCTCAAATGTTCATACAGAATCTTGGAGAAAGCATAACATTTTGTGCTGTGATTTTTCTGAGAGTCATTTTCTTTGAAAATTTTTCAAAAGATTAGAAAAATATAAAATGTGCTAGCCATTACTCATGTTTATTTAAAATATTCTTGAGGGGCGGGATGCCTGGGTGGCTCAGTCAGTTGAGCGTCCGACTTCGGCTCAGGTCATGATCTCACGGGTTCCTGAGTTGGAGCTCTGTGTTGGGCTCTGTGCTGGCAGCTCAGAGCCTGGCGTCTGCTTCAGATTCTGTGTCTTCTCTCTTTGACCCTCCCCCGTTTGCACTCTGTCTCTCTTTGAAAAACAAATTAAAAAACATAAATACTCTGGAGGGGTGCCTGGGTGACTCAGTAGGTTAAGCCTCTGATTTTGGCTCAGGTCATGATCGCATGATTTATGAGTTCAAGCCCAACATCAGGCTCTGTGCTGACAACCAGGAGCCTGCTTGGGATTCTCTCTCTACATCTCTGCTCCTCCCCCTGCTTGGTCACATGTGCTTTCTCTCCTTCAGAATAAATGAATACAAATGTTAAAAATTAAAAGTAATATTCTGGAAAAAGCTGAAAAAAATCACTGATTAATCCCATTATACAGAAGTAGCCAGTAAAAATACTGTTATTCTAGTCTTACCTACATGCACACATGCATTTTATATTTATATTTCTTAATTATAATGAGTATATTGCATTTTTGCATGCTATTTTTTTTTTAACTTGAATTATCATCAGAATTTCACCAGGATGTTACCTATTGTTCAGAAGTATAGTTTTTTTGTGCTGAGTAATACTTAATTATCTTGACCTAGTACAATTTAATAAATTCACTATGTTTATAAATCTTGGCTTTTGTAATTGATAATCCAATTCACACTTTGAAACAGAGCTTTGATCAAATCCCTGATTGCCTTAGGATAAATGCTTCATGTGGAATTACTGTGTCAAAGCTCCTGTGTCTATTTCATCCCCTTAACAGGTTGGGCCAAATTCTACTCTCAATAACACTGTATGAAAAAGCCTATTTGACTGATACTAACGTTATTATAACCTGACTGTATGAATATGAGATCAGTATTAAAAGAACTTGAAGCAGAAAGAGAGGGCTTTGATGAGTTGATAGCCCCTTTTCTCCCTGATGTGGCTCCAGCCCCTGGAAGGAAACATAAATGTCCTGTTCTTTGTGGAATGTCCCCTGGCAAGAGAGGGCTTTGATAAGTTGATTGCCCCTTTTCTCCCTGATGTGGCTCCAGCCCCTGGAAGGAAACATAAATGTCCTGCTCTTTGTAGAGTGTCCCCTGGCAAAGAGCCAACTAATTCTGGAAGGCATCTGGCAAATGGCAGGCTGTGGGCACAGGGACACACTGTCTGTGGATGCCTAGACCTGCTCACTCTCTGGCCAGACCTGGGGGATTTGGATAAGCACCAGTCTGTCCCTGCACTCCTGCTTAAGTGTGGCTAAGGCCAGCTTCCCATTGGCAGATGCTCTGGTATTCAATGGGCTTCAGATCATCACCTTCATCCTCACTGAGGTGTGGTGAGCCTTTGGAAAGGCAGGAAGGGTGAAGAGCAGACACTCAAGCAGCAGAATTAGCCAGTGGACTTAAGAGGGCTCAGGGTTAATGGGACACATGATTTTCTGTGTCTCCTTGATACTAGTTTTTAGATGTGAAACTTGGGCTATGCATTTGTCACATCCACTTTGATTCTGAGGCTTTTGAGAGTGAAATTTCATAGCTTACTGCTGTATATATTTAGGTATTGGTAATTGGTGTCACTTCTATGTTACATTTACTTGGTGCAAATGCCTAAGTAAGCACAAAACCTGGTACAATACTAAGCAGTTAGTCAGCAGAAATCCATGAGAATCTTGTTTGGCACATTTGATAAAATGTGTTTTTCTGCATTATTTTATTAGGGATTTTTTTTATAGGTCACTGTTTTGACAAGTTACTGGTGCATGGTAATTTGCCAGAAAAGTTTATCTTATAATTGAAATGTTCCGCAGAGAGAATTTTTTTAAATGTGTGTATGTATGCATCTTTTTAAATAAAAGCTCTTAGCCTCCATTTCTTTTTTTTTTTTTAACGTTTATTTATTTTTGAGACAGAGACAGAGCATGAACGGGGAGGGTCAGAGAGAGGGAGACACAGAATCCGAAACAGGCTCCAGGCTGTCAGCACAGAGCCCGACGCGGGCCTCGAACTCACGGACCGCTAGATCGTGACCTGAGCCGAAGTCGGCTGCTCAACTGACTGAGCCACCCAGGCGCCCCTCTTAGCCTCCATTTCTTAAGATTCCTGAGTCACAACATAAATTTTATGTTCATTTAGGAAACTTACTTGATTGTGTGCAAATACAGGCATAATTTATTAATTTTGTGATTTAGCAAATGATCCACTAAGAAACTGCTGTATGTTTTGCAAATTTGTTAAAATCAAAACCATTCCTAAACACAGCAGTAGCTTTTGTTTCTCTCCTCTTCTTCCCTTTCTCACCATCTTTCAATCCTTTCTCCACTTTGCACTGACAACAAAATCATGATTTTAGGTCTATTTAATATAAACCACAGAGGACAAAACAGGTCTGTCGTTTTTTCCCCTTAAATATACTTCAAAGACATTGCCTAATTGGAGGCAAAAACTGAAACTTGATTCATCTTTTTTTTTATCTCTAACATAACGGAATTGCTAGTTTCCAACAAGTTGAAAAATCAGGGATAAAAAATAGTACATAACGAAATAAAGAACCAAAGAATATTTGAGTGGCTGTGTGATTTACCCACAGATTCTTAGTTTATAGATGTGATAATTAAGTTCTATTCCTTGGAGAATTTTTGCATATAAGATCAAAGACTGCTTTTTACTGCACAAAATCAATGCCACAGATTTGTTTGACTCTCAAGAATTCTCTATGAAGGTCTTTGAGTATTTGCATGATGAAGTTGAATGCGATGCTTTTGTGTGTCTTCCGTGTCTTTGGACTGTCATTAGCAAGCTTAGTTTTATGCATTGAAAACCTTGAGCATTTGTTCTGCAACTGTTCTGGGATGGAAATGCAGTGTACACAAAGTGACATTTGTTAGAAAAAAAATCTACAGTTTTCAGTATGTATAAGTACAGTACAGTTAGAGAAAGGTTTAAAAAGACCTTCTTGGGGCGCCTGGGTGGCACAGTCGGTTAAGCGTCCGACTTCAGCCAGGTCACGATCTCGCGGTCCGTGAGTTCGAGCCCCGCATCAGGCTCTGGGCTGATGGCTCGGAGCCTGGAGCCTGCTTCCGATTCTGTGTCTCCCTCTCTCTGACCCTCCCCCGTTCGTGCTCTGTCTCTCTCTATCCCAAAAATAAATAAATGTTGAAAAAAAATTAAAAAAAAAAAAAAAAAGACCTTCTTCACCTAACACAAATGATACCAGTTGCTCAAATGCTTGCAACAGATTTTAGAGACCAGGCACTAATATCCCTGAGGGCTCCTCTGAAACAGAAGCTTTATAGATGGGCTTTCTGTGACAGAATCTAGAAATATTTTTTTTAAAATTTTTTTTTCAACGTTTATTTATTTTTGGGACAGAGAGAGACAGAGCATTAACGGGCGAGGGGCAGAGAGAGAGGGAGACACAGAATCGGAAACAGGCTCCAGGCTCTGAGCCATCAGCCCAGAGCCCGACGCGGGGCTCGAACTCACGGACCGCGAGATCGTGACCTGGCCTAAGTCGGACGCTTAACCGACTGCGCCACCCAGGCGCCCCTAGAAATTGTTTTTTTTCCTCCCTCTGTAATCCAGACCTAGCAGAGAGAAAGTGATGGATCCACTTAGGAGAAGTACTTTTATAGAAAAGTTGGACCTTTTATCAAATAACTACAGGTACATCAATCCACTGGAGTATACATTTTCCTGATAAAAACATGACTTGTGCAGAAAGGAGCTGAATAATCACAGACATATGAGTATATTTTATTCTCTATAATTTTGGTTTAAAAAATAATTATCACGTTCATTATATAGCTGTTTTTTATTATAAGACCTTTATTTTTTTTTTTTAAATGTTTATTTTCAGAGAGAGAGATGAAGAGAGCAGGGAAGGGACAGAGAGAGAGAGAGAGAGAGAGAGAGAGAGAGAGAATTCCAAGCAGGCCCTGCACTGTCAACATTGAGCCCAAATGTGGGGCTTGAACCCACGAACCGTAAGATCATGACCTGAGCCGAAATCAAGTCGGATGCTTAACCAACTTAGCAACCCAAGTATCCCTATAACACCTTTCAGTACATCATGTAAAGTTGATGAGTTAAAAATGGTGGTTAAAGAAAGTCTATGATAACTGATCATTAAGCAACTATGGAGAAGCAATGAGTTGAAGGAAACAATTTGAGAGTGTGAAGTACTAGGAGCCTATTGGAAGCCACATTCGAGTGGTGAGGGAGGTAGATGTTGGCTTTATAAGTTCTCTGAGTGAGTCTACTAATGAGAAATATTTAAAAACATCTACCTTCTGTACCTGGCCATCACCTTTCTTTTTTTCCCTGCCAGTCAATGGACAGAAAAATGTGGGTGCTTCTTAGAACTCGGGAAATGAGGAAATAAACTACATAATTTCAAAACGTTTAGAATGTCAAACTGTGGCTTTTTCTAATATCTAAGAAAAAGCAAAGAACTGCTAAGAATTAGGGACAAATTGTTTAGGAGAGTTTTTTGTTTTTGTTTTTTTAAAAACAGCAAGGGCTTAATGCTCTGCACTTTTCTATGAAGGTGTCTGAATGTAAGATGACCGTTAAAGTATTGTGAAGAAACTCTATGTTGGGAGAAATAAATAATTTTAAATGTGCAATAATTGTGCTCATTAAAAGTAAGAAATGTATACAAATAAATTCAGATTTTCGTATTTTAATACTTTTTACATGTGTATCAGCTTTGGCAAGATTGTAGGAAGATTCATGCCAATTGGTCAGTTAATCTCACCTGATTTAAGACAAAGGCCATATCTTAGCTAATGGTTATAGGGACAGTGACTCTGCCCAGCTTGTTTCTCTTCCACATCCCACCCTTCCAGTAGTGCCATCTTCCTTTCGTTCAGGAATTGGTCAGCCCTGTTCCAATTGTTCCAATATTAAATCTGTATCTTCCTTCCCCTTAGACCGTGAATTCTTAGAATGTGACCTCAGAGCGGTAAGCCACCATGCTGTCTGAGGAGAGGAGACTAGGGCATAGAGAAGCTGAGGGGAGATGGGAAGCCCTAATGGTCTTTGAGTCTTCAGATGCAACTGATCTTGAAGCTAACATTATCTGTGTCTTTGAGACTTGGATAGACCATCATGCTTAAGCTATAGGTTAAATCTTCACAAAGAGAATTCTGATTAATACCCAGTGATCACTTACTCAATTGGCATAATGAGCAATTGAGAAGACATAACAACCTTAAATTAGAACAAACTGATGGTAAAAGTTTGTGGGAAAAAGTATAGTAAATTTCACATGGAATCTTTCAGCGTTGGAAGAGGGAACAAGTGCTTATTTCAGACCAACTCAGTTCTTTCTATGAACTCTTTGTTGTAAATAGATAATAAGTTTTGGGAAATGTGATTAGAAAATGGGCATTTGAATCCATGCAATAAATGAGCTCTATTTTAAATGAGTGGCTGGACTAGACAAAAGGAGCAGAAGAGCAATGAACAACATGTGTGCTTTCAAATGGATAAGAACTTTTTTTTTTTTTTTAATGTTTTTTGTTGAGAGATACAGAGTGTTAGAGGGGAGGGGCAAAGAGAGAGGGAGACAGAATCTGAAGCAGGCTCCAGGTTCTGAGGTGTTAGCACAGAGCCCAATGCAGGGCTTGAACTCACAAACTGTGAGCTACTGATCTGACCCGAAGTTGGCCACTTAACCAACTATGCCACCCAGGGGCCCCAAGAACTGTTTAAGGAAATATACCAGTAATTTTCAACTTCTTGCTCTTGATTTGTTTCATTAGTGTTTGAAAGAACAGGTTGAGACACCTCAACTTCACCTTATTGTCTTTTTGTAAAAAGATTTTTTGTATGGCTAATATTCAGATAAAATTTTAACCAAAGCATGGGAATAGATTAGATCAATGGTAGAAAGGATGGAATTTTCAACAATAGTAATTACTACCTGAGAACTATTTCCAATATTTTATGAGACGATTTTTTTTATTAAAATTTTTTTTAAGTTTATTATTTTGAGAGAGTGAGCAGGGGAGGGGCAGAGAGAGAGAGAGAGACAGAGAATCTCAAACAGGCTCCACACTATCAGCATGGAGCCCAATGTGGGGCTTGACCTCACAAACCATGAGATCATGACCTGAGCTGAAACCAAGAGTCAAATGCTTAACCGACTGAACCACTGGGCACCCCAAGATAAATTGTTCTTATTAATCTTGGCATTTAAAACCATTTACCGGGCTTGCCCACTGATGGACTTCTTTTTGCACCTCTGGGTTATGATGGATAGCGTTATACTTGATAACCCAGGGTAGCCAATTATCCTGAAATCCTTTGCCTGACATCAGCCTGAAGAACTCCTTGCCTGCTGCTTTGTACTCATGTCTGTTTAACAAACCTGTTCTTCTTGCCTTCATTAGAAGGGTATCTTGATGAGCTCTCTCCTGGGGTCACTTACCAGGCTGCTGGCCTAAGGATGCAAGCCTATGCAGGTAGTAATGACAGAAAATTGGCTACAGAAAATTGAGTTTGTCATATGTGCAGAGAATCAGTAGGATTTAGGAATGCTCAGTAGACATGGTAACATGATGGGGTGTTTGGTGGGCAGTGGCCTTGAACATCAGGGAAATTGTGTGGGTAGAGTCTAGCCTAAGTGTGGAGGTATTGGCTGCCAGAGAAAGTGATTTGGACATTGAAGTTTGGTTAATGTGTAACAAGTAGAGGGCCATTGAGCAGCCAGTGCAGAACATGAAGGAAGCCAGCTACTAGAAACAGGGAAGTTGAACAGAGGTAGATTGTTCGTGTGGGTGGTTAGTGTCATTTAACCTATCAACTAACTTCTTGAATATTTAAAAGCAATGGCTTGAAGTAATGAGTGAACAAGACTTGGACCTTGTCTGGCAGTAATTTAATGATTTTGTTGCCAGCCTTCCTTTGACATGTTAGTATTTGACATGTTTGGATGACACATTCAGTAGGATAGATAGTATTAAGCAAACCTCTTAAATCTTTTAATTTTCAAATTGTTTTTGCTCCCTATGGTCAAATACTGTTCACTTCTCTGGCATAACCTGTGACATATTCTGGCCAAAATGTATTAGCAAGAAACTGCTTTCTGGGAGCTATGAAAACTTTAATGGTGCTAGCTAGAAGAAGCTGGTAGATCTCCAGTTAGGGGTCACTGATGTGGTACAGAGAACACATAGAACATAGTGTTTCTCAAAGTGTGAGCTTCCCACTGCCTACATAAAAATCACCTGTTTGTTTCTAAAAATGCATGTTTCTGGGCTTCAATCTGTAAAAGGCTTTATGTCTAGATGGGAATTTTTCTTAACAGTATCTGCAGATAAATATGACATTATAGTTTGAGAATCTTTGATTTGGAAAATAAATCAATTCTCTATAAAAAAAAGACTATTAAAATAATACATGTTACCATTCATGTTGATTCTGCCTACTGTAAAAAACCTAGAATAAGAATAGTTTAATTCGTAACTTAGGGGTATGTAAACTTGGAATGGCTTTCTACATTAAATTGTGCTTCTCAATGCATCACCTACTTGAAGATTTTCAGGCATAGAATTTTATTAAAATTCCAATGAGCTTGAACCAGTAATTCAGAGCCTGATATGTTCAGCTAGCTGAATCTATTTCTGCTATTGGTTAATATTTGAGCTTCTGAATATTCCCCGTCTTGTAGCTGGTGACACCATGAGTGTTTGCATTTGGCCTTTATTTCCCAAAAAAGTCTTCTTCACACAAACTCAAATGGTGGAGGGGGTGGGAACATGGTGACAGTGTCAATCCCTGCAGGCAGGTGTATATTTTCTCTTTTGAAATTACTGCATTTACATGAATGGGCTACCTTTAGCTCCAGACCTATTTTTATTGTGTTAAAGCTCATGAAGTACAGAAAAGACCTGCATTGACTTTGCTTTTATCTCTCCTCATTTTATTAAAGGACATTCTTCTTCCTTGAGATATCCTAGGAAAAAGATTACTCCAGCATTACTCCAGACTCTTCACTTAACTTCCTGATTCATGGTTATTTACAGTACTTATCTTTAAATTATAAAGACAATTTCCAATGTTTATAGGTTGAACCTAAAGGAAAATTACTGGCCAGAATGTCAGGAGCTACCTGTGTGGTATTTGACCTGGGTTTGTCTCAGCCTTTTAGAGCTGCTGAGCCTTGCTTGGCATAATTATATACCATCTCCTTTTTAGATGTGTGTAAACATCTGATCTGGGGTAGAAAGTCTTGGCTTCAGTAAAAGGAAATAAACCACAGGACTCATTTTTCCTAAGAGCCTAATCTCTGTGTTCGCTTTATGATTTGGGTACTTAGATGTCCTCCTCTAAGAAGAATCAGCCTAGCAACTCTTCACTTAGCATCAATCAGCAACTTTTATTTGCTTTGATTTAAACAAAGGATTTTGTTTAACTTTAGTAAAGATGCTAGTAAAAGGATTTTTTCCCCCAGTATGTTACTCAATGAGAGCTATGCTAAGAGTAAACTCTCTTCCAATGAAGAAGGTGATAGATCTCTTGTTCTTTCTCACTTAAAATAATCCTGCATGGTTTTTCACCTTAAAAAGCTTACTTTGTGGAGATGCGTGGGTGGCTCAGTCAGTTTACCGTCCAACTTTGGCTCAGGTTGTGAGCTCACAGCCTGTGAGTTTGAGCCCCGTGTCAGGCTCTGTGCTGACAGCTCAGAGCCTGGAGCCTGCTTTGGATTCTGTGTCTCCCTCTCTTTCTGCTCTTCCCCAGCTTGTATAATGTTTCTCTCTATCTGAAAAAAATAAACAGTAAAAAAAACCAAAAAAAAAAAAAAACCCTAAAAATACTTACTTTGTGGGAAAGGAGGATGCCCTGTATCTACCTTTATAGTTCCAGGGACCTTAGCAATAGTGCATACTAAATGTCTCTCACACAGAAAACCATAAGGACAACCTTAAATGTAACTAATTCATAGAGTGATTGAATGGAATTCTTTAATTAAAAAAAAACAACACAAAATCAGCTTCCATAACAGAGACTCGTACAAATTCTAAAAAATGTTTGTGTGCCCACATAACTTTCTAACTTTGAATATGTCACAAATTTCCTGAGGAAGAAGTAAGGGAGGGGTCATAACAAAAGGCTCTCAGTGAAATTCTTTCACAAGTGCAATTTTAGAAAAGAATCCGGTTATGTTGAATCTTGCCATGAGAATTTTGGTAAAGAGATACAGTAGAGAACCCTGAACTAATTAGAACATGTCATACACTGATCAGCCTCTAAAGTAAACCTGAACCTCTTGATTGACTTCATTAATGCAGGACTTGAAATGGATTATTGTTTTAGTTTTCTTAATTTTTCCTCTTACCACGAAATGCAAGGAGATATGACCAGGATCATGTAATCTGCTTCTTAGCTCAAATAGAATATTCAGAGCAGAGGCAGATTTAGGTCTAATTGGGTTATACCACATTCTAAACAGGGTTCCTCACATTATCTGATGTATCAAGGACTGATTGAATTCCAAGCCTTTTAAAAAAATTTTTAAATGTTTATTTCTGAGAGCACAAGCAGGAGAGTGGGGGCTGGGGGGGGGGGAGAGAGAGAGAGAGAGAGAGAGAGAGAGAGAGAGAGAGAGAGAGAGGGGGTGAAGTGGGCTCTGTGCTGATAGCAAAGAGCCTGTTGTAGGGCTAAAACTGACAAACTGTGAGATAATGACCTGATCGGAAGTCAGATGCTTAACTATCTGAGCCATGCAAGTGCCCCTCTAAGCCTCTTATTAGAGGAATCTTGAAACATGTTTTGATCTGGCTAGTTCCAGTCTTGGATGAATGCGTTAAGATTAAATTCTGGTCACATGGGATTAGAAGAGATCTACTGAGTCCCAGTTAAGTGAACATTAAATCTTCCATAGGAATACCTCCATTGTGCTATTCATCTGAGTTATTTTTTATGTTACTGAAAAGTCTAGCTCATAGTTGGGGGTGCTGTATAGAATATAAGAGGAAGGCAAAGGATGGCTCCTCAACAGATAAATAGTGCTGTAAACTTGTGCAGCTGATACTTCATATGTAGCTTTTTTTTCCTTCCCCTTTGCTCATTGTGTCCGATATTTTTGAAATAATGAAAAATTCTAATCCAAAGCTTCTCATGTTTATTTCCATTTGTTAGATAAGGAATCTGAAGCTCTTTGAGTAACTGAGTAACTCCCTCAATGTCACACAGATAGGCAGTGCTAAGATAAAGAACTTAAAGGTATTTGTAGAATTCCAACAATGTTGCTGTAAGAAAGCAAACCTGTGCTCAGGTCACTTTTCATGGTGTTGTAAACGTTGGATAGTCAACTGAACCATAGGTATCCTTAGGATAGGAAGCAACTCTACCAGTCAAAATATTAGAATGGACATGCATTGAACAATGGTGATAGAAGTGTTGCTCTTTTCCATCATGTTAAGAGGAGCCCAAGTAATAATAATGACTAACACGTAAATAGTGTTTACCATGTGCCAGTGTTCTAAGTGCTTTACACATATTATTTCATTTAATCCTCATAACAATTTTGAGATAGATGATATTGTTACTCTAATTTTACAAGAAACAGAAACAAAAACAATCCTGGATCAGGGAGAGATGGGTTTTTGTTTGTTGTTAACCAAACCATGATTGATAGAGAAGAATCCAATGGGGTCCACTAATGAAGACACTTCACTTTTGGTGAAAATAAGTCCAATTTTCTGAAAAACAAATAAATGAAAAACAAGTGGAACAAAAACATCCTGAGAATGTTACCTAAGAATGAGACACTGAGAAATTGGCTAGTGAATGTTTTAGATACACTCAATGAAGGAGAGAGAAACATGGACCATGGGATAGAGGAGGGCTCCAAGGCTGTGAAAGTCACAAAGGCCCCAGGATAGAGCAATGAGACAACTGCAAGTCAGTGAAGAATGACCTAAAGCCCAGGGAAGGAATATATGAGAATCAGTCAGAGAAGGATCTTCTCTGAAAAGTGATTAAGGCAGAACCCATTGGCATTAAGAGGACTAGAGAGCATCTATTTCATGCATCCTAGAAGAAGGCACAGCTTGGAGAGAGACCTGGGAAAACATGAGCATCCTTTATAATCCTTCAGGGATGCTATTCTGATTTTTCCTCGAACAAAATTCTAAACAATTACATTACTATTTAATGAACAGGTTAAAGTAGAAAGAGGAAAAAGGGACATTTCCCCCCAGAAATTTTACATGTTCAAGATAGTTTTGACAAGGTATATACATTTTTTTTTAAATTCCTAAAATTGTTTCCTCAACAACGTTTTTTGCCTTTCTTGGTGTTTTGGAATTATCCATTATCTGTGATGAAGTGCAAGACAATTTAGCTTTTTGGTTTTTTTTTTTTTTTTTAAATATGGCAAAATTAAGTACAACATAGTCGACAATTTTAACTCTCTGGAGGTATATAGCTCAGTGGCATTAGATGCAGTCACATTGTTGTACAACCATAACCACCATTCATCTCCATATAGTCTATCCTTAGCAAGAGAAATCACTTGACAGCTATTGTATCTATCTTCTTTGCCTTCATCCTGTTATCACTTGAAAAGTAGGATTGTTTTCAAAGTGTTGGACTATTAAGAATAAATCTGCAGTGAACATACATGTACAAGTCCTTGGACAAAGATTTCATTTCTCTTGGGTAAATAACAGTGAAATTTCTGGGTTATATATTAAGTATATATTTCGCTTTGTAAGAAATTGTCAAATTATTTTACAAACTGTTCTACTTTTCTACATTTTCACCAACAATGTGTGAAAATCCCACTTGTTCCATATCTTTGCCACAATTTGGTACTCAGTTGGATTAATTTTAGCCATTCCAGAGGATACATACTGGAACTCATGATTTCAATTTACATTTCCCTGATAACCAATGATGCTGAAGCATCTTTCATGTACTTACTGGCTGTTTTTACAACTTCTTTGATAAAATGTAAAGGTTTGTTATGTATTCTGATATGAGCTCTGTATCAGGTATATATTTATTACACATTTTCTCCCCAGTTCTGGGGTTGTCTTTCCATTTTCCTAATTATGTCTTTCAGAGGAGAGAAGATTTTAATATTGATGAAGTCAAATTTATCAGTTTTTTATTTATGGTTTCATGACTTTGTATCTATTCTGATATTTTTGCTTTCCATCCACAAAGATTTCCTTCTACAAATTTTACAGTTTCATGTCTTATATTTAGATCTGTGATCGATTTTGAAATAGGTGATTCTGTTTTAAAAATAGGACAAGTCCCAAATTGCTAGAATACCTTTGTCAAAAACCAATTGACCATATGTAGGTGGTTCTCTCTGGACTATGGTGTTTCATTGATCTAAATGTTTATTGGAACAATCCAATACTGACTTGATTACTATAGCTTTGTAGTAAGTTTTGAAATAAGATAGTGTAAATGGTGTGAGAAAGTGGTCTAGTTTCAACCTTCTGCATGTTGCTGTCCAGTTCTCCCAGCACCATTTGTTAAAGAGGCTGTCTTTTTTCCATTGGATGTTTTTTCCTGCTTTGTCAAAGATGAGTTGGCCATACGTTTGTGGGTCTAGAGCCTAAATGTCATCAACTGATGAATGGATAAAGAAATTGTGGTTTATATACACAATGGAATACTACGTGGCAATGAGAAAAAATGAAATATGGCCTTTTGTAGCAACGTGGATGGAACTGGAGATTGTAATGCTAAGTGAAATAAGCCATACAGAGAAAGACAGATACCATATGGTTTCACTCTTATGTGGATCCTGAGAAACTTAACAGGAACCCATGGGGGAGGGGAAGGAAAAAAAAAAAAAAAGAGGTTAGAGTGGGAGAGAGCCAAAGCATAAGAGACTGTTAAAAACTGAGAGCAAACTGAGGGTTGATGGGGGGTGGGAGGGAGGGGAGGGTGGGTGATGGGTATTGAGTAGGGCACCTTTTGGGATGAGCACTGGGTGTTGTATGGAAACCAATTTGTCAATAAATTTCATATATATAAAAAAAAAGAAATAAGATAGTGTAGAACTTTGAACTTGTGGAGTTTTTTTTTTTTTTAAAGGTTTTAAAAATCTGTATCTTGACACCATTGAGCCATCTAATCAATAACAATGGTCTGTCTACTGACTTATTCAGGGCTTCATTAACTTTGAACAATATTTTGTGATTTTCATTGCAGAGGTCTTGCACATACTTTGTTAATGTATCCCTAATGGTTTCATGCTTTGTTGATACTACCATATAAGCTATCCAAAAAAATTATTCCTGACTGTTAATTGGTACCATATGGAAACACAGTAGATTTTGGATTATTGATCTTGAATTCATTCTTGCTAAACCCTTAAATTCTAATGAGGCTTTTGCACAAGTTTTTTTTTGTTTGTTTTGTTTTTGTTTTTGTTTTTAGGGTTTTCTATTTATATGACAATCTCATGTGCAAACAAGTTAGATTTTTTTCCTTTCTAATCTGACTTATTTATTGGTTTTCTTATTTACTTAGTTATTTAATGTTATATTACACTGGCTAGACCTAAAATACAATGTTAAATAGAAGTAGTAAGAGTGGACATCCTTGATTCAATTGCACAGAAAGCATTCAGGTTTTATATTTTTTTATGTTCTTTATGTATTTTGGATATTAACCACCAATCTGATGTATCATTTGTAGATAGCTTTTCTCATTTAGTAGGTTGCTTTCTTAACGTTGATGGTTTCCTTTGCTTTACAAAAGCTCTTGATTTTGATATGGTCCCAATATTTTATTTTTGCTTTTGTTTTCTTAACCTTAGGAGACAAATGGATAAAAATGTTGATATGGCTGATGTCAGAAAAATTATTCCCTATATTCTCTTCTAGGATTTTCATGGTTTCAGGTCTCATATTTAGGTCCTTAAACGATTTTGAGATTATTTTTGTGTGTGGTGTGAGAAAGTAGTCCAGTTTCATTCTTTTACATGTAGTTGTCTAGTTTTCCCAGCCCCATTTATTGAAGAGACTGCCTTTTTCCCATTTCATGTTCTTGCCTCCTTTGTTGAAGATTAATTGCCCATGTAAGCAAGGATTTATTCCGGGCTCTGTATTTTGTTCCATTGATCCATGTGTCTATGTCTGTGCCAGTACCATATTGTTGTGATTACTACAGCTTTGCAGTATATCTTGAAATCTGGAATAGTGATAACTCCAGCATTGTTTTTCTTTCTCCAGATAGCTTTGGCTATTTGAGGTCTTTTGTAGTTCCATAGAAATTTTAACATGCTAGTTTCGTGAAAAATTGTTGTTTGTAGGGAGTACATTAAGCTGTAGATTGCTTTGGGTAATGTGGACATTTTAACAGTCTATTTTTTTTTCTTTTTTGTTAGATGGCCTTTATTGAAATGAATGTTTTTATCTACTCTTAGTGTGTTGAAATGTTTTTTTCCATCTAGATATTACATTTTATCAAACTTTTTTTTTGCAGTGATTGAGATTAACTTTTTCTGTCCACTGAAGTTACTAAGATGGTAAATGACATTAATAGACAGTTTTTAAGGGGGGGAGCACAAGTGAGCAAAGGGCAGAGAGAATCCAGGGGTGGGAAGGCAGAGGGGGAGAGAGAGAAGTGGGGTTCACCTGGAACAGGGCATGAGCTCACCAATTGTGAGATCATGAATTGAGCTGAAGTTAGATGCTTAACAACTGAGCTCCCAGGTGCCCTACCTTAATACTTTTTTTAATGTTAAACCAGCCTCCTGTATCTGATAATCCTTACTTGCTCATGAGTTATTATCTTTTAACATATTGTTGCATGGTATTTGCTAATTTAAGGAATTTTTTAACTATATTCATGAGAGATGTAAATGTTTTTCTTTGCAAAGTCTTTGACTAGTAATAGAGTAATGATGGTCACATAAAATGAGTTGGGAGTTGTTTGTTCATTCTGTGTAATTAGTAAGATTTTATTTTATCTATTGACCAGTGAAGCTACCTGATCTGGTATTAAACTTTCTCTCTCTCTCTTTCTCTCTGTTTTTTTTTTTTTTTTTTTCTGTAGAGGAGGAAGGTTTTTCATGAGGATTCAATTCAAGTTTTGTATGTCTGGATCAGTTTTGCTAATTGATGCCTTTCAAAAAATTCTCATTTAATCTAAATTGCTGAATTTATTTGCATGGCATTTTAAGTGATATTCTCCTAATATCTTTTTAATATCTGGATGATCTGTAGTGATCTTGCTTTAATTAGTGATACTGGAAACATGCTCTTTAATTATTTTCTCAGGTTGGCTAAAAATCTATCATTTCATTTAATCTTTCCTGAAGCCCAGCTTTTGATTTAATTAATTGACAAAGTTCTTCTGTTTTCTAGTTTACTGATTTCTGTGTTCTATTTGATTTATTCTACTTAATTGGAATATAATATCTTTTTGTTTTTTTATCTTATTAGGTGGAAGATGGTACTTTTGATTTTAGAACATTCCTAACATAAGTATGTATTTATTTATTTATTTATTTATTTATTTATTTAATGTTTATTTTTGAAAGAGAACACGTGCATAAGCAGGGGAGGGGAAGAGAGAGATGAGAAAAGATGATCCTAAGTGGGCTCCGTGCTGACAGCACTGAGGCCGATGTGGGACTAGAACTCACTAACCATGAGATGAGGACCTGAGCTGGTCAGATGCTCAACTGACTGAACCACCCAGGTGCCCCCTAACATAAATATTTAAAGCCATAATTTCCTTGTAAACACTGACTTAGCTGCCTCCCATAAATTTGATATGCTGTATTTTTATCTTGATTCAGTTAAAATTATCTTCTCTTTATCTTTTGAGCTATTCTCTAACTCACAAGTTATTTAAAACTTAATTTCTAAATATTTGTGAATTTCCCAGATACCGTTAAAATGATTTCTAAGTCAGTACTGTTGTAAACAGAACATTTTACACAATTTTACTCCCTTTAAATTTATTGAAATTTGTTTCATGTCCCAGAATATTTTATATGCTAGTGTATGTTTCGTGTATATTCCGTTCTTTTTGAGTAAAGTGTATGTGTAATTGTCATTTAGGTCATGGTTCATAACATTGTTCATATTTTATTCTTCTGTGCTGACTTGCTGTCCAATTGTTCTGTTGATTGCTAACAATTGTTGAATCTACAACTCTAATTATAGATGGTCACTTTCTCCTTGAAGTTCTGTCAGTTTTGATTCATTTATTTTGAAATTCTTGTAGTGAGTGCATGATGTTTGAGGATTATCAAGGCTTTTTGTTGAAATGTCCTACTTTATCCATTGTCATATTTCTTTATTTAGAGTCTACTTGTTCTGACATGGCTACTCCAGCTTTCATATGATTAATTTTTGCATGAAATATTTTTTCATCTTTCTACTTTTAAACTTTCTATGTCATACTTAAAGTGGGTTTCTTGTAGACCATTTACAGTTGGGTCTCTTTGATCAAGTCTGACAATCTCTGCCTCTTAAATGGAAGGTTTAGAATATTTATAGCTCTCTAAATGTTTATCTCTATGGTTAAGCTTGAATCTACTGTACAGGCTATTTGTTTTCTGCTTGTCTCATTTGTTCTTTGACCTCTTTTCCCTCTTTCCTTTTGTCTTTTGTATTAACTATTTTTCAGAATACTACTTTATTTTATTTCCACTATTAAATTACTAACCATGTCTCTCTCTCTCCCTCTTTTTTTTTTAGTGGTTGCCACAGGTTTAGAATATTCCACAGTAACCTTTTCACAGGAGAATGTCAAAAATATTAAAACAATATTCTATCACTTGATATATAACAATCTTGGAAAAATTTTTTCCTTTCCTCCATCCCATCTTTTGTAGTATTGTCATAAATTTTACTATTACATGTTTTGTAAACTCCACATACATTATAATTTGTGTTTTAAATGCTGAATTCTCTGCTAAAGAAATTAAGACGTGATAACATAGTTGATAGTTAAAAAACATAACATCATTTATTATTTATGGTTGTCTTTCTTTTAAAAAAATTTTTTTTATAAAGAAAATTTTAAGTTTATTTTGAGACAGAGAACATGGGGGAGGGGCACAGAGAGAGCAAATCCCAAGCAGTCTCCACACTGAGAGCACACAGCCGGAGGCAGGGCTAGAACTAAGGAACTGTGGGATCATGACCTGAACTGAAATCAAGAGTCAAATGCTTAACCACTGAACCACCCAGGTGCTCATCTTTTTTGTTTTTTCTGGAGAAAGTGCTTTACTACTTTATGTACTGAATGTATGCTGGTGAAAGCTTTTCTCACGTCTTGTCTGGAAGTCTTGATTTTTTGCATTCATTTAAAATGAATGTGTGTGTTGTTGAACATGGTAATCTAAGTGTGTGGTTGCTCTTTTTTCCTTTAGCACCTTAACAATATTGCATTATTTTATTGGTGGAATGGTTTTTGAAATGTGGTATTTCTTCATTATTATGTATTCCACCCTATATGTTTTTATAGTTCTGTTTATTATTTTCATGAATTTGATTATGATAAGCTGTGGTATTGTTTCTGAATGTTTATTTTTAAGAAAAAGCGTGACCTCATGTGCATGACTGGGGAATGGGCAAAAGGTGATGGGGACAGAGTATTTGAAGCAGGCTATGTGCTGACATCAGACAGCCTGATGCAGGGCTTGAACTCAGGAACTGCAAAATCATGACCTAAGCTGAAGTCCCATACTTAACCAACTGAGCCATGCAGGTGCCCCTGGTATTGTTTGTTCAGAATCTGACCTGAGTTTTACTGAGTTTCTTGAATATGTGAATTTATAGTTCTCATCAAATTTAGAAAATCTGACCATTGAAAAAAATCATTTTCCCCTTTTTTCCTTCTGTGGCTCCAGTTACATGCGTATATATTACATTGCTTGATAAGTTCTCACAGGTCATTGTGGCTCCATTATTTTTTCAGTCTTTTTTTGGTAACTCCTTTTGGATAACTTCTATTACTATATTTTCAAGTTTACTAATACTTTCTTAAGGAATCTTCAGTCTATTGTTATCCAAATGTAATGAAATGATGGTTTCAAGTATTATAATTTTAATTTCTATAAGTTTGTTTTGGGGATGTGCATATCTTCCATTTCTTTTCTTACCATGTTGGTTTTCTTTTAAATCCATAGTCCTCTTTGTGTCAGATATACTCATGGTACTTTATATTTACCTTTCTACAATATCCAGCACTATTTAAATTACTCTATTTAAAACCTTGTCTTTGATAGTTAGTCATGAGGACGGTGAACAAGTCTGTCTTGTTCTCAGATACCCTCAGAATTTAGCAGTGTTGAAAACAGATTGAATTCAGTAAATATTCATTGAAAGAATTAATGAATGACTTTAAAGACATTTTATTTTCTACTCCTCAAATCCTCCCCCTATGGTCACATGAAAACTTCAGCTATGGCATAAAGCTGCCAGAAGGTCTGAGAAATAAGGTTCATGGATAAATGAATGATTCATCTAAAAGATGAGATTGACAAATTGTCTTAACATTTGGGGCAGAAATTGTTACCGTTGGGGAACAAGTTTGTAGGAGAATAGGGCTACAAAGGAGAGCCAATTTTTTCTTTCTGGAAATTAACTGGAATCTAGCATTGTGGGAGCATAGAGAGAAGGAAGAGAGAAAAGACAGGATGCAACACTTGTGTGGGTTGGAGTTTGACTGGAAAACAAGCCAAGAGATGTTTTAAGAACAAAGATGGTTAATACAAATTTTTAAGAGTTGAGTTTGTTTCAATGTAAATCCCATCTGTTCACACAGAAGAGACTTACCTAAGTGATGTGTGCACAGGCTGTATCTGAGAAAGAGGATATGAAAACTTAATAGTAATCAATTGAAGGAACAGAGTCTCATGTCTAGAAAGTGTAACTGGGACTAAGTGTAACATACATAATACAGCAAGATAATTGATAAATTAAGCTAGTTCAGTGAGAGTTTAGAGCAGAGGTAACAAGAATATAAACCCTTCCTGCTCTCCTAGGAGTTTGCAAAAATATTGGCACATCATAAGACTTTGGCACAAACTTTCACTTTTATATTACTACAATCTTACCTTGATTTTAAGAGACCTGGTAACTTTAGGCAATATTTGAGTCAAAAATAATGGGTCAGTATTAAGTGGGATTGCATTAAATGTCAGGTGACTGACTTTACAAATAGGTTACATAACCGTCTTAAAACCCCTGTGAGGGAAATGCTCTTAAAAATCTAATGTTAGTAATGAAGGGATAGATTTTAGGGAGACTGTCAATTATTTAAGGTCATTCAGCTTGATAAGAGGATGCTAGTAGAGAATATTCTGGCATGTGTAAAAAAGACAGGTGGTTGAAGTAGTAGAAAAAAAGGCAGTAAAATGCAAAACTACAATTCTTCACTCTGGCAAGGTCCACAAGCCATTTTTTCTACTTCTAAAATACATGCACAGAAAATTCCCAAGGTTGCCATTATTTGATTTGTACCTGCCTTGCCCCCAGATGCAGCCATCTTAGTGAGGCTGATGATATGGTAGCTAAAAGTACAGGCACTAGAGCCAGAGACTTGTAGATATGAATCTTGGCTCTGTCACATTGGCTGCGAGAAGGTTGTACATCCCTTTCAACTTGGGAACCTGTTTCTTCATATGTAAAATGGAGCACATTAATACTAATGTTGGCTCTTCTTGTCAAGATTAAACAAGACATAGAGTATAAAGAGTTTAGCATTGTGACCAGCCCATAATCAGCTCTGCATTTGTAGTTGTGGTTATATCTCTCCTGCTACATTCTAACTTGATAGATGGGTTAAAGAAGATTGAGAGGAGAACAACACTTACTCAGCACCTACAGTGAGTTAGGCATCCTTTTAGACAATTTGTGTACATTATTTGATACTCAAGCTCTGTCCTTTGTTCCCTATAAACTACATTTTGCAGTGGAGGCATTTTGAGGCTAAGGAGGAAAAAGAATATATCCAAATAGACTGATTCTTTATAACCTGTGAGGTTAGCTATTAACCCAATTTTTCAGATGAAAAAACTGAGGCTGAAAGAAGTGAAATGCATTTATTTATATATCAGTATACTCATTCAACAAAGATGGATTTAATGTACATTTGTACCAGAAGTTCTCTAACTCCTATCCCACTATTACATGTTGGTTTCCTTAGGCTATATCCACGTTTAGGGGAGGGATAAATCTGAGCACCTTTGGAAGATTAGTAAGTGGCTAGAAAGAAGGTATTTTTGCATTAGACATTCTACATGAAGATTTTATGTTTAAAGGAGGAAGGAGTTCAAACAGGACTTCTTGGGAGAAAATCTTACAAAAGAAAATATGTTGTTTGTTCTCAAGTATAGCCCAGGTTGGATGCCCAGGGACAAACCACCTGTGAGAATGAAGGTGTTTGAGTTCACAGTTGAACTAACACAACCCAGGACTGAGGAGGTTGACCTACTTGTACATCTACGTGTGGAGTAGATGTAGGTGAAATGTAGATGAAAAGATGACTGAAGGAAGTACAGGCTTTAAACTTACCTGGACAGAATATCATACTTCTGGAGGATGTTGCCAGCATTAGTGCCATATTATACTTCCTGGGTTTGTGGGTACTGAAATTCACTAGGAGAAAGGCAGGAACTTGGTGAAGTTGGAAGAAGTTTTGTTTGCCATGCTATAAGGGGCCACTTCAGATAGAATGCTTAAGTGTGTGAGAGGCTAGTTTGGTTGGCATAGTGGCCATTGTGGTTGATGCCCTGATAATATTTGTAACCCTTGCTAATGAAATTTGGAGAATTCTCCTCAGCTCTACTGGAAGCCTTGATTGATAAAAAATATTTTCATACCTTTTGTCAATGATTGGTTCAGAAAATGACATCTAACTTGATGAGATGCAAGAAAACCTATCCCAAGCTTTTGGGGAAAGTTTTCTTCTTCAGAGGGTCTCATGAGAAATTAGTCTTTCTTTTGCTCATAAGTAAATAAGGAAACTATAGCCTTAGCCTGTTATTGACTTAGAACTACAAAAACAACAACAACAACAACAACAACAAAAAAAACAGAAATAAGATGAAGCTGTGCATGGAAATGGAGTAATAGAAAGCAAACAGGTCTTGGATAATGAGGTCAGATGAACTGGTCTTGAACCTGTTCTACTTGTGTAGTGAAGTTTTGTTTCGTTCTTTTTTTGGTAAGCTAATGTTAGGTGAATTTTTATTTCAGCTAAAATCATCCTTATTTGGATAACAAAATTGGACAAGACCTTTCCAATTCTGCTCTTGCCATTTAGGTATCAGTCAGCTTGTGCTCAACACATACATAGGAGTAGAAGAAAGACCTAAAATATTTCTACTAAATTAGTAGAGGTGTTGAGCTTGGAACAGATTAAGAGATAAGATGGAAGTATAAAAGGATGTTTATCCTTGAGATTAAGATTGCATGCGAAGGGAATGACAGTTGATCAAATTATTTACTAGGTAAATTTTGAGATTTGGTTATTCATTGAAAATGAGGGATGGGATTCAGAAGACTTAAGGAGGATGGTAAATGTTTTAACAGCTGCTATTTGGGATGGGAAAGGAATCCATGGAAAATAAGTACTGAGAAGCCCTGAGGGCCCAGCTGAAGTTGGAGATCATAAATTTGTAATGGAGATAATCAGTTTGTTTATGAAGCTCTCTCCAGCAGAGCTGTGTAAGCATGAAACATAAGAAGAACAGTAAAAGGACAGTGGGGATACTGCAAATTGGGGATTAAATGAGCAGGTGCAGTTCAAGAACTAGGGCCAAAAGAGTCAGAAGTTCCAAAAATAAAGTAAGCATTATCTTTCTTTTTAAAATAATTGACATTCTTCAGCATTTATTAAAAGTTTTGGAAAGTAGAATCTCATATGATAGAATGATACTGTGAGGCAGGTTATTAATCCTAGTTTACTGATGAGGACTTGGGGATCAAATTCACTTATTGATTCATCTTAGTCATTTTTTAAATGCCTTAAAGAATGTTAGGTGTATGGCAGATTTGACTTTAGGTACAAATTCAGACATGCAGGTTATAGACCCTACCCTCAAAATGTTCACTCTTTGCTAATAATACAGACAATGTGGTTTAAAAATAAACACAATACACTACACAAGAAGCCATAACTGGATCTATGGAAACATAAAGAAGGTCCCTTCACCCAGACTATGGAGTTAGAGAAGTTTGCCCTGGCACGGTAAGGTGTGAGTGAGGTTTGAATGAAGAGTGTGAATTAGCTAGGAAGAAAGGATAGAGAAAAGGGATTCTGTTTGAAGGAGCTGCAGGTATAAAGGTATGCACTTAAAAAAGAGACAGATGCATTCTTAGAAACATAGCAGTTTTGTGTAACTGGAGGGCACAGTGCAAGAGGATACAGATACAACAAGGGAGTATTTGGGAACTGATCATTATTTGAATGTTCTCCCCACGATACCATACTCAATACCTTAAAGGAATCCTCACAGTTTGGTTGTCTCTGAGAGAAGTTATACTAGTATAACTAAAAATGGAAAAAAAGACCAACTTTTGCAAAGATGGCTATTATAAATGAAGACCCATTATTGTTACTAACCCATCTGTTCATTCAGGACCCTTCAGTCTTGTAAGATCATCTTGGGACTTACAGGAATTCTTTTCATAACAGCTGGTGAGCTATAATATCACAGAGACCTCGTGTTCTTGATCCAGCAACTTTGTGTCCCCTCTCAAATCCACCTGAAGGGGTTTCAGTACTATTTGGGTTGGAACATAAGGATGCCATTGTCTATGCCCCAGGTGCCTTCTCCTGGTGTCCTCAGAGCCACTGTTTTTTTTTTTTTTTTTTTTTTTTTGTACATAGTGGGAGGTAGGGTCTCCATGAAGATCGTTAAGTTCTCTGCTCTATGTCCTACTTTGTCATCTGGTCCCCAAGCAGCATCCCAGATCATGCCAGGTATAGTCCTTCATATACTATGAAGTGGCTCCAGCCACTCATGAGCCCTGAGTCCTCATTTCCTTGATACTTCAAACAATTTTCAAGGGCTGGATGGAGTAGCATCTCCTTTTCCAGGTCTACCCTAGTTTACCAAATTAGACAATAGCCCCAAACAAAGATCTTTTAAGCATACCATTGTATGGGAAGAGATCCCAGAGGAGTCTTTAAATCTCCATTAGTTTTACATCAAATCAGGTTGTATTTGGCTCCACTGAGACACCTGGTACATTTCCTTTTCATTTTTCATCTTCATCCACTACCCCTACATGTTTTCGCCCTTCCACACTCCTCTACTTCTGTCTTATCCTTTGATACTGAGAAATGCTATTCCCTGAGGGGACCTGCCTTCTGCACTGTAGATTCCCAGGAAGAGGAGGAGAGTTGTTTGTAGCAGCCTCTTCCAAAGCCTCTTGGAACTATTCTGTAAAGATGTTCTTGGTATCTTTTTCCCCTTGGTAAAAGCTGGTAAGAATCTGTAGCCAGTTTTCTAATAGTCACCTATTACTTTATAGTGTTGCTTTATTATGTTCAAATGTCTAAGTCACTTAGAGTCCATAGTTCATATAATTGATAGTGTAAGGAACTCTAGAGAAAGCACCCCATCCACTCTCCCCTTCTATCCTCCCTCAGTTTATACATAAGAGAGTCTAAAAGGGTTCTTTGGGGATCAGGAGCAGGAATGATGTGGGTCTCCTGACCCCCATACAAGTGTAGTTCGAATGCACAAGAAGCGGGGGACGTGTATAAAGTTGGATCTGTACAGTAGCACCATTAAGATGTTTGTAAATTCATTGCACAAATGAGAAAACAGAAACTGAGCCTCTTCAAATTCATATAGCCAGTTAGTAACAGAGCCATCTTGGATCTTATTCACAGCAGTTCTCTCTGACTTCATTAAAATTAGAGAAACTTTGACTTGAAACTAATAACCTGAGGTGCACACTACCCAAACATGTTGTGACAGATGAATGATATGCAACCACATTTATTTTTTGACCAGTGTATTTCCTGAAATCCAGATCTGTTCCTATGAAATTGTTGAAAGAAAAATGAACTGTTAATTTATCCTCAAGCCTCAAAAAAAAATGCCATTGGAGAAAACCTTAATGAAAAACCATCAACTTGGCAGGAGGATATTTTATTTTTGAGAGCTCACCTATCTGTGCTGAAAGAACTTTGAGGCTATAGACAGTGCGGATATTTAAAGTTTATCATCTCCATTTTCTTGCCAGAGCTGAGAAGTTTTCTCTGATGAGATCTGGCTGTATCTTCTATGACAGGCTGATTGACATGCCTACTTATAAACAAGAATTTTTGTAGTTTTTAATTTTCAAGGAATATTAGATCTGTTCTTCATGATAGGGGAGTGTGTGAATATATCCATCAGCACCCCATATAGGAAGGAGAATCTTTGACTTTATATAAACAGTGTGTTATAATAGAAGTGACCTTTTCCCTATACCTCTACCTAGATACTTAACTGTGGGTAAATTTGAGGCTCTCAGGCCCTCTGGTTTCTGTTTTTAGAAACTAGGTAATCTCTGAGGTCCCTTCCAGCTTCAGGACATTAAGTCTCTTGCTTCTCTGTGATGTCACCTGACTGTAAACTGAGAATAGCAGATCCATCTTGTCTAGTTAGGGAATGCATACTTGCTTTAAAGAATAATAAGACAATGGATCCAAAAGCAAAAATCAACTGCTGGAACTCTACCAAAATAAAAAAGCCTTAGTTCAGTGAAGGAAACCAACACAGTGAAAAGGCAACCTACTGAATGGGTGAATATATTTGTAAAGGATATATCTGATAAGGGATTAATATCCAAAACATAAAAAAAAAAAAAACTTAACCAACACCATAAGAACAATCTGATTTAAAAAATGAGCAGAGGACCAAAATAGACATTTATCCAAAGAAGACCTAGACATGGCCAGCAGACATATGAAAAGACATTGACCATCACTAATCATGAGGGAAATGCAAATCAAGAACAAAATATGATAGCGCCTTAAACCTGTCAGAATGGCTAAATTAAAAAAAGACAAGAACTAACATGTTGGCAAGGATGAGGAGAAAAAGCAACCTTTGTGCAATGTTGGTAGAAGTGTAAGTTTCTCTAAGCACTGTGGAAAACAGTATGAAGGCTTCTCAAAAATAAATAAATAAATAAATAAACAAACAAACAAACAAACAAACCACTACCCTATTACCCACTAATTCTACTACTGGGTATTTACCCTCCCCCCTGAAAACACTAATTCAAAAAGATTCTTGCACCACTATATTTATTGCAGCATTATTTACAATAGCCAAGAAATGAAAGCAACCCAACTATTCATCAAGAGATGAATGGATAAAGAAGATGTGGTATACATATTTATCAGCCATAACAAAGAATGAGATCTTGCCATTTGCAACAACTTGGGTGGACCTAAAAGAAATAATGCTAAGTGAAATAAGTCAGAGAAAGAGAAATGCCATTTGATTTCCTTCCTCTGTGGAATTTAAGAAACAACATAAAGAAAAAACAGACAAGAAGCCCCCTAGACTCTTGTTAAAAAAATGTTTATTTATTTAGAAAGGGAAGGAGGGGCAGAGATGGGGGTGGGGTGGGGTGGTGGTGGTGGTGTGGAGGGAGAGAATCCCAAGCAGGCCATGCTGACCTATCCTTAGACTCTTAAGTACAGAAACCAACATGTGGTTGCCAAAGGAGAATTTTGGGGGGGGGGGGGGGGGGATAGAGGAAATGGGATTAAGAAGTACAAACTTCCAGTTACAAAATAAGTAAGTCACAGAGATGAAAAGTACAGCATAGTGAATGTTTGGTGACAGATGATTACTAAACTTCTCATGGTGGGCATTGAATAATGTATAGAATTGAATCATCATGTTATATACCTGAAATGAAGGTATATTATACTTAAATTTAATTTATACTTAAATTTATTATTAAATTATACTTAAATTTAATTATACTTAAAAAGAAATGAGATAAGTGATATAAAAGTTCTTAGAAAACTAAAAATCATGAAGCAAATGATAGGTATAATTATTATATAAGTACCCAGACTATTTTTTACTAAGTAGTAGCTAGCTGCTTAAGTAACAGATTTCTTGTGAGAAGACATTATATAAGATATGATTTTTTTTTTTTGGAAGAAAAAGGACTAGAAGGGATTGTATTCTGCATAAAATCTATAAAACTATGAATTTTTGTTCTACAAAATGATTCAAATTAGAGTGTACAGAAATAAATGTCATATTATACTCATGAGGTCAGTGGATTCCATGAGGCAGGACTCAGCTGGCAGAACTGTAGTCATATGAAACCAAGTATATTCTTGGCTTCCAAAAGGAACAAAGAAGGAATTGTGTAGGGAGATGGCCAGTGTATATGTGAGAAGATAAAGGTTAATAAAATCTATGATAGAAGAAGCCATAGAGATCATCTGGTCAAAGGATCATAAAATCAAATATGTCTGGTGTTCAGTGGGTTACGTCAGTGAAACGGCACAGTGAGGACTATGTTGTAGTAATGGGGATGACTGCAACTCACCTCCAACTGACCCATTCCTTATTGGAAATGTGGGACCCATGTTGATGATACTTGAAGAAAAACTGAAAAGAGGGATTTTTTTAGGGTAAACTTTTTTTTAAAAGTTTATTTTTGACAGAGAGAAAAAGAGGGTGATCATGAGATGGGGAGACAGAGGATCTGAAGGAAGCTCTGCCCTGACAGCAAAGAACCTGATGTGGGGCTTCAACTCAGAAGCCATGAGATCGTGACCTGAGCTGAAGTCAGACACTCAACTGACAGAGCCGCCCAGGTGCCCCTTTAGGGTAAAGTTTTCTAAAATTGGTAGACTGCGCTTTAAATGATCCTACTGTATGAATTACTGATTTGGGGTCTCTGGTATAGACCAAACCTTATCATTTAAAATAACCAAAGCATAAGAGACTTAAAAACTGAGAACAAACTGAGGGTTGATGGGGGGGGGGTGGGAGGGTAGGTGATGGGTATTGAAGAGGGCATCTTTTGGGATGAGCACTGGGTGTTGTATGGAAACCAATCTGACAGTAAATTTCATATATTAAAAATAAATAAATAAATAAATAAATAAATAAATAAACAAACAAACAAAAAAATAAAATAAAATAACTTTTTCATTCTATTATCCATCAAATATCTATTGACTACTTATGTGTTTAAAAACTTTGCTAGCTCTAGGGATACAAAGTGGAGTAGATTCTAGTTCTGGGGGAGTTAGTCATACAAGTGAGGATAATCATGTAATATGGGAGCTATTGTAACAGAAATGTGTCTAAGGTAAAGTGTGAGAAGACACATGAATATAATCCATTGTATTAGGTGTCCTATATTTTGTTACGAGTTTTGAAAAATTTTTTATTGTTGATGTTTTAAGTCAGCACTGTGCCGAACATGAGGCTTGAACTCATGACCCTGAGATCAAGAGTTGCATGCTCTACTGACTGAGCCAGCCAGGTGTCCCTTTTCTCACAGGTTAGTGTGTGTGTGTGTGTGTGCGCGCGCGTGTGCGCGTGCGGGTGTGTGAGACTTTGCTAATACTTAGGGCAATGATACAAAATTGCAGTAAGTCTCTTTGAGAGACATTCCTAAGTTTCATCAGACATAATTATTTTTAAATGAAAATAACTTTATTCCTGCTGAGGAGAGGGAGGTTTTATCTATGGGAAAAATAATGTAGGAAAAGAACTCTGGAGAACCAGTTGTTAGAAATTTTGGCACAGATTTGATCAAATCATAATAATTAATACTTGTGAAATGCTTTACAATTGAAAAGTACTTCTAAAGTGACAAAGAGTTTGCAGATACTCCTAACTGGAATATATTTGGAAATACTGGTAGCTGAGCCAGTGGGTGGTCCCAGCTGAGCTACATGGGAATAAATGTGTCTGATGTTATCCCAAGGGATATAAAAGAGATACATATATTTTTCCTTTTTTGACTCAATGAGAAAGGGGGAAACTGCTTCTTAACTTTAGGGGGAAAAGGAGAACAGAGGGACTAAAATGATCAACCCTGTAGGCTTTTTATTCCTTATTGGTTTTGTCCACAAGTGGGGAACTATTCTGAGAAAATCTAGATGAATTCAGTCTATTTCCTTCTTTCATTGGAAGACAATTGACCTAAAATGCTGCATAAATTCAAGGTATACAACATGTTGATTGTAATTTGATTGACATTGTAGCAATAATTAGCACCTCTATCTTGTCAAATAATTGGTTTTTTTAGTGGCTGGAATAATTAAGATCTAGTCTCTTACCAAGTTTGATTATAGTACACTATTTTGTATAGTCAAAATCCTGTGAATTAGACCTTTAGGTTACCTTCTTGAATTGACATTGGCTCAAGGGGGCTGGGAAGATGGTCAACCAAAAAACGGAACATTGACACAGAGTAGAGCAGGGAACATTTTCTTGTTTTTTCTCAGAACTCGTAACTAGGGGCATCTGGGTGGCTCAGTCGGTTAAGTGTCCAACCTCAACTCAGGTCATGATCTTGCGGTTTGTTAGTTCGAGCCTGTGTTGGGTCTGTGCTGACAGCTCAGAGCCTGGAGACTGCTTCTGATTGTGTCTATCACTCTGCTCCTCCCCTGTTCATGCTATGTCTGTCTCTCTCTCTCTCAAAAATAAACAAACATTAAAAAAATTAGGAATTTGTAATTTAAGGAGTGATGACATTGGGGACATGGAGTAGACAGCAACCTTGCAAACACTGGCATTTTCTGGGGATATACGGGTCATCAGGTAGCAGAAAACTGAGGTATTCTCACAAAGTTTACTGACCAATGAAGACATATGTGGAAGAGCAGGAAAGAAAAGTGATGGCAGATACCTTTAGGGTAAATAGTTGTTAGACCAGCCTATATGTCAAACACTCCCAGGCACTTCAAGAAACACTAGGAGCCATCAAGGGAGAAAATTTGAGATTACAGACACTCTACATAAACAAATGAGGGAAAAGGTAGGAAACTGGGCTTATTGGTCCCCCCCCCCTTTAAAAAATGTATTTAGGAATGATTGACAGATTAGTTTGAAGTATGTAACACAATGATACAATATTTGCATACATTGGAAAATGACTACCACAAGTCTAGTTACCATCTGTCAGCATATGAAGTTAAACTTTTTTATTCAGGATGAGCACCTTCAAGATGGATTCTTAGAAACTTTCAAATATGCAATATAATATTAATGACTATAGTCATAACTTACTTTATAACTGAAAGTCTGTACCTCCTGATTCCCTTCACCCATTTTGCCCAACCCATAACCTACCTCCTCTAAGGCAACCTGTTCTCTGTATCTGTAAGTCTGGGTTTAGTTGTGTGTGTTGATTTTTTTTTGACTGTTAGTTGGTCTGTTTTATTCCACATGCAAGTGAAATCATATGTGTTAGTATTTGTCTCTGATGTGAATTAGCTTAATAGCCCAAGGTGTATCCATGTTGTTGCAGATGGCAAGATTCCCTTCTTTTTATGGCTGAGTGCTATTCCACTGTATATATACATTACATTTTCTTTATGTGTTCATCCATTACTAGACATTAAAGATATTTCCATGTCTTGATAATTTTAAATAATGATGTAATGAACATAGAAGTGTTACTTAAGGATATTTTTGTTCCATACAAATTTTAGGAACAGTTTTTTCTATTTACATGAAAAATGTCATGGGAATTTTGATAGGGATTGCACTGAATCTGTATATTTCTGTGGGTAATATGGAAATATAATTACAATTCGTCCAATCCATGAACATGGAATATCTTTATGTATATTTGTAGCTTCTTCAATTTATTTCACCAGTGGTAGGTCTATCACCTCCTTGGTTGTTAGGGTTTTCATTCTTTTTGATGCTATTGTTAATGAAATTGTTTTCTTCATTTCTTTGATAGTTCATTATTTGTATATAAAAATGCAACAGATTATTGTATATTGATTTTCCACTGTACAACTTTACTGAATTCTAAAAGTTTTGTGGTAGCTTTATAGTTTTCTATTTATAAAATCATGTTGTTGGTGAATAGTCACAGTTTTACTTGTTACTTTTCTTTTTGGATGCATTTCTTTTTCTTACCTAACTGCTGTGGCTAGATTTTGAATACTATCTTGAATAAAAATGGGCAAGTGAGCATCTTTGTCTTGTTCCTGATCTTAACTTTTCAAATTTAAATATGGTATTAACTGTGGCCTTTTCATAGATGGGCTTCATTATACTGAGGCATGTTTCCTTTATATCAACATTATTGAGAGTTTCTATCATAAATGGATGTTTAATTCTGTCAAATTATTTTTCTGCATCTACTGAGATAAGATTTTTTTTATCCTTTATTTTGTTAATATGGTCTCATTTTGATTTTGGTGGATATTGAGCCATCTTTGAATCCCTGGAATAAACCCACTTGACCATGGTAGGATCCTTTTAATGTATTGTTGGATTGGTTTACTGTTGGATTGGTTTACTGTTGGATTCCTGGAAATTTTTATATCTAGGTTCATCTGAAATAGTGACCTATAATTTTCTTTTTTGTGAGGTCTTCTTATATTGGTATCAGGGAAATGCTAATGTCAAAAAATGAATTTGGAAGCACTGTCTCCTCTTGAATTTTTTGGAAATTTGAGAAGAATATGTATTAAATGTTTGAATGTTTAGTAGAATTCACTAGTGAAGTTGTTTGGTCCTGGACTTAGGTTTGTTGGAAGGTTTTTGATTACTGGATGATCTTCTAACTATAGTCTATTCAGATTTTTTTATTTCTTCATTATTCAGTCTTGAAAGATTATATCTTTCTAGGAATTTGTCCATTTCTTTTAGGTTGTCAAAGTTGTTTATATATAATGGTTCATTGTGGTCTCTTAAGATCCTTTGTATTTGTGGTATCAGCTGGAACTTTGCTTTCTGTTGAGCCCACCCACTTCTTACTAAATCCAGCTAAAGGTTCATCAATTGATCTTATCAAGAAACCAACTCTTAGTTTCATTATTGTTTTTCTTTAGTCCTTTTAGTCTCTATTGTATATAATTCTGCTCTAATATTTATTATTTCATTCTTCTACTAATTTCAGGTTTTGTCTTTTTTTCTTCCTTTTTCTATACTTTTCTATCCTAAAAGGTAAAAAGCTACATTGTTTGAGATTTTCTTGTTTATTGAGGTAGGCCTGTATTGCTATGAACCTAGCACTTAAAACTGCTTCTTGTGCATGCCATAGATTGTGGATTGTCAGATTTTCATTTTCACATGTCTGGAGGTATTTCTTAATTTCTAGCTTGAGTTATTCATTGACCCATTGATTATTCAGTAGCATGTCGCTCCATTTAAACATACCAGCATTTTCCAGCCTAATTCTTTAAAAAAAATTTTTTTTAACGTTTATTCATTTTTGAGAGACAGAGACAGAGCATGAGCAGGGAAGGGGCAGACAATGGGAGATAGAGAATCTGAAGCAGGCTCCAGGCTGTTAGCATAGAGCCTGACGCAGGGCTCAAACTCACGGACTGCGAGATGATGACCTAAGCTGAAGTCAGATGCTCAACCAACTGAGCCACCCAGGCACCCCTTTTAAGCCTAATTCTTATACTTAATTTCTAGTTTCACAACATGGCAGTTAAGAAAAGTTGCTTGAAAATATTTCAGTCTTAATAAATTTGAGACTTATTTTGTAGCCTAATATAATTTATCCTGGAATAATGCTTCATGTGCACTTAAGAAACATGCATATTCTGCTTTTAAATGGAATGTTCTGTATATATCTATTAAGTCAACCTGGTCTTACTGATTTTCTGTCTAAATAATCTATCCATTGATATAAGTAGAGCGTTAAAGTCTCCATTTAGTGTATTATCGTCAATTTCTCCCTGGAGGTCTATTAATATTTGCTTTACGTATTAGTGTGCTTCTGTTTTGGGTATTTGAATGTTTACAAATACTGTATCTTCTTGTTGAATCAACCCCTTTATTGTTACGTAATACCTACTTTAGACTTTAAAGGCTATAATAAAAGACAATTTTGTCTGATATAAATGTAGCTTCCCCAGCTTTTGTTTTCCATTTGCATGAAACATCTTTTCTATTCCTTCATTTCTTGCCTCTGTGTATCTTTACAGCACAAGTGAGCCTCTTGTAGGTAGAATATATATGAGTCTTGTTTTTGTTTTGTTTTGTTTTCAATCCATTCTCCTAGTCTGCCTTTTGGAGAATTTAGTTCATTTACATTTAAAGTATTTATTTATACTTTATTGCTATGTTAAATGTTTTCTGGCTGTTTTGTAGCTCTCTGTTGTTGCTCTCTTGTTCTCTTCCCTAGTAGTTTACTTTATTGCTATGCTTAGATCCCATTCTCATTTTTTGTGTTTTTGCTATAGGTTTTTACCAGTAAGATTTTTTACGTATGTTTTCTTATTACTAATTAGTGACTTTTATAGTAGCAATGAACTCCTTTAGTTTTTGCTTATTTGGTAATCTCTTTGTCTCCAATTCTGAATAATAAACTTGATGGGTAGAATATTATTGGTTAGCAGTTTTATGCTTTTAGCCCTTTGAATATATCATGGCATTCCCTTTTGCTAAAAAGTCTTACGGGCTTTCTCTTGTAGTAATAAGTTGTTTTCTCTTGCTTTTGAGATGGTTTCTTTAACTTTTGATACTTGAATTATAATACGCCCTGGTGGGGTTTTCTTTGGGTTTATCTTATGGCAGCTCTGGGCTATTGTATTTGGTTGTCTGTTTCCTTCCCCCATGTAGGGAAGTTTTCAGTCATTGTTTTTTTCAAGAAACCTTTCTATCTCTTCCTTCTGGGGCCCCTTCTTTTTTCTCTTCTATAATAGGACTTGTGCTGTATTTGTTGGTAACACATGGGTCCTTTAAGCTATCTTCTTTAAAAAGTTTTATTTTTTTGCTTTATGCTTCTCTGGTTGGGTAAGTACCACTGACTTGTCTTCCAGATCTCTGATCGTTTGTTCTGCTTCATCCGGTCTGTTGTGTATTTTTCAGTTTATTTATTGTGTTTTTCAGTTTTGTGACTTCTTTTTAGTACTTCTTTGTTTTCTATCTCTTTGTTGAAGTTACCACTGTGTTCATTTTCAAGCAGTGTTTGGTGAGCATCTGTATGACCATTACTTTGAACTCTTTATCAGGTAGGTTAATTCACTTCAGTTTAACTTTTTTCTGGGGGTTTATCTTTTTCTTTTGGGACATACTCCTGTTGCCTTATTTTGCTGGACTTTGTTTATTTCTATGTATTAGATGAAACACTTCTCTAGTCTTGAAGGAGTGGCTGCATGCAAGATAAAACCTTATGGTCAACTTTGCCCTAGTTTGTGCTTATCTCTTGAAACTTTGTAATTGTCTAAGCAGCTGAATTTATTTATGATAAGTTCTGGTTATTGATATCTCAGAGTTTCAAAGGGAAGGATCTCATTCAACACCTGATTTCAGATGGATGGGAAGCCAGACCCTCAGGCAGTAGCCTTTAATGTATACAAATATACACAGTTGTAGGGCTGCAATTGTAAACTGTTCTGGCCTTTAGGTCGGGTAATCAGGAGATGTCACTTTGGCAGTAGTTGGAAAAATCAGGGCTTTGTATAAGTGTATAAGATCTTGTGGGGGGGGGTGTAAGAAAGATGTAGTGAGCCTAAGCGAGAGTGCAAAAATGGCACCCCCCTGACCATGTTCACTTGGAGCACTTTTGCAGCCTATAGATAGGTGGTTAATCTGAAGCCTGGCCCTCAGGCTGAAGCTGTAGGACAAATAAATAGGTCTTCTTTTACAGATAGACATGGGTGTATTCAGTCTATTGTTTGTGCCATGTCCGGGGTTGGGATTACTCTGCCATGAACTATATCTGTAATTGTTGCAGTCCTGTGGTGCCTAGAAATGTAAACCCCACTGACCATCAAAGCCAAGTTTTCAAGGAGCATCCCCTATATGGCCTGCATGTTCCTGATGGCTTGAGTTGAACCACAGAAGAGTGCAGGCAGGGGTGGGATGCACCCTCTGGCAGTAGCAAGATAGTGGGAGAGCATAGTAATGGTGCCCACCACTGCCTCTGTCCTTGAATAGAGTCACAGCAGTCCGCTGCCTCTCCAGCATATGCTTTAGGATTAGTTGATGAATCTCCTTCACATATAGCCTCTTGCTATTTCCAAACTGCCAGTTCTGCACTATGTTCTAGGATGAATCTGTATATGAGCCCTTTAAAAGTGGATTCTCAGTTTCCTATAGCTCTTTGGGTCTGCTGCCCGTATGTCCTGTTGATTTTCAAAGTCATTTTGGGGGTTGTCTCTCCAGTGCAAGTTCCAAGAGTTGGGATACCTGATGTGGGGTTTGAACCCCTTGTTCCTCAGGGAGAAGCTCCATATTTGTGAGATCCCTTCTGTTTTTTCATTTTTAAAAAAGTTTTTAATTAGAGAGAACAAGGAAGGGAGGGGCAGAGAGAAAGTGAGAGAGAATCCCAAGCAGGCTCTATAGCATGAGCTCAGATACCAATGTGGGGCTTGAACCCAAGAAACCATGAGATCATGACCTGAGCTGAAATAAAGAGTTGGACATTTAAACAACTGAGCCACACAGCTGCCTTTGTGAGATCCTTTCTGATGGTGGCTTGCTGTGCCAGATAAGTTTCTGCTGAGACTACATCTCTGCCTCTCTTACCCATCTCTGTGTAGAATATCTATCCTTTATTATGTAGAGATGCAGCTATCTTCCAGGTCTTTTTCAGGAGGAATTTCTCCATATGTAGCTATAGATCTGTTGTCTGTGAGGTGAGTTCAGTATCTTCTTATGCTGCCACCTTGAACAGCCTCCCTTGTAGTTGTGACTTTTAGATTAAGTTAAATTTCTAGAGTATACTTGCTTTTTGCTCCTAGCACTTGGATACCAACACACAAAGTTGTTACATTTGTAATAAGACTACATAATTTCCTGATGCTATACTTTACACGTTCTAGTGCAGACAGCAGAAACCCTATTCTATATAGTTGTGAGATGCTGCCTTGACTCATCATTTAGAAAATTAGGCTACCTGAATTGCACAGATGCACTAAGGTGCTGTTTTCTTAGATGATATTTCAGTATATTTTCCAGAATCACTTGGGAAATTGTCTTTGGGCTGTGAACATTTGATAGTGCCATGTTGACATAATCCTGATAGCACAAGATGCTGTGGGGTTAATCCAGGATTTTGTAGTTATGGTTGACATGGTAACTATTGACAGGGGACTGCTTGACAAAGATCTATGAAGCTACTAAATTTTATAATACTTAAATGGTAAGAAGACAAATGATTTGGGGCTGGTATGTACTTATTTTCCTTTGGGAAAATTGGTATAATAAATAAAGACAGATACTAGGTCTATCCCCAAATGTCCTTGGAGACATTTCATTATTTTTCCCCCTTCCCTGCATTGCAATTTGTTGTTTCTATCTCAAATTTTCTTATTTGCACACTCATTTGTTGATTTTCCCTCTCCTGATCCCCATAGGAACATAAGTGTTAAAATTTGACCAGCCTTGACTGTCTTGCTTGAAACTGTATTCCTGTCAGAAGATGATGACTGGTAAATAGTAGAGACTCAAAAATATTTGTTAGAAAATCTGTAATTTGGATATCTTGTGGCAATATTTTAATAAAAAATTGATAAAATTTCATATTGGTATTTTTTTCTGTAAAAAAAAAAATCTTTATTTTGAACTGATTTCAGGAAGTTCAAGAAGTTCTATAGAGCTATGATAGAACTGTAGCTCATCTTCCCCTATTTTACCATTACAGAAACAACAATTACTGAAACTGGCAATATTGATGTAATACTGATAGTAGTAGTATTGATGTAAAACTCATATACCTACTTTATTCAAATCTCATAAGTTTAATGTCCTAAATTGTCCAGGAACCATTCTGGAAGTTCACATTATTTTTCTTTATCGGATCTTCTTAGTTTATATCCTGTGACAGTCTTCAGGATTTTTTGTCTTTCATAACCTTGATATATTTGAGGAGTTCTGCTAAGTTATTTACAAAAAAAATTAAGTTTATTTATTTACTTTGAGACAGAGAAAGAGAAGGAGACAAAGCAAGCAGGGGAGGGGCAGAGAGAGAGAGGGAGACAGAGAATTCCAAGCAGGTTCTGCACTGTCAGAACAGAGCCCAATGTGGGGCTCCAACTCATGAACTGTGAGATCATGACCTAAGCTGGAGGCAAGAGGCAAATGCTTAACTGACTGACCCACCCAGGTGCCCCTGCTAATTTATTTTAGAGAATACTTCCAGTTGGGTTTCCTAATATCTTAGGTTACATATCTTTGGCAAAAAAAAACATGGAAGTAATGCCGTGGTTTTCTCTTCCATCATTTTAGGGGTAACATAATGTTGACTGATGTCATTACTCTAATGTCAACCTCGATCATTTGGTTAAGGAATAACGTGAAATTCAAGAACATTTCCTGGACAAATTAAGGACATAAAACTTATGAGATTTGAATAAGGTAGGTAGATTAGGTAGAAAGGAACTTTCATTATCATAAAGTTAATGTTTCTTTTCCTGTATAAGTATGATGTTCTATGATAAGTATTGTAAGTATCATATAAGTTGGGTGTTTGTTTCAGACATAGCAAATTTGTTATTTCCTCTCACATTTTTGCCCAGTAATTATAACATCAATTAATGGTGCTCACCTGCAACAGTTATTACTATAGTGTTTGCCTTATAGTGATTTTTTAAAAAAACACTGTAATTTTTTTAATGTTTATTGATTTTTGAGAGAGATAAACATAGATCATGAGCAGGTGAGGGGCAGAGACAGAGGGAAACACAGAATCTGAGGCAGGCTTCAGGCTCTGAGCTGTTAGCGCAGAGCCTGATGTGGGGCTTGAACTCATGAACTATGAGATCATGACCTGAGCCGAAGTCCAAAGCTCAACCAAGGGAGCCACCCAGGCACCTATCCTGATGGTGATTTATAATTTCTCATTCCTTTTAATATTTATTGATCAGAATCCCTTTATAAGGAACCACTGCACTTTTCTCCCTGGCAGTTATTTATCTGTTTCAATGATTTATTTATATCAGTATGTATTCATGCATATTTATTATATTCTATGGGATGTAACCCAATATTGTCAGTGTTTTACTGTCCTAATTACCTATATTTTGCCATTAGAAGCCTCTTCATGTTGGCCCCTATTTCCTATCAATATGGCTCATCAGTTTTTGAGCACTTCTTTACTTGCTGGCACCACAGATAGTTGAGGCTGGCTTTGCATTTTCTCAGCCTCAGATCTGGAATCAGCCTTTTTCCCAGGGGCTCCTGATTGCTTTTATTGGAAAATGGTATTTAGAATCCAAGATCTTGGCTATAGATTTACGCATTGCTCTGGAGTGTCATTGTTTCTAGTCTGTTTCAGCAGCATACATAAAATATATGTGAATAATGACATGTATACATACACTGATATTTCTGTTGACTTAAATTTATTGATATTTTGGGGGTTGATATTAAATCTATAAATTGCAGAGAACTAATATATTTAAATGTCATCATTTCTAATAACAGGTTAATTTCTTGCCATTTGTTCAACTTTTTTTTGGTGTGTATTCAGTAGGTGTTGAACAATTATCCTTACACAGATTTTGTATATTTACTAAGCACACAATCTGTGTTCCTGTTGTAAACAGAATTTTCTCTATCATTATGTCTTCTAACTTTATTATCCATGAATAAGAGGCTAAGATATCATTATTCTGGACGTGATTTTAAATTACCCAGATGTCCCTTTGCTAGCTTCCTACTTCAGCATTCCTAGCAAGTTTTGTCAACCTGTCCTTGCTTGCTATAAAGTGTCAGGGTGAGACAATAGTGGGAAAGGAACATGAGAAATTGCATACTGCATTTGGTGATTTTTCTTTTTTTTGTCACTTTGAAGTATCATTGTTGACTGTCTTTAAGGTGGTGGGATATCTATCTATCTATCTATCTATCTATCTATATCTATCTATCTATCTATATCCCCTTTTAAAAATATTTGAGGGCGCCTGGGTGGCGCAGTCGGTTAAGCATCCGACTTCAGCCAGGTCACGATCTCGCGGTCCGGGAGTTCGAGCTCCGCGTCAGGCTCTGGGCTGATGGCTCAGAGCCTGGAGCCTGTTTCCGATTCTGTGTCTCCCTCTCTCTCTGCCCCTCGCCCGTTCGTGCTCTGTCTCTCTCTGTCCCAAAAATAAATAAACGTTGAAAAAAAAATTAAAAAATAAAAATATTTGAAAGTAAATACTGAGAAAATAGGTAGCTAGTTGGATGTTATTATCTTCAGCTATTTGAAAGTCCTAGGTTGAATTTTTGATTGTTGAAAAGTTAGGATACCAACATTTTTGACAGACCTAGAATAAACCTAAAATTTGTATATAACCACAAAAGATCCCAAACAGCCAAAGCATCCTTGAAAAAGAATAACAAAACTGTAGGTATTATAATTCCAGATTTTAAGTTATATTACAAAGTGATAGTAATTAAAACAGTATGTAACTGGCATAAAAATAGACACATAGGTCAATCAATGGAATAAAAGAGAAAACCCAGAAATCCACAATTATATGGTCAGTAATATAGGAGGAATGAATATACAATGGGAAAGGAGGAATGAATATACAATGGGAAAAAGACAGCCTCTTCAACAAATGGTGTTAGGAAAACTGGACAGCAACATGCAAAAGAATGAAACTTGGCCACATATTTTGATCATACACACAAATAGATTCAAAATAGATCAAACACTTAAATGTGAGACCTGAAACCATAAAAATCCTTGAAAAGTACAGGCAATAATCTCTGACATCAGCCATAAAAACATTTTTTTTGAATAGGTCTCCTGCAGTAAGGGAAATAAAAGAAGAAATAAACTATTGGGACTACATCAAAAAAGAAGTACCTGCACAATGAAGGAAACAATCAACAAAACTAAAAGGTAACCTACTGAATGGGAGAAGATATTTGTAAATGATGATGGGTTTGTATCCAAAATCTATGAAGAACTCAAACTCAACACCCAAAAAACAAATAATTCAACTTAAAGATAGGCAGAAAGAAATGAGAACATAAGAATAGACATTTCTCAAAAGAGACATACAGATGGTCAACATCCATATGATCAACATCACTCATCATCAGGAAAGGCAAATCAAAACTACGAGATAGCAACTCAGACATTTCAGAATGACAAAAATAAAAAACACAACAAACAAATGTTGGTGAGGATGTGGAGAAAAAGGAACCCTCTTGCACTATTGATGGGAATGCAAATTGGTTCAGCCATTGTGGAAAACAGTATGGACGCTCCTCAAAAATTATAACAGAACTACCAGATGATCCAGGAAATGCACTACTGAGTATTGACCCCCAAAATACTAAAAGACTAATTCAAAAGAGTACATGCACCCCTATGTTCATAGTATTATTTATAATAGCCAAACTATGGAAGCCACCCAAGTGTCCATTGATAGATGAATGGATAAAGACGATGTGATAAATATAAACACATACACACACATGCATACATATATCTGTGTGTATATACACACACGTACACACAATGCAGTATTATTCCATAAAAAAGCCATAAAAAAGAATGAAGTCTTGCCATATGCAACAACATACATGGAGCTAGAGAGTATAATGTTAAGCAAAAGAAGTCAGAGAAAAGTTAATACCTTATGATCTCACTCATATGTGTAATTTAAGAGAAAAACATATGAACAAAGGAAAAGACAAACCAAGAAATACTCTTAACTATAGACAAAAAACTGATGGTTACCAGAAGGGCAATGGGATATATAGGAGATGGGAACTAAAGAGTACACTTACCATGATGAAAATAAAATGATTAAAATAAATAAAAATCTCTCTGAGAGAGATAAGAAAGCAATAAGAAAAAAAGGAAATAGCTAATACAAAAAGCAAAAAAAAAGAGTTTTTAGTCTTAGATTTAGCAAGACTGTGATTTATTGTAATTTATACTTTTACTTTTTCTCAGTCTAGACTTCCTTGTTTTCTTCTCCTTTATTTAGGCAGAGTAAAATATAAATAGACTTCAGATAGGGTTCCAGAAAACAAAAGTGACTGAAGAGTTGTGAAAGAATATGGTATTCATAAAATTAGTCTGAAAATAAAAGTTCAGGGCAGGAGAAAAAAGTTTAAGTGAGATTCTTAGGGAACAGGAAGAAAGCATGGAGAGCGAAGGGTGTGTTGACTTGCTGTGCTCCTAACCCATCCTCCTTGGGCCACAGCATCCAAGCCTGTGTTCCCATCTGGCCTGGGGTTGTTTTCTTCCCTGACTGCCAAGCCAAAGTCAGGCCGTACCTTTACAGCCTTAATGCCCCTCAACCATTTAGCCCATTCCCCCACCCAATATCCCTTTAGCAATGCTGAGTTTGTTCTCTGTATTTAAGAGTCTCTTATGGTTTGACTCCTTGTTTTTTACTTTTCCTTTCCTTTCCCTATGTTCATCTGTTTTGTTTCTTAAATTCCACATATGAGTGAAATCATAGGATACTTGTCTTGCTCTGATTAGCTTATTTTGCTTACCGTAATACACTCTAGTTCCATCCATGTTGTTGCAAATGGAAAGATCTCATTCTTTTTGATCACTGAGTAATATGCCATTCTATGTATATACCACATCTTCTTTATCCATTTGTCAGCTGATGGACATTTGGGCTCTGTGGGTAGTGCTGCTATAAACATTGGGGTGCATGTGCCCCTTGAAATCTGCATTTTTGTATCCTTTGGATAAATACCTAGTAGTGCAATTGCTGGGTCATAGGGTAGTTTTATTTTTAACTTTTTAAGGAAGCTCCATACTGTTTTCCAGTGTGGCCACACCAGTTTGCATTTGTACCAGCAGTGCAAGAGTGTTCCCTTTTCTCCACATCCTCACCAACTTCTGTTGTTTGAGTTGTTGGTTTTAGCTATTCTGACTGGTGTGAGGTAGTAGCTCATTGTGGTTTTAATTTGTATTTCTCTGATGATGAGTGATGTTGAGCATCTTTTCATTTGTCTGTTAGCCATCTGAATCTCTTCTTTGGAAAAAGCATATATTCTTCTGCCCATTTCCTCACTGGATTATTTGTTTTTTGGGTGTTGAGTTTGATAAATTCTTCATAGATTTTGCATACTTGATCTTTATCTGATATGTCACTTGCAAATACCTTCTCCCATTCTGTCAGCTGCCTTTTAGTTTTGTTGATTGTTGTCTTCACTGTGCAGAAGCTTTTTATCTTGATGAGGTCCCAATAGTTCATGATTGCTTTTATTTCCCTTGTCTCTGGAGACATGTCGAGTAAGAGGTCACCGAATCTGAGGTCAAAGTAAGATGTCACTGCCTGTTTTCTCCTGTAGGATTTTAATGGTTTCCTGTCTCACATTTAGGTCTTTCATCCATTTTGATTTCATTTTTGTGTATGGTGTAAGAAAATGGTCCGATTTCATTCTTCTGTATGTCACTGTCCAGTTTTCCCAGCACCATTTACTAAAGAGACTATCTTTTTTCCCATTAGATATTCTTTCCCTCTTTGTTGAAGATTAGTTGGCCATACATTTGTGGGTCCATTTCTGGGTTCCCTATTCTGTTCCATTGATCTATGTGTCTGTGTTTGTGCCAGTACCATACTCTCTACATGATTATAGCTTTGTAGTACTGGGATTGTGATGCCTCCAGCTTTGGTTTTCTTTTTCAACATTATTTTGGCTATTCAGGATCTTTTCTGGTTGCATGAAAATTTTAGAATTGTTTGTTCCAGCCATGTGAAGAATGTTAGTGTTAATTGATAAGGATTGCATTGAATATGTAGATAGTTTTGGTTAGTATTGACATTTTAACAATATTCTTCCAATCCATGGGCCTGGAATGTTTCCTCATTTCTTCGTGTCCTCTTCAATTTTTTTCATGAGCTTTCTATAGTTGTCAGTGTACAGATATTTTATCTCTTTGATGAGGTTTATTCCTAGGTATCTTACCATTTTTGGTGTACTTATAGATGGGATCAATTCTTCGATTTCTCTTTCAGCTGCTCCATTATTGGATATGAAATCAACACACAACTTGGTTGCATTTTTAATTTTTCTTGTTAAATTCATGTGGGCATTTAGAAGTAGAACTCTCAAATCTGAAAGGGTATTTAATAACTTGCTGGTCCTTTTGTGTTGTGAACATGGATTAGAGACTGAACGAATTTCATGAAATAAAAGATACCATTCTGTATATCATTTTGGAAAACGAAGTGTTTCTGTTAGGTTCTATTGGAGGATGTGGCTTTGGCCTGAAGCTAAAGTGAGATCATGTTGAACCCTTTTTACTCCTAAATTTAGACCTTGAGGGGCAGTCTTGGAGAAGGTTAAACATTAGGAATATAACCTCAAAACATACTCTCCTAGCAATGTAAATAGAACTTTGAAGTATGCCTCACAACCTTGAAGGACAAAGAGAAAAGATGGTCAATTTCCTTAATACAGTGGTATTTGCCACCTAGATGGTAAGGTCCAAAGCACCTTAGTTTGTTACCATCCTCTCAGCCTGCATCGTTCGTGCCAATTTTGCTTTTTGTTAGGGAGTGGGATGTAGACAGACCTACATGGAAACCTGAGGACAGTGGAATATGGCTCCCAGCCTAAGAGAGCCCATCTAATCTGTCTGCCAGGCTTATGCACAGTACTGCTTCTGTGTTTCTCTATCAGAGAAAAACATGGCTGAAGCTTTACCTGTTAACCTTTCATTCTGGGCCAACACACAGCTTTATATTTTTATTCTTGGAAAGATACTCTTTCCAGTAACTTACCTAGCAGATAATTAAGGGCCACAACATTACTAGCTTTACCATGAAACTGACAGATATACATAATTTTGTGTACCAAGAGTGGCTTGGAATGTTAGAGTTTCAGAGGGGAAGAGGTAGGCACAATTCCTACTTTCAAGATCCCATCATCTCTGGCGGTTTCTCATGAAATATGATGAAATTGTGTAAAATCCCATCTACTTGGTTGCATGGCTTGATGTCCTCTGGAGTGAGGGATCAGGAAAATCTATCATTTTTCAGGTATAGAGTTGTTTCTGAACTACAGTTCTCTTTGACTCTTAGTTTACACTTTGTTGAGGGTTTTAAGTGTTTGATGAGGATGTTTAATTTCCATTAATATCTCTAACTCATTTTACATTTCAATTTTGTTTTTGTCATTTTCTGTTGTCATCTTTCTACAGCATATTCATATTCTTGACCTTCTGACTTAATTTCCTTTTTTTCATTTTTTAAACTTTTTTTTCTCCACATTTAAAGATGGAGTCCAATTTTCTATACCTTTTAATACCTTTGCCTTTATCTAAATGTTAAGGAGGGATTTCTTTTTTACTCTTCCCCCATCAAAAACTACTAAGATTGACACACCTTGCTGCAGTGAGCATTAATGTTTTTGCGAAGTCCAGTTCACGTGAGGAATGAATGTTTTTCCAGGTAACATGCTCCCTACAAAATATTCACTCTAATGTGCTGAAATGACATTCACCTCCTAACCATACCTGATTTTATTATTAAATGCCCCTATTTTAACTGAGAGTGACTTTGTCTTAAATTCTTAACTTTCTATAACAATTGACACACTCCCAATACATTAAGTTTGTTCCCTAAGTGTCTTCCTTGTTTGAAGACCCCTGAGTGTTTGGGCATTGGTGGTCATCCCAGTTTGTAAACTACCATTGTGAAGAGTGTACTGCAAACAGGAAGTTTCAGTTACAAAGGAAAGAGAGATTTTTTCCAATCTTTTGGAGACCTCTATAGTTTTGAGAGGATGTATATAACCTCCAAAAATCTGGGAGACTCCACTGGATACTGATAATCATAACTCAAAAGGATTGAGTTACTCATGCAAAAGAAAATAAATACAAACAATTCCATATAAATAATATAGGAAAGTAGTTTTGTCAGAGAGTGAGACTCCTATCCTTTGATCATATTCCAGTAAAACTATTAGAATTGATTAAAGGTGTGTGCAGTATGAAATTATTTCACTAGAAACTTTGAAATACAGAAGGCATCAAGAGATTTAGATTAATATATTGGATGGCTAGTCTATAGAGCACAGATCTCTGGCTCATGTGGGAACAAATCTGAGTGATGGTAAAACATTAAACAGTTTTCAGTGTACCATTAATTCTATCCCTCTGTATAAGTAATATAATAGAAATGTTTCTAAAATGTGAGGCAAAAGCAACTTTTTACTCCTCCTCACCAGACAAAACAATGTTGTGTGACTAGTAATAAAATATATGTCTTGAGTTCTGACTCTCCGGTATAAGAGTCCCTCCCATATTTTATACCAATATAGTTTTACAATGTGTTTTGTTTTTTTTTTCCCCATTCAGAGTTTTGAAAGGTTTATGGTGCAGCTCATTAGTCAGAATTAAGTAAAGTAGGAAAGAACAGTTTTCTGAAAGTATTTTACAGTGATTGTCAGTAAAACAATAATGTGCACGAGCAAGCAAACAAAAATTTGGCAAGATAGCTGTGCTCGTTAGATAAAAAAGGAAAATGTAACCAGGAACAAATAGAAGAACAAACAAAAAATATAGCCTTTTAAAAGTGTTTACTGTTATTAATACAATATGTAAATGACTAAATAATGAGGTAAAAAAAATTTACTGGTTGCAGCTCTGCCATGAATTTGGATAAGTCATGTAAACTGTCTGGGTCTCAGCTACTAACTTAAGAACATTCTGAACTAAATCAATACTTCCAAAAACTTGTCCAAAGATAAGTGCTAATTAATTATGAAATCTTTGTTGGATAGAAGGTGAAAAAAATAAGTACATTAAAAAATCCTTCTAAGGACTGTTCTTTAGTTTGCTATTCTTGCTATATTGGCATTAAAAATGTGATAGTCAGTGGTGCTGGTTTTAAAATCCTAACTTGAAAAATGTTGACAACTGTATGCTAATGCCAGAGGTGATTTTTTTTTCTTTGGAGCCTCCTATTATCTAAAAAAAAAAACAAAAAAACAACAAAGGGGCTCCTGTATGGCTCACTTGGTTGAGCATCTGATGTCTGATTTTGGCTCAGGTCATGATCTCACAGTTCATGAGTTTGAAGTCCATGTCGGGCTCTGAACTGACCATGTGGAGCCTGCTTGGGATTCTCTCTCTTTCCCTCTCTCTTTGTCTCTCCCCTGCTCACTCTCTCTCTCTAAAAAATAAATAAACTTAAAAAAATGAAAATAATTTCAGAAAATTCTAGATTAGGGCATTTCTACAGGCTTGCCTTTAACATCTAAGTTTGTATGTTCTATAAAATCTTACAAAAGGAATTACTGGGGCACCTGGGTGTCTCAGTCAGTTAAGCATCCTATTTTGGCTCAGGTCATGATCTCACATTGGGTGGGTTGGAGCCCTGCATTGGGCTCTGTGCTGATGTCTCAGAGCCTTGAGCCTGCTTCACATTCTTTGTCTCCCTCTCTCTCTGCCCCTCCCCCACTTACACTCTCTTAAAAATAAACATTTAAAAAGTGCAATTACTGTAAGTAACCTATTTACTATAAACAAATTTTTTGGCCATACTTCTTCAAAAGTTATTGTAGGGGTACCTGAGGTAATGGCAGCTGTTGAAATCTGAATTTCACCACATTACCTCTCCTGGATTTCCCATAGTTACATAGATCACTGGAAAGATAGAGTAAAACTACACAAATCATATGCCTTTACAATAACTGAATTTAGAGGGCATTGAAACTTCAAGTTACCTTAAATAAAAAAGTATTGTTTCCACTAAATCTGAGTCTGAAGTTTCTAGCCCCAAGACTTTGTGAAGAGCTGTGGTGTCTGGAAAAGCTGTTTCGAAGAAAGAAAAGATACTGCTATGAGTCACTTCTAGAAAGATAAAGTCCTGGATTTTACACTTAGACATAACAATAATGAAAAAAGAGTCCTGGGAGGTTAGAGCACTGACACAAGGAAGTGATTTAAAAATATATTCAGGACTTTAGGAAGAGGTCTTAGAAAGGGAAATAATTTAGGAAAAGAGGAGAATTGAAAATGAAGAATCAGTCCTTGAGAAACTGAGTGGTAAAGGCAATAAAAAGCAATAGAGGGAAATTTAGAATACTGACAAAACTAAAAAATTGAAGAGCCTCCCCACCAAACACTTGTTTCTGATCCCTCAAAAAAGCTACACATTGAAGAAAGTGGAGGAGGACATTCTTAAACTAGGCACTCTGTAAACCACCCCAAATGTCAGCTTTGTCCATGCAATGTAGAGATACAAGTAGTCTTAATATACACAACTATCTCAGGAAATAATAAAATGAGAATCAAAACTTAGAGGCCAATGAAAATTTTTCTCAAAACAAACCATGAAACAAAGGTATAATATCCCAAAGTGAATTAAATATCCTTAAATAAACATATGTGAAACAATACATCGAGTCAGAAATTCAAAGGTTAAGAACAGAAATGGACAGTAAATAAGATATAAGAATTACACTCAATAAAGAAAATAATGAAAGAAAAAACATAAATAACTAAATTATAAATCCCTAAGAAAGAACTTACATAAATGAAAAGTTATTAAGGGGCAGTGAATAAAAACAACCAAAAAAAAAAAAAAAAAAAAAACCACACACACACACAGCCAACAGAATATAAATGAGATAAAGAAGTAAAATGTATCAGAAAGAAAGTGCTAGAAATGGTAGCCAGGCAGAAGATACCAACATATATATAATTGGAATCCATGGAGCAGAAAAACAAGACTATGAAACAAAAATATAAATGAAAGAAACTTTTCAAGAAAAAAAGAACTAAATCTGCATATTGAAAGGATCTACAAGGGAACCTTGGGAAATTCATTATGAAAAATCAACTCTAGGACATAGGATAATAAACCGATGAGACTTTAAGGACTGAGAAAATGCTCAAGGTGTCCAGGAAAAATGATAAAGTAACTTACAATACCAACAGAATTATACTTTCATCAGACTTCTCAGAAGCAATAAGTAAAGCAAAGGAATATTGGAGCAGCATTTTCAAGATACAGGAATGGAGTGTTAACATAAGATTTTACAGTTAGCCAATCTTTCAAGTATCAAGACTATAGAAAAACAGCTGGAAAAACAAGCACACTGATACACTGCTGATGGAAATAAAAATGTATACTCTTACAAGGCACAATTTGACAATATGTAAGAAAGTTATGTCTGTGTCATTTGATTTAGTAATATACTTGTAGGAAACATCCCAAAAATACTCCAAAGAAAATCCTACAGCTATAAACTCACAACGTATATACATAGTATGTTAACAGCAGCATTATGTGTAATTGAAAAATATTAGGAACAATATAAATACCTACACAGAGGAGAGTGGTTAAATAATAGTACATTAACAAACTGGAGTACCACAGTAGTATAAAAAGAATGAAGAAAATTACTATAAACTTAAAAACAGTGATTTCCAAGATGTGTTGTTGGGTGAAAGAGACTGAAAAAAAGTTTATCTAGAATGCTAATTTTTTTTTTTTTCAACATTTATTTTATTTTTGGGACAGAGAGAGACAGAGCATGAACGGGGGAGGGGCAGAGAGAGAGGGAGACACAGAATCGGAAACAGGCTCCAGGCTCTGAGCCATCAGCCCAGAGCCCGATGCGGGGCTCGAACTCACGGACCGCGAGATCGTGACCTGGCTGAAGTCGGACGCTTAACCGACTGCGCCACCCAGGCGCCCCTAGAATGCTAATTTTTATGTAAAAGAAGAGGAAGAGGGAGGAAGTGGAAGATAAATGCATCCATTTTTTAAAAAGGTTTTTTATTTTAATTCCAGTATAGTTAACATACAATGTTATATTAGTTTCAGGTGTACAATGTACACCTGTACATGAATTCAACAATTCATGACTCAGTGCTCATTTGGTAAGTGTACTCTAATCCCCATCACCTATTTCACTTTCTTTTATAGTTTATTTACTGGTTTGTCTCTTATTTCCCTTTTGTTCATTTGTTAAATTTCACATACAAATGAAATCACATGGTATTTATATTTCTCTGACATTTTGTTGAGCATTACACTTTTTCTAGCTTCATACATGTTGTTGCGAGTGACATTTCATTCTTTTTTATGGTAAAATGATACTCCATTCAATATATGTACCATTTCTTTATTGATGTGTCAATGGACACTTGGGTTGTTTCCATAACTTGGCTATTGTAAAAAAAAAAGGTGCAGTAAACATACTGGTGCATGTATCCTTTTGAATTAGTGTTTTTGTACTCTACGAGTACTGTGATTACTGGATTGTAGGGTAGTTATATTTTTTATTTTTTGAGGAACTTCCGTACTGTCTTCCATAGTGGCTGCACCAGTTTGCATTTAAACCAATAGTACATGAGGATTTTTCTCTACATCATTACCAACATTTGTTTCCTGTGTTTTTTATTTTAGCCATTCTGATAGGTGTGAGGAAATATCTCATTTTGGTTTTGATTTGTATTTCCTTCATGATGAGTGATGAACTTCTTTATGTGTGTCTGTTGGCCATCTGTCTTCTTTAGAAAGATGTCTGTTAATGTCTTCTGCCCACCTTTAATTTGATTATTTGTGGGTTTTTTTAAATGCTATTGAGTTGTATAAGCTCTTTATATATTTTGTATGCTAAGTCTTTATCACATATGTTATTTGCAAATATCATCTCCCATTCAGTAGGTTATTTTTTAGTTTTGTTGATTGTTTCCTTTGCTGTGCAGAAGTTTTTTGATTTGTTTTACATATCAAAAATAAAAGATAAAACTAACAAAACAAAACCTCCATAAGGATGTAAAAAGGATTTGTCATAATGGATATAAATAAAATGATTACCCCTAAATATATTCCAAATGAATAACTGAAAGGCTAATTTTGAACAATCTTTTCACTGTATATTCTTGGTCTAATGACAACATAAATTATAATCACAGGTTGAACTCTGGATAGTAATTTTTTTTTTTTTTGCACTCATATGGGTTAGCAATTCTAAAACTGTTTTCTATGTAGTTCAGGAATGGGCATAGAGTAATTATATTTAAGTTACTGTGCACCAGATTTGTCTTTTGGGGGAAAGAAGTTACAAATTCAGAAAGGAGGATTTGAATAAACAGTGGTGTATTAGAGTAGAGCTTTCAGTATGAATTCATAGTGTGGGTTTTTGCATCTGTTCATATATATGTGCAGGTATGCATAGGTTTATTTCCTAACTCTTTCTGTTGAGATGTCCTAGAAGCAAGGACACAGCAGCAGCAATGAATACACATAATCATCAGATCTTGGTTTCTCAGTAACATTCTCCAGTAAAAAGAACCATTTCTCCTTGGAGACAGCTGATCCCAAAGCTGAGGTATGGAAAGTACAATACAAATGTAAAACATCTTGCCACAGCAAAAGCAAGGAGTTGCTAAAGATTTAAGGAGAATTAACCTGGACATCAAAATTATTCATGGTTGTGATGGACCAATCCTATTTAGTAAAATGAAAATATGTGAGTCCAAATTGATGAAATTAAAAACAGCAACAATGACAAGAAATGAGGGAGAAGTTCTTCCTTTTGGCAAAATAGCAATTAATACAGGTAACAATAACCATGCTAATAGTTGATCCAAGGAAAAATTATTAGTGATGTTAAATGATTTTCACAAATCATACCTCTAAAACATAAGTTAATTATAAAGGGGAAAATGGTAAGTTTGCAAAGGTGAAACATGACAGATAACACTAACCAAGTCATCAAAATCATGAGTAGGAATGGGACAAACTGACATTTTGTACCTCCTGATGGGCATTAAGAGGGACATAACATAATTTCAGTTGTACAGCTTACAAAACATGCATAATCTGAGTAGAATGATGAGCAAACATCAGACAAATCTAAATTGAAGGACCTTGTATAAACTAACTGGGCTACAAAAATCAGTGTCCTTTAGTTTCAAATACTGTTTTCAAGGACATCAAGATCATGAATGAAAAAGATGAACTGTTCAAGAGTAAAGACACTAAAGAGACATGTCACCTCTGTATGTGTGATCTTGCACCATATTTTTTCTTTTCCATTAAGTGATTTACATGGCATATTACAGTGAAAATGATCAAAATTTGAATAAGGCTGGCAGACTATATAAGACTAGTAATGTAGATTTTTGATTTTGATAATCACACTGCAATTATGCAAGAGCATATTTTCATTTTTAGGAAATGCACACTATAGCATTTATGAACAAAAGACTTCATGTCTGCAATTTTCTCTCAGTTCAGAAGAAAGTGTGCAGAGGCAGAGAGATAAAGGTAGTAAAGTGTTGACAATGGAAAATGTTGATGAAAGGTAAATGGAAATGCTTTAAATTCTTGAAACATTTCAAGTTTGAAATTATTTCAAAATAAAAAGCTTTTTATTATAAATAAAACATTTATAATAATATATTATATATTACATATAAAATCTATTATAAATTATTAAAAATTTTAACACCCTAAAGCGAGTCCATGCATCTATCTCTAGTACTTATGCTTACAAATTACAGTATGCATTTACTATTCTTCAGTTGTAACTGCCTTAAATAATTTAAATTGATGTCATTTTCTATATCACTTTATATATATATTAACTCAGAAGCCTACAACATGTCAATGCATAACAGATAGTATTTGAATAACCTGTGTTGCTCTCTACCTCTGCATGACTTAATCACCAGTGCTTGTTAGAAAAAGTCAAAATAAAACATTATATATACTTGCACATGTTCCATTCAGTACAAAAATAAAACTATAAACTTTATACTGTCTAATGAGACAAAGAAGATTGGTGTGTGTTATTTTTGGCTAATATGTAAGTTTAGCTTGTTTAACTTCCCAAATTAATTTACTATTACCGTTGCCTCTCCATGTTTGTATTTACTGAAAAGTTTATACTATTTTTGATCACCAGTCTTTTTTCATTTCAGTTCTTCTTTGGAGTTGAATGATTTTGTGTTTTCTAAAATACATATTTAGTAATTCCTTTAGTAAGAATCTATTGTTAAACCCATTTTAGTTTGTGTCTGAAAAATCTTAATTTTGCTAGCATAACTAGTTAAGATCCAGAATTTGTTGTTAATAGTAATTTTATCTCAACTTCTTTAAGGTACCATTTTCTCATCATTAAAAAGATATTCTTAGTATGGTCTATTTTGTCAGTATAATTATGGATCTTCTGTAGGTCAACTATCTTGATTTTTGCTTGCTTTTATATGATACTGTGTTTGTCTTTGGCATTCTGACTTTTCACCATGATGTAGTTAGGTATAGATTTCTTGTTTTTCATTTTGCTTTAGATTTGTGATGGTATGTTTTCCCAAATGTTGAATATTTTCTCAGGGAATATTTCTCTTCAGCTATGTGTAAACTAGATAATCAAGATATGGTCATTGGACTAGTGCTGGTTCAAGAATTGTTTGCCCATGAGATTCAGAAAAGAAGATTAAGCAACTGGGGTGGGGGGCGGGTGCCTGGGTGGTTCAATAGTTGAACATCAGACTCTTCATTTTGGCTGGGGTCATGATCTCACATTTCATGATTTAGAGCCCCACATCAGGCTCTGTGCTGACAGCATGAAGTCTCCTTGGGATTCTATCACTCCCCCTCTCTCTCTGCCCTTCCCTTACTGGCCCTCTCACTATCCCTCTCAAAATAAATAAACATTTATTTTTTTTGAAGTTTGTTTATTTTGAGAGAGAACCAGAGTGAGAATGGCAGGGATAGCAGAAAAAGAGGAAGATAGAGAATCCCAAGCAGTCTATCTGCTGTCAGCACAGAGCCTGACACAGGCATATACTCAGGAACTGTGAGATCATGATTGGAGCTGAAATCAATAGTTAGATGCTTAATAGACCAAGCCACTCAGGCACCCCCAAAATAAATAAACATTTAAAAGAGTAAGCAGTTGGAAAGTCATACAGCCATTTGATGTGGAAATTATGGTGGTGTTATTTTTTTTTTATTTAAGTTAATTTAAATTTTGAGAGAGAAAGAATGAGGGAGGCATACAGAGAAGGAGAGAGAATCCCAAGTAGGCTCCACAATGTCATCGCAGAGCCCTATGTGGGACTCGGAATCACATTGTGAGATCATGACCTGAGCTGGAATCAAGAGTCAAACACTTAACCAACTGAACCACCCAGATGCCCCACTATTGTTATTTTAAATAAAATTTTCAACTTTAAATAGTTTGCAAATGTAAAAAGTGCTGCTTCATCACAGTTTGAGGTGTGTAGTTGTTTATACATCTACACATACTTGTGTGTGTGCATTTTTCTTGAACTGTCACTGCAATTATCTTTCTCAGGGAAAAGATTTAGGTACTGAAACTTCGTATTTATATCTGTTAATAAATTTTTATATCATTGCCATTTCATTTTACTTGTTTTCCTCCTTCTCTTGTCCTGTTTTTAATAATGTATGTTCTGCTTTATGTTTTTTCTGATGTGATACACATCTCTATCATGGTTTTTTGCTCTCACCTTCTTTTTGACATCAGCATGTGATTTTCCCTTTCTATTGTCTTGATCACTTATTCCACTGTTATGTATTTATGGAACTATTTTTTAGGAGATAATTATTTCAACACTTTTAATTCAGTTGCTATCTTTGTTGACTTTTATTTTCTCTATGGCAATACTTTCCAATTAATTTTTAAATTCAAGTAAATTAACATACAGTGTTACATTAGTTTCAGTGTTAAAATAAAATGATTCAGCAATTCAATACATTCCTCAGTGCTCATTATGACAAGTAGACTTAATGTCCTTGATGTATTTCACCTAACCCCTCACCTTCTGGCAAAGACCAGTCTGTTCTCTGTAGTTAAGAGTCTGGTTTGTTTGTTGGTTGGTTGGTTGGTCTCTTTTTTCTTGATTTGATTCCTTAAATTCTAAGTACAAGTATCATGGATGGTTAACATAGATTGTTAGAGCAAATACTTGGCATCTAGGAAGGGACAAGTGACACACACTTGGGGAATCAGAAAAGACTGTTGATTTTGTACTGGTGTTAGTCCAGTGGAGTGACTTCCAAAGGCTGAGCATCCGGCTTGGGTTTTACCAATCTTTTATACATTTGTGCTTCTGGTGGGAGCAGGGCTAGTATAGTCAACCTTTGGTTCTTGGCTGCAGGCTGATGCAAGAGGTAAGCAAGATTGCAGAAGCCAAAAGCATGCAAGGGGAGTATCTGGCCTTGGACATCTGGATGTCCATTTTTATCTGATTTTTTTCCAGCTTTCCTTCTCACTATGACATTGCTCAATTTTGGTATTTAACCAGACACACTATCTGTTGCTTTCTTAGAAAGTTTTTAACCTGGGATTTTTAAGGCCACTTCACTGATTTTTTTAGAGAGTTAAAAAATTTTTATGTTTGTTTATTTTTGAGAGAGATAGAGACAGAGTGGAAGCCAGGGAGGGGCAGAGAGAGAGAGGGAGACACAGAATCTCAAACAGGCTCCAGGCTCTGAGCTGTCAGCACATACCTGGATGTGGGGCTTGAACTCAAAAACCATGAAGTTGAAGTCAGACATTTAACCAACTGAGTTATCCAGGCACCCCTGAGAATTTTTAGATAATTTTTTAGGTAATGTTCACTTTGGTGCCAGACCTTCAATTTTGAAACCTTGTGTTAAGAGCTCCTGGTTTCAGAATCCCACATCTCTCTTTGAAATGACTTTTGTTTATGATACTTAACTAAAGCTTGTGTAAGGCTATTGGTAAAAACTTTGTATCTCATGACAAAGACTAATAAGGTAAAGGTGACAGAGTGTCTATTTCCTGGAACCTTCAAGTCCTCAGACTGCTGGGATTACTCTTTCTTGAAATACTTGAGTAGAATGGCCTTAGCCCTCATTCCACATGTTGTAGGAAATCCAGATTTTTGGCCAAGGAATTACAGGGTGTCCTCCCCACCCACCCTACCCCACCCCATCCCAGCAATCTTTTTCTCTGGTTTTCATCCAAGGAATTCTTGATCTCCATATGTTTCTTGATTGTATAACTGCTGTACTATTTCTGTAGTCTTGGTCATATTGAGCATTGTGTTTATTCCTTCACTTCCTTACAGTACCAATTCTCATAGCCTATCTTTATGGCTAAAGATTAATGAAGTGTTGGGGAATGGAATCACTGACAAATGCACAACACTGATCAATGCATAATTAACTAATATGCTTATTGTCTGGTTAACAGGCAACAAATTCAAATTGAATATTAGACACTGTCTGGGAACTTCATCGCACCTCTCCCAGGAAGGGAGCTCTTGCCCATCCTAGGTCCTGGGGTTATCCATCATCTTGTAGATGGTTGATTTTTTCCTTGACACCTTCTGACTTCCTAACCTTCCAGTTCACTCCTTTGAATTGTTGTGCTCTTGAAAGACATTTAGTTCTTTACCTCTTTCTCTATAAACCATGCCTGCTTGCTTTTCTATATTCAAAAATGAGTTAAGCTGCTCTGTTTACCAAATTTTCTACCTTACTAACATGAAACTTGGATATTTAAACTTAAACATACTCAAGAAAAAATTTCTGAAGCTCCACCATTCTAAACTAGCCAGAGTATATTTGGGATATTTATGGGTATAATTTTCATTGAATGTCCTGGCATTATACATGCTATTCCATTCAATCTTGTAAACTCTTTCAGTGTGAAATAAAACATATATTGAAAAGTGCACAAAACTTCAGTTTATGGTTTAATGAAATAATATAAACACTGATATAATCACTGCTCAGGTCTAGAAATAAAACAGTATCAACTCCTCCTGCTCCCAAATTGCATGAGGAGGTGAAGGAGACAGTGAGAAGGAGAGAGAGAATTCCAAGTAGACTCCACATTTCTGACCACTTTCTAATTCCATTATTCATTAGCATAACAGGTGCCACCTTAAATGCTACACATTGTTTTTCAGTGTTTTTGAACTTGATGTAAATGCAATCATATAATACCTATTCTTTTGCATGTAGTCTTTTTTTTTTATAGTCTGAATGTTTCTGTGAGGTGAGTGGGAAATAAGGGAGATATTTATTGTTAAATGCAGGTTCTGATTTAATAGGTTTGGGGTGGAAGTGGTATTGTGTACTTCTATAAAAATCAAAGGTGATGCTGATGCTGCCTGCCAATGGACTACACTTTGAGTATGAAGGATTAAAACAATATTATTGACATAAATAAAATAACATGACAACAGGGATATTGTTTTTTTTTTAACCCATATATCATGGTTAACTTTGTGTTAACTTGGCTATGTTATCCAGTTGTTAGGTCAAACACTAGTCTAGGTGTGTCTGTAAAGGTATTGGTGGATGTGAGTAATACTTAAAATCAGTTAACTGGAGGCAAAGCCACTTATCCTCCATAACGTTGGGTGGGCCTCATCCAGTTAGCTGAAGTCCTTAAGAGCAAAGACAGAGATTTCCTAAAGCAAAAGCAATTCTTTCTGAAAACTGAAACCTAGAAACTCTGTTTCCACTCTATAGATACTGGACTCAAAACTACATCATCGCTTACTTGAATTTCCAGCCTGCTGGCCTTCCTACTGATTTCAGTCTTGCCAGCCTCACAATTAAATGAGCCAGTCCTCTAAAGTCTCTCCATTAGTTCTGTTTTCCTGAAGAACCTTGACTAAGAGAACATAGAATTATGAAGAATAACATTAAAATAAAGTTTAATAGTTGCTCATGGGGCAAAGGATGGGAAATGGTAAAGTGATTAGAGGAGACAGTTGAATGGAAACTATGTATAGTTTAGTGATGAAAATATGCCATGAACTGGGAATCGTGGGTACAACTTGTAAACCTGGAGGTTTAACAAAAGAGAATCAATAGTGAGCATACCTCAGAAGCAAAAGAAAATAGAACCTAAAGCATAGGCAGAAGTCTGGCTTAAGGTAAAATGGGTTGTTGATTATCTCTAATAGGATGGAGAACAGATGGATGATGACCTATTTTACTCTTGACAATCCCATTTTCATAGTTTCTATAATATGAAAGTTGGAAGCTCAACATTGTCTGTAGACTTGAGCAATACAAAAAGAGGAAAGCCATTTTTTTCTTTAAAAATGGGAAGGAAGGTGGGGTGCCTGGATGGCTCTGTTCAGTGTCTGACTTTGGCTCAGGTCATGATCTTGGGTTCATGCATTTGAGTCCCCATCGAGCTGTGTGCTGACAGCTCAGAGCCTGGAGCCTGCTTCAAATTCTGTGTCTCCCCCACTCTCTCTCTCTCTGCATCTTCTTCACTCATGCCATGTCTCTCACTCTCAAAAATAAATAAATATTTTTAAAAATGGGAAGGAAGGTAAGAATCTATTCCCTGTTTTCTTTCCCTAAATGTTTCAATGAAAATTATTTCTATCAAGTAAACCTTTATTACATTATGAATAATGCAATATGCTTTTCAGAGAGAAAAAAGATACAAAGGACCAAAACATAATTTTTCCCCCTCAAAGTTGTTACTAATTGTGTTGAGAGAATGTCTATTTTTGATCTCAACTAATCTGTGTTTTTTTTGTATTAGGTACATGAATGTTTTTGTCTGAACAAGCCCTTTTGCATTAGTTCCTTGTAAATTAACACATAGAAAGATGTCACCATCATCCTTTTTTCCTAAATGTATATATTAAACCACTGGGTTGTTGGTTTCCCTTTAAGGTGGTTTTCACCTGTGTTATGTGTTATGGGTTGAATTATGTCCCCCTCCCTCCACCCCATCTGGAACCAGTTTATATGCTGGAGTCCTAACATGTGGTACATAAGAATGTGACCTTATTTGGAGATAGTCTTTGCTTTTTTTTTTTTTTTTTGGAGGTGGTGGATGGATATGTTCATTGGATTGTGGTGATGGTATTAGAAGTATATACATATGTTGTGGGGTCCCTGGGTGGCTCAGTCAGTTAAACATCTGACTTGATTTTTGGCTCAGGTCATGATCTCATGGTTTGTGAGAACAAGCCCACATAGGCATCTGTGCTGATAGCACAGAATCTGGTTGGGATTCTCTCTCTCTCCCTCTCTCTTTGCCCCTCCTCTGCTTGCATGCACTCTCAGTCTCTTTCTCTCTCAAAATAAACATTCAAATAGTGTAAGTAGAAACCTAGTTATTTTGTCTTGGACATGAATGTGATTAGCAGTATTTGACCTAGTTGTATTTCTCTCAACATTTGTGGAACTGTGGATGTATGTTGATCTACACTAAAGGACCACAGATAAATAGGCTTTTTATATTCTAGAAACTTCTATCTTTAGATCTTGATTTATCTTGAATAGTCATTCTCCTTTTCTTCTTATGTTCTGCTTTTGTTATGGTGTCAGGCAGAAAATCTAGCAACAATAACAGTAATGACTGGTCTGAATCAAACAGGTGTCAGGTTCTGTGGTAGACACTTTGTCTGCACTATTGCATAATACTGGAGGTCAATGCTTTTACTCTCAACTTTTCCAAATAATAAAAAAAAGGCACAGTGAGAAGGTAGCTCTCTTCAAGATGACACAATTAGCCAAGATTCAGTCAGGTGTCTGACTCTGAAATTCAGTTTTAACTACTATGCTGTAGGTGGTTTCCCTATAAAGTACACATATTTTAGTCCATGTAATTTGTGACATTTTTATTACCCATACAGAAGAATTGTTGGCTCATTTACAGAAGGCTAAGTTTTGGGGTTTTGGTGTGGGTTTAGGGTCAGGAAGGACTTTCTTGAGGATGTGGTAACTGTAGTGACTTTGGGCCTTTAAGTAATTAGGTTCACTATTGTAATTTATCATTCATTGATGCACTGGGCATTTACCATGTGATAGACACTGTAATAGATGTGGGAGATTCAAATATTTATATGACTTAGTTGTTTTCTTTAAATACCTCTCTTCTCTTTGTACCCTATCAAACAATATTCTGTTGGACTCCAGCAGGACCAAGTAGAGGATAGAAGATAAGATGTGATGAAGTAGAAAGGGAAATAGGGCCTACTCAGGACTGGGGGTCCTATAAAAATACTATAAAATCTTAAAGGGTTGAGTAAGTTTGACAAACAGGAAGAGAAGAAAGACTTCAGTTAAAAGTCCTGTTAAGAGGGGCGCCTGGGTGGCTCAGTCGGTTGAGCGTCCGACTTCAGCTCAGGTCATGGTCTCACAGTCTGTGAGTTCGAGCCCCGCATTGGGCTCTGTGCTGACAGCTCAGAGCCTGGAGCCTGTTTCAGATTCTGTGTGTCTCTCTCTCTGACCCTCCCCCGTTCATGCTCTGTCTGTCTCTGTCTCAAAAATAAATGAAAAAATTAAAAATTAAAAATTAAAAAAAAAAAGTCTTGTTAAGAGTCTAGAAGGATGATGATGCGGGTGGCTTCTAATTAAATTTCAGTAAAGGAGAGACCTAAACTTTAACTTATTTGTGGACCAGACCTCACATTAGTGATGATGGATTAAGATTTCTTGCCCTTAGAAGGCTCATTTTGGGGAAAGATGAAGGAATAGGACAATTTTATATGCTTTAATCAGAAGTTCTATTAGCAGAATGAAAATAGATGTGAGAACAAAATATTTGTGATTAAGGATTAGTCATAAAAATCTTACTAAATGAAATTACCCATAGGGTGGGCTGTTAATTAGGATAATTGCTGGGCACTGAGGGAGTAGAATAAGAGAATCAGAATAATTTTTCTAACTAGTAAGTGTGTAAATTGTGTGTGTGTGTTTTATTTCTTTAATAACTTGTGAGTTTTTAATGAGAAAAGGGGGTGCATGGCTATTAGGTCAGTATGCACATTTCAACTGGAATAGATAAAATGAACATTACTTATTACCAGCCCCATTGCCTCATTATGTATCTCCCCTATATTTATTTTTACACCTAGAAAATCAAATACTATCTTGTGTCTTTAAATGGAAATGTAATCCCAACATATAGATGGTTTTACAATTTTCTTTTTAACTCAATCTTCTAGATATATATTTTTTTAATTTTTTTTTTTTCCTCAACGTTTATTTATTTTTGGGACAGAGAGAGACAGAGCATGAACGGGGGAGGGGCAGAGAGAGAGGGAGACCCAGAATCGGAAACAGGCTCCAGGCTCTGAGCCATCAGCCCAGAGCCTGACGCGGGGCTCGAACTCACGGACCGCGAGATCGTGACCTGGCTGAAGTCGGACGCTTAACCGACTGCGCCACCCAGGCGCCCCTCTTCTAGATATTTTTAATGCAGTATGCTGTGAGTGCATAGGATGTGTGTATGATAGTTTATTTAACCACTCCCCTCTTGATGGATATTTTTTTCTTGGTCATTATAAAGAATACTAAAATGAAGTCTCTTTTCAAACATGTCCAAGCATATAGATAATAAAAAGTGGAATTTCTGGGTCAAGATGGGTACATGTTTAAAATACTAATATATGCTGACAAATTGCTTTCTAAAATGTTCCCATTTATACTCCCTCAACAGAAAAATGAGAATACTTATTTCTCTGAATTTTTGCCAGCGCTCAATATTACCAATGTTTCTAATTTTTGCCCAACTGATGGACAAATTTAGAATTGCCTTATGTTGCATTTTTCCTTATATTAGTGATATGGAACATACTTTCACATGTTTTTTGGTCATTTGGGTGATTCTTTGAGTTTGCCTTTTTTAATTCTTTGTCCATTTTTAATATTTGGTGATTATCTTTGTTTTTCCATTTGCATTGTTTTTTTTTAAAAACCCATGATTGAAATAGTTTATGTATTATCTATGTTGTGAATGTCTTCTCCCAGTTTCTCATTTATTTAAACTTTACAGTGGATTTTGAAATTTTCTATTTTGATGTAATAAAATATATTGATAGTTTCCATTATGGATCTTTTGCTCTGGGATATGTTTAAGAAATGTTTGTCTTCTCTTATATGTATTAATATGACCATATTCACCATTACAACAGTGAATTGGAAACAAACATGGATAGTTCAACCCATTTTCAAATCTGTAGAAATCCTATGAATTTCTATTAACACATTTAAAAATAAAAGAGAATGTGAGGGAAGAGGACATAAAGAGAGTTATCAAGTATATTATCCATCTGTCTCTAAGAAGTAATTAAATGTCTTTATATTAGTGAATTGAATTGATGAATCTCAATGATAGTTTGGCCTACTTTTAAACAACTGTTGAGTAAAAGAATTCCAGAGAGATGCACAAGAATTTTATATTAATTTAAATATTAGTGGCTTTTTAAAGTGAGCTGCTTTATTTTAGGTATTAATCTTCAACTAGTTGGTTTTCTGTTTGTATATTCATCAGTAAAGAGGATAAATTATTTCCAGATTTTCTAGAAGCTTGACTTACAACATCAGGTGTCAATTCTGACTTGACTCTCAGCCCCTCCTAAAAGCTACATGACCACAGGGTATAAAACAAATAACATTTTCCCTCTCTCACTAGGAGTGGGAACAAAACCTAACTAATCTGTAGCTAATTGTAAAAAGTGAGTTAAAAAACTGAGTCATACAGGGAAAAGTTCCCATTTCTGGATATATACAAGACAATTGTAAAATCCTAAAAATGTGGGTCATTTGGTAGTGAACTTAAAACTAAAGCATGTTGACCTCTCAGAGATCACTGAGAAAGAAGTAGTAACTAGCATAACATGGGGAATATAAAATTACTTGTCTCTAGCAGAGCATCTCTGTGGCCCACAACAATCCAGTGAAAGGGAAATTTAGGCATTGCCTGGGCAAACATAGATGAACTCAGCAGTATTGGAAATTTGTGGTGACATTGTTGTGGAAAACCTACCCACTGGTTAAAGAATCCAAAACTATATTTGGAATACAAGGAGTAGGAGACATCCCTTGGGTAGGGCATTGACAAATGGTAGAGTCAAAAGGTCCCAAACAAGTAGGCTGGAATTCAGGGCTGGACTTAAGTTCTACCAGAGGAATTGTAGAGTAAATTGGAGAATGAGGGCAAAGGATCATTTCTATAAATTGGACTAATATATAGTTGTAAGCCCTTTCACTGTTGACTTACTAAATATTTGTAAAGCACCTACTTTATCCCAGGTATTGGGAATAGAAGTGAACATAAGACAACAACCTGTCTGTGTGGAGCTTGGACTCAACTAGGGGAAGATAAAAAGTAAAGACTATGTCACATGATGCTATGGAGAAAAAGAGATCTGGGAATAAGGATAGGGAATATCAAGGTTTAGGTGTTGGAATTTTAAATAGTGGCCTGAGAGAGCATCTCTAAGAGAGCAGCACTTGAGGAAAGATTGGAAGGAAGTGAGGGAGTAAGCTTTGCATCCATCTAGAGGAAGAGCGTTTCAGACATATGGAACTTCAAATACTTTGAAGGTGAGAGAGTAGTTGGTATATGTATCAGTGGGTGTTCAACCAGAGAAGCAGAGCCAGTAAGAGGCATGAATGTGTGCATGTGTGTGTGTGCACACATGTGCACACACACAGATTTATTATAAGGAAATTGGCTCATGTGATTATGGGAGCTGGCTAAGCAAGACCAGTACTATAGAGCAGGCAGTCATCAAGGGAAGACTATACATATAAAGAAGACAAGAGACACTGGGCCCAAACTACTGTATAGAGGTGGAATTTGTTTTCATTCAGAAAAGTCATAGCCCTGCTCTTAAATTGCTCTTTTTTTTTTTTTAAGAAAAAATTTACTTGTTTTTTATTTTGACAGAGCATGAGAGGGGAAAGGGCAGAGACAGGGAGAGAGAACATCCTAAGCAGCCTCCATGCTGTCAGTGCTGAGCTCGACTTGGGGTTTGATCTAATGAACTGTGAGACCATGACCTGAGGCAAAATTAATAGTCAGATGCTTAACCAAGTGACAGGTGCCCTTAAATCCTTCTGATTAAATTGGGCTAAAAGATACTCCGGATAATATTTCTTTCTTAGGGTCAAACAAATGGAAATTTTAACTGCATTTGCAAAATCCCTTTGCAGCAGCACCTAGATTGGTGTTTGATTGAATAACTGGGGACTATCGTCTCATCAAGTTGATACATCAAAAAAGTTATCATATGTTCAAAGAAGAGCAAGAAGCCTATATAGTTAGAAAGCTGTGAATATCTAGAAAAATAGAAGATGTGCCAGATATAACAGGGGAGCCATCATAAAGACTTAGAACCTTGCTCTGAGCAAGATGGGGAGTCACTGGAGAGCTGTAAGAAGAGAGAGAAATGTTCTGTCTAATACTGTAGAAGGACTATGCTGGAACTGAATAGTGGAATAGAGAGGTGAGCAAGATAATATAAGTTGAAGGCTATGTGGTGATGGGTGCTTCATTAAATGCTAGGCACTATATTCAGTGATAAGTGTTACTTCAAAAGCTCCAGTGGATGATAGTCTTGAGGCTTAATCAGAAAACATTGTACAACTACTAGGTTACAAGAATTATGATAGGCATTGGAGATTCAAAGCTAATCAAGACAAAGTGGAGTATACCTTTTTGTTTCCTCAAGAGTGATGCCATTTACAAGGAGCTTTCTTATCAGCCACACAGAAATGGGACTAAACTGTTACATGATGTTGAATTCTTAACCTTGGTGTTTAGCAGGCTTTAGATCTTCCTGTACCATGCCCACTATGTGTAGGTTCCTGAGATAAATGATATGGAGGGACACTCCAGCCAAAGCATATATTTTTTTCACATTGATTTCCTGACTTTTTATCTTTTGGGGTCATTTTATTTATTTTGAAAACAAAAAAATGAAAAGAACCCAATTAAGTAGCTAGAATGATAGTGGAATATGGGGATAGGTTGATTTTTGGCCCTTAATACCATGCTGTTCCTTTCCTGGTTTCTTCTCTATCACAGTGTTGCAAGCCTGAGAACTGTATTTCCCAGCCTGTTAAGGAGAGAGACTGGTGAGGTTTGGAAAACAGAAGGGAAGTGGACATTCCTCTTCTGGCTGTGGTGGTTGTAGACTAGGGAGGGTACCTGCAGTTGTGGTGATGATGGCTTCCTTAGAATCTGAGACTTACTGTCTATCTCTAGTTTTGGAGCTGTGGACAGCTGTGCTTTAGCTGAAGCTTCTTGCAGTTTCCTGATTTCTGGCCAGAGTGACCTTATTTCCCAACTTACATTTCTCCAGCACTTAAAAAATTTACCAATGATTGATTTCACTGTGTTATATCCTGTTTTGTTTGAAGTATGACTGAACCCTCACTGATTGAGAGGTCTTCTCTACCACTCCCTGCAGTCTGAAGAAGTCTCCAATCAGCATGTTCCTTCTTGCCTCTGATCCTAAACCTGAATCTTCTTAACTCTACAAAGACCAAGGGTCTGAAGCCAAAGACCACTTCTGTCCAAAGAGAAGGGAAGGGAAGGAAAAGAAGGGATGAGAAGAAGGCTAGGCAGAGGATGGTGGGAGATAGGTAGTGAAAGACTCAAGAGTGGAGGGGAAGTGAATAAAAGACACTCCTCCCCTCTCCCCTTGGACTCTTCTTGTTCTCCAAGCTTATGTATTAAACATGAGTGGAAGGAAGGAAAAGAGAATAGCCTCCTTTATTTATGATTATACTTCATTTCGTCTTGAACTTTCCTAGACTGTTCATTCATTCTCTCTTCAGCCTGTTCAGATTTTAGGGGGAGAGAGTGGGAGAACACATACTTCATCTAACCAACATCTCCAGTCATATTTGTATATGTTAATTCATATAATTGCCAAATGTACTAGGTTTTAATGTTTTATATATGAAACAAATAAAACTCTACTAAAGAAAAAATGTTGGAAAAAGCTTGAGAATGTGCCTTGATTCAGACAGCTAAAAAAGTGGACCTCAGGTTTGAACCCAGATCACAAGACCATATGTCCAGGCTTCCTTTTATCAAGCCAGAGCCACTTATTGGTGAAAGAAGCTTGGATTTGGAATCATGGTCAACCATAAATTGGAAGGAATTCTAGTATTTTTTTTACACTTCATTCTTCAAGAAGGGTGACATGTATAAATTTCCTGGGGGACCTTGGTGAAGTCCTTCATTTATAGAATTATAATGAATTAAAAACAATTTTTTAAGATTAAAAACTGAATTCTATTAGTTACATATCAGAAACCTTGGTTTCAACATCTATTTATGTCCAACAATTGCCCTACCTATGAGAGTTGTATTGAAAACTCTTTTTTGGTAGGAGGAGAGTTTAGAAATACTGTAGGAATTAAGGAAAAGATAACGTCAGGTCCAAGTGATGAACAAACTTAAAAAAACCTTTATCAACCTGGTTTTATGAGTTAATTAAAAAAATTAAAGCAGCAAACGAAAAGAAATAATGTCTCTTTACATGTCTTAGTGATGATGGTTAATGTATAATTAAATTCCTTTTTCCCTTCCTTGCTTGCTAGAATTTTGGGGGAATCATAAAGATGTTTATAAACTCATTTATAGTATTCCTGCAAATATTATATAACACAGGTGTTGTCGAAATATATTCTAAGTGTCCAAAGACTTTATTTTGTGGCACTTGTTGAAAACGTTCCCACCCTGATCACAGAAACAAAAGCATTTTTATGTTTGAGATTAAAAAAAGATATAGACACTCTTTTTAAAAAGTAAGTTTCAGGTGCACACATTTATAATTTGACATCTATATACACTAGAAAGCTATCACCACCACTAGTCTAGCTATCATCCATCACCACAAAGTTAATCCCATTTCCCCCATCTCTCAAACCCTTTTCCTGCTGGTTAGCTCTGGTCTGTTTTCTCTATCTACAGTTTTATTTTTGTTGGTTTCTTTTCTTAGATTCCACACAATTCATATCAGACAGTATTTGTATTTCTCCATCTGATGTATTTCACTCAGCATTATACCCTCAAAGTCCATCCATGTTGTTACAAATGGCAAGACTATTTTTTTTTTGACTGACAAGTGTTCCATTACATAAATTACACCACATTTTCTTTATCTATTGATGGAAGCTTAGGTTATTTCCATATCTAGGCTATTGTAAATAATGCTGCATTGAAAATAGGGGTGCATATATCTTTTCAAATTAGTGTTTTTGTATTCTTCAGATAAATACCCAGAAGTAGAATAGCTGGGTCATAAGGTAGTTCTCTTGTTAATTTTTTCAGGAATCTCCATATTGTTTTGTATAGTGGCTGCACCGATTGACAATCCCACCATTAGTGTATGAGAGTTCCCTTTTCTCCATACTTTCCAAGTCTTATTATTTCTCATCTTTTTGGTAATAGCCATTCTAACAGGTGTTAGGTGATATGTCATTGTTGTTCTGATTTATATTTCCCTGGTGATTAGTGAGGATGACCATCTTTTCATGTGCCTATTGCCATCAGTATGTCTTTGGAGAAATGTCTATTCAGATTCTCTGTCTACTTTTAATTGGATTATTTGTGTTTTTGTTGTTGTTTTGTATGACTTTATATATTTTGGATATTAGCCCTTAGGATATATGATTTGCAAATAACTTTTTTAGTAGGATCCCTTTTGGTTTTGATGACGTTTTTCTTTCCTGTGCAGAAGCTTTTTACTTTTTGTAATCATGTGTTTATTTTTGCTTTTGTTTCTCATACCTTTGAGTCAGATCCACAAAGACATCAGTAAGACAAATGGCAAAAAGCTCACGGCCTATGTTTCCTTTCAGGAGCACTGTGGTTTCAGCTTTCACATTTGTGTCTCAAAGATACTTTGAGTTTATTTTGTGTATGGTGTAAGAAAGTGGTTTAGTTACAATCTTTTGCAGATGCCAAAACCATTTGTGAAAAGACTGTTTTTTGTTCATTGTTAATTCTTCCCTTCTTTGTTGTAGAGTAATTGACCATGAAGTTTGGGGTAATTGTGGTCTTTCTACTCTGTGCCATTGATCTATGTGTCTCTTTTGTGCCAGTACCATAATGCTTTGATTACTATAGCTTTATCGTATATCTTTCAATTTGGGATTGTGATACTTCCAGCTATGTTCTTACTACTCAAGATGGTTTGGGCTATTCAGGGTCTTCTGTGGTTCCATACAAATTTTAGGATGATTTATACCAGTTCTATGAAAAATGTGATCGGTATTTTGATAGGAATTGAATTGAATCTGTACATTGCTTTTGGTAGTATGGGCACTTGAATAATATTAAAGCTAAGCTATCATATTTTTTTTATTTTTACTTTTTAAAAATGTTTAAAACTTAAGAAATTTTATATTAATTCCAGTGTAATTAGCATATAGTGTTATATAGTTTCAGGTGTATAATGTGATTCAACAATTGTACACATTTTTTGTGCTCATCAAGATAAGTGTACTCTAAATCCCCTTTATTTCACCCATCCCTCTACCTGCCTCTCCTTTGGCAGCCACAAGTTTGTTCCCTGTAGTCAGAGTCTATTTTTTTTTGTCTCTTTTTCATTGTTTATTTGTTTTGTTTGCTAAATTATACATATGAATAAAATCATATAGTATGTGTATTTCTCTGAATAACTTATTTAACTTAGTATTATACCATCTATGTTCATCCACTTTGTGGCAAATGGGAAGATTTCATTCTTTATTATGGCTGAGTAATACTCCATTGTGGGTGTGTGTGAATATAGATACACATACCACTTTTTTTTTTTTTAAATTTTTTTTTCAACGTTTATTTTATTTTTGGGACAGAGAGAGACAGAGCATGAACGGGGGAGGGGCAGAGAGAGAGGGAGACACAGAATTGGAAACAGGCTCCAGGCTCTGAGCCATCAGCCCAGAGCCTGACGCGGGGCTCGAACTCACGGACCGCGAGATCGTGACCTGGCTGAAGTCGGACGCTTAACCGACTGCGCCACCCAGGCGCCCCCACATACCACTTTTTAACCCATTCATCTATTGGTGGACACTTGGGTTGCTTCCATAATTTGACTATTATAAATAATGGTGCAATGAACATAGGGGTGCATTTATCTTTTTTAATTAGTGTTTTTGTATTCCAGCAGTGTAATTACTGGATCATATGGCAATTATATCTTCAATTTTTTTCTATCTTTAATTTTTTGAGAAACCTCCATACTGTTTTCCACAGTGACTCCACTAGGTTACATTCCCATGAACAGTGCAAGAGGGTTCCTTTTTCTCCACATCCTAACATTTATTGTTTCTTGTGTTGTTGATGTTTAGTGATTTTGACAGGTCTGAGGTGATATCTCACTGTGGTTTTGCTTTATATTTCCCTGATTATGAGAGATGTTGAGCATCTTGTGTCTGTTGGTCATCTGTATATTTTCTTTGGCGAAATCTCTGCTTATGTTCTTGGCTAATTTTTAAATTGGGTTATTGTGTTTGTTGGTGTTGAGTTATATAAGTTTTTATGTGTTTTGGATACTAACCCTTTATTGGATATATCGTTTGCAAATATCTTTTCCTATTCAGTAGGTTTTATTTTTGTTATGGTGACTGTTTCCTTTGCTGTGCAGAAGCTTTTTATTTTGATGAAGTCCCAATAGTTTATTTTTGCTTTTGTTTCCCTAGCTTTAGAAGACATCAAGAAAACTGTTGCTATGGCTGATGTCAGAGAAATTATTGCTTGTGCTCACTTCTAGGATTTTTATGGTTTCAGGTTTCACATTTGGGTCTTTAATACATTTTGAGTTTATTTTTGTGTATGGTGTAAGAAAGTGATAAAGGTCCATTCCTTTGCATGTATATATCCGGTTTCCTAGCACTGTTTGAAGAGACTGTTCATTGCATATTCTTACCTCTTTTGTTGAGCATTACTTGACCACGTAATCATGGGTTTATTTCTAAGCTTTCTATTCTTTTGTATTGATCTTTGTGTGTTTTGTGCCAGTACCATACTGTTTGGATTACTATAGTTGTGTGGTATATCATGAAATCAGGTCTTTCCATAATGCCTCCTACTTTGCTTTTCTTGTTGAAGATTGCTTCAGGTATTTAGAGTCTTGTGTGGATCCAAAATTTTAACATCATTTGTTTTAGTTCTGTGGAAAACATCATTTTTTGTAAGGATCACATTAAATGTGTAGATTACTTTGGGTAGTATGAATATTATAACAATAGTAGTTCTCCCAAACCATGAGCATGGAATATTTCTAATTGTGTCATCTTCAATTTCTTTCTTCAACGTTTTTATAGTATTCAGAGTACAGGTCTTTAACCTCCTTGTTTAAGTTCATTGTTAGGTATTTTATTTTTGGTGTAAGTATAAATGAAATTGTTTGCTTAGTGATTCTTTCTGTCACTTTAGGATTACTCTATAAAAATGCAACAGATTTCTGGGTATTAAATCCTATACCTTACAGAAGTCATTCATCAGTTCTATAGTTTTTTGGTGAAGACTTTATAGTTTCTTATATATAGTATCCTGTCATCTGCAAATAGTGAAATTACTATAGCTAGGACTTCTAGTACTATGTTGAATACAGTGGTAAGAATGGACATCCTTGTCTTGTTCCTGATCTTAGGGGGAAAATTCTCTTCTTTCATTCATATATTCCATGTATATATATTCATATATATATATGAATATATATATATGAATATATGTATTTCTTATATATATTCATAAATGTATTTCTTATATATATTCATAAATGTATTTCATATATATTCATATATGTATTTCATATATATTCATATATGTATTTCATATATATATATATATATATATATACACACACACATATATTTGTATTGGTGTGTGTATATATATATGATGTTTATTTTGAGAGAGAGCACAAGCAGGGGAGAGGGAGAGAGAGGATCCCAAGCAGGCTCCATGCTGTCAGCCTGGAGACTGATGCGGGGCTCAATCCCATGAACTGTGAGATCATGAACTGATTGAAATCAAGACTGGGGCACTTAACCAATTGAGACACCCAGGTGCCCCACCCAGCTGTGGGGTTTTTTTATATATGGCCTTTATTAAAATATCAAATATTTGATACTCAAATGCTTTCATATATGACTTTTATTCAAATATCAAATTTCAAAGTTGTAAAACTTTGAAATATTTGATATTTCAAATATCAAACTCCCATACCTGGAACAAATCCCACTTGATCATGGTGAATAATTTTTTTAAATGTTGTTGAGTTTGATTAGCTTATATTTCGTGGAGGATTTTTGTGTCTATGTTCATCAGAGGTACTGGCCTGTAGTTGTCTGTTATTTAAACGTCTTTATATGGTTTTGGCATCAGGATAATGATGACCTCATAGAATGAATTTGGAAGCTTTCTTTTCTATATATTTTTTTGTAACATTTTGAGAATAATAGGTATCATTTCTTTTAATGAATTTAATTGTTGGAATTAACCTGTGAAGCCATCTGGTCCTGGACTTGTTTTTTGAAAGGTTTTTTATTTTATTTCTAATGCAGTTTTGTTGCTAGTGATAAGTCTGTTGGGATTTTTTATTTCTTCCTGATTTAGTTCTGGAAGATTGTATGCTCCTAGGATTGATCCATTTCTCTAGGTTGTCTGATATATTGACATTATAATTTTCTACAGTATTCTCTTATAATTCTTTGTATTTCTTTGGTGTTGGTTGTTATTTCTCCTCCTTCATTTCTGATTTTATTTATTTGAATTCTCTTTTTTTTTTCTGATGAGTTTGACTAAAAGTTCATCAATTTTGTTGATTTTGTTTTTCAAAGAATTAGCTCTTTTTTTCATTGATATTTTCTATTCTTTTAGTCTACATTTCTTCTCTAATCTTTATTATTTCTTCTAACTTTGGGTTTTGTTTGTTCTTTTTCCAGTGTTTTTAGGTTATAAGGTTATATTGTTTAAGATTTTTCTTGTTTCAAGGCACCTGGGTGGCTCAGTCAGTTAAGTCTATGACTCTTGGTTTTGGCTCAGGTCATGATCTCACGGTTTCTTGAGTTTGAGCTCTGTGTTGGACTCTGTGCTGCCAGCACAGAGCCTGCTTGGGATTCTCTCTATCCCCCTCTCTGCCTGCCCCTCCCCCACTTGTGGCATCTCTGTCTATCTCAAAATAAATGAATAAACTAAAAGTTTATATTCAAGTTTATAACTTGAATATAGTTATTCCTATAACTAATGATATAATTAATATCATTAGTTATTCACGATAACTGTCTTTATCTTTAAAAAAGATAGTAAGAAAAAAAAGATTTTTCTTGTTTCTTTAGGTAGACCTATCTCCCTAAGAGGTCCAGGTGCAGGAAATGTGGGTGTGCTGGTGTGTGGGGCTAACTCCCTCTGCTTCCCCAGGAGAGAAGTAACTTTGAAGTACTGCCAAAACCATCCAGGGCTACATGAGGGATGTGGCATGGTGGAAGTCAGCTGGGGGGATGTCTGCTAAGGCAGGCAGGTTGAGTGTGGTTGGGTCTGCAAGAGAATACTGGGCTGGGGTCTGTAGTGCCAGCATGCTTGATGGAGGCTGTTGTAAGTGGCTTCTGCACATGTCACTTTATCTAGACGGGAGAAGGGCAAAAAAATGACACCATTGTTCCTGGAGAAATCTCCTGCACATTCTTGGTCCACCAGCACATGTTCTAAGATTAGTCAGTACATCTCATTCACTTATACCCCATATGGTTTTCAAACAACTGCTTCTATGCTGTGCCTTGGACTGAGTTATTTGGCTTGCTGGAGCTTTAAAGGTGGAGACTTTGTTTGCTGTTTCCCTCAAGCTCTCCTAGAGTTAAAACCTTCTAGAGTTAAGTCCCACTAATTTTCAAAGCCAGACATTATGGGGACTCAACTTCCCTGTACGGGTCCTCCTGGCTGGGGTTGCCCAGTGTGGAGCCTGATTCCCTCACTCCTCTATACATGTGATGTCCTTCCTTTTTCTGGTGAGTCATGCAGAAGGTTGGTTTTGCAACTGCATCTGTGTGCCTCCTACGCTTTTTGATTTGGCCTTCTTTCTACAACTAGCTATGAAAAATCTGTTCTGCGAGTCCTCAGGTTGTTTTCAGTGTTGGTTGAATAGATAAAGTTGTTGCATCAGTGTGTCTGGAGGATGATGTGAGCTCACAATCTTCCTACTCCACTATATATTCCCCAGGTCCTGTTCTGAAAAAAAAACTGAATTTCGGTCTCAGTCTGAAGTAGAGATGTTTAGAGATGTCAAGACATAAAAAAGAAAGTCAGTGTGCAATGGACACTTTTCCAGGAGTCGTGAAACTTTCATATCACAATATTTCCATCACAAGAACATGAACAATGTGAATGGTGGCTTTATTATCACTGAATGTTCTGTAGAGCACATTTTATTTTTACTGAGCCAATTAATGTTTTAAAATTCTAGACACAGACAAAGCAGAGTTGTTTAAGACTCACCAGGAGAACTTAGCTTCCAGAAGATTGTGGTTTACTCTTTTCCCTAAAAAAGGCCAGGCATGATGCTGGAAATTTTTATACATGATTATAATTGTACAAAATCTAGTGCAGTTGTTTCTCCTCATTCTTGGAGTTCAGAAAACTTAGCCATAAAGTACCTAAAAGAGTTTGTCAACATTGCACAGCAGACCAGCACCAGGGAGAGGAAGCATCAAGCCCCATTTCCCTGATTCCAAAGCTGTGCCCTTCTTACTATGTGAAATGGCTGCTCTCATCATGGGATGAATGAGAGTAGAATGTGTGTATGTGAAAATATTTTTACCCTTCAAAGTCGAATAAAAATTCAGGATTTATAATCCTTGCAAATGTAAACCTCAAATTCTAAAAATTTTTTGGATCCCTTCGTGTGTCAATTTACATATAGGTAAACCATACTTTGGTATCACACTTGGAAGATATTTTGAGCAGATACTTTGTTCTAAAATATAAAGTTCATTATCTTATGTGTAAGTACAATAGAATACCTCTATTTTTATATCTTGCAAATTTCTAGAAACTTTCATAACTTCTAAAAAATAAATAAAAGAATTACTAGTATAAGATATGTTCACAGAATGTTGAAAATACAAAATCACTCTACTTATTTGGTCTTCTAGACAGCATGTTAGAGACAGTGTTATCATGATTTTATTTAATATCATTGTGTTATTTTTGCTAAGAAAGATGCTTGACCTCTCTGGCCCCAGTCTGCTTACCAGTGAGTGCACATTTAAGTTCATAAATCTGTTAAATCTCCAGTTGAGGATAAAGATAGTTGGCTTCCAGAGTATCTAGTGATAAACCTCTTTATCTAATTCATATACCACCTATTACCTTCAGAAAGATTCTTAACCTCTCTGGCCCCAATTAACTCATGAGTAAAATGGGATATAATAATCCTACCTGCTTTATAGAATTGCTATGATGATTTAGCAGGATAATATTTGTAAAGCTTGTTGAATAATGCTTGGTACATAGAAAGCATTACACTAATGGTTTGTTAAATAAATCTGTCAAACTAGAGCTTCATTAGAATACTACCAATGGTAATAAACCTTCATTGATTTATTTTTGCATGCATATTTTTCCTTAATACAGTGAAGAAAGTAAGTTTTCTCGGTTGCACAAATTTCACGCCAGGGCTCTGAATCTGAAGCCTACTTCTTTTTCACTCTAAGCCTTTCACATTCCTGAGAAGATGAAGTAATTCAGCATGCTGCTTTAACTTCCCTTCTCTCTAACCTCAGAGTGTTAGAGCATGCCACTTTCCTTTCTACCACTGAGTTCCTTTTCTCTTACTTCAGAGGTGATGAATTCCTCTTCTTTGTAGAGTGAACTTCTTCACTTTGCAGATGACTCCCTTATCCAAGACTCTGCCTTGCCAATCTCTATTTTTGATCTCTACTTTTTCTTTTCACTTGAGACTTTACTTCCTCTTCCATGTTCAGTGTGATCCTCAAGTTTCTGACTTCAACATGGCATAGGAGTCATGTTCTAATCCTAAGTCTGACATTGCTTTGTTCATTTAGTCAAACAGTTCTGAAGGTTCTTAAGTCCCTAATTTAGACAGCAAAAGACAACTCTAAGTTGCCAGTTAACATGTAGAACAATTTAACTCATTGTCTAAACCTCTCATATCTGAACTCTGCTTATATGTGGTGGCCTCACCATTTACAACCAAGCATAACTTCTACCTAAATAAAGTAGAGAAGTTCTCTCCCTTAGAGTATTGTGCTCTTGTCATTTTGCAGCTGGCTCAAACTACAGCCATCTTATCACTGACACCTTTTTACTTCCTATGCATTTTGGGGGGAAAAAAACTAGCATGACTTAATGCTTTAGAATGCATACATAAATATTAGTTTCATAAAAATAATTTCATAAAAACTATAAAAACATGCTGTATCTTGTTCAAACTAGCATTTCTGAAGGGATTTATCCACTGATTTTTTTTTTTTTTTTGCATTAAACTAATAAATAGCCTAGAGTTCTTCAGAGAAACAGAACCAGTGTGTAGGGGGTAGTAGTGGGGATGCAGACAGAGAGAAAGAAATTTTAAGGAACTGGCTTACACAATTGTGGAGGCTGTCAAGTTCAAATATACAGGATAGGCTGACAGGCTGGAGATCTATGCAGGAGCTGGTATTACAGTTGAGATACAAAGGCAGTCTGCTGGCAGAATTCCTTTTTACTTTGGGAAGGTCAGTGTTTATTCTCTTAAGGACTTGAACTGATTGAATGAGACCGACCCACATGATAAAAGATAATGTACTTGACTCAAAGTGTACTGATTTGTTTATTTCTAAAAAAAAATTGTTTATTCATTTTTGAGAGAGAGAGAGAGAAGAAAGAGAGACAGAGCATGAACTGGGGGATGGGGGGGCAGAGAGACAGGGAGACACAGAATCCAAAGCAGACTCCAGGCTCTGAGCTGTCAGCACAGAGCCCAACGTGGGCTCGAACCTATGGACTGTGAGATCGTGACCTCAGCTGAAGTCAGATGCTTAACTGACTGAGACACCCAGGTGCCCCCAAAGTCTACTAATTGAAATGTTAATGTCATCTAAAAAATACCTCCACTGAAACATCTAGAAAATTGTTTCACCAAATATTTGGTACAGTGACCTCGTCAAGGTGACAAAATTAACCATTACAGTTAATTAATTCCAAAAATACTATTTGATGGACAGCATAATTTAGAAATATGGGCCAATGGCACTCTAATGCTAGACTAAGGTGATTTGGACTTGATTCTGTAGTAAAGAAGAATACGAAGCTTTGAGCAGAGCTGTGACATGTACTTGGGGAAGAGAGTATTTCAAAGGGAGATGGATTGAAGAAAGCAGAGACTAAGAAGGGAGAACAAAATAGGACTTTATTTCATTGGTCTAGGCAAGATAAATTATGGGGTAAGTTGGGGATCCTGGTGGGTGATTCAGTTAGTTAAGCATCTGACTCTTGATTACAGTTCAGACCATTATCTTATGGTTCATAGGTTTAAGCCCCATGTCCAGCTCCTTGCTGAGAGTGCAGAGCCTGCTTGGGATTCTCTCTTCCTCTCCATCTCTTGGCCCCTCCATCACTCTCAAAATAAATAAATAAACTTAAAATAAAAACTTATATGTAGAAGAGTGATAGCATAAGTGGGGAAGGCAAAGTGAATTTGAAAAACATTCTGGAAGTGCAACTAAGAGATTGGGTCAACTGCATTGGGGGACTAGGGGAGTGAAAATTCAATAATAATGCTAAGGCTTTATGCCCTTGGTAACAGAGAAGATGGCAATGGCAATGGAAGAAGCAGGAGTATTGGAGGCAGAACAAACTTGGTAGGTGCTGGTAGGACCTCATATCTGATAAATAGAAAATGTTCTGGCTTCTTAATTTAACATTTCTTGGACAATTTATAAAGATATTTGAGAGCTGGGATTAATAACTTGATGGAAATTCCATGAGGAGAGTACAGCTATGCATACTGATGACTGTGTCAGGCATTTTTTTTTTCCCTGCTAGAGATGAGGAATGTAATAGAAATTGGCAAGAAAACCACATGATCTGCTGTCACCAACTCTTGGCTCAAAAGTGGTGAATACTGTCTAGTGGACATTTACAAAACCAACTCGTCCTTCACTATAACGCTGGCTGCTGAATTCATCATAGTAAACATTTCTAAGGTTGGGAGAATCAGTGTCAAGAGTATTGTCAGGATTTGCTAACGAAAACTAGTGGCCCATAGTAATAACAGTCCCAATTTTCTTTTCAATTAGTTTTGCCTTCATTTTTCCCATTCTCTGTTGCAATGAGCCATTCCTTAGCTTAACCTGCTGGCTCCAGCAAAGATACTATTCTCATTTTCAACACTGTCTTCAGTTACTTTGCTTTTATAAGGGATCTTTGTTCAACTGAGAGTCCTAGTACCAAATATGTCCAACAGAACTCTATCAACCCTGTAGTTTCAAGATGATCAGAACATTATTTGCATAAATATATTATCAGCATGCATGGGTTGTCAAGTCAAGAGAGCCCAACAAGTTTCAGTGGGAAGAGGTTACCTAGGCCATTCCCCTCATGCCACAGATGAACAAGTGGAGATTGGGAGAAGTTAAAAAAAAAGTCTCAAAGGTACAGGCAGGGCTTGGAGCAAAAAGTATATGGTTTGATTTCCATTCCAGGAGTCTTTCAGCATGTCATGATCTAAGAATCTGGCATTGTGCTTGACCCTATGGAAAATGAGCTAAGTATAGGCATGGTCTTTGTCCTCTTAGAATTATACACTTGAATGGCAACAACAACGAAAAATCCTCAAATACAGCCAAAGCCTTTGGGATATTTCACAAGTTGGGAAAGCCTGAGGTTTGTTTTTGCCAGATCATCTCAGTCTGAAATTTTCTGCCAGATTTATGAAACATTGTGACAATTTAAAAATCCTGTTCTTAACTGTCTAGATTAGGGTCAGCCATAGTGACAGCTATTACCTGACTAGCCAAAAGTAAATTGCTACATAGCCATGTGCTTTACTCAATTTACCACATAAATTATTGTAAATCTTTTGACTTCTGCACTGTCTGGGTTATATGTAGTCAAGAAGAATTACATTGTTAAGCAAAGTGTGTTGCTGTCCCCTCACATACCTTATTCCTGAAATGTGATTTATTTTTTGATTCTAGAGGATGTTTACAGTTGTTGATTTCTATTGACACCAGCTGTTGGGCTGGGGACTTGTCTACAAGTGCAGGTGGTTGTTGGCTGCAAGGTATCACTGTGACCAATTTTGTGTGTGTGTATCCTAGAAATAAGTGATAGAAATCTCAACCCATTTAGGTGGGAAGAGTACATGTCAAAATATTATTATGAGTCTGGGTTGGGATTTAAAATGTGAATTATTTTTATAGGATAATGTGTTGAAGTATTAAAAATGTATGATAGAACAGTTTTGTGTAAGAATCCACTATGTACATATATGCATGAAAAGAGTATATAAAATGGCAAAAGTAGAAGGATACTGAATTCCTTGCAAAGAGTAGCATTTGGGGCTTTAGGCCACCTCAGACACCAAGGCCAGGAGTGAAGGGGAAGAGACCAGGTTTAATATTACCTGAGAAAGATGAAAAACAAGAGCTCAGAAGCCAAGGAGAACTTCTGAGATGTTAAGGAGATCTGATGCACAGTAAAGGCTTTGTGACTGGGAGCAAGACCAAAAGGAGCCAGTACAGTCTGATGCTGCAGTAGAAAGCACAGATGGAGAGAGTGAGCAAGCATTTAATATGATGCTTTATCATAGGATGGAGGAGGGTTCAAGGTGAAGCATGAAGGGTACCAAGCAGACTGGAAAACTTGAAGCCAGAATTTTGGGGTTTAACTTTGAGCCCTACTATGTATAATTCTGTTACTTAAATTTGTCATAAACACAATTCATAGGAAAATTTCAACCTCTCTGAAACTCACTATACTCCTTCGTAAGATAAGTATAATGATGCTATTCTGAGTTGTTAGTAGAATTAAATGAGCTTATGTATGTGAAAGTCCTTTATGGCTAGTAACAGTTATATGGATGAAAGATACATTTTATTATTATAAAGTAAAGGTCAATGATAGCTTTAGGCTCTATGTGACCATTCCAATCCAATAAAACTATCATAATATAATCGTAAATATGTATCTCTGTTATAAGGTGAGAAAATGGCTATGAGAGGCTGGCTACTTGTCCAAAGGCTTCTTACCAGAGAAAAGTTTGTAAATTTCAAAGAGCAGCACTTCTCTTATAATATATTCATTTCACTCTCTAAATCAAAAAGCATAGGCATATAATGACCATTTAAAAGGCAGAATTTATGTATTTCTTTAGTGCAGAAAGCATCATACCCCTAGAGCATTAGTAGAATCTAGCACCTATGCATTTTTTATAGACTCATTTGGGAAATGTCATGGTTTATCAGAGCCACATAAATCAGAGTTTGCTGGATTTAATTCAATCTTTAAATGTCACCTGGAGATAAGGGAATAATACTGAGTCATTTTGTGTGTGTGTGAGATTAAACAAAAGCAGGTATAGAAATCAAAGAAAATTTGAGGAAAAAAATTACTTGAGGTAGGAACAGATATCTCTGGGTATAAGAACTTGCAAATTTTCTTGAAATGGAGGTTCAAACACAGTAGGCTTCACTTTATTTTTATACCCCTTAGGTGATACTTTTGGGTCATTGTTCTTCATAAATGTTTGCAGAGTTTCAGAATTTCCCCATTTATCTGCAGTCTCCCTCCTGCACAAATTCAAATCCTGCTTCATGAGCTAGAATAGAATAAATTATGCTGTGTTCATCAATAGTCTCCAAATCTCAATGGTTTATGACAACAAGTGTTATTTCTCTTCTGGTCCCACTGGTACTAGATTGTTTTTATCCAGTAGGCTACAGGATGGATTTGGAGTCTGCATAAGACTGAACTCGGCAGGCCCAATCCTGACAAGAAGAAAATGTTGGCAAAAAAACGTTGAGCAAACATGGGCTGTCAGTAAGGGAAGTGAAAATGAGGGGGAAACCTGCTATCTGTGTTCTTGGGAAATTCTCTCTTCCAGGTTAATGGCCTTGGTGGTAGCTTAAGGGGAGCAACCAGAGGGGGAAAAAGAGAGGCCTTAGTGGACACCACACTAAGACATGATGGTTGTTGCAGCAGCCTCCGTTTAGACATCTGTAGGTGTCCCAGCTACCAGGGACAAAGATTCAAGGCAAGCACACACACTTCCACTTTAGTTTGTGGCCAAGTAAGTCACACAGACATTTCTGAATTCAAAAGGCCAGGGATATATGATTCTTCGCCAGTGTGAGATACTGAAAACAGCTGTAATTGTGAACAGTACCCTGACCTATCCTTTAAGTATTTTCTCAAGTGCATTGCATCCATGAAAGTAGTTCTTGGTCCTCAGCAAAAATTTCTCCTCCCCTAGACACCCCCATAACATTCTCTACCCTTGTTCATTTCTCTGTCCACGTGTGTCATTTTTCATCTTATACTATGGTTATTTGGAGTGTCTTAAATTTCTCCTGGTAGGTAATCAGCAAGCTTTTTGGGAGCATAGACTATACCTTGTTCGTTGACATATATCTTTTAATAGATGTTATACTTGGAGCCCTGTTTGATCTTTATGATGAATTAATGGATCTGGAAGGGAAAATACTGTTTTATTTCTATGCATGTATTAAAGAAGGGATCTTAGATCAGTACCCCAGGTCTTCTAAAGTGGGTAAGAGTGCAGTTGTTTTAACAATGATGGAATAGAATCTCTCTTGGTTTACCTAATATGATTTCCTCCCAGATTTATTATAACATAATTTACATTATACTTAAAAAGTATAATATAAAGATTTGACATATGTATATATTGTGAAATATGTATGTACAAATATTTATGTATACACTACATTTTTTGATCCATTCAATCATCTATGGACATTTTTTCCTGTATCTTGGATATTGTGGGTAATGCTGAAATGAACATGAGAATACAGAAATCTCTTTGAGTTAGTGATTTAATATCCTTTAGAAATGGATTGCTGAATCAGATGGCACTTCCATTTTTTATTTTTTATTTTTTAAATTGTTTGTTTATTTTGAGAGGGGAGGGGCAGATAGAGGGAGAGAGAATCCAAAGCAACTTCCGTATGTCAGCACAGAGCACGTTGCAGGGCTCAGTCTCACAAACCGTGAGATCATGATCTGAGCCAAAATCAAGAGTAGGACGCATAACCAACTGAGCCATCCAGGCGCCTCCCATTTTTAATTTCTTGAGGAATCTTCATATTACTTTCCATAGTGGTTGTACTAGTTTATATTCCCACCAACAGTGTACAAGTGTTCCCTTTTCTACATCCTTACAATATATGTTATTTACTGTCTTTTTGATAATAGACATCCCAACAGCTGTGATTTTGTTTTACTGTGATTTTGATTTGCATTTCTCCAATGATCAGTGATTTTGAGTGTCTTTCCATGAAAGTTTTGGTCATTTGTATGTCACTTTTTGAGAAATGTCTGCTCAGGTAATTTGCCCAATTTAAACCTTTTTTTTTTTTAAATTTTTTTTTGAGAGAGAGAAGGCGGGGGAGAGGGAGATGCGGGGAGAGGGAGAGAATTTATGCTGAGTGTTGTGGGCTGGATCCCACGACCCTTGGATCATGAACTGAGATGGAATCAAGAGTTGGACACTCTACTGACTAAGCCACCCAGGTACCCCATGAAATTGGCTTTTTTGTTTTGCCATTGAGTTGTAGGAATTGTGTGTGTGTGTGTGTGTGTGTGTGTGTGTGTGTGTGTGTGTAACTCTAGCATAATGAACATACAGTGTTATGTTAGTTTCAGGTGTATAGTATAGTGATTCAATATTTATATCTATTTCTCAGTGCTCATCATGATAGGTGTACTGTTAATCCTCTTTACCTATTTCACCCATTCCCCCTCTCCCCTCTGGTAATAATCTATTTACTTTACATATAGGAGTCTTTTCTTTGTTTCTCTTTTTTCTTTGTTTTATTTCTTATATTCCACATATGAGTGAAATCATATGGTACTTGTCTTTTTCTGACTTACTCCACTTAGTATTATTTCCTCTAGATCAATCCAGTTTGTTGCAGATCACAAGATTCTATTCTTCTTTATGGCTGAGTAATATTCCATTGTGTGTATATACATACACACACACATATACATACATACCACTTGTTTATCCATTCATCTATTGATGGATACTCGTGTGGTTCCCATAATTTGGCTATTGTAAATAACAATGTAATAAACATAGGGATTCATATATCTTTTAGAATTAGTGTATTCATATTCTTTGGGGGAAATACCCAGTAGTGGAACTCGTGGACTCTGCGGTAATTTTATTTTTAATTTTTTAAAGCAGCTCCATACTGTGTTCAACAACACCTGTTATTTCTTCCTTTGTAATCTTAGTCATTCTGACAGGTGTGAGGTGATATCTCATTGTGGTTTTGATTTGCATTTCACTGATGATGAATGATGTTATAGTATCTTCTCATGTGTCTGTTGGTGACCTATATGTCTCCTTTGGAGAAATGTCTTTTCATGTCTTCACATTTTTAATTGGATGATAATGATAATGATGATGATGATGATGATGATTTTGCTATTGAGTTGTATAAATTCTTTTTGGATACTAACCGTTTATCAGATTTCATTTGCAAATATCTTCCCCTTTACAGTGTTTTTTTTTTTTTTTTTTCAGTGTTACTGTGGTTTTCTTTGCTGCATGGTTTTAGTTAATTGCACCATGACTTGTCTATTTTGGGTTTTACTGCTTTTGCCTTTACTATCAAACATTAAAAGTCATCACCAAGACTGATGTCAAGGAGGTTATCCCCTAGGTTTCTTGTAGGAGTTTTATGGTTTCAGGTCTTAATAAAATCTTTAATTCATTTCACATTGATTTTTGTGTATGGTGTAAAATAGGGGTCCAGTTTTATTCTTCTGCTTGTGTATATGCAGTACCATTATAAAAGAGACTATCCTATTCTCATTGTGTAGTTTTGGTGACTTGATTGAAAATTAATCGACCATATATGCTTGGGTTTATTTCTGGGTTCTGTATATTCTCCATTGATTTGTGTGTCTGTTTTTATGCCAATAAAAATGTTTTAGTAACTATAGCTTTGTAGTATAGTTTGAAATTAAGCCTCTACCTTTGATCTTTCTCAAGATCACTTCGGCTATTCAGAGTCTTTTGAGATTCCATACAAACCTTAGGATTATTTCTTCTATTCCTTTAAAAAAATGCCATTGGAGTTTTGATATAAATTGCATTGAATCTGTAGACTGCTTTGGGTAGTACAAACATGTTCAAAATCTTGATTCTTCCAACACATGAGCATGTAATATTTTCCCATTTATTTGTATCTTCAAATTCTTTCATTAATGTCATGTAATTCTCAGTATACAGGATTTTCATCTCTGGTTAGATTTATTCCTAGGTATTTTATTGTTCTTATGCTATTGTATGTGGGATTTTTTTCTTTAATTTCTTTCTAAAAATTGGTTACTGATATATAGAATTAGTTAATTTTTGTATTTTGATTTTGTATTCTGCAACTTTACTGATTTCATGTATTATTTGGGGAGTCTTGATAATTTTTAAAATTTTTTGAGTATAGTTGATTGACAATGTTATATTAGTTTCAGGTGTACAGCATAGTAATTCCACATCTCCAAGTGTAACTATTACCTTTCACCATGCAATGATATTATGATATCATTGACTATATTTCCTATGCTATGTCTTTTACTCCCTTCCATAACTGGGTGCTCATATCTCCAATTCCCTTTCATCCATTTTACCTATTTGCATCCCCCTGCCCATTGGAAACCATCCATTTATTCTCTGTATTTATGGGTTCAGTCTTGTTGGTTTGTTTATTATTCATTTTGTTTTGTTTTTTAGATTTCACATAAGTGAAATCATATGGTATTTATCTTCCTCAGTCTGACTTACATAATTTAGCATGAAACCCTCTAGGTCCATCTATGTTTTTCACAAAAGGCAAGATCTCATCCCTTTCTATGGTCTGTTATATTCCATTGTATGTATATGCCACACCTCTATCCATTTATCTATTGATGGGCATTTATAAGATCATGTCATCCATTATTAGAGACAGATTTACTTACTCCTTTCCAATTTGAATGCCTTTTTCTTTTTCTTTTTTCTTTTTTGCCTTATTGTCTGGCTAGGACATAAAATACTATATTAAATTAAAATGATGAGAGTGGGCATCCTTGTTTTGTTACTGTTCTTAGACTAAAAGTCCTCAGCCTTCTGCTGTTGAGTATGATGTCAGCTGTGGACTTGTCATATGTGAACTTTAGTATGTTGAGGTACATTCCATCTACACCCAACTTGTTGAGAATTTTTACCATGAAAGGATGTTGAATTTTATCAAGGGCTTTTATGCATCTGCTGAATTATCATAGGATTTTTATCCTTGATTTTGTTAATGTGGTGTATAACATTTTGTGTGTATGTGTGATAGTGTATGATTCTTTTAATGCGTTGTTGAATACTGTTTGCTAATACTTTGTTGAGGATTTTTGCATGTGTAGTTCATCAAGGATATTGGCCTATAATTTTCTTTTTTTCTAGTGTTATTTTCTGGCTTTGTTATCAGCATAATGCTGACCCTGTTAAATGAGTTGGAAAGTGTTCTCAGCACTTCAGTTTTTTTTTTTTCCAAAGCATTTGAGAAGGATTGGTGTTCATTCTTATTTAAACAATTGGTAAAATTTACCATTGAAGCCATCTGGTCCTACTTTGTGGGGAAGTTTTTGATTATTGATTCAGCATCTTTACTCATTATTTGTCTGTTCATATTTTCTATTCATGGTTTAGTCTTGGTAGGTCATATGTTTCTAGGAGCTTATTCATTTCTTTTATGTTGTCTAATTGCTTGGCATATAATTTTTTGTATTAGTTCCTTATGATCCTTAGTATTTCTTTGTTATTACTGGTAACATCTCTTTTTTATTTCTGATGTTAAACAATTTTATTAGCTTAGCTAAAGATGTGTCAATTTCATCTTCTAAAAAACCAGCTCTTAGTTTCATTGATCCTTTCTATTACATTTGTATTCTCTATTTCATTTACTGCTACTCTGATAATCATTTCCTTCATTCCTTCTAACTTTGGGTTTAGTTTGTTGCCTTTATCTAGTTCCCTGAGGTGTAAAGTTAAATTGTTTATTTGGTATTTTTTTCTTAACATAGATATTATAAACTTAACTATAGAACAACTTTTGCTATGTCCCCTAAAATGTAAGTATATATAGTTTCCATTTTCATTTGTATCAAGATATTCTTTTATTTCCTTAAAAATTGTTTTTGAGACATTGGCTCTTCAGAATCACCACATATTCTTGCCTCCATATGTTAAGTGGGAACTAGGAGTAGGTAGAAATATTGCAAATGATGATTCACTAGGGAAAAGAGAAAATACACTGTATTTATCATGTTATATTTGGTTTTAGATTGTACAAGATGCAGAGAACACTGTAGTTATAATCAGTTAGGCACTACTGACCACAGCTACCAAAAATTTATTTACTTACTCAGGTCTGAATGAGTGAGATTCTCTCCTTACTTGTTATTACTTTCAGAGTTGCTGCTACTTTGAGTCCTATTAGTTTTTTTTTAATAGACAAGTTTTTAGAGGAGTTTAGGTTCACAGCAAAATTGAGAGAAGTACTGGGAGTTCCTGTGTGTTCTCCTTCTCAGTCTGCTTCGTTTTACCCTCAGGCTTCTTTCTACCTGAAGAAGTGAGCAGGTTGATGGTTGGGCCACAGGTTTGGATCTAAGTACCGGTTAGGCCTTGACCCAGCTGACCAAACCTTGACAGGAGAATCACAAGAAGGGTTTTGCTAGCAAACATTGCTTGCTTGTGAAGGAAGACAAATAAGTAGGCTAGAGAGAAGGAAAACTACTAAGCGGAGTCTTGGAGAAATGGCCCCCACTTTGACAGTAAGTTTAAAGAGGTGAGGATATGGGCATGGAAGTGGCCTGGGGACAAGGCTTAAGTAATTTAAAACAGGCTAGAGGTTTTTAAGCAGTCAATTCCATACCTTTTTTTCCAGTTATCATATTTGTCTTCATCTTGGCTCTAATCCTCTTTGTAACAAACATTTTTACTTTTTGTTTCTTTGTTTCTTTGTTTTACCTTGGAAGCCAAAATCTCTCCTGACTAAATGGATATACAAAGGCTGATTTTGTCATTTTGAGACTTTCTGGATATAGGTAGCCCACTCTGAACTTAAATTTCATTAATAGCAGTTAATACTGTCTCAAATGCCAAGTCGTCTTGAACACTAGAAGTCTTCATAAAATGCTGTGCACATTTATTTTGGCTCAGTAAAATTACACGTGCGAAGGCTCAGAATACTTAATTCAAAATTGTCTTGAAACATGCATCATAGAAAGATACCTTAAATTTATTCTTTCTATAAACCTTTTATTATTCTACCAATAATACTTCAAGAAATTACATATCAGCTCCTTAGGATTCTATATCCAGCCCACTTAGCACAGAGAGAAGTATTTCATTCATGCTGAGAGCATTTAAAATAATTTAAAAAGTAGGGGCTCCTGGGTGGCTCAGTCGGTTAAGCGTCTGACTTTGGCTCAGGTCATCATCATCTCATGGCTTGTGGGTTCAAGCCCCGTGTTGGGCTCTGTGCTGACAGCTCAGAACCTGGAGCCTCTTCGGATTCTGGGTCTCCCTCTCTAGCTTCTCCTCCCCCTCAAAAATAAATAAACATTATAAACATTTAAAAAAATAAATAATTTAAAATAAAATAATTACGTATTTGGAAATGTACATATAAAATGTTGAATTTAGAACAGAAAACAATAGAAGGCACAGTGAAAATCAGTATCTTTGAATACAAATATTCAAGATGTATATTTTTAAAAGTTGTTTTAAGAGGTAAGAAACTATGAAAGATCATTCTGGGAAAGTTGGCAGGGAATTAGTGATCCCATGTTGTAAGTGGCAAGTTCCACAGATGACAACTGATGAATCCTAGCACTCTTTATAATTGTGTTATTAGATTTATTTCCATAGCTATTTGGATTTGCTGTAGGCTTAAGAATGAAAGTCAGAAATATTCACTAAGCTGGAGAGCTTTGACGTCTAACCAAGGGTCCCTGTTTTCCAGTAAGTGGTTGTGTCTAGACGAGAATAGATAGAGATCTTTCTTGGTTACATGCAAGGAAAGATTTCTTGTTACTTCCCTCACTTGATAATACTTAAAAATCTGGGATGATAAAATCTGATTTGATATGTTGTTTTCAATTGGGAAGAGTTCATAGTCTATAAGATTCTAATTTCAAGTGGATAGTGATGGGACAGGTAGCCCCAAAGTATTAAACTGCATCTGAGTGTGTATAAACATGGGAACAGAAGGTAAAGCAGGGGGTGAAGAGGAAGGGGAGTAGATTTTTCTAGAAGGGAGAAGGGAAAATATTAAGTGATCCTGTGTGCAAGGCATTGTGCAATGTGCTTTGCAGGCAATATCTTATTGGCTCCTCATACAACTTTTTTAGGTTAGTAACTATCATTCCTATATTAGAGAAGGGAAAGCTAAAGTTGAGTGAGACTAGGGAACATAACCAGCATCAGGCAGCCAAACAGATGGAAGACACAAAACTTTTTCTGCCAGGGCTCCAGAGCTCACTCTCTTTGAATATGCCTTGCTTTCTGTGATTAAGAGCTTCTGAGATGAAACATAAGGAAATTGAGGCAGGATTTTACAGTTTTAGGAATTGGGACACAGTGATTCCTGGGTAGAAGTTTAATTTCTGGGGCTTTGGTTTTAGCCACTACCGAGTTGCTCTACCTAGGCCAGTCTATGTCTCAGTCTCTGAATTACTTTCGTCTATTTGAGAACGTACTTTATGCTCACCATTTTACTAGGATCTTAGAAAGATCTAACCATGGCATAATACTGGCACCTAATCTCTAGAAGCTTTTCTTCTGAATCTGAGAATTAGAATGTAACAGTTGGAAGGAAAATGGTCTGTCAGCTGGCTAAACTGTGTGGCAAGAACTTGGGGTTCCTCTTGTGGGCTATGGATACATGGTGGAGCAAATGGTCCAATGTATGTGCCCATTCAATTGTTTATTTTTTTGTGGAATGCTGAAAGCACAACTGCTACCATGAAGGTGAGATTGTGATTATTTTTACCTCAAATGGGGCAGTAGGGAAACATTAGTATAGCCATAACACATTTTACAGACAGAAAATGCATTAATAGATCAGAAAGGAAGTAGAACAACAGTAAGCTAGTGTCCTGGGGGATAGCTTTATAAAATAAGTGGTATTTGTATTGAATCTGGAAGATTGAATAGGATTCAACAAAGAATGGGGCAAAAACATTTCACTTGTGGGGAACTACATAAACAAAGGCTAAACTGAGTAGTACTCATGTCACTCATAATAATTTCTATCTTACCCAATTCCAAATGGAATTGAGGCAAATTTAGAAGAAAAACTATCAGTACAGCTTAAAATAACATTAAATGGTTACATAACACAGAAAAACATAAGCCTTACATTTATCTCTGAATTTCCTCACAATGAAATAAAGAAAGGTAAACATGACAGTTTATCTGATGGAAGTATACTAATTCTGTAGATGAAACATGATTTTGTCTGCTCCTAAATTCTAAGTTGGCATGTAATAGCATTGAAGAGCATAATAGACAGTATGTATTTGGTAGTAATATTAGGAAGAAACAAAACTCATAATGTGGCTCTTTGTTTTCTGATCTTTGAATTTCTTTCCATTTACCCAGGGGGTGGGAAAGGAAGGAGAAATTGTACTAGAATTTATGGGCCACATTGAATTTTCATCACATGTGAATGCAATTCATTGTGTAGCACTTAACTCATCTGTTTACTGGTCACTTGAAGGGAGGTTCAGAAATGTCATCTAGCTATGGTCCAGGAGAGTAAGGAGAAGGATTTGTGCATTTGACAGAAATTTAAGAGAAAACTTTCTGATAGGTATTGACATTGTGTGTGGGTAATTGAAGCAAGATCCAGATGATTTTGATGTCAAGTATTTTTGTGAAAATTAGAGAACCTGATTGGCACTCCTTGGTGAAAGAAAACAATTCTATTTATCTCTGATAGCAGAGTGGGGGTGCGATAGGGGCTGGGTGTCTTCATTAAGAACCAAATTTTTGTGTAGTATAGGAGACGGATTGGTTGCATTTCAAGAGTTCGGTTGGGAAGATAAGAAGATATTTTAGATACTGCTAAAATAACAGTTTAGAATAGAAAGATTCTGAATGCCATACACCATAACACTAGAGGACTAAAATAAAACTTCTTAAATAAGCAAAACAGTCTTGGTTAATTGGCCCCCATTCATCCAGTTACCTAATAGAAGTCTCAGCATCATTATCAAATTTTCCCTCTCCTTCTCTTCCCAAGAAGAGGCTTGACAAATAATAAGAGATTGACAAATAACTGATTTTCAAAAGTATTGTTATCTAAAACAATAAGTATTTTTATTTTCTAATATAATTGCTTTCTGAAAGCTATTTGTATAATACTGACTTTGAAATTTCTTGCCTTATGGTCTATTACATAATCTGTATCTATAAATATTCTACCTACCCTTATAAAGAATGTGCCTTCTCTAATTATTATGCCAATAAATCAAAATGCCAATTGTCTTGCTTAGATGATTTTTTTTATTTTTTGATATTGGCCTCTTTGATCTATTAGTTAAGGAGAAATGTTAAATCTCATACAGTGAAGCTAGATTTATTGGTTTCATCTATAATCCTTGACAAAGATGGCTTCAGTTTTGCTAAACTTGACACAAGATTTTTCCTAACTCTAGGTCTCTGTTGAATTTTTCCTTAGAACATTTACTTTAAAAAACTTAAACAGTTGAGCCTTAAACAACAGGGGAGTTAGGACACTAATTCACATGCACTTGAAAGTCTGTATATAACTTTCGAGCCTCCCTTCCCCAAACTTAATTACTAATAGTCTACTGTTTACTAGAAGCCTTATTGCTACCATAAACAGTTGATTAACATGTATTTTGTATATCACATGTACTATATACTGTATTCTTAAAATATAGTAACCTAGGGAACAAGTTATAAAATATTAAGAGAAAATACATTTACAGTACTATAAAAAAATCTGCATATAAGTGCACCCATGCAGTTCAAACCCAGTTGTTCAACGGTTGATGGTATAGCTAATTTTATGTAGGTTTAATTTAAAACTGCATTTTTACATTTGTTTACATTTCTATTAGCTGCATATAATGGTATGCATGGTTGTGTTTGTGTAAGTTTTGATAAATTTTAACTTTTTGTAATATATTTGTGTTTATTTATGGTAGTTAATGATAAAATAGAATATATATATATATTTTAAGCACTCATGGCATAGCTAACTTTTCTGAATTTGTTTGATATTTCAGGGCTATTCTGTTTGTATGCAAGTTTTTTTCCAAACTGTCTGAAATTCCCCGAAGTTTTCCAATACATTGAAAAAAAATCTGAATGTAAGGGGGACCGATGCAGTTCAAACCCATGTTGTTCACAGGTCAACTGTAATTATAAACTGATTCTCTGTATTTTTGATACGTAAATCTTTTAAAAGCCTTTTTTTTTTTTTGCCAGTTTTACAAACCAGGGTGTTTTTCTCAAGTACCTGGGAGCCATTCCTCTGAAACGTAGTCACCAAGGTATGGGAGCAATTTAACTGTACATCAATAGATGAATGGGTAAGAAAGATGTAGTACACACACACACACACACACACACACACACACACACACACAGACGAATACTACACAGCTGTAAAAAGGATGAGATCTTGCCATTCATGAAAAAATGGATGGACCTAAGGAGTGTAATGCTAAGTGAAATAAGTTAGGCTGAGAAAGATAAATACATATGATGTCAACTCATGTGGAATAAAAATTAAAAGAGAAATGAATAAACAAACAAAAAGCAAAATCAGACCTATAAATACAGAGAACAAACTGATGGTTGCCAAAGGGAAAGGATGTGGGGAAGTGGGAAATACAGACTTTTGGTAATGGAATGAATAAGTCATGGAAATAAAAGGCACATAACACCATAGGGAATAGAGTAAATGTTATTGTAATAGTTGTCTAGTGACAGATGGTAGCTACACTTATGGTGAGCTTAGCATAATGTAGAGAAGTTGAGTTACTATGTTGTACACCTGAAACTAATGTAACATCATGTGCCAACTATAATCAAATTGAAAGAAAGGAAGGAAGGAAGGAAGGAAGGAAGGAAGGAAGGAAGGAAGGAAGGAAGGAAGGAAGGAAGGAGCGAGCCAAGGAAGGAAGGAGCCAAGGAAGGAAGGAGCCAAGGAAGGAAGGAGCCAAGGAAGGAAGGAGCCAAGGAAGGAAGGAGCCAAGGAAGGAAGGAGCGAGCTGCTTGCTCTCTGGGAGGGTAGGAACTTGACTTCAAGGATACCTTGCTCCAAGCTACAAAACTGCCTTCTATATTAACGATAACATAGTAGGTTTATTTTCCTTTGAATAAAACCAATTAGCAAATACATATGGCATTTTCTTTCAGGCATCTACATTTCAACAGACACATTCCTAAGACCAGACCTTCTTTAAACCACTTCAATTTTTTGAATAAGACTTGTCTTGATGTAGATACTGTATATTTGGATTGCATATCAATGTAAAGGGAGGTCTATGTTTACAAATTGTCAGGGATTACCCCTTTTATTGCTGTTACTTTACACATAAATGTTAGCAGAGGTCACCAGGCTTCTAATTAGTATACTGGGTGGATTAGTATACAAGGTTTTCTATACTTCCTTGACCTTAGGTGTGGAGTCAAGTGTCTTGACTCTAGGTGTGGGTCTCAGATTCAACACCTTTCCCCTACATGTGCATACCCTTTGACAAACCTATGCCTATTTCCCTGTTCTTCTTTTTTTCTTTTTTCAAGTTTTTATTTAAATTCCAGTTAATACACTGTAATTAGTTTCAGGTGTAGGACTTAGTGATTCATCACTTACACAGAACACCCTGTGCTCATCACAACAAGTGCCCTTAGTAATACCCATCATTAATACTTAAGAACCCACCCCCTGGACCACAGTTTTCTATAGTTAAGAGTCTGTTTTATGGTTTACCCCCTTTTTTCCCCCTCTATGTTTATCTGTTTTGTTGCTTAAATTCCACAATTCCACAAAGGAGTGGAGTCATATGGTATTTGTCTTTCTTTGACTTATTTCACTTAGTATTAATGTACTTTGACTCTCCATCCACATCATTGCAAATGATAAGATTTCACTCTTTCTTATAGCTAATGTTCCATTGTGTATGTGTATACACACACACACCCCAAATCTTTATTTGTTCAGTTGTTGGGCATTTGGGCTCTTTCCATGATTTGTCATTTATTTCTTTTTCAAATTTTTATTTAAATTCTAGTTAAAATACAGTGTAATACTGATTTCAGAAGTAGAGTGTAGTGATTCAAAACTAGCATATAACTACCAGTGCTAAACACAATACATGCTCTCCTTAATACCCATCACCCATTGAGCCCATCCTTCTCCCAACTCCCTTCCCAACCCTCAATTGGTTGTACTAGTTAAGAGTCTTTTATGATTAACTTCCCTCCTTTTCCCCCTTCTCTATGTTCATCTGTTTTATTTCTTAAATTCCACAATGAGTGAGATCATATGGTATTTGTCTTTCCCTAATTTATTTTGCTTAGCAAAGTACACTCTAGCTCCATCCACATCTTTGCAAATAGGACAATTTCATTTTTATTGATGGCTGAGTGATAGTTCATTATATATATAATACATAATGTATATATTATATATGTATATACACATACATAAACACACACGCATATATACATACACAAACTATTCCTTATCCATTCATCGTTTGATGAATATTTGAGTTTTTCCATAATTTGGCTATTGTTGATAATGCTGATATAAACATCAGGGTGCATGTGTCCCTTTGAATCAACATCTTTGTATCTTTTGGGTAAATACCTGGTAGTGCAATTGCTGGGTCATGGTGTAGCTCTATGTTTAATGTGTTGAGGACTCTCTATACTGTTTTACAGAGTAACTGCACCAGTTTGCATTGTCCCCAATAGTGCAGGAAGGTTTCCCTTTTCCGTATCATCGCCAGCACTTGTTTTTTTTCCTGTGTTGGGGATTTTAGCCATTCTGATAGATAAGAGGTGGTATCTCATTGTGGCTTTGATTTGTATTTCCCCAATCAGGGATGTTGAGCATCTTTTCATGTGTCTACTAGCCATTGTATATCTTCAAATAATGTCTATTCATGTCTTCTACCCATTTCTTCCCTGGATTATTTGTCTTCTGGGTGTTGAGTTTGATAAGTTTTTAAAGATTTTGGATACTAATCCTTTATCAGACATTCCATTTGCAAATATCTTTTCCCATTCTTTCCATTGCCTTTCAGTTTTGTTTATTGCTTATTTCACTGTGCAGAATAGCCTTATCTTGATGAAGTCCCAATAGTTCATGTTTGCTTTTGTTCCCCTTTCCTTTGGTGACGTGTCTAGTAAGAAGTTGCTATGGCCAAGGTCAAAGAGGTTGCTGCTTGTATTCTTCTCTCTCCCTTACCCTTAGGTCTTTTGATGGTTTCCGTCTCACCCTTAGGTCTTTCATCCATTTTTTTTAATTGCAAATAAAAAGTTTAATTTCAGAAACTGAGTTCGCTGTTTATAAATACAGTAATACACAGTCCATTTTGAATATATTTTTGTGTATGGTCTAAGAAAAGTGGTCCAGTTTCATTCTTTTGCATGTTGTAGTCCACTTTTCCCAACACCATTTGTTGAAGAGACTGTCTTTTTTCTAGTAGGTTCTGATTCTTGCTTTTTCCGAGATTAGTTGGCCATATAGTTGTGGGTCCATGTCTGGGTTTTCTATTCCTTTCCATTGATGGATGTGTCTGTTTTTGTACCAGTACTATATTGTCTTCATGATGGCAGCTTTGTAAAATAGCTTGAGACCAGAATCGTGATGCCTTCAGCTTTGATTTTCTTTTTCAGGATTGCTTTAGCTATTTGGGGTCATTGTAGTTCCGTACAAATTTTAGGATTGTTTGTTTTAGTTCTGTGAAGAATGCTGGTAGTATTTTGATAGGGATTGCATTAAATGTATAGATTGCTTTGGGTAGTATAGACATTTTCACAATATTCTTCCAACAATGTTCATGGAATGTTTTTCTAGTTCTTTGTGTCCTCTTCAATTTCTTTCATAAGTGTTCTATAGTTTTTAGAGTACAGATGTTTTTACCTGTTTGGTTAGGTTTATTCCTAGGTATCTTACGGTTTTGGATAGAACTGTAAATACGATCGATTCCTTGATTTCTCTTTCTGTGGCTTCAATATTGGTGTACAAAATTGTAACAGATTTCCATACATTGATTTTATACCCTGAGACTTTGGTGAATTTGTGTATCAGTTATGGCATTTTTTTTTCTGGAGTCTTTTAGGTTTTCTACAGAGTGTCAGGATAGCTGCAGAGTGAAAGCTTAACTTCTTCCTTGCTGATATAGATAATTTTATTTCTTTTTGTTTGATTGCTGCAGCTAGAACTTCCAGTAATACATTAAATAACAATGGTGAGCGTGGACATCCCTGTTTTGTTCCTGACCATAGATGAAAGGCTCTCAGTTTATCCCCATTGATGATGATATTAACTGTGTGTCTTTCACATATGGCCTTTATGATGGTGAGGTGTATTCTTTCTATCCCTACTTTGTTGAGGGTTATCAAGAATGGATGTTGTATTTTGTCAAACGCTTTTGCTGCATCTATTGAGAGGATCATGTGGTTCTTACTTTGTCATTTATTGATGGGGTCTATCACATTGATTGATTTATGAATATTATTCTTGCCCACCAGGAATAAATCCCACTTGATCATGGTAAATAATTCTTTAAACGTACTGCTGGATTCAACTTCTAGTATCTTGTTGAGAATTTTTGAATCCAAGTTGATCAGGGATATTGGCCAGAAGTTCTCCTTTTTAGTGGGGTCTTTGGTTTTGGAATCAAGGTAATGTTGGCCTTGTAGAAGGAGTTGGAAGTTTTCTTTCCGTTTCTGTTTTTTGGAACAGTTAGGGAAGAATAGGTGTTAACTCTTCCTTAAATGTGTAGTAGAATTCCCCTGGGAAGCCATCTGGCCCTGGACTGTTGTTTTTTGGGAGATACTTTCTGATTCAATTTGTTCGCTGGTTATAGGCTGGTTCAAATTTCCTGTTTCTTCCTGTTTCAGTTTTCGTAGTTTGTATGTTTCTAAGAATTCGTCCATTTCTTCCAGATTGCCCAGTTTGTTGGCATATAATATTTCATAATATCCTCTTATAATTGTTTGTATTTCTCTTGTGTTTGTTGTGATATCTCCTCTTTCATTCAGTATTTTATTTACTTGGGGTTCTGTCTCTTCTTTTTGATAAGTCTGGCTAGTAATTTATCAATTTTATTAATTTGCAAGAGCCAACTCTTAGTTTCATTGGTCTTTTCGACTGTTTTTGTTTGTTTCTATATCATTTATTTCTGTTTTAATCTTTATTTCATTTCTTCTGCTGGCTTTATGCTTTATTTGCTGTTCCTTTTCTAGCTCCTTTAGGTGTAAGGGAAGTTTGTGTATTTGAATCTTTTCTTCTTGAAGTAGATCTGTATTGCAATCTACTGCTCTCTTATGACCCCCTTTGCTGCATCCCAGGGGTTCTGGACTGCTGTGTTTTCATTCTCAGTTGTTGCCATGTACTTTATAATTTCTTATTTAATTTCCTGGTTATTTCATAGGATGTTCTTTAACCTCCATGTATTTGTGGACTTGCAATTTTTTTTCTTGTGGTTGATGTCAATTTTCATAGTGTTGTGGTCCGAAAATATGCATGCTATACTCCCAATCTTTTCGTACTGGTTGAGGCCTGATTTTTAATCCAGTATGTGATCTTTTCTGGAGAATATTCCATGTGCATTTGAGAAAAATGTATATTTTGCTTTAGGATAAAATGTTCTGAATATGTCTTAGAGGTCCATCTGGCCCAGTGTGTTATTCAAAGTCATTGTTTCCTTGTTGATTTTCTGTTGAGATAATCTGTCCATTGCTATAAGTGGGGTGATACCCTACTATTATGTGTATTATTATCAATGAGTTTCTTATTAATTGACCTATATATTTGGGTATTCCCCAGTTGGGGGTATAAATATTTATAATTGTGAGATCCTCTTGTTGGACAGACACTTCTATCATAATATAGTGCCCTTCTTCATCTCTTGTTACAGTCTTTGGTTTACAATCTAGTTTTTCTGATATATGTATACCTACTCTGGCTTTCTTTTGATGTCAATTAGCATAATAAATTGTTCTCTATCTCTTCACTTTTAATCTGTACATCTAAACTTAGTCTCATGTAGGTAGCATATAGTTGGGTCTTGTATTTTAATTCATTCTGATACCCTATGTCTTTTGATTGGCCCATTTAGTCCACTTATATTCAGAGTGAATATTTAGTGCCATTTTATTACCTGTAGAGTCTTGGTTTCTGGAGATTTTCTCTGTTCTTGTCTAGTCTTTGTTGCTTTGGGTCTTTCTTTCCCACTCAGAGTCCCCTTTAACATTTCTTGCAGAGCTGGTTTGGTCGTCACAAACTCCTTTAGTTTTTGTTTTTCTGTGAAAGTCTTTATCTCTCCTTCCATTCTGAATGACAGCCTGCTGAATAAACTATTCTTGGCTGAATATTTTTCCCCTTCAGCATGTTGACTATTTGATGCCACTCCTTTCTGTACTGCCAGGTTTCTGGGGAGAGATCTTGTGCTAACCTGATTTGTTTTCCCTTGTAAGTTAGAAATTTTTTTCCCTTGCTGCTTTCAGGATTTCCTTATGTCTGTATTTTGCTAGTTTTACTATAATATATCTGGGTATTGGCTGACTTTTGTTGACTTTGCGAGTTCTCTATGTCTCCTGGATTTGGATGTCTGTTTCTTTCCCTAGAAGAGGGAATTTTTCAGCTATAATTTGCTCAAATTAACCTTCTGCCCCTTTTTTTCTCTCTCCTTCTGGAACTCCAATGATATGAATTACACTGTATGAACTCTCTGAGTTCCCTAAGTCTACTCCTTGATCCACTATTTGGTCATTATATCCAATGCATTTTGCATCTCAGTTCTAGAATTTTTTATTTTGGCCGGACTAGTTTTTAAAAATTTTATCTTGATGGTAAGGTTCTCTCTGGTTTCTTCTGTGCTTGTCTCAAGCCAGCTAGTATCCTTTCGATTGTTTTTTTAAAATCTGGTTCAAAAATATTACTTATATCTATTCTGATTAGCTCCATGACTTTTTGTTCTTTTTTTTGGGATGAATTTATCTGTATTGGCATCTTGTCTAGGACTCTGTTTTTTTTTTTTTTTTTTTTTTTTTTTGTTTTTTTTTTTTTTTTTTTTTTTTTTTTGTTTGTTTTTTTTTCATGTGTGTTAGGAAAGCCTGTGCCTGGTCCTATTTCTCCTACAGCTGAAGCTTTGCAGCCCTCACTGATCAGTAGATCTGGTGCTTGTGGGTGTTTGTGCTAGTCTTCCAGGGGTGGGGCCTGCTGCTGCTCTGGCTTTCAATCACACTTGCCCTCATGACAAAAAGGCACTTGCAGAGCACAGGGGGCACGGCTTGGTGGGCACAGGTCAAACCTCCACTGTGTGCACTGTGCTGCTCACTGAATTCCATCGGTGCTGATGTGATGGGTTAAAAATAGTGGCACCTCGCTCTCTTCCCTGGAGAGGGGAGCGTGTGCCTGCTACTCTTTAGGAAGTCCTAAGAAAAAAGCAATCTTCTCTTCTGTGTCCCAGGCTTCTCTTAGATCGCTGCCTTCACCCTATGTCTGAGTTATCTGCTCACCCGGTGGCACAGTGCCCTTGTGTTTTATATTGGGCGGTTGTCTGGGATTCAAAACTGTAATTTTTTTTTCAACGTTTTTATTTATTTTTGGGACAGAGAGAGACAGAGCACGAACGGGGGAGGGGCAGAGGGAGAGGGAGACACAGAATCAGAAACAGGCTCCAGGCTCCGAGCCATCAGCCCAGAGCCTGACGCGGGGCTCGAACTCCCGGACCGCGAGATCGTGACCTGGCTGAAGTCGAACCCTTAACCGACTGCGCCACCCAGGCGCCCCTGGGATTCAAAACTCTAAATTTTAGGGATGTGGTGTGGCAGAGACCCATGCTGATCCTCTGGGTAGGGTCTTGCTATGCTGTGAGTGGTGCTGGTTTGTCCCAGAAAAGCAGGTGCATGACTGTGCAGGGGCTTGGATTTGATGGTAAAGTGCAGCTAAAAGCTGGCATCCAGGTTAGCTCCCCTCAGCAGACTTCTCTGCAAGTATGCTAATGAATGGGGCAGCTCTGTGGTTCCTGCCAGCTCTTTTTTCTGAGAGGCAGTGCTGCCTCTCCAAATGCACTCTAAGAAAGGGAACTGTCTCCCCCAGCTTGATTTAGGGGATTTGCAGAACATGCTGTCCAACCCCAGGCCTCTCTTCCTTCTCCATAGGAGCAACACTACCCCTACCAAGCTCTATTCAGCAATGGCACGGACTTGTACAGACCTTGAGCTCCCCTGCTTGTAAAAATTTGTGATAATCAGCCTCTCTCCTTTTCCCAGTCATTGGCTTTGAAGAAGTTTTTCTTGTGCAATCCCCTGTGTGTCACTCGCTCTCGCTCTCTCGCTCTCCTTAATCTATGACAAGGGCTCCTTCCCCTCCACAGCACCCATGATTCTTTTCTCCCTCAAATCACATTTCCATATCTCCTACCTTCCATGATGTGGGCTTTTTCTCCCTCTAGTTGTGCAGTTTGTTCTCTCAGTCCTTGGATCGATTTCCTGGATATTCAGAAGGATTTGATAATTACCTAGCTGTGTTCAAGGGACAGGGAAATCATAAGGTCCTCCTACTACTCCACAATCTTAGCTCTTCCCTCCTTCCATAATTTGGCTGTGTATTTGTCCCTTCGAATCAGCATTTTTGCAGTTTTTGGGTAAATAACTACTATAGTAGTGCAGTTGCCTGGTCACAGGGTAGTTCTATTTTTAACTTTTTTTAAACTTTTTCTTTAATGTTTGTTTATTTTTGAGACAGAGAGCATGAGTGGGGGAGAGGTAGAGAGAGAGAGACACACTGAATCTGAAGCAGGCCGCAGGCTCTGAACTGGCAGCACAGAGCCCAAAGTGGGGCTTGAACTCATGAGCTGTGAGATTATGACCTGAGTCAAAGTCAGCTGCCCAAACCACTCAGCCACCCAGGTACCCTTATTTTTAACTTTTTGAGGAAACTCCATGCTATTTTCCAGAGTGGTTGTACCAGTTTGCATTCCCACCAACAGTGTAAAAAAAGGGTTCTCCCTTCTCGGTATCCTTGCCAACATCTGTTGTTTCCTGTATGGTTAATTTTAGCCATTCTGACAGGTGTGAGGTGATCCCTAGACCTCTGGTTTCTGGCATCAGCATTATTCCAAGATAGCTCTAGTTTCTGAAGTCACTTACCATTCTTATTTTAGATTTGTGTTTTTTGTTCTACTTTTGTGTTTTTGAAATATTTCTTTTTGAGGAGCTCAGCAATGAATTTTAGGTATACTTGACATAATTTATGTAAGTGCTAAATAGAAATCTAGAAGTACAAAAAAAAGAACATAGTGAATAAAAAATCTGGATTTGATTCAATAGATTATAGAAAACTTGTGAATGATTTTCTATGGGGAATGCAGTATTTTGGACAAGATTGTGGCCTGAGAGGAGTTTTATGAGAATTTGGGGGAAATAAAAGTTGTAGTGATAAAACTTTCCTGATTAGCAAATGAAGCATATGGGTTTGAAGGTGGAATGAGGTACTTGTTCTCAGTATGGCAAGAAAATGCACTGGTGGCATCCTCCAAGGGACAACTGGGCAGTTAGTGGCATTATGACTTGGCATTTGGTACACAAGTATAATCTATTTATTTATTTATTTATTTATTTATTTATTTATTTATTTTTTAAATTTTTTTTTTCAACGTTTTTATTTATTTTTGGGACAGAGAGAGACAGAGCATGAACGGGGGAGGGGCAGAGAGAGAGGGAGACACAGAATCGGAAACAGGCTCCAGGCTCCGAGCCATCAGCCCAGAGCCTGACGCGGGGCTCGAACTCCCGGACCGCGAGATCGTGACCTGGCTGAAGTCGGACGCTTAACCGACTGCGCCACCCAGGCGCCCCTTATTTTTTATTATGTTAGCATTAGACTCAAACTCAAAACTATCTGAATTTTTTTTTTTTTTGATGGCTTAGCAGCTCTCAAAATAAAACAACAGGCACTTGGGCTGTTTTACCCCATTTCAAGCTGAAATCCTTTCTGAGATGTGAAATAGGTCACCTTATGACCTCTCTTCTCCCTTGGGGATATGTTAATAGTAATTGTTTTATAGTTCCCAGGGACATGGCATGAGATTCAATTAGTAAATTAATAAGGGGTTAACTACACTGAAGGAATGTGTTGTTTTCAATCTTAGTGCTGACCCAGGAAAAATTTTACCAGTGAATAACACTTCTTTATTTCTTAGAACCAGTCAAAGCTGAATAATGGGGGGAAAAAAATCTAGATTCTCAATAGTCACAAGGATAGCAGTATGAGATGCACATGAGATGCACATGATGCACAAGGATGCACATGAGATGCACATGAAAATAACTCATAATTTTGATGTCTCTTCATGTGACAAAACCTTGAAATTGAATTTGATTGCTCCAAAATGAAGATAACATGTTAAGTAGATAACATAAGAGAAAAATAACGGTCTCACATGGGCTCACTTTTTCTTTGGCAGTAAATTGGCATTAGGAGGTATGAGATAGCTCAGAGCACACTGGCATGCCTTTGTGGTTTCACAGAGACACCTCATATTGATGCTTTGACCAGTGCTTAAATTTGGAGATACGAAGAGTCCTTTCATTTTTGGATTGGCCACAGAATGCAAGTGGCTGAAAATGACAATTATTAAAGAATTTAATAAAGCCTTTAGTACATGACAGCTATAGAGATTCCTTGTTATGTAATGACTTGATTTTTGGCAATACCTATGAGTTTCCTTCTCCTCAAGTTTAAAATGGGTGCTTCCAGAATTTCTATGGGGGAGAGCTTTGGCTGTCAAGCTTGGTGGCAGTGGCAGTGGTGCAGTTGCAGGAAGGTTGGGGGCTTTTTCTAAACCTATGTTTGTTTTGCAAGCACACTGCTTTTAATATTAGAGATAAATAAAAAAATGCCTAAAATTATTTTTATTCATGCTTAGTACAGGATTGAGGAAATCCCAATGGTCTGTATCAATGATGTATTAAAATTACAGGTCTTAGGGAGACTGGAAATAATGAGGGTGCTGACCCCCCAAAATACCCATTGTTGATACAGGCTTAGACATATCTTTAATATTACAGAAATGTCTTTAAAGGTTTCTCTTCAAATATATTTTCTTCTTCTAAAAACAGTTCTGCCCCCACTGTTGGTCATGTTTTCTTGTTCTTTAGGTAGTGGAACCCTTCTAGATACAGATTTGAGGGATTAAAATAATCACAAAGTCATAGGATAAATGTATTACACTGTATACTTACCATCTGTAATTCTAATATTCTCTTTTTACAAAAATAGACAAATGGGAATTGCAAGGGATCTTGGAGATCTCCTGGTCCAACTTTGTGCTATAAACTAACATGCAGAGAAATGGCTGGTTGTTCTGATTACTCGTTGGGATAGAAACTACTGAATGCTCCTAATATGCATTCATTTAATTTTCATTGATGACAGAACCCAGATGGAAATGCGTGATTATCTTCTATTGTTGATAAACACTTTCAGCCATGTGGTCATGTGGCTAAGTTCTAACCAATAAGCTGAAGAGTTGTATAGTACCTCTAAGATGTTGTCTTATGAAGAATATGTCCTTCATCTTTATTTTCTATTCCACTGCTGTAATATGATAGACTATCAAATGATGAAAAGAGCACTAGCTTCCATTCTAAATCAAGTATACAAGAGTCGCATCCTAGGGATGGTGTAGCTGAGAGTTTAAAGGAGCCTAAGTTTTTATGACAATAACTGTCATATGGGCACTAGAATGCCTAAGTGTGGTCTTGTATCATAAGAGGGAGAGAGACACTTCCAATTTTTTTTAATCCACTGTTACTTAGGGTTTTCTATCATATGAAATTGAATCTGTTCTTAAGTGGTATATCTGTCTAGTAGTATCCCAGTACCTGAGAGCTTCCCTAACACTATTTTAATAACTCATGAAATTGAGTTATTTTAGAATATATTTTGTTTGGTCATTAATTCAATATTTCTATATTTCTTATTCAACACCAGTAGTTGTAAAGGTAACTTAGAAATAGTAAATATTTTCAGAAAGCTCATGGACCAGCCAGGGAGACTTATACATAAACAGAACTCTGAAATATAGAGTAATTGAAGTCATTTACAAGTGATTTGGTGGAATCATGGAGGAAGTGATTGATTCTGCTTTTAGGTGAAAGGGAGGGTTAAGAGGAGCAAGTACCTGAGGCATCTCTTAAGATATTTGTAGTTATACAGGTGAGAAAGAAGGGAGGTAAATTTTTGACAGAACATTATAAAGGGCTGAAGGCACAGCATAGAATGACACATTTGGGAAACATTGGTATAAATTAGAGTTATTGGGAGAGTAATAGGGGATTATGTTAGAGACAGTCCACACCATTTTATATCTGGTAAAAATGTTTGTCAAATGCTCTGAGCCTTTTAGATCAATGGTCCATGGAAGAAAAAAAAAATGCCATCTCTGCCCTAAGCATCTTACACTTGCAAAAGGTTTAGATTTTGGAACATTTGATAGTTTTGATTAAAGTAAGGAGTTAACATTAATTGAACACTTATTATGTGCCAGAATTACGTACTTAATATGCCTTATTCATTAATGATTAATTGACGAATGTATTTATTTTAGGGAGAGTGTGAGTGGGGGAGAGGGTGGGGTGGAAAGAAAAGCAGACTCCGTGCTCAGCATGGGGCCTTATGCAGGGCTCAATCCCATGACCTTAAGATCATGACCTGAGCTGAAATCAAGAGTCAGACATTCAACCAACTGAGCCATCCAAGCACCCCTGCATTATCCCATCTAATACAGCACCTTTTGGTGGTAAATGTTACCATGCCCACTTTACAGGTGGACATAGTAAATCCTATAAATAAAAATAATTTTCTAGCAAAAGGAATGAAAGTCAACTTCACATATATCTGCTTCCAGAGGCCAAACCTCACTAATTTTTTTTAATGTTTGTTTATTTTGAGAGAGGAGACAGAGTACAAGCATGGGAGGGGCAGAGAGAGAGGGAGACACAGAATTGGAAGCAGGCTCCAGGCTCCGAGCTGTCAGCATAGAGCCTGACGTGGGGCTCAAACCCACCAGCCATGAGATCATGACCTGAGCCACCCAGGAGCCCCTTTCACTAAAATTTTTTAAAATTTAATTTAATTTGATTTAATTTTAGAGGGGATGGATAGAAGGGCAGGGAGAGAGACAGAATTTTAAGCAGGCTCCATGCTGAGCATCGAGCCTGATTTGGGGCTCAATCCCATGACTCTGGGATCATGACCTGAACTGAAATCGAGTCAAACACTTAACAACTGAGCCCCACGTACCCATTAATATTTAATCTATTTGTCTATCTACCTATACCCATCTGTAATTTCTCTATAAATTATTAGTCTTTAAAACAATTTTTTTAATGTTTATGTATTTTTGAGAGAGAGAGAGACAGAGTGTGAGCAGGGGAGGAGCAGAGAGAGAGGGAGACACAGAATCCAAAGCAGGTTGTTCTGAGCTGTTGGCACAGAGCCCAACACAGGTCTCTAACTCATGAACTGTGAGATCGTGATCCGAGCCCAAGTCAGATGCTTAACCGACTGAGCCACCCAGGTGCCCCATATAAATTATGAGTCTTTTAGATAAAAAGAGATAATTTATTTGAATATCAGACACATTCAATATGGAGAGTGCTGCTGATATTGAAGTTATTAGAAGGAATACAAATATTTCAAAAGTAGATGAATGACCATCACTCACATATGTAATACAAAAATATGTAACACAACACACATGCCACACATAATACATACTTGTACAGTACGTATATAATGCAAATGTGTGTCTATATAGCTAATCACAGGAAACTGGATCTGGAAGGAACCTTAGAAACTAATGTAGTAACTTTCTCAAAGCTTTAGAAAAATAAGCCTTCCAAGATTTTTGAATTTCTGAATTTTTGGCTCTTTGGCAAATCACTTGCTATTAATAAATACCTGTGAAGAATTTCTGAATTAAAGATAAGGTTTATGATGTATTGATGAAGGTAATTCAGAACCATTTGGAATAGGAGGAAGCATTTATAAAGTCATAAATAATGCAATCTAATGAAGATGTCAACCAGATGATGATGATTGTTCCAAGGAGTGAAGAATGAAAATGTATTTTGGTTTCTTCAGGAGACTTAACTCTTAAACATCTTTACTGGAAAGTTGTAAGTGGACCGCCAGTCCTGGAAAATGTATGAATTACTTTGCAAAGGGGGTGCATCCATGATAGAGGGAGACAACTGAAACCGAATCTATTATAGAATCCTTGGTCTGACTTTTTATTGCAAAATGTGGAATGTTTCAATAAATACTGTTTATTTATCAACTAGTCATGTTGAGTTATGTAATCATGAACCCTAGAACTGCTGAAGGACCTTAATGTCCTTGAGGGCATTGACTGACTTTTGCTTGGTCTGCATCCCCTTTTTTGTATTCTTGTGATAGAATCAAGCAAGTATTAGTCAAATATTTAATTAAACTCCAGAAAAAGTTGCAACAGTCAAGCCTGTATACTTTGCAGAAAAAGAATTTACAGAAAAAGGAAGAAAAAAATCTTTGGATTTCCTTTTATTTTCGTTCATTCCACAAACACACATCAAGAACCTGGTATATAAGGTCACTATGTTAGGTGCCGAAGGAGATGCAGATAGCCTCTTTGTAGAAACATGAGGTCTAATAGTAGAATTACGATGTGTACATAAACCCCAGTACCAGGTAAAGAGAGCAAAGTGATAGGACAGGGTCTGTTTAGAGTGCTCAGGTGGGTATGTACTGGTTTCAAAAGAGTGGAGTAAAGTAGTTTCTGCCTCTCTATTTTCTTAAAAAATCATTCAAAACAATGACCAGAATAAGAAACGGAAGCAAAAATACCTACTCCAATGAAAATACACTGATACCTATAAGCTTTGACCATAGTGATGACAGAGATGAGGCAAGTCAATTGTAAATTCCTATAGGGTTGATTATCAGTGGACATTCTGACCAGAAATAAGATAGTTTACACCCAGGAATATGGAGATAAGCTACAGGGGATCATAAGAAAATCTGTATATGGAGATAGATAACGTTTATAACCCTACCTTCCAAACCACACAGTTACCTACCCTTCCCCCCACTCCCATGGGAGACTGGAGATTTATTTTCTGAGAAACAGAGCCACAAAGCCTTGAAATGCTGGGGGCGGAGGAGAGGCAGCTAGATGACATAGTGAAAATAGGAAGATTGGGTCTGCATACTGATTGGGAAACCCTGGAGCTATTCTACCCATCTCTAGAATTCTAGCAGTCATGTTTATTTACTGCATCTTCCCCAGTTATTCAGCAGAAAGACAATACAGACTCTGATCTTACTTCCCCCATCCTGCTGACATGGCTCCTTTTCCTGTTCCTGGCAACTAGAGGGATAATTGTTGGCACAGTAGCAGAAGCTACTGCAGCCCTCCTGGCTGGTGGCCTTTTTGGTTGGTTCCCGGGCTATAGCAATTCTTAAATATTTTATCTTCATCCCTTCCTCTTACAGGGGACTGAATGGATTCTTCTCTGGAGATTCTTTTCTATGGAAAATACTTATGGAAATTTATATTTGTGTAAATATCCCCAGTAAGAATTACCATTATCCCCTAATTAAGACTAGTTTAAAAACAACCCACCCCAATGCACAATTTCCAATCAGCTTTTTAGTCTTTGCATATTAGACAAGGCTTTAATTTAAAGAAGAAAATCACATTAAGTAAAGAGTATGAAAAAAATGTAGGGAAAAGAAAAGCTTAGGCAAAAAACTTTAAATTTTATTGTTATTATTTTTTAAGTTTGTTGATTTATTTTGAGAGAGACAGAGACAGCATGAGCAGGGGAGGGGCAGAGAGAGAAAATCCCAAGCAGGCTCCACCCAGCACAGAGCTAGATGGGGGGCTGGAAATCACAGAACTGATGAGATCATGACCTGAGCTGAAAACCAAGAGTCTGACACTTAACCAACTAAGCCACCCAGGCACCCCTCAGGCAAAAAACTTAAAATCATATAATTAAATACGCACTGAAGGAGCATCTCATATTCAATGAGATAAGAGCACTATCTTATATAACAGGAAAAGTTAAGAACCAGAAAGGACTCTGAAAAATTAAAAAAAAAATACTAGCTCTAAAATATAAAAATTCAGTGGGGATGTGAGAAGATACTTAGTGTGTCTTCTGGCTAGATAGATATAAAAATAAGTGGTTAATAGGTTAAAAAAACAGGAAAATAGTTTTTTGAAGTTAGGCTGTCAGACATCCACCTAATGAGAATTAGGACAGGAGTTTCCACATTGCAGAGCTCCAGCAGATTCCTTATTTGTGACTGCTCTTCTTTGTCAAGTTGGAATTACCAAGGATAAAGAGACGATTCTTTTTTTTAACCTCAGTTTTATTAAGATATAATTGACATAGAACACTGTATAACTTTGTGTTGTACAATATAATGATTTGTCTTGCATAGATTGAGAAATGACTATCAGTTAACATCGATCATCTCACACACACACACACGCACACACACACGCACACACACACACACACACATATATATATATATATATATATATGTATATATATATATATGTGAATCTTGGGTGTGTGTGTGCGTGTGTGTGTGTACACACACACATACATACATACATTTTGCAATAAGAACTCTAGATCTACTGTCAACAACTGTCCTGTATATCATACAGCAATGTTAGCTATAGTCGTCATGTTGTACATTACATTCCTAGTACTTATTTACCTTAAAACTGGGAGTTTGTGCCTTTTGACCACTTTGGCCCAATTCTCCCTCCCCCAACTCCCCCTCCCCCCACCACCTCACTGCCTTAGGTAACCCCAAGTCTGATCTCTTTTAAATTCAGTTTTGTTTTGTTTTGTTAGACTCCACATATAAGTGAGATCAGTGTTTCTCTATCTCTGTCTGATTTACTTTACTTAGCATAATACCCTCAAGGTCCATACATGTTTTTGCAAGTAGCAGGATTTCATTAAGTTTTATGGCTAAATAATATATCATTTTATATGGTATATTATTTATATGTGATATATATCACATATAAATATCATATATATATCACAATTTTTATATCTGTTCATTCATCAATGGACACTTAGCCTGTTTTTATGTTCTGGCTATGTGAATAATGCCCTCTATGAACACAAGGGTGCAGATAGCTCTTGAACATAATTTTTTTTTTGTTACCTTCAGATATATTCCCAGAAGTAGAATTACATGCTCATATTGTAGTTCTATTTTTAACTTTTTGAGGATCCTCCATAATGGTTTCCCCAGTGGCTGTACCAATTGACAATCCCACCAACAGTGTACAAGGGTTCCCTTTTCTCCATGTCTTCTCTATCATTTGTTATCTCTTGCATTTTTTATTCTTACAGGTGTGAAGTGATATCTCACTGTATTTTTGATTTGCATTTACCCAGTAATTGGTGATGTTGAACATCTTTTTGGGCACTTGTTAGCTATTCATATATTTTCTTTGGAAAAAAATAACAATTTTTTTTGCTATTGAATTGTATGAGGTGCCTGCATATTTCTTATATCAACTCCTTATCAGATATATAGCTTACAGAAAAAACTTTCTCACTCTGTAGATATATTTTGTTGACTGTATCTTTTGCTGTGCAGAAAGCTTTTAGTTGGTAGTTCCACTTATTTACTTTTGATTTGTTCTTAGTGAGTTAGGTGTCATATCCAAGAAAAATACCAAGGAAATTTTTCCCCATTTTTTTCCCTAGGAGTTTTAGGACTTCCATTTAAGACTTCAATCCATTTTAAGGTAATTTTTGTGAATGGTTCAAGATAGGGGTTTATTTTTATTATTTTACATGTGAATATCTAATTTTTCAAGCACCACTTACTGAAGAGACTATTTTTTTTCTCTAGTGACTATTCTTGGTTCCCTTATCAAACATTAGTTCACCATATACATTGGGATTATTTCTGGACTTTCAGTTCTTTTCATTGGTCTCTATGTCTATTTTATACCAATACCATACTGTTTTGATTACTGTACTTCATAGTACAAGTTTAAATCAGGAATTTGGATGCCTCCTACTTTGTTCTTTCCTGGGATTACTTTGGTTATTGGGGTTTTAGGTGGTTCCATATACATTTTAGGATTTTTTTTTTTTTTTTTTTTTGTAGAAAATGTTACCGGAATCTTGATAGGTATTTCATTGAATCTTTGGATGGCTTTTCATGCTATTGGCATTTTAACAATATTAATTTTTCCATCCATGAACACGGGATACATTTCCTTTTGTGTGTGTGTCTTCAGTTTCTTTCATCAGCATCTTATAATTTTCATTATAGAGATCTTTGATCTCCTTGGTTAAATTTATTCCTAAATAGTGTTTTTGATTCAATTGTAAATGGGATTCTTTTTCTTATTTTTCAGATAACTCATGGTTAGTGGATGGAAACATGACTGATTTTTGTATGTAAATTTTCAATTCTTTGATTAGATTTAGCAGATTTTGGTGACATCTTTAAGATTGTCTCTATATAAAATCATGTCATCCTCAACTAGAAACAATTTTACTTTTTTCTTTCTGATTCTGATTTCTTTATTTCTTTTTCTTGGCTGATTGCTTTGTAAAGGTCCAGTACAGGTATGCCTTAGAGATATTGTGGATTTGGTTCCAGACCACTATAATAAAGCCAGTATTGCAAAAAAGGGAGTCAAATGAATTTTTTTGTTTCCCAGTGCAATAAAAGTTTATACAGTACTGTAATCTATTAGGTGTGCAATAGCATTATGTCTAAAACATAATGTACACATGTTTATTAAACTTTATTGCTGAAAAAATGGTCACTGCCATCTGACTTTTTTCAGTAGTTTGAAATCACTGATCACAGATCACCATAACAAATACAGTAATAATGAAAAAGCTTGAAACATTGCAAGAATTACCAGAAAATGACAGAGACATAATGTGAGCAAATGCTGTTGGAAAAATGGTATTAATATACTTGGTTGACATAGCGTTACCACAAACCTTCCATTTGTAAAAAGACAATATATGCAAAATGCAATAAAGTAAGCCCAATAAAATGAGGTATGTCTGTATTATGTTGAAAAGGAATGGTGGGAGTGGGCACCCTTGTTTTGTTCCTGATCTTAGAAGAAAATTCTTCAATCATTCACCATTGAGTTTGATGTTATCTGTGGACTGTCATATATGGCCTTTATTATGTTGAGGTGCATTCCTTCTATATCTAATTGGTGAAGAGTTTTTAATCATAACAAATGTTGAAATATGTCAAAAGCCTTTCTGCATCTTTGAAATCATGATGTTTTTCTTTCTCTTAATGCAATGCATCACACTGATTTGTGTGTATTGAACCGTCATTGCATTCCAGGGAGAAATCCTACTTGGTTATGATAAACAGTCCCTTTAATGTGCTGTTGAAATTGATTTGCTAGTTTTAACTGAGAATTTTGGCATCTGTATTCATCAGGGATATTAACCTGTAGTTTTAACTTTCTGGTAGTGTCCTTTTCTGGCTTTGGTATCAAGATTATGCTGGCCTTGTAAAATGATTTTAAGAGTGTTCCCTTTGATTTTTTTGGAAGACTTTGAAAAGGATTGTCATTATTTTTAATAAAATGTTAAATAAAATTCACCCATGGAACCATCTATTGCTGAACATGTCTTTTTTTGGGAGATTTCTGATGACTAATTCAATCTCATTACTAGGGATTGATCTGTTCAGATTTTATATTTCTTCCTGATTGTCTTGGTAGCTTTTTGCATGTCTTTAAGAATGTATCCATTTCTTCTGTGTTATCCAGTTTGTTGGCATATAGCTGTTCATAGTAGCCTCTTATTGTTTACATTTCTGTGGTATCAGTTGTAATGTCACCTTTTTCATTTATAATTTTGTCGATTTGGGTCTACTCTTTTTTCCTTGGTTAGTCTAGTTAAAGATTTGTCAAGTTTATCTTTTCAAAAAACCAACTTTTAGTTGGATTAATCTTTTCTTTTTTTTTTTTTTTTTTTTAAATTTTTTTTCAATGTTTATTTATTTTTGGGACAGAGAGAGACAGAGCATGAATGGGGGAGGGGCAGAGAGAGAGAGAGGGAGACACAGAATCGGAAACAGGCTCCAGGCTCTGAGCCATCAGCCCAGAGCCTGACGCGGGGCTCGAACTCCCGGACCGCGAGATCGTGACCTGGTTGAAGTCGGACGCTTAACCGACTGCGCCACCCAGGCGCCCCAGGATTAATCTTTTCTATTTTTTTCCATTAATTGTTTTATTTGTTTTTCTTCATATAATTTACTTCCTTCTGCTGACTTTGGCCTTATTTATTCTTTTTCTGGTTTCCTAAGGTGTAAAGTTAGTTAAACATTTGGGATATTTCTTGATTCTTAATGTATGCAATTTATAAACTTTTCTCTTAGAACTGCTTATGCTGTTTCCCTAAGTCCTGGTATATTTTCATCTTTGTCAAGAAACATTATCTCTTCTTTAATCCCCTTTCTTCTGATCCATTGGTTGTTCAGGAAAATGCTGTTTAGTTTCTATGTGTTCATGAATTTTTCACTTTTCCTCTTGTTATTTCTAGTTTCATGTCATTGTGGTCAGAAAATATACTTGATATAATTTCAGTCTTCTTGAATTTGCTAAGACTAATACATAGGGCCTAATACATAGTCTATCCTAGAAAATGTTGCATGTGCATTTGAGAAAAATGTGTATTCTGCTGTTCAGTAGAATGTTCAAGATAGGATTGTTACATACAGTTGGTCTACAGTGTTGTTCAAATATGCTGTTTCCTTATTGATTTTCTGTCTGGATGATTTATCCAGTATTAGGAATGGGGTATTAAAGTTCCAAAGTATTGGTATACTACTGTTTATTTTTCCTTTTAGCTCTGTTATATTTCCCCCTTTATTAAAATTTAGATGCTCCAATATTGCATGCATTAATATTGACAGTTGTTATATCTCCTTTATGGATTGAGTCTTTGATCATTTTGTAATGGCCTTCTTTATCTCTTTTTACCATTTTTAGTTTAAAGTCTATTTTTTTTATAAGTGTAGCTATCCCTGTTTGTTGTTGTTGTTGTTGTTGTTACCTTTTGCTTGAAAGGACTTGTACCATCTCTTCACTCTCACTGTCCATGTCTTGAAGGCTTAATGTGAATCTCTTTAAGGCAGCATATTATTGGATCTTATTTTTCTATTCATTCAGCCATTGTGTACCTTCTGATTAGAGAATTCAGTCTGTTAATGTATAAAGTAATTATTGAAAGTTAAGGATTTAATATTGTATACTTTGATAATTTATCATGTTCTTTTGTGTAATTGCTGCAAATTTTGTCCTTGTGGTTTACCATGTAGTCTACATAGAACATGTTCAAATTATAACACCATATCTTAAGCTGATAGCAATTTAATTTCAATGCACTTTACACTTTATCCTCCTCACACTTGAGGTTATTGCCATTATGATACATGTGTTTTCTCATGCTGTGTAACAAATACAATAATTTGTTATTAAGGTCAGTTTTGAATATTCATTTTTTTTTTACTAGAGTTGTAAGTGTATTATGTACTTCAATTAAAAAATTACACAGTCTAACTTTGTATATTTACCATTACCAGTAACTTTTACATTACTTTCTTACTTTTCGTGATGTTAATTAGCATCCTTTTACTTCTACTCAAAGAACTCTCTGAGCATTTCCTTTAAGACAGATCTGGTACGAAATCCTTCAGCTTCGTTTTGGAAAGTCCTTATCCCTCTCTAATTTTTGAAGAACAGTATGACTGGGAATACATTTTGGATTGGCAGTTTTTTCTTTCCGTATTTTAAATATACCATCACATTCTCTAATGGAATGAAAGTTTTCTGTCAAGAAATGTGCCCATAGTCTTACTGGAGACTTCATTACATACAACTTCTCTCTTTGGCTGCTTTTTAAGATTTGAATTATAGTGCATGTCAAGGTAGCCCTGTTCAGGTTCAACCTATTTGGGGTCCTTTAGGTCTGGTAGATCTAGATGTCTATTACTTGGCCCAGGTTTGAAAGTTTTTCAGCCAGTATTGCCTTAGATATATTCTCTGTCCCTTTCTCCTTCTGGATTTACATAGACTTGTAATTGAACCATTTACATGGTTTTACATGTAAATGTAAACCACTTTTACATAATCCTTCTGGATTTACATAATGCTGATACTCTTTTCCTTTTGATTGTGTCCCATAAATTCTGTAAGTTTTCCTGATTCCTCTTTTTTTTCTTCTTCTTTCACTGGGTAGTTTCAAATGTCATGTCTTCCAGGTCATTGATTCTGACCTCAACAGGTGAATTCTGTTGTTGAAGTTCTCTGTTGAATTCTTTAGTAATTGTACTTTTCAGCTATTGGATTTAATTGTTTGTATTTGTTTGTTGAAAATTTCATTTTGTACATGCATTGTTTTCTAATTTTATTTAGTTGTCTGTGAGTGCTTGCAGGGGAGAGGGGCAGAGGGAAAAACAAAGAACCTTAAGCTGGCTACATGCTCAGTACAGAGACCAAAGTGGGGCTTAATCAAGATCCTGGGATCATGACCTGAGCCGAAATCAAGAATTGGACGCTCAACTGAGCCAACCAGATGCTCCTATTTTTTTTGAAAGACAGAAAGACACCTCTGTCTATATATGTACATATACATAAATATTTATGTATATCACACACACACACACACACACACATTCTTTTTCAGAGTAAACAATAGTAAGCATCCATTAAGGAACTTGTCACCACTGTGATGATTTCTTAGGGTTTACAAGACTGGCTACCTCTAAGGTCAAAGCCATGCCATTACCTTCATGGTATCTCGAGTGAATGATGAATTGTTTGGCATCTGAAAAACACTTGAAGGATTTCTACTGAAAGAATAAAAATATGAATGAATAAATACACTTACACACTTTATTCCACAAAGCCCTTATTTGATGAATACTGGTGTCAAGTATATACTGTGTATGCACAAGAAACTATGCATTCTATGGATTCTGAAGTGATGGATTCCTGGTCCCTGACTTGTAGATACTCATAGTCTTTGGTGGAGACATAAAACAGATAAATGTGTTAAGTGCCTGGGCATCTTTCATGAAGGTGCATCATTCAAGTTACATCACACTCTAAATGAGATGGGTAGATTTTTAGGCTGATTATCTGTGTGCACTCATATGGAAATAATGCACTTCAAATGGAATGATAAAAATTCACCTGAGTTCATGGATAGTATGTTAAAAATAACAAAGTCAAAGGATAACTATAGGAGAGTATTAAAAGAACTTTTATAATTTGGTATAGTTGAAATGCGTACCAATAAAATTAGGTGTTAATTTTCTATTCTAATTGTTCCCTTAATATATAAGTACAAAGTAATAAAAATACTTTTGCTTGAAAAAATTCTTTACTGTGCCAATTAACACTTTGAGTTGTGATTAAACATTCACAAATTTAATGACTTTCAAGGGAGCTTTACATCTGGAGGACGTATCTCTTCCATAGACATCTGTTGCCATTGAAACATATCTCACTTTATTATTCAAACATAAGCTGTGTTTTTAAAAACCACAATCTGGGGTGCCTTGGGGGCTCAGTTGGTTAGGCGACAGACTTCGGCTCAGGTCATGATCTCACAGTTTGTTAGTTCGAGCCCTGCGTCAGACTCTGAGCTGACAGCTCAAAGCCTGGAGCCTGCTTCAGATTCTGTGTCTCCCCCTCTCTCTACCCCTCCCCTGCTCACGCTCTGTGTCTCTCTGTATAAATAATAAATAAATGTTAAAAGAAATAAAAAAAAACCCACAATCCTTAGAAAGGAAAATAAAAATGATAGGAAAATATCTGCTACCATTTTGTTACATATGTTAAATTTCTGATCTGAAAGGCTTAATGACAATACAAATATTTGACTAATTCTGCCATAATAATATCAAGGGTTTAGCTTAACGTGACCATACAAATCTGAAAAAACTAACTGCTCTTAAGCAAAAAATGGACAGTGAGAAGTAATCGGAGTAATTGCCATCATATAGTATTTGAGCTAAATGAGTTAACATACCTGAAGTGTTTAGAATAGTGCCAGGCATATTGTGCTCAATGAATTTTAGTTATTACTGTTACAGAAGTTATTTTTAGCTTTGTAGCACATATTTTATGAGATAGATTGTCCTTCCAGTTAAGATGGGGGAGCAATAGGGGGACCCTATGCTTACCTCATCCCTCAAACACACCTAGATAAATGGCAAATCATTCCAAAAACCCAAGAAATTGATGTCAAAGCTGAGAGAACAAAATGCAGAACTAGAGGGAGAAAAGAAGCCATATCATGGAAGGTAGGAGGCGTGGCGATGGGTTTCCAGGGAGAAAAGAATCTCAATTGCTGTGGAGGGGAGGGAGCCTTGATCTTCGGCAGAGAGAGAGAGAGTGCTAGAGAAACAAAGTTTCACACGGAGGACTGCACAAGAGAAACGTTTACCAAAACCATTGACTGGGAAAACTAGAGTGGCTGATAATTGCAAGTTTTTATAAGCAGCGAAGATGAAAGTCTAAAGTTTCAGGAAGTCTGCACCACTGCCAGGTGGATCCTGGCAGACATAGAGGCTTTCCTGTGGGGGAAGGAGGGCAGAGGCCTGGGAGTGGGTAGCATGGTTTGAGGATCCCCTGGGTTGCCCTGGGAGAGAAAGTTCCTCTTCTTGGAGTGCATTTGGGAGAGGTGGTATGGCCTCCCAGGGGACAGAAGAGCTGTCTGGCACCAAAATGATGCCCCATTCATTAGCGTAGGAACAGAAATAACTGCTGAGGGCAGCAAACCTTGGTTCCAGCTTTTTACTGTACTTTGCCATAAACTCCAAGCTGCTGCTTAACTGGGCGACTGCTTTTCTGGGACAAACAGGCCACTAGCTGCAAGGTGGTGAGGCCCCCCCTCTCAGAGGATCAGACCAGGTCTACGCTGCACTGGGTCCCTCAAATTTGGAGTTTTGAAACCCAATTGAATGCCTGAGATAAAAAAAAAAAAAGTACAGTGCTGCCTGACAGCTTGGGCACAGGGCAAGGACAGGGGTCTGATGGAAGCCAGAGACACAAGAAGAAAATGTTCCCTCTTCTGTGAGGGGTGTGAACTCCCCACTCCAGAACTGATAGAGCAGAGTGATGCCATTTCCCCCCACCCATCAAGACTGACAGATTTCAGTGAACAACACAGCAGCCCTCAGTGGAGGGTGAAGACATTTATACCAAGCCTCACTCTCCTGTGCCCTGCAAGTACATCTTTACTAGGGAGAGTGGTCCTGAGAAGCAGTGGGGAAGGCTCCTCCCCCCAGAAGACCAGCACCAACCCCTTGCACACACCAAGTCCAGGGACGATGGGGTGCTACAAATTTTAAGCTCTAGGGAAAATAGGCCTTTTAACAAGACCACCAAACACACCTAGTTAAACACCACACATTGGACAAGGTCCAAACAGTCCTCACTGCAGGCAAGGAGAAACTGCAGAGGACTGACCTGAGAGAAAGAGCAGCTAAAGCACATTCTGAAACACTTCCTGAAGTGCCAGGCCATGGACAGTATTGGACAGTATTCTTAATAAAGCCATTACTCTCAGGAGCAGGAAATATAACAGGCTTTTGTAATGCCCACAAAAAAAATAGTTACCTGAACAAAATGACAAGACAGAGGAATTCACCAGAAAAGAAAAAACAAAAGAGGTCACAGCTAGAGATTTAATCAAAACTGATATAAGTACTATGCCTGAACTAGAATTTAAAACAACAATCATAAGGATACTAGCTGGGCTTGAGTAAAAGCATAGGCTACAGTAGGGAATACCTTTCTTCAGAGATAAAACTACTAAACACTAGTCATGTTGAAATTAAAAAATGCTAAAACGAAGATGAAAAACTGACTATCAACAAGGATGGACAAAACGAGGAACAAATAAGTGATCTAGAAAAAAATTATGAAAAATAGTGAAGCTGAAAAGAAGGAAAGAAAAGTAGTGGATCACAAATATATTATGGGACTCAATGACTCCATAAAGCATATCATAGGAGCCCCAGAAGAAGAGAGGGTAAAAGGGGCAGAAGGTTTGTTTGAGCAAGTTATAGCTGAAAACTTCCCTAATCTGGAGAACGAAATAGATCTCCAAATCCAGGAGGCACAGAGAAATCCATTAAAATTAAACAAAAGCCAGAAAACAATAAGACATAATATAGTAACAGTTGCAAAACATGGAGATAAGGAAAGAATCCTGAAAGCAACAAAGGAAAAGAACCTCTAATCTACAACAGAAGACAAGTCAGGTTAACAGCACATCTGTCCACAGAAACTTGTCAGGCCAGAAGGGAGTGGCATGATATATCCATTGTGCTGAAGGGGAAAAATATGCAGCCGACAATACTTGATCCAGCAAGTCTGCCATTCAGAATAGGAGAGAGAGAGTTTCCCAGAAAAACAAAAACTAAAGAGTTCGTGACCACCGAACCAGCCCTGCAAGAAATATTATAGGGGACTCTTTGAGTGGGAAAGAAAAACTAAGACTAGAACTAAGACTAGCAACAAACACTAGAAAGGAACAGAGAAAATCTCCAGAAACAATGACTTTAATACAGTGGCACTAAAATCATGTCTTTCAATATTCAATATTCATGTAAATGGAATAAATGTGCCATCAAAAGACATAGGGTATCAGAATAAGAAAAAAAAAGACCCATTTGTATGGTGTCTACATGAGACTGCTTTTAGACCTAAAGATGCCTCCAGATTGAAGGTGAGGGGATGAAGACTATCTATCATGCAAATGGATGTCAAAAGAATGCCAGAGTAGCCATACTTATATCAGACAAACTAGATTTTAAACCAAAGATACTGTAATAAGAGATGCAGAAGAGCACTAATGTATCATGACAAAGGGGTCTATCCAACAAAAAAAAACTAACAATTGTAAATATTTATGTCCCCAAACTGGGAAATACTCAAATATATAAGTCAGTTAATAAGAACATAAATAACTCACCTTTAACACCCCTCTTATAGCAATGGACAGACCATCTAAGCAGAAATTCACCAATGAAAACTAAGCTTTTTCTCTTCAGTCAAGAGCAAGACAGGGATGTCTGCTCTAACCATTGTTACTTAACCTAGTATTGGAAGTCCTAGCCTCAGTAATCAGACAACAAAAAGAGATAAAGGCATCCAAATCAGCAAGGAAGAAGTCAAGCTTTCACTATTTGCAGATGGCCTGGTACTTTATGTAGAAAATCTAAGAGAGTCCACCAAAAAGTTACTAGAACTGATGTACAAATTCAGCAAAGTTGTGGGATATAAAATCAATGTACAAAAATCTATCACATTTCTATGCACCAATAATGAAGCAGCAAAAGAGAAATCAAGGAATTGATCCCATTTGTAATTGCACCAAACCCAAGATAACTAGGAATAAATCTAACCAAAGAGCTGAAATATCTGTAGTCTGAAAACTATAGAGCACTTGTAAAAGAAATTGAAGATGACACAAAGAAATCAAAAAACGTTGCATATCATGGTTGGAAAAACAATATTGTGGAAATGTCTATATTACCCAAAGCAAACTACACATTTAATGCAATCCCTATCAAAATACCACTAGCATTTTTGACAGAGCTAGAACAAAACAATCCTAAAATTTGCATGGAACTACAAAAGACCCTGAATAGCTAAATTAATCTCAAAAAGCAAAGCAAAGCTGGAGGCATCACAATTCTGGAAATCAAGCTGTATTACAAAGCTGTAGGTATGAAGACAGTATGGTACTGGCACAAAAACAGACACATATATCAATGGAAAAGAAGAGAAAATCCAGAAATGAACCCACAACTATGTGGTCAGCTAATATTTGGCATAGCAGGGATGAATATCCAGTGGAAAAAAGACATTCTCTTCAACAAAGAGTACTGGGGAAACTAGACTGTGACATGCAGAAGAATGAAACTGGACCACTTTCTTACACCATACACAAAAATAAATTCAAAATGGATGAAATACCTAAGTGTGAGACAGGAAACCATCAAAATCGTAGAGGAGAACACAGGCAGTAACCTCTTTGACCTTGGCCTTAGCAACTTTTTACTAGACACGTTGCTGCAGGTAAGGGAAATAAAAGCAAACATAAAATATAGGGACTTCATCAAGATAAGAAGCTTCTGCACAGTGAAGGAAACAATCCACACAGCTAAAGGACAGCCTGTGGAATGGGAAAAGATACTTGCAAATGACATATATGATAAAGGGTTATTATCCAAAATGTATAAAGAACTTATCAAGATCAGCATCCAAAAAACGAATAATCCAGTTAATAAAGGGGTTGAAGACATGAACAGACATTTTTCCAAAGAAGGCATCCCAATGGCTAACAGACACATGAAAAGATGTTCAACATCACTCATCATCAAGGAAATACAAATCAAAACCAAAATGAGATACCATCTCAAACCTGTCAGAATAGCTAAAATTAATAACACAGGAAACAACACTTATTGGCTAGAATGTGGAGAAAGGGGTGCCCTAATTCTGAAGAACAGTATGAAGGTTTCTCAAAAAGTTAAAAATAGAGCTATATGACACAGCAGTTGCACTACTGGGTATTTTTCCAACAAATACAATAATACTGAAGGGGCAAATATATCCTAATGTTTATAGTAACATTATCAACAATAGCCAAAATATTGAAAGAGTCCATATGTCTACCAACTGATGAATGGCTAATGAAGAAGTGGCATATATACACAATGGAATATTAGTCAGCAATCAAAAGGAATGAGATCTTGACATTGCAGTAATGTGGTTAGAGCTAGAGTGCATTATGCTAAATGAAATAAGTCTGTCAGAGAAAGACAAATACCATATGATTTAATTCATAGGTGGAATTTAAGAAACAAAACAGATGAACACAGGGAAAGGGAAAAAAAGAGATGGAGCAAACCATAAGAGACTCTTAATTATAGAGAACAAACTGAGGCTTGATGAAGGGAGGTGGGCAGGGGATGGGGTAAATGGGTGATGAATATTAAGGAGGGAAAGTTGTGATGAGCACTGGGTGTTATAAGTAAGTGATAAATCGCTAAATTCTGCACCTGAGCCCAATTTACCATATATGTTAAGTAACTAGACTTTAAATAAAATCTTGAAAAAAAAAGATGCAGTATATACATAAAATGGATTTTTACTCAGCCATAAAAAAGAACTAAATCTTGCCATTTGCAATGACATGGATGGAACGGGAGTATTATGCTAAGTGAAATGAGTCAGAGAAATACAAATACATTATGATTTCACTCCTGGGGAATTTAAGAAATGAGTAAGGGGAACAAAAAGAGAGAGAGGGGCACCCCAAGAAACAGACTTGTAACTATAAAGAACAAATTGATGGTTACCAGAATGCAGTTGTTTTGGAGGATGGCTTAAATAGGTGATACACATTAAGGAGTGCACTTGTGATGAGCACTGAGCATTTTTTGGAACTGTTGAATAACTATAGGGTAAACCTAAAATTAATATTGTACGTTAACGGACATTTATTAATTTTATTTTTTTAATGTTTATGTGTTTTTGAGAGACAGAGCAAAGGTGGGGAAGGGGAAGAGAGAAAGGGAGACACAGACTCCAAAGCAAGCTCCAGGCTCTGAGCTGTCAGCACAGACAGCTGACATGGGGCTCAAACTCACAAACTGATAGCATGACCTGAGCCGAAGTCATAGGCTTAACTGAGTGAGCCACCCAGGTACCCTGTAATAAAAACGTGAAAAAAAAAAAAACCCAAAAAAACAAATCATTTGCCTTCATTCTGCAAAGTGCAAAGATGTTAGATTTACAAGGAGATGCACTGAGGAAATGTAAATACAAAGTGATTTGCAAACTCACAAGTGGTATATAAATTGATGTTTTGGTGAGTAGAGTTGCAGTGTAGTAGAGGAAAATTTCAGTGGAGTCAGAAAAGTCACTACAAAGACTGGGTGACTTTTGAGACATTACTTTTAGCCTTAGTTATCTCTTCTCAAAAATAGGGAAATTAACATGAAATTCACATAATAACCTGTGATAAATAAATGAAATAACATGTGATACATATTACATGTCCAGTATTTCAGCAGCAGCAGGATTTTTTCTTAACACTATGTACAGTATGCCTGTGTATGAGTTTTCTATTGCTGTCATAACAAATTACCATAAACTTAGTGGCTTCACACAGAAGAAACATTAACTTACAGTCTTGTAGGTCAGAAGCCTGGGATAGTCTCATGGGCTAAAATCCACATATCAGCAGACTGTGTTCCTCTCTGGAAGTTCTAGGGGAGAGTTAATTGTCTGCTCATTTAAGTCATTTTCAGAATTCATTTATTAGCAGCTATAGGACTGAGATATCATTTCTCTGCTGGGTATCATCTGGAGGCTGTCCTCAGCTGTTAGAAGCCACCTGTATTCTTTGACTTACGGCCCTCTTCCTCCATCTTCCAAGGCAGTAATGTCAGTTTGAGTCCCTGTCACACTTCAAATCTCTCCTCCTTTCTCCACGTGATTTCATTGATTTACTCCTCTGATTTTAATGAGACATGTGATTAGATGGGGCCCACCTGAATAATCCAAAATAATCCTTCCATCTCAAAGTCTGGAACTTAATCATATCAGAAGTCCCTTCTGCCTGTTTTACCTTCTGTAAAGTAACATATTCACAAGGGCCTGAGGTTAGGGGTCACTATTCTGTCTACCACAACTAGGTATTGTGCTAACAGATGTACAAAATAATGTAAAAACTATCAACCCTATTACTAAGGATTCTGAATGTAAATTTAAATACTTTTTTGTTGTTGTTGTTTTTTTTCTTTTTTTTTTTTTTTTTTTTTTTTTTTGGACAGAGAGAGTGCGGGAGGTCACTCACACAGGTTAGGGGCAGAGAAAGAGGGAGAGAGATAGAGAATCCCAAGCAGGCTCCACACTGTCAGTACAGAGCCCGAAGAGAACCTCAAAGTCATGAGAACCGTGAGATCATGACCTGAGCTGAAATCAAGAGTTGGTTGCTTAACCCAACTGAGCCACCCAGGCACCCTCTGAGTGTAAATTTAATAATCAAACCAATTTAGTGAGGTAGGTACTAGTATGGACTTAACTTTCTGGATGACAGAGACTGAGACATGAAAGGAAATAGAATTTGCTTAAAGTCATCAAATCAGTGAGCTCAAGTTTGAAACCAGTCAGTCTGGTCTAGGAAAGCCAAAACTATTACCCTCTTTGAGTTCATTGTCAAATGGGTGTTGGGGAGATGGGGAAAACAATGAAGTTAACATGTAAATGTCATGTTACAATTGTGGTAAATTCTAGAAAGGAGCTGTGGATGGTGTCAAGAAAGCTTGAAGTTGAGAGATGGACCCTAGCTTAGAGAAATGCTAGGACTTGGCTGTTGCTAAAGTCTGACAAATGCATGGGATGAACTAGATAAAGTCAGAGTACATTCCAGGCAGAGGGCTCAGCCTCTGTAAATGGCCTGTAGCAAGAGGGCACTTACTGAAAGAAAGCTATTCATGGCCAGAGGTGAAGGGAAGAAAGGGGAGTATAAGCCTAAAGTGAGGCTGGAACAGAAGGTGGAAGTCAGACTACAAAGGGTTTGAGGCTACGTTAAAGGTTTGTATTTATCCTAGAAGCTATGGGAAATATTGTAAGACCTGAGCAACATGATCAGATTGATGTTCCAAACATTAACTTTGGCTCTAATGGGGTAATATGTTGGAGGAAGGCAAGAGTAGAAGCCAAAACACCCAGCGGAGGCTGTCACAGTAGCATTGAGGCTCAATGTTAAGATGTTGGACTAAAGTGGCAATAAGGAGTGATGGAAATTAGAGGTATTTTGAAGATATTTATCAAGTAAAATTAAGAACTGTGTGATACATTGTAAGTGGGGATGCTAAGTTAGGCAATTGAAAAGCCCCAATGCATGTCTATTTACTCTTTCCCCCTGTTTATTATCCTTGTTGAGGCTCATTATAATGTTCTTGGAGTCTTAGAAAATAGTGTTTATCCTTCTAGGTCTCTTGATTCTTCTTCCTTGCCTGGAGCTCTTGATTCTAGAAGTCTGGCTTGAGGTTTTGGAATTCAGGAATTACGTGTTTTTGTTTTTGTTTTTAAATAAGCTTTATTTTTTTTAGAATAGTTTTAGCTTCAGAGCAAACTGAGTGGAAGGTACAGGGATTTCTCATATATCCATATGCTCTAGCATACCTATAGCCTTCCTCATTGACATTTCCCATTGTAGTGCATTTGTCACAGCTAATGAACCTGTATTAATACTTCGTCACCATTCAAAGCCCATAGCTGACATTACAGTTCACTCTTGGTATTGTGTATTGTACGGGTTTGAAGAAATATATAATGACATGTATCTGTTGTTACAATGACATACAGAAGAATTTCACTGCCCTAAAAATCCTCTGTGCTCTGATCTGCCTTTTTATCTCTTCCTCCCCTATAACTCTTGGCAACCATAGCACTTTATACAGTTTCTTTAGTTTTTATTTTTCTGGACTGTCATATGAGTGGAATCATATAGTATGTAGCCTTTTCAGATAGGCTTCTTTCACTTCGTAATAAATTTTCAAGGTTTCTCCATGTCTTTTCACGGCTTGATAACTCCCTTATTTTTAGGACTAAGATTCCATCATCTTGATATACCAGTTTATTTATTCATTTACTTACTGAAGGACATCTTGATTGCTTCCAAATTTTAGCAATGATGACTAAAACTCTGTGTGCAGGTTGTTGTGTGGATGTAAATTTTCAACTCCTCTGGGTAAATACAAAGGAGTGTGACTATTCTATCATATGCTAAGTGTGTGTTAAGTTTTGTAAGAAACCACCAAACTGTCTTGCTAAATACATGAGCCAATGTTGCAGTCCCACCAGCAATGAGAATCCCCCTTGTTCTACATCCTCACACACATTTGGTGTCAACAGAGTTCAGATGTTGGCCGTTCTCATAGGTGTGTCGTTGTATCTCGTTGTTTTAATCTGGGCTTCCCTGATGATACTGATGTGGAACATCTTTTCATATGCTTATTTCCCATTCCTATATCTTGTTTGGTGTGGCATCTGTTAAGATCTTTGGCTCATTTTTTAACTAGGTTATTTTTCTTACTCAATTTTAGGAGTTCTTTGCGCATTTTGGATAACAATTCTTCATCAGTTGTGTGGTTTGCAAAATTTTCTGTCAGTCTGTGGCTAGCCTTTTTATTCTAACACTGCATGGACAGTGCTTTTGCAGTGTCTTTTTTAAAACATACCTCATTTGAATATTGTTCTATTCCAACAAGTTTGAGAAACAATGATATACAAAGGGTGTTAAATCAGTAGGTCTTAGCACTGGCTGCACATTAGAATCACTTGGAGTGTTTTTAAAAATATATATATCTACACCAGGGCCTTGCCTGAGATAATTAAATCAGGTGTCACAAGTTAGGTCTGGGCATTGGTGTTTCAATATGCAACCAGCACTAAATTCCAGGTTAAGTTTTATGTGTGTATAAGTATATACTTATATATATTACATGGATACTTATATACACGTATGTATACACATATGTATATATATACGTGTGTGTGTGTGTATATATATATATATATATATATATATATATATATATGAATCCTGGGGTAATGTAAAATGTATGTATATAACATACGTGTGTGTGTGTATGTACATATATATGTATACATGTGTGTATATATGTGTATATGTGTGTGTATGTATATGTGTGTGTGTGTGTGTGTGTGTGTGTGTGTGTGTATATATATATGTATGTATATATGAAGCCTGGGGTAATGTAAAAATAGAAGCATACCAGGCATATGGTAAAGATGATATACAAATCAAAACAATGATAAGTTATTCAAAATGAAATTGATAAAGTAGTAAAGGAACTGAATTATTCTCCATCCATAGGGATGTTTTCAAACTTTTACAAATGAATGTATGAAAATTATTTTCACATCCTCCAGCAGAAATGATTAACTAGTATATCAGATAGTATACACCTGTGTTTACTTTAAAGCAGACACAAAACAAATACATCAAATTTAGATTCCCTCTTCATAAAAGGAATCAAAGCATTTAAATAAAGGTAAACACTTTTGGACATAACAATTATCATGCTCGGAAGTTATCTACATAATAAAGGCAAAGCTATCATTTCTATACTTGAAAATTTTATATTTGATGTCTCAAAACTTAATCTTTTAATTACATTAAAAACTTGCAATTTGTTATTTGATACTTGTGTCCATTGTTCAGATAGGTTTGCATTAAAGCAAAAGTATAAATGATGAATAATATAGCTATAAAATGATTTATGTAATAATTAAATTTAAAAATAACAGTGCCAGTGACCTAAGGATCATCATCTCATTTACTAGTAATCTAAAGAGGACAATCTAGATCTATGATGATTAAAAATGATCATCCAAGGGGCAACTGGGTGGCTCAGTTGGTTAAGTGTCTGACTTTGGCTCAGGTCATGATCTCACGGTTTGTGAGTTTGAGCCCCACGTCAGGTTCTATTGCTGACAGCTCAGAACCTGGAACCTGCTTCGGATTCTGTGTCTCCCTCTCTCTCTGTCCCTCCACTGATCATGCTCTGTCTCTCTCTCAAAAATAAATAAATATTAACAATTTTAAAAAATCTTATTATCCAAATCTTAAAGATGTGAAGGTCTAGAGCGATGCCTGTTTTCACTCACTTGTTTATTTTTTTAGTTATAGTCTTTGAGTTACAACTGATAGACAATACTGTGTGTACTTAAAATGGGTGATAAATGTGTGTATATAAAATGCACAATCTAATGTTTTACAGACATACACACTTAGGACATCAGCTAACTAAGATAGTGAACATACTTACCATCTTCCAAAGTTTGTTCACGCCCCTCCTCAGCTCCCACTTTCCCTTGTGCGCCACTCACATATGTGCACAACGTATTCCTTTCTTGTTCCAATTTTAGTATATGTGCTGCCAAAGTGAGCATAGAATTTACTCCTTTTTGTGTAGATTTTTTTTTCTACCCACTGTAATTATTGATACTCATCCAGGTTGTTGCATGTACCAATAGTCCTTTTTTTACTGTTGCTGAGTCTACTGTTGTAGATGGGCCACAGTTGCTCTATTGGCTTCTTGATGGACATTCAGGGTGTTACCAGTTTTTGGCTACTACAAATAAAGTTTCTATGTACATTCATATACAAGTCTTTGTGTGAACATATGTTCTTGTGTTTTGGGACCCAGGAATAGAATAGCTGGATCAACTAAGTGTCTATTTGATTTTTTAAGACATGGTCAAAAGATTGTACAAAGTGGTTGTAGCATTTTATATTCCTGCCAACATTTTCTCCAGAGACTAACCAAAGGCTTGTCTCTGAACATTTCAGAATTTGGGTATGGGTAGGGAGTGTTAGATCGAGTACTTTAAGTCTTTCTGTTTCTAGTATGGTACCTTATCTCAATACTTACTCTGTCTCACTGATCCTGGATTCTGAGATTCTTGGACTCTATTTCTCCAGAAAAGAAGTAGGTCATCTCATTGGAGAGACTGAACAAAGGATAAATTGTTTGTTTGCATGGGGTCAGGGAAGAAGACATGGGGCCCAATTGCTCTTGTACAGACTGCCAAATAATTGCTCATTTTCACAGGCATGCCTCCCCCACTTCCCACCTTCAGAGACACTGGATGTCTCAAGTCTGAAGTTTTCCAGGGTTGTAAAGGTTAGTTAGCATATTTCTCATTGGCATTTTCCTTAACATCCACTTAGGCTGCAGCTTTCTCCTTTGTGCAGTCACCTATCACTTTGGTCATAACGCTGTTGTTACAATATTTAAAAAGGAACCTAGAATACCCTGGATGACATCAGAGGGAAGGAAATTGAAGGCAGGACTGATTATCAGCCATTGTGCATTGTTATGGATATCCACATTGAAATACTCACACGGCTTTCATACACATTGGTTATTAGTTGATAGTTCAAGCCTCCTGTCCCTTCTGTGAATCTTTGGATTTAATGACTGATAAGATTATACCTAGCGTAGTAGAAGGGCTTCCAGGACCCAGTTAGAGCACTCAACTCTGCCCATTCTGATTGCTGGGAATGTGTTCTGATTGACCCTCATGTTTTCTGATTAATTGGCTCCTGGTTTGATGGGTCAGTATCTGTAATATACTATGTTAAGTAATTTTAGTATCACCTCTGAATAAAGGAACTCTACCCTATATCCCCTGGAGAGTATCTGAAAACATGAAGTATTTGTTTGAGGTAGAGCAGATTCCAGAAGGATATATTCTTTCCAGATACAGTAGAGCTTATTGACTAGATGGAGATCAACTACAGATTATAGATTTAGACCTAGGACAGATTTATTCTTAACATAAACATCAATTTTCTAAGTGCTAAACCTTTCCAACATTTAAATGAGGTGTTTTATTTATTCTCTAACCTTGGGGATACTTATATATTCAAATTTAATATCTATAGCATATAATATATAACAAAAGTATATGACTTTTAAGTATAACATTATACTTATTAGGAGTCTTATCAAAAAGATAAAAATGTTGGTAAGGGTATGGAGGAGGGGAACCATGTGCCCTGTTGGTAGGAATATAACTGGTACAACCATATGGAGAACAGTATGGAGGTTTCTCAAAAAATTAAAAATAGAACTACCATATGATCCAGCAATCTCTCTTTGGGTATATATACCCACAGGAAATGAAATCAGTACCTCAAAATAGATATATGCACTTCTATATTTATTGTTGTATAATTCACAATAGCCAAGATGGGGAACAATCTAGGTGACTATTGATGGATGAATGGATAAAGAAATATGTGTGTGTGTACACACACCGTAGAATATTATTCAGCCTTAAAAAAAGAAGATTCTGCTTTGCACAACGTGAATGAAATTCAAACACAGTGCTAAATGAAATATTCCAGGCACAGAAAGAAAAACAGTGCATAATCTCCCCTATTGGTGAAATCTAAAAAAGTTAAATACATAAAGGCAGAGAGTAGAATAGTGGTTACCAGGGGCAAAGAGGTAGGGGAAATGGGGAGATGTTCAAAGGGCATGAAGTTGCAGTTAGGTAGAATGAATAGGTCTTGTAACATATGGCATGGTGACTATAGTTATTAACAATGTGTGGCATATTGGAAGTTTGCTTAGAGACTAGATTTCAGGTGCTTTTATCATGCTCCACTCCCCAAGAATGGTAACCATATGAGGAGATGAAAATGCTAAATAGCTTGACTGCAATAATCATTTTACTATGTGTGTGTGTGTGTGTTTGTGTGTGTGTGTGTGTCAAAATATGTTGTACACTTAAAATATATAAAGTTTTAAAAAATAAATACTATTTTACAACTAAGAATAATACATACTTACATAGAAATTCATACTGGAAAACTTGAAAGCATAAAGCATGAATCAGAAAAGGGAAAATCTTCCTCTACAATTCACATGTAATCATAATTAATATTTTACTTCTGTGTAGGTTTTTTTCTAAGTAAAGGAAATTTGTTTCTGTGTTACAACTTTAATATTTTATCACTTCTTTTAAAAACCTATGTTATGGTGATTCAGAAAATTTTCCTTTGGGTCACAGGAGGAAGTTCATTACTCTATTGAAATTTCTGGTAATTCCCAAAATGTATGTACAGAATATGTGCTGAAAATCTACTCTTTGGTTATATTTGGAAAATGTTTTATTGTTTTGTGTCCTATTTTTGCTTCAAATCTCTAGAATTTTATGGTCACCTTTTGTTGTCTCCAAGGACTTTCCTGGGTTATATTAGTCTTGGTCAATTCATTCACTGGATGAACGCAAGTCCTTTAACTTCTCCAAATCGCATGTTTGCTGAGGCTGTGGTGTGTAATAAATTTTAGTGAATGATTGTACACTACTAGATCGAAGTAGGGGTAGTGTATTTCACTGCTGTTAGCACCAGTTTCTCTTAGCGCTCAGATAGAAACCCAGCCCCACAGTTCCTGCCTAGCTCCTGGCAGGCTGTTGCTTGGTCAGAAACATCTCAGCTTCATCAATGAGTAATATCTACCATTTTAGACCATACTTCGTGGATGCTAGAGAGAGAAGCAGGCTTTCTCTCCTTTTGTCTAAGGAAGATTTACTCATTTCATGATGTTGGATGTTTGACAATGGTAACACCCATTTCTTCTCGGAAACTCCCACCCCATGTACAATGTGTTGTTAAGCCTTCCCTGACCCAGGAAACACTCATAATGTTGCCAGTCTGTTGCTCAAAGGATGGACTATGTAGCTTTAAATGACACTGTGGAATACCAATAGCTCAGATTAAATACATGTTTGTGAGGGGGGAAAAGGATCAAAATTTCTACAGGCAAGTGCTGCTAAAATAAACATACTCATTTTATATGCACATACAGAATGCGTAATACATCAGCCGGTAGCCTCCACACTGAGATTTGTTGGATTCCATAGTTGTCATTCATCAAGGGGTGTGTACTTACTTGTTTTGTGTCAATTAAGTACCAGACTTGTGATTTTTTTGTTACAAAGTACTCTTCCAAAGGTAGACAAAAGTTATCAAAGGAAACAACACTGTTCGTAGTGCAAGTGCTATTTTTCTTTGTTTTTTAAAACTGTTTTTGAGAGATAATTGGCATACCATATAATCCACTCATTAGAAATACACAATACAGTGATTTTTAGTGTATTCGCTGATAGAGGCATCTGTCACTACCATCACTTTTAGTTTTTGTCACCTCACAAGGAACCCATATCTATCTCTGCTCCTCAGCCTCTATTCCTTCCATCCCTAAGCAGCTACTAATATACTTTTTGTCTCTATAGATACACATATTCTTGATATTTAATATAAATAGAATAATACATTGTGTTTGTAATGGGTGGCTCCTTTTGCTTGGTATAGTTTTCAAGGTCCATCCGTGTTGTGGCATGTATCAGCACTCCATTCCTTTTGTGGCCAGAAAATATTCCATTGTATGGTTGCCACATATTGTTTACTGATTTGTCAGGTGGACATGTGCATATTTCCACCTTTTGGCCATTATGAATAATGCTGCTACAACTATTTGTGGTAAGTTTTCTATGGAGGTGTGTTTTTATTTCTCTTAGACACACCTGGGAGTGGAATTGCTGAGTTATACATAAATAGTAACTTCTCTTTTTCCTGTTTTAAAAGTAAATTTTTGGTGAGTACTCTGATGCAAATTAATATATGTGAGTATATACACACATACATACATATCATCTACATAAGTAAATACATGTATGTACATATATCTCACATAAAGGATAAAAGGATAAAGATAAAAATAAAAAGCATGTATAAGCCCATCATTTAGTGACATATTTTAGCCCTTGTGTGTACATATCCACATATAAATATATCCAAATTGACATCATAATGTGCATAGTTTTACATATTTCTTTGATCTTTGATATTGTAATCAGCATTGCATGCATTACTACATCATACAAATGTAACTTACCTAACCAATTAATTAGTGGACATTGTGTTCTTTTTAAAAGTTAATAAATACTTAATGCCTAAAAATACCACATATCTTTTGATTCTTGGGATAAATTTCCAAGATTGGAACTGATCAAAGGTTATGAACAGATTGCTGCATTATTGCCATATTGAATTACATGACTTAAGGTCTTTTTATTTATTTAAGAGAGAGAGAGAGAGAGAAAATGTGAGCGGGGGAGGGGCAGAGATAGAGGGAGACACAGAATCCGAAGCAGGCTCCAGACTCTAGGCTCTGAGCTGTCAGTACAGAGCCAGATGCAGGGCTTGAACCTAAGAACTGTGACACCATGACCTGAGCCGAAGTCGGACGCTTAACTGGCTGAGCCACTCAGCTGCCCCAACTTAAGGTCTTTTTAAAATAGTTTTTGTAAGAATTAAGTAAGAAACCATGTGCAAAAAGTCACTAAGTCAAAGTAGCCCTTACTTACTGCTGTGAGAAATTTTACTTGGGGGGAGAGAGTGATTCTGAGATCAATACTTAAAAAAAGACAAAATTAGTTTATATGAAGCACCAAAAATAAATGGTAAACAATGAGATTCAAATGCATGTTCAACACTGATAGATTTGAACTAGAAGGAAGGTAAGAGGAAAATGACAAGAGGAATGAGGGTGGAGTTGGCTGTAATAATTCTCTTACCTTTTTTTTTTTTTTAAATAAAAATCTGGGCTCTTTTTACATAAGCTGTATTTAACCGAGTGCATGTGAACACAACATATAACAACCATCCTTTGTCCCTGGACACTAGCTTTATGGGGTCATCTGCAGAGAAATGTCTACACATATCTATAAATGGATACAATTCAGCAAAACATAATGTGAGGCACCAAGTTAACTGATGAAGAAATCAAATAGTGATTCCAACAACAATAAATTTTTTTTTTTGACAAATATATGTGAACCAAAACAGGAGAAAATGCTCATGGGAAAGACCAAATAATGTGTGCCAAATAATGATTTGATACTTGTGTATATCATGAAATGATAACACAGTAAGTCTAATTTTGTTTTTTTATTAATTTTTAAAAAATGTTTATTTTTGAGAGAGAGAGTGGCAGGGGAGGGGCAGAGAGAGAGGGAGACACAGAATCTGAAGCAGGCTCTGGCTCTGAGATGTCAGCACAGAGCCTGATGGGGGGCTGGGTCTCATGAACCGTGAGATCATGACCTGAACTGAGGTCAGACGCTTAACCTACTGAGCCATCCAGGCACCCCTTATTTTTTTTAAAAGTTTATTTGTTTTGAGAGAGACAGAGACAGCAGGGGTGGGGGAGGGGCAGAGAGAGAGAGAAAGAGAGAGAGAATCACAAGCAGGCTCCACACAGTCAGTACAGAGTCCAACATGAGGGCCAAACCTGGAAAGCTGCAATTTCATGACCTGAGCTGAAATGAAGAGCCGGATGTTTCACTGAGCCCCCAGGAACCCCTAGTTTTAAACAACCATCACTACATAGATACATATTTGTTTCCTTGTGATGAGAACTTTTAAGATGTACTCTAAGCAACTTTCAAATATGCAATGCAGTATTAGTAACTAAAAAACAGTAAGCATTGGTTCAAATGCTTTTCAAAAGAAGCAAAAAGTCAAAGTCTGGGGAACATACCTTAAGAGATACTAACATTTTTGCAGTATTTGTTAAAACTCTGAAGAAGGTGATTCTGGAGGAAGAATACAGCAAAGAGAAACATATTAATATTAGTCCATTTTATCTTAAAAGTGGATAGCCTTCAGAATTACTATTTACATATCTCTATGTATTATCTATTGGTCTCGCATATGTGAATACATGTATTCAGTGTCATTTTTTTTTTTAAATTTTTTTTTCAACGTTTATTTTTTTGGGACAGAGAGAGACAGAGCATGAGTGGGGGAGGGGCAGAGAGAGAGAGACACACACAGAATCGGAAACAGGCTCCAGGCTCTGAGCTATCAGCCCAGAGCCTGACGCGGGGCTCGAACTCACGGACCGCAAGATCGTGACCTGGCTGAAGTCGGACGCTTAACCGACTGCGCCACCCAGGCGCCCCTATTCAGTGTCATTTTTATTGTTTACTTTTTTCTGAACTACTGAGGAAGACTTGAATTTGTCAACCATGGTTTTGCCACTTTGGATCTTTTTTAGAAATAAAATTTCTGGGCTTGAAGGAGTCTTGCAAGAAGAGAAGTCTTCCCAGAGGATGGGAAGATTTAGCTATGCCTTCAAGGATGCATTTGCTTCCCAGCCTAAAAATCAATCAGTAGATGAAACAAACCAAAATTCAGTTCTCAGATGTGGGGCACAGCCCTTCTGGAACTGTTTTTGGCAGCCTGTATTAAGTGCCTATTGCTGTATCATATTGCCGGGTATTCTTTAAGTCAGTTATCAGAAACTAGAATGGGGAAGATGTAAGATACAACTCATTACTCAGAAAGCACATAGTCTGAGAAGGGCGCTGAAGGGAAAGGTGACTCAAGTCATGCTCTTGTCTATAATCCCTGTGTTCCTTGCCCTGAAAGCCACAGAAAGTCAGTAAGCAGATGTGGATAAGTGATCTTCCAGACATCTTGGGGCACAAAATTTTCACGGTGGGGGACATGACTTTTTCTTATCCTTTCTCTTTCATATTTTCTCTGGCTGTTATCACTTTAAATAATTGCTTCTTACTCATTGTAGATATTTATAGATTCCCTGCCAAAACAGTAGGGACTTATTTTAGAAGATCACAGATTCACAGGGAACAAAATGTCTTAATGGTGATTAAAAGGATAATGTTCAAAATGCAGCTAATGGTTATTTCTTTGCTCAACTACATACAGTGTTCACTTCTCTTGATTTTTTAAACTAATTATGGAAGCAGATAGTGGGGATCCTCAGTTCATATCTCAGTGTCTAATCCCTGAATTGAAGGTGTTTAAGCAAATGATCTCTCAGATTCACTTTAGCTCTAAATTTTGGTGAGCCTGTACAATGTCTTCTCTTAAAACAAGCACAGGATTATCTAATCAAGCTTTAGACTCCCTGATCAAAAATGGCTAATGGCTTCAAAGTGCCCGTTTTAACCTAGTACTCAAATATCTTTGACTAATTCATACCCAGTCTATGTTCGCATGGTCTCCCAGCATTCCTCAGTACAAACACTCCACTGACTCTGTTGGTCTCCTAATTATATTACTAATATGACTTGTTTTCTCCTTTATTCCATACTATGTTCTTTTTCCTTACTCCTATACCATTCTATCGCTTTATCTAAAGGCTCCTCGGGGCGCCTGGGTGGCGCAGTCGGTTAAGCGTCCGACTTCAGCCAGGTCACGATCTCGCGGTCCGTGAGTTCGAGCCCCGCGTCAGGCTCTGGGCTGATGGCTCAGAGCCTGGAGCCTGCTTCTGATTCTGTGTCTCCCTCTCTCTCTGCCCCTCCCCCGTTCATGCTCTGTCTCTCTCTGTCCCAAAAATAATAAACGTTGAAAAAAAAATTAAAATAAAAAAAATAAAGGCTCCTCATGTTCTCATATCAAGACCACTCATGTTTCTACTCTGCCCATTTGGGAAGACTGGGGCTGGGGAGTGAGAGGAATCTCTGAAGTTGTTGGCATAGTAACCTTGGACCAGTTACTTAAGACTTTTCCAGGTTCTGGTTTTCTCATCTGTTAAATAAAATTCCTAAGAGTACCTGGCTCATAGAGATCTTGTGGGGGTGAATCCGAAGTACTTTAATGTGTTTTTGGTACATAGTAGCAAGTTGAGTAGATGATGATGAGGACATTGATAGGTATTTTTTATCATTATTGCATATTTGATCTTTGCCATGACAGATCTTGCTTACGTTTTAATCTCACCAGTTTGAAAATTCTCTTGAATGATAGCTTATCTTTCCTATGCTAACCTGTGTGTGATTTTATTGTAGAATGTTCTCCTTCACTGCTGTGAGGAAAACAGTCTGATATTTAGGAGAAAGAAAAGGCTCCTTGTCTTTGACAGAAAGCAGGCAATTTCACTCCCTCAACTCTTCCTGCCATCTGTTGCTGTGCTTTGTTTTTCTGAGAATTTTTAGCCCATTCCCATTACACCTGGTCTCCACTCCTTCCTGAATCTCAGATTCACTTTAGCTCTAAATTTTGGTAAGCCTGTAGAATTTCTTTTCTTAAAACAAGCACAGGATTATCTAGTAAACTAGAGGGCATGTTACTGAAGTGAGCAGGAACAATTACATGTCCTTCTGATCTACAGTCATGAGTTGTGACGCATGACACAAGGCAGGCAATTGGCAGTCAGCCCACTCTGCCTTCTTAGATGGCATTTAAGTCTCACTCTAATTCACAGTAACTAGAGAAAAGTATTTCTACTGAATTATTGAGTGTTTTATCGTAGTACGTTTTAGAATATATGGGTAGAAAAATTTAGAAACATTTTAGTGGGACCCATAATATTGAATCTACCTCATGAGAACATAGAAATCATCCTGGTTTCTAAACATTTTGTGTGGTTACTGATAAACAAAAACAACACATCTGAATAGGTCAAATTTCAGTTCAATTCCAGGGTTGGGTTGTTTAGTGGCTTTTTTGTTTTACTCTTCCAAAACTGTTTCTTAATATAATTGACACCCAGTGGCTTGTTGTTAGAAATGCTAGACACTGAAGTGGCTGATTCATGGCAGATTACTTTTGACTTGGTAATTATGTCCACCCAAATTATAGGGGTGTTTTTTCCTCTGAATTTTTTCTGTATCTCTAGGTTATACTATTTATAGGTTTCTCAGTAGAATTGGGCAGGCTTTTTTAAATGGCTTATAACTGGGCCTCAGGTGTTCGAATTGTAGGAATCACTTAAACTGGTCAGAGCTCGGGAGCTTGAGTACCCCAGTGGTGAGCTGAAATCATCCATTGTTTATCAAAGAGTTGCCATGCCATTCCTCACCTGTACAGCCCAACAATCATCAGGCACTGTGCCATTTGACTCATCATTCATTCATCAAACATACATTAAACTGCTGGCTATCTGCTCTGTGCCCTAGTGATGCAAACATGAACAGAACACATTCTCTTTACTCCCAACTGTGGCAAAAGTGTGATGTTATAAAAACTGAAGATCGCATTGGAAACTTGCTGACATCAACAAGTCCAAACAGCTCTTACATGTATTTCCTCAGCTATGAAATTGGGATAATGTCTATCCTGACTGACTTGTTTTCAAGTGATCAGATAGGCTGGTACACATGGGAGCACTTTGTAATGGCCAATAACAGTATAAGATTTTTTTTAACATAGTAGCCTGTTGGTCTATAAGACTTAAAAGCATTCCTCCTCAAATATCCAATTTGTTAGAGAACAAGGATAACTTCAGAATGTCAAAGGATAGATCTGCCTTGTGTCTTTTAAAGCTAGATTTATCATTAGAACTGCTGCTTGAAAAAAAAAAAAGGACAAAACTGAATTGAGGCCTGCCATAAAAAAAATACTTCATTTGCAATCTTTAATGCTATTAGGACCCTTTTATTTTTCCACAAATGTAACATGATTTTGTATCTTTGGAACTGCATAGCTCCTGAAATCACCCAACAGTGCTCCTGAATTTGACATGCTTTGATTTTTAAAACTACTCTCTACCTTTCCATTTATTGCAACTTTGAAGCAAATATGAAATTCAGGAACACACAGTAATGTTCTCAGATACCCACTTGTTTACTGTGTAACTTGTTCTCTCATTGGGTAACATATTTTTTATGTTTAAAAAAATTATTTTTAATCTTTATTTATTTTTGAGAGAGAGACAGTGTGTGAGTAGCAGAAGAGCGAGCAGAGAGAGAGAGAGAGAGAGAGAGAGAGAGAGAGAGAGAGAGACAGAATCGGAACCAGGCACCAGGCCCTGAGCTGTCAGCACAGAGCCTGATGTGGGGCTTGAACCCATGAACTGTGAGATCATGACCTGAGCCGAAGTTTGATGCTCAACCAACTGAGCCACCCAGGTACCCCAAGTTTTTGTTTTGTTTTTTTTTAATTTTTATTTTTGTCTTTTTTTTTTTTTAAAAGACAGAGGGAGGACATGAGCATGAGTTGGGGAGAGGGGCAGAGGAAGAGAGAGAATCCCAAGCAGACTCCACTCTCAGCATGGAGACTGACATGGGGCTTGATCCTACAACCCTAAGATCATGACCTGAGCTGAAATCAGGAGTCCGACACTCAATCAAATGAGCCACCCAGGCATCCCTCATTTGGTAACGTATTGAACCATTATGACTTAAAGACACTCACACAGCTTGGTAAATTAGAAGGGTGTGAATATATCTGACCTGAGGAGATAATTTTATACATGTCCAATAGGATAGGGTAAAAAAATATTGCTGAGAGGAAAGGATGGTACTATAATGTATTTGATTATAATTTGTTAAAACCATGTTGAACAGATTAATTAGGGAATAAATTTTAAAATGTCATATATGTAATGTTAGAAGAACCCATGTACTTAAAATGTGGTTTTCAAATTCTTTTCTTCATGTCCTAAATTACTCACATTGTGATTTTTAAAAAAATTTTTAATGTTTGTGAGTGCAAGTAAGGGAGGGGCAAAGAGAGAGGGAGAGCAAGCGAGGGAGGGGCAGAAAGAGAAGGAGACATAGAATCCAAAGCAGGCTCCAGGCTCTGTGCTGACAGCTCAGAGCCTGATGTGTGGCTTGAACTCACAAACCGTGAGATCATGACCTGAGGTGAAGTTGGTTGCTCAACCGACTGAGCCACCCAGGCACCCCTGTGATTTCTATTAGTGCAGCTGTGTTCATTTCTCTCATTTTTTGAGTCTTCTCACAGAGACAGGTTTGGTTTTAATATTAATGAACCAAGAGATGGATTGTGACACTTCACTGCCAGTGTTGATCTGATTTGTAAAAAGCTAATATATTTATGTGAATTCAGCATTTCTTTTTCTTTTCTGTGTAATAATCCATGAGCTAAATGGGTCTGAGACTCTTTGGGGGGTCAATGTTCATGCAGAATAGCTAAAGTTGTACACCAGACATGGGCTGAAATTCCATTGAAATTAGTTTGTGGGTGGAAATTAGTGGCTGGACATAGGTAAATTGAAACCATCTGGAAGAGTTTAAACAGTCACTGAAACGAGAGGGTTTCAGCAAGACAGTGCATTTACACAGGTGAGAGTCTGACAGTGGCTGGGGTGAGTTAGTTTCATGGTGATCCTATCCCTGTTAAATTCATTGAGTCACATTATATGCATGTATTTAGGTTACAAGAATACAAGTCTATATAATGATAGCCAACAAAGTAAAAAAATGAGGAAAAATAATCATTTGCATTTTCCAAATGAATACATTAGTGATTTCCCTCCATGAGCAGAAATGGACTTTTCTTCAATGGGTCTCAAGTCTCCATGCCACATAAAGTGTTAGCATTTTTTAAGCTGAGTGAAACATTAGCATTTAAACACAATATTATTTTAAAGGGATGAAAGCAAACACTTCAGAGCGATAGGTTCATATGTTGGAATTAAAAACAGTGATTCATTTATTGAAATATATTTGTTTTACTGTTCTTACTGGGTTTTCTTTTTTTTTTTTTTTTAATTTTTTTTTTCAACGTTTATTTATTTTTGGGACAGAGAGAGACAGAGCATGAATGGGGGAGGGGCAGAGAGAGGGGGAGACACAGAATCGGAAGCAGGCTCCAGGCTCTGAGCCATCAGCCCAGAGCCCGATGCGGGGCTCGAACTCCCGGACCGCGAGATCGTGACCTGGCTGAAGTCGGACGCTTAACCGACTGCGCCACCCAGGCGCCCCGTTACTGGGTTTTCAAGCGTAGTATTGATGATATTTTTGCCTTATAGACTTATGTTATAATCTAACTCAAAAGCAAGCTGAGACTCCTCTGTATTATGATTAAGAAATACAGTTGGCCAGGACAAGTATCTAATTAAGGTAGACACTGGATACTGCAGGATAGTGTGGGTCTAGGTGGTGGGTGCTTCCTGTCAGCAGATAACTAATAAAAGGAGTCTGGCAGGTCTGGAGTGTTAAACAGGTTTCAGAGGTAAACAACAACAAGTAGGAAAGCACAGTTACTGGGATTTCAGGCTTGAAACACATTTCAGAGATGGAGAGATGAGCAAAGACAGGGAGCAAAAAGAGAGAAGGGCTAGCAAATGGTATTACAATATGCTCCTACTGTACAAGTCATTTGCTTTCTGATCTGTATCAATTTAAGGTTACTTGCCAATTATGTTCAATAAATATGTCAGGAATTTCTTTGCCATAAAGACCCAAATATTCTATGAGATAATCAGACTCTTTTGTCCTATTCATGGTCTTTCTTCAGCTATCTTAAATATGTTCCTCTATGTGTGGAATCAATGATAATTTTTAAAATAATCTTGGATAATGCAGCTTTTGTTAGAATATAAATACATTTGAGGGGAAAAAATTGCTTTGCTTTTTGAAAGACCTTAAGAAGATGAAGAAAAAAATACTGCAAGGATACAGAAAAGTACATAAGGCCTAAGTAAAATAGTGAGATTAAATTTTTCTTATTTCAGTCTGGCAGGGGCATACAAGAGTTTCCCTAGGGAAAGGTTATTGTAGCAGACTGTTTACTCAAGGACACAGACTCAGACGGAAGTGAGTGTGCAGGAAGTTTGTTGGGGCAAGGACTCCTTTTGGGGAGTCGGACTGGACTTTGTGTCCCCATGTCAGTCAATCCTTGAATAGGAGCTAATAGGGGAAGGGGGTCTTGCCTTCACTGAAGCCCTACTTAGATGGGAAAATAAGATTTTTAGTCCTGAAGGGGGGTATGGGGAGGAGGAGATTTGGGGAGTCCATCTCTTGCCCTCAGATCTATTTGTCCTATAAGTCTAGGGAGCATCTCCTTTAGGACTCTGGTGCTCTTGTTCTGGGAGAAACTTTGAAGAGAAAGGTTAGTAGGGGAAGTGGCAACCCCTACTGCTGCTACAGGCAGGCTTGAGGTTAAATTTCTTTATGATTCATTCTAGATCTATTACCATTGGTTAGTTGCTCTGCTGGTTGGGGAAGCTTTCTTTTGAGTCACCCAGACCTTTATTCTTGGGGGAGTCCAGTCCCCATTTACCATATTTTGCTTAGACTGTGGCTGTGGCGATTAGGGATTTTTTATCAAAACTGTGTGTGTGTGGAGGGGAGTACTAACGTCAGTCATCTGAGTGCCGAAGAAGTTCCTCTTTCCCTAAGAGTATAATATCAATTCTACCTCCTCCTGATGAGTAGGTCAGTTACCTTGTCAGGATGATATTTCTGTTTGTTTGTGTTTGTTTGTTTATTATTTTTTTTACTAGGCTTGGACACCAGGTACCCAAGTGACACCTATATCAAATGTCCAATGGGACTTCAGCTATATCTGCTGGGGGAAGGGTTATTTGTAAACCTGCAGAGCCCAGAAGTTTGGAAACGGAAGGCACACATCGCCCAAGTGGGTCACTGGTGGTGATAGTAAAGGGGATTGTTTCTGTGCCTTTCTCCTGAAACACATCTATTCTTGTTCTGGGTATAATACAGCTTATAATGGTCACTGATTTAGCATACTGCAGGATGGTACCCCATACTGGCAGGATATTGTCTTTAATCTGGGGCCTCAGCAGCACCTTTAAGAGGCTATTCAAACACACGACTGGGCCAATAACTTCTGGATAGTGAAAAGGAAGGACAAGTGGCTATGTGCACACTGCCTTATTTCCTTTGATGTAATGAGAGTTGCTTGGTCTGAGGTGAGGATGTGTGAGGTGCTCTGAGAGTGGATCAAATGCTCTGTAAATCCTTTGGTAGTAGTGCTTATGATGCTTTATCTGGAATGTGTAATAATTCTTGTCAAAATTAATTAAAGTGCCTTCTGGGCCAGAAAGGCTCCTTTGTAGCTAGCTGACCACGAAGAGGCCAGTTGTTCTCCATAGGACAGCGCTGTATCAGGGCTCATGATTGGTTTTTGTCCTCATTTGACAGTGGCAGTAGTAGATAATCCTTGTTGTGTGAGCTTATATGCAATTTGGTTTATGCATGCCTCAATTTCCCATAATATCAACAGGCCTGTTATGAGCACATGAGGATTTTTTTCTTTTTTTAAAGAAAGTTAAAGATTTAAACTTTTTTTTAATTGCATCAAGGAACAACCTGAAGAATTTTGAACCACTTTCCTGATTTGAGAATGCTGGTCCAGAATCCCCATAGGTAATGCTTCAACAAACATCTCATGGATATGTGGTCTGCCTTTTGCAGTCCCCCATTCATATGCTATTTCCATTTTTTAACAAAGAATTTGAGTAAGTAACCATCTTTCAGTAAAAAGCTCAAAGTCAGATACTAATTCAGAAACAATTGATCCTCATCTGTTAATATTTATATGTTAAAGTTTTTTTTTCATTACTAGACTTGATGTCAGTGTCATTCAAAGTTTGTGGACACTGCTCTGTGTAAAAATACTCCAATGGAAGAATCCTAATAGCTCCTAGAAGCATAAACATCTTAAGCAGAACCTGCCATCATGGATCAAAAACTCTGTTGATACATACAATTTCCAAGTGCACATAATACACTTTGGTGGTCCTAAACTTCTAGGTATGCCCCACATGTAGAATTGGAACTTAAAACACTATGTCCACCAACTCAAGGAAGCTAAATTGTGAGTAGAATTTCTTTTTCCAAATTCTTGGACTTTAAAAAATGACCTGTCAGTTACAAGTTTCAGGAACTTCCTTGAAAATGTATGGGCCAAAGAAATGTTGCTGTAATCTCTTGTTGGAAGAGTGAAGTTTACTATAGGGGATGTAGATCTTAATTTGATTCACTTTGATTTGAGAGAAAATCCAGTAAGAGAAGAGTGTGATTAAATAAACCCATGAAGCTAACTGATCAAAATCTCAATTAACTACTTCTTTCTTTCTTTCTTTCTTTCTTTCTTTTCTTCTTTCTCTTCTTCTTTCTTTCTTCTTTCTTTTCTTCTTTCTTTCTTTCTTTCTTTCTCTTCTTTTCTTTCTTTCTTTCTTTTCTTTCTTTCTTCTCTTCTCTTTCTTTCTCTCTTCTTTCTTCTTGTTTTTGCCACACATAGATTCATGAGAAAGAGGCAAAGAGTAAGAAATCCTTCATGTTCAAGATTTATCTTGCTCCAAAAATGCATCTTCCAGGGATGCATGACTCTACCTTATTTCAATCCAATGTGAGAACATCCCACATCCTCAATTCTATGCAGTGGTAATGTTTAAAATAAGTACTTGGAGGTACCACAGGGCCTACAATGATCCAAAGAAAATTCAGTTATGTTCAGAGATTGTTTCTATTTAGGAAAGAAAATTTGTTAGTGTACTTGCAAAAAAACCCCAAGAAACAAAAAACAAACAAAAAAAAACAAAAAAATCAAAAACAAAACCGCACTTTGAATAGTGCAGAGGTGAGAGACTGACAATTTTCCAAATTAACTTGCAGTTAGTCAGATAGGATAGTCTATTTCTCAAGTATTCTGCGCATTCATGGTCTTACTGTGTTTGAATAAACCCATACCTCAGTTGGGGGCATCCATGTCCTCCAAAGTTTAGGCAAAACAGTTCCTTAAAACTCCCAATTTCACAGTGTTTGGACGTTTCTGAGTTGATTTCTTCAGGGTTTACTTGTTTTCCCTTTGTGGGAGACTATTACATTTGTTGCTTCCTAGTTGCAAAGGATTCTTTCTAGAATTCATAATAAGAAAATCTAACCACACCAAATATATAAGGATTTTATGGCTCTGGTTAGAAAACTAACAACAGACAACAGGCAGTCAGTAGCTGCCATGCTGTCCCAATCTACCACCCCTGTTCTGGGGCCATCCCCCTCCAGAACTTTCATAGGCTGGACTTCCAGCCAAGTGACCTTCTCCACAGAGTGTAGTCCCATAGTCTTAAAGGGGGTGACTGACCCATCAGGCTAATAATTACAGATGTCCTGCCTTGTTCCCTTCTGTATCCCTTTGGGTTCTAATGAACAATATCTATATCAGAGTGAGTTTTTGTTTTCTGTCAAATGCTTATTTTAAATTTCTTCTTCTTCCCCCAGTCCTTGAAGAATAAGGAGCTCTTGACTCTACAGTTCTAACAATCTTAATTCAGTTCAGTTGACTCTTATGGATAAAAGTAAAACTCAGACCAGGGAATTGATTTCCAAAAGAAAAAAAAAAAGTAAAGCTATTTAGAAGCAGAGCTAATACTGTAACATAGGTCTTGTGCCTATTGGGCCAATACCCCTTTCTACATGTGTCACTTTTTTGCTCCTTTTCAGCTTGGGATTGTAGTGATGAGGGATCACAGGATTGTTTATATACTTTCTATATCTGTCTATTAGAACTATAAACTTGAATGTATGTTTCCTGTGATATTTAATCATGTAATAGAAGGAGATGTAATTTCCTGTCCTGCAAATCATGAAAAAATACCTTCTGTATTTTGCTAATGTTTGATATATTGTTATTGGAATATAAAAAAATTTCCGTAGTGTAAGTGGGCATAAATTCTTTTATGTTTCTCTTTCCCTGTTGGGATATGCTGACACAAGGCAACGATTGGTTACATTACATTAGGAGAACAACAGTTTAAAAGAAAATCACCATAAGTTTAGTGATGGCGGGGGGGTTTTTTCTATTGAATGGAAAAATTGTTCAGCTTTTGTGTCTATGTGGATAACCTCTTCTGTGTCTGGGTTTATCTTAGTCATAAGGCAATCACATGGTATGAGAACATTAGAAAACTATAGGAAAACAAAATCCAGCAGATAGTTGAAGACATGTTTACTCCAAATAAATGTTTTTAAAATTCCCAGCTTTTAATAAAACTTTGAACCCACAGAAAAGTGGCAAAGGTAGTATGATAAGGATACATATAGCCCTTACCTAAGCTCACTAGTGGCTAACATTTTCATTTTCTGGTATTTGATTCTTTTTCTTTTTCCCTACACACACACACACACACACACTTTAGTGAAAGTAAGTGACTTACTTTTGAAAGTAAGTCACACACATCAGGATACTATGCCCAATAGTTCTTGAGGTTTTTTCTTAAGAACAAGGACATTTTGTATTATTACAACAACAATTACAGAAAAGACATTTGCCACTGATAGTATTTCTGATACACAGTCTAAATGTAAATAACTCCAGTTGTCCCCAAATATCCTTTGTATCAAAGAGAAATCACACACTGGTTTTCTTACTATATGTCTCTAATCTCTTTAAAATATAGCTCGCCCTCTGTTTTATTCTTTCTTTTCTTTTCTTTTCTTTTTTTTTTTTTGTCTTTCAAAACATCAACATTTTTGAAGAGTTCAGACCAATTGTCCTGTGAGACACTCCTCAAAGTGGATTGTCTGATTGTTTCCTCTGGATTAGATTATGGTTAAAATGTCTCGGCCAGATACTACATGTTTCCATTACATCACATCAGGAAGTTTATAATGTCAGTTTGTCCCAATATTGGTGAAGATACATATGATCTCTTCATTTTAAATGTAGCTTTCCACCTTTGTAATTAATTAAAATCTGGCGAATAATAATTAGAAAGTCCTATCTTTTCTTTTTTTTTTTTTTGCCAGCCATCTTTTAGCCTATGGAAAAACGTTCTCCAAGGAGCCTACTCCCTTTTAGTGATGAATGGTATTTAGAAACCGGCTCCAGGAGCTACATGTGCTCAGTGGTACTGAACTGCCATGACTGCTGTGTACTTTAACTGAACAGACCGAGGAAGGGTGTATGTAATTCCTCTTCCCTCATTCCCAAGTGTTTCTCTTTCCGTATTAAAAACAACAAAAACCTTGATTCTCAACATCAGCTTATTTACTGTATTCTAAAGGACCTACAAAAGAGATTTCAGAATCCACTGTCCTCAGTAGCAACAAAACTACAAAATAAATTTCAAGATTTCTTAATCGCTCTTTTTCTTCTTAAAAATACCTTACTTAAGGTTTAGAATCAGAGTACTATGTTATTTGAATTATTTTTGTGTGTGTTCAAATTAATACATAGCTAGGGCAAAGTTTTTTTTGTTCCTATTTGATTTTAGTGTTTGTCTTTCTTCATTCTATTTTAACTTAATTTTACTTTTGGATGTGAAAACGACGTAGTTCAAATCAAACAATGAAATAATAGGCTCAGAGAAGTCTATTCTTATTCTTAACACTATCCCTTTCACTTAATTCTCTTTCATTCTGTAGATAACCATTTCATTGTGTTTATCATTCCTGTTTATTTTGAATTGCAAAAATAGCTGAAGTGCATGCATAGACACATTTTAACTTTTATTTCCATTTTCTGTGTGTAATAGCATTATAGATACGTATCTGTACACATCCTCCTGAACACTAACTCTTTTTGATAATAGCCATTCTAATGAAAATGAAGTAATATATCATTGTGGTTTTGATTTGCATTTCCCTGATGATTAATGATGAGCATCTTTTCATGTACCTCTTGGCCATCTGCAGCTCTTCTTGGGAAAAATGTGTATTCAGATCCCCAATTTTTTTTTAATTTTTTTTTTAATTTTTTTTTCAACGTTTATTTATTTTTGGGTTAGAGAGAGACAGAGCATGAACGGGGGAGGGGCAGAGAGAGAGGGAGACACAGAATCTGAAACAGGCTCCAGGCTCTGAGCCATTAGCCCAGAGCGTGACGCGGGGCTCGAACTCCCGGACCGCGAGATCGTGACCTGGCTGAAGTCGGACGCTTAACCGACTGCGCCACCCAGGCGCCCCTTTTTAATTTTTTTAAATGTTTATTTATTTATTTATTATTTATTTTTTTTTTCAACGTTTATTTATTTTTGGACAGAGAGAGACAGAGCATGAATGGGGAGGGGCAGAGAGAGGGAGACACAGAATCAGAAACAGGCTCCAGGCTCTGAGCCATCAGCCCAGAGCCTGACGCGGGGCTCGAACACACGGACCGCGAGATCGTGACCTGGCTGAAGTCGGACGCTTAACCGACTGCGCCACCCAGGCGCCCCAATGTTTATTTATTTTTGAGAGACAGACAGAATGCGAGTGGATAGGGCAGAGAGGCGAGGGAGACACAGAATCTGAAGCAGGCTCCAGGCTCCGAGCTGTCAGCACAGAGCCCGACGTGGGGCTCGAACTCACGAGCTTTGAGATCATGACCTGAGCCGAAGTCGGACGCTCAACCGACTGAGCCCACCCAGGTGCCCCCAGATCCCCAATTTTTAAAATATTTTTTGTTAGTTGTATGAATTTTTTAAATACATTTGGATATTAACCCTTTATCAGATATATAATTTGCCAATATTTTTCCCATTAAGTAGATTATATATATCAGTATTGTTTCTCCTAATGTGACTGGATTCTTAATATCTTAAGATAGAAAGAACCAACTACATTGTCTTCTACTACTTGTAAGATTGCAATTTTTTACATTTAGATCTCTGACCTATTTGGAGTTGACTCTTATTTATGGTATGGGGTATGGAACCAATTTTATCTTTTTGCAAATGGCTATCCAGTTAACCCAACACACTTTATCTTTTCCTTGATGATTTGGAACAGTGTCATGTCATCTACTGCATTTTCTTATGTATTAACTATATGTAAACAGTACTATTAAGTCTTTCCATATATTCATATATAAATTATATATATATATTTTTCAAATAAAGTATAGCGGATCCACAATGTTACACTAGTTTTAGGTATACACCATAGTGATTTGACTAGTTTATACATGGTATGTTCACCACAGTGTAGCTACCATCTGTCCCCTTTATTCACTATCATGGTATCATTGATGGTCTTCCTATGCTGCAACCTTTTATTCTTGTGACTTACTCATTCTGTAACTGGAAGTCTGTATCTCCCTCTGCCCTTCATCCATTTTTGCCACCACCAATCTCCCCTACCCACTAGCAAACATCAGTTTGTTCCCTTTATTAATAGGCTGATTCTGCTCTTTCCTTTTTTTTTTTTTTTTTTTTTTTTGAGATTCCATTTAAGAGTTGAATTGTAGGGAATTTCTTTCTCAGTCTGATTTCTTTCACTTAGCATAATACCCTCTAGGTCCATCCATGTTTGTTAAAATGACACAATTTCATCCTTATGGATATATAATATTCTGTGTATATACACCACATTTTCCTTATCCATCATCTGTATTAATTATAGAGGCTGCTTTGATTTAATATCTTCATGATCAGTCTCCCCAATGCTCTTTTTTTCCCCTAAGTGTTGTCCTAAATATTATTACATGTTATCCTCATAACTTAGGAATTAACTTATCTAATTCTAGATAAAAACACTGTTTATTGGGGGGGTTTTCCTTACATTTATATAATAGCTTAAGCAGAAATGCTCTAAAAAGTACAAATGATATACTGTGGTGTTCAGCAGTCCTACTAAAGAACAAGAAATGGTCTTATATTGATAAAGATTTTGAAGTTTTCCTCACATAGGTTTGCATATTTCTTCTCAGGTCTCTTCCTACATATTATAACCATTTTTGATGCATTATAAATGGATTTTTCCTTTTATTTCTTGTAGCTAGTTATTGTATGGATGTATAGATTATTAATTTTTATATCTTAAATTTATATACTGTTACAATGATGAATTTCTTACTATATGTTATTTTTTGGATATTAATTTGCTTGGTTTAACTGGCATACTAACTATATCATATGAAAATATTTAGTTTATTTCTTCCTTTCCAATCCTTAGGTTTCCACGTGTGTTCCTTGTTTGATTGCATTTTGCTTTGTTTCTGATCATAATTGAAATGTTCCTGATATTTCCCTATGAAGTATGATTCTGCTTGGAACTGACATATGTTTATTTCATCTTCAGGGAGTATTTTCCAATTCTTACTTTAAATTCACAAATGGGTGTTGATTTTGCCAAAGACCTTTTCAGCATCCATCGACATACTAAGATTTTCCTCCTTAGAAATATTAATATGGTGAATTATAGTAATGCATACTTTTAGTCAGAAAACCACTTTGACATTACTAGAACATTCATTCTTTTAAAATTTATTGCTGGGTTCCATTTACTAGCATTTTTAAATAGGATTTTTAAAATGATATTCTTGGATTCATGTGTACTTTTCTCTATTTTTTTTTTTGATATAGTCTTTTAAGGTAGGTACCAAGTTATACTTCTTTAAATGATGCTTTATGTAAATTTATATAAAAATTTTGGTTCTTGACAAAATACAGCAAGCCAAATTGAATAGCATATTAAAAGGGTTATATACCATGTTCAAGTGGGATTTATCCCTGGCATACAAATATACTTCAACATACATAAATTAATCAGTGTGATGCACCACATTAAAAGAACAAAAGATAAATATCATATGGTCATATTAAAATGCAGAAAAGCATCTGACAAAGTACAACATAGTTTCATGATTAGAAGTGTCAACAGAACTTGGTGTAGAGGGAACGTACCTGAACATAATATAGGCCATATGTGACAGGCTTACAGCTGATGTTATTTTCAATGGTGAAAGGTTGAAAGCTTCTCTTCTAAAATTAGGAAGAAGATAGGATGCTCACTCTAACCAGTGTTAGCAGTGTAATATTGGAAGTCGTAGCTAGAGCACCCTGGCAAGAAAAAAGCAATGAAAGACATGCAAATCAGATAGGAAAAGTAAAATAGTCTGTATTTCAAGATTTTATGATCTGATATGTAGAAAACCCTAAAGACTAAACCAAGAAACTGTTTAACCTAGTCAGTGAATTCAGTAAAGTTGGAGGATACAATTAATATAATTCAAAATCTATTTCTATATACTAACAACAAAATATCAGTAAAAGAAATAGACAAAACAACACTATTCACAGTAGCATTAAAAATAATAAAATACTTAGAAATGAATTTAACCAAGGAAGTAAAATATCTGTATATTGAAAACTGTAAGACTATGGTTTAAAAAAATAAAAGAAGACACAAGCAAATGAAAAAATATCCATGTTTATGGTTCAGGAGGACAAATATTATTAAAATGTCATACTAAAGCAATGTACAGATTAATATAATTGCCATCAAAATTCCAATGTCATTTTTCACAGAAATAGGAAGAATACGCCCAAACTGGTATGGAACCATAAAAGATCCCAAATATCTAAAGCAACCCTGAGGAAGAAGGATAGACCAAGAAACATCATACTTTTTTATTTCAAACCATACTACAAAGTTATAGTAATCAAAACAGTATGGCTCTGGGCTAAAATACACACTGGGCTAATGGAACAGAAGTGAGAGCCCAGAAATAACCCCCATATTTGACAATGGAGCAAGAATAGTCCATGGGGAAGTCAGTTACCATTCAATTAATGGTAATAGGAAAACTGCATATCTACATGCAGTATTAAATTGGATTCATTATATTATACCACTTAGATAATTAATTAAAATGAACTAGCTACTTAAATATATGACCTGAAACTATAAAACTCCTAGAAGAAAACATTGGGAAAAAGTCCCTTGATTTAAGTCTTGGCAACAATTTTTTGGATATGGAACCAAAAGCACAAGCAACAAAGACAAAAATAAGTGAGACAATATCAAACTAAAAGCTTTTGCATGGCAAAAGAAACAAACACAATGAAAAGGCAAACTATCAAATGGGAGAAAGTATAAGATCTCATGTAAATCAGTATCACACAATTTGATTAAAAAAGAATAAGAGGACCTGCATAGACATTTTTTCAACGAAGATACCCAAATGGTCAACAGGTGTGTTAAAAGGTGTTTCTGCATAATTAATCATCTGAGAAATGCAAATCTAACCACAATGAGTTATCACCTTACAACTGTTAAAAAGGCTACCATCAAAATTACAAGAGTGAGCAAGTGTTAAATTTGGAGAAAAGGGAATCCTCGTATACTGTTGGTGGGATTGTAAATTGCTTCAACCACTATGGAAGATAGTATGGAGGTTCATCAAAAAATTAAAAATAGAAATACCATATGATTTATCATTCCATCCCACTTGTGTAAGTATATCTGATGAAATTAAAACAGGATCTCAAAGAAGTCTCTGTACTCTCTCCATTATTCACAATAATCAAGGTATGGAAACAATCTAAGTGTCTTTCAATGGGTGAATGGATAAAGATAATGTGCTATATAATACATACAATGGGATGATTTTCAGCCACAAGAAAGAAGGAAATCCTGCCATCTGCAACAACATGGATGGTACTAGAGAACATTATGCTAAGCATAGTAAGTCAGACACACAAAGAAAAACATCATATGATCGTAATTATATGTGGAATTTTAAAAAGCTGAACTCATAGAAACAAAGAAACAAAGTGCAACTGTGGTTACCCAGGACTGGTGGGTGGAGGAAATGGGGAGATATGGATCTAAAACGTCTATAGAAGATGACTTTGTTCTGGGGATCTAATACACATCATTGTGATTATAGATAACAACACTGTACTATATACTTGAAAGTTGCTAAGATACAAGATCTTTAAATGTTTTTATAACAAAAAAGATGGTAATTATGTGACATGATGGAAGTGTTAGCTAACACTGTGGTGGTAATCATACTGCAATATAAAATATATCAAATCAACACCTGGTACCCCTTCAATACACAATGTTATTTGCCAATTATATCTTAATGAAGTTAGGAAAAATTCAAATTTAAAAATCCTTTTAGTATGTAGATTTGGATTTTCTATTACACTTGCAAACTTCTTAGACTATGTTTTTGAATACTCAATTTTGCTTTTTTTTTTTTTCATTCAGGAGCTCCAATAATGTATTGGAGCTTGCATATCCACTAATCAGTTATCTCTATAGTGTTTTTTTTTTTACCACTTCCTCTATCTTATTTTAGTTTTCTTAGATATTTTGATTTCTCTTCACAATTCTCCTTATTATATTTTAAATTGTAGTTATTTTCTTGTGCACATTAATTAAACTTTTGAGATGTTTTGTATTTTCAATTTCTTTTCTAAGTTAATTCTCATTTCATAGCTTTTTTTGTCCATTTACATTCAGAGATTTAAATATTTGGTATGAACATCTTCTTTAATATCTGCATATTCTCATCTCAAGTATTTAATTCAACCTTGGGATATTGTGGTTTAACTTTTCTCTGCTTTAAATTTACTTATTTGACGGGGGGTTTCATCAGCTACAATGTTTTTATTGTAATTTTTTTTCTTATAGTAGTAATTTTTTTTCTTAAAGTCTATTTTTTTAAAGTCTATTGAAAACTATTTTTAAAGTCTATTTTTAAAGTCTATTTTAAAGTCTTTAAACTTATTTTAAAGTCTATTTTAAAGTCTCTATAGAGAAAGAGGGAGAGAGAATCCCTCTGCTGATAGCACAGAACCTGATGGTGAGGCTTGATCTCTTGAACAGTGAGATTATGACCTGAGCTGAAATCAAGAGTCGAACCCTTGACCAACAGAGCTACCAGAAGCCCCTGTCATTTACTTTAAATGTCTGTATTTTTCTGGATTAGCAATAACAGATGATTATATTACTGTGAAATTTTGGTGCCTTCTTAGATGTTTTAGTTAAAGCATCCTCTTCAGGCTGAACAATTTTTAGACTTTTTGGGGTGGGTTGAGAAAAAAAGGGGGTGATATGTCTTCCGATTTTGTGATTCTTTTTATTACTCTAGGTCCCAAATTGACACTGCTTATTTTCTCTTCACAAGCCTTAAACACTCCTCGCTAAGACTGCTACCATCACTCCCACAGATTTAATCCCTGTCCTTTTGATTTCCCAGGAGCTAGTGCTCTGATCTACAGTCTGAGTATCAGTGATTTCCCCCATTCAGTGTGTGGACTTTCCAGACAGTGATTTTATCTGTATTTCCCAACTGTTAGGTCTCCACTACTCTATCCTCCATCTTGTGCAGTCTCTACCTGACTATCTACTCCTGCATGTCTCTATTATTTTCTTATATTTGCCTTACTTACATGTGTATTGAATTGAATTCTTTGTCTCTCAACTTAAACTTGACACCTTTTGTGGGTAGTTCAATTTGCTCTCTTTTCCATGATGGTTGGATGATAGAAGAAGAAATTAGATTTAAGAAGTTGCTATTATTCCATAGGAATCCTGTATTCTTTCAACTGAATATGTTCATTGATTTTTTTACAGTAACAAGCACAGAGCAACCACCCACTTAAAAGGGCAGGGTGGTGATTGTGTTTGCTGGTAGGGGAGGATTAGAGTTGAGATGGGATAATACCTCAAATTTTAGAGCTTTTGAATCACTACCTATAAATGATACCTTCACACAATGTCAGTGCCTGCATTTGTATTTTTGGTTTATAAATCTTCTGGTGTGAAGAGTGCACCATAGCACAGTAGCTGGAATTGAGACCTGTGCCATTGACGGGATAATTAGTTCATTAAGCTGTACTTGCACTCAGGTAGTCAAAAGCATGCCCAAAACTATAAAAAAACATATCATCTTTATAAGTATCATCTTAAAATGTGCATTAGCTATAAGCATAGTGCACACACAATGAAGACATTTTCCTTAAATTTTTTCAGTATTTAAGTGCACTGTAAAAATAATTGGTAGTTAAAAATTAGTCCATTGTTAAGAAAAATAATGCTAATGATAGCAACTCAAATGACAGCTTACTATGCTCAAAATAAAGAGATTAACAAAAGGGAAATATATTACACAAAAATGTATCACTTTTAGATCTATTATAAATGAATCTGTTTTAACAAATACTGCTTCAAAATAATGTTGGTAGTTGGAATTTTGCTGGTCTTATAGTTTTGTTGTTGGTAATTTAGAAATTCTACATGGTTTTGTAGTTATATAAGAGCTATAAGTATAGAGTTATTCTCATTTTTGTTTGTACACCTTAAATAAAAACTAATTTCAGTCAATGCTACGAGTCCATGAGAATTGTTTCCCTGTAAAGTGCATCCGCATTACCCAGTTGGAGAGACACTGATATAGTGCATTGAATATAGCTATAACTAGGTTGAATAGAATTTTTATGAATATAATTTATTGTCGAATTGGCTTACATACAACACCCAGTGCTCATCCCAAGAAGTGCTCTCCTCAATGCCCATCACCCATTTTCTCCTCTCCCCTGCCCCTATCCACCCCTCATTTTGTTCTCTGTATTTAAGAGTCTCTTGGGGTTTGCCTCCCTCCCTCTCTGTTGGTAACTATTTTTCCCCCTTCCTTCCTCCATGATCTTCTGTTAAGTTTTTCAAGATCCACATATGAGTGAAAATATACAATCTCTATCCTTCTCTGACTGACTTATTTCACTAAGCATAATACCTTCCAGTTCCATCCACATTGCTGCAAATGGCATAATTTCATTCTTTCTCATTGTCAAGTAGTATTCCATTGTATATTATAACCACATCTTTATCTATTCATCAGTTGATGGACATTTAGGCCCTTTCCGTAATTGGCTATTGTTGAGAGTGCTGCTATAAAACATTGGGGTACAAGTGCCCCTATGCATCAGTACTCCTGTATCCCTTGGGTAAATTCCTAGCAGTGCTATTGCTGGGTCATAGGGTAGGTCTATTTTAATTTTTTGAGGAATCTCCACACTATTTTCCAGAGCGGCTGCACCGGTTTGCCTTCCCACCAACAGTGCAAGAGGGTTTCCATTTCTCCACATCCTTTCCAGCATCTGTAGTGTCCTGATTTGTTCAATTTAGCCACTCTGACCAGCGTGAAGTGGTAGCTCAGTGTGGCTTTCATTTTTATTTCCTTGATGATGAATGACGTTGTAGGTTGAATAGAATTTAATGCATTTCAGTGCCTTGTCACTTTCCAGATTGATGAATTACAGAAAGTTTGAGCTTCACTTTCTTAGAAAATAGGGGAAATTATTTCAACATCATAAGGTTGTAAGGTTTAAATTAAAAAGATGTATGTGAAGTGATAGTAGGTGTTTATAAAGTTGTAGCAATTATTGTCATATTTCTGATTTACATACAATTAAGAACTATTTTAATTGAGAATCAAAACTATCAAAATTCTACCATAATTTCAAGTGGGCTCTTACCTCCACATTAACTCGTTTTGATACTATATTCTCTCTCCTCAAATTCCTATTCACAGTTGCAACTATACTTTCCCCATACTTCAATGGGAAAATAGAAGCACCAGAAAAGAACTCTTTCTTCTGATACCAAATATAGAAAATATCAGGATGTACACTCAATTTTTTCCTATAATCACAAGGATTATGAATTCTTATTCTTTTCAAAGACCATTCTCTCCAGTCATGCACTACTGCACCTTGTCTTTTAAGGACCTCTCTTTCTTTCTATTTCTTCTTTCTCTAGAATCCTCAAACTTTTTCCTTAGTGGGTTATTCCTTCTGGCACTCAAATAAGCTTCTTTCTTTCATTCCAGATTTCTTATTCACCAATGATTTCTATATTACCAAATATAGCTGAGTAAATGTGGTCTTTTTTACAAATAAAGCTGTATATACTTAAGGCAGACAATGATGTTTGCATATATACATTGTGAAGTTGGCACCACAATCGTGCTAATTAAGACATACATCACAGCACATAGTTAATTTTTTTTAAATTTCTGGGTGAGAACACCTAACATTCACCCTCTTAGAAAATTTAAATATATGGTACTGTATTGTGGGTTTTAAAAATGTTTATCATTTATTTTTGAGAGAGAAATAGAACAAGCCATGGAGAGACAGAGAGAGAGAGAGAAAGAGAGAGAGAGAGACAGAGACAGAATCTGAAGCAGGCTTCAGGCTCTGAGCTCTCAGCACAGAGCCCGATGCAGGGCTTGAACCCACCAACCATGAGATCACGACCTGGGTCGAAGTCAGACATCCAACCGACTGAGCCACTCGGCATCCCACAGTATTATAATTATAGTTCCATGCTTCAGAACTATATTAGATCTTCAGAATTTTATTCTTTTTGTGTAACTAAAACTTTGTATCCCTTTCCCAACATCTCCTCCGTTATCTCTACCTCAGCCTGTTGCAACCACCATGTACTCTCTGCTTCAATGAGTTTGGCTATTTTATATTCTACATAAAAGTGGGATCATGCTGCATTATCTTTCTGTGTCTAGCTTATTTCACTTAGCATAATGTCCTCCAGATTCACTTATGTCAGGATTTGTTTCTTTTGAAGCTGAATAATATTTATGTGTGTATGTGTGTGTATCACATCTTCTTTATCCATTTATTCATTACGGACATTTAAGTTTCCATGTCTTAGCTATTGTGAATACTGCAATAAACATGGAAGTGTAAACATTTCTTAGAGACAGTGATTTCATTCCTTGGATATACAACTGGAAGTGGTATTGCTGGATTATAAGGTAGTTCTATTTTTTTTCTTTTAAGTTTATTTATTTTGAGAGAAAGAGAGCATGAGTAGGAGAGGGGGAGAGAGAGAGGTTAGAGGGAGAGAGAATCTCAAGCAGGCTCCGCACTGTCAGCACAGAGCCAGATAAGGGGTTTGAACTCACAAATCCTGAAATCATGACCTGAGCCAAAACCAAGAGTTGAGCACTTAACTGACTGAGTCACCCAGGCTCCCCAAGGTAGTTTCTGTTTTTCATTTGCAGAGGAGCCTTCATATTATTTTTCATAATGGCTGTACAAGTTACATCCCACCAACACTGTACAAAAGTTTCCTTTGCTCTACATCCTTGCTAATACTTAGTTTTGACTTTTTGATAATAGACATTCTAACAGGCATGAAGTGATGCCTTTTTTTTGATTTTCATTTGCATTTCCCTGATGAGAGTGATATTGAATACCTTTTCATATACCTGTTGGCCACTTGTATGTCTTCTTTTAAGAAATCTGTGGAAATGCTGAATCACTAAATTGTACACCTGAAACTATTACTACATTGTATGTTAAATGGAATTTAAATAAATACCAAGAAAATTTGCCTATGCAGATCTTTTGCCCTTTTTTTAAATTACACATTTTTTTTCTTTTTTTTGCTATTGAGTGTATGAGTTTCCTTACATATTTGGGTATTAATCGTCAAACAGATAACATGGTTTGTAAATAGGCTTTCCCAGTGCGTAGGCTGCCTTTTTATTTTGTTAATGGTTTTCTTTTATCACGCAGAAGATTTTTAGTTTGATGTAATACTGCTTGCTGTGTTTTTGGTGTTGTGTTAAAAATTATTGCCCATCTATTGATGGACATTTGGGTTGCTTCCCTATTTTGGCTGTTGGAAATAATGCAGCAGTAAACACAGGTGTGTGTGTGTGTGTGTGTGTGTGTGTGTGTGTGTGTGTGTGTGTGTAATTAGTGTTTTTGTCTTTTTTGGAGGGTAAATCCTCAGCCTTTGGATCATATGGAATCTTCATATGTTTTCCAAAGTTGTTTCCATTTGAGGAATCTCCATACTGTTTTCCAAAATTGTTACACCAATTCACATTGCCACCAACAGTGTACAAGGGTTTTTTTCCCTCCACATCTTCACCAACAATTGTTGTTGATTCTCTTTTTGATACTAGCCATTCTGACTGGTGAGTAATATCTCCAATTGTCCATTAACAGATGAATACACACACACACACACACACAAAATGGAGTGTTACTCAGTCATGAGGAAAAGATGAAATCTTGCCATTTGTGACAACATAAATGGACTTAGAAGGTATTATGCTAAGTGCAATAAGTCAGAGGGAGAAAGACAAACAACATATGATTTCACTTACATGAGAAATCTACAAAAACAAAGCAGGAAAGCAAACAAAAAAACCTTTTATACAGAGAAGAAACTCATGGTTGACAGAGAGGAGGTAGATGGGGAGATGAGTAAAATAGGTGAACAGGATTAAGAAGTACAAATTTCAGAAATACAAGCAATTATCAGGGAATACTATGAAAATTATATGCCAACAACTGGACAACCTGGAAGAAATGGACAAATTCCTAAAACACCCACACGCTTCTAAAACTCAATCAGGAGGAAATAGAAAGCTTGAACAGACCCATAACCAGCAAAGAAATTGAATCAGTCATCAAAAATCTGCCAACAAATAAGAGTCCAGGACCAGATGGCTTCCCAGGGGAGTTCTACCAGACATTGAAAGCAGAGATAATTACCTATCCTTCTCAAGCTATTCCAAGAAATAGAAAGGGAAGGAAAACTTCCAGACTCATTCTATGAAGCCAGTATTACTTTGATTCCTAAACCAGACAGACACCAGTAAAAAAGAGAACTACAGGGGCGCCTGGGTGGCGCAGTCGGTTAAGCGTCTGACTTCAGCCAGGTCACGATCTCGCGGTCCGGGAGTCGAGCCCCGCGTCAGGCTCTGGGCTGATGGCTCAGAGCCTGGAGCCTGTTTCTGATTCTGTGTCTCCCTCTCTTTTCTGCCCCTCCCCCGTTCATGCTCTGTCTCTCTCTGTCCCTAAAATAAATAAAACGTTGAAAAAAAAATAAAAAAAAAAAAAAAAGAGAACTACAGGCCAATATCCTAATGAATATGGATGCAAAAATTCTAAATAAGATACTAGAAAATCGAATTCAACAGCATATAAAACGAATTATCCACCATGATCATGTGGGATTCATTCCTGGGCGCAAGACTGGTTCAACATTTGCAAATCAATCAACGTGATACATCACATTAATAAAAGAAAAGATAAGAACCATATGATCCTATCAATCAATGCAGAAAAAGCATTTGACAAAATTCAGCACCTTTCTTAATAAAAGTCCTCAAGAAAGTCGGGATAGAAGGAACATACTTAAAGATCATAAAAGCCATTTATGAAAAGCCCACAGCTCACATCATCCTCAACGGGGAAAAACTGAGAGCTTTCTCCCTGAGATCAGGAACACGACAGGGATGTCCACTCTCACGCTGTTGTTTAACATAGTGTTGGAAGTAGTAGCATCAGCAATCAGACAACAAAAGGAAACCAAAGGCATCAAAATTGGCAAAGATGAAGCCAAGCTTTCACTTTTTGCAGATGATATGATATTATACATGGAAAAATCCGATAGACTCTACCAAAAGTCTGCTAGAACTCATACATGAATCAGCAAAGACACAGGATACAAAATCAATGTACAGAAATCAGTTGCATTCTAATAGACTAATAATGAAGTAACAGACAAATAAAGAAACTGATCCCATTCACAATTGCACCAAGAAGCATAAAATACCTAGGAATCAATCTAACCAAAGATGTAAAAGATCTGTATGCTGAAAACTATAGAAAGTTTATGAGGGAAATTGAAGAAGATATAAAGAAATGGAAAAACATTCCGTGCTCATGGATTGGAAGAAAATATTGTCAAAATGTCAATACTACCCAAAGCTATCTATACATTCAATGCAATCCCAATCAAAATCGCACCGGCATTCTTCTCGAAGCTAGAACAAGCAATCCTAAAATTCATATGGAACCACAAAAGGCCCCAAATAGCCAAAGGAATTTTGAAGAAGAAGACCAAAGCAGGAGGCATCACAATCCCAGACTTTAGCCTCTACTACAAAGCTGTAATCATCAAGACACCATGGTATTGGCACAAAAACAGACACATAGACTAATGGAATAGAATAGAAACCCCAGAACTAGACCCACAACGTATGGCCAACCTCATCTTGACAAAGCAGGAAAGAACAACCAATGGAAAAAAGACAGTCTCTTTAACAAATGGTGCTGGGAGAACTGGGCAGCAACATGCAGAAGATTGAAACTAGACCACTTTCTCACAACCATTCACAGAAATAAACTCAAAATGGATAAAGGACCTGAATGTGAGACAGGAAACCATCAAAACCCTAGAGGAGAAGCAGGAAAAGACCTCTCTGACCTTAGCCGTAGCAATTTCTTACTTGACAAATCCCCAAAAGGCAAGGGAATTAAAAGCAAAAATGAACTATTGGGACCTCATGAAGATAAAAAGCTTCTGCACAGCAAAGGAAACAACCAACAAAACTAAAAGGCAACCAACGGAATGGGAAAAGATATTTGCAAATACATATCGGACAAAGGGCTAGTATCCCAAAATCTATACAGAGCTCACCAAACTCCACACCTGAAAAACAAATAACCCAGTGAAGACATGGGCAGAAAACATGAATAGACACTTCTCTAAAGAAGACATCTGGATGGCCAACAGGCACATGAAAAGATGCTCAACGTTGCTCCTCATCAGGGAAATACAAATCAAAACCATACTGAGATATCACCTCACGCCAGTCAGAGTGGCCAAAATGAACAAATCAGGAGACTATAGAAGCTGGAGAGGATGTGGAGAAACGGGAACCCTCTTGCACTGTTGGTGGGAATGCAAACCGGTGCAGCCGCTCTGGAAAACAGTGTGGAGGTTCCTCAGAAAATTAAAAATAGACCTACCCTATGACCCAGCAATATCACTGCTAGGAATTTACCCAAGGGATACAGGAGTATGATGCATAGGGGCACTTGTACCCCAATGTTTATAGCAGCACTCTCAACAATAGCCAAATTACGGAAAGGGCCTAAATGTCCATCAACTGATGAATGGATAAAGAAATTGTGGTTTATATACACAATGGAGTATGACGTGGCAATGAGAAAGAATGAAATATGGCCCTTTGTAGCAATGTGGATGGAACCGGAGAGTGTGATGCTAAGTGAAAAAAGCCATACAGAGAAAGACAGATACCATATGTTTTCACTCTTATGTGGATCCTGAGAAACTTAACAGAAACCCATGGGAAAGGGGAAGGGGAAAAAAAAAAAGGTTAGAGTGGGAGAGAGCCAAAGCATAAGAGACTGTTAAAAACTGAGAACAAACTGAGGGTTGATGGGGGGTGGGAGGGAGGGGAGAGTGGGTGATGGGTATTGAAGAGGGCACCTTTTGGGATGAGCACTGGGTGTTGTATGGAAACCAATTTGACAATAAATTTCATATATTAAAAAAAAAGTACAAATTTCAGTTATAAAATAAGTTATGAAATTGAAAGTAAAGCATAGGGAATATATTGAATGTATTGTAACAATGTTGTGTGGTGACAGATAGTGAGTATACTCATGCTGCACTGAGCAATATAGAGAGTTGTTGAATCCATATGTTGTATACCTGAAACTAATATAACATTGTATATTAATTATACTTTAAAAAAAATAACGCATATTAAAAGTGTTTTGCCACAAAAATGTTGCCCAGATAAATGTCAAGAAGCTTTGTATATGGTGTGAGATACAAGTTCAGTTGCATTCTTGATCTGAGTATCCAGCTTCCCTAGTGCCATTTATTGAAGATAGTATCATTTCCTCATTTTGTATTGACACCTTGTCAAAGATCAGTTGCCTGTATATGATTGGATTTATGTCTGGGCTTTTATTCTGTTCCTTGGTCTTCTTGTCTGTCTTTATGCTAGTATTATATTGTTTTCATTATAGTATCTTCGTAACATATTTGTTTATCAGAAAGTGATACCTCTATGTTTGTTATTAAAATGGCTTTGGCTTTTTGGGGTCTCTGTACTTACATAGGAATTTTAGGATTACTTTTACTATTTCTGTAAGGAATGCCATTGGAATTTTGATATGAGTTGCATTGAGTCTGTAGATAACTTTGGATAGAGTGGACATTTCAATATTCTTTCAATTGATGAATATGGGATGTCTTTCCATGTATTTGTGTGTTCTTTAATTTCCGTCATCAATATTTATAACTTTTGAGGTACAAGTCTTTTATCTCTTTGGTTAGGTTTATTCCAGATATTTTATTCTTTTTGTTGCTCTTATAAAGGGGATAATTTTCTTAAATTTTGGGGGGGATAGTTTGTTGTTTGTATAGAAATGTGACTAACTTTTGGATGTTGATTTTGCATCCTTCAGGTTTACTGAATTAGTTTATTCTAACACGTGGTAGTTATCCTTGAGTCTTTAGGATTTTCTGCATACATGGTCAGGTCATATACAAAAAGATAATTTTACTTCTTTCTTTTGGATTTGGATGTTTTTTCTTTTTTCTTTGCTCAGGGTAGTACTTCCACTACTATGTAGAGTACAAGTAGCAAGAGTGGGCATCATTGCCTTGTACCAGAGGGAAAGCTTTCAGCTGTTTTTTATTGATTATGATGTTGGCTGTGGGCTTTTCATAAATGCTTGCGTTGTGTTAAATTCATTCTTTACCTATTTTGTCTATAGTTTTTTATCATGAATTAATGTTGAAATTTGTCTAATTTTTTTTACCATCCATTGAGACAATTATGTAATTTCTTTGATTTTGTTCACGTGGTGTGTCACACTGATTTGTGTATGTTGAACCTCCCTTCCATCCCTGAAATAAATCTCACTTGGTTGTGGTAGTTGATCCTGTGAAGGTGGTGCTGAATTTTGTTGGCTAGTTTTTATTTTATTTTATATTATTTTATTTTATTTTGAGAGAGAGCACATGCACGAGAGTGAGGGAGGAGCAGAGAGAGAGGAAGAGAGAGAATTCCAAGCAGGCTCCATGCTGACAGCCTTGATGCGGAGCTCAGTCTCATGAACCCTGAGATCATGACCTGAGTCAAAACCAAGAGGCAGATGGATAATAGACTCATCCACCTAGGCGCCCCAATTTGCTAGTGTTGAATTTAACATTCTGGTATCTATGTTTGTCAGACATATTCTCCTATAGTTTTCTTATATTGGCTTTTTCTGGCTCTCATTTCAGGGTGATTTTGGCCTCAAAATGAGTGGAAATTTTTTTGGGGGGAGAGTTTACAAAGAATAAGTATTCTTTTAGTATTCGGTAGAATTTACCCATGAAGCCATCTGGCCCTGAACTTGTCTTAGTTGAGAGGTTTTTGATTACTGAGTCAGTCTCCTTATTTATTATTGGGCTTTCTATTCCCTCTTGATTCAGTTTGGGTAGGTTGTATGTTTTTAGGAATTTGTCCATTTTTTTAGGTTATGAAATTTGGTACATAATTGTTCATAATAGTCTGTCTTTTTTTATTTATGAAACAACCATTGTGATATTTCATTTATGATCTTGAGTCTTTTTTTAGTCTAAATATTTGTCGTGTTGTTTATCTTTTCATAAAACCAACTCTGTTTTATTATTTTTTTCTATAGTTTTTCTGATCTCTAGTTGATTTATTTCTGCTATAATCATTATTATTTTCTTCCTTGTGCTCTGAGTTAGTGTGTTCTTTTTGTCATTCCTTGATATGTGTAGTTACATTGTTATTTGAGATCTTTCTTCATTTTAATATAGGCATTTATTGCTATAAAATTCTCTCTTAGTACTCTTGGCTGCATCTCAAGTATTATGTTGTGATTTTATTTTTCTTTTTCTCAAGATATGCTTAAAATTTCATCTTGATTTCTTTTACTGAATGGTTCAAGTGTTGTTTAGTTTCCACATGTTTGTGAATTTTCCATTTTCTTAGTGTTAGTGATATTTTAGTTCACTGCATTATGACTGGAAAAAATACTTCTAATAATTTTTATATTCTTAAGTTTGTTATGACTTCTTTTATGAAGTACCATGTAATCTGTTTTGGAGATGTTCCTTGAGCTCTTGGGAAGAATGTGTATTCTGTTCGATGGAAAGTTCTATCTATGTCTGTTGAGGTCCATCTGATCTGCAGTGTTGTTCAAGTCAGGTGTTTATGAATTTCTGTCTGAATTTGTATCCTTCATTGAGAGTTGGTATTGAAGTCTTTCCCTATTGTTGTATTGTCAATCTCTCCTTTCAAATTATTAATTAATTTTTTTTAATGTTTATTTATTTTTGAGAGAGAGAGACACACACACACACATACAGAGTGTGAGTAGGGGAGGGGCAGAGAGTGAGAGAGACACACAGAATCCGAAGCAGGCTCCAGGCTCTGAGCTGTCAGCACAGAGCCCAATGTGGGGCTCAAACCCATGAACCATGAGATCATGACCTGAGCTGAAGTTGGATGCTTAACCAACTGAGGACCCAGGTGCCCCTCAGATTATTAATTTTAATGCTTATTTTATATTGGATCCATACATATTTATTGTTAGATCTTCCTGTTGGATTGAGCCTTTTATCATTATATAATGACTTTGTGTCTAGAGATAATTTTTGACATTGTCTATTTTGTCTTGTAGTTAGAGCCATTTCAGTTTTTTTGTTGTTACTGTTTTCATGTAGTGTATTTTCCCAAAACTTTACTTTCAGACAATGTGTTTTTAAAACTAAAATGAGTCTTTTGTAGATAGTATATTGCTGAATAAAAAAAAAAATTCAATCACCCTCTGCCTTTTGATTAGGGCATATAATCCATTTACACTTAATTTAATTATTGATGGTGAAGACTTATTATTGCCATTTTGTTAATTGTTTTCTGTCTGTTGTGCTATCCTTATTATTCTCTCTTCCTCTATTGCTGTCTTCTTTTGTGTCTTAAGAATTTTTTAGTGACTTTAATTCTTTTCTATTTTTCTTTCCTGTGCCTATTACAAGTTTATTTTCTTGGTGGTTAGCTTGAGGTTTGCATAAAATAGCTTGCAGTTAAAACCGTCTATTTTAAGTAGATATCACTTCAATAATCACACATAAAATCTCTCCACTTTTATTCCCCTCAATACACACTTTGTGTTCTTGTAGAGCTTGCTTCTTTTTTATTTTATATCTACTAACATATTTTTTTCTTCTAACTTTGATGCTGGGATTATAAGTAATTTTGTCCTCTTCTAGAAATTTTTTTTTTTTTTGGCCTCTAGGACTCTGCATTTTACCAGTTTTCCTCTCACTTATCAACCTACTTCTCAGCTTCTACTGGATCATTACTATACCTTATTGCTAAGCACTCTTTCATCTTTAAACTTTGTGCCTGCATGTCTTAATCTATATACTTAGCTTTAAATGACATTTATGTAGTGTTCTGATCACCTTGTATTTGCTCCTTGGTGAAGAAAGGATCCCTTGCCCTAAATAGTATGATAGCTCAATACATGACACCCAACCCTCTACAGAAGAGATTGACAACTGCTTATTGTCAAATACATTTACACTCTGGTGAACAAAGACACTAGGGACCATGTAAGGCAACATAGATGTTGCACAGGGAATGGAGTGAACTAGCAGGGGTTGTGGGAGGCAGACTCGGTAATAAGAGGAAAGTTGGGTACCCCAGGTTTCCCATGGATGGATGTAATTGACTTGTTGGATAATTCTGTAGGCTGTCAGAGAAGTAAAAACCCTCAGGTTGAATACCAGGTGAGGTGCAAATGGTACAGGTGATAGGGAAACTAGCTCATTTAGAAGCCATTCTAAATGGCTGGGTGGGCAACACACCTGGTGAGAGCAGGAAAACTCATGGTTAGGTCGTTGGAGGCTATACAGCTCAAAGATGCTACGGGAACACTTGAAATTCTGAGTGTTAAAAGAAAAATACTAATGATTCCTATGTGTTTCATTCCAAACCTTGCCTGTATGTTCCATACTTTTTACCCAATGCCTCCATGACATTTACCACTGAGATTCTGACAAACAAGCCAAACCTAAAATGTCCCAAAGTCTTAATTTCCTTCTCTGTTACTCAACATGTTTCTCCTGTTTTCTCATCTTAGTAAATGGAATCATCATGTACTCAGCTGCACAATACTTTGTAATATTTTATCTCTACCCTTCTTCACCCTTCACAATTCATTTCACATTTCACATACAGAAAAATTCATTAAGTTTTTAATCTTCTTGTCTTACAGTTATCCACTCCTCTCCATTTTCACTGTCACCATTTTATCCAGGCTACCAACATCTTTCTCTTTGACAAGTATAATCCTCTTAATGAAACCCCCCAACTTTGCTCCCTTAGCCCAGTCTGTTCTTACATGGCAGTTGAAGTGAACTTTTAGACATAAAGTATAGGAGTGCCTGGGTGTCTTAGTCAGTTATGCATCTGACTCTTGATTTGGGCTCAGGTTATGATCTCAGGGTTGTGAGATCAACCCCCCTCCCACCCCCCGCCTTGGGGCTCCATACTGGGCATGAAGCCTGCTAATATTTTCTCTCTCCCTCTCCTGCCCCTCCCATCCCCTCAAAAAATAAATGAAATAAATGTTTAAGTATACATATATGAGCAGCTACAATTTTCCTTGGTGAGAGTAAGGGCAGAGAGGATAGTCTAAACAATAAGTGTTTAATTTGTTCTAATTCAAGGCCAATTTATAGAGGACACAAATAGTTTGCCTCTTTCTCTAAAAGGTTTCAGTGTTGTGCCGTAGTATTTCCTTACCTATGGTTTTGGTTTCTTTGGTTTCAGTTACACATGGTCAACCACAGTCTGGAACACAGACGATTCTCCTTCTGATGGATCTTCAGAAGGTTGACAGCCCAATGCTATGTCAAAATGTCTGTGTCGTCTCACTTTATCTCAGTCATGTAGCCATTTCATCATCTCACATCATCACAAGAGAAATCTGAGTACAGTACAATAAGACTACTTGGAGGGAGGAGAGAAAGAACATTCACCTAACTTTTATTATACGATATTGTTATAATTGTTCTATTTTATCATTATTACTAACCCTCTTAATGTGCCTAACTTACAAATGAAACTTTATAATAGGTATCATAGGAAACAACATAGGATATATATGGTTTGGGTACTATCCATGAATTTCAGGCATCCTCTTGGTCTTGTGACGTATCCCTTGCAGATAGGGGTAGAACTCTGTACAGATTTTTCACTGGAGTTACTAGTTTTTCCATTCTATTTCTATGGTTAACTTTGATAGCTGCCCTTCTTCCAATCCAATACATTTACATTTTAATTAGCAACTGCCTTTTGAACACAAGTTATGCCACTCTCACTGCTTGACGTATGTAAGAACCTCCTACTGCACAGAGATAAAATCTAAATTTTTGTCATGACATAATGGGCCTGTAGATCATGTCCCCTGCCTCTGTTTCCAGCGTTTTCCTTTCCAGCCTCTCCTTGGCTTGTTATACTCTAGCTACCTGTTCATAATTAAGTTCCTGGAGTACATGTTCTTCTGTCAGGTTCTCTTTATTCTTAGTTACTTTATGGTGATTTCTCTTTATCCTTCTGTACAGACTTTGTAATTTATACTTCCCTCACTCCATTATTCTACCTCATAGCATCCTGTTCTTTCTCTTAGAAAAAAACATATCAAGTTTGTAGGTAAACATGTAATTGTACTGATTATTTTCAATGCTCACTAGGAATAATGACACTGTTTTGTTCAACACTGTGTATCTGATACCTAGAACTGTTTTGCATAAATAGTGCTCAGAAATAATTATTGAATTTAGAATATAATAATGAATGAAGAATTAAGAAGAATGAATAAAGAACATAATTGAAACATGGGAATTGATTTCTGATCACCTTTTTACTTTAGCCCAGCAGTTTCTCAAATTTTTCTTCTCAGGCTTCCCTTGTACTCTTAAAAATAATTGAGGACCCCAAATAACTTTTAGATTTTGTTAATTTTTATTGAAGTGTAATGACAAACCATATCCTCTTGGTTTCAGGTATACATCATACCTGATTTGATATTTTTATACATTATGAAATAATCCCAATAATAAGTTTAGTTACCATCTGTCATCATAGTTATTACAATATTACGATTATATTTTCTATGTTGTATACATTGCATCCCCTGACTTGCTAATTTACAACTGGAAGTTTGTACCTCCTAACATCCTTAACCTATTTCTCCTACCTCCCAATTTCTCTCCATTCTTGCAACCAACAGTTTCCTGTACTTTGTAGTCGTTTCTATTTTGTCTTGAATTGTTCACTTGTTTTTAGGTTCCATGTGTAAGTGAAATGATAAAATCTCTGACTTATTTCACTTAGCATAATATCCCCTAGGTCCATCCATGTTCTTGGAAACGGGAGAATTTTATTTTTTTCTAGAGCTGAGTAATATTTCATTGTATGTGTATACCACATCTTTACTTATTCACTTATTGATGGACAGTTAAGTTACTTTGTATCTTGGCTATTATAAATAATTGTGCAATGAATATAAGGGGTGCATTCATACTTAAAAAATTTGGTTTTTCACTTTCTGCAGAATATATTCAGAAGTAGAATTGCTGGATGGTATGGTAGTTCTATTTATTTATTTTTGGGGTAAACTCCATGTTGATTTGCAAAGTGTCTGCACTAATTTACATTCTTAGCAACAGTGTACAAGTGTTCTCTTTTCCTCATCTCCTCACCAATACGTTTTATTGTGTGCCATTTTGATGATAGCCAATCTGACAGATGTGAGGTGATATCTCATTGTGATTTTGCATTTCTCTGATGACCAGTGATACTCAGTATCTTTTAATGTACAGCTGTATATCTTCTTTGGGGGAAAAAAAAGTCTATTCACATCTTCTACCCATTTTTTTTAATTGAGATTCTTCTTTTATTGTATGAAGGTGTGAAAGTTTTTCATATAATTTATTTTAACCTCCTATTGATGGTATGGTTTGCAAATATCTTCTCCATTCAGTAGGTTGCCTTTTGTTTTGTTATTATTTATTTTGCTGTGCAAAAGCTATTTAACTGATATAATCTCATTTGTTTGTTACAGCTTTTTTTTTGTCCTTGCCTGAGGAAACTGGCCCAAAAACAAATTGCTCAGACTGATGTCAAAGACCTTATGCCCTATGTTTGTTTGAGAAGTTTTATGATTTCAGGTCTTATGTTTAAGTCATTAAACCATTTGAATTTATTTTTGCAATTTTCCCAGTCCTTATTATCGACACACGTCTTTTCCCTTTTGTATATTCTTGCCTCCTTTGCTGTGGGTTAATTGAGCATACATGTGTGGTTTTATATCTAGGCTCCCTATTCTATTACATTGGTCTACATGTCTGTTTTTATGTCAATAAAATATAGTTTAATAACTTTAACTTTGTAGTATAGTTTGAAATTGGAGCATGATACTTGTATCTTTGTTCTTCCTTAAAATTGCTTTGGCTGTTTAGTATTTTGATGGTTCAATACAAATTTTAGGATTCTTGTTCTAGTTCTTTGAAAATGCCATTGGTATTTTGACGGGAATTACATTAGATCTGTAGATTGCTTTAAGAAGTATGGATATTTTAAGAATTTTAATTCTTGTGAGTATGATACATCTTTTTATTTCTTTTTGCCATTTTCGATTTCTTTCATCATTGTCTTATAGTTTCCAGAGTACAAATATTTTACCTCCTTGGTTAAATTTATTCCTAGGTATTTTATTCTTTTTCGTGCAATTATAAGCGGCATTGTTTTCTTAATTTCTTTCTGATAGCTTATTATTAGTATATAAAAATGCAACTAATTTCTGTATGTTAATTCTGTATTCTACATTTTATGGAATTTATTAGTTCTACTGGGTTTTTTTTGGTGACATATTGAGAGTGTTTTATATATAGTATCATATCACCTGCAAATAATGACAGTTTTAATTTTTGCTTACCAATTTGGGTGGCTTTTCTTTTTCTTGTCTAATTGTTGCGTCTAGGAGTTAGAATACTTTGTTGAATAAAAGTGGCAAGGGTGGGCATCCTTATCTTAATCCTCATCTTAAAGGAAAAACTTTCAGCTTTTCACTATTGAGCATAATGTTAGCTGTGGACTTGTTATAAATAGCCTCTCTTGTGCTGAGGTACATTTCCTGTAAACCACTTTGTTGAGAATTTTTTGCATAAATGGATGTTGAATTTTGTTCAAATGCTTTTTCTGTATCTATTGAGGAGATCTTAAGATTTTTATTCTTTGTTAATAAGTTGTATCATGTTTGACATGGAGATATTGAAGCACCCTTTACATCTGTGGAGTACACTTGATCATAGTATATAATCTTTTTAATATATTGTTGAATTCAGTTTGCTTATGTTGTGTTGAAAAATTTTGCATCATGTGCAAAACAGGGATATTGGCTTGTAATTATCTTTTGTGATGTCTGTGTGGTTTTGTTATTAAGGTATGCTGACCTTATAAAAAGAGTTTAGAATCATTCCTTGCTCTCTAATTTTTTGCACTAATTTGAGAAGAAGTATTAACTCTGAATGTTTGGTAGAATTCACCTGCAAAACTGTCTGGTCCTGGATCTGTTTTTTGGGGGAGTTTTAAAATGACTTCTTCAATTCCATTACTTGAAATTGGTCTATTCACATTTTCTATTTCTTTTTTTTCTCATTAAACTTTGTTTTAATGGGTCTCAAAATTCTGTGACAGATTTTTGGTCAAGTTGTTTCAATGAAAAAGTACTGAACTTAAAAACTAAAAAACTGACACACATTCACGCGCGCGTGCACACACACACACACACACACACACACCTCAAATGGTTCACAAAACATTCTCATTTCCTCCTGAAGGTTTTATGATGCATTGTTAGTATTAACCTGTCTTTTACTATTAAACTTAAATGGCCATTTGACACATACAGTTGACAGACCATTCTTCTACCACTGATTAAGACTGGGGGTGGGACGCCTGGGTGGCGCAGTCGGTTGAGCGTCCGACTTCAGCCAGGTCACGATCTCGCGGTCCATGAGTTCGAGCCCCGCGTCGGGCTCTGGGCTGATGGCTCAGAGCCTGGAGCCTGTTTGCGATTCTGTGTCTCCCTCTCTCTCTGCCCCTCCCCCATTCATGTTCTGTCTCTCTCTGTCCCAAAAAAAATAAATAAACGTTGAAAAAAAAAAAAAAGACTGGGTGGCCTTCTGAGCTTTCTGGGTGGACTTGGTGACCGTGCCAGCTCCAGCTGCCTTCTTGTCCACTGCTTTGATGGCACCCACAGCAGCAGTCTGTCTCATGTCATGAACAGCAAATAGGTCAGAGGAGGTTAGTCAGAGAAGCTCTAAATGCACATAGGCTTCCCAGGAACCATATCAATGATGGCAGCATCATCTGATTTCAAGAACTTGGGTCATCTTTCAGCCTTGCCCAGAACAACCATCTTGTCCTTCAGCTCAGCAAACTTGCAGGCAACGTAAGCTGTGTGATGATCCAACATAGGTGCATATTCAGCACTGATTTGTCCTAGGTGGCTCAGGATAATCACCTGAGCCATGAAGCGAGCTGCTTCAATTGGTGGGTCATTTTTGCTGTTATCAGTCACATTGCCACAATGAGCATTGTGGCATTCTTGATAGATACATTCTTGACATTGAAGCCCATTTGTCTCCTGGACTCAAAGCTTCCTGGTACATTTCTTTTTTAAAATTTTTTTTTCAGCGTGTATTTATTTTTGGGACAGAGAGAGACAGAGCATGAACGGGGGAGGGGCAGAGAGAGAGGGAGACACAGAATCGGAAACAGGCTCCAGGCTCTGAGCCATCAGCCCAGAGCCCAGAGCCCGACGCGGGGCTCGAACTCACGGACCGCGAGATCGTGACCTGGCTAAAGTCGGACGCTTAACCGACTGCGCCACCCAGGCGCCCCGATTTCCTGGTACATTTCAACAGACTTTACTTCAGCTGTAACAATGACAGGAGCAAAGGTGACCACAATGGTAGGTGTAAGAATGCATTTCCACTCAGCCAGCAGGGACAGTACCAATACCACCAATTTTGTATTTTGTGTCTGTCCTGAAGGGACAGACACAAGAGCTTGTCAATTCAATGAATTGGTGGCAGAATGCAATCCAGAGCTTCAAGCAATGTGGTTATGCTGGAACTGCCACCTGTATGGGTAACTTTCCATCCTTTGAACCAAGGTATGTTAGCACTTAGCTCTAACATGTTGTCACCACTGCAGAAACTGGCACAAACTCTAGTAGGTCAGGGTTATAGTCTATTTTCTTAGGGTAGGTGTTGACTTCTGTAATGATTTCCTCCTATCTCTTCTGGCTGTAGAGTGGCTCAGTGGAATCCATTTTGTTTACACCAACAATTAGCTGTTTCACACCGTGTGTAAGCCATAAGAGAGTGCTCACAGATCCTTCCATTCTCAGAGAGGTATATGCTTCAAATTCACCAACACCAGAAACTACAATCAGAACAGCACAGTCTTCCTGAAATGTGCCTGTAATTATGTTTTGGGGAAAGTCTATGTGTTCTGGGACATTGATGATGATCACATAATACTTTCTGGTCTCAGATTTTCACAGGGAAATCTCAAAGGTGATACCACGTTCACAGGCAACTTTCACTTTGTCTAAGACCCAGACATACTTGGAAGGAGCCCTTTACTATCTCACCAGCCTCCTTCTAAAATATTTTTATAGTTCTTTTGTTAATCCCACCACATTTGTAGATCAAGTGACTACTAGTAGGAGACTTGTTTGAATGTGTATGTGCAATGATGATGATGTTGATTTGAATCTTTTCCTTTCCCATTTTAGTTGTCATGACACCTGTGTCCCAGTGGCAAACATGTTGTGAAAAAGTTCATTTTCAATTCCTTGATTAAGCCTTAGAAGGTTGTGTATTTCTAGGAGTTTACTTTTTCTATATTTTCCAATTTATTGGCATAAAATTGTAGTAATCTTTTATGATCCTTTGTTTTTCTGTGTTGTGAATTGTGATTTCCCTCCTTTCATTTATGATTTTATTGATTTGGACCCTCTCTCTTGAGGTCTTACTGAGTCTGGCAAGAGGTTTACTGATTTTGTTTTTTTCATACATCCATCTCTAGTTTAATTAATCTTTTCTATTTTTTATCTCTATTTCATTTATTTCTGCTCTTATCTTTTATTTCTTTCTGTTTACTAACTTTGGGTTTTGTTTGTTCTTTTTGTAGTTCCTTAGGCATAAGGTTAGGTTATTTGAAATTTTTCTTGTTTCTTGAGGTAAGCTTTTATCTTTATGAACTTCCCTCTTAGAGGAAGTGTGTCCTTTTTGTGTGTCCCATTGTATTTCCACTTCGATTTTTCTTAAGGTATTTTTTTAATCTCCTTCTCAATTTTTTTGTCTACCCATTAGTTGTCTAGTAACATATTTTTAGTCTCCATTTCTTTGTATTTTTCCAGATTTCTTATAATTGGCTTCTAGTTTGATAACATTGTAGTTGGAAAAGATGCTTGATATGATTTCAATCTTCTTGAAATTATTGAGATGTGTTTTGTGGTCTAATGTGATATATCCTAGAGAATGTTTCATGTGCACCTGAAAAATAGAATTCTGTTTTAGGATGGAATATTCTATATGTATCTATTAGTAACAATTTGTCTAATGAGTCATTTAAGGTCAATGTTTCCTTATAGATTTTCTGTTTAGATGATCTATCCATTGATAAAAGCAGGGCATTAAAGTCCCCTAGTATTATTATATTACTCTGAATTTCTCCACTTATGTCTGTTAATATTTGGCTTACATATTTGGCTTTTTCTATGTTGGATGCATAAATATTTACAAATGTTAAATCATCTTGTTGGTGGACCCCTTTTTCATTGTGTAGTGCTCTTCTTTTTCTTCTGTTAGTCTTTGTTTTAATGTCTATTTGGTCTGGTAAGAGTATCTCTACTCAAGCTCTCTTTTTGTTTCTTTTTGCGTGAAATCTCTTTCTCCATCTCTTCACTTTTAGTCTGTGTGTGTCTTTAGATCTGATTGTAGTCTCTTCTGAGAAGCATGTAGATGGGTCTTGTTTCTGTCATGCATTCAGCCACCCCATGTTTTTTGATTGGAGCATTTTGTCCATTTACATTTACAGTAATTCTTGATATGTACTTACTGCAATTTGGTTAATTGTTTTCTGGTTGCTTTTTGTCTGTTTCTTCTTTTCTTGTCTCTTCTCTCATGGTTTCACTTATTTATTTTTTTAGTGTCATATTTGTGTTCCTTTCTCTCTGATTTTTGTGTATCTATTGTAGGTTTTTGGTTTCTTATCATATGGTTTATATTTATCAACCTATATTTATAGCAGTCTATCTTAATCTGATATTCACTTTAATTCAAATGTATTCTGAATGCACTACATTTTTATCCCCCACCATTGTTTTATGTTCTTGATGTCATATCTCACATCTTTTTATTTTGTGGGTTCCTTAGATACTTAACATAGTTAGTTGATTTACTAGTTTTGTTTTTCAACCTTTATGACAGATTTTAAATAGCTGATTCACTTCCTGTATTATATATTTGTCTTTACCAGTGAGGTTTTTCTTTCATATGTTTTCTTGTTTTTACTTACATACTTTTTGTCACTTAAAAATGACCCTTTAACATTTCCTGTAAAGCTAGTTTGGTGGTAATGAAATCCTTTAGTTTTTGCATGTCTGGGAAATTCTTTTTCTCTCCTTCAATTCTGAATGATACGTACTGGGTAGAATTTTCTTGGTCGTAACTTTTCCTTCCCCACACTTTAAACATATTTCCACTCCTTTCTGACCTCCAAAGTTTTTGCTGAAAAATTAGCTGATAATCATTTGGGGTTTTCCTTGCATGTAACTATTTTTCTCTTGCTGCCTTCAATATTCACTCTTTATCTTTAAACTTTGCCATTTTATTTATTTATTTATTCATTTATTTATTTATTTATTTATTTTTTAATGTTTATTTATTTTTGAGACAGAGAGAGAGAGAGCATGAACGGGGGAGGGTCAGAGAGAGAGGGAGACAGAGAATTGGAAGCAGGCTGCAGGCTCTGAGCTGTCAGCACAGAGCCCGACTCAGGGCTTGAACCCACGGACCGTGAGATCATGACCTGAGCCATAGTCAGATGCTCAACCGACTGAGCCACCCAGGAGCCCTGAAATTTTGCCATTTTAATTATAATAGGTCTTGGTGTGGATCATTTTGAATACATGTTGTTTGGGAGTCTCTTTGCTTCTGGGATCTACATATTTGTTTCCTTCACCAGGTTAAGGAAATTTTCAGCCATTATTTCTTTAGGTAGGTTTTCTGCCGCTTTTTCTCTTCTCCTTCTCTTTTTGGGACCATTAGAATGTTAGTATACTTGATATTGTTCTAGATGTCCTTTAAACTTTCCTTATTTTTTAAAGTTCTTTTTTCTTTTTGCTCTATGTATTGGGTATTGTCAACTCTTTTACTTTCCTGGTTGCTGATTTGTTCCTCTGTATCATTTAATTTGCTGATTATTCTCTCTAGAATATATATTTTTCATTTTGGTTATTGTATATCTTAACTCTGATTAGTTCTTGCTTATATTTTCTAAGTCTTTTTTGAAGTTCTCACTTTATTCCTCTACTCTTCACCGAAAGTCAGTGACTGTTTTTAATGACTATTAATTTGATCTTTTAATCTGGTAAATCATTTATTTCTGTCATGTTAGGATTTTTCCCCCCTGGGGTTTTATATTCTTTCCTTTGGATCTTAATTCTTTGCCTCTTTATTTTGCTTGACTTTCTGTGTTTTTTTCTATGAACTTTGTAGAACAGCTACCTCACTCAGTCTTGAAGGCGTAGGCTTGCATAAGAGAATCCCCTGTGTAAAGTGCATGTGTCTTGCAGCTTTGGCAGACTGGTTGCGGCAGTCATAGGCCCGGTGGTCCTTGGCTGTGCTGCGTTGGGGCCACCTTGGTTGAAACCAGAGTGTGCATAGGTAGAGGTTTCCTGGGTCGTGGTGCACTGGGGCCACCTTGATGGTATAGTTGGAATTGGTACAGGCATGGGCTAGGAGATTGTGGAGCACATTTTGTTAGGACTGCCTTGCAGAAACACCTAGAGATGGTATGGGACAAGAGGGCAGGGTACACTTGGACAGTCCTAGGATACCAGCTAGAGTCCTGAATCTTGCTTCTGTCTACATGGAGAGGGAAAATAAGAGAATTGTACTCACCAGTGTGTCCAACTGTGGAAAGTATTCCAGCAGTTCTCTGTGTATGTGGTGGGTTCACTCTTTATTAAACAGATTTCCTTCATATATACTCTAATTGCCCTTTATTTATTTTTTTTATTTTTTTTTCAACGTTTATTTATTTTTGGGACAGAGAGAGACAGAGCATGAACGGGCGAGGGGCAGAGAGAGAGGGAGACACAGAATCGGAAGCAGGCTCCAGGCTCTGAGCCATCAGCCCAGAGCCCGACGCGGGGCTCGAACTCCCGGACCGCGAGATCATGACCTGGCTGAAGTTGGACGCTTAACCGACTGCGCCACCCAGGCGCCCCTCTAATTGCCCTTTAAACTGCTGTTTTTGTTTGTTTGTTTTACTGTGCCCCATGGTAGGTGAGTCTGTGCATCACCCCCTTAGTAATAGCCCTTCCTTTTTAGTGACAAATTTAAGGGTGATGTTCCTATTATCACCATATCTCCATCTCTCCTACCCTTCTCTATGTGGTCCCTTAATAATTTGTTGTACAGAAGCTGTTCAGTCAGCCTTCAATTCTCCTGCAGAAGGAATTGCTCTGTATACAGGTATAAGTTCCTTGTGTCCATGGCAGGAGTTGAGTTCAGGGACTTTGTGCACCACCATCTTGGACCACCCTTCTTTACAAAGAACTTTTTAAAATGTAGATTGTATATCTTGATATTTATTGCATTAGAAATTACACTAAGAAATTTTAGAGATGTGTATTCATTTGGAAACAATGATAATGTTATTATACAGTAACATAATTTTCTGAAAATTTCAGAAACAACTATTTAGCATAGGCTTTTTTTAAAAAAAAAACATGTTTAAAGATATCTTTAATGACAACTTAATAGAAGAAAGCTGGATTTTCCTATTTGCTTCTGTATTCATCTGTTCCCACATCATATATCATGGAGCTTTGGAGAACCTCACTGTGCATGAATGAACAAATGCAAGTGAAAAAGATTAATAATAACTTAGTGTTGTCCCTAAACTGCCTAAGAATTTGGTCTAGTTCATTACCTGTTTGTTCAGTGGGAATGGCATGTGCTGGTCTTGACATACTCAGGGGTTTTGGTGAGAACTGGAACAGTATCAGAGAGGTAACAATCAGTAGTCTGGATTATAATCCAAATTTTAGCCCCAACGTATAGCATTATCCATATCTATTTGTAAAACTTTGATGGGCTTTAGTTTCTTCTGTAAAATGGAGATACTATAACTCTCCAAATTTTTCTGTGATGATACATATGATAGGGCAATTGTAAAGTGGCTGGAAAAGAAGTTGGCAGAGGCAGATAAACATAAGAGGTTAATTGCTTTTCACCACTATTGCCTTTACCATCCGTGCCTCACAAAATGAATAATGGATGCAAGATTTTCTCTTCAAACATGTTCTTTTTTCATAAATTTCATTTTTCATTATGCCATTAGGGCTAGAGGAAAAAGTATTGGACTGATGAATAGTTTTGTAATGGCTTCTATTTTGATTACAAGGTGTAGAAATAGGTGAGAGAAGTTCTGCTATAATTTTTGGAAAATCTATTTTTCATGAAATTCAGTTATTTATATGATGTAAAAAAAATTCAGTTGTACTTTATTTCATATTCTATATTCACTTAAAAAGAAGAGATTAACTGACTGCATCAGCAGTTTAACTTCCCCTAACAACAGCTTTGTGGCAGTAAGAACGAACATCTTTTGTAACAAGGTTTTTGTTCCTTGTATAGAATCAGAGATTAATGTCATGACAGTTTTCTTGTCTTAGAGCCCCACATTACTGTCATGTTCAGCAAGGTCTGGCTTCTAGTAAAATTGGGAGGCTCATAACAGACAAAACATCTCTAAGTTACGTATTTTGAAGTACAAATGAAAACTTGAATGTTTCAAACAGTAAGAATTGTTTCCTTTTATATTTTACTAGACTATAAAATAAGGATTACAGTTGTGCTAATATCTAAATCTTTACAATGGCCAGATTGTAAACTGGATGTTTCAAAATTGTTGGACTTTCACAGAAGTCTTCAGTGCATCCTGAAATTAATAATTCTGAAAGTATTCAGTATGAGGGAGAGAGATTAACTAGTACTACATCCCTGTACTCACATACTTGCTGGCTACCCACATACCTACACACACGCACACACACACACACACACACACACACATGCACACACACACAGAATCATGACAAGTCATAATTTTTAAAAACCTGGAATGATAGGTAGTTATTCTCTCCTTTATCAGGCTCTCAATAATATGATACTCGTCTCTACTTATTTTAGAACAGGAGTTCTCAGACTTGAGCCTACAATAGAATCACCTGTTAGGGCTTATTAAAACATAGATTGTTGAACACCAAACCCAGAGTTTCTGATTCAGCAGGTTTGGGATGGGGTCCTAAAATTAGTATTTGCTATAAATTCATAGGTTCAGGGACTGCACTTTGAGAAATACTTACTGCAGAATCCTAATAGAGATTGTATTTTCAAATAGTGATCTCAACTCAGACTGTATCTCAACTTCAAAACTGTATGATCTAGGACAAATTTATTTCTCTATGTCTCAGTTTCTACCTCCAGAAAATGAAAATAACCCATTACAAGGCTATTGCAAGTATTACTTGGGAGAAAGGCTTAAGCATGTTACCTGGACTGGTGAGTGATATATAGTTGTTAATTGTTTTTATTTTTTTATTTATTTATTTTTTTATATGAAATTTATTGACAAATTGGTTTCCATACAACACCCAGTGCTCATCCCAAAAGGTGCCCTCCTCAATACCCATCACCCACCCTCCCCTCCCTCCCACCCCCCATCAACCCTCAGTTTGTTCTCAGTTTTTAACAGTCTCTTATGCTTTGGCTCTCTCCCACTCTAACCTCTTTTTTTTTTTTTTCCTTCCCCTCCCCCATGGGTTCCTGTTAAGTTTCTCAGGATCCAAATAAGAGTGAAACCATGTGGTATCTGTCTTTCTCTGTATGGCTTATTTCACTTAGCATTACACTCTCCAGTTCCATCCACGTTGCTACAAAAGGCCATATTTCATTTTTTCTCATTGCCACATAGTATTCCATTGTGTATATATACCACAATTTCTTTATCCATTCATCCGTTGATGGACATTTAGGCTCTTTCCATAATTTGGCTATTGTTGAGAGTGCTGCTATGAACATTGGGGTACAAGTGCCCCTATGCATCAGTACTCCTGTATCCCTTGGGTAAATTCCTAGCAGTGCTATTGCTGGGTCATAGGGTAGGTCTAGTTTTAATTTTCTGAGGAACCTCCACACTGCTTTCCAGAGCGGCTGCACCAATTTGCATTCCCACCAACAGTGCAAGAGTGTTCCCATTTCTCCACATCCTCTCCAGCATCTATAGTCTCCTGATTTGTTCATTTTGGCCACTCTGACTGGCGTGAGGTGATACCTGAGTGTGGTTTTGATTTGTATTTCCCTGATAAGGAGCGACGCTGAATATCTTTTCATGTGCCTGTTGGCCATCTGGATGTCTTCTTTAGAGAAGTGTCTATTCATGTTTTCTGCCCATTTCTTCACTGGGTTATTTGTTTTTCGGGTGTGGAGTTTGGTGAGCTCTTTATAGATTTTAGATACTAGCCCTTTGTCCGATATGTCATTTGCAAATATCTTTTCCCATTCCGTTGGTTGCCTTTTAGTTTTGTTGGTTGTTTCCTTTGCTGTGCAGAAGCTTTTTATCTTCATAAGGTCCCAGTAATTCACTTTTGCTTTTAATTCCCTTGCCTTTGAGGATGTGTCGAGTAAGAGATTGCTACGGCTGAGGTCAGAGAGGTCTTTTCCTGCTTTCTCCTCTAAGGTTCTGATGGTTTCCTGTCTCACATTTAGGTCCTTTATCCATTTTGAGTTTATTTTTGTAAATGGTGTGAGAAAGTGGTCTAGTTTCAATCTTCTGCATGTTGCTGTCCAGTTCTCCCAGCACCATTTGTTAAAGAGGCTGTCTTTTTTCCATTGGATGTTCTTTCCTGCTTTGTCAAAGATGAGTTGGCCATACGTTTGTGGGTCTAGTTCTGGGGTTTCTATTCTATTCCATTGGTCTGTGTGTCTGTTTTTGTGCCAATACCATGCTGTCTTGATGATGACAGCTTTGTAGTAGAGGCTAAAGTCTGGGATTGTGATGCCTCCTGCTTTGGTCTTCTTCTTCAAAATTCCTTTGGCTATTCGGGGCCTTTTGTGGTTCCATATGAATTTTAGGATTGCTTGTTCTAGTTTCGAGAAGAATGCTGGTGCAATTTTGATTGGGATTGCATTGAATGTGTAGATAGCTTTGGGTAGTATTGACATTTTGACAATATTTATTTTTCCAATCCATGAGCAGGGAATGTCTTTCCATTTCTTTAAATCTTCTTCAATTACCTTCATAAGCTTTCTATAGTTTTCAGCATACAGATCCTTTACATCTTTGGTTAGATTTATTCCTAGGTATTTTATGCTTCTTGGTGCAATTGTGAATGGGATCATTTTCTTTATTTGTCTTTCTGTTGCTTCATTGTTAGTGTATAAGAATGCAACTGATTTCTGTACATTGATTTTGTATCCTGCAACTTTGCTGAATTCATGTATCAGTTCTAGCAGACTTCTGGTGGAGTCTATTGGATTTTCCATGTATAATATCATGTCATCTGCAAAAAGCGAAAGCTTGACTTCATCTTTGCCAATTTTGATGCCTTTGATTTCCTTTTGTTGTCTGATTGCTGATGCTAGAACTTCCAGCACTATGTTAAACAACAGCGGTGAGAGTGGGCATCTCTGTCGTGTTCCTGATCTCAGGGAAAAAGCTCTCAGTTTTTCCCCATTGAGGATGATGTTAGCTGTGGGCTTTTCATAAATGGCTTTTATGATCTTTAAGTATGTTCCTTCTATCCCGACTTTCTCAAGGGTTTTTATTAAGAAAGGGTGCTGGATTTTGTCAAAGGCCTTTTCTGCATCGATTGACAGGATCATATGGTTCTTCTCTTTTTTTTTGTTAATGTGATGTATCACGTTGATTGATTTGCGAATGTTGAACCAGCCCTGCATCCCAGGAATGAATCCCACTTGATCATGGTGAATAATTCTTTTTATATGCTGTTGAATTCGATTTGCTAGTATCTTATTGAGAATTTTTGCATCCATATTCATCAGGGATATTGGCCTGTAGTTCTCTTTTTTTACTGGGTCTCTGTCTGGTTTAGGAATCAAAGTAATACTGGCTTCATAGAATGAGTCTGGAAGTTTTCCTTCCCTTTCTATTTTTTGGAATAGCTTGAGAAGGATAGGTATTATCTCTGCTTTAAACGTCTGGTAGAACTCCCCTGGGAAGCCATCTGGTCCTGGACTCTTATTTGTTGGGAGATTTTTGATAACCGATTCAATTTCTTCGCTGGTTATGGGTCTGTTCAAGCTTTCTATTTCCTCCTGATTGAGTTTTGGAAGAGTGTGGGTGTTCAGGAATTTGTCCATTTCTTCCAGGTTGTCCAATTTGTTGGCATATAATTTTTCATAGTATTCCCTGATAATTGTTTGTATCTCTGAGGGATTGGTTGTAATCATTCCATTTTCATTCATGATTTTATCTATTTGGGTCATCTCCCTTTTCTTTTTGAGAAGCCTGGCTAGAGGTTTGTCAATTTTGTTTATTTTTTCAAAAAACCAACTCTTGGTTTCGTTGATCTGCTCTACAGTTTTTTTAGATTCTATATTGTTTATTTCTGCTCTGATCTTTATTATTTCTCTTCTTCTGCTGGGTTTAGGCTGCCTTTGCTGTTCTGCTTCTATTTCCTTTAGGTGTGCTGTTAGATTTTGTATTTGGGATTTTTCTTGTTTCTTGAGATAGGCCTGGATTGCAATGTATTTTCCTCTCAGGACTGCCTTCACTGCGTCCCAAAGCGTTTGGATTGTTGTATTTTCATTTTCGTTTGTTTCCATATATTTTTTGATTTCTTCTCTAATTGCCTGGTTGACCCACTCATTCGTTAGTAGGGTGTTCTTTAACCTCCACGCTTTTGGAGGTTTTCCAGACTTTTTCCTGTGGTTGATTTCAAGCTTCATAGCATTGTGGTCTGAAAGTATGCATGGTATAATTTCAATTCTTGTAAACTTATGAAGGGCTGTTTTGTGACCCAGTATATGATCTATCTTGGAGAATGTTCCATGTGCACTCGAGAAGAAAGTATATTCTGTTGCTTTGGGATGCAGAGTTCTAAATATATCTGTCAAGTCCATCTGATCCAGTGTCTCATTCAGGGCCCTTGTTTCTTTATTGACCGTGTGTCTAGATGATCTATCCATTTCTGTAAGTGGGGTGTTAAAGTCCCCAGCAATTACCACATTCTTATCAATAAGGTTGCTTATGTTTATAGTAATTGTTTTATATATTTGGGGGCTCCGGTATTCGGCGCATAGACATTTATAATTGTTAGCTCTTCCTGATGGATAGACCCTGTAACTATTATATAATGTCCTTCTTCATCTCTTGTTACAGCCTTTAAAGTCTAGTTTGTCTGATATAAGTTGGCTACTCCAGCTTTCTTTTGGCTTCCAGTAGCATGATAAATAGTTCTCCATCCCCTCACTCTGAATCTAAAGGTGTCCTCAGGTCTAAAATGAGTCTCTTGTAGACAGCAAATAGATGGGTCTTGTCTTTTTATCCATTCTGATACCCTATGTCTTTTGGTTGGCGCATTTAATCCATTTACATTCAGTGTTATTATAGAAAGATACGGGTTAGAGTCGTTGTGATGTCTGTATGTTTTATGCTTGTAGTGATGTCTCTGGTACTTTGTCTCACAGGGTCCCCCTTAGGATCTCTTGTAGGGCTGGTTTAGTGGTGACAAATTCCTTCAGTTTTTGTTTGTTTGGGAAGACCTTTATCTCTCCTTCTATTCTAAATGACAGACTTGCTGGATAAAGGATTCTTGGCTGCATATTTTTTCTGTCTAGCACACTGAAAATCTCGTGCCAATTCTTTCTGGCCTGCCAAGTTTCAAAAGAGAGATCAGTCACGAGTCTTATAGGTCTCCCTTTATATGTGAGGGCACGTTTACCCCTTGCTGCTTTCAGAATTTTCTCTTTATCCTTGTATTTTGCCAGTTTCACTATGATATGTTGTGCAGAAGATCGATTCAAGTTACGTCTGAAGGGAGTTCTCTGTGCCTCTTGGATTTCAATGCCTTTTTCCTTCCCCAGTTCAGGGAAGTTCTCAGCTATGATTTCTTCAAGTACCCCTTCAGCACCTTTCCCTCTCTCTTCCTCCTCTGGGATACCAATTATGCGTATATTATTTCTTTTTAGTGTATCACTTAGTTCTCTAATTTTCCCCTCATACTCCTGGATTTTTTATCTCTCTTTTTCTCAGCTTCCTCTTTTTCCATAACTTTATCTTCTAGTTCACCTATTCTCTCCTCTGCCTCTTCCATCCGAGCCGTGGTGGTTTGCATTTTGTTTTGCATTTCCTTTAAAGCGTTTTTCAGCTCCTCGTGACTGTTCCTTAGTCCCTTGATCTCTGTAGCAAGAGATTCTCTGCTGTCCTGTATACTGTTTTCCAGCCCAGCGATTAATTTTATGACTATTATTCTAAATTCACTTTCTGTTATATTATTTAAATCCTTTTTGATCAGCTCATTAGCTGTTGTTATTTCCTGGAGATTCTTCTGAGGGGAATTCTTCCGCTTGGTCATTTTGGATAGTCCCTGGTGTGGTGAGGACCTGCAGGGCACTTCCCCTGTGCTGTGGTATATAACTGGAGTTGGTGGGCGGGGCCGCAGTCAGTCCTGATGTCTGCCCCCAGCCCACCGCTGGGGCCACAGTCAGACTGGTGTGTGCCTTCTCTTCCCCTCTCCTAGGGGCGGGATTCCCTGTGGGGTGGTGTGGCCCGTCTGGGCTACTTGCACACTGCCAGGCTTGTGATGCTGGGGATCTGGCGTATTAGCTGGGTTGGGAAGGCAAGGTGCACGGCGGCAGGGGGGGCTGGCTTAGCTCGCTTCTCCTTAGGTGATCCACTTCAGGAGGGGCCCTGTGGCAGCCGGAGGGAGTCAGATCCGCTGCCGGAGGTTTGGCTCCGCAGAAGCACAGAGTTGGGTGTTTGCGCGGAGCGAGCAATTTCCCTGGCCGGAACCGGTTCCCTTTGGGATTTTGGCTGGGGGATGGGCGGGGGAGATGGCGCTGGCGAGCGCCTTTGTTCCCCGCCAAACTGAGCTCTGTCGTCCGGGGGCTCCGCAGCTCACCCTCCCTTTGTCCTCCAGCCTTCCCGCTTTCCGAGCAGAGCTGTTAACTTATGACCTCCCAGACGCTAAGTCGCGCTTGCTGTTGGAACACAGTCCGTCAGGCCCCTCCGCTTTTGCAAGCGGGACTCGGGGGCTCTGCTTGGCTGGCGAGCCGCCCCTCCGCCCCGGCTCCCTCCCGCCAGTCCGTGGAGCGCGCACCGCCTCGCCGCCCTTCCTACCCTCTTCCGTGGGCCTCTCGTCTGCACTTGGGTCTGGTGACTCCGTTCTGCTAATCCTCTGGCGGTTTTCTGGGTTATTTAGGCAGGTGTAGGTGGAATCTAAGTGATCAGCAGGAAGCGCAGTGAGCCCAGCGTCCTCCTATGCCGCCATCTTCCCCTCCTCCTCCTGTTAATTGTTTTTAAGAATTCTTTTCAATTCGAAGTTTGTGTGTGTATCTGCAGTGTGGATATTTTATGTTGATGATTGAAAATAAATGTGTAAGATTTAGATACCCAGTCAGTAGGTGGAGAGCCTGGCAGTGCAGTGAAATTGAGGCTGATTTTTTTTTTTACCTGCCAGAGAGAGCAAATTACCTATTTTATCTTTCTTAATTTTTAACTAAAATCGTAATGCTAGCTTTTCCATAGACTGTACAATATTTTGGCTCAAACTTAATTGCAAAGTGACTTAGCAGTTGTCAGGTAAATCAATTTTTTTCTATATATTATTTGATTATCTCACCAAAAGGGGAGACTCTTCTGGCCTTCACACTGTCATCAGTAGGAGTGAAGAGTTGGATCCTGAGGCTTTATATATTCTTAGTAAGGCCCCCTATTCCCTTCTCAACCACACTCACTTCCTCCTGACCACATCTTGCTTAAGGACCCAGGACTAACCAGATTGTGCCTTTCACTGATGTCTCTGTCAGTTATCCTGTGAGCCACAACATTTCCAAGTCCTCTCTCATTATCCATATTCATCCTTCATCCTGGTAAGTGTCTTTACTCGTAAAATCGTTCTCTGTTTTTAACTCCCCAAATCTCCCATTGAGTACTTTGGAACCCAGTGTCTATTACCAGCAAAATCCTCTGATTACTTAACCTCTTTGCCAAACATTTTTTCACCTCCTTGCCCTTTGAAACCTGACTTTGTAAAGAATCAGCTTCCTATGAAGCCTATGAAGGAGGGGATACTTTTCCTTCTGCACTCTTGTGCCACTGATCCTGGATATAGGTAGACTCCTTGGTAACTTTCACACTACTCCCCTACTCTCCTTAAAAATACCTAGTTTGGGGTTCAAATTACAAGATTATGCCATTCATTACTCCACCTTGTTGCAAACATCTATCAACCCAGGTCACTTTCTCACACATATTTCTTCTTCATATTCTTAGTATCTGGTAAATTCATTCTTTGCCCCTCCTTTCCTCCCCTTTTCCCCCTCTCCTTATATATATGAAAAGTATTATATAAATATATATGAATGAATTTTCTAGGTATATATGAGGCATAGATTTATATTATTTGTATATGAAGAGATAAAGTGAATTTTATATGTGTGTACATATACAGTTTTACAAATTTTATTATCCACTCAGCTGCCATCTCATTTACTCGACCTTCTGTCCTCCACTGCTTTTATCCCTTACTTTGTCTCAGGTACTCACTTCTATGATCATAAGCTATATGTTGGCATTACCACTAATTGCACTTCCCCATAATCTTCATTTTCAACATTATACTCGCCAAACAACACTCTTTTCCAGCTTTCTCCCTCTAGTGCCCTGGTGATAAGAATTCTTGAACCCTACCAGGATCTACAAGCCATTTATTTTATTACTGCTACAATATTTCTAAATGTCACATGTCCTCATGTTTTTGACTTTCATATGGAGTTCATGGTCCATCATTATAATCACCCCTAGCACATACCTTGATGGCCTCTTTCTTCCTACATCGTAAGTTTCCAAAATATTCTCAAACCAGGCTAAATTCAACTCTCTTTCTATTCCACAGAACTGAAACAATGTTGACTGCTTCTATGCCAACATATACTGCTTTTGTTCTTGTTGCTGGTGAAATGTATGTGCTTCTGTTAAAGGCCAACACTTTTATTTTTACATTGAATCCCTTCCCCTTTCAAGGACACGACTCCAGTAATTGTCCTGCCTCTCTGCATTGCATCGTCAATTTCCCCTCTTGACTGGTTTGCTCAAATAAGCAGTAATAGTCTCAATTAAACAACAGTTATATTCAAACTCACGTTCCTCCACAATTCTTGCCCTATTTCTCTCAGCTTCTTTGAACAGAGCTCCTCAATAGCATTGCCTGTCTTGTCTCAGTATGTGTAGTCTTACTTCCATTCTTGCTTGAATTCAATTTTATCAGGCCTTACCTCTAACGTTCTATGAAAGTCTTAAGTTAGTACTATGTTGTTAAACCCAATGGTCAATTTTTAGAGCCTGTCTTAACTAATTTATCAGCATTATTTGATCACTTGATCACTTGATTCTCCTTTAAAAATCTTCCATCACGTGGCTTTCTGGAGACCAACCTCTGGTTTTCCTATGTCACAGGCAGTTAATTTTCAGTTTGCTTTTTCTTCATTTATTACACCTCTGAAGATTAGAATATTCCAGGGTTCAGTCTTCAGACTTGTACTCTATTGTTTTCATATTCGCTAAGTAGCTAAACTTATCCAGTATAAAGACTTTAATTGCTGTCAATCAGCTGATGAGTTCCAGATTTATATCTGTCCCTTTCCCCAGAATACGAATTCATATATTTTATGATTTCCTCAACATCTCTCTGCAGGTGTCTAATGGCTATTAAAATGTATCATGTCTAAATATTAACCCAGCCACACCATATCTATTTTTATTCTGCCTCTTTTTTTCACATCTCAGTTGACAAACTTTTTAGCCTTCAACTTGCCTAAGGAAAAAACTGTGAAGCCAACATCCCCATGTTCCATTCTTTAACAAAAGATGTTCCTGTATCTTCAAACAACATTTTGAATCTGATGAAATTTTACCATAATTAGGCCAACACCCCTATTCAAGAATGATCATTTGTTAGCTGGACTATTGGAGTAGCCTCATAACTGGTTTCCTTCTTCACCACACCCTGCTATTTATTTTTGGTATGTAAATCTGAGTGGTCCTTTAACAACATAAGTCAGATCATGTTGCTTCTCTGCTTAAAATTCCTCAGTGGCTTTCCATACTTCAGAGTAAAAGTTCGGGTCTTCATAATAGCCTCTAAGGCACTAAACATTATAGCCTTACCCTTTCTGCTCTGACCTTATTTAGACCACATGTCCTGGCTTCCATGCTGTTTGTTGATCATACCAGGCATGCTTCTACCTCAGGACCTTTGTCCTTGCCTTTTCTGTGCTTTGAATTATCTTCTCCCAGATACCTCTGCTCCCAGATACCTCTTCTCCCAGATACCTCCCAGATACCTGACAGAATCCCTCTTTACCCATTCCTCTGCGTCCCTTTTACTTTATTTTTCCCCTTTGCCTTCATCATTTTTCAGCTGGTAGAATGTGTTTTGTATTTACCTTTGTGTTTATTCATTGTCCACTCTCTTACCAAGAATGTAGATTCCATAAGGGCTGGAACTTTGGGTTCTCCACTGTATCCTCAGTGCATGGAACTGTCCTTGGCACTTAGTAGGTGCCTGATAACTTTTTTTTAAAAGAATTGAATGACATGAATTAACTTTATATTAACACTTAAGACAATGACTTGGGTGCTAAGTTAAATGAATCATGTAAGCTGCAATTACTTTTCATTTAATGTCTGATTTTTTAAAAATAGATTTTGCTTACAAAATCTTAATTGCCAGATTGTGTTGTCTATTTAAAATTCTCTGGATTCATGATTATGAAGAATGTAATTATTACAATGATTAAAACAATACTAACAAATCGCAATTTTAAGGACTTTTAGTTTAATTAAGTGTGAAAAAAACAACAGCAGGAGAAAATTAAGCAAAACTTTTCTGTGTCCCTGATATTTTCTCTGTTCAAGTGAAAGATTTAAAAAAAAACATTTCAGTTATGAAGTTGCATTTTATCAGTTAAAATATTATATTTAGAAGAGGATTTAGATATTGCTAACTGATCCTTATTCTCACCTATTACACTATAGTAAAAAAGTTTGTAAATACCACTTTTGACAGCTCTTATGAATTGTCAATTCATACTTTCCTTTTTTTTTTTTCCACAGCATGCAAAATAAATACTAAGAATTACTCAATTTCCATATAAACCACTATTGTGGATATTTGCTTTAAGGAGTTGAGATTGGACACTGACTGGGCATAAAGGTTATTTGATATATGTGGTCTTAGTGGGCAACAGAAGTGATTTATTATTTTGCTGAGAAAAATTCAGACAAAAATAAAATACATGGTAAAGATAGGCCCTGAATGGAGCAAAAATTAGGCCTTGAAAAATATTGGTCTCTGGCAGATATTTCAGACATCTGAAATTTTGAAATGCTATATATTGGGGTTAATGATAAACAAGTAATAGTTCACCCCTCACAGGATTATGGCCCAGCTTCAAATCCTTTCAATTCCTAATTGAAGTAAAATTACCTGGGATTATGGGATCTCTAACAAAAGTAAATTCTTTCTAGAAAAAAAATAACATAAATAACATAGAATCTTAATTATCTCTACTAATCTTCATTTATAATATATAGAACTCAATAAAGAATAATCAGATAAAACAGAAGAAAAGATATTGGAATCTATGAGTCAAAATTGGTAATTGAAATAGTCTCTAGATAATGGCATTTTTAGACCCAATCTTGAAAATCATTGTGATTAATATGTTGAAGAAACTAAAAGATTAAATGAAGAATTTAGGCGGCCAATTTTGCATAAAATGAAAGATGGTAAGGACCAAATAAAAATTCTAGAACTGAAAATATACCTGAATGTAATAACTCAATGGGTTTAACTGTAGATTAGATATAAGTGAAGAGAGAATTAGTGAAATAGAAGGTTAAATCAAAAGAAAAAGCTGTAGGTGTTTTCATACAGCCATGCAAAATGCAAAAAGAAGATATATATACATAATACATTTAAAAGTTATAGTGCATATAGAATTAAAGTATCAGAAAGAGAAAACAATAGGGTAATAGTAATGTGTGGGAAAAATATCTGGAAGCTTATTCACAAAATTGATGATCAAAAAATGTCATTAATAAAGGGCATATGGAAATTCTGAGCCGAAAGTCTGTAATACTTTGAAAAGGGCAAGATGTTACCGATATAGTGTTCTGAGTTAGAATACCTAATATGAATATATTCATGGAGAAACATTAGCCAAACCAATAATGCGAAACTTTCCATTAAAAGAGGAGGGTACTGTAGTTATTTAAAATGTCAATGTTGTAAAACACACACATACACACATTCAGACACACACAAAGACTGTGCAAATGTTTCAGACTAATGGAGGCTAATTGAAAGCATGAAAAGTGAATGCAATACCTGACCCTAGACTGCATCCTATACAGGAGGGGGAAAAATGTGTCAAAGGACAAAACTGGAATTTGGATGATGAATTATCCTAATAACATTAAGTTAACTGAGCTGTGCTATGGCCATTTAATATTCTTAGGAAATGCCTGCTCATCTGTTTATAAGTAAAGGGCCACAATGCACATAACATAACTTCAAATAAATGGTTCTGTAAAATATATATGTCTATATATCTATACCTAGATATAGATATATATAACATATATAGATATGCCCAGAGCATAAATGCTCAAATAGTTAAGCTAATGGAGTAAAATGGTACCATTAAGTGAATCTGAGTAAAGGGTATATAGGAATTATTTGTGTCTTATTCTTGTAACTCTCCTGCATTTTGAAATTGTTCCCAAATATAAAGTTAGAAACTTAAAAAAAATTAATTGAATGAATTGAATTCTGATGGTATTATGAAACAGAATAATTTTGCTAAACATTTTCATGCATGCGTTCACCCATATCCAATACTTGTTGGATGCTCGCTAGAGGTTGGCATTAAACTTAGGAGAGATACTGTAGTGAAAAAAAAGAATGTGGTCATTGTCCTATGGGAAATTGCAGAGTGAGATGCAGACATTAAAAAAATAATAGCAGTAAGAATTATACAAATCAAATGAGATAACTGCTACAAAGAATAAGTTCAGGATGTTATAAAGGCATTTTTAAGTCACTCTTCACTTATTTAACCTCTTAATCATAACTGATTGAATGAAGGAGTAAGGAATCTGATCACTTGGAGTGTATGCTGACCTTTTATTGTTTTGTCTTTCTCCCCACCTCCTATTCCCCACAGCCCACATTTCTTTCCTTCTTCATCCTTCTCTGCCCTGCTCTGTGTCCATGTGGCTAGCCCCTATAGACTATGTTAGTGGGGGTCTCTTGTCCTCTGGCTTCCACTTGAGTTTGGAGTATGGAGGGCAGAAGTCTCAATATTTCTTCCCTTTCTCTCTTTCTCCCTCATCACCATGGCTCTTAAAGTGGTTGTGCCTGTCTTTAATAATGGCTGTTTTTGGGAAATCCTAACCCCCAAAGCTCCCGCTCTTTGCTCCCTCAAGCTTAGGGGTGATAAATATCTCCTTCTGTTGCCAGATATTAGATGCCTCCTCCTCCCTTATTTGTTATTTGAATTTTTTTCTCCACCACTGTGAATATGCCCTTAATTAAATTCTGCTGAAAAATAACCGTTGCGTAAGCCTTATGTTTTCTGTTGGGACCCTCCTTGATACAGAGTGCTTCTCTATTAATTTGGAATTAAAATGAAGATTTAGGCCTCAGTTCCAGATTTGATGTCTTAAATAGAGGTTATTTGGAAATTTAGTTGTTGTTATAGAATCACCTTACACTATGTAAATGATCCTATAAAGAGAGAAAGCTGATGTTGTAAGAGAATAATGAAGCAGAGAAGCAGAGACCAATAGACAGGAGGTAAAGATCACCCGGGTTCTTAATACTTTGTAGGTGCTGTTTCAGTCCTTCTGAGGGCCAGCTACATCCCTATAATTGTGGCAAATGAGAGTATTAGTGATACAGATCACCCCCTTTATTTTCACTCCCTTTATTTTCTTAGGATAGCTCAAAATAGTGTTATTTTTAGTTGTATAAAATTTTTGTTTTGTGGTGGAATTTTTGCTCTCTCTTCAAAACTTGTAAAACCTATGTTAATATGGCTTTCAACATTCTTCTATTAAGAATTCATGGATGATGATTGGAAAAATGATACCAGACATAATTTTAGTTGATTCATTCAGTTTACAGATGGGAAAAAATTATGAGTAGATATGACTGAAAGTAGCAAATACATTTTACATTTAAAAGTGAATAAAACATACACACAAATTCATTAGGTAACAGTATGATATATAAAGTACACATATTCACCACTCACTTGAAATTTCCCTAGGGCTTCACTATTGATGGGAATTTCTTATTGCTAATGATGTGTTTTAAAACATTTTCTACCTAAGTGGTCAGCCTACAACAGGCCTCATGAATCATAACTTAAATGAGCCAGGGGAAGAAGTTTCATCTACTGTAATTATGGGTAGAGAATTAAGCAAATGTATTTCTTAAATTATTCACACTTAGAGAGTCTTAATAGGTTGTTATAAATCTGCAGATAAGTAGCTGTAGAAACTTTGTGGAAGTTAGTGTGGTAGAGGGGAACACTTTGCACCAGGATCAGAGAGAACTGGTGCCTCTTGGTGGATCTGCTGTGAGCTCACAGCTTCAGTTCATCCACACATTTGGGAATAAAAACTCCTTTAAAGATTCCCATACCCATCTTATCTAGTATTTTGAGACTGTATATAGTTAGTGATGTGTAAGTACATTAACTTTTATAAAGTTCCTTGTAGCCAAGTTGTTAAAATTATAATTGTTCTGTTTGATTACAATGCAAAACATATCAACCAGGGATGTTTAGTTTTATGTAGCTTATTAATATTTCAAAGAACTTTGATATGCATAATTTTATTTGATTCTTCAAAAAGTTGTGGGAACTGGGTGCAGCAGAAATGATATCCTCCCCTCCCATTTTTTCAGCATGGTGACACTGAAGTTGAGAGTTGTTTATGACTATTGTAGTAATAACACTAATAGGCAGTATGTTTTTAGAAGTGTTTACCAAGTGCTGGGCATTGTACTATGGTTAGATGATTTGCCATAATCACACGGTCATCCAGTTGTGATTACTGGATGGGTAACAGGATATTACTACAAATCTTATTTGTTTTCCACTACGCCATTGTGGATTTGGGATTTATACTTAACTTTGTTTGATTATTTGTTAGATAAATTTGTCTAAGCACATTCAGGTTTGTATTGGAGTGAAAACTGAAAATTTGTATTCTTAAATCCTATTGGAAAAGCAACATTACACTTGTGAAGATTTTGAAGGGAGACCTGGAGAAAGTGACATCAGAATGGTAAATGTGTAGTGAGGGGGGTGTTCCTCATTTTCTGTCCTTAGGCTGTGAGTACTGTGAGGTTACTTACTTTCTGAGGACCTAAAAACATGTAGCATCATTTACTACTTCTTGTACTAACTTCTGACATCAAGAGAAATAAGTAGGAGCCTAATTCCTGGGAATAAAATACTTGTTGGCCAACTTTTAAAGAAAAAAATACCAAGGGATATATATGAAATCTCAAGGTGCCTCATAGTATTGGGAGACACAGTTAACCCAATTTAAGATAAATAGAAGAGGGCAATCTATGAATAGTATTTAATGAAATGGAAGAACAAAACAGGAAAGCAAACTAAATACAATGACTGGTGATCATTCCTAAGAAAGGCAGACGTAGGAAGAGATAATTTACCATTTGTTTCTATAGATCAGCAGTCTTCAAAATTCTCATTGCACACTAAGAGAAAAGACATTTTGACCACAAACCTCCATATTTTAATTTTAAGTACTAATTATGCAAATTTTTTCAACTTAGGTATAAAATTTCCACCTTCTCCTCTACCAATCAGTTACTTACCCTCAGAAAGTAATCAGAAGGCAATGTTGTCTTTTTATATCTTTTAACAAGGTAGCCTAGCATGCACTGAAGCTTTTTGAAATCAGGTTAGAGTATTCTGTTTCTGAATTTTTAAAGGGAGTGGATATGACAAATTTTAAAATAGTTGACACACTTAGATTATGCTTGGCATCAAAATGATGTGATCCTCAAAAATGTTCCAAATATTGGTTCCTAAAATATTCTTGGTGAAGTATGACCTTTAAAAAAAAAACAAAAATAAAAGGTACTATATTTCTCACTCATTAAAATACTATCTTTATCTTGAAGGAATAAATTAAATGTCTATGTATTTTTAAAAATCTGCTTTGGAACATTGACCATAAAAAAATTAAGGACTTTTGATGTTCTCTATGAGGGAAGAATTTCTAAGTTCTGTAGCTCTTCTAAGTGTTTTGTCATAAGCAAAATTCTGTGTGTATAAAACTTAAATATTTTCTTTTCATCTCATTATCAAGTATTTTAAAGATTCAACTATACTTTAAAATTGTAACCTTTACCCAACTAGCAACATCATGACGTCCTTTAATACTTTGTGCATTGTTTGGCCTCTTATCTTTTGATGGAATTGCTTGCTTATGCAGTAAAAGATTATATTGCCTTGGAATAAATGAATAGATGAATAACTGAGTGAATCTGAATTATCCATATCATTTAAAGATTGTGGTTAAAGTACAACTCCATCAGAAATTCTACTTGTGTGTTTTCTTCATAGAGATTTGTATTTTTTTCATTAAAAATATATATACTATCGTGTGTGTGTGTGTGTGTGTGTGTGTGTGTGTGTGTGTGTACTCTCTCATTTAGTGTTCCGTGAAAAAAAATAGTTCTTGATGCATTATTGAAATGGAACCCAGAAAATACCATATGCTGAGATGTTAGAAACATCTGTTCTTTCATCCAACTGTATAACAAGACTCCCATAATAGGTAATTTACTCTAATGCTTGTGTCTTCAAAATGCAATGTATCTTTGCATTTTCTGAAAGCATGATCTGCTAGAAATGCATTTTAGTTGTTACACTGTATTCACTGTGTTATTTTGGCCACTTTTACTGCTTCAGGTAAATCAAGTGCTGCCCCCAAAGCCATGCCTACCTCCTTCCCTTCCTCCCTTCCTCCCTTCCTCCCTTCCTCCCTTCCTCCCTTCCTTCCTTCCTTCCTTCCTCTCTCTTTCTTTTGGCTTGTAATGTGAAAGAAGAAATTTCAAAAGAGGTTTTTAAAATATTTGTTATATTTCATGAAATTTGCCATATCTCAGATTAAGAACCACATGACTTGCTGTAGCATTGTAGGTATTTGCATCCAGAGTCAAGATGATTAATTTTCCAGTGTGCTGATGGCTTCATCCATCATTAGCTACTATCTCAAGGCACAATGTATACTTAGGATGAGATTCTCTGGTAACCATAGTAGATATGCATGTAGATCTATATTTATAGTAATCTTGATAAATCCAACTTTCTGTAGCCTACTTCTGGGAGGATGTGATTTCATATTTTTAATCTGAAACTGAGAAAGAGTTTATACTTAGAGTGAGGAAAATGTTGGCTCTGCTTTTGTTTGTTGCTCAAATGATTTTTTCATTTGAAATTTTTCAAAGCTGTTTTTATTTTTGTCAGGCAAAGAGAGACAATATAAACATAAAATCCACTTAACCAGCTTTACATATAATGCAATATGTTGCAATATATTAAAAGCAAGCACATGAGTAAAGTTGCCACTCTCATCTACTCTGTGTGCAGGAAATTCTACTTCACCTCATTGTGAAGGGTGACACAATGCTGGGAATAGGCTATCTGACACAGATATGTGGTGTTGATTTATATATTAAATGAAATTTATTTGTGTTCATTTTTATACACGTACAACTATAACTGAAAAAATAAAAATTCTGGTGTTTTCTTACACTCCAGTGGATCATCTTTTCCATCTCCTCATATATGAGATAACTGGGTTTTGTACATGCCTGGTGTTGACAACTTGGTGTGGGAAAGACCAGTAGCAAATGCATTGTACTCCAATGAATCTGGTTCTGAATCCTCAGGTGCAAGGCTGTTCTGTTTGGTTTTTATTTTTGGCAATAAAATTCCCTTTTCCCCAAGTTTTATTGAGATGAAATTGACATATAACACTGTTAAAGTTTAAGTTGTATAACATAATGATATATGTGTATATTGTGAAATAATTACCACAATGTTAATATCTGTCAGCTCATGTAGTTAATGTTTTTTCTAGTGATGAGAACTTTAAAAATCTGTTTTTTCACAACTTTCTCATATGCAGTACAATATTGTTAACTGCAGTCACTATGCTGTACGTTCTAACATCAGAATTTATTTATCTAATAACAGGAAGTTGATAATTTTTTGACCACCTTCAGCCATTCCCCAACTCCCCACCCCCTGCCTCTGGTTTCTGTTTTTTTATGAAAAAAATCTATCTGATTTCTGTTTTTTATGAGTTCTTTTTTTTTTTTTTTAATATTCCGCATATGAGATCATACCCTTTGCTAATGTGCTTACATATTCCTCAAGGCACAAAGCCCTCAGAAGACAAATAATCATACACCTGTTATCAGTTAAGAGTATTCTCTAAGAAGATTAGGAAATTCTTTGTCCCAGAATCTGTCATTTTGGCTTCAATATTACAGATTTTTGCATCAGCAGGAGGCATGTGTCCCTCAGTGCATGAGAATCTTCCCCTAAACAAAATTTTACTAACTCTACTTTTAAATTCATGTATGGATATTTTCTATATCTTATGTTGCCTTGTCAGACTAGACAAGGTACAAAAATAAAGCCGTATATAAAACCATATATTTTCTACTTGGGTTCACCTACTTGACATAAGATTGGCTCTTCTCTTAAAATTTGGTAGCCTTCAGAAAGTGAAGTTTCACATTGACTTCCTAACCATAGCCATTTTCATTATTTTCTGGTTTCTTAGCTTTAACAGTGACTATCCCTCTGTGACATTGATGCCCTTCCAAAGCACTATTACCAAAGCCTAAAGTGGTTGATTCTGTTACCTGCCAAACAAGGTTGTACCCAGTGTCTAGAGAGCTGCTATAGAAAATGAGAACACTAAAGATGCATATTCTTATTGCAAAGGGCACTGTTATTGCAGCTGTTTCTGCCTCCTTTTATCGTCATTGAGACAGAAAAAAATAGAGGGTGGTGATGTCTCATGTTAAGCAGTTCTGTATTTTCTTTGCTTGAAGTCTATAGTAGCATAGCATCTAAACTCAAGTAAGTATTCACAAACTATTTGAAGAAACAAATGAATCTTATGATAAGAAATTACATTATAGGTTTTAAGGACCCCGTGTCTCTATTTGCAAAACTTGTCAAAATTATTATCAATTGGATTTGTATATAATTGACCTTCTAGTTCTCTAAGTAACTACCTACCACATAAGATTTCATGAGTCTAGAGACCAATGTTTAATGCAATCCCTATCAAAATACCACTGCACTTGACTAAATGTGTGTATATAAGCTTTCCTTTCTTAGGATGGATTTTTTCCCCCATGGGGTTCTTTGGTCCTTTATGTGTATGAACTCTAGAAGTGCTTGTTCCTGATTTTTCCATACTTGTTTAGAAATGCTACATCCCTGGCCTGGATATGCAGGAGGACCATCCATGAAAGCACAGACTTCTGTGATGACTAATGAGGCAGTGGAAGAAGATAGGAGACAATTTATCTTGTACCATATGAAAATAGAAGAGAGAGATGATCAAGGCTCTATGCTAAGTGCTGGATGATGCATTAGAGTTGGAAGGTTTGAAAAATCATGGATTTAAGTGTTTTCATAAATTATAAATAGTAAAGATGATGTGCGCTTTGTTACCCTTTGCATTTTCATATTTATTGCTTTGAGTAGACATAGGCAGTTTTGTAAGAACAGGGTAAGACAAATGTGCTTTGTGAGCAACCAAGTGACAAAACATTAGTGGTCAAAATGAGAATATATGGGAGAGCCAAGGGCAAAGTTAATAAGAGGGAAAAATACAGAGTATTCAGGATTCATGCTGATAATTTTGTCCTCTGAAATTAGAATTGTGTGGGATAGCTTTCTAATTTATATCAATTACTGGCTTGTATTGGCCTATTAGAACTATCTGCTGAAGTCACATAAATTGAATTTAAGCAATGAAAGCTTATTTAAAAAAAAAAAACCTGCTGTAATAAATTGTGCTTGCATTGGGTGAGCGAGGAATTTAGTCAAGAAACAGCACAGGAAAAAATGGTCAACTGAAACTGGGAAAATGAACAACTAGCTTGCAAAAAATGTCTGTCACTCGCTACCTAAAATTTAAGGTAATCTCACTTCATGAGAGTAGGTAATTTAAGGTGGTGAATTTCCAAAGTACTTCAGAGTTACCCAAAATCATAACTGGCTTTCAACGTTTTGATTTTCATGTGTGCTTTGAATATGCATTCAACAGATCGTGACACTTTTGGACTATTTGGGAGAGATGGCCTATCTCATAGCAAAGTACTAGGGTATTATCTTCAGGCCCAGGAGAAAAAAACTGAGTGATTTTCTGAGCAGGCGTAAACCTATTTGAGATCATCAGAAGGAACTGAGCTATATACTCTCATTGCAAGAGCTGAATGTTACTATAGCATCTCTAATCAATTTCTTGATCTAGGAGGGAGCTCCTCTAACTGGTAAATACTATGTAGTTTCTTGGTGGTGCCATAGCATCATTCCATTACAGGTGAATTTTGACAAGCTCTAAGTGAAATATGGATACATGACAGGACATGTGGTGACACCCTGACCTGATCTTAAAGAACCATGGACAGGACCGGAAGCTAACTGTTAACTCCTAAGAGGATAGGGTAATTGAGGAGCACTGAGATTTTTTTTGTTCCCTTGTTTACTATTAGCCTATTGGGTTAAATCTAATTGTTTTTATATTAATCTAGGGCTACATTCTCACAAAGTGTTAGTAAAAAACTTTCACTCAGGCTATCAGGCTGTCTAGAAATGGATCAAGCCAATAGATGTATGATCTTTTTAGAAAAACTCACTTGTTTCTCTAGACCATAAAATCTCTTAACAGAAAGATGAACTTGCAAGTGAAAGCACCATTCTTCGGGTGCTTTCATTCATTCTTTGGGTCTGCTATGTATCCCTGTGGTTCTTAAGAAGCTGTTGGTGTACTAGTAGAATCAAGGGGACAGTTGTCATTCAGGGTCTGCCAGTGATCCAAATGGATGGTTGATTTTTAGCTAGTAAAGCTAGAGAGAAAAAAGAAGAAAGGAAAGCAAGATGGATGAAGGAAGGAAAATAGAAAGGAGGAAGGGAAAAGAGAATACAGAAAAAATTAAAATTAAAGAAAGGAAGGGGAAGGGGAAAAATCATGTATTTCCTTTGATCTTCATTTTCCTGCCTACCTATTTTCTAGGTATCTTGAAAATATTAATTTGTTGTTTACTATCGATGACAAATGTTAGTGTTTCTCACAATAGGAATCTGTGCAAAGAAGCTTTTTTTTGGTTGTTACTGAGTACACATAATTTCTAGGACACTATTTCTGTTAGGCTTTTTTGAAATATTGAACTCAGTTTCAAATGATTAGCGACTATCATTTCTATTCTCAGGAATTCTAGATTGTGAACCATTACTTATAACTTCTCTGTTAATTTAGCGAAGTTAATCTGCGTAATGATGGAATCATAATGTAGAATATAGGACAGCTAGAGAGTCCTCTGGATCTGCCACAATAGACTGTTGGCCATCGGACACCACCTCAGCTTGTTGCTTGTGTGCATTTCCTGATTTGCCTTGTGCCAGGACCCTTCCGGTCTCCTTATAGAGGGAAGTCTGTGACAGCAGTTCTTACTTGTGTCCACCCTTTGATTCCCTGAGTGCTTAACTATGCTCTGTCGGGCTTTTTACTTAAGAAAGTAGGAATCAAGCTATTTAAAAATAGGTCAGTATATTACTCTATTTTAAAGAATTATTCTTGGTAAACCATGAGAGGAAAATGGATATTTCACTCTTAAAACCACATTCTAAAATTCTGTGGTCTCTGAAAAACATGACATCTTTTAACTTATGTGGTCTGTCATTGTGTCTATGAAATGATTCGGCATATTGATCATAATGTCCTGTGACGTATAAATTGGATGCTACTGCTTGTATATTAGGTCTCCTAAACTAAGATAAAAATGGCCTGAAATCATTTTCTCTGGAAAATTATTATTTTCAGTTTATTTGACTTGGAAATAAATGTTCCTTGACCTTCTTTTCCACATTACAAAGTAGTTTGCTATATTTTAAAAATCACTAGGGCATAGAAATTTTCAGTTAAGAGGAAGTTTAACTGTCTTATTTTAATATCAGATTGTTTAACTTGGTGAAACTGTGCTTATATGACATTTGAATAAAATATATAAAATTTAGCCAAAAATCCAATTATTTCCAAATATTGGTGACTTATAGCCAAAAAAGTCTTTGTGGAAAAATAATTTTTAACTGTTCCTATATTTTTCCACAACTATGCTGAATCCAGAGGGATATTTGTCTAGTCTTTTGGTAGCCATGATGATGCAGCTATTAAAAAAAAAAAAAGCTGAATGTTCTGACAGCAATCCTATTTGGATATTTTGCTTACAGTAATTTGCAAATTTATAATCAAAACTTCTTAATGGCAATACCAAATGTTTCATGTTAATCCAATGTATGATTTACTTCAGTTTAATTTATCTTGCCACATGTAATTCAAGAACAAAGCTAGGTGCTGCAGAATTATTTTCTGAAATCTAGAAAATAGTTTGACAGGTGAAAAACTTTAGTGGAAATTCAGGAGTATATTAAGTGATGATTGGGCAATGACCACATTTCTTTATATGCTTTTATAAAGAACAAAATAGAAAGTCTCATAACAAAAATTTAAATACACAGAAATAGAAATTTGAGCAGAAAAGATGGAATAAAATATGGTTGTCTATTATTAGATAAAATGAGTATACCTGAATTCTACCTACTTATGCTACAAACATAATTGCCTCACTTATTCACTCATTATTCCACAGATAGATGGCAGATTTTAGCCTATCTCCTGATCACACTATATAATAAGTCATGTGAGAGATAACATTTTGTTTGATAGACAAAGAAAAATAAACCTCCTTAAATGATCCAAAAATCACAATTTCCGGATTCCTCTTGTCTTGGAAACAGAATTTTAGGATATCAGGAGACCTGGGAGATGATCTGGTTTGATCATTTTGGATTTGCAGAAACTAGGGCCCAGAATCCTCAGGTGACTTTTCTGATGATTTTGAAGTGGATCAAGGAGAATCTGATTCTGATTTTCATGACAAACATGGCTTACTTTGTTGACAGGTGACCAACTGCTCTACCAGATTAACCCTCAACCTTTAGGTGTATGAAAACTATGAACACAAGTCCTTAATTATAGTCATGATAGCCACCATTTATTAAGTGCCTTATATATGTTACCTACATGTCATATGGTATTTATAATTCTAACAACCTGTGACCTGGTAATTATGTTTTTCATTTTACGAATGTAAGCTCATAAAGGCACATCAGCTTGTTCAAATCCACATACACAGTACGTAGCTGAGCCAAAGCCTGGTCTGTTTCAGTCTCAGGAGGTGGAGTATGGAGGAGGAGATGGGAGACTTTCCATAATGTATAAGATACTGACAGTGTTAGAATTCACATAATGGAAGACTGGGAGGCTCTTGGACCTCTGGTAGTGGCTGAGATAAACAGCAATGTCAGACATGACACCATTGGTTTTTAAAAGTTCATTAAGTCTATATTTAGGATGTGACATTTATTCTGTATATTTACAGATATGTAAAAAGAATACATATATAGCATTAGAATTTTCTTTGCCAAAAAAAGTGAAAAGTAATACACACTAAAATTTCAGCATTTCGTTTGACTTCTTTAAAATAGGTTTTGTCTCTTTGATGAGATTTCCCATTCATTCATGTGTACTGCCCACCCTTTCTAATTAATTTGACACATTAATCATAGATATTTTTAATTTTTATTCTGAGTCCTCACTGGATTATTAACTGCTTTTTCACTGGTCATTGAGTTATTCTGATGTTAACCTTTTGTGTGTCTGAGAATTTTCATTTGAATGCCAAACACTGTGGTATTTTGAATGGTAGAGACTGAAGTAAATAGCATTTATGCCTGAAAGTGGGCTCACCTCTTCCATCAGATCATCTAGTCAGTTGATGAGCTAGGTTTGAGTTTGTTGTTGCAGTGGGCTGCTGCTACCTGCACTTGAGCTTGGGGATTCATAAAGTTTTTCTCAATGTTGCTGCTCCACTTGGCATAGCTGGACCACAAGGAGTCTCTCTCCTTACATTCCACTCTCCCTTAGCAGCATGCAACCTTTTTTTTTTTTTTTTTTTTTTTTTTTTTTTTTTTTTTTTTTTTACTAAAGTAAATTTATTTATTTTGAGGGAGAGATCATGCAAGCAGAGGGGACATGCTCTGTCTCTCTGCTAAGGGGACAGTAGGATTTCCTAATCATCTCTGATGGCTTAAGGCTTTTGTTTCACAGAAGAATGATTGAGAGAATGGATACACTTTTCCCTGTGTACCACTAAGTGGACTCATTTAGACCTCTGCTCTGATACTCAATTTTTTGTGAGTGGAGACGTAAGGAAAAGAACTTGTGAATGAATGCAGGCTCCCCTTATGTCTGCATTCCCAGTGATCCCAAACTGTTAAACTAATACACAGCCATTAAGAATTACATTGATCCTTGGTCTACATGGGGGGTTAAGGGCACTGACCTCTCCACAGTTAAAACTCCATGCATAACTTTTGACTTGGCCAAAACTTAACTATTAATATAGACTGTTGTTGAGTGGAAGCCTTACCAATAACAAAAACAGCCACTTAACATCGATTTTTATTTTATGTATTATATACTGTACTATTATACTTTCTTCCTTAATTTTTTAGTGTTTCTAGCCTACATGGTGTATCTGCAATTTTTTTTCAAATAGTTGAAAATGTTAAAAGGAACTTGCCACTATATCCTTTGAGAAATATCCATGTATAATTGGACCTGCACAGTTCAAACTCAGGTTGATCAGACATCAACTGAAGTTACCTTGCTGATTTCTTATTTTCTTTCATGGCAGTTGCTTCTTCCTCGATGTTTTATCGAAGGTGAAATAGCTCAGGATCTGATCTCTCCTTTGGAACTCATTGCAATGGGTTATTCTGAAATCTCACCTCTATAAAAGGCTCAAGAAAATTTATGATTTTGGAGATTTTTCAAGTTTTTGTTGTTAGGGTAAGAGTTATGTCTCTTCAAGTTTTCTATTAGTGGACGTAGAAATGCCTGGTCCATTCATATTAAAAAGAAGGAAGTCATTCCTGGCTCTAGGAATTTATGCAGCAATAGTAGCTGAATGAATAGTCTCAATCTGTGTACTTTTAGCCTTTATGCACATTCTCTTGCTACCTAAAAAGAAATATGAGCCAGAGGTTGCCATGTGATTGAATGGTATGGTGAATTTAAAAGCTTGCACTTGTAGCCTGACAATACTAGGTGGAAACCATAGTCTTGCCACTTACAGGTGGCATTGGGAAACATAAATACTTTGAGCAATAATTATTTTGCAATGTAAGACAAATGGCGTCATTTTCTACTATAATTAAGGTTAGTATATACTAGTTTATTCAACAAACTTTTTTTTTTTTTTGGCATCTGCAGTATACCAGATATCACTGAAGATACTTGGGACACAGGGATAACACTGGAAAAGCAATCTCTTGTTCTTACAAAGCTTGCATTTTACTGGGGATAGACATACTTTAAACATGTAAGAAAAAAAAAAAGGCTCAGGTAGTAATAAGTACCTTGAAGAAAAATAAGAATAGAGATTAATAAGTCAGATGGGAGCTGTATTACATTGGGTGGCCAGCATATAAGAGTAGGTGACTTTTGACTGGAAACTGAGTGATGGTAAAGAAAAAAATAATAAGCTTTATGAAGGTCAGAAGAGAAGAGCATTATGGCATAGGAAGAAGCAAGTATGAGGAAGCCTTCCCTGAGGTGGAGTGAGCTTAGTTTTTTGAGCAACAGGAAAGTCACAGGCTATAACAAGTGAGAGGGAGGGTGAGCAGAATGGGATGGTTTGGAAAGACAAGTAGGAACCAGATTATGTAGGGTTTGTCAGTCCAGGTTACAAAATATATATAATTTTTTATTTTTATATTTTTATTTTATATTTTTATATTTTATATATATTTTTATTTTATATTTATATGTATATTATACACATAAATACATACATATATTACTCTGTCTTGAAGACTGACAAATAGTGGGGATTTAAGAAACGTTACTTCCTATATCATTATCAGTTACTCATCTCCATAGATGAATCTATTTATCCTACCCCAAATAAACGCAAAAGAGGGATGGTGATACACTGTTCTGGAATTGTGCATGTGGATAAGTATAAACTGTGAAGACTGGAATTTAGGGATGTAAGAATTTTGTCTTCCAAACTGGTCTTAATATTAACACTTAACTATGTGCTGGTTGCAACTAGAATTCTAGGCCAAATTTCAGTGTTAGTTTGTTTTGATGTCCTAACTCTCTTAATGATTACTTTCCTTAAACGCTCTGCAGATACCAGATGTCTTCCATATCATCCCCATGAAAGCTCTGGTTCCTAAAGCCAATATGTTAATTAGGAAATGAAATAAAACTAAAATGAATGGCTAATAAGCTTTTCAATTTATTTAAATGTTTAATTTTGAGAGAGAGAGAGAGAGTGAGTGAGCAGGGGAGGAGTAGAGATAGAGGGAGACACAGAATCTGAAGCAGGCTCCATGCTCTGAGCTGTCAGCATAGAGCCCGATGCAGGGCTTGAACTCACTAACTGTGAGATCATGACAGGAGCCAAAGTCTGATGCTTAATCGACTGACCCACCTAGGTGCCCCACTAATAGACTTTTTAACGGCTAAGTCCTACTCCATGTAAAAACAGTCCTACAGGGACACCTGCATTTGGGACAAAAAGCAGCTTTCCAAAATATACTTATAAATGCAAACTTACAACTGATAAGTGTGAGAAAAGATACTTTTAAGCAAAGATACCTTAAATATTCAAACTAACTGTCCTCAGTCTGTATTATTACCCTAAAATATACATTCAGTGTTATTTGTTCACATGTAATCACCCTACATACCCTTCTTTCATTCTCTTTAAAAAGTCAGCATTAAAACAAGTAAAAAAAGACTTTGTTTTCCAGGTAGAAATCAAATCGGCTCAGCACACCATAGAGAGAGGTCTCAAATCCATTTTCTCTTATAATCCTTTTGCTATCTGTTTTAATAAAAAAGAGTATACTTATATTTAAGAATAGAAACTTAGACTCAAAGCTGGAAGGCAACGTAGTGTTACCTAAAGACCTACTATCTTCCTAAACTTCTTTTCTGTAGTCCTGCTACAACATTTCACCAGCTCATGAACATGATGTACACATTCCTCTGGTTATTCAGAGAACACAGTGTCTCAAGAGGTGGTGCATGGAATCTTGGATTATTTCACAGGTCTATACGTGCACACATTCCTTACAATTCTTCTGTCTCAAAATATTCATAAACATTGCCTGTTAGATTCTGATAATTCAGTGCTCTCAAAATGCTGATGTTTTTCCTTCAGTTAAGTTATCGTCCTCTTTTGGGTAATGTTTCTCACCCTCATGATTTCTTCTCTGGTAACTTTTACATATTTTTATTCTTGTGCATTTTTATTGCTAAGTTGTCACTATGGTGATGTTTTCTTGTTGTTAAAGAACATAGCATATTTTATTATTACTAACACTGTCACCAGAAAAGATAAATTCATTTATTTATTCATTAAATAAATACTTACTCAGAGCGAGGTGTTTATGCTCTAAAGGTACAACAGTGAACAAGAGGAAGTTTTGTAAGCTAGATGTTCTGGCACCTGATGCCATGTGTTCACCTATTGACTTGTTTATGACCCTGAACTTCATGCAGATCATCTATACATATATATGACACATATGTTTGTAATTCCCTTGAATGTTAAGAGTGAGAGAGTCTAAAAATTCTCTAATTGGTGGGATTTTAATTGTTATTTCATAAATATCAATTAGACTAATTTTGTTTCCCCCCTGTAGTGTCAGCAGATTCATCTTTAAGTCTGGTGTTTTCAGAGTCTTAGTACTTGAGTATTCTGTCTTCTCTGTGTTCTCTTCTAGGTGCTCCCTCTTTCTTTCTCACAAACACAGAACTTTGTTTTCGTTTTCACTAGAATTTTCAAAGCAATGTACTCCATGTGACATATCTTCTCTGAACTACCTCTTAAATTTCCTGTAGTTCCCAAGAACATTATAATATCTATTTTTTATAATAAACAATTATATAAATTTCTCAGTGCTTATCAAGATGAGTATACTCTTAATCTCATCACGTCTTTCACCTATCCCCCCCCCCCCACCTCTCCTCTGGCAAATACCGGTTTGTTCTCTGTATTTAAGAGTCTGTTTTCTTATTTGTCTTTTTCTTTATTTGTTTATTAGTTTTGTTTCTTAAATTTCACATATGAGTGAAATCATAAGCTATGTGTCTTTCTCTGACTTATTTCACTGGCATTGTACCATCATGGTCCATCCATGTTATTTTAAATGGCAAGATTTCATTCTTTTTTATGGCTGAGTAGTATTCCATTGCATATATAAACTACATTTTCTTTATCCATTCAGCTATGGATGGATCCTTGGGCTGCTTCCATATCTTGGCTATTGTAAATAACACTGTAATAAACATAGGAGTGCATGGATCTTTTTGAATTAGTGTTTTCATATTCTTTGAGTAAACACCCAGTAGTGGAATTACTAGATCATAAGGTAATTCTATTTTGAATTTTTTGAGGAACTTCCATACTGTTTTCCACAGAGGCTGCACCAGCTTGCAGGAATCAAAAAACTTCATTTTTCTTCGCACCCTCACCAATACTGGTTCCCTCCTGAGTTTTAGATTTTAGCCATTCTGAGTAGCATGAAGCGATCTCTCACTGTGGTTTTGATTTGTATTTCCCAGATTAATTGGTGATACTGAGCATCTTTATCTGTCTATTGACCACCCTATGTGTTCTTTGAAAAATGTTTATTGAGGTCTTCTGCCCATTTTTTAATTGGATTATGTGGTTTTGTGTGTATGTTGAGTTGTATAAGTTCTTTATATATTTAGAATATAAACCCTTTATTGGATATATCACTTGCAAATATCTTCTCCCATCCAATAGATTGTCTTTTTGTTTTGTTGATGTTTTCCTTCACTGGGCAAAAAGCTTTTTATTTTGGTGTAGTCCCAATAGTTTAATTTTGCTTTTATTTTCCTTGCAGGGAAGACATACTATAAACATGTTTCTATGGCCAATGTCAAAGAAATCAATATCTATTTTATGAGTGGTGGAAACCTCTTGTGAGATTTGTTCCCAGTTTTACTGAGAAACAATATATCACTATATAAATTTATGACATACAGCATGATGATTTGATTTACATATCTTGTCAAATGATTACCACAGTATGTTCAGCTGATGTCCATCATCATATAAATCAAATAAAAAGAAAAGAAAAAAAAGAAAAGAATTTTTCCTTGTAATGAGAACTCTTAGGATTTACTTTCAACTTTCCGTATAACTCTAATTTGGAGGTGTTTTTTTAAAGGACATCATTTTAAAAATTAATTTCTATATCTTAACAACAGTAGTAACATAATAGTGATTTTAAAGAGAATATCTAATGTCACAGAAATGTACTTTTAATTATTTTTATTTGTATATATTACCTCTTTATAATATGCTGCATAACTAGCCCTATCAGGTTCAACCTTGGGGTCCTTTGGACCTTATGGATCTGGATGTCCATTTCTCTTCCCAGGTTCAGGAATTTTTCAGTCATTATGGCTAGAAATTTGTTTTCTGTCCCTTTTTCTTTCTTTTTCCTTCTGGAATCTTCACAAAGTGACACTGGTCCTTTTCATTGTGTTTTATAATTCCCATAGCCTTTTTGTTCATTTGTTTCAAGTTTTTATTTAAATTCTAGTTAGTTAACATACATTGTAATATTGGGTTCAGGAGTAGAAATTAGTGAGTCATCAGTTACATACAACAAAGTGCTTATCACAAGCTGTCTCCTTTTTCATTCTTTTTTCTTTTTGATACTCTGACTGGATAATTTCCAATGTCTGCCCTTCCAGGTTGCTTCTCCCATTTGGTAGGTTGTCTTTTGTTTTGTTGGTGGTTGCCTTCATTGTGTAAAAGACTTTTATTTTGGTGTAGTCCCAATAGTTTAATTGTGCTTTTGTTTCACTTGCCAAAGGACACATATCTAGAAAAACATTTCTATGGCTGATGTCAAAGAGATTACTGCCTATGTTTTCTTCTGGGACTTTCATGGTTTCAGGTCTCATATTTAGGTCTTTAATTCCACTCTGAATTTATTTTCATGTATGTTATGATAAGTGGTCTGGTTTTATTCTTTTACATGTTGCTGTCCAGTTGTCCCAACACCATTTGTTGAAGAGACCATCTTTTTCCCATTGCATATTTTTGCCACCTTTGTCAAAGATTAATTGAGTATATAATTGTGGATTTCTTTCTGGGCTTTCTATTCTGTTTCATTAATCTATGTGTCTATTTTTGTGCCCATACCATATTGTTTTGATTACTACAGCTTTGCAGCATATTTTGAAATCTGGCATTGTGATACCTCCAGTTTTGTTCTTGTTTTTCAAGATGGCTTAGTCTATTCAGGGCCTTTTGTTGTTCCATACAAATTTTAGGATTATTTGCACTCATTCTGTGAGAAATGCTGTTGGTATTTTGATAGGGGTTGCAATAAGTCTGTAGACTGCTTTGGGTAAAACATATAATTCAGCAATATTTGTTATTCCAGTTCGTGAGCATGGAATATCTTTTCATTTGTTTATGTCTTCAATTTCTTTCATCATTATTTTATAGTTTGCAGTGTAGAAGTCTTTCACCTCCCTGGTTAAATTTATTCCTAGCCATTTTATTTTATTTTATTTTATTTTATTTTATTTTATTTTATTTTATTATTTTATTTATTTTATTTTTTGGGTGAAATTGTAAATGGGATTGTTTTCTTAATTTCTCTTTCTGCTGCTTCATTATTCATGTATAGAAATGTAACAGCTTTCTGTGCATTGATTTTGTATCCTGCCCCTTCTTTGAATTACCAGTTCTAGTAGTTTTTGGGTGGAGTCTTGAGGGTTATCTACATATAGTATTATGTCATCTGCAATAGTGAAAATTTTACTTCTTATAACCAATTTGCATGCCTTTTCTTTCTTTGTTCTTGCCTCATTGCTATGGACTTCCAGTACTATGTTAACTATACATCCTTGTCTTTTTCTGATCTTAAAAGAAGAGCTCTCATTTTTTCACTATTGAGTAAGATGTTAACTGTGGGCTTTTTTATATATGGCATTTTTTACTTTGAGGTATGTTCCCTTGAAACCTACTTTGTTGAGAAATTTTATTATGAATGGATGTTGCATATTGTAAAATGCTTTTTCTACATCTACTGAAAAAATTACTGTGTTTATCCTTTCTCTTATTGATGTGATGTATAACATTGATTTGCAAATATTGAAACACCCTTGCATCTTAGGAACAAATCCCACTTGATTCTAGGGAATGTTTTTTTAATGTATTGGTGGATTTGGTTTGCTAATGTTTTGTTGAGGACTTTTGCATCTTTGTTCACCTGTTACTGACCTCTGGTTTTCTTTTTTGTGGTGTCTTTATCTGGTTTTCATATCAGGGTAATGCTGGCCTCATAGAATGAATTTGGAAGCTGTCCTTTCTCATCTATTTTTTGGAGTAGTTTCGGAAGAATAGGTATTAACTCTTATTTAAATATTTGGTAGAATTCACCTGTGAAGCCATCTAGTCCTGGACTTTTGCTTATTGGAAATTTTTTGACTATTGATTTCATTTCACTGCTAGTAATTGGTCTGTACAAATGTTCTATTTCTACCTGATTCAGTCTTGGGAGTTTATAGGTTTCTAGATGTGTATCTATTTCTTCTAGGCTGTCCAATTTGTTAGCAGATAAGTTTTCATAATATTCTTTTATAATCTTTTGTGTTTCTTTGGTGTTAGTTGTTATTTATCCTCTTCCATTTCTGATTTTGCATTCTCTCTCTCTCTCTCTGATTTTGATGAGTCTGTGTAAAGGTTTATCAGTTTTGTTTATCTTTTCAAATAACCAGCTACTCCTGGCTTCATTGATCTATACTGTTGTTTATTTAGTCTCTATTTACTTCTGCTTTAATTTTTATTATTTCCTTCCTTCTATTGGTTTTGAGCTTTGTTTTTCTAGTTCCTTTAGGTATAAGGTTATATTGTTTGAGATTTTTCTTGTCTACTTTTGAAACTCTCTACTGAATTCTTCAATTCAGTTATTATTTTTTTTACCTCTAGGATTTGTTTTATTTATTCATTTATGTATTCATGTATGTATGTATTTTTTTTTTGATGGTTGCTATTTCCTTGTTGAACTTGTCCTAATTTTGTTTAGTTCTCTGTGTTTTCTTTTATTTCACTAAACTTCCTTAAGACAATTATTCTGACTTCTTTCTCTGACAGCACCTAGATCTGTATTTATTTAGGATCAGTTATTAGAGATTTATTGGTTTTCTTTGATGGTCATTTTTCTTGTGTGTGTGTGTGTGTGTGTGTGTGTGTGTGTGTGTGTGTGTTCCTCGAATCCTTAGGTTAGTATTTTTACATTTAGGTAATATAATTTATCTACCAGACTTCATATGTTTCCTTTGGCAGAGAAAGATTTTAACCAGCTCAGATTGGATTTTTGGCTGTGTCTTCACAGACACATGATCATGGTCTTGAGCAGGTGTTGCCTACTATTGTGGTCTATTTTGGGATGAGGTAATTGGTTCATACTCTGAGGTTGGGGATAGGTGGTTGTTCCATTGGCTGAGAAGAGTTGAATATGACTGCTGGCTTGATTCCCTACCCAAGTGAGGCTATAGGATGGCTTCACAATTGTCTGGATACTCTGGGCACACTTACTAGATAGTCAGGACTAGGTATTATATTCAGTAACAGATGGGGCTGTGATTTAGCTTACCTCCCCTGGCAGGGAAGCAGGACAGAACCCCATACAGATTGTTGTTTGGGAACTCATATCAGGCAAGTATGTGTCCTGAATTCCTTGGCCAGATGAGGCCATCAGTTTTGCTCTACAGATGAGGAAAATCACACATTGTATTCTCTGTTCAGGTGCCACTATAAGCAGGGCTGTTGGATGGGTTGTGTAACTTTCCATGTGCTCTGGTTGGGCCATCTGTTAGGGCAAACTGGAAACTATATTCACCAATAAATGGAGGCTGTGAATTAGTTTCTCCCCCTGGGCACAATGGGAGAAGCAGCTGTAAAGCCAGTAAAGCTTCATTGTCTTATTTTAAGCTGACCCACACCCCACATTGTCTGCTCAAATAGGTCTCTGGCTTTGTTCTGCAAACTATCATCTCTGCCTATTCTTCTCTTACCCATATGCTAATGGGCTGCACAGCGTCCAGGTATTCTTGACAGCCCTTCTAGTCAGATGGGTGCAGGAACCATAGTGGGTAAGGCTATGTCTCAGTCCCTTGCCGGGGTGACAAGGGGACAAACCATTACAGGTAACTCTCCATTTCCCAAGCAGGCTTTCCACCTGGGAGGGTTTGGGAGCTACCCTCATTCTTGGCTATAAATTAATCCTCCAGTGTGTGCTTAGAATAGAGACCCTCCATGCCTTCTACTGGCTTTGCTTTGGGAGTGATCAGCTCTGCTCACCTACTTCATTGCTTGAGTACTGCTGGGCTGCACAGCTTCCAGGTGTTCTTGCCAGCCCACTAGTCAGATATGGCCAGGAGACACTCTCCACAGCAGGCGGGGCTCAGATCTTCAGCTGGGTGTGGGCTAGCCAGGCTCTGGGGCCAGCAAAATTCTTCATTTGGCCATTCAAACCAGTCAAATCTGCAAACTGCCAAGTTCCCTGGCCAGAATGCCTCCCCAGCTTGGTTCTACAGATGAGCAAAACTGCTGGTTGGGATTACTACTTGAGCACTGCAGTTGTAAACGCAGTTTGTCAAGATCCATGTGCTGGCTGTTACAAGCCCCTCTTTCCTTGTCTGTCACTGTCAGATTCCCAGTGGCTGGGCCCTCCAGATTCCTCTGAACTCCCTGTGGAGTATGTTCAGAGTGGAGGTTACTTCCAAGTAATCCACAATGCTGAGGGGAGCTGCTGGTTGTTCCTCTAAGTTCTCTTCTCTCACTAGAGGAACCAGAGCCTCAGGGTGACCTCTCCACACTGGCATAGGTGAGGGACAATGCAGTCAGTGTGTGGCTGCTGCAGTTACCCTTCTACTGCAGTCTGTCTTGGTCTTGGAGGTGCAGGGGTGCTTCAACATCACCCCATATTCAAATATTCTGTCAGCAGTGTCTTGTTCAGAGTAGTAGTTAGGTGTTTTTCATGTGAGGAGGAATGAAGTCAGGAATGACCAGTGTTCCCATCTTGGTGATGGCACTCCTCCAAGATTTCTTTGTATAATCCTTTGCTGTCTGTCTAAATCTTCAGGCTCCGTCCTCAGTGACTCATCTTTTTCACTTTCGTGTGTTACTTTTTTCATGTTAAAATGTTTACTCTGTGTGAAAAATCTTTCTACTAGTCTTTCAAAACTGGCGAGTAGAATCTGGAGCAAGATCTACAATGATATCATCCTCTGCTCTTCTTTGTTTCATGTAGAAACGTTGAACTCCTCTGCACTGATTTTGCTCGATTTGCCTTTCTCTACTTAGAGATGTATAAGCACCTGTGGTCAGGTGGACCCTGTTTTTGAATAGGGTTATTATGGACCCTATTGACAGGCACTGTCAACAACTGGTATTCAAGAATAAAAGTTAACCAAGACCATATTGTCATGTCCTATCAGATAGTAAATTATCCATGAATATATTTCCCTTAATACTTCACTTATTTTCATTTCTTTTCCATCACAAAGGACAATAAATAATCCATTTTGGCTCCTCCACTGATTTTGTCTTCACTTCAATTGTACTTGCTTCTTTTCCATTTTTGTACCTTTGAGTTTTGCCCTCACATCACCTGGCTGATCTCTCTGATAGACTCTACATCTTTTGAGAATTTCTAGAGAAACATCCACTGCACAAGGCATGACTGGATTGGCTGTGAATGGATATCCCCATACATATTTATACTATTCTCAGTTTTGTTAAGTATTTCCTATGAAATAATCTTGAAACCCCATGAATTTCTCTGGACTAAAGGAGCTAAAGGGGCTAAAGGAGCAACCTGTTTACTCTCACTTTAGCGGTGTTTTATTTTTTTTCATATCCAACTTACGGATACCTAGGGATGCTGTCATATCAACACATCCACAGCCTTTTACGTGAAGGTTATTTTGCAATATCCTGAATAAGAAATCATCTGTTAAATTAATAACTTTTAGGATTGCCTACGTGGCTCAGTAGTTAAACATCAGGCTCTTGGTTTCAGCTCCGGTCAAAATCTTGGAGTTTATGGGTTCAAGCCTCGTGTTGGGCTCTGCATTGACAGTGTGGAGTCTGCTTGGATTCTCTCTCTTCCTCTTGCTCTGCCTCTCCCTCACAAGCCCACACACACACTCTCTCTCTCTCAAATAAACTTAAAAAAAAGATTGATAATGTTTAAATATGTTCTTTATATTTCCCTCCTTTATGGTCTTCTACGATTTTTAACCCTAGAGCTCAGGCAGCTATTTTCTGTTGCTTCATAGCACCTACCACTCTTTTTTGTCAGTGTAAAGTTTTTGGTAAGTTAAGCATCTATTTTGTCCATTCATATTCATTTAATTGCCATTACTGTGTTTATTAAGAATATTCTAACCTATCTTCTCTAATTTCCCACTTTTTAAATTCTATGTGTGTAATCTGTTAAATGGGTGAACTTTTGTAATATCTATTTGCTTCCATAAAGCCTCTGGGTTTTCTCCTAATTTAGTTTTACTTAGCTTTTCATTCTTCATGGGTTAAATTTTTTAGAGATAGAAAGTTTTTTGGTCTGTATTCTATACAACTCTGTAAAATATCTCAACTTTTGGGCAAAAAAAGAGTCATTGCCATTGCATGTTTAGAAAAGTAGTAGTTTTCTCATCTACTTTTTTCCCTACCCATGCGTACTCTCATATTCTCAGAATTGCTGGGTTACTTTGTTTTTGAGTAAATATGTTCCATTTCTTTGAATTGATAGAAACATTTGTAATATTTGGATTCCCACATGGTTACTTGTGTCTTTTCTCCTTTTTTGAACTCTGCTCCTGCTCCAACTGCCATAGTCCATGTACTGGGTAGGAACATGTATCAAGTCATTTTTTTTTTCTTTTTTGGAAGAATTAGGTACATAATAACCTTCTAACCTAAGTATCCTTTATTTGTTGTTTATTCAGTGAAAATTGATAGTGTGTGAAAAATCAAGCTGCACCATAATCTTTCTGTGGGCACCAGTATGAAGCACCCCAAGTGGCCTGCTATGTTTACCAGTTGATATGTAGCACAGCCCATGTATTAGGATAACAGGATTTTACGGTAGAAAAGAGAAAAAGCACTCTGCCTGTTTCCCCCCTTTGTCATAATTTTAGTCTTTTGAGGTTTCTGCCCAGGTTTCTTCTAAAGGAAGTATTGGTCCCTCTTTTCCTCTGAAACGAATCTTCTCTCTGTCTTCACCAGATAATCTTCATTTTCCTGCTGAAATTACCTGTCTTCCTTCTCCTTCTCCCCAACCCAATTCCATAAACCAATCACTGTTTTTAAGTTCTCCTATGCCTTTCTAAAATCTCCACTTGAGATTTTCCTTCCTCACAGAAGATAATCCAGAATGTACTGGGGCAAATTTCACTTGCTCTATTCGTTCTTTCCTATCCTGTATTCTTAGTCCTGGGCACGTGTACCTTTCTCCCGGTCTTTTTCATTACGTGGTCTCCGGCAACTTGAACAGGATAAGTCCTTTTCTAAAACACAAATTACATAATTTTATCCCTGCTTTTTTCCCCATGATAAGAATAGGAGTGAGCTTGTTTTGAAAAGATCTGTGATGTTTTTATTTACTACGTATTCAGTTTATTTCTGGATTCAGAAAATGTGGCTTTTCTTCTCTTTATCAGACCTATACCTGATATGGGTTTCTCCCTTCTTTTATTGCCACAGTTTTATTTCGCCTTTATTTTCCTAGATCCAAACCTGACAACTTTTACCTAGATTTTTCTTACATCATAATTTTTTAATTGCTTTTATAACAAATTTTTTTATTTCAAAAAGAATTTTAAAAATCTCTTTGGGCTTTTTCTTTCTATTGCTGTAGTTCCCAAAATAATATGTGTGTTTATCAATGATCCAAAGCTTTTAGAAATGCTTTAATTCCTAAACATTCTTAAGTGTTGTGGATGGATATCAGATGTGGAGACAGAATGCAACTGAAATAACTTCCATTTTTCATTCTGATTATGAGGACTTGATATCTAGTTTCTTCAGCCTTCAGTTTCTTTTTTTGGATAATACAAACAATACTTTCCAGGACACTAAAATAATAAAACTCTAAGATAGTATATGTAAAGGATGGTTATAAACACATACACATAGTAGAGCTAATGTGTGTGAAACATCTAATGCAACATCTGGCCCATAAAAGTGTTCATTCAGTAGTCAGTATTTCAGCCAATGCATACTTCAGATGCTTTCCAATTGTAAAGTAACCGTGAGCATGTATCCTTTGTGCCTCAGGTCACAGCTAGTTTTTCTCCTCTTCCAGAAGTCTTACAGATTTTCTTTCTCCGTGCTACTTGTATAATTTTTTTTTTTTTTTTTTTTGCCAGAAATCCTAGGTTTCTAGGAAAGAAATCTAGCAAACCACATCTTGGTTGTAGATTTTCTCTTCCATGCCTCTCTTGAGTTCCATTTTTTTCTCTTTCTTGAGGTCTCCAGCTTTGTACTGTCTTTTCTCTTAGTTTCCATTTTTGACTGACCCTGATTCCTTGACTTTCACTAATGGGTGTCAGAGAGAATGGGAGGAAGGAACAGATAATAAGAAGTCTCAGAACTCCCAATTCTCAACAATTTATGTTTTTTTTTTTTCTTGTTGCACTCAGTTTTTCTGTCTCCTTAGAAAAGTCAAGGCTCTTTTCCCACACTGTTGCCTCCAAATCTTATCCTGACCACTTCGGGGTTTTTTTTTCATAAAATTTCTTGGTTTGGAAAACTCAAAACAATCTGTAAGTGTTCCTGCTACTGTGTTATGAGTAAGAAAATTAGGACCCATACAAGGTTCTTGTAACAAGCATATCTGGGTTTCAACTGAATCTTATTGCCGGAGTTTTTCTGACTGGCCAGTAGATCTCTCTAATTCAGTGTTCCTCAAATTTGTGTAAATATGAGAATCAATGGGGGAGGTTGTAAACAATTCTAAATGCCCAAAACACACCATGATTGATTTAGAATCACTGAGAGTAGACCCCAGGCCTCTGTATTTTTCAAAAAGTCCACTAGATGCACAGAAAGGGTTAAAAAGCATTGTTATAATGAGCTATCAAGTCTCTAAGCTCACTTGTATTTTTGAATTCAATTTCAGTGATTCTAGAACCAAAGAATTAATTTTCAAAATAACTTATTTTTCTGGTGGAATTTTTTCAATGAAGCAGGAAAAAGGGAGCTGTCCTGGGGTTAGAATGCAAAAGTTTACCTAACCGGGATCCCTCCCTGGCGAACTGCCTCCAGTAGTGTCATTCTGCACAGACATTCCCATTTCCCATGTGTCTTCTGATGTGCCTTCCCCTCATGTAGAGAAGCACTGGTCTAAGAAGTTGTTTTATTTTTTTAATGTTTACTTTTGAGAGAGAGTGTGCAAGCAGAGGAGGGACAGAGAGAGAGAGAGAGGGAGACAGAATCTGAAACAGGGTCCAGGTTCTGAGCTGTCAGCACAGAGCCCAATCGGGGCTTGAACCCATTAACTGTGAGATCATGACCTGAGCCAGAGTTGGACGCTTAACAAACTGAGCCACGCAGGTGCCCCAGAAATTATTTTTAAATCAGTTTTGTCACCAGAGACATGGCCTCAAATTTTGCTGCAGAAACACTACAACAATTAATAATTCAATGAGCAAATTTTATCATCTTTAAATGTTCGGGGTATTTTTTTTGCAAGTTTATTTATTCACTGTGTTTGCTTTCATTTGTTTTGCTTTCTTTGTAGTATTTTTCAGTAATACTTTCAGAAAAAGTATGTAATTAAAAATTAACCCACAACTGGTTGTAACAGGTAACATTAAACCAAGGAATCATTTTCTATCACCATTAACAGGATTTCCCTGTGGGTACTACGTGTGTGTGTGTGTGTGTGTGTGTGTGTGTGTGTGTGTGTGTGTGGTTTCCTCTTTTCCTCTCTCCCTTCCTTCCCTCCTTCCTCCCGCCCTTCCTTCCTACAATAGAAATCTTTCTACCCAGGTGGAATAGATTTTTGCATGCAGCTCATCACCTGCTTGTAGAAGATTCCCAGTAGGCATGCACATACTCTGGGTCATTGATTCTCATCTCATTTCATGCATATAATGAATTGTTGTTGGGTGTAGTTTTGGGGTATGAGTGAATTTCAGCTGTCATCTCTAGGGCAGCTTACCTAGAATTAGATCTTGCCATTTCAAATGCTATTTGTCTTCATTAATCTTCACTCTTGCCCCATTTGTCCTATAGAGTTAACGTGATCTGAATAGCTTAATGGTGACTGTGGTATTTTTCAGCCAACTAAAATAGAAATACAGACATACCCTCTAACATTGTTACTTATAAATCTAACGTGAAATCTGTATTTTTGGTAATTTAGTACCAAGATTTCTGCTGTCTTCCTTATAGTACAGTAAGCATGAGTGGTAAAGAACCACCTGACAGGTTCCTAAAATCTAAGTCAGTCTGAAAATTTCTGTTGAATTCAAGTATTTAATGAGACTTGACTATCTTCTTGGTCGTTGTTTTACTAGCTTAAAAGTTCGCTGAGGTCAGGGAGTATGTTTTGATCTTCATATTTCAACTCTCACAGAGTTCTTGACATATAGTAAGCCCTTGAGCAGATAAAGTTGAATGCTAAACTAATGAACTAGCAAATACAAAAGAAGTTCATAAAAGGTTAATTGTTTTAAGGAGTTAGAAAAATCTTTTTTCAGAGAAAAATAATCATCTGGACTAAAGCTTTACACATATTACCTATTTTAATTTACTTAATAGCACTATGAGATAGGCATGCTATCCTCATTTACAGATGGATGATAAGGCTCAGAGAGGAAGAAACCCAGGTTACACGTTGTAGTAGTGGAAGAGGTATTTGTTTAACCTAAAACACAGTTCATAGAGAAAGGCAGAATCAGGGTTTAATTTTGTCTTTGAACTTTCCAGCTTTCAGAATTTGTTGGCATCCTGGCAGCCTCCAAGAGGAGTTAATAGTTTTATTTTTTTAAAGTATCACTATTAAATCATTGATTTTAACCCGTGTATTTGCTATTTCAATCAATTGTAGTCCTGATTCTTTCTGATGCTTAATGTTTCTACTTGTAGCTACTGTGTTTTTCTCAAGACCGCTTTGGTGTCCTTTTGACACTAGCCCAGTAAGTACTCTTTGGTATTTTCTCTTTCTTTCTTGCATAAAAATATGCACCACATTCACTTTGTATATTCGCTACCCAAGATCTGGAATTAGCACTTTTTCTAAGGATCCTTGGTTCTAGTGGATTGGTTTTTAGAAGCTATGTTCTGGCCGATTCTGATGTTCATTGGTACTGGGTTTTCATTATTTCTAGGCTATTTTAGTGGGCAGTACTAGAAAAATACATTTTTTAACAAATAAATTATGAGTTAAGTTGATAGAATTCAGGATTAAAAATTCTGATATTTACTTAATTAAAAAAATAAGTTTATCTTTTTTTTTAAACTGTTAATCTTAATTCCTAATAACATTAGCATAATTATTTCCCTTATTCTGTATTATACATATGATAATATAATATTAATATTATTACTAACAATAAGGCACACTATACCTACACATTATTTTTCACTTAAACATATCCTGAAGATCATTCCTTATCTGTATATAAAGATAAACCTCATTACATTTTTCACAGAGAGGGAGAGAGACTCTCAGTCAGGCTCCATACCACCAGCAGAGAGTCATGAGAGGCTCAAACTCAGTAACTTGTGAGATCATGACCTGAGCCGAAGTCAACAGTCGGATGCTTAACCAACTGAGCCACCCAGGAGCTCCTATTTTTTTTTTTTTAATGTAAACATACTATTGTAACAATACTACTGTAACAATAGTATGCATTTTAAGTATGTGGTTAAAAAAGTTTGGCAAATGTATACATCATCATCATTTGGCAAATGTAACCATTATCACAGTCAGGTTATAGAACAAATTCCACCACAGAATATATCCCTGTGCCCCTTTCCTCCATTCTCAGCCTCAGGCAACAATTAGTAACCTGAAGATGACTTTTAGAAAAAAAATTCTTTGGAGCATTTACTTCATTTATATTTCATATAATAATGGCTGTATAAAGTTCTCTTTACTTTCTTGCCTTCTTTAGTATTCTTTCACAAAAATGTGTTTCCCTTTTAGTTTTCTATTAGCTAGATAATTATCTGCTTTTTTTTATTCTTTCATTTTTATACTCTTCTTTTTCTTTAATTTTTCAATTACCTTGCATCATGATTTCATTAAAATCTAAAATAGATAAAAGCTTTTAATGCTTTGTGGACACTGAAAGGAATTTAAAATAGTTCATTTGTATCTTTTTAAACAATTTTTAAAATATTTCTTCTTGAGAGAGAGACAGAGTGTGAGCAGGGAGGGGCAGAGAGAGAGGGAGACACTGAATCTGAAGCAGGCTCCAAGCTCTGAGCTGTTGGCACAGAACTGGGAGGTCATGACCTGAAGCTGAAGTCAGACGCTTAACTGACTGAGCTGCCCAGGCACCCCTATCTCTTGAGATATATCAGTGTTGTTCATTTTAATTTACATTAAATATAATCCACACTGAACAGTAAGATCATCATTATTGTTGTTTTCTTACATTCAGTATTTTTTCTCTAAATTATTTTTCTATTCTTTATCTTTGGTCTTTCATTTAGTGTGATTTTCTTTCTTTTAAAAAAAAACCTTTTTTTAATGTTAATTTCTGAGAGAGAGAGAGGGAGAGAGAGAGAGAGGGAGAGAGAGAGAAAGAGAGAGCATGAGCAGGGGAGGGCAAAGAGAGAGGGAGACACAAAATGGGAAGCAGGCTCCAGGCTTTGAGCTGTCAGCACAGGGCCTGATGTGGCGCTCGAACTCACAAATGCTGAGATCATGACCTGAGCTGAAGTTGGACACTTAACCAACTGAGCTACCCAGACACCCTTATCTCTTGAGTTATATATCAATGTTGTTCATTTTAATTTACATTAAATATAATCCACACTGAACATTAAGATCATCATTATTGTTGTTTTTTTACATTCAGTATTCTCTTTGTTATTTTTCTATTCTGCATCTTTGGTCTTTCATTTAGTGTGATTTTTTTTTCTTTTTTTTCTTTTACTTTTTTTTAATATTTCAGAGAGAGAGACAGAGAGAGACAGAGAGAGATAATGAGTGGGGGAGGGGCAGAAGGAGAGGGAGACACAGAATCTGAAGCAGCTGTCAGCACAGAGCCCAATGTAGAGCTCAAACTGGTGAACTGCGAGATGATGACCTGAGCAGAAGTCAGATGCTCAACCAACTGAGCACCCAGGCGCCCCTAGCATGATTTTCTTTGTAGTCAGTGTCACCTCTTTAATTGAGATTTATTGGTGTGATACTCTTTTATTGATTGGAAAACATGATTAATTTTCCCTTCATCGTTGAATGTTATTTTCACTGAGTATAGGAGTCTATTTTGGCAGTTATTGTTTTCAATATTTTAAAAAAATTATTTATTTATTGTTTAGTTTACATCCAAGTTAGTTAGCATACAGTGCAACAATGATTACAGGACTAGATTCCTTAATGCCCTTTGCCCATTTAGCCCATCACCCCTCCCACAACCCCTCTAGTAACCCTCTGTTTGTTCTCTATATTTAAAAGTCTCCTTGTTTTGTCCCCCTTCCTGTTTTTATGTTATTTTTTTTAAATCAAGATTGCTTTCTGGTTTCCATTGTTTCTGTTGAAAGTCAGTGAGTCGACTCTATTTTTTTTTTTTTTTTTTTGAAGATTATCTTTTTTATCTTACTGCCTTTAAGAAATCTTTGTCCTTTGGACACCTGGGTGGTAAAGCATCTGACTTCAGCTCATGGTTCTTGTGAGTTTGATCCCCACATCAGGATCTCTACTCTCAGCACAGAGGCCGCTTCAGACCCTCTGTTCCCTACTCTCTGCCCCTTTCCCGCTCGTTCTCTCTCTCTGAAAAATAAAGATTAAAAAAAAAAAAGAAGAAATCTTTGTCCTTGATTTTCTGCAGGTTTACTACAATGTGAATTTCTTTCTATTTATTCTTTCTATTCATGGTCACTCTTGAATCTGTGGCTTGGTGCCATTCATCAATTTTGAAAAATTCTTAGGCAAATTTCTTCAAATATTACTTTCTTCATTCTCTTTCTTCTTTCATTTTATGATTCCAATATAAAATGATAGAATTGTTTATCATATTAATATGTATCATCTTATTTTCTGTATTTCTCATTCTATTGCCTCTTTAGTCTAAATATGTTCTATTTTGTATTCCATTTAACATTTATCTTTCTAGCAATATCTAATTCATTACATTCTTTTTCTTTTATTAGTTGTATCTTTCATTTCCAGAATTTCTATTTGATTTCTTTCTTAAAGTTTGCATTTCTGTGAGAAAATCTCAATTGGGTCATACATTCCTTGCAAATACTATTCCTTATTATTTTAAAATTTAAATCTTAATAATACCATTGCATTAATTCCCCTTTAGTCTGCTTATTTTTTTTTTTTTTTTTTTTTTTTTTTTTTTTTTTTTTTAGATTGCCTCATATATTTCATAGGCTTAGTTACTTTTCATTGTGTGCTGAACATTGTTTAGGAAAGATTATCAAACTAATTTGAAGCTCTGGTTAATCTTCTCATAATATGGAGTCACTTTTGTTTCTTGGAAGCAGCTAAACGTTGAATACCATAATCCAATCAAGGAATAAAAGGATTCTGGGCTGTGAGGGAGGTTTACCATTATTACACTAAAGTGTAGCCCTGGGGGACTTACTGGAGCTTAATTTTCTTATTGGACCCTTGTGTTCAACTTTAACCATAGAGTCCAACAAATCTGTGAGCTCTGTCCTTAGCCTCCAAGCTCATGTTTCTGAATCAACAGGGGCCTTGAGAAGAAAAATTGCTACAAATGCTGGCTCACTTCCCTGATTACCTACTCTCCCGGTCTTGGCCTCATGATTCCTCACTAACTTGGAACATTTTAATATTGTTAAACATCATTCTTGTAATACATATCCCCAGGTTTCCAATTATTTACAGCAAGATTATTGGCCTACTGAGACTGCTATTTCCAGAATTGAAACTCAGTATCTTGGCCTAAAAAGCATCTTTTCTTTTTTTTCCAGTTGCTCTTTGTTTGTGTCTAGAAATACATTTTCTATATTATTCTTATGAGACAGCTTATCAAATTTATTTATATATTTGAAATTATTTTAATGTTTATTTATTTTTGAGAGAGAGAGTGCAAGTTGGCTAGGGGCAGAGAGAGAGAGGGAGACACAAAACCTGAAGCAGTTTCCAGGCTCTGAGCTGTCAGCCCAGAACCCAACACGGGGCTTGTACTCATGAACCATAAGATCATGACCTGAGCCCAAGTCAGATGCTTAACTGACTGAGCCACCTAGGCACCCCTAATATATTTTAAATAATTTTCCTATACATTCTATTGTATTCTCATTACTGTTGATTGTATCATCTGTGAATAAATATGGTGTTAGGTTCTGCCTTTCCTATCTTTATGACTTCTTAGTTATTTGTACCTTTTTATTTTATTTTTTTAGTATTTATTCTATGACTTATGGTATATACATATAGTAGAGATATGTTGATGTATACATAATATTTATTATGTACAGATATATATTAATATATCGCTATCACTACTTTTTTAGTCTTCCTTCAAATCTACCATTTTCTGTATAGTTTAAGGACTATAAAGTATACTTCTATTCTTTCTCCCATCTTTATGCTATTTTTTCTTAAATTTTACTTAAACCTATACTGTAAACTTCAGAATACACTTTCACTGTTTTTTGTTTTAGACAATTTTTGACTTACAGAAAGTTACATAAAGAGTACAAAGAGTTCCACAGGGCGGCTGGCTGGCTCAGTCAGTGCAGCATGCAACTCTTGATCTTGGGCTTGGTTGTAAGTTTGAGCCCCATGTTGAGTGTGGAGATGACTTAAAAAGAGTACACAGAGTTCCTGTATACCCTTTATACAGCTTCTGTAAAAGTTATCTAAAGAAACAGAGCACCATGACCAGAATCAGGAAATTAACATCAACTCCATAATATTTACAAACTTAAAACCTCAATCACATCTTGTGACCATTTTGCTAACGTGCTTTTTCTAATCCAGGCACTTATCCAGGATCCTACATTTTGTCTAGTTTTTATGTCCCCTAGTCTTCTCTAGTTTGTGATATTTCCTTAGTTTTTATCTTTCCTGACATTGACACGTTAGAATTGGTATGAATAGATCATTTTTGCCTGCCTCAGTTATTGCTATGGTGGTTGCCTATTGGATATTTTGTATTTTCCTCATTGTTTCTATACTAATCAATTGCAATTCTACTGTAAGAAAGAGAAGCTCTTCTCTTTTATTTATTCAATTAGTTATCTGTATCAGGATAGACTTAAGGATATTCATTTTATTCTATGGGTTATAATCCATTATCATCATCACCTATTTTTTGTTGTTGTTGTTCAAATTGTCCCAATTTGGCCATGGGGACCTCTTTTAAGGCCCACTTTTATTCCTTTTATTGTGAATTGCCTGGTCATGTTTTTGTTCAATTTTTTATTGGATTTTTATTCACTTTTTCTCAGGTTTCAAGAGTTCTTTACACATTAGGGAGAGTAACCTTTTGTAGTACATGTTGCAAATATTTTACTAGTGGTCTTTGAGGTTTTTTTCCATGAAACTTAAAAAAATTCTGTGTAAAATTTTTCAGTTTTTCATTCATAATCTCTGGAATTTTGAGTCATAGTTCAGTCTTTCTCTATACTTAGGTGTTGGAAGAATTTATCTGTGTTGTTGTTCTAGTTCTTGTAAGATTTCTTTTTATATTAAAATCTCTCATCCATTTGATATTTGTTCTTATGTATGGTATAAACTGTGTATGTAATTGTATTTTTTCCTAGATATTACCCAGTTGCACCAGCTTCATTTACTACAAATTTCATCTTTGTCCCAGTGGTTGGAGATGCTACCTTGTAAAAATTACTTTATTATATGCTATTATATACTAAAACCATATGTGTTTGTTGGAATTCCTTATGTCATTTGATACATGGTTAGTCTTCCATATATTTCTTATACGATTCAAAATTTTTGAGTGCATGTGTCTATTTGGGCCTATTAGATCAAATTTATTCATTGTGTTGCTAAAACGTTTTTGTACTGATGCTGATGTGCATCATGCTTGATCTGTCATTTAGTGATAGATATGTTCAAATCTCCGATTATGCTAGTATCTTGTGCCTTGTAATCTTGTCTCATTTTCTTTAAAGCAATGTTACTAGGGGAAAAGAACTTTAGAATTATTTCATATTTCTATTTTGTTGAAGCTTTTTATTATGTAATGAACCTTTTTATTGCTAATTATGCCTTTTGCTTTAAAGAATGTGTGGTTTATACCAAAATAGGTTTCTCAGCTTGTTTTTTTCACATTTGCCTGGTGTGCTTTTTTTTTTTTTTTAATTTTTTTTTCAACGTTTATTTATTTTTGGGACAGAGAGAGACAGAGCATGAATGGGGGAGGGGCAGAGAGAGAGGAAGACACAGAATTGGAAACAGGCTCCAGGCTCTGAGCCATCAGCCCAGAGCCCGACGCGGGGCTCGAACTCCCGGACCGCGAGATCGTGACCTGGCTGAAGTCGGACGCTTAACCGACTGCGCCACCCAGGCGCCCCGCCTGGTGTGCTTTTTATCGATACTTTTATTTTTGTCTTTTTTTCTTTTGTACTTCTATTTTAGATGTGCGACTAGATGATTTTAAAATCCAGTCTGATAATGACTATCTTTTAAAAGAGAATCTTAGGGATACCTGGGTGGCTCAGTTGATTAAGAGTCAGGCTTCCGCTCAGATGATGATCATGGAATTCATGGTTTCAGGCTCCGCCTTGGGCTCTGCACTGATGGTGTGGAGCCTGCCTAGGATTTTCTCCCTCTCCCACCTATGCGCGCTCTCTCTCTCTCTGTCTCCCTCTAAATAAATAAATAAATAAACTTAAAAAAATAGGGGCGCCTGGGTGGCTTGGTCGAATGAGCGTCCGACTTCGGCTCAGGTCATGATCTCGCGGTCCGTGAGTTCGAGCCCCGCATCGGGCTCTGTGCTGACAGCTCAGAGCCTGGAGCCTGTTTCAGATTCTGTGTCTCCCTCTCTCTCTGCCCCTCCCCTGTTCATGCTCTGTTTCTCTCTGTCTCAAAAATAAATAAATGTTAAAAAAAAATAAAAGAAAATCTTAAACCATTTATTTTTTTATATTTATTTTTATTGTGACTTCTAGTACATCTGGATTCTTTCATCTCATTATAAAACTCAGGAACACTTGAAATTCATTTTTCAGGGACCCCTGGGTGGCTCAGTGAGTTAAGCATCCAACTTTTTCTCAGGTCTCAGGTCATGATCTCTTGGTATCTGAGTTCAAGTCCTGTGTTGGGCTCTGTGCTAATAGTGTGGAGCTTGCTTGGGATTCTCTCTTTCACCCTCCCTCTCTGCCGCTCCCCTGCTCACTCTCTTTCTCTCTCAATAAATAAGTAAACTTTAAAAAACATAAATTCATTTTTAGAAAGTAAGAGCATTTATATGATAGAAATGTAATTTCTTTGTTTTGTTTTGATTGTTGTTGTACCATATGGGTGATATAAATTCATCTCATCTTGCATGAGGGCTTCTGTGTTGTAGCACATGTTCTTGGGGGCCTTTTTCTCAACTTTACTTAAAAGTCCAGGCTGAGATCCACCATTTCTCTGGTACTTTCCTTTGTTGTAGACTTTTCCTGCTGTCTTCCCTACTACTGAGTGCATATACCCTTTGGGATTCTGTATTTATGAAAGGATCTCTACTCAAATCTTGACTAGATCTGAGGTTTTTTCTTGGTCCCCAAGTAGTCATTAAAACATGATATCCTGTGTTAGTGAGAGTATAAAAACTCTAGGTTAGACTTTATTCTGAGTATCCCACTCACATATTAAATCACCTATTTATTGTTTCCATTGGAACATCTCACAATACCTGAAATTAATGTTTTCTAAGCTGAATGCTTTGCCCTTCTACATTGGATCTTACTGTCTTCCCAGTCTCAATCTGTCACTGACACCACCAGCCATCTACTTACTTGAGCTGCCACCTGACGATTAATCTTGCCTTCTTCCATTTCCATGTCAGCATCCAACCCATCAGGCAAGTGTATTGATTTTGCATCCAAGTATATTTCAAATCCAATTTTCTGCATCACTGTAGACAAAAATCACCATCATCTTTTTCATAGATGATTTCAATAGCTGCCTAACCAGTCTTCTGCTCTGGGGATCCTCTAGTCCATCTATTCCACACACAGTGCACGCATACTTAAAAAAATAATAAATTTGGGGGAGCCTGGGTGGCTCAGCCAATTCAGTGTCTGATTTCAGCTCAGGTCATGGTCTCACAGTTTGTGGGTTTAAGACCCATGTCAGGCTCTCTGCTGACAGCTCACAGCCTGGAGTCTGCTTCAGATTCTGTGTCTCCCTTTCTCTCTGCCCCTCCCTCCTTCTCTCTCTCTCTCTCTCTCTCTCAAAAATTAATAACAAAAATATTTTTAAAAGTTGAAAAAAATTTTGATCCTGTCATTGTTCTTCAGTGGTTTACCATCATACTTAAAATAAAATATAATTTCTGTATTATATTCTACATAGCCCTAAATGATCAGGCTCCTATATTTTCCTACAAACTAGACACTTTGTCCTACAAACTCTGACAAAATGGATTTTCTCCCAGTGCTGTTTTGAGTGCTCTATTCCCAGCTCTTTCCATTAGAATAAAGTACTTCAAACATGTACTAAGAAGGCTTTATATTCTTTGCATTTCAGTTTAAATGTCTTAATTACAGAGATTTTTTTTTTCTCTGACCACTTTATCTAAATTATATCTAGAACTCTTCCTCTGGCCTTGCTGTTCCTTTGCATTAAATCCTATGGGTTTTCTTTGTAGCACTTCTCCTATGTTAAGGTTATATGTTGTTGGGAAGGTTTGTTTTTTAATTAAAAAATTATTTTAAATTGTCTTCTCATTAGAGGCAGAGAACCATGAAGGCAGGGATTGTATGTCTTGTTAGCTACTGTATGCCCAGCATTTAGGACTGTGCCTCATACATAGTAAATGCTTAATAAATATTTCTTAAATTATTAATTTTGGCCACAAAATTAATTTCTCAAAATATTAAAAGGTCTCTCTTTGGAAAGATGCAACTTATGAATTTGATTCAGAATTCAGATTTAAAGATTTCAGTTTTGTCCCTGTCATCAGCAGTATAACATCTCATCTCTGATTCCCAACTTCATCTGTAAATAACAGGCTTGTGTTCTCCATGCGTTAGGATCATTCTTCCATTTAACCAGCTCCCTTAGGATTTGGGGGTACCATAATGGAGAAAAGTTAAAATATCTTGGTTTTTTTGTTTGTTTGTTTCTTTTGTTTTCCTGTATGACCTTTACCATGCAGTGGGAATCAGACTATGTATTGGCCTAAGTCTGTCCTAGAAAGGAGAAATTCCATGACTATCTTATAAATACAATAATATAGTATTTCTTGTTTCTCATTTGGATCCTTTTCCCAATTCCATTAAAAAAATTTTTAATGTTTATTTTTAAGAAAGAGACAGAGTGCAAGTGGGGAGGGCAGAGAGAGAGAGGGATACACAGAATCTGAAGCAGGTTCCAGGCTTTAAGTTGTCAGCACAGAGCCCAATGCCTTGAACTCACATGCTTCGAGATCATGACCTGAGCCGAAGCCAGATGCTTAACCGACTGAGCCACCCAGGTGCCCCTTCCCTTTTACATTTTAACCCATATAGCAAAGGGCAGGAAAAGAAGATCCTGGTGCCTACTTGTCTTTTGAGCTTTATCTTCTTTGATAGTCCATGATTTATGACTTCACTAAACAGATCACAGAGAGATGCCTATGCATTTGTGCCAGGCCCCAAAATTCCTAATTTAGGTTTTACATGTCCTATAATACAGTGTTATATCCATACTTCTGTGCACAAAGGGTTGTCATAGGCCCGGGAAGGTTGTGTTGCCATGGTATTCTATTATCAATTAACACGTGCTATTGAAAAGCTGTCAGCAAATACATGCCCTGTCAACTCTAAAATGCTTTGAAAATATAAAATCAAATACCACGTATAGAATAGGCTAAGGGTCATACTCAAAGATTTTCTGTTTGAGTGAACTTCAATTTTATTTTAATATTTGAATTCATAATTAATATTTAGACTTGGCAGTAAGAGGCACTTTAAATTTTAATTGCTGATACATCTCTAACTTCTAGAGATATATCTTATAGATCTAATATTCCTTTGTTCTGCTATGAAATATACATATCACTTTTAGATATGGAAATCTAAATCTATTTCCTCTGGAAATAGGACGAACTTACATTTGAATTCCATTTCTTTAATATTTAAGTGACCTTGGAATACATAAGTGGCACACTGTTTCCTTCTAGCAGATTCCTAGAGATTTTCCTATTGTATTTTTTTACTGAAAGTAACTACTGCTTTTAGTCAACCAGTAACTATTAACAACATTGTATGCCTAAGGGCTAATGGACAGGTTTGTATCATTTTATTGCTTAAAAGACTCTAAATACTTCTGTTTATTTGGAGGAATGGCTCCCAAATAAATACTGAATCTCTTAAATTCCCATTCATTTCCATAAATTGTCTTTTTTAGGGCAATTATGAATGGAAACAGGAATAGAAAACTCAAATTTATACCAAATGCATGCATTTTCGATAAATTCAATAGTAATTTGTTACTACTTACTGGAAGCAGCAGAGCATATTTAATAGCCCAGATTTTGGAGTCAGAAAGACCGGTGTGAATTCTAGCTCTGCCATTTGTGAGTTTATTTATTTGTTTAGGATGAGGGACATAGTCCAATATGTTGGAATGGACTGAAAGAGATTAACTTCTCTTTGTTGTTACTGATAGTCTGGGAGAGGAGCTAAGCAGTCTGCCCCTCATCCCTTACTTAAAAAAAAAAAAAAAAGTAACACATTTACCCATATGTTACATTGAATGTTAATTACAGAATATCATGAAGGCATTTAGGCCTTAAGTAGTCCAGTCCTGGTGAGCTGGCACTGTTGATTTCCACCCGGGTCCTGGGCCCCTTCACATCTCTGTTTCTCAGGCAGCATTGTGGGATGCTGTGACCCATATGAGGGGTATTGTGCTCTAATTTTTGTCTTTAAGGAGACTTTTACTATAACTGGCACCTTTAGTGGCACCTGCAAGCTGGCCATAGAACATTCCTTGGGGGAGGGGGGATTCTAACTTACTCAAATTTGTCAATGGCAGGGAAACTCGCCTTGATAATGAAAGATGCTTTCCTAAAGGAGTTTCTAAAGCAGCGGAAATTAGTCTGTCCTTTTGAATGTGCTTTTTGTGCATTTTAACTGAAAGGATGGATTTGCCATTCTCCTCTACTTGCTACGTCTTGATCTAGTAAACACTGGATCTGACATGAACTCTAGAGCTTTCTAACTCAGATTTCTGAAAAGTTAATGGTTTCTAGGATATTTTTTAACATTGAAATATCTCAGGAAATACAGAATTTTTTTACTTTATTTTAAAAATTATTTATTAATTAGAGAGAGAGGGAGAGAGAGAAAGAGAGGGAGAGCATGAAAAGGGAAGGGGCAGAGAGGGAGAAATAAAGAATCCCAAGCAGTCTCCACACTGTCAGTGCAGAGCCCAATGCAGGGCTCAGTCTCATGAAAATAAACTGTAAGATCATGACCTGAGGTGAAAGCAAGAGTTGGATGTTTAACCGACTGAGCCACCCAGGAGCCCCTTTATTAATTTTAAAATGGTGTTCAGAAATTGATTTAATACCACATTCTTTGAGGCATGTAGAATTATACCAGTACACAGTGTATAAACTCACATGACCATTGTTGTCAATGACTCTTGTTAGTTCGATCACATATTAGGTCCTGAGATCTCTGAGGATCCCAGTACTAATTAACAGTCTCGATACCAGTAGAGTTTATTTCTCTGATTGTAAATAGCCCTGCCCTTAAATTATCATTTCTTTTTGTTAATAAATGTACTCTTTTTTTTAATGTTTGTTTATTTTGAGAGAGAGACAGAGACAGAGTGAGAGTGGGGGAGGGGCAGAGAGAGGGAGACACAGAATCCACAGCAGACTCCAGGCTCCACACTGATAGCACAGAGTCCTGCCTGGGGCTCGAACCCACAAACTGTGTGATCATAACCTGAGCCGAAGTTGTGCGCTTAACCGACTGAGCCATCCAGGCACCCCTTAAATAATCATTTCAATTTAACATCATTTTGAACTCCATGCTTGTTCTGCACAGGTTTAGTCACCTAAAAACTGACTTTCTTTGTACTTGAGTATTTCCTACTATAGGAAATGTACTGAGAGAAACATGCTATCATATCACCTATCTGAACCACAAGAAAGGCCCCCTCCTGTCTCCTCCCAGCTGAGTAGCTGAGAACTGTTGGGGACATGGATGTAAAGAATGTTCTCAAACTGGCCAAAGAAAACACAAGGAATCCCTCAAATAGAAATGCAAAAAAAAAAAAAAAAAAAAAAAAAAAAAAAAAATTCACTTCCCACTGTGCGCTCACAACTCTTACAGAGTTCAAGAATCACGAAAAGTTAATTAAGGTTTTGCCATAAAAAGAGAAAAAATACTAAAGTGTGGGTGGCATGTTATTACCTATATACACAGTTACATTCTATATGCACAGCTAATCCAGTCCTGTGAGGCTGAGATTGGTGCTCTCTCAGATGTTTTGCTAGGTAAACAAATACCAGGATAGGTAGGAACATGGATGTCAGAATCAGGCTAACCAGCATCTGAATTCCATCAGGGTCTCCCACTTACTGGATATGTAACCATGGACAAGTTACAAATCTCTGAATCTCATCTGATGGAGGATGGCAATTCTCATGACAGATACATGAGAATTAATAATATAAAGTACCTAAAAACTGAGCACAATTTTTGGCATATGGTAGATGTTCCTTAAACAGGAGCAACTATCGTTAAGGAAAGAAAATACCTGTCTTCTAAAAGATTTCCCAGACTCTGTGTTTATAGTGGCTTGTAAAATAATTACACACAGTCTTCCATTCCATTAAATGATGTTGATAGCTATAAAGAAAATATTTCCCAAATCCCAAATATTTATTTTTTCAAAAGTTGCTAATGGTGATGGGAGTAGTGAAATATTTGGAAAGGGAGTATCCCAAGGTATAACTAGATTCACTCATGGTAGTCAATTAATACCCATCCATCTTAAAGAAAAGCTGGGGTTGATCAACACTCATTACTGGAAAAACTTGATTTACAGCAGTTACAAATATACCTCTGCTCATTATACCGCTACCCAGTGGCCCCCAGAAAGAAATTTAATTGTCAGTAGTCAGATGATTAGACATAATACTAGACTAGTCAGTGGTTAGATGATCCTAAAGGAGGTACTGAGACCACAGACCAGTATTTGCTGAATATGTGCTGACAGTTGCCTGGAAATTCTCCACTTGTAGAATACATAAAGCCATATTAAAGGCCACATCTCCACTGATACTCAATTGTGATTTCCTGATGTCCTGAAAAACACCTAGATACAGTTATGCGGTTGTTTTTTAGAAGTTTGGCTATTGTCTGGCATTTTTTTCTTTAGTAAACCCAGAATGAGCTAATAACTCTACAGACTAGAGCTAGGCAGCTTTTAAAGGAAGAGTAAATGTCATTTAAGATTAATTTCCAGATCTGTGTGTCAATCAGCCAGACTCAATAGGACCCTGAGAACAAAGTCGGGCAGGAAAAATAGATGTGTTTTGTTTAGTTTTGTTTCGTTTTCTTCTTGTTTTTTGTTTGTGTGTGTGTGTGTGTGCCTGCTAGGAGAAATAGTATCTTTTGTTTGTAGGTTCTATCATAGTGAAAAAGGAAGGGATCTTATTTTGTCAAATCAAAGCTGGTGACTTCACTGATAAGAATTGGAACTTGGTTCATGGGTATTGATAGCATGCTGTCTCTCCTGAGTATTTTCAACTTTTCTCGGGGTTTACTCTCCAGCTTTACCTCACTCTGTATTCCATGAGGTTGACCCCCAACTATTGTCTAAAACAGTCTCTTACCTTTAAGCTTTTGGTTGGAATAGCCAATGGGAGGAATCAAAAGGAGATTGGAGTATGGGAAGAAAAAAAGTTTGGAGTATTTGTCTTTGGTTCCTTCTCTGTATCTTGCCAATTGAGACCACAGTTCCGGTTGGATGGATGGCTCTTTCTTGGAAGTTTCAGTGGTTTCCATTAACCATTCCCAGCGTTGGCTTTCTGCTGTTGCTTGCCCCAGGATGCCACCCCATCCTTTGTGGTTTCCCTTACCTGTGTCTGCCTATGTGAATAGTCCCTTTATTGCACTCTATGCAGTCATCCCTTTTGAGTAGGCTGTTTCCCACTTTGACCTCATTTCTAAAAGAGCTGGAGAGGAAGAAAGGGTGGCTTAGCAAAATCATAGATTGCTAGCAGCTTTCACTAAATGGTTATTAGAAATTGGAATTTAGTAACCTCAGCCTCTATATCCCTAAATATTGTCTCACAGTCTGAGAAGGTTGAGAACTCAAGTATTCGGCACCATGCAAAATGTAGACTTGAGAAAGACTGTACATATTTGGAAATTAATACATTTTTTTTAATATATGAAGTTTATTGTCAAATTGGTTTCCATACAACACCCAGTGCTCATCCCAAAAGGTGCCCTCTTCAATACCCATCACCCACCCTCCCCTCCCTCCCACCCCCCATCAACCCTCAGTTTGTTCTCAGTTTTTAAGAGTCTCTTATGTTTTGCCTCTCTTCCACTCTAACCTCTTTTTTTTTCCTTCCCCTCCCCCATGGGTTTCTGTTAAGTTTCTCAGGATCCACATAAGAGTGAAAACATATGGTATCTGTCTTTCTTTGTATGGCTTATTTCACTTAGCATCACACTCTCCAGTTCCATCCACGTTGCTACAAAGGGCCATATTTCATTCTTTCTCACTGCCACGTAGTACTCCATTGTGTATATAAACCACAATTTCTTTATCCATTCATCCGTTGATGGACATTTAGGCTCTTTCCGTAATTTGGCTATTGTTGAGAGTGCTGCTATAAACATTGGGGTACAAGTGCCCCTATGCATCAGCACTCCTGTATCCCTTGGGTAAATTCCTAGCAGTGCTATTGCTGGGTCATAGGGTAGGTCTATTTTTAATTTTCTCAGGAACCTCCACACTGTTTTCCAGAGTGGCTGCACCAGTTTGCATTCCCACCAACAGTGAAAGAGAGTTCCCGTTTCTCCACATCCTCTCCAGCATCTATAGTCTCCTAATTTGTTCATTTTGGCCACTCTGACTGGCGTGAGGTGATATCTCAGTATGGTTTTGATTTGTATTTCCCTGATGAGGAGCGACATTGAGCAGCTTTTCATGTGCCTGTTGGCCATCTGGATGTCTTCTTTAGAGAAGTGTCTATTCATGTTTTCTGCCCATGTCTTCACTGGGTTATTTGTTTTTCGGGTGTGGAGTTTGGTGAGCTCTGTATAGATTTTGGATACTAGCCTTTTGTCCGGTATGCCATTTGCAAATATCTTTTCCCATTCTGTTGGTTGCCTTTTAGTTTTGTTGATTGTTTCTTTTGCTGTGCAGAAGCTTTTTATCTTCATGAGGTCCCAATAGTTCATTTTTGCTTTTAATTCCCTTGCCTTTGGGGATGTGTCACGTAAGAAATTGCTATGGCTGAGGTCAGAGAGGTCTTTTCCTGCTGTCTCCTCTAGGGTTTTGATGGTTTCCTGTCTCACATTCAGGTCCTTTATCCATTTTGAGTTTATTTTTGTGAATGGTGTGAGAAAGTGGTCTAGTTTCAATCTTCTGCATGTTGCTGTCCAGTTCTCCCAGCACCATTTGTTAAAGAGACTGTCTTTTTTCCATTGGATGTTCTTTCCTGCTTTGTCCAAGATTAGTTGGCCATACGTTTGTAGGTCTAGTTCTGGGGTTTCTATTCTATTCCATTAGTCTATGTGTCTGTTTTTGTGCCAATACCATGGTGTCTTGATGATTAAAGCTTTGTAGTAGAGGCTAAAGTCTGGGATTGTGATGCCTCCTGCTTTGGTCTTCTTCTTCAGAATTACTTTGGCTATTTGGGGCCTTTTGTGGTTCCATATGAATTTTAGGATTGCTTGTTCTAATTTCGAGAAGAATGCTGGTGCAATTTTGATTGGGATTGCATTGAATGTGTAGATAGCTTTGGGTAGTATTGACATTTTGACAATATTTATTCTTCCATTCCATGAGCACAGAATGTTTTTCCATTTCTTTATATCTTCTTCAATTTCCTTCATAAGCTTTCTATAGTTTTCAGCATATAGATCTTTTACATCTTTGGTTAGATTGATTCCTAGGTATTTTATGCTTCTTGGTGCAATTGTGAATGGGATCAGTTTCTTTCTTTGTCTTTCTGTTGCTTCATTGTTAGTGTATAAGAATGCAACTGATTTCTGTACATTGATTTTGTATCCTGCAACTTTGCTAAATTCATGTATCAGTTCTAGCAGACTTTTGGTAGAGTCTATCGGATTTTCCATGTATAATATCATGTCATCTGCAAAAAGCGAAAGCTTGACTTCATCTTTGCCAATTTTGATGCCTTTGATTTCCTTTTGTTGTCTGATTGCTGATGCTAGAACTTCCAACACTATGTTAAACAACTGCGGTGAGAGTGGACATCCCTGTCGTGTTCCTGATCTCAGGGAAAAAGCTCTCAGTTTTTCCCCATTGAGGATGATGTTAGCTGTGGGCTTTTCATAAATGGCTTTTATGATGTTTAAGTATGTTCCTTCTATCCCGACTTTCTCGAGGGTTTTTATTAAGAAGCATTGCTGAATTTTGTCAAATGCCTTTTCTGCATCGATTGACAGGATCATATGGTTCTTATCTTTTCTTTTATTAATGTGATTTATTACAGTGATTGCTTTGCAAATGTTGAACCAGCCCTTTAGCCCAGGAATGAATCCCACTTGATCATGGTGAATAATTCTTTTTATATGCTGTTGAATTCGATTTGCTAGTATCTTATTGAGAATTTTTGCATCCATATTCATCAGGGATATTGGTTTTTACTGGGTCTCTGTCTGGTTTAGGAACCAAAGTAATACTGGCTTCATAAAATGAGTCTGGAAGTTTTCCTTCCCTTTCTATTTTTTGGAATAGCTTGAGAAGGATAGGTATTATCTCTGCTTTCAACGTCTGGTAGAACTCCCCTGGGAAGCCATCTGGTCCTGGACTCTTATTTGTTGGGAGATTTTTGATGACTGATTCAATTTCTTCACTGGTTATGGGTCTGCTCAAGCTTTCTATTTCCTCCTGATTGAGTTTTGGAAGCGTGTGGGTGTTTAGGAATGTGTCCATTTCTTCCAGGTTGTCCAGTTTGTTGGCATATAATTTTTCATAGTATTCCCTGATAATTGCTTGTATCTCTGAGGGATTGGTTGTAATCGTTCCATTTTCATTCATGATTTTATCTATTTGGGTCATCTCCCTTTTCTTTTTGAGAAGCCTGGCTAGAGGTTTGTCAATTTTGTTTATTTTTTCAAAAAACTAACTCTTGGTTTCGTTGATCTGCTCTACAGTTTTATTAGATTCTATATTGTTTATTTCTGCTCTGATCTTTATTATTTCTCTTCTTCTGCTGGGTTTAGGCTGCCTTTGCTGTTCTGCTTCTATTTCCTTTAGGTGTGCTGTTAGATTTTGTATTTGGGATTTTTCTTGTTTCTTGAGATAGGCCTGGATTGCAATGTATTTTCCTCTCAGGACTGCCTTCGCTGCATCCCAAAGCGTTTGGATTGTTGTATTTTCATTTTCATTTGTTTCCATATATTTTTAAATTTCTTCTCTAATTGCCTGGTTGACCCACTCATTCGTTAGTAGGGTGTTCTTTAACCTCCATGCTTTTGGAGGTTTTCCAGACTATTTTCTGTGGTTGATTTCAAGCTTCATAGCATTGTGGTCTGAAAGTATGCATGGTATGATTTCAATTCTTGTATACTTATGAAGGGCTATTTTGTGACCCAGTATGTGATCTATCTTGGAGAATGTTCCATGCGCACTCGAGAAGAAAGTATATTCTGTTGCTTTGGGATGCAGAGTTCTAAATATATCTGTCAAGTCCATCTGATCCAATGTCTCATTCAGGGCCCTTGTTTCTTTATTGACCGTGTATCTAGATGATCTATCCATTTCTCTAAGTGGAGTGTTAAAGTCCCCTGCAATGACCACATTCTTATCAATAAGGTTGCTTATGTTTATGAGTAATTGTTTTATATATTTGGGGGCTCCCGTATTCAGCGCATAGACATTTATAATTGTTAGCTCTTCTTGATGGATAGACCCCGTGATTATTATATAATGCCCTTCTTCATCTCTTGTTATAGCCTGTAATCTAAAGTCTAGTTTGTCTGATATAAGTATGGCTACTCCAGCTTTCTTTTTACTTCCAGTGGCATGATAAATAGTTCTCCATCCCCTCACTCTCAATTTGAAGGTGTCCTCAGGTGTAAAATGAGTCTCTTGTAGACAGCAAATAGATAGGTCTTGTGTTTTTATCCATTCTGGTACCCTGTGTCTTTTGGTTGGTGCATTTAGTCCATTTACATTCAGTGTTATTATAGAAAGATATTGGTTTAGAGTCATTGTGATGTCCGTATGTTTTATGCTTGTAGCGATGTCTCTGGTACTTTGTCTCACAGGAGCCCCCTTAGGATCTCTTGTAGGGCTGGTTTAGTGGTGACGAATTCCTTCAGTTTTTGTTTGTTTGGGAGGACTTTTATCTCTCCTTCTATTCTAAATGACAGACTTGCTGGGTAAGGATTCTCTGCTGCATTTTTTTTCTGTTCATCACATTGAAGATCTCCTGCCATTCCTTTCTGGCCTGCCAAGTTTCAGTAGAGAGATCGGTCACGAGTCTTATAGGTCTCCCTTTATATGTTAGAGCACGTTTATCTCTAGCTGCTTTCAGAATTTTCTCTTTATCCTTGTATTTTGCCAGTTTCACTATGATATGTCATGCAGAAGATCGATTCAAGTTACGTCTGAAGGGAGTTCTCTGTGCCTCTTGGATTTCAATGCCTTTTTCCTTCCCCAGATCCAGGAAGTCTCAGCCATTATTTCTTCAAGTACACCTTCAGCACCTTTCCCTCTCTCTTCCTCCTCTGGAATACCAATTGGAAATTAATATATTTTGAAACAACCCATGGTACAATAAAGAAAACAGGAAAATTGAGAAAATATCTTACACCGAATTAAAATGACAGCAAAACATAAAATTTAGGATACCATTTTTGCAGGATGCAAATTTAATATATAAAAATTAATTATATTCTATATTCTAGCAAAGAACAATTGGAAAATAAAATTTTTAAAGTTCCCATTTAAAGCGGCATCAGCAAACAAGAAACAGGGATTCATTTGATAAAGTATATTTTTGACATATATCCTGAAAACTACAAAACAATGTTGAGAGAAATTAAAGACTTACATAAATGTTCATGAATCAGAAGATTAAATATGTTAAGATGTTAGTTCTCCTCTTTAAAATATAGGTTCATGGGGCGCCTGAGTGGCTTAGTCAGTTGAGTGTCCCCCGCCTTCTGCTCAGGTCATGATCTCATGGTTTGTGGGTTCCAGCCTGCTTTGGGCTCTGTGCTGACAGCTCGGAGCCTGGCGCCTATTTCGGATTCTGTGTCTCCTCCTCTCCCTGCCCCTCCCCTGCTCTTGCTCTGTCTCTGAATAATAAATAAATGTTAAAAAAAAAAAAAGAATTCAGGTTCACCACAATGCCAATTACAATGCCTATAGTCCTTTTTTTTTTTTTTTTTTGAAATTTAGCTGCTTCTGAAACTTACATGAAAATATAAGGAGAAAATATAAGGGAATCAGAATATTCTAAATCATTTCTAAAATGAAAAACAAGGTTGGAAGACATGGATTACTTGATTTTAAGGATTTATATAGTTTCGGTAATCAAGACACTGTAGAGTTAGCATAAGAATAAACAAACAAACAAACAAAAAAACAAAACAGAAATGTCAGTGTCCTGTCCCTGTTCTCCTGACCTCTGCCTCTGTTTTTGAGTTAGTAGGAGAAAGAATTCAGAGCCAAACTCTCCAGTGAGCAAGAGTTTAAGAGCAATTAAAGGGAAAGTGCTCTCTCAAGGTGGGACAGTGGGCAAGCCCGGAGGTGGCGGGTTGTTTTTTCTCTTTCTGTTTACAAGGGTTCTGGTTCGCAGGTAGAGCTGTCTCTGACTGGGGTTGCCTCCCATCATAAGGGTCTCCTCCTACCGGTCCAGGAGGCAAGTTTTTGGTCCTTTATGGTCCTTACTGGAACTGTCATGGCAGCTATCCCTTGCAAGGGGGCTCAAAACTGCAAGGTAACTGTATTATAATGAAGGTATATAGGTTACTGTAGGGCAGCGGTTATGGGGAAGAACACACGCTTGAGCCCCATGGCTTTTCCTGGCTGTTTGAAACTTGGTTTCTGCTGTTCTTTTCTCTCTCTCTTTTTTTTTTTTTTTTTTTTTTTTTGAGAGAGTGTGAGCAGGGAGGGGCAAAGAGTGAGGGAGACACAAAATCTGAAGCAAGCTCCACGTTGTCAGCACAGAGCCTGATGCTGGCCTCAAACTCAAGAGCTGTGAGATCATGACCTGAGCCAAAGTCAGATGCTTAACTGAGTCACCCAGGTGCCCTTGCCATTTTTAACAGTGAGAAACACTTTTTCCCTGCTTATGTCTGGTTAACTGTCGACTCTATCAAAAACAGAATAGGAAGTCCAGGAATGGATACACACATTTAAAAAGTACCTCAATTCTTACCTTATACTATACTCAAAAAAATTAATTGGAAATGAATCAAAGACTTAACATGAAATTTAAAATTATAAAATTTCCCAAAGAAAGCATATGACAGAAATAATAAAATCTTTTAGTCTTATCATAGAAGATCTGTCAGGATGCAAAAAGTATGAATTTGAAAGAAAAAGGGGATAATTGTACTAGTTTGAAATTTAAAAATTTTGCTCATCAAAAAAATAACCTTGAGAAAATGAATAGGCATAATATTGAAGACTAGGATGAAATTGCATGTGTGTATAGATGTGTATGTGTATGTGTGTGTCTATTCAACCCTTTATGAGACAACCCAATTAAAAATGGGCAGGGCACCTGGGTGGTTCAGTCAGTTGAGTGTCCGACTTAGGCTCAGGTCATGATTTCTCAGTTCTCCAGTTCAAGCTCCACATTGAGCTCCATGCTTACAGCTCATAGCCTGGAGCCTGCTTCACATTCTGTGTCTCCTTATCTCTTTGCTTTTCCCCTGTTTGTACTCTCTCTCTCAAAAATAAATAAACATAATATAAAAAAAAACTTTAAAATAAAAGTGGGCAAAATATTTGACTAGACCATTCACATATTGGGGTATACAAATGGCTAATACACACATGTAAATATGCTCACTATAATTTACCATTAGGGAAATGCAAAGTAAATCTTCAATACCATATGAATACATACCCTTTAGAATGATTGAAATTAGAAATACTGATACTAATAAATGTTGGAAGGGATATGGACCAACTGGAATGCTTATACATTGTTTTGAAAAATGCCAAATGAAACAATCACTTGAGAAAACATTCTGGACATTTTTTTTAATATGAAATTTATTGTCAAATTGGTGTCCATACAACACCCAGTGCTCATCCCAACAGGTGCCCTCCTCAGTGCCCATCACCCACTTCTTGAAATTCTTAAGACAGTTAAATAAATGTACTTATTTACCATAAACCCTAGTCATTCCACTTGTAGGGATTTATTCAAAAGAGAGGAAAACATGTAACTATGCAAAATGTGGACACTCTTACTCACAGCAGCATGACTTACAGTAGCCAAAACTAGAAGTAAGTTAAGTGGTCAGCAAGTGTAAGGATAAATGAGTTCCACTTGATGGAAATACTACTGAATAATGAAAATGAGCAAAGTATGGATACATTCAAAACTGTGGATGAATTTCAAAAATACTGAGTTGAGTGAAAAAAGTCAACATAAAAGTTACATACTGTATATTCCATTCATGTAAAATTTTAGCAAAGATAAATCTAATTGATAGGTAAAAAGAGCATATAAATAGATTTGGGTTCAGAGGCAGGAATGACAGGATTGCCTAGGGAAAGGTACAAGGTAACTTTTTTGGGTGGATGAAAGTGTTTGATGTCTTTATTGTGGTCTTGGTTACAAGACTGTATACATTTGTTGAAACCCATCATATTGTACCCTTAAAATGGGTACATTTTATTTAATATAAATTATACCTTAACAAAGTTGATTAAAAATAAATACATGTAAGTCCTTCTATTGTTTATTTTGTTACCAGTGAATAAGAAAAGAAACATTACAATAAATTTATGTCTAGAGAATAAGCCACACTGTGGTGAAAGCACACATTTTTCTTTTAAATTGAGAAAGGCTTTGCCCTTCCAAGAAAAATAAACTCTTTTTGCATCCTTCATAGATTTTGCTAATCAACTGAGTTTACCTTAAAACGTAGCTTTAGGGTAGTTTTGGGTTTTTGTTTATCTGTTGTTTTTGTTTTTTTAGGGGATACTGAATAGTAAAAAAAAAAAAAGTATATTTTCATGATGTGAAGAGATACCAATAAGTTAAAATAACTAGATGCAGTCCTCCTTAGATTTCGATGGGCTTTACAGACCAATTATTTGGTCTTCTTTGTTCATATGTTCCTGATGCTCGAAATCTTGTGGTTAGCATTTATTTGTACCTCTCACCTGTGATTCAGGTCTCTTTCTTCACCTGTCTATGTCACTCAAAAGTTGCCCTTCTACGAAAAGCATCATTTTCCTTTGATGTAACTGTTTTTGCATCCATATTTTAAATATTTTTCTTTGGAAAAACCATCCTTTATCTGTTTTTACTATAAAAATAATGTGTGCTTATTACAATTAAGAAATAAAAAAATAATAATAGTTTTCTTCTTCCTGTTTTCCTTGATGAAGTAAACACCATTAACAGTTTACTATGTATTTTTTTTTCCTATGCCTATAGAAACATAAACACATAATATATTGTCCATTTGGTAGGTTAATAGGCAGTCATATGGTATGTAGTATTCTGCGATTTGCTTTTTTATTTAACAATATGAAGTAAACATCTTCCTCACATGTGTTTGTGCGTACATGTGTGTGTGTATAATTGTTTCTCATGGTTACAGAGTATTTAATAGTACCCATGAACCACAATTTATTCAAACATTTGCCCTTAATGAGTATTCACTTTGTTTTGGTCTTCTCTTTTTCAACATACTATGCTGCTTTAGATATCTTTCTACATATATTTTATACACTCGGGCTTTCATTTCGTTGAGACAGAAATCTAGACAGACCCGAGCTTGGTCCTAAGCACCTTCATTTGTTTGCTCATGGCTTTGAAAAGTTCCTGTGGATAAGGAAATACAGGTTCTTTTTTAAAAAGGCAAATTCTTGGGGCTTACCCACCTCTCATGATTCAGAAACGGAACCTAATACTTGCTCCCTTTAAACAAGCACCCTCCATGCCTTTAAAACAGATACTCATGTGCTCACATTTTACCAAACACTATTAAAAACTAATTATCCTGGGCAGGTCGCACAGTGCTTTTGAGTTTCAATATTGTCCTTTTGTCACACTAGAATGTAAAATCTGGGGCACCTGGCTGGCTCAGCTGTTACCTGTGACTCTTGATCTCATGGTCATGAATCAAGCCTCACATTGGTGTAGAGATTACTAAGAAAATAATAATAATAAAAATAAACAAGCTTTAGAATGTAAAATCTACCAGGGTGAGTAGTTTTTATCCATTCAGTTCACTGATGTAGAAACTAGAACAATGCCTCCCATGTCAAAAACACACAAATATTTTGTAAGTGAAAGAATGAATAAATCTGTGAAATGGAACTAATACCTATCACATAGGCTGGTTTTTAGGTTTCAGTACGATAATGCATCTAACCTTATTGTATACCAAATGCACTCAGTAAAAATGAACTCCTTTTCCCTTTAAAATTTTAGTCACCATGGTATACAAAATGTCAGCTACAATTCAATGGATGGTGTTATTTGAAACAACAATAATGATAATAAAACAAGAATGAAAATGAACTTGCCAGTTCAATGGCCCAAACATGATATGCTTTACTTTTTAATGGAAGGGTTATATAGATCAATTCACATTGTGCCCTTTCTTTAGCAAAGAATTCATCAAGATGAGAACATTAACTTATTTCAATAGCTGTGTGAAAATGTGACAGATGTATTATAGAGGAGTATACTAATGTTGCTTCCTATCATAAATCAAACTCTGAGTGTGTATGTGTGTGTGTGTGTGTGTGTAGAAGCAGAGGGATATTTCTGAAGATGATACATGCATTTAATTTTTAGAATTCACCAGTCAAAATTTAAGGACTGATTCTTCCAGATAAAATAATTTCTAATTGACATTATTTTGGTCTAGGCTGTCAGGACTTCCCTTACCATTGTTTACTATGAAAATGCGTTGGTTTAAGATGTAGACAAAAATTTGCAAAATTTGGGGAATACTAGGTTATGATGTAGAACTTCAATTTCTCATTAGGATTAACTATTTATTTATTTATTTATTTATTTTACTTTAGTTTGAGAAAAAGCATGAGTGGGGGAGGGGCAGAGAGAGAGGGAGAGAAAATCCCAAGCAGGCTTCACACTGTCAGCGCAGAGCATGATGGGGGGCTCAATCCCATAAATGCTGAGATCATGACCTGAGCTGAAATCAAGAGTTGGATGCTTAATTGACTGATTAATTTTTTTAACTTGGCATTTAACTTCATACTCTTGGAGTTTCTGTGAAATAGTATGTTCATTCAAGAAGTTGTGAATATGATTATTTTGTGGGAAAATTACTGGAATGGTGAGTTTCCAAAATAGAAAATTAAGATGTAGGCTTAAGAGCTTTAGAGATAAGATAAACATGGAATCAGTACACCAAGTATTGTATTGGAAAGAGTAAAAGAAACTCATTACACAATTTTTGGGGGGTCCTTTTTGTTTTGTTTTTGTGGGAAGGTCAAGATAATTGGCATGGTTTACTATAAAAAAATAAAAGATCACATTTATAAAATGTCAGCTATTACTCATTAAAAAATAAAACTAAGGTGGGGATGCCCAGATGGCTCAGTTGGTTAAACATCTGACTCTTGGGGCGCCTGGGTGGCTCAGTCGGTTGAGCGGCCAACTTCAGCTCAGGTCATGATCTCTCAGTCCGTGAGTTCAAGTCTCGCGTTGGGCTCTGTGCTGACAGCTTGGAGCCTGGAGCCTGTTTCAGATTCTGTATCTCCCTCTCTCTGACCCTCCCCTGTTCATGCTCTGTCTCTCCCTGTCTCAAAAATAAATAAAACGTTAAAAAAATTAAAAAAAAATCTGACTCTTGATTTCAGCTCAGGTAATGATCTCAGTTTGTGGGTTTGAGCCCCACACTGTTGAGCCTGTTTGGGATTCTCTGTCTCCCTCTCTCTGCCCCTCCCATGCTTGCTATCTTTTTCTCTCAAAGTAAGTAAATAAACTTAAAAAAAAAAAAAGACTAAGGTGACTTTTTTTATACATGAGTGTAATGTTAAGATCATGTCTTTACTGTGAGTTAAAATGGAATATTATAGAACATCCTTATTAGGCAGACTAGTTAACTGAGTCATTCAGGTGATTGAGGGAGTCTTTTGCAAAGGTGTGACATGTAGGGAGCTTCCATCATGCTTTGTGATTGGATGTGATTTCATTGAGTTGATGTTAGTTAATGTAACAATCCAAGATAAGAAAAGGAACAGCATTTTTGCTCCTGAGGGGACTATATCCCATTACCGTATGTTTCAAGTCAGAGGTGACAGGAAAATTGATGTGGAGAGAAAGTAAATAACTTGCCCAAGGTATATAGCTTTTGAGAAGCATAGCCAGAACAAAAATGTCCTTGACATAATAACACAATAAAAATCCTCAAGATTCTTGACTTTTATTAGATTTACAAATGAAACTGGCAGCCATAGAACACATTATTTCTTTGGTGGAGAACATTATATTAATCAGCTAGATGTGGTTTCCTGGACAGTCTCCCATGGGAATGGTTGGGCTCCCTTGGGTTTGATCTGACTCCGTAGATGGCAGCTGCTAGTTAACAGAAGCAGGGCTGCCTTAGACCTTTGTGGTATCCACCTGCCCTAATGACATTGCCTCTTTTCAAACCCATTTCTATCAGGCTGTGTAGATTTGTAATACTTGTTCTGCACTTGTTTTAGACATTGATTATTTTTCCCTTTGGCATTAATTGTTACTGTTAGATGAGAATGCAATGTATAGTTTGAAACTGTTACATAAGGGAGTAAATTTGACTTCTTCCTTTCAATGCCACAATGAGTTTCCACAACCATGACAGGCCAAGCCTATCAATATCCTTTGTGCACACAGGCACACAGATTGTCCTCTGGGCTCTGTTACAGCTTCTCAGAATCTTCTAACTTTATCCTACTTACCACTACTATGGAATCTGTACACTTAGCTTGAACATAGTTGAATTGGGTTAAGCAGAGTGGGTGGGAACTTGATCCACATAAATTGATGATGTTACCAGCTGAGACAGTATTTTGAACAAAGGCTCAGAGATGGGCCTAAGTGTCATGACTTACAGATAGTGGTGGAGAACAATGAAATCATCCTGGTTAAAGCAAACAATGTATAAAAAATGGACTTCCAACCAAGGAGTGCCAGAAATCTGCCATCATTGAATTGTAGGCAGAGTTTCAATATGGAGTTGCAGGTGGTCTCTCAGGATGGAATGGAAATGAAACATAACATGTGGAGACAAGTGTAGTACTATTATCATATTCTAAGCTAGAAGTAATGAGGATGGGACTTAAGAAAAAGCTAACTTTAAAGCCACTAATAAAAAGAAAAAAACAATAGTTCATATATTACCAAAGTCATAATCAATATGTACCATGTACTCCATGTACTCCATTGTACTTATTGGATATCAATACCGATATCAAATATCAATAAGATAGTTATTTTGATTTGGAGATTAAACACCAACATGATAAATGAGCTGTTATTGGGGAAATGGCTAGTCCACGGGAGATGGATTATCATACCCTATGCAAACCACAGACACGGCAGCCTACATGTGACTTTGAAGAAGGAAGGAAGGAAAGAAGGAAGGAAGGCAAGTTTTTCTTTATTTCCCTACTTGTTCCTTCACTCCAGCTCAACTTCAGATGCCAAAGATCTCCTTAGCTCTCAGATTTCTCACTCTGATGAGAGCAATCATCCTGAAGGACTGTAGGTCACACACTTGGAATCAAAATGTAAATTGGTAGCGGGGGATTTGAATGAACTAGACTTGGCTAAAGACCATGGATATAATAAAGAGATAAAACTTGAAACATATGACTCATATTAGAGCTTTGTATAACTGGCTGCCAAATAGTCTTCGGACATTTTTCAGAGAGAGGACATTTGTCAGGTCACCTCTGGATACTGTACTTAGACAAGGGCAAGTGTGAATCTCTGGGGCTTTCTGGGTCCTGTCCTCTGTGCAGATGTAGGTAAGCAGAGTTTCTGGTTTGTTCATTCGCTATTTGTTTGCCCATACATTTAAGAAGCTTTGAACTTTCATGCCTTCAGGATGCAGAAATAAAGGTTTCTTTGTGGAAATAGAAAAGTAACATGCATAGGACAGGAAGGGGACATCCGTGTGTCAGATGGGAAGGGAGGTGCAAAGAGGGATACATGCTTATTAAAATGTGACCTCTGTACTTAAGTTAAAGGAAGGCCTGGAGGAGTTTAGCCAAATGAGAAAAGGATGAAGGCAAGGGCATTCTAGGCTGAGGACAGAGCTTGACGTCAATTCCTACTTGGACATTTTGTTTTATCACTTCAGAGAGATGTTTACTTTATCATCAGTACATTTGAAAGGCATTTTGTTCCCTGAAAGCTTTCTTTTTCTTTCATTCAAAAATAGGTGAGTTGTAACTTCAGGAGACGGCTGACAGTGCCAGAAACTGCCTGAAGGAGAAAAACTCCTTGAAACACTTCGTGTGACTATCCCCTCCAGGAAACTGGAGAAATTGGTGAATCTGAAGCATCATTAGGTTCATTAATAGTGATGGAGGACTTTCTTGAAGGGGGAGGAAGGGCTTAAAGAGTGCCTTCTGGGGATCTCTTAAATCAGCCTTGTTTTACAGGTTTGAAAAGAGACAGTGTTTGTTTGGTGAGGATAAGTGGCATTCCTCACCCCGCAGGAGGCACACATGCTGACAGAGTTGGCTGTCCAGTGAGAAGTACAGGTGATTCTATCTTCTAAACAAAGTATCTTCACTAGGCAATCAGAGTCAGAAAAGGTAATCCTCGATTAAAAAAAAAAGACATCTGTCTTAGGACTTCATATGCTTTTCCTTGCATAGTGTCAAATTTCAGGATAACTTATCCTCTAAGTCATAATTATATGTGGAAAAATACATCAGAGCCACACACTGACTGGCATTCAGAGCCATTTAAAAAAGGCTTAATATTTCCAATCTGAGGATATGGGTATGTCTGTAATTTTTAATGCATAACTTATTAGCTAATGAGCTAATAACTAATAACTTTATTAGCTGTTAAAGTTTTGTTAAACCTTGTCCATGTTTGTTCAGCAGTAGAAGACACAGCAAAACGTTGACAGCGAGTGTCTGTCTACATGATATTAAATGAAAAGCCATCTTCGAAGTGCTGTGTGATATTTTTTCCCTGAGATGACCTTTAATGGGTGCTCTTTAGAAGTTGTAGGTCTGATTACATCATATATCCTCCACATGTAGCTCTCTGCTATTGGTGGCATGTCTCCAATCACAGAATGTTCTTTAAATGCTGCTCCTGTTCTAACATTTCTATTTTGTCATCTTCTGTTAGAGTTTAACCCAAACATTTTTTCATGAAACAAAAACCAGAAACTTGTCGGAATCTCTAAACACCTCATAAAATCCTTTATTTAAATGTGATTCAAAGTGTAATATAGTTTCTGAAAAAGGGGGAACCGAAGCTAGTATTTATTGAGTGCCTGTTTTGTGCTGGGCATGATATGTATTTTTAGTTCTTTTTTTTTTAAGTTTATTTATATATTTTGAGACACAGAGAGAGCGTGCGTGCACATAAGTGGGGAAAGGACAGAGAGAGAGGGAGAGGGAAAATCCCAAGCACGCTCTGAACCACCAGCACAGAGCCCGAAGCAAGACTGGAACTCCTGACCCACGAGACCATGACCTGAGCCAAAGTCGGACACTTAACCAACTGAGCCACCTAGGTGCCCCTGTATTTTTCTAATCAGTTCTCAAAACACATTCATGAGGCAAGTATTATGTTCTCTTTACAAAAGTGAAAGTTGGAATTCAGAGGTCAAACAGTTGTTCATGGTCACATAGTTAACATTGAGCAAGGATATAAGCCGAATTTGCTTGAGGCTGAAGTCTTTCCTCATTCTCTTATACTCCATCTATAAGAGAGCATCCCAAAACATTAAGGTGTCATGGAGCCTCCAAAAGCAAAGAGAAGTGCTAATATATATATTTTCAGGAAACCACTAACTTAGTCTCTAGCACCTCAAAATCATTGAAATCAAACACAAAATAAACAATAAAAACCCATCCTAACATAAATTCTCATCTCTTCTGACAAAGTATGAGCTTTGAAATATTTTCTCCAGTTTTTAGAATACCAACAAGTGATAGGACTTTACCAAATTTTAGAAACAAAAAATTGTTAAAACAAATAATACCCACACCCAAAATCAAAAAAGGGAGGAGTTTTTCAAATCAATTAGTTTTCTTCACCATGACTTATATAATTATTGGGCATTATAACATTTCTAGTAACTCACATCATGTTTTATAAGAATCAGAAATGATGAAAATCCTCAAAGTGATTATGCACACATAGGAAAACTAAGCACCCTTGAAGGATGCTTTTTTCCCCCTCTTAAATGAATGACTGAATATTGTGCTAATAAGTGCTTGAAAAGCATTTACTGAGTATCTAAGATAGGTGATTTTTATGGCAAGACCACACTGTAGTTAGTAAGGTGAAGGCTGAGAAGAGAAAAGCAAAGGTCAAAATAAGAAAAAAAAAAATCTTAGCATATACCTGCAAAGAGAAAAAGCTGTTTGACTTTAAATGTAGAAGAAAGTTTAATGAAGTAAGAAAATTGCCTGAAGAAGGGTTAAGTAAGGAGGCATAATACTATATGTTTAGATAGGATCTTGAAACATCACTAGGTACTATGTTGAAGCATTGCATGGTTCTCTTATTTTTGAGAGAGTTCTTTTTCTTTTCTTTTTTTCTTTTAGTAATGTTGGATGAAGATGGACTTATGGGACCTGTGTAGATGCTGGAGGTCTTGCTTATGAAAAATTAGGGTTCTCTATTTCCAGCTCAGGACTAGGCTAAGATATGTTTTTTTATCCTGGGAAAATAGGTTTCTGTGGACTTGACTGTTCAGTTATTCTGTGAAAGCCTTAGCCTTTGCCTAAACTACAGCTACTATGGAATAAGAGATAGTGCCATTGATTTAATTAAGACCTCTTAATTAAAGGTGACAGAATTCAATTGTCAGAATTGACAGAATTCAATTGTCTATTTTTAAGATTAAAAAAAAAACCCACAAAGTGTCTTTAAAAATTATTTTTAAAAGTTTTTTTTAAGGTTTATTTATTTTTGAAAGAGAGTGAGACAGAGCGTGAGCAGTGGAGGGGCAGAGAGAAAGGGAGACACAGAATCTGAAGCAGGCTCCAGGCTCTGAGCTGTCAGCAGAGAGCCTGATGCAGGGCTTGAGCTCACAAACTGCAAGATCATGAATGACCTGAGCCAAAGTTGGACACTTAACCAACTGAGTCACCCAGGCGCCCTACAAACTACTAATACTAGTTGTAGGAAACAAGAAACACAGATGAATAAAATATGGAAAATATCATAACCCTATCATTCATTACTAATATTTTAGAATATTTATTAATATTTTGGAATATCTATATATTTATTGTATCTATTTTGTCTGTATCTCCCTCCACATACACATCTCTGTCAACATCTACTTTGTGCAAAGTACTGCATAGGAATGCAATAATGAGTAAAACAAATATGATTGAAGCTTTCACGGCATCTAATGTGTATTTTGAGAGAGGATACAAATATTAATCAAATAATCACACAGATATGTAATTGCCACTGATGTAGTGCTGTGGAGAAAAGTATATGACAGAATGAGATATCCTAAGAGAAAATTATCATATAACTAGAAACAAAAATAAATAACATAATGAATAAATAAATGAGGTATAAGGAAACTATCTTACCAGTTCTTCAATAAAGTTCTTCAATAAAGAAGATTTAAGAAAAGATCTTAAGGCTGAGTAGAAAATAAGAAATACAAAGTAAGGAGAGAGGGAGGGAAAGAAATATCAGGCAAATGAAATATCCAAGAGTCTGAGGGGGAACACAGAGGCTGCATCTGATGAACATAAGGAAGGTCAGGTATTAACCTCTTACTGGATATGTCATTTGCAAATATCTTCTCCATTCAGTAGGTTCTCTTTCTGTTTTGTTGATGGTTTCTTTTGCTGTGCAAAAGCCTTTTAGTTTGATATAATCCCAATTGTTTGTTTTTATTTTTGTTGTCTTTGCCTGGGGAGAAATACCCAGAAAAATATTGCTAAGGTTGATGTCCAAGAGATTGATGTCTTTGTTTTCTTCTAGAAGTTTTATAGTTTCAGGTCTTACATTTAGGTTTTTAATCCATTTTGAATTTATTTTTGTGTATGGTGTAAGAAAGTGGATCACTTTTATTCTTTTGCATATTACTGTCCAGTTTTCCCAACACCATTTATTGGAGAGACTGTCTTTTCCCCATTACGTATTTTTGCCTCCTTTGTCATAGATTAATGGACCATATAATCTTGAGTTTATTTCTGAGCTCTCAATTCTATTCTTTTGATCTATGTGTCTGTTTCTGTGTTAGTACCATACTGTTTTGAGTAGTATAGTCTTATAGTATATCTTGAAATCTGGGATTATCATACCTCTAGTTTTGTTCCTTTTTCCAAAGTTGCTTTTGGTTGTTTGGGGTCTTTTGTGGTTCCATACAAATTTTAGAATTTTTTGTTCTAGTTCTCTGAAAAATACTATGGATACTTTGATAGGGATTGCCTTGAATTTGTAGATTGCTTTGGGTAGTATGAGGATTTTAACAAATAATTAAAATCCATGAACATGAAATGTCCTTCCATTTGTTTGTGTCATCTTCAATTTATTACATCACTGTTTTACAGTTTTCAGGGTGTAGGTCTTTTTTTAAAGGTTTATTTATTTTTGAGAGAGAGAGAGTGAGGGAGGGTCAGAGAGAGAAGGAGACAAAGAATTCGAAGCATTTTCTGCACTGTCAGCTCAAAGCCTAACACAGAGCTTGAACTCATGCACCATGAGATCATGACTTCAGCCAAAATCAAAGTCAGACACTTAACTGACTGAACCACCCAGGCACGCCAGAGTGTAGGTCTGTTATCTCATTGATAAATGAAAAATAAACCCGAATGGGAGAAGATATTTCCAAGCTATATATCTGATATGGATTAATATCCAAAATATATAAAGAACTGTACAACTCAACACTAAAAACAAACAAACACAAAAATAAAAAACCTGATTTAAAAAAGGACAGTGGATCTGAATAGACAGTTTTCCAAATAAGACATACAGATGTCCAACAGACACATGAAAAAATGCCCAACATCACTAATCATCAGGAAAATGCAAATCAAAACCACAATGAGATATCTCCTTACACTAGTCACAACAGCTAGTATCAGTATCAAGAAGACAATAAATACCAAGTGTTGGCAAGGATGTAGAGAAAACGGACCCTTCTGCACTATTGATGGGAATGTAAATTGGTGCAGCCCCTCTGGAAAAAATAATTTGATGGCACATCTATGTGTTTTGCAGTATTATTTACAATAGCCAAGGATTGAGAGCAAGCTAAGTATTACTGATAGTGAATGGATAAAGAAGATGTGCACATATACATGATAGAATATTACTCAGCCATAAAAAGGATGACATTTTGCCATTTGGGACAACATTGATGGACCTACAGAGTATCATTCTAAATGAAATGTTAAAGAAAGGCAAATACCAAATGATATCACCTACCTGTGGAATCTTAAAAGCAAATGAACCAAAACCAGATAAAGATTCCTAAAAACAAAGAACAAATTGTTGGTTGCCAGAGGGGAGGTGGACAGGAGAATGGGTAAAATAGGTGAAGGGGATTAAGAGGTACAAATTTACAGTTATAAAACAAGTCATGGGGATGAAAAGAGCAGCATAGAAAATTTAGTCAATAATAGAATAATGTAGACTATACTTGTGAGCATTGAGTAATCTATAGAATTGTCAAATCATTATGTTACATATCTGAAACTAATACATGTCAACTATACCTGAATTATAAAAAAATAAAAGAAGGCCAGAGAAACTGGAGCATAAAACATGATGTTGAAGAAGTACCAGGAGCCAGACAATAGTTTCTTTTAGATTGCAATTAATTTTGGTCTTTATCATAAAAACAATGGGGAACCGTTATATTGTTTTAAGCAAAGAACTGGCATGATGAAATGAACTTTTTAAAAAGTCACACTGGTTCCAAAGAGATAAAAGGGGAGGCCAAAATAGATTCAGGTAGAAAGCTTTGGTAGTTGTGGTGGTAGAATATAAGAGCTATGATAGTTGCATATACCTGGGTACAGTGAAGAAAAATCAGAGGCAGGCAAATTTGAGAAATATCTAGGAACTTAAACAGATAGTACTTGCTCACAAATTGGGTGTAGGAATTTAGGGAGATCACTTAAGCTGACCCCTAAGTTATGACTGGCACAACTCAATAGAAGTTAGTCACTGTGATTGGAAAGAGTTAAGGTATCTAGCTTTGAACAGAAGTTTCTGAAATCAGCTCTGATTACGTTGAGTTCAGTGCTTCAGATGCTTATGTTGAAATACCAGTAAGCAGTTGGGTGTGGATGTTGAGGATCCATAGGCATGGTGTATGCTAATAAAATGTATTTGGTGGCTTGGGGCCAAATGGTAGTTGAAGCTATGGGTATAGCTGAATGTTGGCGATTTTTCTTCTTTATTTTAAAAAGTGAATTCCTCAAAGTGATGATGCCAAAAGAAGACTGTCTAATAAGCTTCTGATCATATGAAGTTTAATTTTTTTCCCATAGGTGTTTTTGAAGAGATATAACTCTTCCTCAAACACGAAAGTTTGGGTATAGGACCAAGGTGATTAAGGTTGTTTTAAGTATTTTAAAATACTTTCATCCTATGCTTACACTTAAATTTGATGATCTCCCCTTTGGTACAGAGGAAACAGCATGTATTAGTTAGAATTAGGTTCTAGTCTACAACAGTGACTAAAACCTAAGGGACTATTTTCCTTCATGCTGTCTGGGAGCCAGTGTATTGGCTCCACAGTTATCAGGTTTCCAAGCTTAGAACATGAGTTAAGACCTTAAGGTTGCCTCATGATCCAAGATGGCTGCTACATCTCTAATCCTTAAACCTGCATTCCTGAAGCAAATATAAAGTTGAAAAGAAGGGCACCGTTCACCTACAGCTACAGGAGAAACTGAGAAATGTCCTCTTTTTTTTTTTTTTAATTTTTTTTTTTCAACGTTTATTTATTTTTGGGACAGAGAGAGACAGAGCATGAACGGGGGAGGGGCAGAGAGAGAGGGAGACACAGAATCGGAAACAGGCTCCAGGCTCCGAGCCATCAGCCCAGAGCCCGACGCGGGGCTCGAACTCACGGACCGCGAGATCGTGACCTGGCTAAAGTCGGAGGCTTAACCGACTGCGCCACCCAGGCGCCCCAGAAATGTCCTCTTTTAAAAGGGCACTTTACCACTTGTAATGATGTCTTTTCTCCTCCTCTGTTAGTGAAGAAGAAAAGGAGAAAGAATATGGGCAGGAAACTAGATCCCTCTGCCATAGAACATGTGAATATTAGGTCTAATTCCAAGTCTTGCTGTTAATAAGTTTTGCTATATTTAAATACCTTTTGGGAAGAATAAATGTCGAATTGCTATATTGTCCACCTGAAACTAATATTAGCCTGTATGTTAACTAGCTGGAATTTAAATAAAAAATTGAAAAAAAAAAACTCTTTGTGAAGAATAAATGGTATACTGTATGTGAAAAAGGTGTTTTGTCAATGTTACACATTAGTTAGCTATTGTTGGAATTTCTAAAGTAATTAATTAGCTCTGTGGGTATTTGAAAAGTAGCTCAATTTTTGTTATATTGAAAGACTACTTGGATTTCAAAAGTATGACTCCAGATATAAAGGTTACTCTTTTAAATGTATGAGTATTCCTTTTCTGTAGCTCTACCGAAATACAATTTTGTATCTTGCTTTCCCATTAATATTGCATTCTAGGAATTGTTCCATGTTCGCATGTAATACTCATAACCGTCAATTTTAGTGGCAGTATAAAACAACAAAATCATTATTTTATAAATCTGCCATTTCAGTAATTTTTATGAGTGAAGCAGAAAGCTTGCTTTTTCTTGCTTTGATTCGTGCTTTATTGAATTATTTTAAAATTTTAGAAAAGTGTTAAATAATTTTGTCTTTACTCTCATTGTAAAGGGGTAGTTTCTTGTATGAGAGCTATTGATTTACCTCTTTATTATTTCTAAACTTTAATCTAGTATATTTGTTAAATTTTACAATTTTAGCATCTAAAGAGAGGATTTAAATGTTATATATCAATGAAAAATTTTATTCATGGGTTTCCTAATGTTAGATATTTGTATTCCTAGAAGAAATTTACCCTGATAATTTCTTATAATGCTAATGAATACAGTTTGAAATAATTTTACTTACAATTGATACTTTATTTAAAATGGAGATTGATGTATTATTTACTTGGGGAGTAATAAGAGGAACATATGATTTTTACCATGTGCCATCTTACATAATTCATCTAATCATCTAAATAACTTCAACATTGGGAATATTATTATCCCTACTTTGCAGATGAGCTAGATGAGAGACAGTATTTCTATCACACTGGAAATCAGTGTTAAATCACCTTCATAAACTAAATTGAGTGGGTTCCAAAAAAATTTTTTTCAGTAGTTTCTTTTTTTTCATAGGGTATGGAGATGAACTGCTTCCTGAATATTTCAATGAATTCACCAATAAAACCAAATTCCTCCAGAACTTTTGGGGAGAAGATTCTCTATAATAATTTTAATGTATTCATAGTTACAGTTCACCTTTGCTCCTTCATTTTGAATTATTGTTGATATGGCAGAAATTGGCTACACTCTCAGGGATGCTGGTTTTATTTCAGGTAACACAGGATGCCTTAGTCTCCGTCCTCATCCTGCCTTGCACTTAGGCAGACTTGCAATGAGGCCAGTGGAATGTGTATGTGGAAATGATGTATGCAGCTTCCTACACTGCCTTAAAATGGCCCATGTGACTTCCATGGTTATCTTCCCTTTTGTCTAGATGGCTGAAGTAGAGGAAGAATGCCAAAGTCACTGCTTAAAGAAAAGTTACCCAGGAATCAACCAACCCACATTGGGTCTGTGGTGAGTAAGAAATCAAGCTTTATTATTCTGACCCACTGAGATTGCTTGCTACAGAAGCTAACATTATTTACTGATTAATATATTTGGTAAGTGAAAGTTTGCCAGAAAGGTAGGTATTTTATTCATACTTTAATTTTATTAGCATGGGGTTATACATTTCTTAAAATTTTGTCTTTCTGTTGTTTTCCTTTAAAAAAAAGTACCTTCTTAATTCCCAATTTTGCCTGTCTTTTCATCTTTCACTTTGCTAAAGGTAAGTTAACTTCATTACTTATTTTACTACCCTTTAGTGTGGGTCTAGTTTCACTGGGACTCTTTCTCCCCCCTCCTTCCCTTCCTACCTATTTAATATTTCCTTCATGGCAGCATATTTGATTAATACTTGTAAATGTTCTATTTAGGCTTGAGAAAATATATCCACTATTTATAATATTTATAAATTTCAGAGTGACTTATCAATTCTAATTAAGTATATTATTCAACTGATTATGTATTTTCCATTCTATTTGGTGTGCCAATATCTTTTTAAATTTCAACTAGTGTTTGCTTTTAGTCCTTACTCTTGTGTCTTGGATTTACTTTATATTCACTCAAATAATATATATATTTTAAATTTTATTTATTTATTGCGAGAGGGAGTGAGAGAGAGGGCAGGAGAAAATCCCAAGCATGTTCTATGCTGTCAGCACAGAGCCTGATGTGGGGCTCAATCTCATGAATCATGAGATCATGACCCTAGCTGAAACCAAGAGTCAGAAGCTTAATCAATGGAGCCACCCAGGTGCCCCTCAAATAATAATTTTAATTCACACGTATTTGACATACAACACTGTGTTAGTTGAAAGTGTACAACATATTGGGTTGATACACCCATGTATTGCAGTATGATTGTCATTGTAGCATTAGTTAGTACCTCTATCATGTAATTATCATTTCCCTTTTGTGGTGGGAATAGTTAAGATTTAGTCTCTCAACAAGTTTGATATGTATAATACAATATTCTTGTCTATAATCACTATACTGTGCATTAAATCTCAAAGACTTATTTACCTATTGTTGGAAAATTTGTACCCTTAAACAGCACTTCTATTTCCCTATTATCCCATTCTCCACCTCCTGTTAACCACCTTTTTATTCTATATTTTTATGAGTTTAGCATTTTTTAGATTCCAAATCAAATGTAAGTAATACCTTACAGTATTTGTTTTTCTCTCATTTAGCATAGAGTCCTCAAGGACCATCCATGTTGTTGTAAATGGCAGGAATTCCTTCTTGCTCATGGTCAAATAATACTTCAGTGTGTGAGTGTGTGTGTGTGTGTATGATGTACACACACACCTATGTACATATACACATAAATATCTTTTCTATCTCTTCATCTGCTTTTGGGCATTTAGGCTATTTTCTTATCTGGGCTATTGTAAGTGATTGTACAGTAGACATGGAAATGTATATCTTTCTTCAATATCTTGTTTTCATGTACTTTGGGTATATACCCAGAAGTGGAATTACTTGGTCATATAGTAGTCCTATTTTTAACTTTTTGAAGAATTTGCACATTGTTTTCCTTAGTGGCTGTACCAATTACATTCCCACCAGGGTTCCCTTTTCTCCACATCCTTGCCTGTACTTATCTCTTGTCTTTTTGAGGATAGCCATTCTAACTATATGAAGTGGTATCTCATGGTTTTGATTTGCATTACACTGATGATTACTAATACTGAGCACTTTTTAATGCATCTGTTGGCCATTTGGAGGCTCACTTGGAAAAATGTCTATTTACTTTCTCTGCCTATTTTTCAAATTGGATTTTTTTTCTTTTTATTGAGTTGAAAGAATACTTTATATATTTTAAATGTTAGCCCTTTATCTGATAGATGATTTGCAAATATTTTCTCCCTTTCAGTAGGTTTCCTTCTCATTTTGTTGATTGTTTCTTTTTTAGTACGGAAGCTTTTACGTTTGATACAGTGCTATTTGTTGAGTTTTACTTTTGCTGATTAGTGATTTGGTGTTATATCCAAATAATCAATGTTGAGACCAATTTTAAGAGGCTTCTTTCTACATTTTCTTCTAGGAATTTTATGGTATCAGGTTTATGTTTACATCTTTGATCCATTTCAAGTTAAATTTTGCAAGTAGTGAAAGATAGGAGTCCAATGTCATTTTTCTGTATGTGTTTTTCCAATTTTTTTCAGCTGGTATCTGTTGAAGGGACAAATTTTTCTATATTGGATGTTCTTGGATTTCTTGTTGATTATTAACTGACCATATATGTGGGGCTTTAACTATCTATTCTGTTCCATTGATCTACATGACTATATTTATCCCAATACCATACTGTTTTAGATGCTATACCCTGATGGTATAGTTTGAAATCATGAAGTATGATACTTTTGGCTTTGTTCTTCTTTCTCATAATTGCTTTGGCTAAATCCAAAGTTGGCAGAAGGAAAGAAATAAAGATCAGAGTGAAAATAAATGAAATAGAAACTAGAGAAACAATAGTTGAGTGCCTCAAAATAAATGTGTTATTCTTTCATGAACAAACAATAATAAAAAAACCCAATGTCTTTAGTGATACTTGATTCAAAAAGTAATGTAAATTAATAATATTTATCTCTGACATGTAAGCTATTATAACAGTAAGACTGCATTAATAGCAATGATCTGTGTGCCTAGACTTTTTGCATTTTAAAAGAGGAGTGCATGGGTGAGGAATAGGGGAAGTCTGAAGTCCAGTAATGTAGTTCTGTGACATTTGAAAGTTTGCCATATAATGAAAATGTGGTTAGGAAACCCATTAACATTTATGTTGCTTGGAATTGATTGATGTTTGAGAGCAAAACTATTTGCAGATATAAGACTAATAGCATTTTACCAAAATTGAAGCATTTTTTAAGGGAATTAATCCTAAAATGTAAATACTAGTATAACTTGATTTTTCTTTTGATGAAGATTTCATACCCAAGGTATATATTGTGATTCAAAAAGAAAGATATGGTTAGAAAGAAGAGTATCTTTTTAAAAAAATTTGTAATAATTATATTTTAATAGGTAAAAAGAAATGTTATTTTTATATTAGTTGTTATTTTCATGTTACCACAAAACTACCCAGCATTAAACCTTTTGCCATTATTAAATATCTGCATAGAAAATGATTAGCTTACATGAATGGGTTTAGAAATATTCAGCATGATTTAAAATATTTTCTTATATTTAGTCTTTATGTTTTAACTTTTCTAAATTGAAATTTTAAATGGCTATACATTTTTGTTTGAATCACTTTTTTTAAACTTGTTTTATTTTTTTGTTTTTTAAAATTTACATCCAAATTAGTTAGCATATAGTGCAACAATGATTTCAGGAGTAGATTCCTTAGTGCCCCTTGCCCATTTAGCCCATCCTCCCTCCTACAACCCCTCCTGTAACCCTCAGTTTGTTCTCCATATTTATGAGTATCTTCTGTTTTGTCCCCCTCCCTGTTTTTATATTATTTTTGTTTCCCTTCCCTTATGTTCATCGGTTTTGTCTCTTAAAGTCCTCATATGAGTGATGTCATATGATTTTTGTCTTTCTCTAATTTCACTTAGCATAATACCTTCCAGTTCCATCCACATAGTTGCAAATGGCAAGATTTCATTCTTTTTGATTGCCAAGTAATACTCCATTGTATATATATACCACATCTTCTGTATCCATTCATCCATCGATGGACATTTGGGCTCTTTCCATACTTTGGCTATTGTTGATAGTGCTGCTATAAACGTGGGGGGTGCTAATGTGTCCCTTCGAAACAGCACACCTGTATCCCTTGGATAAATATGTAGTAGTGCAATTGCTGGGTCGTAGGGTAGTTCTATTTTTAATTTTTAGAAGAACCTCCATATTGTTTTGCAGAGTGGCTGCACCAGTTTGCATTCCCACCAGCAGTGCAAAAGAGATCTTCTTTCTCCACAGTCTCGCCAACATCTGTTGTTGCCTGAGTTGTTTATTTTAGCCATTCTGACATGGGTGAGGTGGTATCTCATTGTGATTTTGATTTGTATTTCCCTAATGATGAGTGTGTTGAGCATTTTTTCATGTGTCGGTTGGCCATCTGGATGTCTTCCTTGGAGAAGTGTCTATTCATGTCTTTTGCCCATTTCTTCACTGGATTATTTGTTTTTTGGGTGTTATGTTTGATAAGTTCTTATAGATTTTAGATACTAACACTTTATCTGATATGTCGTTTGCAAATATCTTCTCCCATTCTGTCGGTTGCCTTTTAGTTTTGCTGATTGTTTCCTTCACTGTGCAGGAGTTTTTATTTTGATGAGGTCCCAGTAGTTCATTTTTGCTTTTGTTTCCCTTGCCTCTGGAGACGTGTTGAGTAAGAAGTTGCTGTGGCCAAGATCAAAGAGGTTTTTGCCTGCTTTCTCCTAGAGGATTTTTGTGGCTTCCTGTCTTACATTGAGGTCTCTCATCCATTTTGAGTTTATTTTTCTGTATGGTGTAAGAAAGTGGTCTAGGTTCATTCTTCTGCATGTCGCTGTCCAGTTTTCCCAGCACCACTTGCTGAAGAGACTGTCTTTATTCCACTGAATATTCTTTCCTGCTTTGTCAAAGATTAGGTGGCCCTATGTTTATGAGTCCATTTCTGGGTTCTTTATTCTGTTCCATTGATCTGAGTGTCTGTTCTTGTGCCAGTACCATACTGTCTTGATGATTACAGCTTTGTGGTACAGGTGGAGTCTGGGATTGTAATGCCTCCTGCTTTGGTTTTCTTTTTCAAGATTGCTTTGGCTATTCGGGGTCTTTTCTGGTTCCATACAAAGTTTAGGATTGTTTGTTCTAGCTCTGTGAAGAATGCTGGTGTTATTTTGATAGGGATTGCATCAAATATATAGATTACATTGGGTATTATCAACATTTTAACAATATTTGTTCTTCCTATCCAGGAGCATGGAATCTTTTTCCATTTTTTTGTGTCTTTTTCAATTTCTTTCAAAAGCTTTCTATAGTTTTCAGTGTACAGGTTTTTCACCTCTTTGGTTAGATTTATTCCTAGGTATTTTATGTTTTTTTTGTGCACCTGTAAATGGGATTGATTCCTTGATTCCTCTTTCTGTCGCTTCATTGCTGGTGTATAGGAATGCAACGAATTTCTGTGTGTTGATTTTATATCCTGCAAGTTTGCTGAATTCATGAATCAATTCTAGCAGTTTTTTGGTGAAATCTTTTGGGTTTTCCATATAGAGTATCATGTCATCTGCGAAGAGTGAAAGTTTGACCTCCTCCTGGCCGATTTCAATGCCTTTTATTTCTTTGTGTTGTCTGATTGCAGAGGCTAAGACTTTCAATACTATGTTGAATAACAGTGGCGAGAGTGGACATCCCTGTCTTGTTCCTGACCTTAGGGGGAAGGCTCTCAATTTTTCCCCATTGAAGATGATATTAGCATTGGATCATTCATACATGGCTTTTATGATCTCGAGGTATGCTCCTTCTATCCCTATGTTCCTGAGGATTTTTATCAAGAAAGGATGCTTTATTTTGTCAAAAGCTTTCTCTGCTTCTGTTGAGAGGATCATATGGTTCTTGTCCTTTCTTTTATTGATGTGATAATCACATTACTTGTTTTTGCGGATATTGAACCAGTCCTGCATCCCAGGTATAAATCCCACTTGGTTGTGGTGAATAATTTTTTTAATGTATTGTTGGAACCTGTTGGCTAATGTCTTGTTGAGTATTTTTGCATCCATGTTCATCAGGGAAATTGGTCTATAGTTCTCCTTTTTAGTAGTGTCTCTGTCTGGTTTTGGATACAAGGTAATGCTGGCTTCATAGAAAGAGTTTGGAAGTTTTCCTTCCATTTCTTCTTTTTGGAACAGCTTCAAGATAATAGGTATTAAGTCTTCCTTAAATGTTTGGTAGAATTCCCCCTGGAAAGCCATCTGGCCCTGGACTCTTGTTTTTTGGCAGATTTTTTTATTACTAATTCAATTTCCTTGCTGGTTATTGGTCTGTTCAAATTTTCTATTTCTTCCTGTTTCAGTTTTGGTAGTGTATATGTTTCTAGGAATTTGTCCATTTCTTCCAGATTGCCTTTTTATTGGCATATGATTGCTCATAATATTCTCTTATTGTTTTTATTTCTGCTGTGTTGGTTGTGATCTCTCTTCTTTCATTATTGATTTTATTTATTTGGGTACTTTTTCTTTTTGATCAAACTGGCTAGTGGTTCATCAATTTTGTTAATTCTTTCAAAGAACCAGCTTCTGGTTTCATTGTTCTGTTCTACTGTTTTATTTTTTGTTTTGTTTTGTTTTTTTTTTTTTTTTTTGGTGTGGATAGCATTAATTTCTGCTCTAATTTTTATTATTTCCTATCCTCTGCTGGTTTTGGGTTTTATTTGCTGTTCTTTTTCCAGCTCCTTATGGCGTAAGGTTAGGTTGTGTATCTGAGATCTTTCTTCCTTCTTTAGGAAGGCCTGGATTGCTATATACTTTCCTCTTATGACCACCTTTGCTGCATCCCAGAGGTTTTGGGTGGTGGTGTTACCATTTTCATTGACTTCCATATACTTTTTAATTTCCTCTTTAACTGCTCTGTTAGCCAATTCATTCTTTAGTAGGATGTCTTCAGTCTCCAAATATTTGTTACCTTTTCCAAATTTTTTCTTGTGGTTGATTTCGAGTTTCATAGTGTTGTGGTCTAAAAATATGCATGGTATGATCTCGATCTTTTTGTACTTACTTAGGGCTGATTTGTGTCCCAGTATATGGTCTATTCTGGAAAATGTTCTATGTGCACTGGAGAAGAATGTATATTCTGCTGCTTTAGGGTGAAATGTTCTGAATATATCTGTTAAGTCCATCTGGTCCAGTGTGTCGTTCAAAGCCATTGTTTCCTTGTTGAATTTTTAATTAGATGATCTGTCCATTGCTGTGGGTGGGGTGTTGAAGTCTCCTACTATTATGGTATTACTTTTGATGAGTTTCTTTATGTTTGTGATTAATTGATTTATATATTTGGGTGCTCTCACATTTGGCACATAAATGTTTACAATTGTTAGGTCTTCTTGGTCTATAGACACCTTGATTATGATATAATGCCCTTCTGCATCTCTTCCTACAGTCTTTATTTTAAAGTCTAGATTATCTGATATAAGTATGGCTACTCCGGCTTTCTTTTGTTGACCATCAGCATGATAGATGGTTCTCCATCCCCTTATTTTCAATCTGAAGTTGTCTTTAGGTCTAAAGTGGGTCTCCTGTAAACAGCGTATAGATGGATCTTGTTTTCTTATCCATTCTGTTACCCTATGTCTTTTGATTGGAGCATTGAGTCCATTGACGTTTAGAGTGAGTACTGAAAGATATGAATTTATTGCCATTATGATGCTTGTAGAGTTGGAGTTTCTGGTGGTGTTCTCTGGTCCTTTCTAATCTTTGTTGCTTTTGGTATTTATTTATTTTTGTATATATATTTTCATGTTTTCTTCCCTCAGAAAGTCCCCCTTAAAATTTCTTGCAGGGCTCGTTTAGTGGTCACAAACTCCTTTAATTTATGTTTGTCCGGGAAACTTTTTATCTCTCCTTCTATTTTGAATGACAGCCTTGCTGGATAAAGAATTCTTGGCTGCATATTTTTCTGATTCAGCACTTTGAATATATCCCGCCACTCCTTTTGGCCTCCCATATTTCTGTGGATAGGTCTGCTGCAAACCTGATCTGTCTTCCCTTGTATGTTAGGGACTTTTTTTCCCTTGCTGCTTTCATGATTCTCTCCTTGCCTGAGTATTTTGTGAGTTTGACTATGTATGATATGCCTTATTGATGGTCAGTTTTTGTTGAATCTAATGGGGGTCCTCTGTGCTTCCTGGATTTTGATGTCTGTGTCTTTCTCCAGGTTAGGAAAGTTTCCACTATGATTTGCTCACATAACGCTTCTACCTCTATTTCTCTCTCTTCCTTTTCTGGGACCCCTATGATTCTGATGTTGTTCTTTTTAATGAGTCACTGACTTCTCTAATCCTTAAATTGTGCTCTTTTGCCTTAATCTCCCTCTTTTTTTCTGCTTCATTATTCTCTTTAAGTTTGTCCTGTATATTGCTGATTCTCTGTTCTGCCTCATCCATACTTGCCGCCGCTGCATCCATCCATGATTACAGCTCAGTTAGAGCATTTTTAATTTCATTCTATTTTTTACTTCTTTTATCTCTGCAGAAAGGGATTCTAATCTATTTTTGACTCCAACTAGTATTCTTATTATCGTGATTCTGAACTCTGGTTCAGACATCTTGGTTCTATCTGTGTTGGTTAAATCCCTGGCTGTCGTTTCTTCGTGCTCTTTCTTTTGTGGTGAATTCCTTTGTTTTCTCACTTTAAAGGGAGAAAAGGGATTAATGGGGTAGAAAAATTAAAATTAAAAAAAAATTAACAGAAAGAAGAGTATCTGTAAATTTTTCCCCAAACATGTTTACCTTTTAAAAGATAAAAAGTTTTTCTTAATCCCAAATCCCCATTCCCATTATGTACCTCAATCCCCTGGATTGCAACCATCGCAAGGTATTTGTTCCTCCCCCCACTCCCACACACGTGCTATTTTAAAATACATATTTTTCATGAACTGCATGTATTTTTTTATTAATGTAACTAACAAACTCTGGGGGTGCCTGGGTGGCTCAGTTGGTTAAGCAACTGACTCTTGTTCTAGGCTGAGGTCATGATCTCGTGGGTTAGTAGGATCAATCCCCATGTCAGACTCTGCACTGACAGTACAGAGGCTGCTTAGGACTCTCTCCCATTCTCTTTACTCCTGCCCCTCTCTCTCCATTTCTCTCAAAATAAATAACTAAACACTTAAATAACAAGCTCTAGACTTTGTTGTTTTATACTTCGGAAAAACCATAATGCATTTTAGGCTCTGTCCCTGTGTCATGTGTTTGTATAATTCATCTCAATACTTAGACCTGTGTGAGAGCTTCTTTGGGATATAAAGCTCATGGAATAGGACCACTAAGTGCTGTTGTATTGCTTTCCTGAGGGGCTGTGCCAATTTACACACTCACTGGTATTTTGGACAGGTGAATTTCTTGATAAATTTTTGAAAATCAACAAATGCTTAAGAGTTTGAGATTTTATATATGTTTTATCCAGTTTTGACATTTTATATTTTTTCTAAGAATTTATCCACTGCATCTATTTATTGGATTATTTTTATTATTTTTATTATTACCTTTATTATTACTATATTTGTATTATGTCTATAGTTCCCCTTTTCATTCTGTTTTTCACACAGTAATATATTCTCTCTTATTTTTCTTTGTTAGTCTTGTCAAAGATTTATCTATCTTATAAATCTCAGGAACTAGGTTTTGATTTTGTTAAACTATATAGACTTTCTTTTGCAGGATACCTCCTAGGTCTCATTTTTTTTTTTTAACTTTAATTTTGGTACTTTCTTTTTTTATTATGTCTTTGGACTACTCTTCTGCTTGTATTCCATCATCATGAGTTGGATACTAATATTTTCTATCGTTTCTTGTTTTAAAAATAAATATATTTAAGGCTATTGCTTTAACACATACTTGTGTTTATATGATAATTCACCTTGAAGTATTTGTTAATTTATTATTGTTAGTATTATCTCTTCCATAAGGCATAAATAGGTTATTTGATAATATACTAGTTTTCAAACATGTGATTTTCAGCATTATTTCTGTTATTAATTTATACCTACATTTTTACGGTTAGGGAACACAGTCATTGTGTTATTGATCCTTTGTAGACTATTAGCTATTTTTGTAAATATTCTGCTTCTGCTGGAGAGCAATTTATATTTCCCATTTGCAGAATACAGAAATATATATATGATAGCATAGACTCATTAGTTACATTGTTGAGATCATTAATGTCTAAGACTATTTGGGAAGGCTTTATGAATTTTTGAGATGGTATCATATTAAGTTCTCCAACTATTTTTTCTGGTTTCTCTTTTTTTTCCTCTAGATTTGTAGGTTTTTGTTTAAATACATTTTGATATACATATGTACTTCTAAGTAAATGTTCATGATAGGTATGTCATTGTCCCTCTTAGAGATTTTTTTTTTTACCTTGAATTTAAAATTGGAATTGGACCAAGTTTAAATCTTGTTTCCTGAATAGCTTCATGACATAGGAGAATTTTCTTATCTTTACAATGGTTACTATAATACCAACCTCATAATAATATTGTGAAGATTAAATAAGTTGGTGCATTTAAAGCATTCAGAGAGGTGACTGGCATATTCTAGTGCTCATTGAATGGTATTGATTAGTTATTAAGTACTGAGGCCAAGAAAGCAGAAAGGAATATTGAATAAAATAATGAATCACTCAAAGGAAAAATATTGATACAGCAAATATGAGTAATTGATTAAGTAGGATTATAATGACAAGTATAAAAATATTTTGACCTGAAATTTTTCATATTTTAAACAACAGGGTTCATTTCTCCAGAAAAATAAATAAATAAAGGAAATAAACTGATCTTTGAAAAATACACCAAACCAACAAACAAAACAAAATCCCCAAGAAATAAGTGTGTTACATTTCTTGACTGGTAGGTGTAAGATAGAAGTTATTTTATGCACATATGAAGATAATGACTATATTTGTGAAAAGAACTATACATTAGTCACTAGTAGAATTTTAACTTGAGTATTTTCTTGCAAATTATTACAGAAGATAAACCCTAACAAAACATAGTCACTATCTCCCTGTGTGTTAAGGAAGATGAGCCCCAGGATAGAGTCTTTGGCACTAAAGAGACATCATTACCAAGTTCTACAGGGCACTGCATCACTAGGAAACATCTGCTTGTCAGAGCTTTATCTATAAACTCTCAGAAAGGAGCACTGGAGGGACACAGTTGGCTTAGGTTACACTTTTTAAGCCCTGGGAGTTGAGAAGGGTGGGGACAGAGGAGAGAATTGTTATGCAGCCAACCTGTTTATGCTTTAACAGAGCATTCACAGTGTTGAGTGGTTTTGGGCAGTTTCCAAAGTGAAGGCCATAATTATATTGACTTAGGGTAGAGGCCACTGATGCTACTAAACCTCCTACAATGTATAGGACTGCTTTGACAACAAAGGATGATCCTGCCCTTACACAATATTTTTTACCATTATTTACTTCTCTTTGCTGCCATCATCATTACAGTGTAGGCTATTTATTGCATATCATGCATATTTTATTTTGGGTTTGACTCATGAAGTTCGTATATGCAGTATCTTCTTAGATCTTGTTTAATGACATTGATGAGGTATTGTTCAAAATGTTACACAGATTCTTTTTTGTCAACTTGATGAGTGAGAAATACTTTACAATCTTATTATTTGCATGGAAAGTAAGCATTTCTAAATATATTTCTTCTCATTCATTAGTGGTTTCTCTTCTGTGGATTACTCATTGATTATCTCCCCCACTTTTCTATTGGAGTTTTAAATGATTTGTATGTACTAGCCAAAATGTAGTTGAATCCATTATTGAGTAACCATATTAAAATAGATCTTTTCTGTATTGGCTATTCACTTAACTTTACTCCTTCCATCATAGAAAAGTTTTACATTTTAGTATGTTTAAATTTATTAATCATTTCTTCCTTCTTCTCTTTTATGCTTTTTAAATTCCTGCTTAAGAAATTATTTCTAATTCCTATATTGTGAAGGTTGTTTCCTTCTAAAATATTACTCTTTGACTTTTAATTATTAGATGTGAAATTCAACTTAATTTCATTTTGTTTTTGTTGTGTTGTGCATTGAGACATGGTTGTATATATTTCTATATGGATATAGAATATATAAATTTATTAAATCTATCTGAATGTCTACATTAGTTGTAAGTCTATTCTATCCCACATGATACCAATATCTCACATATTCATAGATATATTTCTAAGAAACTTTGTTTATTTCATTGTTTATCTATGTTTATATAAAATCTACACTACTTATTTACTACAGTCATATGACACATCTTGATATCAAGTAGAGGTGTGCAACTGGTGGAATGCTTGATTATTCTTCAGAATTGCCTTGGCTATTGTTTCACATTTATGAATTTTTATATGAACTTGTAATATATTACCAAGAAAATCTATTGGGTTTTCATTGGACATAATGAAACTTGTAGATTAATCTGGAGAAAATTGTCATCATTATATTGAGTTTTGTCATCCATAAAGAAAACCTGGTTTTCTTTGTGTTATCTTCTATGCTCTTTAATAGAGTTTTAGAATTTCCTTAAAAAGTCTTATGCCTTGTGTGTTAGATTTATTCCTTGGTTTCTTAGAACTTTGTTGCTGTTATGAATAGGATATTTTTTCCCTTTTTCTTAATATATTTTTTAATTGGTTATGAACATGTACATCTATCTTTTTTTTTTTTTAATTTTTTTTTCAACGTTTATTTATTTTTGGGACAGAGAGAGACAGAGCATGAACAGGGGAGGGTCAGAGAGAGAGGGAGACACAGAATCGGAAACAGGCTCCAGGCTCTGAGCCATCAGCCCAGAGCCTGACGCGGGGCTCGAACTCACGGGCCGCGAGATCGTGACCTGGCTGAAGTCGGACGCTTAACCGACTGCGCCACCCAGGCGCCCCTGTACATCTATCTTTACATGAGGATAAACAAATAAGAATGTGTATGAATCTGGCCACATCATTTCAACTCTTCAAAGCTCAGTTTTCTCAAATATAAAATTGAGAATAAAAACATATTTCACAGAATATGAATCTTTAGAATTTAGCCAGTATAGGGGCACTTGGGTGGCTCAGTCAGTTAAGTGTCTGACTTTGGTTCAGGTCATGATCTCACGGTTCATGAGTTCAAGCCCTGCGTTGGGCTCTGTGCCGACAGCTCAGAGCGTGGAGCCTGCTTTGGATTCTGTGTCTCCCTTTCTCTCTGCCCCTTCTCTGCTCACACTCTGTCTCTTTCTGTCTCTCAAAAGATAAATAATTTAAAAAAATTAAATAATAAAAAGAATTTATTGAAGTTTATAAGTAAAGAAAATGATTAGCATGTGGTAATATTTTTAACCTTTTCTTTCTACAGTACTAAATTTGGGGGGGAGTATAGCTGGCACATAATGTTACATTAGTTTCAGTTATACAACATATTGATTCAATAACTCTGTATGTTATGCTACACTCACCACAGGTGTAGCTACCATCTGTCACCACACAATGTTATTCTAATACTATTGACTATATTTCCTATGCTGTACCTTTTCTCCTATGACTTAATCATTCCATAACTGGGAGCCTGTGTCTCCAACTCCCCTTCACCCACGTTTCTCAATCCCTCACCTCTCTTCCCTCTGACAACCATCAGTGTTTGCTCACTGAATTTATAGGTCTGATTCTACTTTTTGTTTATTTATTTGTTTTTTTGATTACACATTTAATGATACCATGTGATGTTGTCTTTCTCAATCTGACTTATTTCGCTTGTATAATACCCTTTGGATCCATTCACATTATTAGAAGTGGTAAGATTTCATTCTTTTTTATGGTTGAGCAATATTTGTGTGTATGTGTGTATGTGTGTACACATTTTCTTTATCCATTTATCTGTTGATGGACACTTGAGCTGCTTCTATGTCTTGGCTATTGTAAATAATGCTGCAATAAACATAGGGGTGCATATATCTTTTCAAATTAATGTTTTCATTTTCTTTGGGTAAATACCAAGTAGAAAAATAAAGACAGAGGTATCACAATTCTAGATTTCAAGATACACTACAAAGCAGTAGTAGTTAAAACAATATGGTACTGCCACACAAAAATATTCATAGATCAATGGGAAAAATAGATGGCCCAGAAATAAACCCATACTTATAATGGTCTATTAATCTATGACAAAGCAGGCAAGAATATATAATAGGGAAAAGACAGTCTCGTCAAATGGTGCTTGGAAAACTGGACAGCCACATGCAAAAGAATGAAACTGGACCACTTTCCTACATGAGTTCACTATCCACAGAATTAAGCCCCAAATAAAGACCTAAATGTGAGAACTAAAACCATAAAACTCCTAGAACATATGTAGTAATTTCTCTGCCATTGGCTGTAGCAATATTTTTTCTAGATAGGTCTCCTGAGGTAAGGGGAACAAATACAAAAATAAATCATTGGAGCTACACCAAAATAAAAAGGTTTTACATAGCAAAGGAAACCATCAACAAAACAAAAAGACAATCTTCTGAATGAAAGAAGATATTTGCAAATGATATATCTGATAAGGGATTAATATCAAAAAATATGGAAAGAACTTACGCAATTCAACACCAAAGAAACAAATTATCCAATTAGAAATGGGCAGAGTACCTGGTGACATTTTTGTAAAGAAGACATACCAATGGCAAATAGACACATGAAAAGTCCGCAACATCAGTATTCATCAGGGAAAATACAAATCAAAACAACAATGAGATAACACCTCACACCTGTCTGAATGGCTAAAATAAAAAACCAAGAAATGGCAAGTGCTCATGAGAATATGGAGAAAAAAGAACCGTCACACTGTTGGCGGGAACGTAACTTGGTGTAGTCACTGTGGAAAACAGGATGTTCCTCAAAAAACTAAAAATAGAAGTACCATATGATCCTATAATGTTACACTAAAATTTTTTAAAAATGTTTATTTATTTTTGAGAGAGAAAGAGAGCATGAGCAGGGGAGGGCAAAGAGAGAGAGACACAATCTGAAGCAGGCTCCAAGGTCTGAGCTGTCAGCACAGATCCTAATGCAGAGCTCAACCTAAAGAACCAGGATATCATGACCTGAGCCAAACTCGGATGCTCAACCAACTGAGCCACCCAGGCACCCCATAATGTTACATTTTAATAGACTACTCAACCATCAAATACCATAGCTACAAAAAATATGAAAATTAACTAATTTGGGTACCACTTTGATATATAATCATAATTTGGACCAAATTGATCCCTTTGCTTTCTGAGGAGCACCCATGAGGACCAGTCTTAGAGAAATAAGAAGTGCCCCAGACAATTTACTGGGGTGGAGAAGAGAAAATAGCTTTAGGAGAATTAGCTCATCTGTGTTCCGTGTTCCCATTAGGCTATTAGCTGGCTGATATTAGACTAGTCATTACATTTCTCTTTCAGTTGCTTAATCTTAAGTGAAGAATTTTGATTAAATGATCTGCACAATTCCTCTTAGCTCTTAAACTTTATGATTTTTTCCAGGAAATAACAATGTAGATAGTTATGGCTTTAATGTGTAATAATCTTTCAAAGTTGTAGCCTAAATGCCTTTCTGTAAAGAAGGCAAAAGACCAATGCATCTTAAGTCTTTTTATTTCAGCTTTCTCAGCTCAGGATTTTTGCAATTTAAAAAATCCAGTTAATTATCTCTGTAAAGTGGTAGATATACCAATTAATAGATTGTCAAATTGGAATAAAAAATGATGCACACATGTGCTGTCTATAAGTGTCACACTATAAATATAGTGATGCAGACAGTTTAAGAGAAAAACAGTGGAAAAAACGTATACCTCTTAAACCCTAATTAAAATAAAGCTATTCTAATATCAGTTATTATAGACTTTAAATCAAGGAAAACTACCAGGAGAAAACAGTGACATTATGTAATAGGGTAAATTCACCAAGAAGACATCACAATGTGTATATACCTAACAACAGAGTTTCAAAATATACAGATTAAAAGAGAAATGAAAAGATGAGTAGAAAGATTCATAATTATATTTGAAGACTTCACTTCTCTCACAGTAACTAATAGAATGAAGAGGCAGAAAATCAGTAGAATATTGAAGATTTGAAGAACACTCCCAATAAATTAGACTTGATTGTAGAACTTCCTCCCAATAGCAGCAAAATACATTCTTTTCTAGTGCATGTGGAACACTCACCAGGCATATCTTGGGTAATAAAACAAATAGTATTAAACTTTAAAAAAGTGAAATCATAAAATTATTTATTTTTTAACTAGAGTGGAATCAAACTAGAATGAATAACAGAAAAATATTTGGAAAATTTCTCAAATATTTGGAAATTTAATAAGACATTTAAAATGTAACCCATAGATCAAAGAAGGTAGAAGGGAATTTAGATAATATTTTTAAACTTAAAAAAATAAAACATATCAACATCGTGAGATAAATCTAAAGCAGTGCTTAGAAGAAAGTTTGTTGTATAGTGCTTACATTGTAAAAGACACATGGTACCAGATTAATAATCGGATATCTCACTTTAATAAGAAGAAAAAAGTCCTCATCAAGCAGATGTAGGAAAATAATATAGATAAAAACAGAAGAAAGTGGAATTCAGAGCAGAAAAACAAGAAAAATCAATGAATTCAAAGCTGTTCCTATTAAAAGGTGAATAAAATAGGTAAATCCTTAGCCAGATTGAACAAGAAATTAAGAGACAAGATATAAAATATCAATATAAAGATTTAAAGAGGGAAAATCAGTATAGATCCTACAAATATTAAAGGATAATTAAAGATACTCTAGGAACTTTACGTTCATAAATTTGATAGAGTAAAATGGAGCAGTTCCCTAAAAGACAAATTTAAACTCACTCAAGAAGAAATAGATAACATTAATAGTTTTATATCCATTAAGGTAGTTGAATTTGTTGTTTAAAACTTCAATAAAGAAGAAATCCAGATCCACATGTTTTTAGTGTTGAGTTGTACCAAATTTTAAGGGAGCATTTAAATCAGTTCTATGTAATCTCTTCCAGGAAGTAGAAATGGAGGGAACAACTCCCAGTTCATTTGAGGAGGCCATACACAGCCTGATACCAAAACAAGACATAGACTTTACCAGAAAAGATAACTAGAGATCAATATAGCTCCTGAATATAAATGGAAAAATATTCAACAAGCATGATTCTATGAATATGTCAAAACACAAATGTATACTCACAGAGTATATGCAATTTAAAACATACACGATGTGTTTTTTTTAATCAGTAACTAATCATTACTTTCTTTCTCTCCATTTATAAATCTTTGTAAATATACTTCCTGTTTCTAAGAAGTTATTCATCTCATTATGCATTATTTTATAAACTATTGAAGGAGGAAAACATCAAGTGAAATATAATGTGCCATTGCTTATAAAATGTATGTTGATTTCAGAGTTGTCATAATGTGAAAAAAAGGATAATTGAGAATACATTTAATGGGATATTTACAAACTGGAATTTATCCCCCATTAAGCCATATATCCTATTTTTTATTTTAAGAAAACAAACAGCAGCAGCCTTTTTGATTTTAAGAAAACAGAGGAAGCCTCAAACAGAGACATCATCAATCTGTGAGGGCTGGGAGTCGGAGAGCAAGGAAGGGCCAGCTATTTCAGACAAAGAGCTGGAGTGAGGATAAACACAGGTAGTGCCACGCAAGACAGTCTCTTTCCTGGTGTGTCCAAGAGTACTGCACGTGGTTAACAAGGGAATCAGACAGCCGTCCAGGGATAGTTGCTGAATCCCGTATAAATGATTGTTCTTTTATTATTTAAGTGTAAAGATTAATGTTATTCCATTACTTCATGAAAAAGATAGTGTAGTCATGCCTTTGTATAAGCTAGAGAAATGAAAAGGAGAAAATAATGCTCGCATCAAACATTTTTTTAAAAAAGGCCAGATGAAAAACATTAAGCTAGAATTGTCATTTATAAATGTACCTCATTTAAGGGAAATTCAATATATAAATTATCCTAGAAAGAGATGAATTAGAGCAGGTAGTGATGGGGACATCTGATTACTTAAATGATCATTCATCAGAACTCCTTTAAATAGTAAGTGCTCTGTTATGGTTTTAAGTACTTCATTTTGGCCAAATTTGATTTTCATGTCTTTCTTTAAGAACTTCTAATGTGAAGTTTAACTGTAGATGAGTAACAGAGCTTTGTCTCTTATCTACAATAAGAAAAATAAATTGCCACACATTTTAATGGATCCTACAGTTGACAGTGGTCGCTAAGAACTTCAGTGTTTTTGGGTATGTAAACACAACAGGCTTGGTGTTTTGGGAGAAACAACAAAGCCTGCAGAATTTAGAACTATTTCTAAATTACTACCTGTACTTTGTGTATTAATAAATAGACTCAATTCACAATGTCACCATTAGCATTTGATATATATGTATATATTTTTAAAAGACAGAATGAATAGGTTCAATTAAACAAATACTAGGGAAAAATAATAAGCTCATAATTTTTTAAAGTGATCCATACGAACTCAGACTGCCATTTCTTCAGGAGTATCGTGCTTTATAACAGTGCACTCCTGAAAAGCTCAGGTCAGTGTTCTGTAAAATCACTGTAAGATTAATCTAGAATTAATCATTCAAAATAATAAAACAGTTTATAATAAGTTTTTAAGAATGTGGCTTGTTTTTATGTTGGATGTTGTATTCTTCTCATGGGACTTAACAATATTCGGAGACACGGAGGTAGATAGATACCTAAGTTTTTCCTTATTTTCAGTGTCATGATCTTGTAATATGTAGCTGTTCCCATGAATACAACTCCTGGAAAAAGTTTCTCAAATTTTAATGAGAGAGTAGAACCATATAATGTGAAAAGTGTTATGTTATATCCAGCAAAAAGGGTCTGGGGTTTTTCTTCCTAAGGAATGAAATTATTCTGTATAAATGAAATAAAAAGGCAGAAAATACAACAGTGTTATGTGTGTTCAATAAACATCCATTTATTAATGCATATGCCAGAGGATAGTATTGTACTATGCGTTTGAAGAAGTCATTAACAAAGCAATTGCCTAACAATTTAACATGAAATAGTGGATGTCTCCCGTATGTGTTTTCACATCCAGTAACAGAATGGTTCTGAGAGTCATGATACTATTCATTTCTGTCCTTAGCATATCAGACCAGCTTATTCACAAAACACAATCATTGTAACAGATTCTTGTTTCTGCATGTGTATGTTATCCACTAACAGTTATGACCATAAGTACAATTACGAAGTACTGTTGTACAGCCAAGTATTTAGATACAGACTCTAAAAAGTCAAACCATAAAAACACAGAAAATGCAAATATTCATAAACTATTTCATAATGAAAATCCAATCTAGTTATTTTTTATGTACCAAGCTGTACTAAGTTGTTTTCTTATTGTATCTTATGCCTTTGTGCTCATAAATAACATAAATTACAAAATTATAAGCAATTTCTTCAGACCTTATTTTACATTTTTCATTAAATAGATGAAGACATGTATTTTTGCTCCAGTGCAATATATAGTAATGCTGCATTCAGTACAAATTGTTGACTAGTTTTAAACAGAAAAAAGCAATTAAATGATTATAGTGCTAAATAAATAAGGAGATAGTCATAACTGTCAGAGGGAAAACACTAACAGTATAGTTACTTATTATAGGTAATTTGAAGAAACAAACCTTCCATTGCATTTCTAAACCCTTAATCCAATGACTTTCTAAAGAATGAAATTTGGTAAAGCCAAGACATAGTGCTAGATGGCAAATGCATCAACTTACCTTTTTTACAAATGTGATGTGACCTTGGCAGTTTTAAAGAACAAAGTTTTGTCAATATATCAAACATTGTTAACAAACTCTATTTAGCATCGCTTTGTATAAGTTTGCTTTAATAGCATTTCTTCACAGTGATATTTCAGAAAGGTTGGAAACTGGTCAGCATAAAATATTTCCCACCTTTTCTATTTTAATTTGTATGCAAAAATCATCACAATAGATCTGCAACTATAAAATTACAAACACTTTCTAGAAGTGACTGTATTTCTAGTTATGATAGAAAAAGTTCTTTGTATGACATCTACAATGAGGTAAGTCTAAATAAAACAGAATGTGGGTAACAAATGCCTTCTGATCTATGGGCAATATAAGCTAATTTAAAAGACAATGGACAAACCAAAACCAAAACAAAACAAAACACCTAGTTGTGTTTTAGTATGTTTAAAGGATGAGAACTGGTAATGAAATGAAACATTTTAAAAGATATGCTGGATATTTCACTTTACATCATAATTTTGGCACTTCATGGAACATTTATTTCCCAAAGACCAGAATTGGTATAAAAAGCTCAGCAAGTTTTCCACATACTTTGTGGACACTGAGTACTGGCAAACACTGAAACATAGTGAACTATTAAACATTCCCATGTATTTGCACATGCATGCAGTAGTCAAACAGTTATAGTTTATGAATTCTTGAAGATGATATCTTGCAGTATTTGTTTAAGCAGTCTCTTCAGCAGATCTTGTTTCAGATTTCAGTCTTACAAATTCTTTAGCCACGTCATCGTTGGTCCTCTGAGAGAGTATTCTAAGGATAGTCAAACCAGTTTCATCCAGGGAGACATTTTTCAGAAGGGGATACCATGCCCCGTAGCTTCCTTTTTCTGCTATGTTCTGTAGCCGAATTACCGTCATTCCGATAATTCTGTCTTCTCGGGCAAAGCAGTAATCTTTAACTGATAGATGAAGTTCATAAGCCCCTGGCCGGTTTTCATTACCTAGAATGCTATGTGGATTAAAAAAGAGAATTTTGAGCAAAAATTTTACTTCACCTAGGGATCAATAAGGTTCTAAATATTGTTGAAAATTTTATACATTCCTCAGAATAGTATTTGGCAAATAGAGTATCATGGTGTTTTAATTCTGATGTAAATATCATTTACATTTTATGTAGATTGTTTTTACATAGATATTACTTAGCAGTCTAATTTAAAAATTTCTTTCCCTAGATAAAAATAGGAAGTCAGTATGAATATACTTTACTATCTTGATATTGAACATATTAATATAAACTTTAATTAAAATCTGTTATACTTAATTCTTGGAGGCATGGTCTTCTCACTGATAGAGGGGTAGGATGGGGTTACTAGGGGGCTTGGCCAAGGTAAAGGGTAGTTCTTGCAAGAATTTCTATGCCATTTCAACATGAGTTATATTTTCTTTTCTTTACCTCAGGCTCCTGGATATACTATTATATCTAGGAGCCTTTTCTCTGGGGAATAAACAACACAGACTATCAAGCTAACACAGACAACAAGATTATTCACAAGATGCCAAATTAGATACAAATCTCCAGAGTAAATCAGTTCCAGTGGAGCGTGATGCTTCAATGCCAGTTCTTTCTGATGGCAACAGTTAGACACCTGTCAAGTGTGGGGCTGAGGGTGTCCTCCACTGATAACAACTTGGCAGTGCAGAACTGAACATAATGAAGAAGGCTGAGAGGTAATACACTGAGAATAATCCTCCCCTGCCCCTTATTTTACTTCATTCTCAGATATCCTTGACTTTCTAATGAATGCACATCTGTTCCTCAGCAGTAGAAGCTTCCAAATCCCTTCCTTTTCTAGGTGACTTTTTTTAGATCAAACATTTGCAGAGTCAAACTTTTGTTTCTTGGCAACACTGATAACTGAAGTGTGTATGTACTTTAGACACAACCGAAATAATGTGAAAGAAACTGGAAGCCTGATGAGTAAGTATAGAAGTGCAGAATATGATAGGAACCAGATCTTCTGAAGAATTAAAATGTATCATAATGCTGTCTTTTTCCCGGAATCATGGTCTTGGTACCTCACAGTGTTATATCTGAATGTCGTGTGATTCAAGTAATTCCTAGAAACTTAATTTAATCAAAATTTGCATATAATTTAGAGAGATAGATATGTGGAATCTTGTGAGCTGGTTTATTAGGAAGTATTATGGATATGATTAATCTATTAGAGCCATTTTTTAATAGATGTGGTAGGTTAGCTAAGTTTAATGAGTGGTAACAGAGTTTAGTATTCAGAATTCAGTGTGCTGAAAAGTCTCTGGGAAACTAAGAATGTGAAACAAACAAGCAAAGAGGACCAAACCAGTGAGAAAGTATTTCGGTAAGCATGTGTGCATGTGTATGTAAACCCCAAGGTTTGGTGCGGTGTCCTCTCTTTGATTGTAGCTCAGCTCATCTAGATTCATGCAATTACATCTACATGCAGATGATTCTCAAGTTGTATCCAACAATATATGTGATACCTCTTCTGGAATGTACTACAGGCATTTTCAAATTAGTAGACTTAAAACAGTACTTGATCTCCTCATCTCTTGTCCTGATTCCCTCATCTCAGTAAATCACTGTCTATCCACTGCTTATGCAAAAAACCTAGAGGTCATCTTTGATTTCATTCAGTGCCAGATACTTGCATTTGCCTCAACTGGATATATTTTTCATCCTTCTCGTTGTACTTTGCAATAGAATGCTGACCTGTAAGGATTATATCAATGAAGTTTCTTCATACTGAGGCTTCTAGTTGGTTTTGGCCACAAGGAAGGCACTTCAGGAAATCAGAAGTAATGATGAGAATAAGGTCAGAGTCTATTTCCCTGGCTCCTTTTGTTTGATGCTGCCTCTAGGATACTGTCCATCCCTAGAAGGCCATTACTCTTTTTGAGGTGGCTGATGACATAGGAAATTTTTGGTTTCCCAGTTTTAGTAACCAGTCTTCCTCTCCTTCACGTACAGTAGGGGGAATAACCTGGCCACTCCTGGCCTCAGATTACATCACTATTGCTTATAGCCCTTCCATTCTCATATCCTAGTAAATTCCCTTGTAATAAGACTATCTTGAATTATCCTAAATTAAATGTTTTCAGGAACCTAATCATATATTCTTTCTTTCATGTGCTACCTCGAGTCGACTGGAAGTTCTATAGATTCTACTTCCAGTACATACCTAGAATCTTTCCTCTTCTTTCCATCTCTCTACTATTTACTTCACTTTCCTACTACCATCTGGTGGGTCAGTATTACCTCTTGCCAGAACTACTGCAATAGACTTCGAACTTCTCTTCACATGTTTGGTCTTGTTTCCCTATAATTATTATTTTTATACAGCAAACAGAATAATCATTTAAAGATATAAATGAGATCATTCATTTTCTTATCTAAAAATTCTTCAAGGCCTCCTATTAAACTTGTAATGTAATCTAGTCTTCTTTACCCTGACTGCAAAGTCCTGTGTCCCTGTACTCTGGTCAAGTCTTCAAACTCATTTCATCTCATTCCCTTGCCTACCATATACTATTTCTTAAATATGCCAGGTGTGCTCCCACCTTAGTCTCTGCACTAGCAATTGTGTTTGGCCTGAGATGCTCTCAACCCACATCCTTGCATGATTGGTTCTTTCTTTTTCCCCCTACAAGTTTTAATTTAAACACCACATGCTCAGAGGGGCTTTTGCAAACATCCAATCTAAGCACCCAATCAACCAATCTATTACATCAGCCTGTTTCAATTCTCTATGTAGTAGTCACTATCAAGTGATAACTTTTTGTTTATTTGTGATTTGTTTACCATGTGTTCGTCACTTCTAGAGAGTAACTTCCATGAGAACAGAGACCTCCTGTTATATATACCAAACTCCTAGAATTTGGCCTGATGCATGGAGACACTGAACAGCTGTTGAGCAGTGGGAGGAAAGTAAAATCATAGCTGTCTTAATTTGCCAGGGATGAGAGATCAACAGGAATACTTAAAACTATACGTTTTGCTTTCCTTAGCAAAGCCCAGTGCCATTCCCACCCTAAACCCCTCAATACGTTTAAGATGTACAATAGCTATTGCCTGGCTGAATAGATGAGTCGGGTGAGGACTTACAATTGAAATGTTTCATTGTACTTGGGTGACCATGTGTTGCTTTTTGTCTTTGTGCCTTGTTTTCTCTTCTTATCTCCAAGGTTGGGTCCCAGTATACAAACTTCCACAAAGGGCCTGAACATTGCAGTGGTCTGCCAGTTAAGATCATTAATAGCAATCACTAAAAACCAAAAGAGGAAAGGAATATTAAATGTTAGCAAACAAATGTGTGGAATCTTAGCCTCCCCTTTGGTCCTCAGAGTAAACTTTTAAAAAAATGATGTATCAAACCATAACTTGAACTTGATAGTGCCCTTACTCCATTGATAAGAAAATATCCTTGAAGAACAAACAATTTGCTCTCTGGAATGTACTTGATTTAGCTTTAAGCTCTAAGCTGTGTGGCATTGGTATGGTAAAAAGTTAGTTGTAATTCAACTGTCATTTGTTACTACTGAAATGTTATCATTCCTCTCAGTTAATTAAGCTCTATTGGTTAAGTAAAAATGTGATGTTTTTCATATGAAAAATGAAGACATGTTCATGAACTACCTAGAAAATATACAGAAAATAAAAAATAGTTTAAGATAAAGTCTATGGGGCGCCTGGGTGGCGCAGTCGGTTAAGCGTCCGACTTCAGGTCACGATCTCGCGGTCCGTGAGTTCGAGCCCCGCGTCGGGCTCTGGGCTGATGGCTCAGAGCCTGGAACCTGCTTCCGATTCTGTGTCTCCCTCTCTCTCTGCCCCTCGCCTGTTCATGCTCTGTCTCTCTCTGTCCCAAAAATAAATAAACGTTGAAAAAAAAATTAAAAAAAAAAAAAGATAAAGTCTATAATTTTATCAGTAAGAGTAAATGACTTAATACATTGGTACGTATACTTTCAGTATTTAATTACTTTATATACAGAATGGGATCAATGTAATATAGTCATATATATATGTGTGTGTGTGTGTGTGTGTGTGTGTATATATATGTATACATATATGTATATATATGTATACATATATGTATACATATATATTATAATATTTTATAGTTTATATATTCATGTAATACATATATATATTTAAAGTCTATCATGGATAGCTTTCTCGTTAATTATATATGTTCCAATTAACTATATGGATATTCCATTCTGTATTTAACCAGTCACCTATTGTAAATGTTATGGCTGTTTCCTAATTTCAGGCATCATAATTCTTCAGTGTAGATTCTCATATGTATACTTTTGTTCATCCTTTGAAAATCTTTTAAAAAAGTATATTATAATTAAAATAGTTAAGTAGAAGCTTCATAAAACTTTGGGCATTTGATAAATAGAGTCAAAATATTTTTGAAAAATATTTAAAGACATGTGTAGGTAGGCATTCCCACTTACCAATACCGTACATAATCTTTTATAGACTATAGCAGTGTTACTTTTATAATGCAAACATACACTAGGTAATGCAGTTTTAAATGTGTTTAGAAGGACATGGTTCTTAGTAAGGTGGATAATGTGACTAAGTCTATAATGATATAAAATAGAGAATATGGTTCTATTGAGCAAAATATTAACCATTAAATTTCACCTTAAAAATGACCCAGCGTTCAGATTGTATTTTTGCAGTGTAAAACCAATAGACTGAGCTAGTCATTAAAAACAAAAAACAAAAAACAAAAAAAACAGTTTTGGAAATCACGTAGAAAAAGAAGTAAATAGGTAAGTAATGTGAATGAATAGTAATGATGAGGGAGCTTGAGGAAAGTCGAGGGCAAAGTGCAGGCTAACAGAACCCCTTCCCCAGGTGGGACACGTATGACATTCCTGGACACTCCCAGCTACACCAAAACAAGAAAGGACATAAACAAACAAACAAACAAACAAACAATCCAAAACAAAAAAAACCCACAAATGGTTAAACTGATGGGCATCTCCACTAGTTAACCAGAAAAATGCAATCCCATCAATAGGCCCAAGTCTAGGAACTCCCTACTGTCTTAATGTTAATGCCTTGCTAGAGGGAAAAACAACCTTAGCTTGACAATAGCCAGGCCTGCAGTAAGTCTTTAGCATGTGAAAGTCTCTTTGGAAACTCCTACTTGACTTTATCTCCCCCAACTCCATAAAAAGATCACCCCCACACTTGCAGTGCAGCTCTTTCTGCCCATAGGCCCTGTCCTTGTGCTTTAATAAAATCACCTTTTTACACCAAAGACCTCTTCAAGAATTCTTTCTTGGTCTTTGCCTCTGGACCCCACAAACCCCCATCTCCCCAAAACCTCATCAGTAAGCATAAACTGACCTAACATACAAAATTTCACAGGTTAAGGAGCCAACCATAGCAGCAATCTTCAATGTATATTCTAGCATCAACTAGAGACAATGTTCAATGTATATAGTTTTGACATGTAATCAACAGTGTATTTAAACCATTTAGATATTTCAGATAATATAGGCTAAATATCTGTGCCATTGATTTTTTTCAGTTTTAGATCAAAAGTTCTGGTTTCAGGAAAAAATTGTGAGCATGTCCTAAAATCATTAAATATTTTTAAAAATAAATCTCAGAAAAAATTGTATTTTTTATATTATTACAAAGGTTAAAATCTACTAGACTGATGTATCTGGACTCAATATATACCTTTTACAGTGACTTTATGCTCTCCAGTTCCTGGGGTAGTGGTGATGTCCACATGAACAGAAATCTGACCCACTGAATCTTTGGAGGGGTGACCTGCAAACAAACAGATATTTACTGGCTTGAACTTTCAGGCTACTTTAATAATAGACATGCACATTTTCTGCATTAGGGACTTTAAAGTGTGTTCATGGAAATGAATGGTTCTTTTCATTAATAGCACATAATAGGTATTGATAAATGTTCACTAACTTGCTATGGAGATGTGAGGCTTTGGTATAATCATTTTGAGCCCACTGAGCTAAACTTTCATATGGTCCACAGATATCATAAGATACCTTGTTAGTATAGTAGTATTACCATTAAAAGAACTTGCAGTTGCCTTACTAAGCACTTAATTAAGCTCTGTTTGTTGCTTATGGACAAAGATGTATTATTGCTTTTCATTCCTGTAAGAGCTTTTCTACAAAATGCCATGCCAAAGCACTGGGGCCACCAAGATGGCTCTGTAGAACACCTGCTTTCATGAAGTCCGAAGCAGTCCAGGAGAGACCAACCTATGAACACATTGCTGCAATATAGTGTGATAAATTCTATAATGTATATTTGCAAGGTCTATTCATGGAATAAAAACGCATAGTCTATCTCCCCTGGTAAAGGTTAGTGAAGGGTTAACATGCTGTACTGGAAAGTGCCTGTGATTTGGTGTCAGGTACATTTGAATTCAAATCATAATTATATCACTACTGATTCGCTGATCAGAATGTGACACTTTCTCCAGTCTGTTTTTTTATTTGTAAAAAAGGGATAATAACACCAACCTCTTAATATATACACATCTATTAACATGTGTGAACATACATATTTTTCCCCACAAATAGGAGCACATGTTCTATCCTTAGGATTACCCCTATTTTTTCACCTAAAACTATGTTATTAAGATGATTCCATTTCAGTATGTATAAAGCTATCCTTTGTTCTTTAATATACCCTCGGATATTACAGCACTAACTATGATGTAATTGTTCAATGAGTACTTGCATGAAAATAAATCACTGAAAGGTTTACAAATAATTAAAACATTAAAATATTTAAAACATTTAAAATAATGTTTGACCTTTATTCCATTATATGAATATAACATAATTTAGTGAAACATAATTTGGTTTCCAATCTTTTGCTATTATAACCAAACTATAAAGAATACTTATTATTCATAAGTTTATATGTCTTCTTTGGGAAAATGTCTATTCATATCTTCTCATTTTTTTTTATTTTTTATTTTTTTATTTTTTTCAACGTTTTTTATTTATTTTTGGGACAGAGAGAGACAGAGCATGAACGGGGGAGGGGCAGAGAGAGAGGGAGACACAGAATCGGAAACAGGCTCCAGGCTCTGAGCCATCAGCCCAGAGCCTGACGCGGGGCTCAGACTCCCGGACCGCGAGATCGTGACCTGGCTGAAGTCGGACACTTAACCGACTGCGCCACCCAGGCGCCCCTCTTCTCATTTTTTAATTGGATTATTATTATTATCTTTTGGTATTGAGTTGTGTAAGTTCTTTATATATTTTGGGTACTAACCCTTTATCAGCTATGACATTTGCAAATATCTTCTCCCATTTACTAGCTTGCTCTTGCGTTTTGTTGATTATTTCCTTCACTCTGAAGAAATTTTTATTATGGTGTAGTCCTGATAGTTTATTTTGGCTTTCTTTCCCTTGCCCCAGGAGACATATTTGGAAAAATGTTAATAGAGTCAACATCAGAGCAATTACTGCCTGTGCTGTCTTCTAGGATGTTTACAGTTTCGGGTCACACATGTAGGTCTTTAATCCATTTTGAGTTTACTTTTGTATATTGTATAAGAAAGTGGTCTCATTTTATTCTTTTGCATGTAGCTGTCCAGTGTTTCCAACACCATTTGTTGAAGTAATTGTCTTTTTCCCATTGGATATTCTTTCTGCTTTGTCAAATATTGACCATATAGCTGTGGTTTATTTCTGGGTTTTCTATTCTTTTCCATTGATCTATGTGTTTATTTTTGTTCTAGTGCCATACTGTTAAGATGACTATAGCTTAGTAGTATATCTTGAAATCTGGGATTATGATGCCTCCAGTTTTGTTCTTCTTTTTCAAGATTGTTTTGGCTATTCAGGGTCTTTTGTGATTCCATATACATTTTAGGATTATTCTAGTTCTGTGAAAAATGCTGTTGGTATTTTGATGGAGATTGCATTAAATCATTAGATTGCTTTGTGTAGTATGCATATAATACTTGTTCTTCCAATCCATGAACTATCCCATAGAGATCTTAACAATTTATCCTCTCATATGCAATATATGAGATTAACAGAATCTTAACTTTTTGTAAAAATAAAGGGCTAATGACCAAAGATGGAAATAAAAGTTCTAAGAGACTTCCAATTTCTACCTTCAGAGAATCACTTTCAGTCCAGAACCTCTCAACAGGACCTGCTAAGATCTAGTTCACCACAAGGACTTCACTCCCTGCCCCCGCCCATCCCATTCCTCTGATAATAAAAGGATTGAAACAAAGAAAGGGAGGGGAGGATAAGAAATGCTTTCTTTACCTGGTAAAGGGAAGAAAACTCCAAGACAAATACTCCTAAACCTAGGAAGTTCTAGCAAGCTGGTCATTTCATTTTTGAATTAGTGGTTTCCTTAGCAGACAGTATGACCTGACCAAAATGGGGGGACAACCAGCCACAGAGTGTGCCAGGACTATCTCTTTAAATTCACGGTTCCATGATAATGTTAAAAGTAGATGTGCTTGTCAACTTTCATTTGACTCTCCAAATTCATTTTCCACCCTTCTCCACACTGCCCTCTGCCCTCAGAGGCTGACAATTTCACTGATGTCTCTACACCATAGTGTCTATTTGGGTCTGGCCAATGGGAAGTGCTGGCAAGACATGAAAAGGAGGGAAGAGAGTTCAGGTATTTTTTTCTTTAGTCTCCTTCCTGTGGGTTCACCTTGTGCTGGCGAAATCCCACAACCAAATATCACAGTTCCCCTCCATCTGCTCTCACTATGTGACAATATTTTTCCTGGTTCTAGCTGCTGCTTCCTCTCTTGTTACTGTTAATGCAAGGAGTAGTTCAATAGTTCACTATTCCTTTTGGTTTCTTTATATCCCTTGCCCATACCTTTCTACATACTTTCTTTATTAAATCCTTTCCAAAAAATCTCAGTTAACCTCAGTCCCTCAGTTCCTGCTGGGACTTTGGTTAACAGAGTTAACGTTTTTGATTTGCTCATAATTTAAATGAAAATGCTTCTGGTATTTTCCCAATAGTTTGTTTTGTGGAACAATGAGACAGTCTTTGGGAGGAGGAGTAGAGCTTAAAATAAAGACACTACTTAACCACTATTATTGTTATGGATTTTACAAGGGAGAAAATCCTGAAGGAGGGTCCTGAAGGCTGAGTTGAAATTCATCTTTTAGACAAAGGGGCTAAAGGAGATAGCATGAGCACACATATGGAAGTCTCTTAAGTTTTTGGCCATGAGTGGCACAATCAGATTTATTTTTAGAAATAATTCTTCTCATTTGAGTAAAAGATGGATCATTCTCATCACTACATTCTCTGTGGAAAGACTCATGCCTACTTTTCACTGTACCATGTATCGAGTCCTAAAAACCCAGTGCTTTCCTAGGATGCTTTTTTTTTTTTAATTTATTTTGAGAGAGAGAGACTACATGTGAGCAGGGGAGGGGGAGAGAGAGGGAGAGAATCCCAAGCGGGTCCTGCACTGTCAGTGCAGAACGCCATGTGGGGTTTGAACTTACAAACCATTAAGATCATGACCTGAGCTGAAATCAAGAGTCAGACACTTAGCTGAGCTACCCAGGCACCCCTCCTAGGATGCTTATGATGATCTTTTAGTTAATCTGTGTTGTTGGTCCATGCTGTTCTCATGAGCCTAATTCTTGAAAACTTTCTTCATGTTTTCACCAAGACAAACCACATGTTGGGAATACCCTTTATCCATTATCTTATGAAGCCCTGTCCAAACACCTCTACTACAAAAATATTTTCATTTTTTGTCCTATAAATAATCTGCAATTGTGATTTCCTCAAATAGTATAAAATCCTGGGCAATGGAATCAGACTGCTTTGATTATGAAGATGCTCTCAGTCACTGAGATAACACTTAATTAAAATTCCATGGACTTTCATTTTCTTATTTTTAAAGCAGGGATAAAACCACTTACCTGGCAGCATTGCGGTGAGGTTAAAAAGATAATTAAAAAATGTATATAGACTATATTGAGTCTTGCATTTAACAGCTGCTAGTAAATGGTTTCAAGTTTATTATGATAATAATTCAATTCTTAATAAGAGAATATTTCAAAGTTGTTAAATTCCTTGAAGATGCATGCATAATGCCCACATACAAAAATTATGGAAAAAAATCCATGTATATTATGATTATCTAGATCAAGGACTCTAAGTAAAGAACTCCAGAGTGATGGACATTCTGCCCAAAAACTTTGGAATTCTCCTTTCTTCACTAAGACTTTCTGGGTTGAATAGAATAGAGATACCAGATATGTAGAGCCCTCAAATGTCTAATAGGGAAAATTCCCTCTTTATAATGTGAAATGTTTTATTAACCGAGAATCTGGTGAAATGAGTTTTCGTGATAAATAAAATTTTTTGTCTGTTTTTTTCACTATTGTTGAAATCACAGTCGATGAGAAAAGGCCTCTGAGCAACATGGAAAATTCATCCAAGTTGCATATTTGCCTCTTGTTTCACTAAGGATCAGAGCCCGATCAGTGTCTGGGTTTGTGGTTAAAACTTTTACGGATCATCTTCTATGTATTCTAGAGCAGTGATGCAGCAGTGGCTGGGATGGTCAGGCAAGTTACTGATTTAATGTATTTGTAAGTGCAAAAGCCTTCCATCAAAGCACTCAACAGGAGGTGTCATTTCTTTGTCTGAGTTTCTAATCACCAAGTAATTTAAAGTCTTTAATTGTGTTGTTATAGAATTTGAGAGATTTCTATGGTAGAAAATAGAAAATTCTAGCAAGGAAACTGGGTTTCTGTCTGCTGTCCTTATTTGGAGGAAAATTTTTATACTCTTTTAAAACAACAGCTTAAGAAACTTGCCTAAAACCTCTTAAAAGGTACTGTTTAAATGCACAGATACAAGTTATCCCCTTTTACAAACTGCTTTTCTTCAGTCTTCTTGTACATGCTGTGTGTGTGTGTGTGTGTGTGTGTGTGTTTCCTAAGGAGATAGGGACAGTTGCATTGGGAAGAAAAATAATAATAAAAATCATAATTATATACTCAGCAGTACCTGAACACTTCTGTGAAACTGCCTGGGTGGAAACATTTACTAAACTCTAAAAATACACATTTCCTTTTCTTACACAAAATGTGAAATTTACTGCTCAGTTAAGTCAAACATACGCATGAAAAATACAAGTGTCACATTAGTGTCACAGCCCTAAACAAATGGAATTAGGAAGGAACTAGTTTAAAAGGGTTTTTCATTATTGCCATTATTGCTTTAATAGTTAGGCTATTCACGATTGTCACTTTAGGACTCCATGTCCTGCATCCATGGCCAGGTGTTGATACCACTCCCTAGCAACCAGGTTATACCTGGTAATGTAGTTAATTATGCAGATTTTTTCCTTCCTAACTACATTCCATAGGGGCAGGAAACCTCTATGAATAATTCATACCTTTTATCTCCAATTATATAATAAATTTATGGTATTCTTTTGATAGGTACTAATGACCAATTCCTTGATTAAATGTGGAAGCAGTCCTCACTTTGCAGTGTGATATGCCCAGATTTCATTTCCCAGGGTTTAAATAACCTCCCTCTCCCAACAAACAGGTTCAGATTTCAGCTCCCATGGTATAGAAAATGTGTATCACTGCATAAGGAACAAATATTCTTGCTAGTATTTTAGTCCACAAATCACAACATAAATAACAGATCTGTCATCAGTAATCAACTACGTTGCTTCTTTCAAAGTCTGGTAGTGTTCGGGGCGCCTGGGTGGCTCAGTCGGTTAGGCGGCCGACTTCAGCTCAGGTCACGATCTCGCGGTCTGTGAGTTCCAACCCCACGTCGGGCTCTGGGCTGATGGCTCAGAGCCTGGAGCCTGCTTCCGATTCTGTGTCTCCCTCTCTCTCTGCCCCTCCCCCGTTCATGCTCTGTCTCTGTCTCAAAAATAAATAAAAAAAAAACGTTAAAAAAAATTAAAAAAAAAAAAAGTCTGGTAGTGTTCATCCATTCAGTTTACACACAGCAAGGGGTGTAGGTGTGTTGCTGCCTTGATTCCCAGTGATAAACCCATGTCATATTTTACAAACATGGATGATCAAAAGAGGGAATCCGGACAGCAAAGATAAAAGTGCAGCAAAGAAAGAAAAAGTGGTAACCCTGGAGTGGAATTTGCATAGAATGTAAACGAGTTACTTAACAAGATTACAGAGCTTGGGAATGTTGACACTACCACCAATGGGGAGACTAGAGAAGCAGCTGGGAACTCAGTGAAAGTGAACTTAATGACATAAATGAACAAGGAGATGAAGATGTCCGGGTGGAAGTGACACTAGAGGAAAAACTTCATATTAAAGGAACTCTGGGATGTTATGACATTGCAAGTAGAAAGGATAAATGATCAGTAATGGATCCGGACTTTGGAAGGAGGAGGACATTCCACCGAGGCACGTGGTGAAAAGAAACTAGTTCTCACTAGTCTTGATAAGACTAGTGATATTTATTCAAACTAGTCTTGATAAGATCTTAAAAAGAAATAAAACACTTTAATTCTCAATGTTTCTAGTATTTCCAATTACAGTGTATTAAGTGTTCTACTATTCATTTTCCTATACATTTATAACTGACAGTAAAAGGTTTTGTGTCTTTTGACAAAATGTTTTCAGAACTTATGAATAAATCCCAATTTTCCCAATTAATTAGCAAAATTGCTTTGCAGAGTTGCAGTTTGCTCAGTAAAGTGGGGACTGTGTACATATGGTTGAATTGATTCACTTACTACTTTTGCAGGTGCTGAAACTATAGAAGTTGCTTACTTAAGTGAGATGTAAGTTACATGTGTGTTATACTTTGCAATACACTTTTCCTCCCATCTGGCAGGTTTGGTTTGCTATAGCCTTGAATCTGATTGTCTAGCACTTGTACTCAGTGAAATCTGTTGATTGCCTATCCCAGGATAAAAGAAAGGAATTAAACAAAAGCATTTTCAAGTTGAAGAAAATATATATTGATCAGGCAGTTATTTCTCAAAGAGGGAAAGGCAGCATATAAGAGATCCCATTTCCCATGGAACGGAATATAAAAATTACCTAATATGGTGGTTTTTATTCATTTATTTAACAATTTTTATGAGCACTGAATGAGAATTTAAATACAGGCTATGCCTGTTACATAATCCTGACTATTCAAAATCCATAGGAATTAGACGATTGTGTCTCAAACCAACACCTGGGCTTCTGAAATGTGTCCTTTGTCACCAACATTAGTAGGTCATGATTACCAAGCTTTCCACTTCAGGAATGAGTACAGCTTATGTGAATAAACATTGGCATGGTGGAGGATGAAAGAACTGCTTGCTTTATTTGAAGTCCTTTTTAGAAGAGCAGCTTTTGAGGATAAAAGATCCTAATTACTATCAGATTATGATATACCATTACAACTCTAAAAGAGGTAGCTTCTCATCCTCCATAGTTTTTGCATATTCTGGGAGGGAATAAATAATACTGTAAACATTTAATAATGATGATTCATGTGATATTTTAAGTTGATAATTACCCCTATGTCCTCAGTAAGCATCTTGTAAAATATTAGATGAAAAATATTATAGCTTTTCAAGTGACTCCTATATGTTAGCCAAACCGCCTAACCCTCTCAGAGGCGGGGTTGAATCTGTTCCCATGGATTTTGGGTGGAACTCTCAAAGGGGGAGGGGCATGAGGACTTCATGAGGGACATCCATTCTGGCAATGTCACAGTTGAATATCAGAGCTGGCAGGTTTGTGACTCCAGGTGGGAGAGTAGCCTACTTCCCTTAAGTTGTTAGACATCATCAAAGATGGTAAATAAAGATGGTAGATAAAAGATGGTAAATAAAACCTTTAGGATATGTTTTTTTTTAAAAAAAAAAAGATGGGGGTTGAATAAACCAGGAAGTGACTTATTGACTTGAACCTGTATCCTTCTCTTACCCCTTCCTGGGCTTTCCTCCTGTTTATTCCCTGTTCTTTGCTCATTAATTCCACAGTGTTTAATATATATTTGACGAAGTTCATGATAATTATAATGGGTAATTATAATGGTTATAATATATAACCATTTATGTTTGGCAGACATTGTATTAAGTGCTTTAGGTATAAGATCTTGCTTTGATATTAGATACAGGTAATGTATATATTTTACAGATAGTAAAACTGGGGCCTAGGTGTTCCTTGTCCAAATCACTAAATGGAAAAATTGGGATTTGATTTCAGATCTCTGGCTAATAGGGTACAGTATATCCCATGCTTATTAAATAGCTTCTTTTCTTCCCTCCCAGCTCTGTCACGTCAAAAAGGAAACAGCAAACTCTGTCTTGGTGTTTTGTTTTTTGTTTTGTTTTGTTTTGTTTTGTTTTGTTTTATGGCATTTAAAATCTTGCTGAACTAAAATGCAGTAAAGATGTGAAATGAAAGATAAACACCATACTACATAGATGGATAGCAAATGTGTATGTAAGATTATATGTTTTTATGTGATAGTATTTAGCTTGCATTGGTAACTTTTTATTTTAAACTCCCCAGTATTTTACCCATTAAACTTCATAGTAATCATTCAAATGTATATTTAAATTAATTTTGCTTCTTGGAACAATATGGTTTCTTAGATCTTTGTGCTTTATCTTTAAACTTATTACTGATCGAAATATATTCCTGCTTTACTTCAGTGAGTTTCCATAGCTAAAACATGCTGAAGTGTGTCGCTGTGAAATTCATCAGTGATTAATAAGTTTTGAAATAAGTGTCAAATCTTTGAATTAAGTCACTGTGCTAGCCGGGTAGCCTTTTAGAATTGTTTTGGAAAAAAAAATTGTTTTGGAAAGTTTAGTTATTTTAACTTGAAATATTTTTAAAAAAAAATTTTTTTTTCAACGTTTATTTATTTTTGGGACAGAGAGAGACAGAGCATGAACAGGGGAGGGGCAGAGAGAGAGGGAGACACAGAATCGGAAACAGGCTCCAGGCTCCGAGCCATCAGCCCAGAGCCTGACGCGGGGCTCGAACTCATGGACCGCGAGATCGTGACCTGGCTGAAGTCGGATGCTTAACCGACTGCGCCACCCAGGCGCCCCTTAACTTGAAATATTTTAGGACTGAGGGGCACCTGCGTAGATCAGTTACTTGAGCATCTGACTCTTGATTTCTGCTTAAAGCATGATCTCACAGTTCTTGGGATCGAGCCCTGTCAGGCTCTGTGCTGAGTGTAGAGCCTGCTTGAGATTCTCTCTCTCCCTCTGCCCCTCCTCTACTTGCTCGCATGCATGCTCTATCTCTTTCTCTCTAAAATAAAAAAAGATACATTTTGAGATGGAAAAATATGAATAGTTTTTAAAATAAAAGGATGTTAGATCTAAACAGGGCCTTAGGGACTATTTGATCTATGCACCCTAGCTGCAAATGTTGGATGTATCAGTGACCAAATAGTGCTGAGAAATGGCTATTTATCTTACTGGTTTACCTGAATGTATTACCTGAATAGATCATTTTCTTTGAGAATGAATAAACATACAAAACTTAGTAAGGGGTTTCTGAAGAACAAAATCTATAGCATAAGAAAAGGGTAACAATATCTCAAGGACTCAAAGGAGAAAGCCTATCACTAGAAATGATGTTCCTGAAGAAACCAGAATAAAAAGTGGAGCCATAATAAAAAGTAAATTTTTGGAGCTAAAAGATTCTAAATTTTTAAACAATTCAGTTTATTTCAGAAAAATAAAGCAAAAAAATATATAAAGGTAAAAAAAAGGAGAAGAAAGGAGAAGACGAGTAAAAAGAAGAGGATAAAGAAAAGCGAGAGGAAGAAAGGAGGAAGAGGGGGTAAAGAAATATATCCAAGAAGAAATGGGAGAGAATTTCAGCTGGCCTTTATTTTTCCTCACAAAATAAAATTCAGAAGGAAATGGAACAATGCCTACAAAGTTATGAAGGAGTCTATGATCCTAGAATTTTAAATCTAGCCAAGTTGTTTCTCAGGTGTGAAAGAAACAAATTAATGTGCAAAAATTCAAGAGCTAAGAACCTTTTTTATATTTTATATATAGATACATATTTTTTCAGAGAAGACTGGAGAAGTTGTGTTGTATAAAGCATGGCAATGAGTATTGGTACCATTTAAATACAAGAATATATTTTATTGTAACTATCAGATGGATATCAAATAGATACATATCCCTTATTAGATTTGAATTTATGAGGGCAGGCATAGTCTTCTTAGTTTTATATTCTGAATGCCTATCTCAGTGCCTCACACAATGAAGCAGCTCCATAAAGGGATGAAAGAACAGAAGTTTGGATGATGTGTGAACAGGAGGGCAGATAGTAAGAAGGGATGAACTGGGGGGTGCCTGGGTGGATGAGTCGGTTGAGTGTTGGACTTTGGCTCAGGTTGTGATCTCAGGTTCTTGAGTTCAAGCCCACATCAGGCTGGCTCCCATCAGTAGGGAGCCTGTATCAGCAGGGAGCCCACTTCGGATCCTCTGTCCCCTTCTCTCTGTCCCTTTCCCACTTGTGCATGCTTTCTCTCTCTCTCTCTCTCTCTCTCTCTCTCTGAAAATTAAACGTTTGAAAAAAAAAGGAATGAAGTCTTTAATGGCAGTATAACTTTCAAAGGTTTGTCTCTTGGTTCTCATGTTGGAATACTGGGTGAGTCAGTGGTGAAATAATGAAATTATGGACATACTCAATGGAGATTTTCCTTATCAAACTAAATAGGTAGTGATCTATGCCTGGCTTCTACACAGAAGTACTCTCTTCTTGTAATGTAAGAGCTACAGAGAGGCAAGTTACCATCTTTCCCGGAAATCTGTGAATTCAAATAGTTAAAAACTATTGTGTGAACAGGTGATTATGAAGAATTTGCTTTGTAGCAGCTTAAAGATACTCATGGCAGTTTCTTAATTATAGAGATTTTGGGAGTTTGGGGTTGTGGGTATTAGCAATGGCACAGGTTCTATTTAATATTTTGTTAAAATGACACAACACTAGCAATAATGAAAGAAGAATAAAAAGATAAATCCTGGGGAGAAAAAAATTAAAATTATAGAGGAAGTCTAGAAAACTAAATATGAAGTTCACCTGAAATTTTTATACTATGTAAAGATTCATAAAAGGAAAAACAAGAAAATTATTAAATATAAGAAATAAAGAGAGAAACTTGATAATTAATTAAGAACCTCTCCCCACCTAGTCCCTCTGGGGAACTGCTTTCCTTGTTACAACAGCTGGAACACTAGGAAATGGCGATGGAGTTTTTACCCTTTTTATTTTATCACAGCACTTCTTTGATGTTGCAATACATTATTTATGTGCTTCTAGTCTGTCTTGCCCACCAAAATATAAGCTCTGTGAGGAAAAGATCTTTGCCACGGTCACAAATGTTTAGTGCCTGACACAATATGTAGGAGGTACTCTAAGTTTTTGCCAAATATACACAGTGACAAAATGTTAGAGAAAGGTTAAGAATAACACTTAAAATAGAAGTTTGAGGGTTTGTACCTTGCCTCAGACTCTGTGCTGACAGCTCAGAGTTTGGAGCCTGCTTCAGATTCTGTCTCCCTCTCTCTCTGCCCCTCCCCTGCTCTGTCTCTCGAAAATTAATAAATGTTAAAAAAAATTAAGAACTTATTCCTTAAATGTTTTATATTTTTATTGATCAATCCACAAATATTATGCATTTATAATTATATACATTAATAGGTTTAAAAATTTTTATAAATGGTGTTATCAGTATGATTCTACATCATTATTTCAGTCAACATGGTTTCAGAGGTTTAATAGATGTTGCTATAGTTCACTCATTTTTAACTACTACGTCATTTTATGAATAGATCATTATTTATTCATACACTCCCCTATTAATGATTGTTTCCAATATTTTGCTATAGCAAATAGAGAATAAAATAGCAGCACCATTTCGATAGCCATTTTTTATTATGTCTCTTGTTGAGATTTTGATTGGCATTGCATTTAATTTATAGATTAATTTGGAAATTGGGACTTTGATGATACTGTTGCACAGTACATTAGCACGGTACTTCTCTCCATTTATTCAGTTATTTATTTATGTACTACCTTGAATAAAATTAATATTTTACTGAATTTATTTGTAGGTATTTTATTGTCTTATTGCTATTTTAAATGGTTTTTTCCTTACTTCCTAATTGTCTATTAATTGTGCAAAGGAATGCTGTTGAGGTTTCATGTTGATTTTGTAAGCAGCAATGTTACTAAAACTTCTTATTCTAATAGTTTATAGATTTGCTTATGCCTTCTAGGTAAATAATGTCTGCTTATAAGGCTTTTTTTTTCTTTTTTCAATTCACTTTTTGAGTAGAGAAAGCATAGTCTCCCTAATTAATTTTATGTGTATGTAACCTTGAGATAAAAACCTAACATGGAGAGTATGTAAAGAGAACCCCACCAAACTAGTTTGTACATATAACTATAAAAATCTGAAAGAAATATTGATAAAATGCAACTCAGCAAGTACAGTTTATTTTAACTAGAAAAACTTTGTTCAAACTATAATCCTAATAAATATAACTGAAAATTATCTCGTAAATTCTGAAGAAAAAAACAAAAAAACATTTGATAAATTTCACTGCCCATTCATGATAACAACTCTTACATAATTCAGATTTTGAGGATGGTTTCTAAATGTGATAAAGAATATTCATTTTAAAACAATAACCAGTATGATACCCACATGTTAATTATTAGAAATCTACTTTTAAATTGGTAGCAAAATAAGAATACAGTGGTCTAAAAATTTATATGAAGGCGGTGATTTCAAAATAGAAAATACAGTGTGGCTCTTTGAAATGGCAACATTAATTTTTTTTGCAAAACTATGCTTATAAAAAAACCAATATAATTCAAAAATTATTTGCCTTGAATTTCTTTAATTAACTTGAGATATAAAAATCATAAGACACAAGTAGTTATATGATTTTGGATGACAATATATATTATTATCAAAGCAGCAAAATAAATGTGTATGTGTGTATATGTCATAAATATATATCCTGAAATCTAATTAAAAATGTGATAAAACCATGGGATTTGTTTCAGGCATAAAAAGATAGCTATAAAGAAAAATATCTCTAACATTAAGATAAAATACATTAAGGATGTCACTTATTTGCATATTTAGTTACAGGTTTATTGCAATTCTAATTAGAATCCCAAAGGCTTAATTTTTTTTTTTAACAGAATCCAAAGCCCATTTGGAAAATGTAATTCTAATAGAAACTAAGAACTTATTAAAAGCAGAACTTATTAAAGAGAAATATCATTTTATCACAACTTATTAAATGAATAGTAACTAAGAACATATGTAAAAAGAAAAATGAAAATTTATTATTATAAACTGTTAAAACATTTTATCAGGCAGCAGTAATTAAATTGGTCTAATTCTGGTCTGTACATGGTCAGGGAGAAAGGATAAAAGGTCCAGAAACAGAATTCCAATATAACTAAGATATCAGTGGCAAAAGGATCATTAGTAGGAAAGGGAAAGATTACTTAATAATTGGTGGAAGAATTGGCTACTATTGGGATAAAAAGTTTACATTCTCATCATATATCACATACTAAAGATAAATTCTGGTACATTAAAAAGTTAAAAAATCAAACTAAAAGAAGAATATAATATAGACAAATTTTAATTTGATATTTGCATGTGGAAAGACTCCTGGGACTTAAAGAATAAATCACAAAGGAAAATACATTGAAAACATTTGTAGGTCAAAAGACATCTTCAGCAATTGATCAAGAAAATGTTGGCAGCAATGTTATAGAGAGTTACTGCCCTTAATTTGTACAGCAATCATACAAATCGATAAACTCTAAGATGCCAGTAAATAAGTGAATATAGGTCATAACCAGACAATTCACTAAGAGAAGTTCACTTAGTATTGAAAATGTTTAACTTTTTTGTAATCAAATTAATATACAATGAAATATCTCATATTACCTATTACACTAGCAAACATGTTAAGCAAATACAACCACGTAATGCTAGAGCTTTAGTGAAAAAATCAAATTCGAATCTGATTTTGATGGGAGTGGAAGTTGGAACAAATGTTTGTTGGAGAAATACTTGGGTATTACATGTTTTTTAGATATTCACAACTTTGGGTTTAGTATTTCCATGATGGAATTCTATTCAAAATGTAATTCTAAATACATAATGATTTACACTTATAAAAATAGTTAACTGTTTAAAATATTAATTGAAATTTGAAAAATAAAATTAAGTATATTGTAACGAGAATAAACAATAAATTATGAAATATCTATGGGATTGGAGATAAGCATGAAATAGTGACAAAGCTGATAATATCATGTAAAATCCTTAGCTTGAAATACTATATGAAAGGGACACATAAATGCATATAAAGCTTTTGAAGTACTTAAAATATAAGACGAATATCATAAGTTTAATAATTTCTAGGTAATCTTTTCCTTTTTATACCATTTTGTATTTTTTAAAATATTTTTTTAAATGTTTGTTTATTTTTGAGAGAGAGAGGCAGTGTGTGAATGGGAGAGGGGCAGAGAGAGAGGAAGACATAGAATCTGAAGTAGGATCCAGGCTCTGAGCTGTCAGCACAGAGCCCAAGTGGAACGTGAACTGATGACCTGAGCCAAAGTCAGATGCTCAGCAGACTGAGCCACCCAGGAGCCCCTACTATTTTGTATTTTCTATTGTTTTCCAATATGCATATGTTACCTTTATAATCAAAATAAAATAAGCTTATTAAAACAAGGTTTTAAAACTTGTGTCAGGGGAATATGATTTAATATTGATTGAAACACAAAGTTTTTCAATAAATAGGAATTTTAAACTCCTGATTACAGGGGTTTGAAATAATACATCCATACATTTTTGCAGAAAAGTTTGATAAAGATTATAAATAGCTGAGTCTTTCAGGATTCTTATAAATTCCTCCAGAGATTAATTCACAAATTTTTAAAAAACTCAACCAGCCTTTATACTGGTCTTCTGACTTCTTTATATGTTATTTCTCATATTTTATTCTCAAATTTCTTGACTGTACTGTCCATTTTCTCACTTATTTCTCATTTAGTTTCCTGTCATCTCATCTTGCAGCATAATTCCACAGAAATTTTGGGAATCGTAATGATCTCTTTATTAACCATATATATATTTTTTCCAGTTCCTTGCCGTTTGCTATGTCTTTGACCTTGATACAGTTGGCTACCTCCTTGCAGTCCTTTCTCACTTGGCCTTCTTCACTGTCTACCTTCTTGGTTCACTGTTTGCTTCTTGTTTACTCTTACTCTTCTTTGGAGCCTTTTTCTTATTTCAGCTCTTTGTTGTGTGATACTCCCCATATCAGTCCTTGGCTCTCTCCTCTCTTGTCCTAATACTTGGTTTTATAGTTTCAACTGTAATCTTTCTAAAAAAATATTTATTTATTATAAGAGAGAGAGAGAGAGATTGTGAACAGGGGAGGGGCAGAAAGAGAATCCTAAGCAGGCTCTGCACTGTCAGTGCAGAACCCAGCATGGGGCTCCATCCCAAGACCACAAGATCATGACCTGAGCCGAAATCAAGAGTCAGACACTTAATTGACTGAGCTACACAGGCACCACCCCCGCCCCCCACCGTCATCTTCATTAATTTTTAAATGTACGTTTCTAGTCCTTATCCTGATCTTTCAGCTGAACTCCTTTGCCAATTGTCTAATGAATCTCCTGTTTGATGTTTTCTCCCTCACTTAACCTCATTAAATCCAAAAATTAATTTAAGGTGTTCTCACACCTCTCCAGCTGGCAACCTGTACATTTCCAACCAACCTTGATAACACCATTCTTCCTTCCATCCAAGCTGAAATCATTGATAACTGTATGGAACTTTCCTTCTGCTTTATTTGCTGATCCTAATAATAACTAAATGTTGTGCATTACTCTTCACATAGTTTGTTTGATTCACTTTCTACTTCGACTTTCTACTCTTTTAGTTTAGGACCTTATCACCATATCTAGATAGCTATGTCACCTTCCACGATGTCACTTTGTTTTCATGTACTTCAATTATATTTTATACAACTTAGTAGGGCTAAGCTTCTCCAGATACGGATTCCATCCTGTTACTCTTCTCCTCTTAAAATCAAGGGCTCTTGGTGCTTTGACAGGAAATTCTAGATTCCCTAGGTAACTCTTGGCCTTAGAAATTCTGCCTTCATTAATTATAATCAAATTTCTCTCTCACCACACCCAGCAATATCCCTTTTCACAAGCCTTTATTCCATGTATTCGAGTACTACCCCCTCCAAGCTCTGCCACCCCTCCACGGCTTCCCCATCAGTCCAGTCTATGTTGTTCAATGTCACTTGGAGCCACTTCTGCATTTTTATTTATACCGCCCATTTTGGTGATTAATAATATTCTGCCTCATCCTGTATTCCCGTGTTTTCTCCTACCAAACTTTATTTCATCATGAAGTTACACCAATATTAAAATAGTTTCAACTATAATTGTCTAAAATGTTTGACAATATCCACTATTGAAAAGCAGGTAGGATAACTGATGTAAAAAGAAAATATTTGGAAAGTAAGTTTTGGAGATGCAACATTGTGACGATGCAGTGTGCGTAGAAGATAAGACCTCAGTCTCTGAGCCATATTACCTGGATTTGCATGCAGCCTCCACCACCTATTAGCTGGGTGACCTTGGGCAAGTTACTTAATCTCTCTGTGCTTTAATTACCTCATTTGTAAAACAGAAATAATAGTAGCACTTGCTTCATTCAAATGTTGTAAAGATTCAATGTGTTATTACCTGTAAGAGACTTAACAAAAGTATGTGGCATATACAAAGTCCTTCCTATTATTGTGGTTGTTTCTTAAAATATTACACTAGTCATCTCCATTTTCTATGAACCTGTTGTACAGAATTAAATATATATGTGTGTGTATATCTATATCTATTTCTATATAAAGATGCATATGACTAAAGATGTTAATGGCAACATTTTTATAATGGTTAAAAAATTAGATACAACCTATATGTCTATAAATTGTAAAATAGCAAATGAATCATATTTTATTATGAAATATGAAGCCACACTAAAAGAGGGAAATAAATCTATATATAAGTTATGAAAATATGTGTATGAGAAATAGCCTAACAGGATGCACATTATTCAATTATGAGGGGAGAGTGGGGGAAGAAAGTAGAATGTAAGTTTCATATGTGTATGATTTAAAGTCTTGGGGAATAAACATACAAGTACCCATGATAGGACTGGAAACACTTTCATATTACCTGATTTGTTTTTAGTGAGCATCTACTACTTGTTAATTAAAATGTTTCCATATATAAAAAGAACCAGAAGGTTAGAGTAGAAAAATGTACATGATGAGTTCAGTTCACAGACTTAGAATCCTGTGCTTTCCCTAACAATGAGAGTACACACTTTGCAGACATGGCTGTCATTTTGACCAGGATATTATCTACCCCACCAAGCAGATATCATGAACAAATTGCTGAATGCAGCCTGTGAGCAAGTAATTGAACAGTGTTGAGAGGAAAATTAGTAATATGCATTGATGGGTAGACAGACCCGTGTTCACAGTGATCCGGTAATAGATACCTGGATGACAGCAGAAGACAGAGCTCACTTCCTCATGGTAATCAGTCAAGAATGCTCACCCAGCAGAATATTCTCAAGCAGCAGTAAAAGCCATTAAAAAATCAGTTTTGTTAGGTATAACAGTGCAAAGACCCAAGAGATGACCACAGTTACCAAGAATAGCTCACAGGGTGAAGGTTCATTTCATGTTGAAGACTTTATTGCAGGCCAAAAATGGAAGAAATAGAGACTAGTGTTGAAATAGTAAAACATAACTTCACCATTACTTTGGAGCAGCTACGCTGCAGGAGGCGTGCCTACACAAATTAACTCCTCTACAGAGAAGGCGACAAGAGTTGGTAATACATGGCCCTGACCTTTTCATCAAGAAGTGGTCTAATCTAATGTAGTGCAGCAAGGAATATAACAAGACAGAAGGAAATGTAATGGACAGAATAAATAACATTTGTCAGAAGAGAAACAGAATACATATGGTTCCACTTTCAGCAGATAGAGTGAACACAAGGAACTTAATGCAAGAACACCCCTGTGACTTCTGTCCTCCTCCTCTTCTTTTTTTTTCTTTTTTGCTTATTGATCATTACACAGCACTGAATAAAACTTTGAAATCTGGAATATGTAAAAACTGGGTTATTGTACAGATTTTAAAAATAATAATTTCTTCATTTGGTAATAATTAATATGTAAAACCTGCCAGTCTTCTAGATGTTACTGCATTCCCAACTTCAGATAAGTGGAATAAAATATTAACATAAATAACTGTATTTGAAGATACTATTTTGGTAATCTGAATGATTGGGTTTGAATCCTAGCTGCGGCATTTATTAGCTGTGGTCTTGGCAATCATTTTACCACCTCTGTAACTTAGTTTATCTGTGGAAGTCAAGTAATCACATATATTTTATAATACTAGGAGGATAAAAGGTAACCTAACTGAACTCACTGTCTACCATGTATTAGGTGCTTATGAACATTAATTCCTCTATATTCTTTCATTTTAATTTGGGTGAGATGATCTATTTAATTTTTGTTGTAAAAATTCATATTTAAAGCAAAAAAAATGAGTTGTTATAAAGGCAAATACAGTAAAACCTTGGTTTACGAGCATAATTTGTTCCAGAAACATGCTTGTAATCCAAAGCACTTGAATATCAAAGTGAATTTCCCAATAAGAAATAATGGAAACTCAGATGATGCATTCTACAACCCAAAAATATTCATATAAAAATGATTACAATACTATAATACAAAATAATAAAGAGAATACAAATAAAGGTAAATAAACAAGTTAATCTGCACTTACCTTTGAAAACCTTTGTGGCTGGTGTGAGGGAGACAAGAGAGAGGAGGGTTATTGTGTAGGACGACTTTCACTATCACTGCAGAATCACTGCTATCTATTGGCTCATGGAATCTTTTCTGCATGGGGGCCATTATATACACTCACATGGATGTTGACTACAGTACAGTATTAATAAACTCTTGTCATATACTGTATCTAATTTAAGAGGCAATAAAGGCAGCAGAAGAAAGGGTCTATATCTGCAGGCAGCCTGACCCATAACAAAGCAAAGCATTCCTAAGCTTACTCTTTGGTGGAAAAAGTGAAAGATTGTCTGTAGGTGCTTTGGGGTGACAAAAAATATACTAGTGCCAGTTCAGGGCACCTTCCAACATACTGAAAAATCACTGATTTCTGCCAAATACCATGACCTGAGACCAAGCATCTAAGCATGGGAGACAATCACCCGTAATCTCACAGAGAGTGAAAGAAGAACCATTGGCTCAGTTGTGATCATGTGATGTTCAGTGTCATGTACTACTCGTATTGCAAGACTTCTCTCATTTATCAAATTAAAATTTATTAGAAATATTTGCTCCTCCTATGGAACATGTGCAGAATAAATTACTCTCAATCCAAGATTTTACTATATCTGGAATATATTGATTTTATTTTAGCTTTAACTTAAGCCTTAGATTTGTTGAAGCAGTATTAAACATCTACTCTTCGGTAATACTTATTTTCTTGCAGAAACTATGAACTTCATCTGACAAGTGAAGATAATTTTTTTCTAAAGAAGGGAGAATACATATTTTTGAGGGGATTTTAAATTTTGAAGTAAATACACATAAAACTACCAAATCAACTCTTTGCCTGAAGCTATCAGGAAAAAAAACAAAAAGGAAAGGGCCTCAGAAATAATTCCCCCAAACTGTATTCTTTACAATTATATCATTCTAAAAACTTTGTAAGTTCAAACAATGCTGAGGAACTCCCAGGCTGTGTACAACATTAAAAATTATTTATCTTTCTAAAGAAAACATTAAATCTGACTCTGATAAAGGGCAAACATGCATGGAGAAACACAGATAAGAGACAGTGTTCTGGAGTGTAAATACTGGCTTCTAGTAATTTCCATGGCCCAGTACATCCCTATGCCCTGTGGTTTGGTTCCAACTTGAGACTTGCCAGCATTCTTATAATTCATTCCCATTTTTGTTTAAACTATTTAGGATTAGATCTCTGTCAGAGCCAACCACTGGTTGCATTCATAATGCAGAATTTGCCATAAAACTGGATACCACTGCCCTAAAAATCCATCCATTCATCCATCCAGGATCTGAGGCTGAAGTCAAATGCCATGTTCTTCATGAGGCCCTCCTTGACCCTTCCACCAGGAAACTCTCTCCTCTTACACAACTTCATTTATAATTCTTTTAAAGTTTTTAATATTTTTTAAAGTTATTTACATACAAAATGCTTATATTTCCAATTCAGTAAACTATAAACTTTCTAAAGACAAAGGACTTTAATAGATTCTACTCTAAAACTGCTATGCCTTCCCCAGTGCATGAACTTATTAGGGGCTCAGTAATGGAATACAGAGAAGGTGCAAGAACACAGGGTCTGGAGTCAGATGCCAGAGCAATCCAGCTCCTAACTCAGGGTGTGATTCTTGAGTATTTCCTTAATCTCTCCATCCTTGGTTCCTTATATGAAAAAATGGGACAGTAATAGTATTAACTTCATAGTGTTATTTCAAAGGTTGAACAGTGTAAAGAACTTAGTAGTGTGCCTAGCACATAATAAATGCTAGTGGCTAACATCTCTAAAGTTCAGTCTCTCCAAAAGCATATGCATTCAGAACTCTGTGTCTAGGTAAGGCATTTTAGTAAAGTTTACTTTTTTTTTTAAATTAAAGCTGACAAAATGATAAGAGCGACTCTCTAGGTTCCCCCGATTGTTGATGAGATTCCTAAGGTAATTCCTATGGTAATATTTGAGTGACACGCAAAGTTGGACATGAGCTACTGACTGAATACGGAGCACACACATTCTTAAATTTGTAAACAGACTCTTTCAAATTATAATGTCTCTTGTGAACACTTGCAAAACTTTATAAGGTTTGTCATAAGGTAGTCTCATTCTGAATAAAACTCTAAGCCTTAAATCCTTGCTCAAATCTGTGCTGAAAAGCAAGATGGTTCAACCACACTGTGTGAGAGAGAATCAGAGAAATATAATCTGCTGCATTTTCTGTTACAATACCCCATAACTATAGAATATATTTGCTTAATAAATGTACTTTTTATAGTAGAATAAAATTTAAAAAAATCTCAGAACAGGGGAAACAGGTAGCCCAGCAATGACATGCAATGGTCTTATAGGCAGATGCCCTTTGCTTTCCAAAGAAGAGAGAGACCAAACTCTGCCCATGCTATGGCAACCAGCTCTGGTTTATTCTCCCTATCTTCAAAAACTCATTATTAGCAGTTTCAGGCAACAGTGATCCACTGTCCATGAATAATGTTTACACTCAGCAGAAATGTTCTTGAATTTTGCCCCTCAATCAGGGGAAAGAGAAGGAGCTTGTTGCTTGCAAAGTATTTAAGCCTTGGAGTTACATGGGTCAGATGAGTTCCTGCCTTGTTCTAGCTGCATCCTAACTGACTGAAACTGGCATTGAGTCATTCATTTATTTTTTCATTCATTAATCTATCAAACATTTACTGGGCATCTATATCTTAGACACTAAAAGTGGTTTAAGTCTGTGATTCCCACCCCTCACGTTGTACATTAGAAACATCTGGGGACTTATAAAGCATAGATATGGACTTCATTCCAAGCCCGTAGAATCTTTGGGGTAGAGCTCCAGCATTTGTATTTTTTAAAAGTTCTGCAGGTGGTTTAGGTTTGCCAAGGTTGGGAACTACAGGTATAGCAGCTCCTAAGTGAGGCACACAAACCTTTGTAGGAGCTCATAGGCTCAAGGAGAAATGGAAAAGTAGACAGGCACTCACAAACTAGTGGTATTTTTATGATGACAGGAAAGATAGGGGACTTGGGGAACACACAAGAGGACACTTCACTGAGACTAGGTGTAAACTGGCTCAAAGAGGGAAGGCTTCCTCTAGCATCTGGTTCAGAAGCTGAACCTTGAGGCCCAATTTCAGTGATTCTACTCTGTACCATTCAGCTGCCCTTCCTCCAACAGTGACTCCTCTTAGATCTCAAGCATCTAATTCAGCCTAAGGATGGAATATGAGGTCTTCCTGACAGGCACTGGAGGCAGATTGTTTGACTCTTCCTTTGGAATCTCTGTTGACCTGAGTCTCTGTGACCTGTCTCATGGCCTCCCCCTCCAGCTTCACTACCCAGCAGGTGTTGTGACCTGTGTCTCAGGCAGTGAATCCTAACCCATGCCAAGTTTCCCTGCTGATGCAGCATCTTTTGAAGGACATTACTCATCTCAACATAGAGAAAAAAAGCTGTTTTAGATTTTTTTTTTTTAATTTTTTTTTCAACGTTTATTTATTTTTGGGACAGAGAGAGACAGAGCATGAACGGGGGAGGGGCAGAGAGAGAGGGAGACACAGAATCAGAAACAGGCTCCGAGCCATCAGCCCAGAGCCTGACGCGGGGCTCGAACTCACGGAGTGCGAGATCATGACCTGGCTGAAGTCGGACGCTTAACCGACTGTGCCACCCAGGCGCCCCAAGATTTAGCAACTCATTGTCTTCCAGGACATTGCTGCCATAGGACTGCCCTGTGTTGGCACTGGAAGAGGAGGTATTGAATGAGAAGCAATGTGTTCTAAGGTGGGCTTTAGAGATGAAAGATCAGAGAGAACTCTTCCCTCACAGGAATGGCTTCTTATTTTCTGGAATCAAGATTTGCAACTAGAGCTTCCAGAGAATCAGAGAGTCAGGGGAACCCCTTAAGGATAGAGATAGTAGTGATTCCAAAAGACTTATACTGCCCTAGTCAAAGTGTCTACAAGCAAATCTGGGCCTAAATTTGGAGGTGATGCAGCTGTGACTTTTTTTCTTGTTTAAAAATTAATACAATTTCAAACTTGTAGTTGCTTTTCTTGAAAAATAATTGAAAACATTCTACTACTCATGTTAGGCGCATGGTTAAATACAGTGTAGCCTAACTATGTGATGGGAAACTATGCATTCTTTAACACTTTTACTTTTAGAGATGTTTAAAGAACACATGAAAGTATTATATAATACCGGAAAAAATCAGACCACATTATAATATACCATATGGTGTATACAATGCCAGGACATTGATGACAATGGGGGCTGGCCAGTCCAGTGTAGGATCAAGACAAAGCCAACTCCATAAAGACATGGGCAGGGCTCCAGGTCTCAGATAAATAAGCTGAGAGGGTTAAAGCATCAGAAGTAGATCAAAGGTCTGGAAATCTGGGTATGAACCTCTGTGGCCAGGGGAGATCATAGTACCTATTTAGAATAAGTAGGAATGAGCACTTAGATTTGGTAATAAAGACAGTGGAAATGCTGTATTCAGGAAGTCAGAGAAAAGTCATGCTCAGGAGTGAGCTTTCAAGAGGTTTATTTAAACAGAAAAGTCCTTTGTATCTTTACCATCTGTGTGTGAAAGAGTTTGGAGTAGCAATATCTACAGATAAGGACTGGAATATTAGCAACAAAAGTATTTCCTGTAAATGGCTAAAAAAGAGTGCAATGCTACAAACAGGATTTTGACAGCAGTGTAACTTTGGAATGATAAACAACCTGATAAGCATCTCTTAATACATATAATAAGTATGTTCTTCCAAAGTTTCCAGTAAAGCAGTTTTCTGAATATGAAATATTTTTCTCATTAAAAATTCAAGATTCTATTCCTATATAATAAAAAAAAAATATCACTAACAGAATTCTGGGAAGATGGCTGAAATAGTGGCAGTCTAATTTTGGGGTCTTCCTAAATACACAAAAGACATAAGGGAAGCTACTCACTGAAATCAAATACCTAAGAAAAGTATTTACTATGAAACAGGTGCCAAGGTAGCCCTATGAACCCCTAAATATGAGGATGGATGCAGGAGGCACCACCAACAGCCATGAGGCCTTTGAATAACTGGAGATGGGGACATCTGACAGACTTGAGAACGAGAAAACCCCAATACAGCCAGCAGGTACTTACTGGAAGGTCCTGAGGGCCAACTTGAGATAGCAACTGGAATTTGGAGGGGATTTGCCCAATCTGAGAACAGGTGAGTACATGAGGAACAGAGTAAGGACCTAAGGGTAGGAGCAACCTAGCCCCATGCACCCTCCACACTGCTTCTACCTGTCCTTTGGCCTAAGGAATGGAACTGAAGTCCAGCCTTGCCTCTGGACCCAGTGGCCAATTTGCAGGAATATAGGAGGATATGCTGAATCACCTGCTACATCCTCAATCAAGAAAATCTAGACTGGGAGATTCTACAATCTAGCAATCCATATTCTTCAAAAGATAAATTGTAAAGGCAAGAAAGAGATGGAGGAGGAACTCATAAATTAAAGGGATTTAAAAGCCATCAAATTAAAAGGAATGACAAGATGAAACTCTAATGTCTAAAGATACTCTTTAGTATAAAACTATTAAGTCATGCAAGGGAATTAATTACAAAAATAAGGACAGTGGTTCCTTTGGAAGGATGATGGGTGTGTAATTGACACAGGGCATATGGAGAAGCTTCTGCAGTGTCTGGAAAGTTCTCTTTGTTGATTTTTTTTTCCAATCCTAGCCAAGAGATTTATTTATTTATTTATTTTAATTTACATCCAAGTTACTTAACATACAGTACAACGATGATTCAGGGGTTCATTCCTTAATGCCCCTTACCCATTTAGCCCATCCCCCTCCCACAAACCCTCCAGTAACCCTCTGTTCTCCATATTTAAGAGTCTCTTATGTTTTGTCCCCCTTCCTGTCTTTATATCATTTTTGATTCCCTTCCCTTGTGTTCACCTGTTCTGTGTCTTAAAGTCCTCAAATGAGTGAAGTAATATGATATTTGTCTTTGACTAATTTCACTTAGCATAAAACCCTCTAGTTCCATCCACATAGTTGCAAATGGCAAGATTTCATTCTTTTTGATTGCCAAGTAATACCCTGTTGTGTGTGTGTGTGTGTGTGTGTGTGTGTGTGTGTGTATGTATGTGTATACCACATCTTCTTTATCCATTCATCCAATGATGGACATTTAGGCTCTTTCCATACTTCGGCTATTGTTGATAATGCTGCTATAAACATGGGGGTGCATGTGTCCCTTTGAAACAGCACACCCGTATCCCTTGGATAAATTTCTAGTAGTGCAATTGCTGGGTCGTAGGGTAGTTCTTAATTTTTTGAGGAACCTCCATAATGTTTTCCAGAGTGGCTGCACCAGCTTGTCTTGCCACCAACAATGCAAAAGAGATCCTCTTTCTCCTCATCCTGTCCAACATCTGTTGTTGCCTGAGTTGTTAATGTTAGCCATTCTGACATGGGTGAGGTGGTATCTCATTGTGATTTTGATTTGTATTTCCCTGATAATGGGTGATATTGAGTATTTTTTCATATGTCGGTTGGCCATCTGGATGTCTTCCTTGGAGAAGTGTCTATTCATGTCTTTTGCCCGTTTCTTCACTGGATTATTTGTTTTTTGGGTGTTATGTTTGATAAGTTCTTATAGATTTTAGATACTAACCCTTTATCTGATATGTCAATTTGCAAATATCTTCTCCCATTCTGTCGTTTGCCTTTTAGTTTTGCTGATTGTTTCCTTCACCATACAGAAGTTTCTTATTTTGATGAGGTCCCAGTAGTTCATTTTTGCTTTTGTTTCCCTTGCCTCTGGAGACGTGTTGAGTAAGAAGTTGCTGCGGCCAAGATCAAAGAGGTTTTTGCCTCCTTTCTCCTTGAGGATTTTGATGGCTTCCTGTCTTACATTTAGGTCTCTCATCCATTTTGAGTTTATTTTTGTGTATGGTGTAAGAAAGTGGTCTAGGTTCATTCTTTTGCATGTTGCTGTCCAGTTTTCCCAGCACCACTTGCTGAAGAGACTGTCTTTATTCCAATGGATATTCTTTTCTGCTTTGTCAAAAATTAGGTGGCCCTACATTTGTGAGTCCATTTCTGGGTTTTCTACTCTGTTCCATTGATCTCAGTGTCTGTTCTTGTGCCAGTACCATGCTGTCTTGATGATTACAGCTTTGTAGTACAGCTTGAAGTCTGGGATTGTAATGCCTCCTGCTTTGGTTTTCTTTTTCAAGATTGCTTTGGCTATTCAGGGTCTTTCTGGTTCCATAAAAATTTTAGGATTGTTTGTTCTAGCTCTGTGAAAAATGCTGGTGTTATTTTGATAGGGATTGCATGGAATATGTAGATTGCTTTTGCATTGACATTTTGACATTTTGACAATATTTGTTCTTCTATCTGGGAGCATGGAGTCTTTTTCCATTTTTTGTGTGTCTTCTTCATGTTCTTTCAAAATCTTTGTATAGTTTTCAGTGTATAGATTTTTCACCTCTCTGGTTAGATTTATTCCTAGGTATTTTATGGTTTTTGGTGTAATTGTAAATGGGATTGATTCCTTGATTTCTCTTTCTGTCACTTCATTGTTGGTGTATAGGAATGCAACCGATTTCTGTGTGTTGATTTTATATCTTGCAACTTTGCTGAATTCATTAATCAGTTCTAGCAGTTTTTTTGGTGGAATCTTTAGGGTTTTCCATATAGAGTATCATGTCATCTGCGAAGAGTGAAGGTTTGACCTCCTCCTGGCCGATTTGGATGCCTTTTATTTCTTTGTGTTGTCTGATTGCTGAAGCTAAGACTTCCAACACTATGTTGAATTAACAGTGGTGAGAGTGGACATCCCTGTCTTGTTCCTGACCTAAGTGGGAAAGCTCTCAGTTTTTCCCTCTGTGTTGATCTTGATTTTTGTCTTTATATTTTTTTATGAAGTTCTTTATATCTATTTTACAGTTAGAAGGTAAAAAAAATACTTAAAAACCATGAGATCCATTGATAATACATCTAAAAATAAAAATATTAAAATACTCACTTGACGTTAGAATGATGGTGCCCACTTAACCTATATTCTTAGTGTCTCATTTCTATGAGATTGCTTTGGGATGGTAGGAGTCTCTTCCTACTCTTAACCTCCTTAGTCTTAACCTTCTCCCTTTCAGCCTGGTGAAATTAATCTATTCTTGTAAAAAACTAGAAACATTTGTGTTTATTATTCTGAGTAGTGTGTTAAAGAGCCATTATGATAATTAAGGTGTTTAGAAAGAAAGCTATCTCCTATATTTCTAGGCTGCAAAGCTCCATGGAAACCACTTAGAGCTTTGCTTTCTTTGGATGCTTTCTTGGTCCTTTGAAGGCAGTGAAGAAGCTGATCTCTTCTCAATAGCTGTTAATTGATGGGAAAAGGGTTTCCTATTGAGTCTAAGCCAGGGTGAACCAGTGACGGAAGATGCTAGTGAGGAGGGCAGAAATAGAAGAGTGGGGGGCTGACTAGGGGATCACAAGAAGAGTGAAGTGGGGGGGGAGTATACAAGTCAGTCCTTTTGTTCTTCTCAGGTGGGACAGTGGGAGGGGGATGACTAGAAATCACTGCGATAGATTGTAAAGACTAGGCCATTCTCACCTTCACTCTTTCCTTGCCTTTTTCTACTTCCACTTCTTCATTTTCAGGGAGATCAGGTCTTAGATGAATGGTGGAGGCCCAAGGCTGACACCTGGGTGATTTGTTAAATTCAACAGCACTGATAAAACTCCTTTAGGGAGTAGAGGTAGGAGGGAAGTGAGATGAATATCTGGATCGTTCACACACGTCCCCAGAAGGAAAGCACATACTGGTAATGATCAGGGGGGATGTCTCATTCTCTCTGTGATCACTAAAACTTAGACACTTTTTCCTGTTGACCTAGTCAATGAATGTCAAAGTTACTTTTTATGAGTAGCCTGTAGGAGACACTGATGCAAATAAGACTGTTGCTACACCACTTTGCCTGCTTTTTGTCTTTGTTTTCTTCCTGTCCTGTAATGATCTGCTAGTCCTGGGTGTGGACTATCCAGTAATTTTGTGTGTGGCCAGTTCTCCCAGGAGATTTTCTTCTTGATGTCAGAAACCCAATTATACTATCCTTTGGATTTTCTGTAACATCTAGCAGGGTTCCTGGCATAGAAATCATCAAATATGCTTGTCACTTATTTGACTGATTTTACTCCTATCCATTGCATGACATGCCAGGTGTTCTTTGGAATTGAAGAATTAATTGCTAGAAAGAAAGCATTAGTTTATTTTTTTTTTAATTTTTTTTCAATGTTTATTTATTTTTGGGACAGAGAGAGACAGAGCATGAACGGGGGAGGGGCAGAGTGAGAGGGAGACACAGAATCGGAAACAGGCTCCGAGCCATCAGCCCGGAGCCTGACGCGGGGCTCGAACTCACGGACCGCGAGATCGTGACCTGGCTGAAGTCGGACGCTTAACCAACTGCGCCACCCAGGCGCCCCAAGAAAGCAGTAGTTTAATCTAATCTAACCTATTAGAGTATAGATTACCTGACAGTAGGGGCTGAAGTATTCAATACTGTGTCACCAACATCTAGTATAGTGCTTGATCCATGATAAAAACTTAGCTTACATCAGTCCCAAGAATGAATAAATGATCAAACTATGAATTCTCTTAAGTTATAAAATAGATGATTTTTTAAGAGAAAAAAATGCTTCTTTTATATAATAGATAAAAACCTGTTTAGATGTTCCATAACTCAGTTTATTTTATTGTTTATCAATAAACACCTGAAAAAATAAGCCACCAAAAAAGTGAATTGTAGTGAGTATTCAGGTGTTATAATTGCTCTGCCTTCAGCAATATGAAAGTACTATATGGAAAAGAAATGCAAAGGGCCTCCTATTATGTAATCTCATCTACCTGAGCTCTCCAAATAGACCTTCTGCTCCAGCCTATCTGGCTTGCTGCCTCTTACCCTGAACATAGCCTGCTTGTTACTATCTCTTTGCCTTTGGTGATACCATTTTGTGTTCATAGAAGATCCCCTTTTCTTCTCTAAATCATAGGCCTCCATGAATATCCCTCCCTAGACTTTGCTTTACTACACAGTGTTCCCTGGATAACAACTCTATTCTTTTGGGATTTAGAGAGACCTCACTCTAACAAGACCAAGGAACAGTCCGGGGCTTACTGTGTTCCCACACTAATATGTGCTACTTTGAAATGACACTCTTCTAGTCCCATGCTTACCTACTATGCTCTGGTGAATTAAGACTACTTTGAAATAGGAATGGTACCCATTATTCTTTTTGGGTAAAGCACTTAGTAGAACAAGGGGTTAATAAATGACCATATGCTTGCTAGGTTACACCTATGAAATCTGTTTTTAAAAACAAAAATAATCACTCAAGGGGCGCCTGGGTGGTTCAGTCAGTTAAGCATCTGATTTTGGCTCAGGTCATAATCTCATGGCTTGTGGGTTCAAGCCTCATGCTGGGCTCTGTGCTGACAGCTCAGAGCCTGCTTCAGATTCTGTGGCTCGGTCTCTCTCTGCCCCTCCCCCACTCATACTCTGTCTCTCAAAGATAAATGAACAGTAAATTTTTTTTAAAAAAAATCACTCAATCATGTTAAAAGCAGAGGAGGAAGTTAATCTTTTCAGTGTCTTTAATTTAAATAGTATAGCTAATTATTGTTCTCTTCAGATTTATTTGCAATGGTTAGGGATAGGCAAGAAAGAAAGAATGAGAAGACCATATTTTTCCTTACTCTATAGGTAAGACTCAGGAAGAAAAGACCAGAGGTCCTTCATTTCCAAAGAGTCAGAAACATAGATAAAATAGACTTAACACATGCCCAGAGAATTTGACTAGAAGTAGGGAAGAAGTTCTTACTGTCTAAATGATGAAACACTGGCCACCTAAAGGAGATTTTAAAAAGTAGTATATACAACTATGTGTTTTGGGTGGTTTAAACATTTGACTACTGTAAGGACAATTGCTTTCTTGAGGTTCTTCCAGGATCCTGGATCCACACTCATTAAATGTAATTGGAGAATCTTATTTTTCTTTTTTTTTTTTATTAAAACATGTTTTTAATGTTCATTTTTTGAGAGAAGGACACAGTGCGAGCAGGGGAGGGGCAGAGAAAGAGAGAGACACAGAATCCGAAACAGGCTCCAGGCTCTGAGCTGTCAGCACAAACCTGACGTGGGCGTTGAACCACAAACTGTAAGATGATGACCTGAGCCGAACTTGGACACTTAACTGACTGAGCCACCCAGGCGCCCCGTGAGAATCTTATTTTTCAAAACTTGGATAGTGTTACCAGGATTAGAGGAAAGATTCTTACCTTTTATGCTATTATAGATAAAACTAGTAACAATGTTTGCAAGGAGATGCTGAGGAAATAGAAATTACGTCACAGATTTATAAAAGATACAAGTCAAAGCCAAAAAAAGTCAAATGTAGCGGAAACTGCTCAGGCTTTATCTTTTCTCGATTGTAACTGCAAAGCTGGCATAAATGCTCATGTTTAGTAGAGGACATCCTGGATGTGGAATCTTGAAAAAGGGATTTGTGTTTTAGTCAGTAGTGACTAGACTTTGAGTGACTCTTTAACCTTTCTGAACCTCTATTTTCTCTATTGATGAGATAGGAATGATAATATTTCTCTACCAATGTTTCTGTGAGGATCAGGTAAGATCATGAATACATATATATTTGATAAATGCTAAAATCTCCTATTACTGTAAGGTCTGAGGCTTATTATGAGGGGGTAAATCAGGAAGAAGTGGGGAGGTAAGAAGACTAATAGAGGAGACCATTTGGATTTTTTTTTTTGGCAATAGCACAATTGCTAATTTTTTTCATTAAATGTTTATCGAGCACCAGACACCAAGGGTACAGAAATGAACAAAACAGGTAAATACTCCTACTGTCATTTTCAAAGGAAAACAAACTCTTACGTGTATATGTTTTACACTAATCAAAATTATAAATGGTATTATGAATCCTCTATACCAAAGGAGTTTTATAAAGGATTTCCATGAACAAATATATGTGGAAATACTGTATGCTAGGTCCTCCTCATAAGGCACATTAGAAAAGTAAAAATTAGAGGAGACTGCTTAACTGACAATTTTAATTTAAGACTGCTTAACTGACAACGTCCCTAAACAAATTTGACTTCACAGCCTAGATTTTGGTTCTGTATTTTTCCCCTTTTATCTTTTTTTTTTAATGTTTTTTATTTATTTTTGAAGGAAAGAGACACCGAGCATGAGCAGGGGAGGAGCAAAGAGAGAGAGGGAGACATAGAATTTGAAGCAGGCTCCAGGCTCTGAGCTGTCAGCACAGAACCTGATGCGGGGCTCGAACTCAGGAACTGTGAGATCATGACCTGAGCTGATCGGAAGCTTAGCTGGCTGAGCCACCCAGACGCCCCCCCCACCCCCCTCGATATCTTTGATCATCACCCATAAAACAAACGGGAAACAATGCTCTCTTCTTTACCTTGTACTTCTTAAGTAGAAGGACTTTGCCATTCTATTTAGCCTAACAGTCGCTAACTTCTGGTGATATATGGACACATATCCTGGTGTCCTCTAAACGTACATGAAGTTTAGGAGCTTGATCTTGATGTTTAAAATAGAGTCTGACAGGGGAGTGACCAAATCTTTCTAAAAAGAGAAGGGAGAATTTAGGAAATGTAGTAAAAATTATAGCAAATCAACAAAAACTCAATTTTTAGAACTTGAAATTTATAGTTCTTGGGCTAAATCAGCAAAAATTAAACTAAATTCTTTTAGGAAAACTTCAATAAACCTTTTCTAATGCTGCTTCCTTCTGCTTGAGTCAACAGAACTTGAATCCATCCAAATCATACATACTGTACGTGCACCGGTCTCCAGATGGAATAAAACTGTGGGATTATACTCAGGATTTGCATGGGGTTTTTACTCTGAAGTTGTAGAATCCTAAAGCAATGTCATATAATCTTAGAATTGAAAAGGACCTTAGAAGTTAAAATATTCCACTCATTGCAGGAGTCCTTTCTACAACAAGCCTGGAAAGTTTTGACCAGTCTCAGCTTAACTGCTTTCTACCATGTGGACATCACTCTCTAAAAAGGCATCCCATCCTTTACTGTATAGTTCCCATGATTAGTACTTTTTCCTACTATTAAGCCGAACTCTCTCTGGAATATATCTAACACCTCATTTTTTTTGAAGTCATCGTGCTCCATGAAAATTAGATACAGTGGAAAATGACTTTCATTATTAGCTGGACTTAACAGGAGTTTTATATAATCAGAATAAAAATTATATATAATGTATTTGTATTTCTAACACCTGAAATCATCCCCTGTGATATCTCTGTTACAGTGTATTAATACTTTATTCACTAATGTATTTACTCAAATAGTACCCTTTTTTTAAGTTTATTTTTATTTGAGAGAGAGAGAGTGAGGGAAGGGCAGAGAGAGGGGGAGACAATTCTAAGCAGACTCTGCACTGTCATAGCCTGATGTAGGGTTCGAACTTAGGGACTGTGAGATCATGACCTAAGCTGAAACAAAGACTCCAACACTTAGACTGAGCCACCCAGGCACCCCTCAGATAATATTCTGAGCTTCTGTGTTTTAGGCAATAGGTTATCAGTTCTGAGAAGATCAAAGTTCAATTTTTTGTTGTCGTTATTACATTTCACACATCTGGGGCTTTCCTGCCCCCTTGTACAATGCCTCAGGGATGAGATGATTCTCCAGGCTTACTAATTCCCACTCCCCTTCCATATCAAATGGATCTCCCAGATTTATCTCTGGGATCCATAAACAGAGGACCCTCAAGCCCTGGGCTCAGACAGCCCTGTAAGAGTGGAGAGGCTAATGCAGCAACAACTGTGGCCTGGAGGTACTGTGGAGTATCTTTCTACCAGAGGATCCTGGGTCCTAAAGGTGGAGGAGGGTTTGTCCTCCAGCCAGTATTTCATACTTATATGCCATTAAAAATATGACTTTTTGGTAGATATAATCTGTAAAATAGAACTTACAAGTATTTTTAGACTAGCTCAAATCCCATCCGATTCAGCTAGATTTAGTCATGTTGGATGTTTGGCCAAAATTACTTGTTAGTACAATCAAAATATTCAAACCACACCCTAAATAGATAGTTATAACTGGTACTGAAAGAATTTTATTCATTGAAATTTCTTGGTCATTTTCATATTTAACATTCATTATACTGTGAGGAAATCTCCTGGTTACTTCATTTTATCTTTATTTTTCAAGAGATCGGGTGATTTAAAAAATGAGTAAAAGATTCTTTTTCAATTAGCTACATTTCTGTACAATATCAAGTAAGTCATTCAAAAAGTGAGTCTGTTCAAATGAGCCAAAGAATGAATCAAATAGAAGCTGGACAAGAATTTTAAATTATTTCTGGAGAACAATGTTATGTGCTCACATCACTAAAACCACTCTTAGCTTGAATGGATGGAAATGTATTTCCATTTAGTTTTCATAGCAAAGTAAGAGGGGAAAACACAGTTACCTTAGTTAATGTAAACAAAAACAATAAAATATCAGTAATTCCATAATTAAGAATCCTGTTATAAAGTACTTACTAGGCATTGTCCTATGAGCTTTACATATGTTCATTTAATCTTCTCCCCATGCACACTTGGGGATACTATTATCCTCATTTTACAGATGAGGGAATTGAGACATTGAGGAGTAAATACCATACCCAATGTTACATAGTTAATAAGTGACAGACTCAGGATTTGAGGAAATATGACCATATTTACAAATGAAAGTTCAATTTGTTCAAAAAAATTAAACACATTTAAAATATATTAGCATTTCCTTTGTATTTGAGCACATAACTCTTTGGATTCTAGGGTAATTGGATGATCCATCATACCTAGCGATCTCTACTTCCTACCTTTTGATTCTGCCTCATCCAGGAATTGGTACAAAGTCCATCTTTCTGAGATTAAAGTGTATTACCCAGAGTCAGGACCAGGACCAATTTTATTGCCTTCTGAAACTTAGTATAGCAAATGCACAATGAATCTTTTTTTTTCCTTAAAAATATGGTGACTCATGGGGCGCCTGGGTGGCGCAGTCGGTTAAGCGTCCGACTTCAGCCAGGTCACGATCTCGCGGTCCGGGAGTTCGAGCCCCGCGTCAGGCTCTGGGCTGATGGCTCGGAGCCTGGAGCCTGTTTCCGATTCTGTGTCTCCCTCTCTCTCTGCCCCTCCCCCGTTCATGCTCTGTCTCTCTCTGTCCCAAAAATAAATAAAAACGTTGGAAAAAAATTAAAAAAAAAATATGGTGACTCAGTCATGAAAACATGTCCAACTGGACTCTCCTTTTAGGATTTTATTATTAAACATATTAATATTTTTCATGAAGTGGTCTACATTTTTACCTGACTAAAATAAAAAGATGTTTTCCAATGCATATACAGGGGTTGTGCAGAATGAAGAAGTAAAAGGTGGGAAGACTTGGGGAGGAGGCTTAGTATCATCTTACCTTTACTTAAGTTCCCTCCAAGCTTGATTGTCTGAGGAGAGGGGCAAGGTATCATTGACTCCAAGGATGACTCCACTCTAACACAAATGCCTATAAATTGAGGAAAGGGGTGGTACAGAGGCCTTGGGGACTGATGCCAAACTCCTTAGTTGTGGAAGTTGTATTCCTTAAATGTGGAAGTTATAAAACTATATAATCTCTAAAAATACTATAAATTCAAACTCTGGATGGACTTTGATACCATTTTGATTAAGTTGTATTAATTGCTTGGTGGTGGTTTTTAAGAATTGGGAAGGGAGGTAGAAAATTCTGTTTCCCATAATAGGCTCTGAGCATAGAAGAAGCTTTAGGCTGTATAAATGTTTCATGGGATTTTGAATTGTACTAAGAGGAAAAGTCTGCCATTGATGTTCTATCACATCATGTCATGGATAGTTGTGTCAAATCAACATGATGCAACAGTCTGAAATTGAAATCTAAGTTTGAATTCCAATCAGTAGACTTATAAATCTATAATGGTAGTAAATGATTTCTGGAGGGATATACATTATCTGGGTAGCCTTTAGCCATGCTCGTGTGTAAAATGAATCTACGAATGACTAAGCGTTGAGTGAAGGAATAAGTGAATTAAGGAATGAATAACTGGGCTGCTGGTGAATTATTATTGATTGATGACTTTAATATTCTGTACAACCTAGTTATATCTCCGAGTATCGATGTGATTCTACTTCTATACATCCACTTTTGCAGTTCTTTTCTTCCCTAAGATTGGGAGCAAATACTGTTGTTAGCTGTATTTTTCCAAGCATTCCCCAATGCTGGGGCAAATATTAAGCAATGTATAAACATCTGTTGAATTAATATCCTTAGTTTCCTATCTCTGTTACTAATATATCCACACAAAGAATAAGAGGTTCTATTAGACTTTATTATATCTTAATTCTGCTACTCATATCAAATAACCAGCCGCAGGCTGATGAGAAAGAATAACGACTGTAGACCATAATTGGTTTTACTCACATGTCCACAGAATTGCTCTAAGTGTTTGGAAAATTAGCTTTCTGATGAAAGCTTTGCATAGTGGAAAATGTCCTGTGTTTGTACTTGCAAGAATTTAGATTTGAGCCCAATTCCAACCCTCTCGATGTGGCTCTTATAAGTCACCAATCTCATCCTGAACCCTGTCCCCTCATCTGGAAGTGGGTATAGTCTCATGTTCCTCATAGGGTCACTGAGAAGATCAAGTGGCCTACCCGGGTATGCTTTCTATAATGGAAATTTACACCATGTTTGCTTAGAATTCACTAACCTTGCCATAAAAATAGCTGTAACATTCACCTGCTAATCTCCAAATTGGCTGACTCCGAAAGACAAGAAAAATTGACTCCATTTTCCATTTCCAGGGCATCTGGCTCTTCTTCCCCACTTTAGAGTTTCTTCACAGTGACTTTCCTGCCTTTTGACAGCACCATTTTATTTCCTTTCTTTAATGATATAGGACATGTTGCTTATAGTTTTGCTCTGTTTAATGTGGTTCTGCCTCAGGGGTTATTACTGCTAGGGGGATGCTCTATCAAGTTACCTTGCCTTTTCAGTTAAAGAGATTTGAAGGTGTTTATAAACCAAGGGAATGAAATGACTTCAGGTGGAAAATAAAATGAAACGAGGCATAAGTGAATCCTGCAAGATAGTAATGCCATTTAAAGCTAAAATGGATCTAATGTGTTCAAAATCATAAAATTTTACACTGTAAACATACATGTAAACAGCCAAGCTGTCCCACAGAAACTGACTTGAAATCACTTACATAATATTGTTTGTGAACAAAAACGAAACTGAAAGTAATTAAAATAACCCTCTTTTGCGGGGATAACAGGCAGGGATCAAATTTTCAGGTCCTTCTATTATAGGTTAAAAGGCAAAAGTCATTTTAACTGAAAGCTAAAATATGAGAAAAACCTGAGGAAAATACGTAGACCTGAATGTCAACTTTGGCAAGAATGAAAGTGCTTTTGTTTTTCTCTCATAAAGGGTTTCCTTTATTTTAGCTTTCAGTTTTGTTTGGCTTTGGTGCAGTCTACATGAAGATCCTCCTATAAGGCTGTAAAACACATGCTTTCATTTGGAAAAGAACATTTTTATTGACTCCATACTTTGCTCTAATGCTTTTGAAGTACTCCTTTTATCTAGAGGTTTCAGCCTGGAAACACATTACTACCAGAAGAAAATGTCTGCAATTATAGTTTATAGCCAACACCATGAATTGGCTACACGTAGCTCTTATCATAGGGAGTGCCCCTTGTGTAAGACTTAACAGTGGTTCTCAAAGTGTGGTTTCTGGACCAGCAGCATGCACAGCTCCTGGGTACTTGCATAAATACAAATTCTCAGACTCTATCCACCCCAGACCTAATGAATGAACATCTCTGAGTGGGGTCCACAAGTAATTACGACGTACACTAAAGTTTGAGAACCACAAGCTTGTGGTTACGGAAACCCTAAATGAGGTGACACATTTCTTGCCTCACCCCAGTTTCATTGAGATAATTGACATGTAATACTGTATAAGTTTAAGGTATATAGCGTGACAGCTTGACTTATATATAATGTGAAATGATACAATAGGTTCAGCTAATATCCATCATCTCATATAGATACAATACAAAGAAAAGAAGATTAAAGAAAAAGTTCCTCCTTGTGATGAAAACTCTTAGGATCTGCTCTCTTAACACCTTTCCTCTATATCTTACAGCAGTGTTAGCTACTGTCAAAATGTTGTGCATTACATTGCCAGCATTTATCTTATAACTGGAAGTTTGTGCCTTTGACCACCTACCTCAGTTTCCCCACACCAGTCTCTGGTAAGCACAAGTCTGATCTCTTTTTTTAAGCGTTTTGTTTTAAATTCCACATAAAAGTACATCATACAGTATTTGTCTTTCTCTGACATATTTTTTGTAGCATAAGTGCTTTCAAGGTCTATCCATATTGTTGCAAATGGTAGTATTTCCTCATTTTTATGGCTGCATAATATTCCATTGTATTCACAAGTTCTTTATCCATTCATCCATGGATAGACATCTCGGCTGTTTCCATGCTTCGCCTGTTGTATATAATGCTGCTATGAAAATGGGAGTGTGTATATCTTTTCAACTTTGTGTTTTTGTTTTCTTTGTATGTATTCCCAGAAGGGGTATTGCTGGATCATATGGTATTTCTATTTTTAACTTTTTGAGGATCCTCCATACTATTTTCCACAGTGGCTGTACCAACTTACATTCCCATCAAGAGTACACTAAGCTTCTCTTTCTTCCGCATCTATGCCAGAATTTGTTGCCTTTTGTGTTTTTGATGATGGCCATTCTAAAAGGCCTGAGGTAATATTCATTGTGGTTTGAATTTGTGTTTCCCTAATGATGTTGAGTATTTTTTCATGTTGGCCTTACCATCTTTGGAAAAATCTTTATTCAAGTCCTTTGCCCAGTTGTTTTTGTTTTTTTGTTTTGCTATTCAATTGTATGAGTTGTTTATATATCTTGAAAATTAACTTATCAGATATGTGGCTTGCAGATACTTTTTTTTCCCCATTCTAGTTGTCTTTTCATTTTGTTGATGGTTTCTTTTGCTGTCCAGGAGTTTTTTAGTTTGATGTAGTCCCACTTATTTTTTATTTTGTTTCTTGTGGTTTAGGTATCATATTTCTCTTCAAGGCCCATGTCAAGAAGTTTCATTCCTATGCTTTCTTTTAGGCATTTCATGGTTTCAGGTTTTACATTTTAGTCTCTAATACATTTTGAGTTAATTTTGGGTTGTGTAAGAAAGGGCTCCACTTTCATTTTTTTACATGTGAATATCTAATTATCCTAGCATCATTTATGAAAGAGACCATCTTTTCTCCAATGTGTATTTTTTGGTTTTCTTGTCAAATATAAGGTGACTGTACATGCTCAGATTCATTTCTGGGCTCTTGATTCTGTTCCATTGGTCGGTATATCTGTTTTTATGCCAGTGCCATACTGTTTTGCTTACTGTGGGTTTATAGCATAAGCTTGAAATCATGGAGGGTGATGCCTTCTTTTTTGTTTTTGCTCAGGATGTCTTTGGCTATTAAGAGTCTTTTGTGGTTCCATATAAATTTTAGGAGTGTTTTTTCTACTTCTGTCAAAAATGCTACTGAAGTCTTGATAGAGACTGCATTGATCTTAGGATGGAGTTTGGTAGTATTGGCATTTTAACAATATTAATTCTTCCATTCCATGAACATGACATACTCTTCCGTTGACGTTTGTCTTCTTCAGTTTCTCTCATCAGTGTCTTCCAGGTTTCAGAGTGAAGATCTTTCATGAGGGAACATATCTCTTACATACATATAAGTGGTTAACATCCTTAGATCCTTCAGATGGTGCTCATGGCCATTATCCTGTTTAACAACAGGTCAAGCTAATAGCACTGACAGTCATAATTCACATTTCTCCTTGTTGGCCCAATTCACAAGACTGATGATTTACCCAGAGGACTCACAGTGAGTTATAAACAACATATTCTGAAATGCTCAGACTCCATTAGAGACCTTTTGAGGTGCTAGTAGCAAAAGTGTTTTAATGGTATTGATATTTACCCTGCTCTGATATTCAGCCTGTATTTCCAGGCCATTCCTTTCTTTTGAATGGTGGCTTACTCCATGACTTTGCTCATTTCCCCTTGCTGTGTGCCTTTTCTAAGAGCTTGCACCTACTCCCAAGGATTCAATAATTACCTCCTGAATGTAGTTTCCGAACCGACTGCTCTCTTCACTGTATCTTCCAACTTGCCAGTGAATATAGTCACCTTATGTCCTATTGTTAATTCTTACAGAAATAAATACCATGGAATTTATCATATGACTCAAAACCGCTCTCCATCTACACTTCCACATTTTGGTCCGTGGTAGGTGGCACAGACCTACATTACTTAAGTTTACGACTCTTTGTCCTTTGCTTGCTTTATCTTGTGATGAGCTCTAGATTCTTCCTTCACAATATTTCTCATATTCATCCTTCATCTATTTCTGCTGTTGCTATATTTAGATTGTAAGCATTTAAAGTACAAAATTATTTTTCTAAAGATTTCCTTTCTTTCCTTCCTTCATTCCTTCCCTTTCCCTTTCCCTTCTATGCAAAAGCAAAACCATAGCATGAGTGTTCCAAATTAATCTGTTTGACCTCTCCTCCTTTCGTACCTCCCACTGACTACAGGTCAATCTCCACACACCTGGGCCTAACATTCACAGCTCTCCAAGTTCTGATCACAACCAATTTCTTTCAACTCTCCTTCAACATTCCTTCCTACATATTCTTTACTCTAGTGGTTCTTTTTTTAATGTTTATTTTTGAAAGACAGCACAAGCAGTGGAGGGACAGAGGGAGAGGGAGACAGAGAATCTGAAGCAGCCTCTGTGCTATCAGCACAAAGCCCAACAAGGGGCTCAAATCCATGAGCTGTGAGATCATGACCTGAGCTAAAGTCAGATGTTCAAACAACTGAGCCACCCAGGCACCCCATACTCTGGTGGCTCTTAAAGTCAGCTGGAGGGCTGGTTAAAACAGTTTTTGGAACCTACCCCTTAACTCAGTAGGTCTTTGGGGGGTAAGGCCCAAGATTTTGCATTACTAATGAGTTCTCAACTATTAATGGATAAACTGCTTATTGCTTATATTCATTTATTGAAAACCTAACTTCCAATATGACTCTATTTGGAGATGGGGCCTCTGAGGAAGTAATCAAGGTCAAATGAGGTCATAAGAGTTGGGTCCTGACCTAATAGGATATGTCCCTATGAAACAGCCAGCAGAGATTTCCCTTTCTACTATGTGAGGACATCATGAGATGGCAGCCACCTGTAAGCTAGGAAGAGGGTTTTCACCAGAAACTGAATCAATCAGTACCTCCAGTCTCCAGACTGTAAGAAAATAAATTTCTGTTATTTATGCCACCCAGTCTATGGACTCTGTTTTAGTGGTCTGAGCTTACTGACACACCAGGAGACCCTGATGCTGCTGCTCCAGGGACTACACTTTGAGAAGCACTTCTCCAGCCTCCTGATGGGTCCCTTGTCAAGTTAGCCTCTACACCATGCTGACCGGCTTTCCTCTTCCTCCCTTACTCAAACCTCACACATCCTTCAAAGCCTACCATGGGCCACACTTGTTATCTGAAGACTCTCAGCTCTCCTGCCCATAGTTGTTTTCTCCCTCCCCTTTGGATCCACCTGATATTTAGCATAGACTACCTTGTATGATTATTTTTCACTTTACATAGTTGTTATAGCTTCACTGTAAGCTCCTTGGAACAGATAATTTTTCTCATGTCTTACACCCAGCATAGTGCTTTGCAATAGCAAGAATGAGACATGTTGTTATTTGACAACCATGGCGTGTATGGAGAAGAAGTTCATAAAAACTGCAGGTGTGATTCCTTCAGGTGTCAGTGTCATAGGTTTATCCATCACTCTGAGAGCCTCTTGGCATTATGAAGTTAGTTTACAGGCAAATGTGCTTGTTGGTTTCCTTGCTTAGCTGTATTTGAAGAGAGTTCTTCATGTTTGTAGAAGAAAGGGGTACTTTTTTGATAGTGCATCTAGTAATAATGATGGTGCAATAAGAATTGGCAATGAGACATTGCTGTGCACTCACATGTATTACTACTTGTGATCCTCCCAGCCACACAACGGACTTAGGAATACTACACTAGTTGCTTTTCAGACGGGAAAACTGAAGCTTAGAGAGGGTAAGTGATTGATCCCAAGGTCACAGAGCCAGGCAGAGGTAGTGGAGATGTTTAAGCTGTGACTGTATGGTTACCTGTTCCCGTCTTAACCAAAATATCAGTTCCTTGTCCCTTCTCCTAAATGAGAGCACGTTATGCCAGAGGTTTATACAAGGTTGACTTCCAATCTTTAGAGATTTAGAGTCACTATTTCCATGCCACGTGACATAGTTCATATTTCTTTTTCTAAGATAAATCAAGCACTTAATAACAAGGCTTAATGTCTACCGCTAAGGGGTAACTGAAGGAGAAAACATCCGGTCTTTTTTTCAGAAATTAGTTATAAAGGGCATATGGAGGTTGTGAGGCAATAGTCTGTGGTTTTTCAATTAATGCCACTGACCTCATTGGTCACAAAACCTGCTCTCAGTGAATAAAAAACAGACATTATGGCTCAGTAGGTACAGAGATACTGTATTGCATTTTGCTTTCTTGACTCAGTGATTTGTAGAATGTTTTTCTGACATCTCAGTTTGTCAGCATTTCCATTGAATTTTCAAATAACTGATTCTAACCTCTGTTTCACTTTCCAATCAGATCTAAGGCCAAAATAACAGCAGTAACAAAAACATGAAAAAATACCATAGTTACCCACAGTAAGAAAGTATTATATGATTTTGGAAATACCTGTTTTATCATTGACTTAGCATTTGCTTAATTTTAATGCTTTACATAATGACTCTGATATTTTTCATTAAATAAGATTTAAAATTATTCAATTACAGATACACATATTATATCAATTATATCTATTATATATATATCATATCTATGTACAAATATAAAGTGCGTGTGTGTTTGTGTGTGTGTGTGTGTGTGTGTGTGTGTGTATAGTTCCCATTCCAGACAATTCTCCTACCTCCAGAGCAATTTTGAGATCTTTTGAATCCTTCAGAGGAACTTTAATTGAGCTGTTTATTCTAGCCCACAGATTTAAATCTAAAGCCCTGAAGGACTTCAAAATGAACTGCTTTGGGTTAATTATACTTTGGAATTCAATTAAACTAATTTACTTTGCATAACAAAGTATGCTCTTCATATTTCTTTTTTTGAAAGTTTTTATTTCAATTCTAGTTAACATACAATCTAATATTAATTTCAGGTGTACAATATAGTGATTCAGCACTTCATACAACACCCAGTGCTCATCACAACAAGTGTGCTCCTTAATCCCCATCACCTATTTTACCCATCCCCCCATTCACCTCCCCTCTGGTAACTAACTGTAAGTTTGTTCTCTAAGGTTAAGAGTCTGTTTCTTGGTTTGCCTCCCTGGTTTTTACCTTTGCTTGTTTTGTTCCTTAAATTTCATTTATAAGTGATATCATATGACATTTGTCTTACTCTGACTTATTTCCCTTAGCTTAATACTCTCTAGCTCTATCCATGTTGTTGCAAATAGAAAGATTTAATTCTTTTTTATGGCAATGGACACTTGGGCTTTTTCCATAATTTGGCTATCATAGATAATGCTGCTATAAATTTTGGGGTGCATATATCCTTTCAAATTAATATTTTTATATTATTTGGGTAAATACCTAGTACTGCAATTGCTGGATAGTAGGGTAGTTTTGTTTTCCACTTTTGAGGAACCATGCTGTTTTCCAGAGTGGCTGCACCAGATAGCATTCTCACCAACAGTGCAAGGGGGTTCTCCTTTCTCGGTATCCTTGCCAACACCTGTTGTTTCTTGTTTTGTTGATTTTAGCCATTCTGACAGGTGTGAGGTGGTGTCTCATTGTAGTTTTGATTTGCATTTCCCTGATGATGAATGATGTTGAGCATCTTTTCATATGTCTGTTAGCCATCTGTAAGTCTCCTTTGGAGAAATGTCCGTTCATGTCTTCTGCCCATTTTTTAATTGGATTATTTGAGTGGTGAGTGTTACGTGTTCTTTATATGATTCAAAAAGAAATACTGGGACGTTTTGGGATACTTTCAAAGGGCAAAACATTGTAAGTAGGTAGAAAAAAATCTACCATAATTTCGCCACACAGAAGTCAACGCGGCTTTATTTTGAAATCTTCTAAAAGAAATTTATTATCCTAAATCTTTATTCCTTTAACAAGAGTTATTTCACTAGCCCATGCCTTTTGTACTGCTAAACTGCAGCGTCAATCTGCCCACATCTCTCCATCACTGTTGCCAGCCCAGCTGCCAAAGTATCAGCCTGAGCCCTTCTTATCTCCCTTCAATCTTTTTTCTGAGATGTCAGAAAAACATTCTACTTTTTCACACTGCACCCTTGCTCAAATTACTTCCATGGCGTCTACTGCTCTTGGGTGAAATGACTGTCTCAAAAGAACACCCAGAGGCAGTATGGAATATCAGAACAATAATTTGAAGATCTTTGACTTCTCAGTGTTCTGAGACTCAAGTCAGAAAAAGGTATTTGAAGATGCCTGTAACCTGCAGTAAACGCCAGGTGTGAGTGCTTTTACTTAGATCTTTGAATGCAATGCCAAATGCCAAGTGTTTAGTTTCCAATAGCAAAACAAAAGTAATTAATTTTAGAAAAATATACATTACTTCCAGATTTATTTTAAATAATATCAGCCAGTGAGAGGCAAGTAACAGAGAACACTTAATATTAGAAAACAAGGTTCTAATACCACTGATATTCTTCATGGCCTTGGAATGAGATCTGGTTCTCACCCGACTAAGAAATCAAAAGATGGACCTCTTACACAGAGCAACATAATTGTTGATTTTACATGAGTAGTGTTAGGAAAAAATCTTTCAAATATTTATGTTAAAAAAAATGAAAAAATAATAAAAGTATGTCTATTCTGAGCTATAAATATGTATACTTAGAATACTGCACTAATAATAATAACTTCCCCCTTGCGTGACATACAACAAATATCTGCTTCATCTGTGCTGTGAGGACTAATCTTGCAAATGATTTTACCAATGACTCCCAGTTGTCTCAGTTTGGCTTCAGGTTTCCAGTGAAGTTGAGATGCTGAGCAAGATAAATTGCATTATGAGAAATGGAGATCTGGGATTTTGATGCTCTGGCCAGAATATAATGGAAATATTCCGTGAATGAAACGCTAAAACATTTTTTTTTCCTTCTGGACAGCTCAGTCATCAAAATGTGATGTTTTACCTCACTCCAGAGAGAATTATTCTGATGCTTGACTTGCTTATTTTAATGTATGAATTTTTGACAACCCGAATGAGAGTCGGTATGAAAGAAAAACCTAGGAAAGTCATGAAGATTTGCCTTTGTATCAGCCAGGGTATCAATAGCAAACAGAAACTCAAATTGCAGTAATTTTGGATGGTTTAATAAAGTGACTGCCTGTGAAGGTTTAGATGGGGATTTAGGGAAAAACAGAAGGGGTAGTGGATCTGTTAACACCCACAGTCTGTAAAATATGAGGGGCAGAAGTAGCTACTGGGATCCAGAAGGAGAGAGTTTTCTAGGGAAGAAAGGTACTTTGAAAGGACAGTAAACTGAATGGACCAAGCCCAGAGGGAGCCTGGGGTAGGAATAACTGACCTAGTCTCTCCTCGCATGGAGCTTCAGAGGAGCCCTCTACTGGCTGACCCAATAAGGAAATAAGGAGTAAGAGAGTCCATAGCTGTAACCCGTACAGCCCAGCCTCCTGGGAAGAAAAGGGTCCATTAGGAGCGGCAAATGGAAGACATTTAGCCCAGCCTTGCACTGTAGTTTATCTAGCATCTAGCACAAAGGCTGACACATGGTAAATCCTCCTAAAAATGCATCAGATGAAAGCATAGATGAATCACCCAGGGGCCTAAACTGAAAACAGTTATGTATTCCATTTTTTGTCCTCATTGCTTTTGAGTTTTATGTTAATAGATTAAATAAAACATGATTTTAAGAGTTTGATAAAAAATCTCTAATCGTATTCTTTTAATCTACCTTTATACATCTGTTTGTATTTCTCCATTGGCATTCAGTATATTTTACCTTGTACGAAAACTGAATAGCATCAGCCATCAAATTGTAAGCTTTCTTCCTAAGGGAACACACACACACACACACACACACACACACACACACACACACACACTCTTTGGGTGCTCTGCAGTGTCTAGCCCAGGGCTGTGAACGTATTTACTTTGAATAAAGGTTTGTCGAAGGATTTGTAATTGTATAAATTCAAATATAAGGACTATGGTCATACTGTATAATTTTTAATTTCCTGCATTTAATTTTCTACCATTCATTTGTTCTAAAATTCACTGATCATCTACTTTGCACCTAGCACATAGATTTCAACGATGAGTAAGCAAGGTCTCTGTCCTCCTATGGCTTACATTGGGATAGGAGAGAAATATAAACCAGCAATCATTCTATGATTCAGTGTGCTAAGGAGAGTTACAAAATGGTACTTATGATGGTGAAGAACAAGGGTGGTGAACAGTAGAAGAGGGAGGGTAGTCCAAAGCAGCAATATCCTACACACAGACACAATAGATTGCAGAGGAATGAAATCAGGCTATATTAGAAAAGGTTTTCGGAAAGCAGTATGCATTTCCTTACATTCAGCTTGACTTTCTATAATGTAATTATTCTCCATTAATATTTAATTTTTTAAAATGTTTATTTTTGAGAGAGAGAGAGCCAGCATGTGTCCAAGTGGTGGGGGGGGGGAGGGAGAGAGAGAGAGAGAGAGAGACAGAATCTGAAACAGGCTCCAGGCTCTAAGCTGTCAGCACAGAGCCTGGGGTGGGGGTCAGACTCTGAACAGTGAGATCATGACCTGAGACAAAGTCAGATGCTTAACTGACTGAGCCACCCAGTCGCCCCATTCCCAATTAATATTTAAAAGGTATCCTGGATACTGAGCATGCCCAGTAACTGCAACCAGAATGAGGGGAAACTGAAAAGTGGAGGAAGAAGTTAGAAGTTTGGGGATATAGTTTGTTGCTGACATGAAAGATTTAGTCATACTAAAATGAAAAGTAAGGAACCTGAAGTAAACTCAGTTATTCAAACTCAAGAGAAGAAAGCATAGGCTGTAGGAAATAAGAATACATTCTGATTTCTTTTCTGATTAAAATAAGTATGAGATAGGGGCACCTGGGGTGGCTTAGTTGGTTGAGCATCTAACTTTGGCTCAGGTCCAACTTTTATCTCATGATTCCTGAGTTCGAGCCTCATATCAAGTTCACTGCTGTCAGCACAGAGCCCACTTCAGATCCTCTGTCCCCTTCTCTCTCTGGTGCCTACCTCCCACTTGTACTCTGCCTCTCTCTCAAAAATAAACTTAAAAAAATAAGTATGAGATAGTAGCAAGGGCATTGTCTCTACCACTTATCTACATGACTTTTGCAAATTTCTTAATTTATTTGTGATTCCATTTTATTATTTAGTTGAGAGAGAGAGAGAGAGAGAGAGTGCGAGCGTGAGCATGAGTGGGGTTGGGACAGAGAGAGAAAGAGAGAATTCCAAGCAGGCTCTGCACTGCCAGAGCCCAGTTCTGCCAACACGGTGGAGGAGGTGGGGTGGGGGGAGGGGCTTAACTCAGGGCTTGAGTTGAGATCACGTCCAGAGCCAAAACCAAGAGTCAGATTCTTAACCAACTGAGCCACCCAGGTGCCCCATGTGACTCCATTTCTTAATCTGAGAGGTATGGATTCTGTTACTGGCCTCACAGGATTATTGGGAGGAACTGCATAGTTGTAGACAACTTACTTACTACAAAGTATTGCTCAGCATTACGGTAACCTTGTCTGACACCTGCCATTTCTACTTTGGGAAAGGATTCAACAAACTCAGAACCGTATCACATCACCACTCCTATTACAGTTATTTGTGTACAACTTTTTGACTGGACTGAAGAGCCTCATCCAGCTTTAAATGTTATCAGACCAACTGAAACATTTGAAGAGCCAAATATCATAAATTCTCCATTTTCCCCTGCACTGCTAAAACATTCTAATGTCTTGGAAGGCAGTGCTAGCTAGTTAAATTTCACTGTTCCAGGGATAAAACAGTGACATAAATCTTTTGGATGGGATTCTGGATCTCTGGTTACCTCTGAAAGGCTTATCAGCTAAAATGAGAAACCACTTCTGACTGTGCTTTCCAATCAGTATTAAAATGAAGATAACCAACTGGATTTTAATATTACTTCCCCATGTAAGCTGAGAATATTCCTTGGTGTTTTCACCCATTAGTGACATGCAGTAAGTCATTTCTTTATTTTGATGTCAGTTCTTTTGTCATGTAAATATTGTTAATGTAAGTTCTCCTACATTTCTGAAAAGAAGAGATCCTTGGGGTGCCTGGGTGGCTCCCTCAGTTGAATGTCCGACTTCGGCTCAGGTCATGATCCCATGGTTTGTAAGTTTGAGCCCCGCATCGGGTCTGTGCTGACAGCTCAGACCCTGGAGGCTGCTTCGGATTCTGTCTCCCCCTTTCTCTGCCCCTCTCCTGCTTGCACCTGTCTCTTTCTCTCTCTCAAAACTAAATAAGCACTAAAAAAAATGTAAGAAGAGATCTTTTCTACAGTGAGCAATATCAGAAGGGTTTTTTTCTACTTATGGACATAACTTCTATAGTTTTAGAACCTAATTGGAGATAATTATTGCTTTATACATAATGTGTATAGTAAAGTATATTCACAGATTCCAAATGTGAATCAGTGGTGATCTGATTTCCATTTCAAATGAAAATACGTTATTCTCTCCTTTAGTAGGAAACAGGTCATTAAAATGACCAAAAGTATCTGATTTTTTTAAATAAGCAAGGACTCAAAGATATTGCTCATAAAAAGTTAGTAAGAGGACAGATCATAGAATAAAACATTTTATCTCATAATTTTAATTCACATACTCATTAAATATATACATATATTTAATTACATATATATTTCTTTATGAGTCAGTTGTAACTTAGACATAAATATCCCTTTGTCTGTAAAGCTTTTGAGATTCAGATTACTCAAGCTATTATAAAAGCTCAGATAAGGAAACAATATGACACAGAGTAGCTCAGCAATTAATCATTCTGTACTTCATTCCAAATTGTGTTATCCACTGAAAAAAATTCTACTTACTATGTTAAACTTTTATACATTTTCCACTGTCTGCTACTCCATGAAATATTCAAAAAGCCCTTGATATAATGAAATAGCAGTTAGAAAAGTTTTTTAATGAATATTATAATCAAGATGAAGAAAATTTTGTACCAGCTTCTAACAATATAATACATCCCTGAAAAACAACAACAAAAGTATAATTTTTAAAGCTAACTACCCAATCTAAACTATTGGATTAGCTTTAAGGAAGAATAGATGATAATTATTAGAAATGCTAAAATAATTTTTAATATTATTACACAATACCTACAGTATTTCTGTATATTTTAATGGTGTAGAGAAATCTAAGATGCCTTCAACTAGAATTATTGATCCCAAATAGGTGGTGATGTGAATTTTGTGGTAAAAGCAAAATAAACATTTTTTTCCTAATAAAAATAAACTCTGGATATTCTTGACACAGTGGGGTTTTTAAGAGCACACATATATACTTTCCTGGACAGTTTGTATATCCAGAATACCCTCCTCTTAGTACCACCTCATGACTCAGTTTACCCACTGGACTTTCTACTTTTCCTGTCTTCTCAAGTCTAAACATTCCTTCCTCTGGGGTGCCAGGGTGGCTCAGTCAGTGAAGCATTCGAATCTTGATTTCAGCTCAAATCATGATCTCACAGGCTTGTGGGATCGTGCCCTTTATCAGATTCTGCGCTGACAGCATGGAGACTACTTGGGATTCTCTATCTGCCCCCTCCCTGCTTTTACTCTTTCTCTCTCAAAACAAATAAACTTAAAAAAAACCTTTCCTTCTTCTGACATGAACTGTGTTACAACACTTACCAGTTTTCAGTCTGATAAGAGCAGGGTGTCCCAATCTCGGCATTACTGCGATTTGGAGACAGAGAAATACGTGCACCATAAGGTATTTAACAACTTTCCGTGTCTCCACTCACTAGATACCAGTAACATGACCACCACTCCCAGATGCGCAATCAAAACTCTCAGGATATTGCCAAATGCCCTTAGGGGAACAAAATTACCTTATTTGTTACCTTATTTCCTGCTGAGGAACTGCCTTATTAAAGCAACGGTGTATGTAACATCATGTTCAGTTTTGACTATATGCCTCAATGTAGGAAACTTCATTCAGAGGTGATATTCAGTAAATCTTTATAAAGTTAATGCAGAATAAGATGGTGTTTTATTACTGCAGTTCATAGCTAGAATAATAAATATGTTATTCTTATAAAAGGAACTATCAGTTTTACTTGAGGACTTAATACTTCTGTATCTGTCTTGGACTGGTTTATTTCCAATATTTGGAACAGAAAGAAAAAATAAGATTTTTCCAAATAGATTGTTCTCACTTGAACTCTGTGGTTCCCAAATTCCTAATGGGACTCAATCCCTAGCAGGTTTTTTATTTTTTTCTCTTTTTTACTGCTAGAGAAAGATGATATCTAAATTTATTCCAAAACAAAGAAATCAAGGTGAAAATGGGAGAGAAAGGAGCAAAGAAAAAAAAAAAAACAGAAGGAAAAGAAATACATGAGCAAGAAAGATACAGTATGTTTTTCTACACTTATAATCTATTTATGAAAAAACTGAATTAAAATAAATAATTTTAGGGGTGCCTGGGTTGCTCATTCGGTTAAATGTCCAGTTCTGGATTTTCACTTGGGTCGTGATCTCATGGTTTGTGAGTTTGAACCCCACATCTAGCTCTGTGCTGACAGGGCAGAGACTACTTGGGATTCTCTCTCTCTCTCTCTCTCTCTCTGCCCCTGCTCATGCTCGTTTTCTCTCTCTTTCAAAATAAATAAGAAAAAGAAAAGAAAAGAAACAATTTTGACATTTTTTTTTGACTTTCCTATTTCTGTAAATAATTTTGAAGCACAGGCAAAACAAAGTATGCTGTCAGTCAGGTATCAGAGAGAAAAGCTGGCTAACCACCACCAGGTCAAGGAAGAACAAACTGCCAGCCCCTCAGAAGTCCTTAGTCCCTACTCCCCAGAGAGAGCTGCTCTCTTGACTTCACATAAGTCCTTTCCTTGCTATGTGTTGTCATTATACTGTGTATTCCTGAATACTAAAGTTTTTGGAATATTTTTAAATTTAATCATGCAATATATATTCCTTAGTTATCTGGTTGCTTTTATTGAACATTTTGTTTCTCCTTATTCATCCATGTTGTGTGTTAGGGCTGTATAGGTTTTCACTGTATGAATATGCCACAATTTATTTTACTGTTCAACTGTTAATGGACAGGTTTTGTTTTTTTTTGTTTTTTTTTTCCTGTGAATTTTCTTATATGTGTCTCTTTTGGTGCACATGCATACATATATCTTTCAGATTTGTGCCTAGGAGTTGAATTGCTATGTCATAGGGAAGGCAAATCTTCAACCTTAGTAAATAATACCAAACTCCTGGGGCACCTAGGTGGCTCAGTCGACTAAGCATCCAACTTTAGCTCAGGTCATGATTTTGCTGTTCTTGAGTTCGAGCCCCGCATTGGGCTCTGTGCTGACTGCTCAGAGCCTGGAGCCTGTTTCAGATTCTGTGTCTCCCTCTGTGTCCTTCTGCCACTCTCCCACTCACACTCTGTCTCTGTCTCTCTCTCTCAAAAATAAATAAACATTAAAAAAATTTAAAAAATACCAAACTCTTTTCCAGTTTATAGTCACACCAAAATTGATATACATGGGTAACTTTGTGTGCTGTGACATCTATGCTGGAAGATGGGCTATGTGCCTACAAAAGCAAAGGTTTCATACACTCAAATTTTCTGGGAACAAAACTGCAACACTATATGATGCATTAAAATTACATTCATATTTATAAGGTTCAGAAAATCTTGAGGGATGATGGATTCAAGGGAATAATGTTTTGAATATTTCTTTATCTCTTGACAATCCCTCATGGGCTCAACTCTTTTTTCCTTTCTCGAATTATCCCAAGATATAACCTGGGTTAGCATAGTACATTAAAGGGAGTATTTGTAGCATTTAATTGAACACTATCAGAAACCACAGTGTTAAAGACAAGCGAAGGACCTACCTAACACCTACCTTGGTACTACAGGCAAAGCACCCACCTTTGATGTAGTTCAAAAAGTTCAAATACCCATTAAGAAACACATAGAAATCTGGAGCATTTTCATCACAGGAACAAAAAAAAAAGCGTACACTTTCTTAGGATCCCTCATGAATGAAGACAGTGTCCTCATATTCATTTTTATTATTTCTGTGGTACAATTTGTTATGTTCTAGAGTTTGAGCCCGCATTTGGCTTTTTGTGACTCATACTGACATTTTCAATAATCTCTCAGAAATGCCTGATCTTAAACGCATATAATTACTAAAATACAATAAATCACAAAGCAACTTGAAAGAAAGGCTGCTTACTAGTAATATCCTAAAAGCTTAGGAGGTGGAAGTTGGCCACATGAAACAGACCTAAGTATCCAGTAAAATTCTTACCTCTTGGTCCATTTTAAAGTAAAAGTTAAAATTTCTCTCAGATAAAGTTAGAGTAAAATGAGATTTTCCTTCCTGAAACCCCAGAGCACGAGATTTTACATTTAAAGTCAAGATTTGGGGAGTTATCATCATAATTTGGAAGTTACCGAGAGCAGCAAACACTACATCTATCTACTGAATTGAAAAGACTATCACAGCCATGGGTATTCAAAACTAAGTTTTACTAAATTGTATGATGTCAGAATCACAGTCAACCACTCCATACAGTTTTAGTATTAAGCACATTCTAGTATTATGAAATATAAAATTATGAATCATGAAGGCCAAAACATGTTGATAATTTTCTATTAAACATAATCCTCAATTCTTATTGCTGGTTTAATTTATAGTAGTAAAAACTATTAATACTATTTATAATAATTTATACTAATTTTTATGTTGAATTTTAGTTGTGTTCAGCCTACTTTATTCTCACATCCAATTTGTTACTTACTCTGTGAGGTCTGAGTGTCTATGAATTTCTTTATCAAGGCATCAGTTGTCTGGGTATAAAGACTGAGAGCATATCTCAGAGACTGAAGATCTGGGCTTTTCTCCAAGAAATTCTTTTTCAGGCCATTTCCTCCTGCATGAAAGTATTGCTAAAAAGAAAAAAATATATAACATAAGCAGAAGGATTTAGAAAAAAGTATTCATGGAAGGATTTTTTTTTTTGGCTGTAATAGTGATGCTCAAATGGAATAATACTGTATGATCAATGTAAAATATCAACAAAGGGATAGTCCTACCACTTTCCCATTGCTAAGGATTAACCCTGTAATTCAGATTCCCTCAATATCTCTGAACAGTTGCTTTATATCACAGACCCCAGATCCTTGAAGCTTAAGATTTTTCCTCTCATTCAAAACTTGAGGTAAGCATATGGAATAATGAAGATACACTGATCAGAAGGCTTATAGAATGACAGGTTGAGATGACAGTTGTCAACTTGGTTATTAGTTGGTTTCCAGGACATAAAAAAATATCCGAGGTTGTCAAAATTTCACAAAGAGGGTAGTACCTGGTCACATATTTTCCAGATACTAGTTTGTGATTCTAGACCAGGTGTCCACTGCTCTATGTTCCTTTGCTCTAAACACACAATAGTGCAAATACAGTCTGACCTGAGGATGCAGAGTGGTCTTCAAGGTCCCCTGAACCTTGTGTTTGATAAATGTAATACAACATCCAATAAACTCAAACCACTACGAATCTATAGCTAAGATAATAGAAGAGATATATGCTCTTGAAGAATAAATATAGTCATTGAGGGATGTTAGCATTTTTCATACTGCAAATATTATGTGCAGAAATCACTTTGGAAGGCAGAATATATACAAATACGTGATAGAACTAAGGATATTTTTTCCTACCCATTTATAGATGATAACATATTTACAGTGAACTGTTAAGGTTAGATAAATATTTCTCTCTCCCTGTACGGACTGTACTAAACTATACACTCACTGCAACCTGACTTGCTTTGATCTATGATTCTCACAGAATGACATATTTTGAGAAAGATCAACAAATGATTCTGATACTCTCTCCTAAATGGGTATGTATCATCTCTTTATCCCAATACTCACACATTTCTGAGGTAAAACAATTCAATTAAATGAAAAATCGTAATTATCTTAGTATTCTCCCTTATTTGAGGGGGATGGAGAAAAGTATTCTGGGCATTTGTAGGCAGCTGAGTGCACTTTCAAAGAGTGTGATGAAGAGAAGATTTAGGGCATAAGCCAGAGAAAGTAGGCAATGGGAGTAGAATTTAAAGAAAGATTGCTTCCACTGCAGATACTGTCCCTCTCAGGGAGAAAAAATTATAGCCACTTAAAACTGCATTTACTGATTCTAGCTGGGTGTGTTGTAAAAACCCAAGCTGTGCCAAAAGCCACCTATGTTCATGTAAAGGAGGTACAGAAAAGTGACAAAAGCCTTTTCCTTTTAAGAGATGATGAGATACAATACTTAAAATCATCCTAACCCTAATCTTCCTATAAAAATGTTAAAATGGGGCATTTGGGTGGTCAGTTGGTTGAGCATCCAACTTTGGTCATGATCTCATGGTTTGTGAGTTCAAGCCCCACATTGGGCTGGCTGCTGTCAGTGCAGAGCCTGCTTCAGATCCTCTGTCCCCCCATCTCTCTGCCCCTCCCCTTCTGTGCTCTTTCAAAAATAAAAACTAAAAAAAAAAACTTTTAAAAATGTTAAAATACTTTCCCATGCAGAAAGTATTTATTGAGGATTATGAGTCCAGAATTATTTCAGGTGCCTTGATGGATCAAAAATTGTGATTGTTCCTTATTTCAGGAAATATGATATTTAAGGTGGAAAATATTAAATGGATGTATTGAGAAGGGAAGGTTCAGCTTGGATTTGACTATTTCCCCAGATCAGTGGAGGGGTGCTCTCTGGAGTTGTATTTATATAATGAAGCAAAGAGCCATCATATGAAACAACTCACCCTCAATGTAAAGAGCAGTTGGATAAATGGAACCAAGAATAGGCAAGCTCTCTGGGAATGTGGGGAACACATTCAGCTTCTCAGACTTTTTCAGACAAGCCTCATAGTTATCAAACCTGAGCACAAGTGCCAGGAGATTATGATAAAAAGAAAAGCAAGGAGTACCATCTGAAATCATGTTTTGCCACCTCTTGGGACTATTGAGAGTTATCAGGAAAAATTGTGAAAGACTTTGAAATGGACAAAAAGATCAGTGGATGTTCTACCTTGTGTACCATCGGGTTATCTATGCTTTTCATTGTCTTTGAGCTATTTAAAACTCTGTAAACGATAGAAAATGGATAATCATGTAAATGACTCTTGTCCATCGAAATGCAAATTAATTATTTCTGGTGGGATGCAACTGATTATTGTTCTGTGAATAGACCTTCTTAGCCTCTATTTGTAAATTGATTCCAGCCTTCCTTATTGCTCATCCTGTGGTTCTTGGAATTCTCCTATAAGCTAGTTGTAAGATCTTACTGGTTCCCCCATTAATGATAAGTCAAATAACATGTTTGACAAGTTTTATTTATTTATTTATTTATTTATTTATTGTGCGTGAATGTCCCAATTTTTTTTTTTTTAATTTCATTTATTTTGGGAGAAAGAGGTAGCGAGAGTCGGGGAGGGGCAGTGAGAGGGGGAGAGAGTGAATCTCAAGCAGGCTCCACACTGACAGCATAGAGCCAGACACAGGGCTCAAATTCACAAAACTGAGATCATGACCTGAGCTGAAACCAAGAGTCTGATGCTTAACTGACTGAGCCACCCAGGTGCCCCCACAATCCTCTGTTTTAAAAACTTCCTTGTGTACATAAGGCAGTGTGGTGACAGCATTCACAAGGGTGGCCATAGTTTTCACACTGACAGTTTGTGAGGACAGAACTATGGGCTCGCACTGACAGTATCAGTGGTGGTGTTTGCCTTCCTGCCTGTTCTCTCTGCTTCTATCCCTTAACAAATACTTATTAAACTTGTATCATAAACCAGACCTTGTGCTGAATGCCAAGGATAGAAAGCAGTAGAGGTACAGAAGTTGTTCTTAAAGGGATGATAGTTTAGTAGGAAATGTAACCAAACGGTCAATGAATGACTCCTATAATGTTACAGATGTAAGAAAAATAATTTGAAAATACAGATAATGGAGGATGCAATGATTTCCATTGGGGAAGGAGTCAGGAAAGGTTTCCAAAGAGGTGACATCTTCGGTGTTTGTCAGTCTTTTAGCACTGCCATTTGTACATTCAGCAGCAACTAGATCATTCATTACGGTGGAGGAGAGACAAAGGACACTCCCATTTATTTTAGATAACCAAGGGAAACCATGGCAATCACAGTATTACTTAAGAGGAAAAGAAATAATAGTTCTCATAATACAGTTCCTTGGTATCGTTTAAAATACACTGGTTGCTACTGTTAATCTGTTCTCATCCTTAAACTTGTGCTGCCTGCGAGCCACATGTTGCCTCTAGGCAGTAGAGGGCCTGGAGAACTTGAGATGACATTGTACCCTTAAAGATTCACAATGCTCATCAACATGTGAAAGGCTCTGAGACCCACTGTTGTAAGGAAATCTGTTTGACCTTTCATTAACATACCTGCCTTTTAAAATTATTTGGCTTTAGGACACCTATCACACAGGGCATCTATTAACACTCATGGGGACTGATATGTGCCATGGGATATGATTTAGGGAACCCTAGGAGAGAATCAGGTGACTAGACTTCATAGAATGCAAGATATTTCTAAGGGTCTAGAAGGTTTCATAGAAGAAGGGAAGTCTGAAGAGTTAGGCTCTGAAGGCATAGATTGTGTATTTGTTCTTTTTCTTTTTTAATGTTTATTTTTGAGAGAGAGGGAGTATGCACATGCAAGTTGGGGAGAAGCAAGAGAGGGAGAGAGAAACCCAAGCAGACTCTGGAATGTCAGCACAGAGCCCATGCAGGGCTCGAACTCACCAACCATGAGATCATGGACCTGAGTCAATATCAAGGATTGCACACTTGACTGACTGAGCCACTCAGGCTCCCCTACTGTGTCCTTTTTCTTGACCCCCTCATAATTGTATAGGAAGACCTGTTTTTAGCATGAATACATTATCTTGTAGGCCTCTGGGACATGGGGAACTAACCATCAAACGAAAACATAAACAAGGAATGAGTTTGTTCCTGCCTAAGGGTCCCCTAGAGTTTTTGGTTATGATACTGAACTGACCTGACTTCCTCCTTGGTAGACATAGGGTATTATGAGTCATTCTTTTAAAGGCTCTAGCAGGATTGTAAGGAAACAGTACAAGATGTGTAAGGGCAGAAATGATGCTTTTGTCTTTTGAGTGCATGGTATAATAAGAGATGTTGCAATACAAACCCTGGACAGAAGGTAGCAATTTTAGGAGAAAAAACAAGTTGCTTCTATTCAGTGAGTACAGATAAATAACACGTGCCACAGGCTCCTAACTCAAAGGGCAGAGGAAATGATTTTTATGGTTATGCAAATGCAAACTCAATGAAAATACTACTTTATAGAAGCCTTTCACAGAGTGTTCAGAACCTGGGTGACTGTTCCTGAGAACATGAGTCTGTTTATCTCACTGGCACAGATAATAAGAAAGGGAGCTGCAATTATTGCATACACCTTGGCATCTGGAGATTTCACATTCAGTTTGACTCTGTGAGAGCTCCTGGGAGAAGCAGGAAAAGTAGAGTTTGGGTTTTGCTGAGGCTTGGGTTTGAAGGATATAAAAATGAGGCTGATGTGTGGGAGTGAATGTCTTAGTTATTAAACAAACTCCACTATCCACAGCTCAGTGCAGCTTAGTTGACCTCCATTATAGTAAGCATTTTTTGGGGGGGGTGGGATTATATGCTAGAGAAGAATTTGTGTATATGGGGTTTTAAAGCCTGCTAGATGTTTCCCTTATGCATGTAAAAAGTGGATTTTTCTCCATTGGTTCTAAACAAAGAAAAAATGGAGACTCAGCTTCATGTTGTTCCTCTGCAACCAGTGGTATAAACAAAGAACCTCCAGCTTAATCTATTCAGACGTTTACTTAGAATAACATGAATTCGCAGAAAATAATTGGCAAAAGTAAGTTGGGACAGGTTATTGTCTCCTCATTGAAGAAAGGGATTTTTAATTAGAGAGCTGAGGACAGATGGCTATTCACAGTTGTGAAGGATAAGGATGTCAGCTGGATGTCATTCTCTCTACCCTTGGCCCTGTCCTGGCTGATATATTCACCATGGACTTGGACAAAAGCAGAAAGCATGCTTTTAAAATGTACAGTTCAGCCAGGCTTGATGTTATTGCTTCAAATGACAGGAAGTGGTTTCAGAAAGGTCTTGGTAGCCTGGAATCGTGGTTCAACATTTACAGAATGGGCTGAAAAAAAATAAAAAAGGAACAGACCTATATTTATAATAAAAAGTTTACTGCAAAGTATGGAATGGGGGTGATCTGGCTTTAATACCAGTAAAATTTCAGACGAGATTGGGTGTGTTCAGGGTGGTATGGCTGTAGACAATACCAGTAAAATTTTAAAAGCCATAAAGCTTTATTTTCTTTCAGGTTTAACATGATTTAATAAGTGATGGGGAAGCTATCAAAGATAATGAATTCTGATCATGCATTAATATAGGTAGACCGATCAAGACAAAGGCTGTGATAGAGCAACAGCATTCTCTGCTTATTAGAACATATTTGAAATATTTGGGTCATTATAAATTTATCCCTAGGCCTCATCATTTATAAGAAATATGAAAAAGTGGAGGGCATCCAAAGGTGGTAGACTGCCAGAATTTTGTAAGGTCCGGAAGGCATGTCATTTAATAAATGGCTGTTGATAAATTGGGGAGACATGACAGTTTCCTTCAGTGTATGAGAGGCTATCAAATGGAAAAGGAAGTAGAAATAAGGACAGAAGGACCAATGTAGAGCTAAAAGTACTAAACAGTTATTGGCTTGATACCTTTTTAATAATAAGTGTATCTTAAAAATTGAAGCTGCTACCTGTGAGTGAGGTCCCATCACTGGCCATTAAGTGGTGGCCATTTGACTATGAGCCAACAACATTGTAGATGACATCTATATGAGTAGGGAAGGAGATGTTGGATTCTGTTTCTATCCTGAGATTTTAGGATCTTTTCCACCTCTTTGACTCTCTGCTTTTTACTTTAAAATGTGTGAGAAAATGTAAATTCATCATTTTTTCTCTTTGCAGCGTACTCCATGCATAGATTATGTAACCTCAGAGAGTATCATTTTTTCCTTTGTTGAATGGGAGCAGAAACATGCACCCTGCCTGACTGTGGTATTGTAGGGATGAAATGAATTTTTCAATCTGTGAACTGTGGAGTTCTTTTTACTTAGAAGAAGACATGCTTAATTAGCAGAATAACTCCTGAAACTTGAGCCTTGCTTTGTTTCCTAAGCACCAGCCCCTCTTGCCAGCATTTACTAGATATTTATTTCTATGCTCCTGCTACCATATCTAACTTCATTGTGGCAGTAGAAAAACAGCCCTCCTGCCTGATTTTTTTTTTCCCCAGTGGAACCATGCTTTCTCATCCTCTGGGCTGAGTCAACTGTTGCCAAGTTCCAGTGAGTCTCCCCTTCAAGTGTCAATCATATCCATCTTTCACTTCTACTCCGAAGGCTAGTAACCTATCGATAGCCATCATCATTTTATGCATTAAATAACTGTAAATGATCTCTGTGACTAAATCTTGAACTATTCCATGCATTTTGCACATGTCTGTAAGATTTCCATTGCTAAAATGCCATATCTAGTATGCCATATATTTATGAAATCATCAATGGCTCCTCTTTTATAGAATACACTGAAGGTGCAAAAGCATCTCTGTTCTTTCAACCCTAACATTTCCTGAATCCTCATTTTACATGGCTTTACTATCCAAACCTCCAGTTATTATCTAGACCAGTCCCATAGCATAGTTCAGTCACCGACAGCCAGTCCTCTGGTCTTGTGCCTTTCCATGATGAAGTCCCTTTCCTCTGATTATGTTCAAGTCATGAATCTTCCTTCAGGAAAAACTACTGTCTTTCCAATCCAGCCCGTGGACTCCCATCTGTCCTTCAAGATCCTCCTCCAGCTTTTCCTGATCCCCTGAGCTCACACTGGTTGCTCCCTCTTCTCAATCCTTACCACTTTTTAATCTGGGCCCCTCAATTGGCATCTGTATCACCTGTTACATATCTTATACTGTTTTCTTTTTCTTTTTTCTTTCCTCTTTCTTTCTTTCTTTCTTTCTTTCTTTCTTTCTTTCTTTCTTTCTTTCTCTCTCTCTCTCTCTCTCTCTCTCTCTCTTCCTTCCTTCCTTCCTTCCTTCCTTCCTTCCTTCCTTTTATATTTTAATTTGCATCCAAGTTAGTTACCACATAGTGCAACAGTGATTTCAGGAGTACATTCCTTAATGTCCCTTACTCATTTAGCCCATCCCCCCTCCCACAACCCCTCCAGCAACCCTCTGTTTGTTCTCCATATTTAAGAGTCTCTTCTGTTTTGTCCCCCTCACTGTTTTTATATTATTTTTGCTTCCCTTCCCTTGTGTCATCTGTTCTGTGTCTTAAAGTCCTCATATGAGTGAAGTCATATATTTGTCTTTCTCTAATTTCACTTAGCATAGTACCCTCTAGTTCCACCCGCATAGTTACAAATGGCAAGATTTCATTCTTTTTGATTGCTGAGTAATACTCCATTGTATATATATCCCACATCTTCTTTATCCACTCATTCATCACTGGACATTTGGGCTCTTTCCATACTTTGGCTATTGTTGATAGTGCTGCTATAAACATTGCAGTGCATGTGTCCCTTCGAAACAGCACACCTGTATCCCTTGGATAAATACCTAGTAGTTGGGGCGCCTGGGTGGCTTGGTCGGTTGAGCGTCCGACTTCGGCTCAGGTCATGATCTCACGGTCCGTGAGTTCGAGCCCCGCGTCGGGCTCTGTGCCGACAGCTCAGATTCAGACAGTTTCAGATTCTGTGTCTCCCTCTCTCTCTGCTCCTCCCCTGTTCATGCTCTGTCTCTCTCTGTCTCAAGGATGAATAAGCGTTAACAAATTAAAAAAAAAAAAACCTAGTAGTGCAATTGCTGTTTTCTTATAAGTTAACATGTATCATTATTTAATTTTTAATGTACTTGAAAAGAAACTCCTTGAAAAGAAAACCACAACAACAACAACAAAAAGCAGCACTGCTTCCCAGAGGGGAGTCTCAGGGAGCACTCAAGAATCTTATGGGGTTTGTGCCGTTAGAGAGAAAAGATGCTGAGCATAGAAAACCAAAAGGCCAGAGGGTAAAGCCATAAGGACTTGGACCATTGCTTGGAGCAGAGAGTCAGATTTAATACTTAGTTTCATTGAGAGAGAATGAAGGGCCTATTAAGGAAGGAGGAAAAAAAAAACAATTGTAGTACACTATGTGAGATCTTGAGTAAAACAGTAGAAAGAGGCTCATCCAAAATAAACCAGTTTTCAGGTGATTTGATAGTCACATTTATAAGGAACTTTCTATATGGCAGGAGCTATTTTAATTGTTTTCCATGTGATAACTCATTTAATTTGCTGACAATAATTTCTTCAGCCCTATTATTTTTCCCATTGGAGTGGACAGTGTTTTCTCTCTTAATTACTTACTGTCCTGATACTCTGATCATTGCCAGTGATATAATTCCTCAGGTGGTTCCAAATATTTTATTTACATTTGTATTTACATCCATATTCTGATATTTGCAAAGTCTTCCACCTTAATACAGTAATGGGATTTAGTAATTTAAGGGTGGGTGGGGAGGAAAACTATTATTCCATCTGAATGGAGATTGAAAGAGCTATGTGTAAATATCATTTTCTTATATTAAAGAAAAACCAGATAGATTTTGTTCTGTTTATAATATTCTTCATAAAGCTACAAAACATAAAGCACTGAAGACCTGGTTGTTATTTCTGAGAAAAAAAATAGTACTGCTGAAATTAAATCAGGATAAATACGGTCTGTACCCTTAACAAGCCATTCCTTTTATAAGCCCAGTAAAAATTCTCAATTCCTCTAATTCATTAAATTTGTCATATAATTTGAAGATTTTTTATGATCTATTTTTACTGACTGATGGGAACATGCTAATGTTTCTTTACAAGTTTGCAGGAAGAATTTTCTTCCTGGTTTCATACACTATTTTGATAGCACTTACCCATCATCACATATTTTTGGAAAATCCATGCAGACAATTCATTTTGCAAACTCAGATATAATCTGCCTTTAACAACTAAGATTTATTTCTTTTTTAAGGAATTATTTGATAGATATTTTAGAAATTATTTTCCACCACAACTGGAGTCCTCGTGTATACATCAGATCAGAATATGCTACTCTTTCCCATTTACCTCGATGTAAGCGTCAGCATTTTGGTTCCCATCCAGTGTTCCTCTTTTTTTCCCTACAGTATTCAACCAGTCATGATCTGTTCCTCTACACTGGACTATTTGAAGTTCTCAGACTGATTCACCCCTTCTCGCATTCCATTCAAGCTTTTCTCTAGGCCTGCAATGACTTTCCCCCTTGCTTTGCCCCATTTCAGCCTCTCAATCCCAAAGCTTCCCTCTCTTTCCCCTAGTGAGTCACAGAGAATATATTACCCTGTCTACAGTCCCCAGCACTTTGTCCACACCTCTTATTTGATCAATTGTAGAGGTTGGTGTTCTTAAGTCTAGAGCAAGATCTCTCCTTGGTTTAGCCTCCTCCTTGCTTACCATATTTCCTACATACAAGTAAGCTCTCAAGTAATGATTTTTGAATTGCAATAGTCCAAACTAGGTAAGTGATTTTGTACTTCTCATGAGCAGCTGAATTTTAAATAATGCAAAAACTAAACTTACGATAAAAAAGATACAGAGAAGCAGCCACCAAAATTGCCTCATGAATAATGGATAGCAGGATAGTGTAGGACCTCAGTCAGGGTAACAGCCTCAGAGGCATAATATCATATGTCTTGCTATTTGTCTGAAATCCAAATTTTCAGAAATGGTGTTATCTCGGATTAAATATGTAATAAGTAAATTCCAAAGCTATATTTGAATAGATATTCACATTTAGTACAAATTCTCTCCTTTATATCCAAAAAAATTAACATTTCTAGAGGGCCCTAATTCACATGGTTATTATTTTTAGGGAAGTCTCTGTATTCTCCCTACATGATGTCAAACATCTGCAACATACATTGTAGAGTATCATGTTTGGGTACAAAGAACAAGTTGTTACAGGGAAATCTGGAGGGTTGGACAAAAATAAAACCAGCCAGCTTATTTTCTGGGTTTTTTGATTTTCGGATTTATCAGAAAATAACCTGAGGTTTGTTCAAGACAGGAATTTCCTTAAGTTCTTGGGATTCATGCCCAGGTCAGGAGTACCTATTGTTGAGAAAAAGGTCTGTTTTTTTTTGAAAGAAATCCACATTTCAGGGAATTTCATAGCAGTCCTAAGTCTTCCTGACATAAGGGATTTTTGGAACTTATGCCACATTCTCTCCTTTTGACTCATAACTGAAACCTGTGACTGGTATGACAAAATAGTCCAGTTAAAATTTTAGTATTTAAAATTTATTTATTTTTTTTTTGAGAGAGAGAGACAGAGCACAAGTGAGGGAGGAGCAGAGAGAGAGAAAGGGAGGCACAGAATCAGAGGCAGGCTCTGAGCTGTCAGCACAGAGCCTGACATGGGGCTCAAACTCACAAACTGCAAGATCATGACCTGAGACGAAGTCAGACTCTTAACCGGTTGAGCCATCCAGGCACCCCTAAGTTTTACTATTTAAGAGAGTTAATATTTTTAGAGCTTGAAAGATTTTAAATCCTCTTTAGAAAATAATATAAATAATTGAAATCTGGTATTTAATCTAGAAATAACTAATTTCTCTAAAGAAATATTATCCATTTTGGCCTGTGGCATTTTACCAATACTCTGTTAACAGGGAAATAATGTGACACAGAAGCAAGGACAATGACATTAGAGGTAGGAGTCCTTTCTCAGCTCTGCCAATTACTAGCAGCTTTCTGGCCTTTGATGGTAACTTAAACCTGCTCAGCCTCCATTGTTTAATCTATAAGATGTGAATGATAACTCTTGACGTACCTAACAGCCAGATGTTTTTAAAGATCAGGCAAGAAGATGTACATAAATGGAAGATATTTGAAAGAATGTAAACCACTATTTCAGTCTATCGTCTACAAACTCGATAGCATTTTCCTTCTTCATTTTTTATTTCTAGCTTATGTGCATAAACTGAGTTAAAGAAGAACCAGGATCATGTCTTTGGCAGCCTTTGTGAGTTAGCATGGGTAGCATCTGGTGCTTCTGCAGAAGAACATCTTTCTCATGAGGTCTCTGCTAGTATTACAGGGGTCCCTCTGCTGGGCTTCAAGCCGACCTCGAATCGCTAGCTATTAGAGCTGCAATTCTTTTAAGTAGTATTCCTCTTTTTCCTGAATTCCTTTGTAGTCAACAACAGAATTAGTGTTTGGTAGGATAATCAGTTGGGTAAAATCTCAGAATCAGACAAGATAACGGGAGTCCCAGCTTTGGCAAACTGACTACAGGGCCATAGAAATGAATGCCCAGGTACATGTGTTGGCAGATAGGCAGACTACAGACCAAAAGAGTCTCATAATAGGCCCAGTAGGTGTAGCATAGATGCCTGACCTCAGGCTCTGAGGTTCAGGAGGATCAGGGTCAGACCTGAGTCCTAGAGAACCAAGATAATGACATGGACCCATTTACTACTGGATCTTGGACACCAGCTGGTGGAAGTGTCTGAGACTGAATTAAAAGTTCATCCCAGATGACATGACAGGAAGATGGGGTAGTTGAACTGTCAAGATGTAGAACAAGGGAACTTGGCTGGAGATCAGGAATGTCCCAGACTTTGGGCATAACTAAGCCTGCAGGTAGAAATATTGATGTTAGGGATAAGAGCCAGGTCTGAATGCTATTCTCTTTTCATAGCACATATTTCCCCTTCTCTCTCAAAGTCCTACAGTGACTTAATAAAATCCATGAAGGGCTGTATTCAGTTTCTAAAACTCTTACTTTTTTCCCCGTGTTCATGGTTCACTTCAAAGCTCTTATTATTTTCTACTAGCATTTCCTAATTTGTAGGAACTAATGGCTATTAGTTCTGCTCTAACTCCACAGGTCAGTCATTTCTTATTCATTTGTTGAAAATATTATTTATTTATTTAAAATGTTTTTTGTTTATTTTTGAGAGAGACAGAGGATCTGAAGCTGGCTTTGCACTGACACCATTGAGCCCAATGTGGGGCTTGAGCTGAGGAACCGCGAGATCATGACCTGAGCCCAGGTTGGACGCTCAACCGATTGAGCCACCCAGGTGCTCTGAAAATAATTTTTTAAAAACAGCTGTTTTTGCTATTTTCTCTGTTTTTTTCATGTTTTCCATTTTTTCCCCTCAAAATGACTGTGCAAAATTTCCATACTTCCAGGTAACTCTCTAGCTGCAGCTTTAGAAACTCCATTGCTGTACTCTCACTGCCTAAATTCATACTCTCCAGTTCCCACCAGGTGTCACAAAATTCTCACCTCACAACTTTTATTTTGCAGTTTTTGACATTGAAGCAGGAAAAGATGGCATCTTATTAAATGCTGAAACTGCAAAATAAAAGCTGTGAGTTAACAGTTTTGTTAAGGTGCCCAATTGTTGCACAAGTCTCTTTTAATGAATTCCATAGTAATGTCTGTTTCTATCCTGTGAGACCATTCTGTGCTCTGAAAAGGGTTCATTGTAGCTAGCAGTTTTTGCTACACTGGTCACACATGCTTTCCCCAGTGAAGCATGGCGACAATGGACAGGGTTTAAATTTAGACAATAAATTTTCACTCTTCGATAAGCTTTCACATATAAATATAAAATGCATGTATATAAATATGAAATATATGTACATAAACAGAAAAGGAATTATGTGGAAACAAAGAGCTTCTAAGTTACATTTTGAGGTCTGTCCATATTTAGCCCATACCACAGTAACTTTTGGTCAACCTTTGGCTATGAAAAATTGATGCACACAACACAATGCCTTTGGGTTTTCTGCAGAAAATTAAATTATTGCACTTACTAAGAGAGAGGAGAAGATTGATCTCTTAAAAGCCATTTCAACAAGCATAGAAAACATAAAAAGAAATTCTGTTAACCCCAAACCTCCTGAAGCGTCTATTTAATTGAACTTTGGTGGGGGGTATATGTCTTTCTTTGCAAACACATGTTACAGCAAAAGTTTCACACACATTTTCTAGAGACAAAGGAAGCAAGTATAAGGACAGAGTAAGGTGGATCCTGTGGAGACAGTATGCACTCAATCTGACACAATCCGTATGGGAATATGCCCATACAACTATCTTCTGTATCTATGGATGGCACAGCACTATAGATAGGCATGTGGGAAAACTTTCTCTGAGGGTAAACAGAGGACTCTGGATGCGTGATTCAGGAGTCCTGTAACCTTACCTTGATAGTAGCCAGGACCACCTCCATCACAGCACACTGTCTTGGTGTCAGACCCTTGGCATCCTCCCGAATCATGTGCTCCTAGAAAACAGGGTAACGATTACTTATAAATTAACCAGTTCATTCATTTAACAACTATTTTCAAACAAAATCTGCATAATGACCACAGGGACACATTTTAGATGATTATTTTGTCATATATCTAATCAATAGCTACTCTTCAAAAAAAAAAAAAAAAAAAGAAATACTGAACTTTGATCCATATGGGGCTTTACTTTTCACTTACAAGTTGATGTTAGGAAAAAAAAGAGAGACCTGGAAAAATGTGCCAAAGTTTTTTCAATGTCTGTCACACTGAGGAAGATTAGTCATGACCGGGAGTTAGAAGGTAATTTTGGCTTCTTTCAATCACTACTGTTAAAGTCTACTTTAAATATAATGCCCCCAATTTAGTCTCTTTCTTGCATTCCCTTAATGCTTTGTCATTAGTAATGAAAGCCCCCAAGAGTTAACTGCATTTGGCTCTGCAGATTTTCAATATTTTAAAATATTTTTCAATATTTTAGAGCTGATTTCCATACTTACAATGGATATTCCTCATTGTTCACTATGGACTGTCTCAACCCATCATTCAAAGTTTTTAGGGAAATCATGGTATAAAGTTGAAGACAATAATACAAGAAATAGAAATCTAAGAGAAAAATGTTAAAAATTCCTCACTCCCCAAATTGATAATATCCCCAGAGCAGCCACTATTCTAGCCAACAACGTATCATATGCCAGTGCTGTCCTAGTGATTGTGATTTGCTGTTCAGTAAAAGAAAGAGTTTTGTCCTCCTGGAGCTTAAATTCTAACTTACCTAGGTGCCTCTATGCTAATTAAAGGAAAGGCCATGTGGGTGGACACAGCTCTGAGAATGAATGACTTAATGATCAGTCAGTGCCTTTTGTCAGTAATAACAGGTGCCTCTTTTTCTACAGGGCACAGCTCTACATCAACACATATGGTTTGGCAAGTGGAGCATGGGCTCTATTAGAGCAGTTTATTTGCTCCCTCAGACAGGCACTTGTGTGCAATGCACAAATTGTGCAATCATGCCCAGTGACTCATCCTATTGTAGCCCTTTTCTTATTCTGTTATTTGGTAGATACCATGACTTCCTGAAGATAATCTTGATCTACCTCTTGTCTGCAGTCTTTCAGGGCCTATCTTGGCAATTATAACCTGTTAGGCATTCAGTATATTTTTGGTAGCTGAACTGTACTTCTTTCAGCATATCTTGTAGGGTTCAATACGCTTGAATGAAAGCATATTCTTTTGGGTAGTTTTGAAAAAATGATATAATGCTTCATGGACCCATCACATACAATTCTGCATCTTACTACATCTTTCTCTGATAGAGTTTTAAACTCAAACATATAAGTCTATTTAATATTTTAAAAATATGAGTATTAACTACCCATTGAGACTCAAACAGTAATGGGAAATGTTTACTAAATTATAGGGGGGAAATGCTTTAGAGTAAGTAAATATAAGTATTTCATATTAAATCTCTGGCTTCAACTCCTTCTATATTATAGAAAAAAAATATTTTTTGTAAGAAATAATTTTCTGGGATTTAAAAATAGTTCTTTCAAGTAAGGGAATCTCTGAAAGGGGCTGGCAGTGAGTTATTGCCCAATGAGTTACTGCTTGCTTGCAGTAAGTAAACTTACAGTCTTTGATGTATTAATTGGTTTTAACATTGCATCACCTCTCCATGAAAATTTATGTTTTAAAAAAATTATGCCAGCCTGGGTGGCTCAGTCAGGTAAGGGTCCAACTTCATCTCAGGTCATGATCTCAAGGTTTGTGAGTTCAAGCCCTGCATTGAGTTCTGTGCTGACAGTGCGGAGCCTGCTTTGGGTCCTCTGCCTCTCTCTGCTTCTCTTTAATGTTTAAAATAAACATTAAAAAACATGCCAAATAAATCTGATCCTATTAAACAGCAATAATTTGGGCATACATAGTAAACATACATTATGAAGCTCCAGACCAGGAAGTAATATAGAATATGTCAAATGGCTGAATAGTTCTTTAATGGATTATTATTAAATCATAATCAAATGCAGAAAAACAATTTCCCTCCTTGTTTTATTTTTCTTGACCTTGTATTCTTTAAAATAAGTTGGTTACTTGTGTTTTTTGATTTAAATGTTTTAATGTTTGTTTATTTTTTTGAGAGAAAGAGAGACAGAAGGCAAGCAACGGAGGGGAGGAGAGAGAGAGACACAGAATCTGAAGCAGGCTCTGAGTTGTCAGCACAGAGCCCGATGCGGGGCTCAAACTCACGAACTGAGAGATCATGACCTGAGCCAAAGTTGGATGCTTAACTCACTGAGCCACCCAGGCACCCAAGTTATTTGTTCATATTTCCATACAGGACTTCTGAATTTATCCAAATATGCTTTCAAACTAATATATGAAAAATGTAAAGGCCCATTGTTTAAAATGAAAAAAAAATGGAAGTGACATTTTAGTATAAAATAAGGGAAAATGACTTTGTAAAATTTGAAGTTCTTTATTCTGACAAAAATTTGAATTCTGCATAATATTTTAAAGGTCTTTTTCTGTAATTCAAATAATAATGACCAAATAGATTAATAATTAAAAATTAAAAAAATCAAGGACCAATAATAGAAAAATATAATTTAGAACTACGTTATTTTTCTATCACCTATGTATACAAGATTCTATTTTTAGTCCTTTGGATTATTTCAGTGCTGATGATATAATCCTTTTAGGACACCTTATTAAAATTTTGTTTTTAGTTTAGTATATTCTTGAAGAAGTTTGCAAGTTGCAAAGGGACCTAAAGTCCTAAAGTGTTATGTTTTTTGTGAACTCCGATTTCCCCCCACTAACAGCTCCCCTCTAGAGAGCTGTCTCTAGTCCACTAAAAGTTCATAAGATTTGAACAGCGTGGATTAAACCCCCAGCTCAGGGGTTGGTCTGTGAGTTAAGCCAAATGGCCTATGTCACAATGGCTGGCTTCATATCAGAGCCCATGATGTGCTGGTGGTATTTGCTGGAATTTCCCACATCAAATTGGGTGTTCTCCTCTACACAATTCAAGTTTGAATGATGCTATACGGCAGAGACAACCATCTTACCAATAGAAAGGTAGGTTTGTTATGGCCATATATCAAACAAGGAAAGAACATAGTTGAGAGATACTAACTGGGTTCTGTAACATCTTTGAGTTCCTAATCAAGCAGCGATGGAAAGCAGAGTTAGCTAGGACTATAAAATTTCATGTAGCAATAAATTCCTCCCTTGTTTATGTTAGTCTGGCTTTCTAGCACTTGGAACTGAAAACAGTTCTGGCTGATATAACTTCTAACTCAGGAAACAGTAGCCATGGGAGATAGAGTATGTTTCCTGGTATCACACAGATGCTAGAAGCAGGGCCAGGGCCATTTCTTTTGTAATGAGATACTATGCTGTTTCACCTTCATGGCTTTATATAAGAAATTTCAACCCTGTATAAACGTATTTTTCAAAGAAGGGAATAGAAATCCCACGAAGAAAATAAGGGGGATAAAGCAAGGGAGCAAGATGTGCGTGGCAGTAACTTCTACCTTTTACCTTTCCTCCAAACCATCAACGTAACTGAATACCTGTGGGAAGCAATTGTAGATGACAATGCAGTATTTTAAGTGGATTATTAGCTTTTAATGTTACTTTCTGAGCAAGTATATACTTTAGGGTACTGAAATTATAGGACACCTACCTCATCTCAGTAAGTAATTATGCATTCAAATAGATTATCCTTCTCCTGTGTTATATACACAAAACAATTCCAGCAATACCTAACTGAGCTGCCACCTTCTGTGAGTGGGAGGTGGCATAGTTTTTGCAATTACCATGCAAAGATAAGGTATGCATTATCTAATTTATCCTCACAGTAATCCAAGTGTTAACTTTTTTTTTTTTTTTTTTTGCACTTTACAAATGCCAAATCTGAAGAGTAAAAAGGTTGGATACTTTGGCCAATTTGGAAACAATTGAAGTAGAATTTGAACCAAGGAGTTTCGCATCTGGAACCCATCCCCATGATACACACTATATACTAAGAGACAAAAAAGGAATTAAAACATCATGTATTTCTACGATAGGCACAATGTTGGCCTATATGTCATCTATTGACGCATGACTGGATAAAGAAAGGATGGTATGTACATACAATGGAATCTTATTTGGCTCCTAAAAAGAAGGAAATCTACCCATATACAACAAAATGGAAGAACGTGAAGGACATTATTCTAAGTAAAAAAGTCAGTCACAGAAGCACAGTATGTATTTTAACCAGTGAAGTTCCTATCCTTGAAGGACAGAACCTGAGGTTCCCTGCACAGTCCTGTGAATTTCAGCAATAATAAAGGGTAGGGTTATTTAGTCAGCAAATCCTCATTTATAATATGCTTGAATATATTGACAAGTTCAATAGCTGCTTTGATGAGTTTCATTTTCCTACACTAGCTTTGTTGCCTTTAAGATTTGTGTAGACTTTAATGGATTTCTGTGAAGCACTCAACTTTGCCTTTATTCATACAAAGCCTGATTAGTATAAGAAAGAAAATATGTTATCTAATTTACCCCAAAAGAAGTAATGCTGAAAACTAGAACACAAAATAAAAAATTCCTAGTTGCCCTTCTAATTTGAAATATTAGACATATGAAGGAAAAAAGAAAACCGTACAATTCAGTCCCTAAATTTTGACCTGAATTTTGTTTTTGTTTTGAGAGAGGGAAAGAGCACGAGCAGGGGAGAGTGGCAGAGGGAGAGAGAATTTTAAGCAGGCTCCACCCTTAGCACCAAGCCCAAGACAGGGCTTGATCCCATAACCCTGGGATCATAACCTGAGCCAAAAATGAAGAGTGGTTCACTTACCCGATTGAGCCCTTCAAGTGCCCCAGCCTGATTCATCCTTAAAGCAGATTGTGAGAGTACATTCATACATCTTAGTCCTGCCATGCTAGATATCATTACTAGTAGGACAGTTTCTTGCTGAATTGTAGTTAGCTCATTACTTTTCAGAGACAACCAATAATCCCTTTATTCTTTCCTTAAAAATTTTAAAACATGTTTATTTTTAAGAGAGACAGAGAGAGACAGAGTGATAGTTGGGGAAGGGCAGAGAGGGAGACACAGAATCTGAAGCAGGCTCCAGGCTCTGAGCTGTCAGCACGGAGCCCGGCGTGGGGCTTGAACTCACAAGCTGTGAGATCATGACCTTAGCCGAAGTCAGACACTTAACAAACTGAGCTACCTAAGTGCTTGATTTTTTTTTTTTTTTGATACACGATAAATGTTTCCATTTATTCAGCATCTCAACGTGCATAGCACCTACATCACAATATTGGTCGGCACCTGTATAAAACTACAGATTCTGTGAACAGAGGTAAATATAGAAATCTTAAATCTCATCACAGCAATAGAAACACTTTGCAATTTTTCAAAGGTCCAATTACATCACTATATGCTTCACACGTGACTCACTGAATATAGGCAAGTGGTCAAGGATGACCACACTCTGCACTTAGGACATCTCAATTCATGACACTTTGGGCTCTGAGATGAGATTTCATGCCATAATTTAAAGCATTTAAGACTTACAATGTGAGTACTTTAAATACAGAATAGCCACACATTCCAGCCCCTGCCCCCTCAAATCAACACAGAGATCTATTACCTTCAGTTTGGATAATTGTCCAAGATCTTTAGCTGCAATGAAAATCATCTGAGGTCCCTAGAGACACACACAGAAAAGGAGAGAGAATATTCGGTCAGTCTTAAATGTTCAGTACCCAGTAGAAAGGTGGTCAATAGACAATTTGCTTTATTTCCCTTATTACATTTGTGACATTTATACCATACATACTTAATTGGTCTATTTTACAGATTGGGCCAAAGAGATCTCGTACTGCTGGCAATATAATTGTCCTCATAGGCATCCCACTCCTGAAGGCTGAGTTACTGCATGGGTTACTACTAATGTAGCCATTTTTATGTAACATATGGATTAAATCAATGATCTTTAACATTTGTTTGTTTATATTAGAGGTAGCTCTCTCACTCTATGTGGCACCAAATTAGATCTATGCAAACTTTCAAGATACAGAGCTGAGGAAGACGAAGCTGCCTCTCCTCCAATGCTGTGCAGCCTATCAGAGACCTGCCCTCCTAGCTCCTCCCTAAGCCAGAGGATCTTCCTAGGACAAGAGTTTGAAAAGTGGGAAGAGTTTGAAAAACACAGGAATAAACCATACACAGCACTACCAGATTGAAAAACTAGAGACTTGGCTGTTGGCATAAGTGACAGGAAAGAACTAAATTTGGTACTAAGTTCATTAGTGCCCTAGAGTATTGCCTCAGGAGAGAACAATCAACTATTCTGAAGTACTGTTCTTCATTTTTTAGTGGATCCTGTGAATTTATTTGGAAATTAAGGACTACAAAGTTTATGAGAACAGCAACTGTGTCTAATATTTTTTATCCCCACCACAGGGCAAAGAACATACCAGAAGCTCAAAGAACACATAGTGAATGAATGAATGAATGATCGATATTGCTTCATACTTTGAGATCTCAATGCTAGAGAAAATTGATGTGATAGTAAGCTTTGCTAGGGAAGACTTTTAGAAAAATGAAATGTCATATATAGAGTTTCTGCAATAACATGATGTATGTAATTTTGAAAAACCTCATTCTACAAAACTTAGCACTAGAAATAGTAGGGCTCATGGGGAAAACAGCAAATGGGCAGCACAGTGAAACTCATGCAATTTTATTACCAACTATCAAAAACATTAAGTGCTACTTTGAGAGGTAGCTTGTGTAGTTCACAGGGAGCTCAGTGAGGCTGGTGGCTGCTATAAAGGGCATTAAAAATGCAAAATAATAAATAACCCAAACAAAAATCAACAAAACAATAGAATACAAGTGTGGGATGGGGAAGTACCCATGCAAGTGGAGCTCTTAGCACAGGGGGAGGGTAGGCTGCCATTTGTGAGAGCCACGCAAGCTTCATCTTTTTGGATAGAAGAACTATGTACAAGTGTATCCGCCACCCCTATGCAGTAGCTCAGTTGAATGCTCTTTCCTTCTGCTGAATTTATAGGTCTTCTATTACATTCCAGAATCTCCCACCTAGGAAAATTTATATATAAACCAGCTTAACTTCCAGATTATACTGACATCATTCCCCTATTTACCAATCACACCATAGCTAACTGGTGTTATAGAAATGTATTATGTGTTTTAGCAGAATAAAGTGTGTGTTTATAGCCTATGTATATGGAGAGCCAAATTACATACCTAAAGTATTTTATCACTTGCTGGCAGAAAATCAATAAAAACATGAATCTTTGCTTCTTGGAACATTTTATAAGAAAACATTTTCTATATAATTTCATTGGATAAATATGGACTGGGTGTGCATTGTTAATGGTGAAAACAGTTTAGTTTGTAATTACTCCTTATTTGCATCAACTTGCCTTCCCCAGTCACAGAAAGAAAATTGTTTGCTCCATAACAGGTACATGTTATGGTTATTTCTTCTCTTGCTTGACTCAGGGTTTGTGAACTGAGATATCTGGTACTGTGTATCCACTTGACCGTTGTCTAACTTTGCTGCCAAATGATCTTTCTTATTCCTTTTTATTTCACTGTGTATGATACAACCACATTCTTCTAATCCACTAGAAGGATCCACTAGAAGGTGTCTCCTCTGTTAATCTCCATGTTGGAATAGATGAAAGTAAAATGGAAAATAGAAAAAAATTCTCTATAGCAGGGTTAGATTTATCTTATTAAACTATAAAGTTTTAAGGAAAAAAACAAACTGGGGATATTCTATCCTTAATTTATTTTCCTGGGTTCTCACAGTGAAATTAAATTTAAAAATTATGTGTATAGCAGATAATTCTATGAGTTGAACTTTCATACTTTCTTTTCCTTCAAAAAATGAGGTTCTGAATGTCAAGTATGAAGTTTGACTGCTATTGACATTATTTAAAACTGATTTGTATGTTAAAATACATTTGAATGATCATTGTCTAGATAGTCTTTACCAAAGATGTTTTCCCAAAATAGATTTAATTATCATTTCAGCTGGATGAAAACCATTCACTTAAACAAAGTACAATTAGATGGGTTACTAAAAGTATAATCAAGAGAGGGGGGGGGATGATGGAACAGGAGGATCCTGCGCTCACTTCATCCCATAGTCACAACAAGGAAACAGGTATATCTATACAATTAACTCTGTAAACAACTGAAGGCTGGCAGAACAGACCTTCCACAGCTAGTTGTAAAGAGAAGTCCATATCGAAAAGGGTAGGAGAAGCAGAGATGCAAACAGTAGGGACATCATAAGCACAGAGAAGTGAGGGGATCAGACCCTACAGTGGGTACCCCTGGCCCTGGGGACCCACTCTGGGAGAGCTGGATGACTATAGAAAACCAAGTCCCTGCCCCTATAAAGGCAGAAAACTAAATAACTTGGCCAGAACCACAGAAGCAATAGTTTGAAAAATGCCTGGGTTATATGTGAAATTGATCGGCTAATTTTAAGATGTATGCCAGAGGGTCTGCAATCTGCAGGAGTTTTCTCTGGGAACAAAGTACTGGCAGGTCCAATTTTTCTTGTCTTCCTCAGCCTAAATACCTGGACACTTGTGGGCTATTGTGGGCAAAGTAGTCTCCATCTACTTTGCCATCAATACATGCCCTGATCAAGTGCCCCTCTAGAGTGACTCTTGCCATCAAAATGACAGATAACTCCACATCCCAGCATGTCCACAGTTTCTGTCACTGGGCCTCTAAATGACTGCATGGGGAGCAGGCACTGCCCTTCGGTATACAAACAACTGTCACTGTCCAACTGTAGATAGCTAGAATGAGTACTGGCCCCACCCACCAATGAGCCCACAGGAGTCACAGCTTAGCCACAACAGATGGGTACACACAGGGAACAACCTTGGAGCAGCTGGTTCTGGTGACCAGAAGAGACTAAGCTGCAAGGACACAACAGGCAGGAGCTCTTCTACGCAAGGTCATTACTATGAAGACCATGAAATGCAGATGACTTCATAATACATAAAAACAAACACAGAATCATACAAAATGAGGCAACAGAAAAATATGACAAGACAAAATCATAGGAAAAGAGCTAAACGAATGGAGATAAGCAATATGCCTAATAAAGTGTTCAAAGTAATGGTCATAAAGATTGTTACCAGATTTGAGAAAAGAGTGAACTCAGTGAGGACTTCAACAAGGAGATAGAAAATATAAAAAATAACCAGTCAGAGCTGAAGAATACATTAACTGAAATGAAAAATAAACTAGAAGAATGGATTAGCAATATGAAAGACAGGGTCAAAGAAAGCAACCTAGCTGCACAGCAAAAAGTAAAAACTGAGAATAGGTCAAGGACCTCTATAATATCACCAAGAGTAACATTTGAATTTTAGAAATCCAAGAAAGAGAAGAGAGAGAGAAGGAGGCTGAAAACTTTCCTAATCTGAAAACAGACATCCAGCTTGAGAAAGCACAGAGTGCTTTCACCTAACAAGATGAAACCAAGAAGTTCACACCAAGACACATAATAATTAAATGGCAAAATGTAATGATATAGAGAGAATCTTAAAGGCACCAGGAGAAAACAGCTACATATAAGGGAAACACTGTAAGGCTGTCAGCTGATTTTTCAGCAGAAACTGCAAGCCAACATGCTGAAAGGAACACACCTACAATGAAAAATATTATGCCTGATAAGGTTATCAGTTAAAACTGAAGGAGAGAAGTTCCCAGCAAATAAAAGTTAAAGGAGTTTATTACCACAAAACCAGCCTTATAATAAATATTGAAGGGAATTATTTAAGTGGAAAGAAAAGACATATAACTAGAAGAAAATTATGAAAGGAAAAAATTTCACAGGTAAAAGCAAACATATAGTAAAGGTAACAGACTAATTACCTATAAAACCAGTATGGAAGTTAAAACACAAAAATATAAAATCAATTATATGTACAGAAATTGGTCAAAGAATACACAAAATAAAAATACTTAAAATATGACAAACAAAAAATGTGAAGGTGGGAGTAAAAATTTAGTGCTTTTAGAAAGTGTTCAAACTTATTGGAGAGTATTATTATACTAAGTGAAATAAGTCAGGCAGAGAAAGGTACCATATGTTTTCACTCATATGTGGATCCTGAGAAACTAACAGAAGACCATAGGGGAAGGGGAGGGGGGAAAAAGTTAGGGAGGGAAGAAAGTAAACCATAAGAGACTCTTAAATACTGAGAACAAACTGAGCGTTGATGGGGGGGGGTAGGGGAGAGGGGAAAGTGGGTGATGGGCATTGAGGAGGGCACCTGTTGGGATGAGCACTGAGTGTTGTATGGAAACCAATTTGACAATAAATTTCATATAAAAAAAAGAAAGAAATAAGTTGTTCATAAATGTCCGGGTCCTTAGCTATATATATAGGATATGATATATTAACCTAATGGTAACCACAAATCAAAAGCCCATAATGGATGTACAAAAAATACAAAGAAATTTAAGCCTAACACTAAAGAAAGCCACTGAACCACAAGAGAGCAAAAGAAAAAAGGAACCGAGAAGAAATACAGAAACCAGAAAGCAACAAAATGGCAGTTAGTACATACCTATCAATAATTACTTTAAACGTAAATGGACTAAATGCTCCAATCAAATGATACAGAATGACTCAAATAGATTAAAAAAGACCCATCTATATGCTGCCTGCAAGATATGCTTCATACCTAAAGACACATAGAGACTGAAAGGGGAGGGATAAAAAAAAAACACTCTATGCAAATAGAAATAAAAAGAAAGCTAGAGTAGCAATACTTATGTAAGATGGAATGGACTTTTAAACAAAGACTGCAGAAGATTGAAAGAAGGGCATTATATAATGACAGAGGGATCAACCCAACAACAGGATGTAAAACTTGTAAATATCCATGCCTCCAGCATAGGAGCGTGTAAATACATAAAGCAAACATTAACATAAAGAAATAAATTAACAATAATACGATAATTTTAGGGGACTTTAACACCCCACTTACATCAATAGACAAATCATCCAGACAGAAAATCAAAAGGAAACAGTTTTGAAGGACCCATTAGACTAGATGGATTTAACAGAGATGTACAAAACATTCCATCTCAAAACAGCAGAATACCCACCTTTTTTTTCAAGTGCACATGGAATATTTTCCAGGACAAATAGATCACGTGTTAGGCCACAAAGCAAGTCTCAATAAATTTAAGATTGATATCATTATTAAGCATCTTTGCAAATCACATTAGTATGAAACTAGAAATTATTTACAATTCAAACAAATGAAAGAAAAAAAAAAAACCCATGAAGGCTAAACAACATATTACTTAACAATGTATCAATGTATCAAAAAAAATCAAAGAAGAAATTTAAAAAATCCATGGAAACAAATGAAAAAGGAAATATATCACTCCAAAATCTTTGGGACTCAACAAAAGCAGTTCTAAATTTATAGCAATACAAACCTACAACAAGAAGCAAGGATAATGTCAAATAAATGATCGAACATCACACCTGAAGAAACTAGAAAAAGAACAAAGCCCACAGTAGGATTGAAATAAGTATCAGAATAGAAATAAAAGAAATAGAGACTAACAAATAACCACCAAAACCAAAAGCTATTTCCTTAAAAGATAAACAAAATTAATAATCCTTTAATATTTTTAAATGTTTATTTATTTTTGAGAGAGAGAGAGAGACAGAGAGAGAGAGAGGTACAAGTGGGGGAGGGGCAGAGAGGGGAGACACAGAATCTGAAGCAGGCTTCTGGCTCTGACATGTCAGCACTGAGCCTAACATGGGGCTCAAACTCACAAACCACGAGATCATGACCACAGCTGAAGTTAGACACTCAACCAACTGAACCACCCAGATGTCCCACAAAATTGGTAAACCTTTAGCCAGATTCAAAAAGAAAAAAAAAAGAAAGTACTCAAAATCAGAAATGAAGATGGGGAAATAACAGACACTACAGAAATACAAAGGATTATAAGAATACTGCGAAAAACTAGAAACGGCTAAATCCCTAGACACATCCAATCTTCCAAAATTGAATCAGGAAGAAATAGAAAAATTGAACAGATATGTACTAGTAATGAAATTGAAGTGGTAATAAAGAAACTCACATCAAGCAAAAGTCCAGGACCAGATGTCTTCACAGATGAATTCAACAGACATTTAAAGAAGAGTTAATACCTATTCTTCTCAAAGTACTCCAAAAAATAAGAGTAAAGAAAAATTCCAAATTCATTGTATGAGGCCAGCATTACACTGATTCCAAAACCAGATAAAGGCACTACAAAAAGGAACTACAGGCTAACATCCCTGATGAAGATGCATATAAACACCCTCAACTAGGGGGGCCTGGGTGCCTCACTCAGTTAAGCATCTGACTCTTGATTTCAGCTCAGCTCATTTGATCATCTCAATAGATGTAGAAAATGCATCTGAGAAAATATAACATAATAAAGGCTGTACATGTAAAAGCCCATAGCTAACATCATCCTCAATGGGGAAGAAAATAAAAGCTTTTCCTCTCAGATTAGGAACAAGAAAAAAATGTCTACTCTCAATTTTATTCAGCACAGGAAGCCAGGAAGACCTGGCTTCATAATGAGACAAGAAAAAGAAAGAAAAGACATCCAAATTGCCGAGGAAGACATAAAACTATCACTCTTTGCAAATGACATGATACTATATATAGTAAAGCCTAAGGACATCACCAAAAAAATGAGAACTGATAAGTGAATTCAGTAAAGTTACAGGATATGAAATTAACACACAGAAATATTTTGCATTTCTATATGCTAATAATGAAGTACCAAAAAGAGAAATTAAGAAAACAATTCAATTTAAAATTGTACCAAAGGAATAGAATACTTAGGAATAAATTTAACCAAAGAGGTGAAAGACTTCTATTCTGAAGATGACACAAACAAATGAAAAAACACAACACGCTCAAGGATTTGAAGATAGAATGTCCATACTACCCAAGGAAATCTATAGATTCAATGCAATCCCTGTCAAAATAATAATAGCATTTTCACAGAAATAGAACAGATAATCCTGAAATTTATATGGAAGACTGGAAAGGCCAAAGCAATCTTGAGAAAGAACAAAGTTTGAAGTATCACAGTCCCAGATTTTAAGAAACTACAAAGCCATAGTAATCAAAACAGGATTATACTGGCATTAAAATGGACTCATAGATCAAAAGAACAGAATAGAGATCCCAGAAATAAACCCATGCTTATGTGGTTAATTAATCTACAACAAAGAGTCAATTATGTAAAATGGGGAAAAGACAGTGTCTTTAAAAAAAAGGTAGTGGGAAAATTGGACAGCTACATGCAAAAGAATGAAACGTGACCACTTTCTTAACAGCACACACAAAAATAAACTCAAAATGGATTAAAGACATAAATGTGAGATCTAAATCCATAAAATTCCTGAAAGAAAACATAGGCAGTAATCTCTTGGGAATTGTCCTTAGAAACATATGTATGGATCTGTCTCTTCAGGCAAGGGAAATAAAACAAAAGCAAACTACTGGGACTATAGTATATTAAAAAGCTTTTGCACAGCAATGTAATCAACAAAATGCAAAGGCAACCTACTGAATGGGAGAAGCTATTTGCAAATGATATATCTGATAAGGGGTTAATATCTAAAACATATCAAGAACTTCCACACCTCAACACCAAAAAACTCCAAACGAAAACAGAAAACCCCCCACATAATCTGATTAAAAAATGGTCAGAGGACATGAATAGACCTTTTTTGAAAGAAGACATATAGATGGCCAACAGACACATGAAAAGATGCTCAACATCACTAATCATGAGGGAAATTCAAATTAAACCATAATGAAATATCACCTCACACTAGTCACACTGGCTAGAATCAAAAAGACAAGATATAACAAGTGTTGGTGGGGATGTGGAGAAAAGGGAACCCTCATGCACTTCATTTTCCTTGGTGGCAATGTAAATTGGTGGAACCACTGTGGAAAAAATTATGGAAGTTCCTCAAAAAATTAAAAACGGATAAACTATATGATACAGTAATTTTACTCCTGAGTATTTACCCAAGGAAAATGAAAGTACAAATTCAAAGGGATATATGCACTTCTTTATTTATTACAGCATTATTTATAATAGCTAAGGTAAGGAAGCAGCCCAAGGGTCTATCAACTAATGAATGGAAAAAGATGTGTGTGTGTGTGTGTGTGTGTGTGTGTGTGTATGAAAATGTGTTTCTTTGGTTTTTGGTCTGCACCATGAATTAATGTATGTATGTACATATGTGTATACATGTAGACATACATATGTACACACACACAATTGAATATTACTCAACCATTAAAAAAAATGAGATCTTGCCATTCATGACAACATGGATGGAACTTGTGGGTATTATGCCGAGTGAAATAAGTCAGAAAGAGAAAGACAAATACCATATGACTTCACTTATATGTGGAATCTAAAAAACAAATCAAATAAATCAAAACACAGAAATAGACTCATAAATACAGAGAACAAAGTAGTGTTTGCCAGAGGAGAGGTGTATGGGAGAATGGGCAACAAAGATGAAGGGGACTAAGAGGTACAAAGTTCCACTTATGAAATAAATCATGGAAATGAGAAGTACAGCAGAGGGAATATAATCAATATTATTTTAATAACCTTGTACAGTAGCAGATGGTGACTACATTTATGGTGGTGAGTATTAAATAAAGTACATAACTGTCAAATCACTGTTGCACCCCTAAAGATAATTTAACATTGTATGTCAACTATATCTCAAAAATTAAAAAAAAAGTATACTCAAATTTTGGTTTTAAATACTTACTGTTTGATCTGTCAGAGGAGGGAGCACAATTTGTTTTTCTATTTTGTTAAGAACTAGCTTCCATAACTCCTTTAAAACTCGCTTTAGGACGGTTTTCTCACAGATTTTTGCTGAGAGACTTAATCTGAAATAAAACACAGTCACTTATAAGCCTCATATCAAGGTATCAACTTTTTTATTGATCAGAAATTCACATTTTTCAATACTGAGATTTAAATATATAAATAGGCCTTAATGCTAAATTTTGTTTACTGAAAAAAAATACATTTCAGCATATTACATATTAGGTGATTCACTACTGGTAGAAAATATACTGAGCATATCACTTCCCTTAAATTGTTTCCTATATTGACATCAAGGCTCCCAAAGTAGATGATTTTTACCCACATTCCTAATTCATATTTACTACATACCCCATGTTCATGATGCAGGCCAAACATTAAAGAAACACATTTTTATCACTATCTGTAACTGCTCCAACATAACAACAAAGATGCATATAATTTTACTCAAGAGTCAAAAGTTTTCAGTTTTATTGAGATACAATTAACATATCACATTGTGTAAGTTTCAAGTGTATAACATAATGATGTGATATGCATATATATTATGAAATGATTACCATAATAAGTTAACATCCATTACCTCAGGCAGTTAAAAATTCTTTTAAGATCTACTCTACCCTCAGTAATTTTTAAATATGCAGTGAAATATTGTTAACTATAGTTACAATGCTATATGTTAATCCCTAGGACTTACTTATCCTATAACTGGAAGTTTGTACCTTTTGACCACTTTACCCACTCTCCCAATCCCCCAGCTTCTGGCAGTTACCAATCTGTTCTGTTTTTCTAAGATCAGCTTTTTAAGATGCCAAATTTACCAATGTGAATAGGTTTATATTTATATTTCTTATAAATTCTTCTCATGGTGAGAATGATGATAACATCATCTGGTATTTATGTAACACCTAAATTTAGAAAACTCTTCTGCAAATGCTTTTTGTTTATTACTACATTCACTTTATAAATCAAAAACAGGTTCAGAGGGGTTCCTGGGTGGCTAGTTGGTTAAGAGTCTGACTCTAGGTTTCGACTCAGGTCATGATCTCGTGCTTCATGAGATTGAGCCTTGGGTTCGGCTCTGCACTGACAGTGTTGAGCCTGCTTAGGATTCTTTGTCTCTGCCCCTCCCCCATTTGTGCATGCACACACACACTCTCTCTCAAAATAAATAAATGAAACTTAAAAAAACAAACAGACATCAGTTTCAGAGAAGTTAGGGAACTTGTTCAAGGAAGTGAAGCTATTAAGTGAGGGCTGAAAAGTCCTCTAAATCCAGTGTTATCCAATGTGCCATAATGCCCTGGACAAACACGCTACCATATGAGGGCCCAACATTCTGTCAATTCACAGTGCTGTATCTATATTTACTGAATGTGCTGCAATAGGACACTCAACTCTTTAAGGCTACTTTAATAAGAGTTCATTACACCTGTTTCACAGAGGGCTAGAGGTGGGTCATGTATTTCAGGATAGCTTCATCAACTCCCTACAGTGCTCCTAAGTTCTCTGTATGCTTTTAGACTCAGAAATTATAATTTCAATTCTGGTTCTGAGATAGAGTTGACTATTTTAAATATATATAATTAATATGTAAATGCAGGTGACATATGAGAGGCTAAGGGAAAGATTTCCAAAATATCTATTTATGTAGAATTATTTCTCCGAACTCTACTGTATGCAGATACCTAATACAGGAAAACATATGAAAATAACCTCCTTTAGATGGTGGGGGTGGGTGTTGGGACCCCTGTGCATAGTTATGGAATCTGTAGCCCCACTATTTGGAAACCACTGTTGGAGAGTAGCATTCATGATAGGGACACAGGGTAGAAACCAGCAGATGTGTCACAGCAGAACCAAAGTACCTAACCTCGGAGATATTCCTAGGGTAATTTGAGACAAAACCAATCTGCCATTTTTGTAGCAGATGTGTAATTTCCATTTTCAGAAGGTCTGGGTTTAAGCATTGACCTTGTCTTTAGGGTCAGCTCATACACTTGGCATGCCAACTAATTCTGCTCAGACTGGAAATGAATGAATAGGTATAAAACCCTTGACATGTTTGTAGCTCTGCATGGGATTTCTGCCAGCTGGAAATAGAGTTTACAGTTCATTTTATAGAGTGGTGAGGTCTTGGTGAAGAAAATGAAACATACAGACATGTTTTATTTAAAGAGGCTACACAAAGAGAGCCTATACATTTATAATATAACACGATTTCTAAGGGGATTTTTCTCAAAGCTACCTTAAAGACTTTAAGCCCTCCATTGTTCATTTTAAATGAACAAACAGGAGATCTAGCAACTGCTTCCTTAATTTAGAGTTAACCCACTCTATAATGCAAACTGAAAAACATATATTTTGGAAACTGAGCTATCTAGATTGGTTAACCACAGACCAATTAACCAAACAATTTTCAAATATCATGTATTCCACCTGGCAAGAGAGATTTGCTGTCGTACACTTGATCGGATTTTCATGAAGACAGTATCCAGCTGTTCTCCCTCCTCCAGAATTCCTATACCTCATTTCCATACCTCTAAGTCCTACCCACCTAGAAAGATCTAATGCAAACAGAATTTCTAATGATAGTTTGAACAAGGAATTATTAACTTATACCTTATTGTGTTTATTTTTGTATTTTTCCTAACCTGTTGGCTCCCTAAGAACAGAATACCTGACTTTTAAAAATCTCTCCTAACAAATGGCTTTATGGTTACACATTTTTATTAGCCTTGAGAATTTGTGCGACTCTTCATGCCTCATATCTCTTTCCAAAAATTTTAAATCTTTGACAAATTTTTAAAGCTCATAGATGTTTTTTTGTATCTTTATATACTGTCCCTTTCTACTAAGAATTAGAAAAATATATATATAAATTATATAATGTATAATTCTAATAAAATTAAGACAGTAAAATAATCTAAATATGCTGAAAAGGAGGGTCCACTGACTTTATGTTTTGGTCTCATTTTACAGATGGTGAAATGGATTCAATGTCTCTCAGCTAGTAGTTAAAAGGATTAGGATAACTTAGAACTTTCTCTATGTTCCACAATATTTGGATAAATGACTGGCTGGAAGTCTAAAACCATAAGGCACTCCATAGGAGTTTGAAGAGGATTGCTTTGTCCTGCTCTCTATTCACCATCACATTCACAACCAAATGGTAGTGTGTTTATGTGATATGATTCTGTATTGGTCATAGAAAGAGCCATCTAATAAGATAAAAATGTCAAGGGGTTATACAGGAAATTAAATGGTAAAAGTCTACATTAAGAAACTCAAGAAATGAAGATGATTTTTCTCCCTTTCTTCTACAACTACATGCCCACCTCCCTCTTGCTAAGTTATATCCTAGATATTTCCTCATACAAACAGAATAGACAATTTGTCTACCAAAATTGAAATTAAAGTGATAATGAACATTAGTCTTGGTTATGCAGTAAGCTATAAACAAAGGGAAATAGAATTAAAATTTACATCAAAGGAGCACCTAGGTGGCTCAGTCGGTTAAGCTTCCGAATCTTGATTTCCACTCACGTCATGATCTCATGGTTCATGAGATTGAGTCCTGCTTTAGGCTCTGCACTGATGGTATGGAGACTGCTTAGGATTCTCTCTCTCTCTCTCTCTCTCTCTCTCTCTCTCTCTCTCTCCGCCCTTTCCCCACTTGTGCTCTCTCATGTTCTCTCTCTCCAAAAATAAATATTTTGAAAAATGAATAAAATATGTCATAAATATAGAAGAGGTCTCTTTACTAATTCTTTCTTTGTTATCCTTATCTTTAAAGAAAGCTATTATGTCCTTATTTATCTTGGTCCCTTTGGTATCAATTGATTTGCTGCAACAATATTAAATGAGGTAACATATGAAACCACCAGGTATAACACTGTTCCCATTCGTAGGCGTTCAAAATTATTTTTTACTTTTCTACCTTCAGTTTGGTGTTAAGTTCCACTATTTAAGAAATCATGTCTCTGGTTGCTTTAGATCAATGGTTCCCCATTGTGGACTTATTTTATAATATAGATGCCTTGACCTTACTCCAAACTAATGAAATTAGAATTTCTAAGAGTAGGAACTGAGCAGAAGCATTAAAAAAATCAAGCCTTTTTGGTTAAGAACACAGTCTTAGTTGGTCACAAAGGCCTCCATTTCCACCCACTCGCACTACTACTAGGCCATAACTCCATGGAGTCATGGACTTTGACTCTCTTTTTTGTCACTATCTAGTGCCCAAAATAAAAAGTTTGATACAGATAGGTGCTCAATAAATTACTGAAGGTTGAGTCAGGCAGTCTACTTGCCTCTGAACTAATTCTGCTCATACTTGTGCTATTCTCTTCTTCAGTTTTCTGACATGAAATCAGACATTCTGGACTCAATCCAGTCTTTTTTGATGTCCAAGAGGATGCAAAACAGTATCTTATCTGAGAAGCATCAAATCCTAATGTTTTCTCCCCTCAGAACAGCAAATTCCTTAGTTATCATTATTTATTTCCTTTCCTGCACAAAGTCATGCCTGCTTTTTTCGTATCTAGTAATGAACTAAAAGTCTTTTCCTTTGTGATGAATTAGCGTATTTCTCCAGAAGACTTTTTAAAACTATCTTATGTAGAGGAAAACAATTTTTTTCTCTTAAAAACCGTATCAGTCAAATTTAGGGCGGTGGTTAAAGAGAAAACTAGGTAGGAAACTTACGTTTTATCCAAGAAGTCCATGAGGGGTCTTAACACAATCTCTGCATCCATTGCTGCACTGTTCTTATTAGATGCAGTATTTCCATTTGTTCTCATTTGGTTTAGTTCAAAACTCATCTGTTTTATACAGTCTTCAATGATAAGCTGGAAACTGAAAATAAGGAATATAAATTCCGAAATAAAAACAAGCATTTATGATTCCTTTGTCTTTGTCTGTTTAATTCAACTCCAAGGAGTTTGATCTGTTTCAAGTGGTGTGAATTCCCATGCTCATCAGTCTTCAAACTTCTTGTTCAGCTGCAAAAAATTTTGTTGCATTCAAAGCTTACTTGGGACCCATATAAGCAGATAAAAAGTAACGCTCTTCAGGTTGAATTAATTTGAGTGGGGGTTTATTTGGCCCCATCTCTCACAGAAATAGCTGAGCATTTCTCTGAGCATTGGAAAAATGTTTTCGAAAGACTCTCGGCATGGGATTCACCTTCTTCACTAGGCATCTGGGACTCCACACCCTCTTGGCTTTCCTCTAATCTCACTGGCTATGCTCTGTTCTCAGTTACCTGACCTCTAAGCATTGGAGTAGGGTTACCAGATTTAGCAAATAAAAAGACAGGATATGTGGCAACCAGGTGGCTCAGTCGACTATGGCTCAGGTCATGATCTCTCCCTCTGAGTTCGAGCTCCGCTTCAGGCTCTGTGCTGAGAGCTTAGAGCCTGGGGCCTGCTTCCAATTCTGTGTCTCCCTCTCTCTCTGCCCCTTCCCTGCTTGCTGTCTCTCTCTCTGTCAAAAATAATAAATGATAAAGAAACTTAAAAAAAAAAAAACAGGATACCCAGGTAATTTGAATTTCAGATAGTGAATATTTTTTAGGATAAGTACACCCCATGCAATATTTCAGGCATATGTATACTAAATATATCCATTCTTTACCTAAAATTCAAATTTAATTGTGTATATCCTATATTTTATCTGGCAACCCTACATTGTAATCCACTAGGCTTGATCATTGGACCACTCCATTTCTTTGTCAAATATAGCTTTTTTTGGCAATTGTATCTAGTTCCATGGCTTTCACAATGTCAATATACTGGTGATTCCCAAATACACATCTGCAGACCTGACTTCCTCTTTTTAAAAATTTTTTAATGTTCATTTATTTTTGAGAGATAGAGACAGAGTGTGAGCTGGGGAGCGGCAGAGAGAGAGGGAGACACAGAATCTGAAGCAGGCTCCAGGCTCTGAGCTGTCCGCACAGAGTCCTATGCAGAGCTTGAACTCATGAACCACAAGATCATGACCTGAACTGAAGTCAGAGGCTTAACCAACTGAGACACCCAGGCACCCCTGCAGACCTGACTTCTAATGTGAGCTCCAGACCACTTTGTTAAACTGCCTATGAAACCTTTCCACTTAGAAGTCCAATGTGTTTCTCTCATACCAATATCCAATCCATCAGGAAGTCATCATAAAGTATCCTAACTCTTAGTGTTCTTAGAATTCTCTGAGGACACTCTTATCTCATAGACACTGTTATGTTCCCTCTTCCATGAAATTTCTCATGGGTCTTTTGGCCCCTCACTCTTAGTCATACACCAGATGCCATGTCCATTGAAAATTCTTCTTGAACACTCAATCTGAAATGACATTTCTATCATTCTCCATTTCCTCACAGTTTTTTTTTCTTAATTGCTTTATTATTCTCTATATATTGTTATTATTTGACACATTGCATACTTTTAATTTGTTTATTGCCTGTTGCCCCAACTAGAATGTAAGCTCTATGAAGGCAAGAACTTTTTTTTTTTTTTTTTTTTTGGTGCTACTTATCCACACCACAGAACCAGATGTCACACTTTGCACAAAGAAGTTGCTCAAGATCAAGTGGCTGAATGTATCAGTGGACCCTCTCCATCCACCCACTTCTATTACCTCACCACTCCAAGGACTTTTTAAAATTTTTGTTAATGTTTATTTATTTTTGAGAAATAGAGCGAGCAGGGGAGGGGCAGAGAGAGAGAGAGAGAGAGAGAGAATCCGAAGCAGGTGCCAGCCTCGACCTGTCAGCACAGAGCCTGATGCAGGGCTCAAACCCACAAACTGCGTGATTCTGACCTGAGCTGAAGTCAGATGCTTAACCAACTGAGCCACCCAGATGCCTCACCATTCCAAGGATTTAAATAAGTATGTGAAAAGTAATCTTTAGCATTATTTCTTCATTCTTTCTATCTTTTACTGAAATAATTGGCACAAAGGACATTTAAATAATGGAGACTCATCATCACTATCATTCTTCTATAGTGTCTATTACTTTCACACATCTAACAACAGGAGTAATTATTAGAGATGTACCGGCAGGCAAGAAAAAAAAAAATAGGAGAATGGGGATAAATGACAACCTGTAAAATGGTCCCATCACTAGAATGGTGATGATTAGAAGGAAAAAGTCTATTTAAAAAAGTATCACAGTTGGGGTGCCTGAGTGGGTCAGGCCCGATTGAGCATCTGACTTTTGATTTCTGCTCAGGTCATGATCTCACGATTCATGAGATCGAGCCCTATGTCAGGCTCTATGTTGACAGTGTAGACGCCGCCTGGGAATCTCTCTCCCTCTATCTCTCCCCTCCCCCAGCTTATACACTCTCTTTCTCTCAAAATAAATGAACACTAAAAAAAAAAAAGAAAGTACTGTAATCACGTCAGTCCATTCCCTCTTCTTCCCCCACACACAAAGGTTATAGAGTTCATATTATTTGAGTCGTTTCCAAATGTGCTAATTTCTAAAATTTTATATAGAAGTTTAGGAATTTTCACCATATAATGCTACCATTAAGTAGAAAATATAAGTATTTATCATTGCATGCATTCTACCAGTATTTTAGAACACTTACGTGCCAATCTCAGTTCATAGGTGCTGAAGATGTATCAATGAACAAAACACAGAATGTCTTGTTCTTGTGGCACATGTGAGAATTTATTTTAGAATTTACATCATGAAAATATTTTACTTAGCCTGTTATCCAATATTTTATTTTTCTAATTTTTGGTTTTGCTACCAAATATTGGAAATCTTTGATATATTTTAAGCTGTCACAACTTGGATGTTTTCCTTCCTCCTGGACCTTTAAAAAATGTTTATTTATTTATTTTGAGAGAGAGAGGGACAGTGGGCAGGAGGAGAGGCAGGGAGAGAGGAGAGAATACCAAGCAGGTTCCATGCTGTCAGCACAGAGCCCAACACAGGGCTCGATCTCGCAAATCGTGAGATCATGACCTAAGCCCAAATCAAGAGTCAGCCACTTAATGGACAGAGCTAACCAGGTGCCCACCTCCTGGACTTTATATAGCAGATTTATAAGTAAACTGTTCTGTAATTTTGAGCATAGAGTCAAGACCTGAATCTACTTTTACCATCATCCATCTTTGGCTCCCGACTTCTCCTGGACTTGCTTTACTGTTGACAATACCATTCCTGCCTCTCTGGACTTGGTATCTGTATTTGGTTTCTGGATGCTTGAACCTCAGCTTGCCCCTATGCATGTAGCTCATTTCTTAGCTCCCTGCATATTTATCTAAAAGAGGATGTCTCACTGAATTAAACTCAGGTCCAGAAGAATCCAGGTATGTGTATTTTGGCTTTTACCTGGCCAGACCTGCCTTTAGACTTTTGTTAGGTAGTTGTTGTGGAGGAAGGTGGGGGTAGGCATGGTGCAGAATGTGAGAAAGTAAGTGCTGATAGTGGTGGTGTGTGTATTTAGTGAGGGTACAGTGGCAAATATTTGGGACAATAGAAAAGCAAGGTAGATAATGTTGGAAAATATGAATTAGTTGATTTACCACTGGGTCATCAGTGATCCTGCTGACTGTAGTAATAATCACCCTTGAAATAGCCACTTCCTTTTGCACTGTTTCTCAAATCAGTGTATTGGAGTGGAGGATAGATTGAGCAGAAGAAGTTATGATAGTTATTTATAAAAAATGTTTAAATGAGTTCTCCTACAATAGACCCATATGGTGAACTCCCACCAGAAGCCAGCTCCGTGTGTGAGATCAGGCATATGGAAGAAGGGTTATCAGTGTATCAGAGACAGTTACATTTTATCTTAACATTAATCCAGGATAAACCAACACCTGCATTTCACCTAAAATTTTTTGTCTCTATTAATTTTTGGTAAGTTCACCTAAAATATTTTTTCTGTGTGAATTTTTTAGTTGGAGAAGTCTGTAGCAATCAGCTTGAATAAAAGTGGTACCAGTTAATAATGACAGATTTTATAAGTACCCGTGAAGTCAAATACTAACAGGAGAATTCCTAGGAAATGTTCATGAATTCCTTTCTTAATCCAGCTAGCCACTGGTACCAAAGGCATCATTAAAAGAAATGTAGTAAGCCAAAAGCCAAACTCCAAAATATAAGCAGAAACCTAAGTGGCACAAGTTTTGACAACTGTAAGAACATCTGTAAGAACATCTTTAAGATATCACTGAAACTATATCACTTAGTTTCCTCCCAACAAACAAAACAGAACATGACAAAATAAAAAGAATTGATTCCTGTAAGCATGTCAAAGTCCCAGGAACCTGGGCTTCAGATGTGTGGTTTGGCTCTGCCCTGGCTTTACTGTGAAATCATCCTACCAGTTCCATATACAAAAATTATGTGATTGTGGGTTTTATTTTTTCTTAATTTTTTTAATGTTTTTATTTTTATTTTTGAGACAGAGAGAGACAGAGCAGGGGAAGGGCAGTGAGAGGGGGAGACACAGAATCCGAAGGGGGCTCCAGGCTCTGAGCTGTCAGCACAGAGCCCGACGCGGGGCTTGAACTCATGGAGTGTGAGATCATGACCTGAGCTGAAGTCAGACACTTAACCGACTGAACCACCCCGGCGCACCTGATTGTGGGTTTTAAAAACACCAGACAAAACAGATTCGGGGCAATTAATTATACACTTAATATTAAGGCTCTAGACTGCTAATTTTGACTCTAAAGAAGGTTGATTCAGACTAAAATGATCCAGTTTGACTTTACAGTGTGGTCACGCTGATCATTATAGCCATCCCATCCACCTGGTGTGATAATCTGATTGGTTGTGTGGGAAATAAATTCATACCAACAGGTATATAATAATTATTCTTTTTATAAGAAAAGCATGGCATGTGGGTTGTTTATTCCAATAATCTTAGCCATAGTTGCACACAATACTAAATTCTTCACTATATTTAATAAAATAATGAAGAAATAGTGCTGGGTAACCAGGAGTTTCAATATCTAGGTGAAAATAGCTGGCTTCACATGAACAAAATACTTCTAGTGCTCTTTTAACAGCAAGCATCACTCCTTATTTCATAACTGAAGTTCGCTCAATTTTTTTCAAATCATAAATTCAGCCTTTGTAAACTGAATATTCCTCCCACGAAACAAAACAGAACAAAATAAAAAGTATTTATTCATAAGGATGATTTGGCTATATTCCAGAAAGTAATTTGAATATATGTTTTCTATTTATATTCTAATTTCTATTCTGTTTAGTCATCTTATTTCCCATTAGGTTCTGAACACCCCTTGCTATCCCAGACACCTCTTTGTTTTCCCTGACTTTGCTAAATAATCTCTATTTTTGTCTTCCTAGCTTAATGCAACAGTTTTTTTTTGCTAACCACATATTAATAATTCACAACTGCCAAATTGACTGACCAAAGGCCTCCATCAACTAAGTGTCACTCAAGTCAGAGCCAGTAAGCCCGAACGTCTCTGGGACAATGTCGGCATCTCCAACTCCAGGCACACAGAATCTTCAAATTGCTTATGAATATCTAGGTCAAGTAAGCACAATCATCCAGGTCAGCTAACAACACAAAACAGAAGGCAGAGCAATCACCTTGGGCTCAATACAGCAAGGCTGTCTCTTGTTCAGCACCTGAGCTGTGAAGGTGGGCTACATAAAGACCATGAATAATAAAGAGAAGGCCGGAGCACCTTGGTGGCTCAGTGGGTTAAGCATCCGACTTCAGCTCAGGTCATGATCTCACAGTTTGTCGTTTTATGCCCTGTGTCAGGCTCTGTGCTGACAGCCCAGAGCCTGGAGCCTGCCTCAGATTCTGTGTCTCCCTCTCTCTCTGCCCCTTCCCCACTTATGTTCTGTCTCTCTCTCTCTCTTCCTCACAAATAAACAAACATTAAAAAAATTTTAAAAAATGAAGAGAAGGCCAATATGGGATTCTTCTTTACTTTTCATCATTGCTATATTTGGGGGAAAAATGATGATTTAGTGTCTTCTTCTTTTTAGTCTTTCTGATTTGAAAGTAGCATATCTAATCAATATTTATTAAGCATATATCTTTCCAAAACCCAATAATAATTGATGAGTGGGGTTCAAAGAGATAGATAACCTTCATTAGAGTAATTTGATAGGGCCATCTGATAACAGAACACAGTAAGTGAACATTTATCAACAATATTTAAAGCAAATTCTGGGGGGTGCCTGGGTGGCTCAGTCTTAAACAACTGACTTTGGTTCAGGTCATGATCTCAGGGTTCATGAGTTAGAGCCCCTCATGAGGCTCTGTGCTGACAGCTCAGAGCCTGGAGCCTGCTTCGGATTCTGTGTCTCCCTCTGTCCCTGCCCCTCCCCAACTCATGCACTATCTCTTTCTCTCTCAAAAAATGAATAAACATTAAAAATTTTTAAAGCAAATCGGTATGAAGTTAATGAACCTCTTTAAAGATGTGTTTGCTTTTCTATTTTAACATTTGATGATAATCTAATGGATTTTTCCTATAGGGCCAAAATGAAGTTTATCTAGGATGGATTTTTCTCTCTTTAGAGCCCCACTATAGAGAAGGAAAATTTATTGTTTAAAAATAGAGGCGATGGGTGGCTCAGTCCATTAAGCATCAGACTCTTGGTTTCGGCTCAGGCTGTGATCTCATGATTTCTTGGGTTTAAGCCCCATGTTGGGCTCTGTGCTGACAGCATGGAGCCTGCTTGGGATTTTCTGTCTCCTTTTCTCTCTACCCCTGCCCCACTTGGGCTGTACCTCTCTCAAAAATAAATAAATAAACTTTAAAAAACATAGAAAAAATATAGATATGCCAGTACTCTCCTATGGGTAATTACATCAAGATTCCCAAACCTTAAAACCTAGAGCCCTGGCTTTATTAGCTTATGAGGTTGGAATTCAGTTCTTTGGAAGTGCAGTCACAATGATATAAATGGCATGAATGCAACTCACTCTTCTTTTGTATGTGAAGTGTCTCTCCCTCCCTGCATTTTTTCAATAATTACTAAGCTCGACACACTAGAATTTCAGGTAGGAATGGGATATGCGGTTTCTGACCTTAAGAAGCACACTAGTAAAGTCCGGAAGATAGGCAAGTAAAACAGAATTTAGAGTACAGTGTTATAAGTACTACCCAACTGAAGGATCATGCAAAGTTCCAGCGAACATGTATCAAGACTTCACTGATAGATTGTGGGGTTGTTGAGAGGAGATAGTGCATGGTTTGATTATTGAAGTTAAATGAATTTAACCAGTCAGAGGAGAGAAATAGCATTGAAAGCATGATTACTATTAGTGGAAACCCAACACATTTGGATAATAACTACTTAGCCACTTACCTTTCACCATAAGTGATGCTGAGCTCATCCAGAACCCCATTGAGTTTAACTTGAAGTTCTTTTAGAATAGCACTAGCTTCAGGATCTAGCTGCAGAAAGACCATAAACGATATTACTTTGGAGTTGTGAGAAAGTACACTTTTGTTTCTCTTACAGGCATTTTGCTTATTACAAGGTAAACTTCAAACAATACAACACACATATCCTCTTTCCTTTCCTTTTTTTAATCTTTGAAATTAAGTGCAAAATTTAGGAAATTCTAAATATGTGTGAAAAAAATTGATCGAAATGCATGGCATGCATACAGATGAGAGCTAGATAGCAAAGCCTTTGTTGGTTACAGCAATGGGATGCAAGGCATGAGAAAGTAACCTTCAGAACATGGTAACTTCATAACTTAGAAATCGATTGTGTTAGGCATTAGTTGAATATACATGTTGCTTCAAAATATAGTTCAGTTTTTACTATCCTTGTAAATAATAGGCCCATAAAATAAAAAAATAGTAAGAAAAATTAATTTGTGAGTGTTGTACTGTGACTTGACTGTATTTATATATTTTTTATAACTATAGAATAGTTAAAATTAAAAATTAAATTATAAACTAGAGAATTAAAAATAGGAAAAATAAATTATCCAAGCACTGCAATGTTTCTCTGAGGTGATAGGCCTGACTTCTCTTCCTAGATGCCAATTAGAAATTCAGAGTTCAAGATCCAATGTTCCTCATTTTATTTTTATTATTCTTCAAGTTTTCAAATATTTATAGCTTGAAGTTAAGCTACTGAGCACATTTAGGGTCAAATAAAAAATAATTAAATCAAGATAACATATTTGAAGATGTTTTTACAATGCAAATGTTAAAAGTCAACTATTCTTTTTATTTGGTTTCAGTTCTTAAAAAAATGTTAACCATTACAAGAAAAAACTATACTATAAATAAACATATCTATAAACCTGTCGATCTATTGACAGAATAGTTTTGTAATTAAAGTTCAGGATCAACACAAGTTTCATTAGCACTTTAGAAACTTCTAATCTTTTTTTAAGTTTTCACAAACTGTCAAAAAAGAATGACTTGTAACAGATGTATTATCTCAAGTTGATAGGAATTCATGTAAAGGGCAATCTAGAATATTCTCTGTAATTAAGTCAACCTTCCTTTGATGCTTTAGAAATTAGTTTCTTGCCTTTAGTAGCTATAATTATTATGCAAGCGGATCTACTATTGAAAACAAGGGATAGGATAAAGCCAACTTTTGGGGGTAGAACAAATTAAAGGAGGACTTATAGTAAATAGGAGGACCTAAGATGGACACCAAAAAATACAGGACCCAGTATCAAATTTCAACTCCAGGAAGCCAGCCCAGGACCAAATAATATCCCTGATAGTATACACTGGTCATTTAGTACCGTAATCGTCCAAGAATATTTTCTAGTACTAAGATACTGTTAGGAAGAAGTATTATTTATATATCTCAGCACACTGTGTGGCTCTAGCTTATATTACCATGATTAAACACACTGGAATGGAAATAAAAAATTGCACTTGGCATGTGACTACTGATTTTATGAAACCAATCCTTGATGTCAATTTTGACTCAAATTCAGGTGGTTTCAACATTGGTTAGTTTCTGCTGCCCCTCTATAGAGCCAATGTGATTCTTCTGGACTTTATCTTTTTTCTGTCTCCATCAACAGACAAGCTCACAGCTCTTACCCACAGATACATAGGCTACTGTTACAAACTTCTTTTGGAGTTAGAAAATTAGAATATCCTTGAGCCTCATAATTTCTGAGAATTCCATTAAGCTATAGCTGGTCATAAGGCAGTGATTCAGAAACATAATTAGACAGCACTTAAGTTAAAAAGACACTGATAGGCATTGAAACAAAAATAGCCTAATAAACTGTAATTCACCAAACTTTAACCAGGAAAATATTTGTGGGTTGTCTGCCCCACTCCCAAGGCACCATTCAGGCTGAACATTTTTTATTGTATTTTCTTGCTATTGACCCAATACCAATTTTATTTCATTTGGATAAGATTTTTGGGCAACAGGAATGAGAGAGAAGCCCTTCCATGGGTTTCTTCATGCTTCTGACTCTTTGGTAAACTGCTTGGGTAGATAGGTGTTAGTTTCCTGCCCATATACCTGTCATCTCCAAGGAAATGGCTATGAGAGTAGAGTTTTAACCAGGAAATTGGATTGCTTCTTTTTTTTCTTTTAAAGTTTATTTACTTATTTTGAGGGAGGGATGGAGTGGGGGCGGGGGGGGAGGGAGACAGAGAGAGAGAGAGGGCTGGCATGGGAGGGAGAGAGAGAATCCCAAGCAGGCTTTTCCCCATCAGCTCAGAGTCCCACACATGGCTCAAACTCAGGAACCTGTGAAATCATGACCTGAGCTGAAACCAATAGTCAGATGCTTAACCGACTGAGCCACCAGGGCACCCTGGGATTGCTTCTTATTTAAAATGTGTATTTTGTTTTCAAATTAGTTTAATATACACATTGAGGTTTTTTTCACCTGTTAAGATAATGACTTTAAAGTCATATAAAAATGGTTAGATCAGTTGGATGAAATTATGCTATTTTCCCATAAATTATTTTAGTCTACCTTTGGTATTTTGTGAATGGAGATTTCTATCAAATAGTTGGCTTTGGCTTGAAACTGTGAACCTGTCAAATCTATAGCAATTTAAACATTGGATGACAGTTTTCATTTCCTCATAGAAGCTTAAGTTTCCAAGTGGGTGCAAACTAACGCCTCTGTCATGGAACCAGGCAAAAAAAAAAAAAATTATAATTTCAGTTAAGTACATGTTGTTCATCTGATCAAAATCATACCATTATAACATTAAAACAGAAGCAGTAATTATGAGGCCGAATTGCAGGTCTTTTGCAATAATAATGATTATAAATATCATACTCATCTAGTTATAAAACAATCCCTTTAGGCAGCAAATTAACCAGTTCTTGAGTTCTGCATTTCTTTATTCGTACATATAGAAGAAATTTTCCTTACTACTACAAACTTCCTTAAGTTTGTAAGAAACAATAACTTGGGCTTTTAGACTTCATTGCCTATATTACCGACAGCACGTTTTACAAATTATTGGCTACTTTGGAAAGGTGAAAGACTACCTGATTTAAATCTTTTTCCCAAAGATTTAAAACTTAGACTTGTTCTAAATGTAATATCAAATATCAACTTGCATTTTTATATCATTATTTAGAGTTATTATTAAAAGGAAAAAAAACAAGCATTCAAAAGTCACAGTTAATAAATTTATTTTAAATTACAAACTGAGGGGTGCCTGAGTGGCTTAGTCAGTTGAGCATCTGACTTCGGCTCAGGTCATGATCTCACAGTTCATGAGTTCGAGCCCCAGGTCAGGCTCTGTGCTGATGGCTCAGAGCCTGGAACCTGCTTCAGATTCTGTGTCTCCATCTTTCTCTACCCCTCCCCAGCTGGCACCCTATCTCTGTCTCTCTCAAAAATAAATAAAAACATTTTAAAAATTTTTTAAAAATTACAAACTGAATTAGCGTGTGTATGTAAACAACTTGGCTGGCAAAAAATAAAAAATAAATGCCTCCATGTAAAGAGGAATATACTCAATGAGAATTTAAATATACAGAGTAAAATTCTGAATTTATAGTAAAGCTTTTGAAACAGATTTTATCCACACTCCGTGATAGGTTTTAGAATTCCAAAATCAAGGCTGGAAGGGTATGATTTTCTAATGGTCAGAATGAACTATCGTCATACATAGGTACTCTCTTGAGATTTCACACCACTGACATATTTTACACCACTGAGCTGTGATAATAAAAAAGACTTGTCTGGAAGAGAGAGCCAGCATGCAAGCTATCTGCTAAGTTCTTCTTCCCTAAGGCCCACTTCTGCTTTTCCTTTAAAAGACAATGCATCCATCACTTACTTTAGCAATTCTTGCCCTCCATGCTGCCGGCCCTGTGCTGTTAGTAGCTCTAACTCCTGCACTACCTATGCGGTTTACTACAACATCTGTACAAATCTTTCTTCTAATTGTTCTCTTATTAATCTATCTCTTCCACTGATTTCTGTCTTAGTTAACTGTCCACCCTGAGTGTCTGTCCCTGTATGCCTAGGCATTTACCAAATATTTGAGGAAGGAGGTGAGGGCAGAAAGAAGCATGGAAATTATCCCTCAAAGGAAATCTGGATACCCAGAGTGCTCCTTCTCCTTGGAGTGATAATTTGCATTGACTATTAATAGAATACTTTTGCATTTGAAATCTTTCATTCCTTAGCAACCATATATTCTGGAGTTACAAACTTAGTCCTGATTTCAAATTTTTGTCTCACTGTCAGCCCGTTATCAGATTATGTCCTGATATTTGTTTAGTTCCAAAAATATGGTTACCATACCCACTCTGCATGTTTTGGTTTGTTTGTGTTTTACCAGCACACATTATTTCCCCAAGGAATGTGAAGGGAATCTATGTTATTTCAGCCTCTTAAAACAGGAATGGTTAATCCAACCATCAAGCTGTTGCTGGAGATAGAACTAGTCAGTTGGAAAGTGGCTTTAAACTCTTTCAACAGCTCAATACAAACTCTTTAAAAGACTTAAGGCTGTGCAGGAAGAAATTTTGTGTGAATTATATTCCTGTTCCCCAGTGTTCAATACTACCTCATCTCCTTTCTGTTGTATACACATTACTAGGCTGTTTTTCCTCCTGTTCAACTCATCAGTGTTAGAGTTCCATTATTTGCTTATCTAAACAAGTGCAGATCAGGGAGGATGATCAGTCCCTGGCCTTCATCTACACAGGTCCCAAATTTTGGTCATTGGACTGGTGGGTTTCATGTCCTGAAGGTTTTTTCAGAACAATCTTTTTTTTTTTTTTTCTTCAACGTTTATTTATTTTTGGGACAGAGAGAGACAGAGCATGAACTGGGGAGGGGCAGAGAGAGAGGGAGACACAGAATCGGAAACAGGCTCCAGGCTCCGAGCCATCAGCCCAGAGCCTGACGCGGGGCTCGAACTCACGGACTGCGAGATCGTGACCTGGCTGAAGTCGGACGCTTAACCGACTGCGCCACCCAGGCGCCCCAGAACAATCTTTTAATAAATGCAAACACCATCACTATATCTATGAAAAGAAAGAAAGAAAGAAAGAAAGAAAGAAAGAAAGAAAGAAAGAAAGCAAGCAAGCTTCATTTCCAAGGAAAACAGTTCAACTTGAGCTCTTGGTTCCTTGTTTTGGATTCTGCTCAAATATCCCTTTCTGTCTTCATTCCCCTTCATCATTATCTTCATGACCCCATTCTATAAATGTACTCAAACAACACTTTGTTAAAATAAAAAATAGAATACAAAGACCAACTTATTTAGTACTAGCTTCTCATTGATAGCTTGCTAATATCTTCTCTTCTCTTGACCATCAAACTGTTCACAGCATAAATGTAAAACTTATAGCTTCCTTATTTCTTAAATATTGATCTCCTCTAGTGTAGCTTCTGCTCTCGACGCTCCACTGAAATGTTCATGTGTACATCACCAGTGGTTTCTTAATAGTGATCTCCAATGACTATTCAGCCTACTCAGCCTGCATTCACTCTTGCTTTCTCAAGCTCTTTTTCCTTATTTCTCTAGAGACTACCTTCTCTTAGCTCTCCTATTTTTCTGCCTATCATTTGTCTCTCTTTTGATGACTTTTCTTCCTCTATATACTCCTTAGAAATAAGTGTCCTTCAATTCTCCCTTCCTCGTCTCCTTTTTTTTTTCCTACTCAATCTCTCTTGAGCAATCACATCCATGCCTATGTCTTCAATTCCCACGCCTGTGTTAACAACCCCCCAAATCTCTACCTACAGCTTTAACAGGATGCCTGAGCATCATGTCTACATTCCCACATACCTATTTGGCCTTTTCTACTTGGATGACTTAAATGTCAGCATATCAAAAATGAACGTATTACCTGTCCATCCTTAACTTATGTCTCAAATTTTATTGATACCATACCATTAAGGCAGAAATGCGAAAATCATCTTTGACCCTTCTTTGCCTTCTACCTTCCCATATTCACTTGGATACCAAATATGACTGATAACATCTCAAATATTTTCTCCATCTGTCCTATCCTCTTCAATTTTTGATGCAGAATTATCCTTATGTAGACTCGAATGCAATCATTTCCACATTGTGTTCTTGTTTTCTCTTTTATTCCATCCTCCTAACTATTCCTAGAGTGGTTATAATAAAGACCAAATCTGCTGGCCCCACTAGTTGGCTTCAACAAGGCAAGTGCTTCAAGTAATTTATCACAATCTTATCTGGGCTATGTTTTTTTTTGTTGTTGTTGTTAAATATCATTTCTCCCCAACCCTCCTATTTGGCCAGAATTTATACATCCTAAAATGGCTAGCTCAACTTAAAATATATGATTGAGAAATCACTGAACATTCCTTACTGAACCCAGCAGGAAATTACTCTCCTTGGAATGTCCTAAATCACCTTGCTGAGCTATGGTATTCAGCATGGGTATTGTGGAATGCTGTGTGAAATTTAAAAACATGTATGGTGTTCTGTATTGAAAAAAAAGAAAAAAGAAAGAAAGAAAGAAAGAAAGAAAGAAAGAAAGAAAGAAAGAAAGAGGAAGGAAGGAAGGAAGGAAGGAAGGAAGGAAGGAAGGAAGGAAGGAAGGAAGGAAGGAAGGAAAAAGAATTGTGCCCCAGGTCCACCAATGCTACACTGTCTTTTGTTTCCTTTTTTATTCCTGTTAGGAAAGAAGCTCCCCAAGAACTTATAAGACCATTTTAAGAGATAGACAATGACATTTTCTTTATGCCATTCAGATTTGCATGAACTGTTATGCTAGAGTATCATTAGTTATATAAATTCATGCCTCTAACTTCTTCGCTTCGAAAGTTGAACATCAGTAGCTGTCTCGCATCCTAATTAGAGAGTATGCAGTAAATCCAACTGTCATTGTGCTTCAAATCAACTGAATGCCTTTGAGATATGTTAAGTTAGGTTCTTCAGCCTAGACAACTGAAGGGGAAAAAAGCCTTTCCTTTATCCCTGTACGTTTAAGAAAAAATGATACCTTCAGACCTCATATGAGTGACAAGATCCATTCTTTTCTCTTAAACATTTTTTTTCCTCTTCACCTACAACACATAGACTAAACCTCTACTCCATGGGTTTATAACAAGTGTCCTTATAACTGCAGAATTTTAGAACTAGAATGAACTTCAGAAGCCATATAGTACAATTCCCTTTTACAAGTGGAAAAACCAAGGCGTGGACAATGTGCCATGCTTCATGATATATTTTGGGGACATATGAGGACTGAGAAGCAGCAGTCTAAGAAGCCATATTTTTTTAAAGAAATTCTCTTCTGCAAATGCTCATTAAAAATTAAACAAGTACAATAACTTGATTGAGAAGGAACATTGGGTTTATTAGCTCCATCTATTGGCTGACTAACCATGAATATGGACAGAGTAAGATTAAGTCAGGAGAAGAAAGGAGGCACAAAATTTATGTTCAGAATTTATTCTATAAAAAATGCCTTTTTGCCCTGTTTCACTCTCTTTCCCATTCTGCTACTCACATTAGGGAATCCATTCACCCATTAGGCACTGTGAACACAGTCTGTTCAATCAACTGAACGGAGTACCTGTTGAACATCAGTCCACGGAGACAGAATTCCCTCAGTGAGCCATTTGCATGAAGTGCCTGAGGTCCCTTTCAATCAAGTAGGAGAAGAAGGGGGATTGGCTGGGTTAGAGAAGTAAATTTTCCTAGTTTGCATTGATTTATGGGTTGTGAAGGCAAGCATAAACAAAGAGGATCACAAGACAATAAAATAGGTCTATTATAGAAACTGGCAGTTAAGCTCTATTTTTTTTCTCCCTCCTGGCTGTGGCTTGAATTCTCTCTCAAGTTCTCTTAAGGTTCAGAGACAGGTTAGTTTAAATAAAGACTTGATGGCACAGAGGCGACCCTATGATTTCTTGGGAATGCTCTGGGGAATGAGGTTAACAGGCAGTACCCGCCTGAGTTTTTATTTCATCCTGACATGGGTCACCCACCCAGAAACTTCTCAGCCTAATAGATGGCACCTTTTCTTCATTTCACAAGCTTAGCAGTTAGCTGAATTTTACTTGGTAGCAGTGCTAGATTCTTAATCATACTTACTAAATCACCTCAATGCAATTTGCCCCGCTGGCCCTCATTAGTCTTTTAATTTTCTATTAAGTCCAATTTGTTAACTGCAATCATAGAGATGGTTCAGAGGAGAAAGAAAGCAGGCAAGAGCTGCATGCCACCAAAATAAAAGGCCACTACTTCAAACATTCAGTTCCCCTTGTTATCTGCTGCCATAACACTGAAAATAGCTGCTTGCTTTTACCGAATTCAGCCAAATGACATCCCACCTTGGAGCTCTATTTACACATGAACAGACTAGAAGTTTCACTTTATTCTTTTTAATTGTTGCAAGATTTAACAATTACAGCTTTCATTTAAAGGATATTTTCACATTTGCAAAGTGTTGGGGAGGAGGTTCCACTCCCAAACTTTATTACTTTTAATTGTTCTGACTTCACTAATAAACTTCCTGTCTCAACTACTGCCCTACAGATTCAGTAACTATAAGTGGCAACAATAGACCCTTCTACCAAATAGAAAAAAAAATCTTTGCAAATTGCTTTAGAAAACAATTTTAGAACTAAAAGGAAGAGATGACTAATGTAAATTGTTTATTTTACTATCTAAGACGTCTGATACATATTTTATAATTTACTTTGTAATGGCTGGAAAAGAGATGAAAACAGTACACCGATTCTCACTAATGTATTAACTAGTGAGTGGTATCTCTATTTACATTAAGGACAAAAGGTGAGACACATCAGAAACCTGAACATAAAGCTTAGCCTCCGTACAACCACACCTTTCGATAGGGTTACATATAAAATGTAAGCATAAAGTCTAGAATGTTTTAAAAAATTCTGAGTATTTGTTTATTATTGCAAATTGGTCACCTATGTTTTTGGATCACTGCATTCCTTAATACAAACATTTGCCTGTACCATTGCATGCTGTGTCTGGATCCATTCCAACATGTCGAGTCCTCTGTGTTCTCCAGATTCAAAACATATTAAGTAGGTCAGTGAGGTGTGTGGCACAGATAAGGCAAAGGAGGCTCTGAGCCATTTCCTAATTACTTGGTTGCTGTTCTAAGAGCACAGAGCCATAATTCTCAAAATGTGGTCCCCTGAGCAGAAGCATTAGCATCAGCTGGGAATCTGTTAGGAATGCAGGTCATCAGGCTCCACCCAAGACCTTCAGAATCAAAAAGTCTGGGGATGGAATTCAGCAACGTGTGTTTTAACCAGCTACCCAGGTAGTTCTGATGCATGCTGAAGTTACAGAAGTACTAGTGTGAAGCATTATTTCCTTTAAAGCAGTGCTATTCAATCCCCTGTTGCCAGCAAGTATAATTTTGAAAGGATAATGCTAAGTAAAATATGATAGGGGTTAATTTCCGTCCTCTCTGGTGGGGATTTGCTTAGCTGAAGACTAAGTCCTTACAGCTAATCGGTTTTACAGTGAATTTCAATCAGCGACATGCATTATACTTTGAGTCAGATGCAGTTTCTAACTCATCAAATTCATCATTAAACAGTGGAAAAGGATATAGATAAGGCTTTCCTGAAACAAAAGAATAGTTACATTGCTCATTAAAATACACACATGTTTAGGATAGGTGGCGTTATGTTTCAGATTCCATGGCCCTGTTCAGGAAAGTTTACCACAGTGAAATGAGTCAAGAGATTCAGTTATTTTTGAGATGTAGCAATGAAAATATTACCAATGTATCTAATTAGTCTGCTTTGTGGCCAGCAGAGTAAGAGAATATAGCTAAGGAAACAAATGCCTTTATTCCCCTCTCTTAATGATGGCTGACTTCTAGCATCTGAAGTACTGTCAGTAAGTTAGCAGGCTTATGGATAATTATGGATTCTACCACTCCGGACAATTGCACCAATGCAATATCATGAAGGAGTAATGCCTCTTCTGCTTACACAGCACAGTCATAATTTTCTAAATCAATTACTACAAGTTCTCCAGAGTTTCATAACCCATATCTTATGGCTTCCTGAAATGAAATGAAATTTCAGATCATCTGATTTTCTTTTTCATGTATTTATACAAATTAGACTGCAGGGCAAGGAAATGCAACCGAGTCCTTTTTGTAGGTGAGGGCAATATATTTTTATGAAAAAATAAATACAGGGTCTGTATTTATTTCAAATTGCTCTGAGCTGAGTTATACTCATAAAATAATTAAGCTATTAAAATAATGTAAACCAAAGTATATGTGTTTTTCTTTTGAGGTATTTCAGCTATTAGAGAATAATAAAATGATCATTCACCAATAATGAAAATAAGTACCTGACATTCTGATAATCATTTTGCTGTTACTGTGTTACAAAGGGACCGATAATGCAGTATGGGGATTGTGGTGCACATAATTTAACTTCTAGCTCAAGTCAATCCATACTGCGGGTTGGCTACTCTATTTTAGTATAGTGTGTCCCAAAACAATATGCACATGAAAGAATCACATGGCATGCTTTATTAAAAAGAAAACAGACTCTGGGCCTCATTCTTAAGGTTACGTTTGCTTCATGTCTTGTGTGAGTTACTATATTTTTCATATTCTCTACAGTAATCACAAAGATGTTATGCCAAAACATGCTCTTAATTTTTATGCAAGGAAGCATGTCAGAAAGTCACAATAGAGGAGAAAAAATTTAGCGGTTTGCTTTTCTTTTTCTTTCTAAGTAGGGCACTAGGAAAAAAAAAAAACCCGATGTGCCCACATGGTCTCTGGGGTATCGTGCGGGCAGGCAGTAATGGTGTCTACACAAGGACTGCTTTTGGAGCCACTGACAACAGCATCATGCCAAGACTGTCAGAATGTCAGGTCATGTTTCAAACTGGGACTCCATTAAGCCAATGTTTTTTTACACCTAGAAAAAGGTTTTAAACATTATTTCCATCTCCAGAGGGAAAAGAGGCTGATCCTGGACAGAGAGAGCAGCTGCGCTGCCCCTACAGTGGTGGGGCTAAAGCGGCAGAGAGCTGCAGCATCATGCAGCAGGGCGTGCGGGCGGCGGGCACTTTGCAGACGGTATGAGACGCAAGCCATGCCGCTGCTAGGAGCCAGCTAATGAACACAGAGTAAACCATTTTAAGCAAGTGCACCATCATTAATCATTTGCTAATTAAGAGTTTTTGTAGCAAGAAGTGCACATCCTAGCACAGGTGGTAGGGGACAAACTATAAGAAACTCCTTAAAAGAAAAACTAGACAGGGAAGCTTCCCTTAGCAAGACCAGTCCCGGTGTTATGACCAGTTCCACTGTGAGAGGAAGACTGGCGTCAGTACACAATGCATTACCTTTAAAGGCCACTGAGCATGCACATATTAAGTGCTGTATAAACTTCTCAATGTGAAGGGTAAATTGTCATTCTCAATAAAATCCTCTTTATCTTTATAACAGCTCCAAGTTAAGGAGCCCATTTAGATAGTGCCCTATGTAGCTAACTGGATTGGAAGGGCTCTGCCCATAATTTTGAGATTCTGGTGCCCAAAGGAGGCTGAGTGTAGCAACTAGCAACTCTAACATAAATCTGCAGAATGACGATTCTTTCTCTCCTTTCTCTCTGGAGGCTGAATGTTACACCCACACTTGGGTTGAGGTCTTGCTCCCTCCTGACATCTCATCAATACCAATGGCAATGCTAACAGTTTTTTTTTTTTTTTGTAACAGATGATGAGGTGAAAATGGAAAATAATAAGATAATAAGAAATTGTTCTTAGAAAGGAGACAGAATATCAAAAGATGATAAGGAGAGGGAGGGAAGGGATGAATGATATTTAAATGCAGGAAAAGAAAAGAACTAGGGTCCATGCTGTTCTCCTAAAAAATTACACTGTTAGAAACTAGATATTCATTCCATTCACTTAATTGATTTTTCCCTTTAAATTATGTATGAGGAGTTTAGCAACTGGCCTTGCAAGAGTGATAAAGGTAGAAGGCACCAACCTCAGTATTTCCATCTTCATTATGTTCTCCAGTAAGAAGAGTTGTGTGATTTAGCTATAGAGTTGTAGCTAAATTTATAATGTGAAACCGGTACATTTCAAATTGGCAATTTTATGTGGAGTAAAGAATCCATTCTTGTTTGGTGTACAAGGTGCCCCATAACATTTTTGGTTAGCACGTGGCTTGGCCCACATAGCTTCCTTAAGTACAGGTCTGATCTGTCTTGTTAATATTCAGTCAGCAGTATATGACTCACATTAGAATCCAACCATGGAATAGTAAGGAAATAGAAGTAGCATTAGGATAAATTCCTGGAAATATGGCATTTTAAATATAACTTTATCCTTACATGATATGTGGTCTTAAAAATTCAGTAAAAGACGACAGAATTCCGCCCCCCCCCCCGCAAGAAATCAGTCATTTCTTCACAATGCTTCTAACAGTAAGTGAACTTAAACTCTGAATATAAACATCACTAAAATTAAAACGGCAGTCTCCAGCTACGATCCTCAATTGCTTGTGTTCACCTAATTCAGCAAAATAATTCAAAAGCGAGATGGATGCCCTCATACTGTGCAAAAGGCACTAACACACGATAGGGAATGGAGTCTTATTTTATACAAAATAAACTGATACTGTGGTTTAAAAATCAGAGTTCATTTTTGAACTATTCCATCTCTGCATGCATATCCTAGTGCTTCTGATTTGTAGGCTGCTAAGCAGCAAGTTCAGTTTTCAAAAGACTGAGTGTCTAAGATAGCAAAAAAAGGGAGGGAAACGTACAGATGTCTCCATGGGGTTAAAAGCAACATCACATGTGAAGAAGCCCAATGTTAAAAGAAGCATTTTCAGCCTTGTACATTTAGAAATAAAAGGGATCTTTGCTTTGAAGTCCAAACTTGCTTCACGTACATCTCTGACCCTTACCTCAATAAGGAACACTGTAACTAAAATCCTCAACAGAAATATCTCTACATTCTAGTGGCCCTTGGGGTTGTTTTAGGGAAGGGGAGTGGTGGGAGAATGCCAGCTGCGTGAACCTTTCCCTCTCAGCACCAACTCTGGTCCCCAAGTCCCTGGATGCTCATGTCGGTGTGTGAAAGGAAAGACCGTGGCAAAAGCAGGAGGCAGGTGCACAACTACTATTTCACTGTCTGCTTGATCCAAATGAGCGAATGAGAGTAAATAAGAAGTGCGATGGTCTTTAGGTCTGGGGGGAAACAGCCAGAAAAGGGTAAGATGCTTACTATCACAAACCTCATAAAAGAATCTTTCTCCTTCCTTCTTCTGCTCAGGGAAATGCAAGTCAAAGATGTTGGACAAAGACACGACACATTACAGACACAGCACACAACACATTTTGACAGATTTTTAGATGTGAACAATAAACTGATGCATCAAAACCACTAGGGCCACAAAGCACATTTCAGAGCAAACATTGATATCAGGTTGACATTGTGCAATATGGTGAAAAAAAATCCGCAGTTTGTAGAATTTTACAGATCATTAGCATATATAGATTTGTGTGTATAGCACTCTCTCTGTATACACACTACAAAAGGCTACTGACCATCTCCCCCCTCCCATTCACACTTCTAATGCATCACTCAAATATTCTGTTGTGTATAATGGTCACCTTATTGTTAATGATATTTTAGATTACCAGCCATGTCCTCTTCTGTTCTTAACCCATGTAAAAAAACTTGATTATGACACTTTCCATAGCAAAGAGCTGGGCTGCTAATGATCTCTAAATAGATATTTGGCAAATGCAGGCATAAAAATATACCCACCTCTTTCCCTCCCATGGATTCAAACATTTTTTCCAGCTGGACCCGCAATTGTTGAATATTGTTCATCAATATACAGGGCTTGAAGTAAAGCAAACAACAAAAAAGATGGTGTGAGAATCTTTTATACATGAAATTATTGAATGAATTTACCTTAAATGTGATAAATATACAATGATCACTGAAGTCGTATTATATCTGGCAAAGAGAATAATTCTGCTATTTTGATTATACTTCTTAAGAGTCAAGAATGGAAGAGGGAAATATTACCACTTTGGGGAATGCAATTTAATAATATATCAGACAATAAACTATTGGGGACTTAATTACTAATCTTTCTTTTCCTCTTTTTTTTTTAATTTTTTTTTCAACGTTTATTTATTTTTGGGACAGAGAGAGACAGAGCATGAACGGGGGAGGGGCAGAGAGAGGGAGACACAGAATCGGAAACAGGCTCCAGGCTCTGAGCCATCAGCCCAGAACCTGACGCGGGGCTCGAACTCACTGACCGAGAGATCGTGACCTGGCTGAAGTCGGACGCTTAACTGACTGCGCCACCCAGGCGCCCCTCTTTTCCTCTTAATTACTGAGCCAAATTCTCTTTTAAAGATTTACTTTAAGAAAAGGTATCGAAATTGTGGTTTATATACCCAATGGAATACTACGTGGCAATGAGAAAGAATGAAGTATGGCCTTTTGTAGCAATGTGGACGGAACTGGAGAGTGTTATGCTAAGTGAAATAAGTCATACAGAGAAAGACAGATACCGTATGTTTTCACTCTTATGTGGATCCTGAGAAACTTAACAGAAGACCATGGGGGAGGGGAAGGAAAAAAAAGGTTAGAGAGGGAGGGAGCCAAACCATAAGAGACTCTTAAAAACTGAGAACAAACCAAGGGTTGATGGAGGGTGGGAAGGAAGAGAGGGTGGGTGATGGGTATTGAGGAGGGCACCTGTTGGAATGAGCACTGGGTGTTGTATGGAAACCAATTTGACAATAAATTTCATATTAAAAAAATAAAAAAATAAAATAAATAAATAATAAAAAAACACCTTATTCTCAAATTCTGACACTCTAAAAAAAAAAAGATAATCAGTTTAACGTTTCCATTATTTCGCCATTTAAAAAACAAAATCACCATCTGAATTTTAAAAATCCAAGGGGGAGGGGTGCCTGGGTGGTTCAGCCGGTTAAGCGGCCGACTTCGGCTCAGGTCATGATCTCGCGGTCCATGAGTTCGAGCCCCGCGTCGGGCTCTGTGCTGACAGCTCAGAGCCTGGAGCCTGTTTCAGATTCTGTGTCTCCCTCTCTCTGACCCTCCCCCGTTCATGCTCTGTCTGTCTCAAAAATAAACGTTAAAAAAAAGTTTAAAAAAAAAATCCAAGGGGGAAAAAGAAAAAAAAAAGACACCTTTAATAGATCCTCTTTGGCTATAGACAAAGTCCACACATTGGTATTCAAGGCCCTTAGTTATCTGGCTCCAAATTGGGTTTTCCTTCCCATCTCTGTCTACCGCAGGTAACTTTCCCCTCTAAGCAGCTTTTCCCCCCAAAACACCTGTGCTTTCCAGACTCCAACTTGGCTTAGCATGTGGCCTCTTCACTTCCACCTCTTTGCCTATTTGAATCATATCCATCATTCCAGATTTGAGCTTTCTCTTTCCCACACTATATCCTGTTGTCACTCACTTGACATTTGTTTTATTTAACTTTATATTGCTTTTCACTGTCTCACCCACTGACCTTAAATGCACCGTACATACTGCTGTGTCCTCTGCTTTTTCTTACTCCCAAAGTACCACACAGAGCCTTACACAAAATATATGTTTAAAAATGTTTTTGACTCCATGTTTCCAGGGAGGCAGAAATATACAATAACATAAAGATGGAGGGCGCTGTGACAGGACTAGATGTGGCCTTAGAATAATAGGAGTTAATTTATAATTGGAAAATAGAATTCAGAATAGTTATAGAATAATTTAATATTTGTCGCATACTGATTCTGAAAAGCCAGTTGACTGGGGGGAGGAAAACAGTGAAAGAAAGGAAAGTGGATCTATCTTCCAAGTTACTGGGAAATGAGCCAATAAAGAATTAGACGCATATAAAGGACTTACAGGACATCAGAGAGGTGTTAGCACTCCTCAGTGGAAAGATTTTATTAATGCTGTAACCACATTACTGACCTTTGAAAAACTTTCTACTTGATTCTTAAAGTGACCACATTCTAACTTCAATTTATGAAAACAATTTTAAACTTTGATTCTCTTCCCTTGATTCTGGTCACATAAGAATTGTATGTCTCTAACACAGATATTTGAGATACATGTGCCATATATTCTGTTCAGTAAGCTGAACCACAATGTTCCACCAATGATTCTGATCCCCAGCTGTGACTGAGAGCCACTTGATCTAGGCTTATCCTTTCCGCTACATGCATAGTCAAAATTTTTCGGGGATTCAGCACCTTGACCCTAAGGCAACAAACTGAATCTCCACTTAGGGCCAGAGTCATTGAGATTTTCTTTTTTTTCTTTTCTTTTCCCTTCCTTTCTTTCATTTTTTTTTTTTTTTTCAAATTGCAGAGGGGGAAGATTTGGCTTGAATCTGGCCATCTTACCAGGGAGGAAATGAAGGTCAAAAAAAAAAAAAAAAAAGACCATGACTCTTATTGAGAAGCAGGAAGACTAGATGGGTAAAAGGTTGTATCACCCTGCTCCCCATGGGTCTAAGTTAACTAGGTGGTCTCTTCTATGATTATTTGATATTGGCATTCAAGCTTATCTTTTTTGGCACATATAACAGTACTTTAGTAATAGTTGTATGAGCACAAACCAACCTCCAAGCCTTTTTATATGACCATTTCCAATGGAAAAGAACAACTAAGAAACAAAATGGACTGTGTGCTCACTTAGCATGGATTGCTATTGGCGTCAGGTAAGGCTACATTAAAAAAAAAAAGATTCAGTTATTCAGAGAGAGATAAAAATAAATGAGACTCTCCTCTTTCATTAAGCTTTCTCTGACTTTGAAATGTCCAATTATCAATTTTATTGAATCAATTTACCAAATCACTACTGAGACCTGAATCTAACTTACAGCTAATCTGGAAACAGCTTTTATTTTAAGCACCTCTATGGTCACTGAAAACAAAACAAAACAGCTAACATGTACAGGAAAGGGAACATTAACCCAATTCAGAGGTATCATTTGTTGATGAGTTTAGTTAGATAAAAGAACCTATGTTCAAGTTGTAATCTTTTTATTTGTATATAATTTGGCTTTTCCCCTAAAAATATCATAATGCATTTCATCTAGAACAAAGTTAGGAACCTTAACTACAGTGAATATGAAAGTTAGTTATGTTGGGACTATGGCCATTTCTACATCACTTCAAGGGTGTTTCTGAGCTGAAAAAGATTTTCAAAAATATTCAAAATAAAGTAATTCTGATTTATATATGTTGTGTTGCTGTATTTTGGAGTACAGGGACAACAGATTAAAAAACTTGTGATCCATTTTCAATTTAAAACAAAGTTCTAACTTAAAAAAATTTAGAAAAAATTATTCTGTCATTTTAACTATCTAACATTCTAACATTTTAACTATCATCTTTAATTCTGACCCCTGGGAAAGCATGTTATGGTTATCTCTTAAAGGATGTCTCTATTTTTTTTTTTTTTTTTTTTTATTTTTTAGAGAGAGAGAGAGACAGAGAGCAAGCAGGGAAGAGGGCAGAAGGAGAGAGAGAGAGAGATTGAAAGAATCTTAAGCAGTCTCCATGCTCAGTGCTGAGCCTGACACGGGGCTTGATTCCAAGACCCTGGGATCATGACCTGAACAAAAATGAAGAGTCAGACACTCAACTAAGCCACTGAGGTGCTCCTGGATGTCCCTCTTTAAAAGTTTCTAGATCAATTTGCAGAAGAAATAGGTATATGGGCATAAATATACTGAGGGGTGAAAAAAACAACTTATGATGTTCTTGATATTGAAAGAAACCTATAATAGTTCTATGCACATGCATAAATGTACAAATGAACCTCTTCAATTTATCTCAGCTGAAAGCATAACTAAGCAGGTAATTGCCGTTCTTTCACGGAAAAGCGAAAATGATGTTTGGCATTTGAATGAGAGTCTAAGACTTATTAAGATACCAGGAACTAGGGGCGCCTGGGTGGCGCAGTCGGTTAAGCGTCCGACTTCAGCCAGGTCACGATCTCGCGGTCCGTGAGTTCGAGCCCCGCGTCGGGCTCTGGGCTGATGGCTCAGAGCCTGGAGCCTGTTTCCGATTCTGTGTCTCCCTCTCTCTCTCTGCCCCTCCCCCATTCATGCTCTGTCTCTCTCTGTCCCAAAAATAAATAAAAAACGTTGAAAAAAAAAAAAAAGATACCAGGAACTAGGAAAGAAAAGCATTAAGGAAAAAAGTTCTTGTGCTGTAATATTTGCAAGAGTATTTATTCTCTTTCTTTATAAATACTTGATTTTGAAAAGTATAAAATATACAGACAAAATACAAGTAATAATAAACATTGATTTATGATTTTTTTCTCCAATGTTTCTAAAAATAAAATATACTATAGAACGTTACCTCATAATACAGTGAAAGTCTGCAGGAGTCCTTAAGGCTAATTTTCTGTTCTGAATGACAAGAATTATCCTTGGTAATTCATAGCTACCTTTCAAAATGTTCAACTGGCTATCCTAATATAATCAGAATTTTTTTCTGAAAATACCTGGCACTATCGCTTCTCGGCCTTTTGGCCAAGATCAAGTGAAATTACCTGGCACTGTTTTTGATTTTCATCATAATATATTTCAAATGCATTATAAATTTAATTATAAATATATGCCTTGAGTAAATCAATATCTTGCCTATTATTTATAATCAATGGCAGTTAGAAATCACTGCTGGATATGTGGGAATTTTCATAAAATTTCTAGGCAGCATAAAAATTTAAGAGAAAGAAGTATCTTCTGGGACCCTCAAGAACCATTAAGACTGACATATTAATGAGCTGTCAGCCAGAGATCAATGAGGTTTCAGTGGGAATTCTATTTTAGGTTCGCCTGATAGTGGGAACTAATTTTTTAAGGGGGTGGACTGGTTTTCCTCTTTAAAAATATAATACTAACTTTTGTAATATATTTTTTCAGTGTTCAAAAAAATTCCTATAATGTTGCCAATATATTTCTCCTAATATTACATATGGTGAATAGGAAAGATTTCACCTTCCACCATAGAATAAACACAGATTATCCTCTAAATCACTTTAGTTTATCTTACTTCCCTTTGTGCTTTTTATTAAGATGCATTGCTGGTTTGAATTTATAAAGATTTTCTCAATCATCCAAAAAATAAAAGGCTAAGTTAATAACTTGGAGTAGAAATCAGAATCATTTCTTACTTTAACTATCTTTCTCAATTTATTTGAAAACCAAAAGATAAATTATACTCACTTTGGTACTGGAGGCCAAACTACTCTGTTTGTGTCGATCTAAACAACTTTTTAATTCCTAGTTTAATGTTTTATGATTATGTGGGTTTTTAATTGTTTATGTGAATCTTGTTCCTCATGATCATGGAAAACCACAAGTTGGCTGACCTTGAGATGCTCTTAACCTTTCTCTGATTCTGTAATGTAACCAGTTCAGGACTCCTAGAGAAGTTTTCAAACTGTTTCTAGAGATCCCTTATTCCCTATTATCCTTGAAAACAGAAAGAAAACAGGAATTTCTCCTGCTTACTTATTAGTTTAAAAAAGTACATCTCAACGGGATAACATGAAAGCAGGGTTTTACTTACCACATTTTCCTTATCGCAGTATGAACTGAAATCACTCGATACAATCGCAGCATACTGAAGCAGTACTTTATTGATAGTCTGGGGAAAGAATTTTAAAATGTATCCAGTTATGCACACACTACCCAGTTTACTGCTAATCAGGCCAACCTTTCTTTTTCAGCTACAAGGGGGCCATAAGCAGTGATTAAATCTATGCCCTTGCCAAAAGAAGCATCTCAAACTTTTACGTTCAGATGAGAATTTGTGGTATTTCTGAGTACCTGTGAAAGATAATCCACATGAATTAATTCAATTGTAATATAATCTCTCTAGCATAAAATTCTTTTTTCTTAAAGATTTTATTTTTAAGTAATCTCTATACCCATTGTGGGGCTCAAACTCATGACCTGAGACCAAGAATCACATGCTCCACTGACTGAGCCAGCCAGGTGCCCCATAAAATTCTTTATTTGTAACTTAACTAAATACTTCAAAGATATATGATTTTGTGACAACCTCCTCTATGATTGGATGCTTATTACTTAATGACAATAACACTCCTCCCCTCAGGCCCCAAACAACCTGCCTTATGCTTTGACTCCTTCCTCATGGTTTCTAGTTCCTACACCCCTCTCACTCTTATCGCACATACATATACCATGCCCAAAGTCTCTGTGCTGGTCATTTTCTCAACTTTCTACCATGTTCGTAAATACCTTCTACAATTATAAGTGGGATCAGAGCATTCCTGTGCAAGTCACTTAGCAATGGATATTTTCAGTAATTTTCTATAAGGAGCCTTACTAATATCAAAGACCACCTATGGAAAACTAAAACTTCAGCTTTTGTTGTATCACACTATTTCAATACATTTAACTTAATTTACTAAATTATTTATTGACAAATTATTTTCTAAAAAATGTCCCATTTTTGCCTTCTTTCTGTCCTCTTCATCCTAATTCCACATTTTCCTTCTCCATTTAATAAATGTTTCTCAGCTTAAGGATGCCCTCTGCTTCCACTAATTATGCAAAAATAAGGAAAAACAAACACATTTTGTTAAATTTTATTTCAGTTACTCAAAGATATATTGATGCATTTGTATCCTACTTTTACTCACATAGCTTGAATTATCCTAAGCCAAATGTGGTCATGATTTTCTTAGGAGAGAATGCAATAATAATTATAGATATATACTATCTCTTCTTATAGAAAAGGACAGCTTTTCTTTTTTGTGCAATATATTAATCTGAATTTTCTTTGCATGGCTCAAAATAACTCAGGAAACACCCTAAACGTCTCTCCTTCAACTCAACTCCTTAATCTATAAACCTGAATTCAAATGGAACTATGAACTTGTTTTACAGATGTTTAAGACCATAGTAAAAACCTGAAATTAGGGGAAACATGCAGAAAGAAAATTGATATTTTGTGGAATTACAAAGCATGTTGATAATAAGCGTCAATTTAAATAGACAGTTGGTCTTGGAAAATATAAAATCTTACGAAGTGGGAGACCAATAGATCTAGGAAAACAGATGGCTGATCAGACTGAAGCATCTTCCAAATGCAGCTGTTCAAATTTTACTCTATATATAATGCTGAAAATGACTTTGGGACTTACCTAAAAAGTACTAATTCTCTTGTAAATACGAACACTGCTTTCAATTTGCAGGTTCTAATGATTGTACAAGCGCTAAGACTCATTTCACTGTGATATAAAAACAAAGCAAAGTCTGAATTGAGGATCTTGTTGCAACTCAGAGACTATAACTTGCTCCAGATAAAGTTTGGAGAGGGGAATCCAGATATTCAATTCAGATTATTCTCAAGTTATCTCCCATGGTCTGACATTTGACTCTTCTCTATAGGAAAGCCCTAGTCTGTTGAATTCCCACCTGGGGACAACTGATCCTAGGATCTTATATCTACTAACCTACAGATGCCAATGGTTAGCAAATGACAAGGAGTTGTGGGTAAGGCCAAGAGCTCAGCCATGTAATATATGGTGTAGGGCCTTGTGCCCATAGGAGTTGTAGATACACTGGCTATAACAATATTAACTTCTTTACTAATGTACAAAGTATACCTGAAGGACAGGCTTCATGTACATTTTAGAGGCAACTTAAATTTCATTCTAATTCATTCAACAAAATAAAACCTTATCAGGTATTAATTGTTTAATACTAGTAAGCAGTTACATGAGACATACCTTCCTAAGACACATCTCCAGCTGTATCACAAGCTTTGCCTAGGAGCTTGCTGGAAGTGCCAGTTCTCTGGTACTACTCCAGGTCTACTGAATCAGCAATTCTGGTGTTTGTTAATAAGCCTCCAAGGTGATTCTGCTGCAAGCTAAAGTTTGAAAACCACAGTCCTAACTAACATAGAGTAGGGTGTAGGTGAACTCTTCAGAGAGAACCTGTTGATGGAAGGTGTACCTAGCAAAGCCTGGAAGACAGAACTTCCTTCTGACTGTGTGAATTTAGTCCAGGATTTTATCTTTATGGGACTCTTGCGGCTTCAGAAATGGGGACAGCAGAGAGAGAGAGAGAGAGAGGCAAGAGTCTAACAGAAGCTGTTTCCATTCTGTTCTATAATAAAATACAGTTTATATGAAGACAGAGTCACGAGGTGTAGATGATTCTCTTATGGATGCAGTAAAGGAATTGCCATTCAAAGAGCTCCAGATGAAATAAAATGAAATTCTAATAGGATTGTGGCAATGAAGCTAGGGATTCTCTACATTTAAAGGATCAGACAGGATTATCCAAATATCTCCCATCTGCAATCTGCTCTCATTTGACATGCAGCTACTGGTATTACTAAGTGAGATAGTGATCAATTACCCAAAGTCATTATGATCTCCTGAGCTAATGGCATGCTCTTGAAATGGGCTAAATATCCTGTCAACACCACCAGTAGGTCCATCTAGGGTATTACTCTTGCAATCAGTAAGATAAGAGCCCTGGTTCAAAATCCATCTTTTCAGCCCCACTTTAGTTATGGAACATTCAGGATTAGAACAATGCATGGAGGATAAGAAGTATGCTATCTAGTAACTGACATCAGAAATGTCACTTCAGTGATTTACAGCACTGTATTTTAATGCATGCAGCGTAAGATAGAATCCAGAGAGTTGCCTAGGTTTGGCTCAAAGGTTGAAAATAAATGGTGAGTTGCTGCTTTCCAACTTATCAATTGATTTGTGATGATACCAGATTGTGGAGGTAGTATTGCTCAGTGGTTACAAGCACTTTATCCATACCATTTCTAGGTGGGTGCCTTATTTGAGTTACTGAAACTTTCTAAGCTTGTTTCATCACTGGAATGATTAGGAAAAATAATAGTATCTGTGTCATGGGGTTGTAGTGAAGAATAAGCAAGACAAAATATGTAAAGTGATAAGTACATAGTGATGGTCAATCAATTATCATCAGTAAGTTTGAAAATTAGGATTACATTCCCCAAGAACAAGGAATACGTGTGTCTCATTCACCATAGTGTCCCCAGTCCCTGGAAACTCAATAAAAACAAAAACAAAAACAAAAACCAGCCAGAATCATAGCCAAAAGTCAACATTCGTTGGTTTGTTTTTAATAATGAAGATATCATTGCTTCATATCTCTTTTTTTTAATTAAACTGCTCATATTTACCAAGAGCAGCAATATAGCCATAGAAATGTTCACTGCCCACATGCACTCTTTGCCTGTCATCAGAGCTATGAAATGTGAAGCATCTCTTTGGTATATTCAGTTTTACATATGCTTTCATAAGAACAAATCATTCCTTTAAATCCCACTTTAGAAGGCTCAGTCTTCCCAAATGTTTGCTGTTATCATTTTTGATGTCTTTTCTCTGGGAGGTTTAAATCAATATAAGTTCCAGGAAGAGAATATGATTTCAATATTCTGACACAAGGATCCTAATTCTAAGAAGGATAGGGTTTTTTTTTTTTTTTCAACATTTATTTATTTTTGGGACAGAGAGAGACAGAGCATGAATGGGGGAAGGGGCAGAGAGAGAGGGAGACACAGAATGGGAAACAGGCTCCAGGCTCCGAGCCATCAGCCCAGAGCCCGACGCGGGGCTCGAACTCACGGACCGCGAGATCGTGACCTGGCTGAAGTCGGACGCTTAACCGACTGCGCCACCCAGGCGCCCCAGGATGGGGTTTTTAAGACCAATGGTCACATGTAATGAAAGAACACCAATTCTAATAGTCTGACATGGCTGTGAAATACCTAATTATATTAACCATAAAGTCCCAGTTTTCATTTTTATGATTTTTAAAAATCATTCCAACAAAATAGAATTTATTTTTCAATGAAATTACCCATTTATACTTTCCCAGAAAAGGTTTATTTTCTCACATTATTTCCTCATGATAATAATTGGGTAGTATTGAATTTACATGGATTGAACAAATTTTAGTTATGTAAAATTTTTTTTATTGTGCCAAAAAAACCTCACATTTCCTCAGTGACACATGGAGCCTAATTCTTTTCTCCTCACTTCAGAGAATGTGTTTTCCTGTGTGTGATTCTAACATAACTCTCTTTGTAATCTCCCACTTCTTTATACTTTCCTCCAGCCCACTTGCTTATACCTTGGGCAGTCTAAACACGGCTGGGTGCAGCTTCACAGCTGCAGAAAGGTCAAAACTACCAAGGAGCGGAGGGTGGTCTGAGGCCCAAGGCCTTGACCCCTAGTGGAGCTTTCATTCTGCTCTCGATACTTACATGCTTCTGGCTTACACAACCTGCTACATGACCACTCTGAGGGTGAATCCTAGTTACCTTTCTCATAGAGTGCACAATTACGATAGCATGTTACCAAATATATTAGCTCTGAGATTATTAAACTCTCAAATGACCCTTCTTCCACAAGTCCCACAGATTTCCAAGAATAGCATGTGACACACTTTTTTCTACAGTATCCCTAATGACCCCCTTTCATTCTTCTCTTGGCAGGCACCCAAAATGCAGCTGTTCATCGAGAAAGGACTTTCTTAGAGAATTTTTTTAGAGTAATTCTCCCACAGAGCTTACTGCAGATTTTACCACGCTGGGAGGTTGAAATCAGCTGCTACCAACAGTTTCCTCTAGAGATGATGAAGAGAAATGATTTTTAGGTATTATCGTTAAAAGCAGGAGATTACTTTAGCCTACCTAATTAACAGATGAAGACTAGAGTTCAAAATACTTGATGGGACACAAATAATGTAATACAGTTTAGGCTGACAGTTTATCTACCTAAAAGTCTTCACTGGCATCTCATTTTCTTTCCTTCCTTCCTTCCATCCTTTCTTCTACTCTTTCTCGTTCCTTCCTTCCTTTCTTTCTTGCATCTACCTACCTACCTACCTACCTACCTATCTATATATCTCACAGCTCCTACTTTCTACTAAAAGAAGTTTGGCCACTTTGCCTGTTCTTCAAGACTTCTTACAATGAGGACCTAAGCTTCCAATTCTAGTTCCATCAGCTCTCTCTGAGTCCTATGTTCTCTCTTCTTTGGGATCTCAGGCTAGAATCCCAATCACAGAATGACAGAGGGTGACAAAGACTCTGTCCTTGACCAAACTCCAGCCAGCCTCCTCTGAGCCCTCTTCTCAACCAGCCCTCAACCTTGGCATCAAGACTTGAACAGAACAGTAACTGTTTCTAGCAGTTCAAAGGCACCTCTCTGGGATGATCCGAGGGCCCCTTGAAGTGCCTACCTGAGAAAACTAGCTAGTGTCTTTATAAGAAAAGCAAATTTGGGTACACAAATAAACACCAGGGGTGCATGTGCACAGAAGAAGGATCACATGAGGACCCATTAAGAAGGCTGACATCCCTGAGCCAAGGAGAGAAGCTTCAGAAGAAATTAAATCTGCTGATACCTTGATCTCAGTCAGGCCTCTAGCCTCCAGAACTGTAAAAAAATAACGTTTCTCTTTTTAAGCCATGATTCTGTGGTATTTAATTATGGCAGCCCTTACAAATTAATACATCTTAAATATTATATAATTTAACTGAGTTTTGGCATTCCTTTATTTTTTAACATGTCAAAGCTGTATATTTGTTTTTATATATATGTGGAGAAAGAAATCTTAAGACTATGTAATCTGATCAAAATCAATCTGTCAACTAAGAAAACTACATTTCATAAAAATGGAATGAATGGCTCAGACTCATACCACGGTTATTGGCTGATTTGAAATGAGAACTCTGTTTTCATGACTCCAAGTCTTATAGACTTTTCATTGTAGTATAGGGTCCGTTAAAAATACTTGCAATTTAAATATGAAATGCCAAGGCTCATTTTCAGCTAAGAAGCACCATATCTGGAATGATTTTGCCATCCATAGTAGTTCCCTCAATGGTATGAACAACTGAATCACTAATGTGAATAACAGATTTTTAAAGATGATAAATTCATATTTAATAAACAAAAAGGGCAGAAAGAAAGTCAGATGACAAGCCTGGAAACAGAACCTATTGGTACTAGAATTAGAAATTCAATTGGGGTAGTGGTGTCAAAGAAGAGTAATACTACAAACAACAATAGCATTTGTCAAATTCTATGTGAGAAAATAATAAATGCCACCATCTCAGAAAAGAAAGGATGCACTCCATTTAACCCACCTTTGCAAATCTTCTCATTAAGTGAGATAATGCTTCAGGATTAGGGCACTCCAGTTTCTTAATAATCTCAAAGCTCTGGTTAAGCTGAGCAAAGACATCAACCACAGAACAAGAGAAGAGGGCATGATCAGACGTCTGCTGGAACTGAAGGGAGAGAAGGCGATACCATTCCAATAAGCACATTAGAGGGACTGTGGAAAGAGTCAAATCACGTAAATAAGTGAATCTCCTATACCATGTACCTTCATCTCATATGCCTTCATTTCCCATTTAATAAAATGCTTACCCATTTCAAAATCATTCATCTCCTTTCCTGGAAAAGTATTAGAACTAATATTAGAGACAGGCTCCTATTAATTGGTTTTTCCATTTCTACATTGAGGGACTAGTTCTCTCATTCCCCATAGATACAAAGATGGGTTAGCAAGCCTATTGTGGCTCAAGACTTTTAAGTTGTTCCGGAGGGATTTGGAGGGTGTCTCCTCCTAATCTTGAAATCCTGGAAAGCTTTCAGGACCAGGGAGTTTTGTTTAAGCTTGGTGAACTTGTAGACCCAGATCAATTCAAGAGGTAAAGGAATCCTGGAAGCAAAAGGGTAATTTTTTTTTAATTTAAACAATTCCCTAGAGTTTCTAGCAGCCCTTAAAAGTTGTGTTTTACATTTATTTTGGTCATTAGAGGATTAAAATAAAATTAATTAATAACAATGAGCCTAACAATCCCCGTTATGTTACAAGTGAATAGTGTGAAAGAGTATTGACAAAAAGTCATCTTAAACGAATTTAAACTTACTCCATCTTTTTTGTCTCTTCCTAGTGCTCCATGAAGAAACTCCATTGATACATCTTCATTTTCATCTAGCCACTGCATGACAAAAGGCTCAAACCACCTAAAAAAAATAATAACGTTACATACCATAAAAGATGTCATTTGCACATAATTAACAGTGAATACTGCTCTTTCCTTACATGAGAGTAATTCAGGACCTAAAATCTCTTTTCATTCCCTTTTTTGTAGTTCTGTTTCCTGGAGACCTTTAGCTTTACGTCATCAAACACATACATCCCTGTTTATTTACTTTCATTGTCTATCTCTTTCTTAGCTCTTCCCATGGTTTTTAAAACAAGCTTAGTTCCCAATCCCCACCCTACAATTCCCTTTATAATTCAAAATTTTATAAAATGTCAATCATGTGTGCTGTGTCCCCTATTATGCCATTCTCTCACTTTTTAGTACTTTACTGTTGGGCTTCCGCCCATACTATTTTTTTTTCCTTTTTTTTTTTTTTAAACGTTTATTTATTTTTGAGACAGAGCATGAACGGGGGAGGGTCAGAGAGAGAGAGGGAGACACAGAATGGGAAACAGGCTCCAGGCTCTGAGCTGTCAGCACAGAGCCCGACGCGGGGCTCAAACTCACAAACTGTGAGATCATGACCTAGGCCGAAGTTGGACGCTCAACCGACTGAGCCACCCAGGCACCCCGATTTATTTTCCTTTAACTCATCTTAGGTGCTCACCTCTGACTTGTGATCTGTAATCCATCCGCAGTTGGGTTTTGTGAATGGTCAAAGTTTCAAAGTTCTTTTTTCCATGTGGAGGTGCAAGTGCAAAGCATCTTTTATTTTAGAAGATAATCCTTCTCCCTGCTGCCTTTAATTGGCATCATTGGTGCATATCAGGTAATGGCGTATGTGGGTTTGTCTCTAGACTACATTGTCCTATTGGTCTATTTGTCATACACTAACACCACTTCATTTAATAGCTGTATATTTTGATTAAGTCTTCATAACTAATAGTGCAGCTCTCAAGGTTTTTTTTTTTTTTCTTCCTTCGTCTTCAAGATTATCTTGGCTATTCCTAGTCCTTTGTATTTCTGTACTCATTTTTTGATTGAATTTGTCAATTTGCACAAAAATATCTGCTGAAATTTTTAGTGGGATTGCATTAAGTCAATAAGTCTATAAGTCAATGGGGGGAGAATTACTATCTGTACAGTAATACACCTTTTAGGAACATTGTGTATATTATTTAAGTTCATCTTAAATGTCTCTTAGTAACATGTCTCTAAGTAACACATTCTAGAAGTAGAAGTCTTGCACATCTTTCATCACCATTTGTTTCTCATGATTTTAATGATATTTAAATGGTAAGGTTTATATGTAATTTTTTAATTGCCTGTGGGTATTATATAGAAACTTAATTAACTTTTACATAGACTTGTTCTCTTTTTAATTCTATTAGTTACCCTGTAGTTTCTTTTTTTTTTTTTTTTTTAATTTTTTTTCAACCTTTTATTTATTTTTGGGACAGAGAGAGACAGAGCATGAACAGGGAAGGGGCAGAGAGAGAAGGAGACACAGAATCGGAAACAGGCTCCAGGCTCTGAGCCATCAGCCCAGAGCCTGACGCGGGGCTCGAACACACGGACCGCGAGATCGTGACCTGGCTGAAGTCGGACGCTTAACCGACTGCGCCACCCAGGCGCCCCGTTACCCTGTAGTTTCTTTTGGGTTTTCTAGATGCACAATTATGTCATACACAGATATTGACAGCATTAATATATGCTTTTGCAATCATTCTATTTTTTCTATTTCTTTCTTGTCTTATTGTATTATATAGCACTTTTAGTACAATGTTAAATAAAGGTGATGTTATCAGCTCTCAGTGTCATTTTTTTTTTTATCTCAGGGGGAAACTTTCAAAATATTGTCAATAAGCATAATGTTTGGAGAGGAAGGGGATCAAGATGACAGAGTAGGAAGATCCTGAGCTTTTGTCCTCTCACAGGCACACCAAAATCTGTAATTATGTATACAACTATCTCAGAGAATGAAGTGAAGAATAACAGAACAGATATTATCTGGTAGCCACAAGGAGACAGCTAAGACAGGTGGAGAGGTGATCTAGTCAGGACTGATGCCTGTCAGTGTAATGACCCACAAGAGAGAGGGATACTGTAACTGTCCCTCCCTGAGGAATAAGGGGTCTGAGACCCACATTAGGCTCCATAGCCCAGACAACCTCACCAGGAAAATGAGCACCCAGAATATGTCTTTGGAAACCAGCAGGGCTTATATCCAGAAAAGCCAGAGAGCAACAGAAAATGGAAACTCTACTCTTAAAGGACATGCACTCAATCTCACTTACTTTGAGTCCCAGCACAGAGGCAGCACTTTGAAAAGCACCTGGGCTACCTGTGAAGGAGTTTCACTGACTAATTTTACAGCATGTGACAGAAGAGTGAGGATCTGTTGGAATATTCTCTGGGAAGAGAAGCCTGGCGGACACCATTTCCTTTTCACTTCTCTTCTATTTAGTTGACCTAGCCCTGGTGGGCACCTTTTCTGACACTCTCCATCTACTGCACCCAGTGCCCGACCCTGCAGAATCCCCGCCTAATCCCCTGCCCTGGCCTGGCTCTCCTCCCAAGTGGTTTCCCACACTGCCGCATATGGCAGGAGACTTCAACCAGTTGTGGGGCCCCTTCCAAGCAACCCCCTGCCCCACCACACATGGTGGCCAGCACTGGGGTTCCCTCAAGCAATGCTGCCTAGGTTTGGGTGCATGCCAATGCAATAGAGCACCTGTGACAGTAGTAGCCAGACCTCATAGCCAGTCAGACCTCAGTCAGCCACACCACAGGAGACCAGATATGGAAGCAACCTAAGTGTCCATGGATAAATGAACAGATAAAGATGTGGTACAGATATATAATGCAATATTATCAGCCATAATAAAAAAATGAAATCTTGCCACTTGTAACAACACCCCCAGAGGGTGTAATACTAAGTGAAATAAGATGAAAAAACACAGACGCCATATGATTTCACTTCTGTGTGAAATGTAAAAACACCAAACCAACATGCAAAAGAGAAATCAATTCACTGATACAGAGAACAATCTTGCAGTTGCCAGAAGTGAGGAAAGGGGAGGGATGTGTGAAATAGAGGAAGGGGATTGAGAGGTACAAACTTTAAGTTATAAACTAAGTAACACATGGAAATACAATATACTGTATAGGAAACATAATAATATTGTAACAATTTTGCATGGTGACAGATAGTAGCTAGATATAGGATGATCAATTTGTAATGTATATAATGTTGAACAAGTACGTTGTACTCCTGTTTGTCGACTACATTTCAATTGAAAAATAGGCACAATGTTTGTATAGTTGTTTCTCTTTTGAAAGAGTGTGTCTTTATTATATTAAGATAGTTCCCTTCTATTTTTAACTTCCAGGAGAATTTTATAATAAACCGGTCTTGTATTTTATTAAATTATTATTTTGTGTCCAGTGTAAGGACTGTAGGGATTTTCTCTTTCATTCCTTAAATGTGGTGAATTGCATTCATTACTTTTAAAATGTGAAACCAATCTTGTATTTCAGGAATAAATACTTCTTGGTCATGCTATATTAGTCTTTTTATAAACTACTGCATTCTATTGGCTATGCTATTTATTTATTTATTTTTTAAATGTATGCTCAGAGAGAAATTGTTCTTTAATTATATGTCATATTTTCAATAAGTTTTAGTAGGTAAAAATATGCTGAACTCAACAAATTATTTGAGAAGTTTTCCTGCCTTTTCTGGAAGAGTTTGTGTAAGAGTGGTGACATTCTTCTTTAAATAGTTGGAAGAATTCCATTTGGAGCCTTCTGCACCTGGAGTTTTTGTTGTGTGATTTTAAACTATGGATTCAAATTTTAAAACTTATGGGCCTATTTAATTTTTTTTACATTAGCCTAGTAAGTTATATAAAGGAATTGGAGATTTTGTCTAACTTCTAAATGTGCTGGCATAAATAATGTCTTTTTATGTTTTACATTACCTTTAGTAATGTCCTTTTCAGATAACAATTTGTGACATCGGTTTTTCCTTTTCATTTCCCATTGGTCTTGCTAAGTCTTCTTTTATCTTTATCATATTTTTAAAACATCAAATTTGGCTTTGCAATTTCTTCCATTTTAAAATTTATTTTTGTTTCAGGTCATGTTGATCATTTTCTTCCTTCTACTTTCTTTTGACATAATTTGGTTTTTAAACTGTTCTTCTGACAGTTACACTATTGATTTTATACCTTTCTCCCTCTCACTACAGAATCATAGAATTCTATAGAATTTCTGTCTATGGAATTATAGAATATCATTCTATTTCCTGTTTTAGCTGCAATCCACAAGTTTCAATATGTCATATTTTATTATCACAGTTCAAAATATTTTGTAATTCACACTGTGATTTCTTTTTTAACTCATGAATTAGAGTTTTCTGCTTAATTTCCCTATCTGGTCATTTTCTAGTTATCTTAGAGTTGATTTCTGGCTTAATTCCACAGTGGTACTAGAATATACAGTATATATTTCAATCTTTGAAAATCCATTAGACCTCCTTTATGGTCGAACAAATAGTCTATTTTGGTAAATGCACTAAGTGCATATGATAACAATGTGTGTTTTGTCATCATTTGTGATAAATTGTAGATAGGTGTGTGTGTGTGTGTGTGTGTGTGTGTGTGTGTGTGTGTTTGTAAACAATTCCCACAAAAAATTATGGAACCTCTAGGTGACCAGGTACAGATATAGATACAGAAGAATAAATATATTTAAGTATGTTATTTGTGTTGTTGGAACTTCTGTATTTTTACTGACTTTTTTGTCTGAATGTTTAGTCAGTTGCTGAAAAATGTAATCTCCAAGTAGCATTGTAGATTCATTTTTTCCTTTTATTTCTGACAATTTTTGCTTTATATATTTTGTTAACATGTTATGAGATACATTTACATTTCTAACTGATATATCTTTTGTTAAATTGCTTCTTCAATCATCACGAAATATTTCTATTTCTCAAAATTATTTTATTATATTTCTTACCTTGAAGTCTCTTTTAATATTAGTATCTTGTGAAAATTTTATCTCAATTATTATTTTCATCCTTTTATTTAACCTTTCTAGATGCATGAATTATGAGCAAGACAGTTTGGTCTTACTATTTTATCTGGTAGGCCAGTATTAATCCATTAATATTTAATGATTACATTCAATTTTCTGATGTATTTAGTCTTAAAAATATCATCTTGCCCCCCCCCCCCAAATTTCCTGCCTGCTCTTTATTCTTTGCATTTTCCTTTCTTACCCTTAGGTATGTTTTATTACCCTCCACCCTACTGTGTTATGAATACACAATATTGTACCTTATGGGGTTACCCTATAAATTATAACATATATCCATGACATATCCATGATATATTAGAGGATTTTTATATTTTTTTAAAGTTTATTTATTTTTGAGAGAGACAGAGACAGAATGAGAGTAGGTTAGGGGCAGAGAGAGAGGAAGACAGAATCTGAAGCAGGCTCCAGGCTCTGAGCTGTCAGCAAAGAGGCCGATGCAGGGCTCGAACCCATGAGCTGTGAGATCATGACCTGAGCCAAAGTCGAACTTCAACTGATTGAGCCACCCAGACGCCCCTAGAGGATTTTTAAATTGGGGTATTTTACACTTTGTGAACAATTCAAGGATCATACAACATATTAACTGCATGTGTTTATCCAATTGTCTTGTACTTTACTTCTATGTATATTTTCTTCTACAGATTTTTAATTTTTAAACAGTTAACATATTTTAAATTTTATTCTTTGCATACATTTTGTAGTGCATTATTTGCTACATTACTATATTTTTATCTTAGTCATTTTCATTCTATCTGACGTATGGCTTATATATTTTTGGTGAAGGTCTGCTGGAAATGGATTCTTTCAGCTTCTCAGTTATATAAATATACTTATGTCACTTTGTTTTGAAAGGATATATATTATTTTTGGAAGGATATTTTTGATGCTTATAGAACTCTAAGCTTGTTAGTTGTTTTCTTTCAGCACTTAAAAGGTATCATTGCAGTGTATTCTGGTTTCAGTCACTCCTACTGAACAATCATCCATGAGTATTACTGTAGCTCCTTTGAAGGTAAAGTGTCTTCCCTTCCTTGACTTCAATAAATGGAAAGTTTTTTTAAATTCTTTTTTGGTTTTAAGCAATTTTCTATGATGCAATGACAGGTAGTTTTTCTTGCATTTAAATATTCTGCTTAGGACTGATAGAAATTCTTGAGCTGTGGTTTCATGTTTTTTTCATCCATCTTACAAAATCCATACACTGTGCCTTCTCTCTTCTCCTTTTCTGGGACTCATTTCTTTGTACATTAGACCTTTGCAATTTGTCCCATGTACTCTTTGTTCTATTCTTTCTTCTATATTTTGTATTTTTTGTCTCTCCCTCTATTTTATATGGAAAATTTCTCCAAATTTATTTTCCATTTTCAGTCCCCTCTTCTGCTATATATAATCTGCCTTTAAACCCATTTATTACATTCCTAATTTCATCCTTTTTCAGTTCTGCAATTTTCATTGTATTCTTCTGATAGAATGTTGAAATTCTCTCACATTTTGAAGATACATCAAAGCCTATGTCTGGTAAGTATAATGTCTGCTTTTTCTTGGAGTCTAGTCACTTGGTGCTGTTGCCTGACAGTCTAATTTTTTGTTGAATATTACATATTATCTATGAAAAATTATGGAACCTTTGATTGGTCATCTTCTCCTGAGAAAATCTAAATTTGTCCTTGTATTTACAGGATCATAATGGAGACAAGGCTGAATTTTAGGCTGGGCCATTTCTAGTTCTTCAGAGCCCTGAAGGATCTCACCTGAAAGTCTGGAAAGTCTTATTTCTTAGGAAGTCTTGACCTCTCATTTTTGTCTCCCTAGTATTATGAGGCTGCTGACGTATCTACTCAATTTTTAACCTCTCAGTCCCTGCTTTCTACTTGCTTATTTCTGCCTCAGTCTCCACACAAGGGCAGATTAAAAATCAGAAAATACCGGGGCGCCTGGGTGGCGCAGTCGGTTAAGCGTCCGACTTCAGCCAGGTCACGATCTCACGGTCCGTGAGTTCGAGCCCCGCATTGGGCTCTGGGCTGATGGCTCAGAGCCTGGAGCCTGTTTCCGATTCTGTGTCTCCCTCTCTCTCTGCCCCTCCCCCGTTCATGCTCTGTCTCTCTCTGTCCCAAAAATAAATAAACGTTGAAAAAAAAAATTAAAAAAAAAAATCAGAAAATACCTCAGGGAGAAACTGTATGCAGGATGTTATGTTTACTTCTCTGGGGTTCCCATCTCTTTAGGAATTGACCCTGCAAGTCCAAGCAGCCTTCATAGTACTGAACACCAATTTTTATTTCTCCAGCCTAGGGAGATTGCTATAAACTAGGCTGCTATTCTCTGTTTGGCCACCAAGACCTGCACTGCTAATTGTCAAATGCATGGGAGCAGGGAGGATGGAGAGAAAAAAACAAAACAAACACACAAACAAAAACAAAAAACAAAAAAACCTTGTAGCAAATACAGGAATCACCTCAATGCATTTCTCTTTTCTCAGGACCATAACTTCTTAAATCCTGGTTGCCTTGATTTTTCTCTGATGCTATTTAATTTTATTCAGCTTTTATAATGGTCTTCAGTATGCATGCCAGTCTGATTTTAGTGTAGTTTCGTCGAGACAGAGCCAAACAAAAGTGTCCAGCTAACAGCATCTCTTTTTTACAAGCCAATGATACTATCAGCTGCTTAGGCACATATATTTCATGTTTAACTCTTCCCTATTTCTTTTATCCTCATTTGTATTTAGTTGACAAATTATGTAAATTCTATCTTTGAAATCTCTCTCCCACACATACTCATCTTTGACATCCTTGCTACAATCACTGTCTAATGTGTATAGACTTTTAACTTATCCCAGTATCTCACTGTACCCTATAAATTTCTATGAGAAAAGTCATACTAAATGGAAATTCATTACATTACTCCCTACCTTCTAAATCTCTTCCTTGTCCCCCATTCTCTGTCTCTTCCAATGCCCACAATGCCTAAGATTGTGGGGCAAGCTTCACAGCATTTATTTATAATAATCTAGTTCAAAACTACATTTCCTATCTACTCATTTTGTAAACATATCCTATACCCCACTAGAATGGCATTATTTCCTGTGGACCCTAGCCTATATATTCCTAATTCCATAATAATGCTCATAACTTACCTTTTAATCTAAATGCTTTTCTTGCCATAAACTGACCAAATTTTCAAAGTCTATATCAAATGCTACTCCATACATAAAGATTATGTAGAGTCCTCCATAGGGTAATGTCTCTCTTCTGTGAGAACCCACTGCACTTTGCTTGTGCTTCTTGAATTAGTGCTTATTAAATTTTGCCTTGCTTTGTCAGGAATTTTATACTTATTAGTATCTCATCAAGCACAAGCTTCTTCCAGGTTGCAGTCTTTATCCTATTCACTATTGTCCTATAGCACTTGACATGGTGCCTGGCATATGGAAGACCCTCGTCAATAGAATTAAATAGAATTCTGATAAATGTCAGATGCAGAGTATTACAGGTCTGTGTGCTTAGAAATGTATTTGATACAGGCATATTTATGAAAATATTACCTGTTTAATTATAACTTCTATTTTAGAAATATGCATTTCTAACACATTTTTTCAGTTTAAATTAAAGGGAAAAATCTGAATATAATGCTCAGTATACAAATACCTTCATTTTCCCAATAAAATCTGAGTTTGAGCACTTTCACAGAAAATAACCTCATTATGTAAGCCAGATTTGTTTTGTATTTCTTTTCCTTTGAGTTGAATATCCAAGTGAATGCAACACAATTCAATTAAATATGTAGCTGAAAATGCAACACAATTCAATTAAATATGGTCCGAAAGAAATGCAAGTCATTTAATGTTAATTTTATAATAGAAATGTCTGCATCCACGCAGAGACCATGAGAAGAAATTTTAGGGCTGCATAATTCAGGTATAATTTTTACAAGACTATGAATTGAAGACTTGGGGGTGAAAATCACTACTTACAAGGAATATTCAGGGACAGCATCCTTGAAGGCAGGAAGCTCTCGCACGTATTCATTATAAAACCATTTCACTTTGAAATGCAAATTCATATAATCGGTGCTCTTGCATAACCGCTGCTTCTCATGTTCTATAACAGATAAAATCAAACATTTAATAAAGTTTGGTTTGCCAACAATGCTGCTGTATTCTAATCTACTTTTATTAGTGGTATTTTAAAAAGGAAGAGAATAGCATATTTGAGGTAAAAGCTAAGTGAATTGTTAAAGACAGACCTGAAATTTCACAAAATGCACAAAAGCATCCTAGGTCCTCTGTGGAATAGGGGAAGTAATAATGAAAAGTAACTTGAATGTTCTAATGTGCTTGCCCGAAAAAGGTGAGGATTCTGATGTAAAGTGTTAGAACCTACCAAACCTTTTCTATTTATTTGCATGCTTTCATATTTTGACTACTTTTAGCCTGATGCAAAGTTCTAGGGAGAATTAAAACTCTAAGCATGGATAAAACATGAATCAAACTAGGAGACATAATCCTTGATAAATACTGGCAATGTGAATGAGTAGATCACATTTCTGGCCTGGATATTTAACATTGAAAGAATTAAGAGTTGAAAAGGAGAGGAAATATATCAAACTTCTAAGCCAGATGATTTCTTCTTCCCCTTTTAAGCTCAGCTAAAATTATTTTGTACCCTGTGGCTCTTTTGACATTTCTTTAGCAGGATTTCCGAATACGTGACTTTTTTTTTTCTTTTCTTTCTTTCTTTCTTTTTCTTTTTTTTTTTGCTCTAGCTTAGAAAGTATAGCTTAAGACTGTTTCTTTCTCTTCTTTTAAAATCTGGATATATAGCACTGGGGAACAGTGACAAATAATAGTATTACTGAACATATTTATCGCTGCTTCTCCCCTCCCTCCAATATTAATATCTCTGCCAATTCTGGCTACAAATATAGATATAACCAAACCCCAAATATTCCAGACTATAAGTTGAAGTGTCCTCTTACAAGTTCTGCATGAGGTCTGTGAATGTTTCTTAAGCAAAGTTATTTGATTCATATTGGAGACATCCCATACTTTACATTTCAGACTGAAAATACTAACTGAAGCAATTAAATTGTTAAACACAAATTGAGGGCATCTTTGTTTTCCAAAATGTGAGTATAGAGGGATTTAAATACCAATGATAAACACAGGAGGGAACACAAACCCCAATCAAACATTTTCAAATTATCTAAACTATTCATTCAAGACAATTTGTAGAGATTATAATTGTAATCTAATGTTATGCATAGACACAAGAATAAACTAGTACTTATAGACTAAACTCCCAAACAAAATTATGAACTAGGTAACATTTTGCTTCAACTCCCTCCAAATTTATTTCATTCTTTCTTTCTTTTAATGTTAATTCTCCCCAACCCTTCTCCTCAGATGTCTAGTATCCCTCCACACCATAAGAGGAGACATTTATTTGATAAACTCATAGTTAGGAATTTAATGCAACACTACCCTCAAACCCAGATAAAATAAGACCTTTGTCTTAACACCCACACATTAAGAAGACTCTACTCGTCACAAACTCAAAACTTAAATAGATTGTGGTCACTCGGGATCTCATACGTGGTACCCACAGAGTGAGCCAGAACCCTAAACATCTGCTCTTGTGACTGACACCACCTGCTCTTATGATTAACACCCTATAAGCTCACAGAAACACTTTGGACTATCTTTTGTTCTATATTCTAAAAACAAGAGGTGACTACTTCCAGATGCTACTAATGTTTGTAGACTGCCATTGCTGACAAAGAAATAGATACTGCTTTGGAGTATGGGAAGAAATTTGAGCTATGGAAGCATTTAAGAGAAAGGGCAAACTAACTCACCAGTTCTTTCTCTGGATGGCATAAATCCAACAGATTACTGCCTAACAAAGTATTATTTCCAAGTTTTAAGAAGTACCCATTTTCTTTGGTTTCAATTTATGCATTTGAAGGCACTCATGAATCAATGAGGCATGCAAAACAGGTGCACCTGCTGGCTGGGGAATATTTTGAATACTAAATCATTCATATGACTCTCAAAATTTGTATATGTGTGGTTCTAGATGTAATATACATGAAGCCTGAAATTCTTTGGCAACTAGCTATCTACTGACTTCTAGAATTATCAATAGTTTTATTTTTGGAATTTAAATTTACAAGGTTTGACTTATTAAATTTTAGCTTTATTCAAATGATTTACATAAAAACTTAGATAATTTGCATTGTGTCCTCATTTTAATAAATATTTTTAAGTATCTTCAAAGAAAAAGAGTTTTCTGCAAACTATATACGAACTATATCTGAAAGTACATTTGGAAATAATTTAAAATTTTTTGTATAGTTTATGTTAAATTACATGAAATTACATAAATTACATTCAGTTCATGTCTATTTTGAATGTAATAATATTTTATGTTTTAATCCTTTAATATTAAGATTGTGTGTAAACTTAGATTGGATGGGAAAAATATAAGTGCATCTCAGAAAAGAAAAAAAAAGGAATAGAAAAAGAAATAGAAAAAAAGTTCAGTGACAAGATATAATTTTTTTTAATTTTACAGAGAGAGAGAGAATCTTGAGTAGACTCCATACTCAGTGCAGAGTTTGATGAGGGGTTGGATGTCATGACCCTGGGATCAGGACCTGAGCCAAAATCAATAGTCAGACACTCAACCAAGCCACTCAGGCACCTCTATACTTGAAAGTTTTATATCAGGAAAAAATTAAAGAGAGCAGACATCATGTGACTTAGCATGACTGTAAATAGAATGCAAAACATTTAAAATATTTTATTATAACTGCCTAATTTGTAACTGTGCTGAAATAAAGATGAAAATACATTTTTCTGAAAAATATAATTTATGACACTTAGATGTTTACTTTGAAAACCTAAACACTGCCACCCAGAACACCTAAATATACACAGTGATAATTAAGTTGTATTATCTTTGACATTTTGCCAATATGCAGCCTATTAAAAAAGAAATGTTGTTTTTAATCTCATCAATATACAAGGACATTTATTTGTTGAGGTAGGAATATAGAACTACCTTGCATTCAACAGTTTGTTAGCTTGATTTAGAAATTATAAATATTTAGGTCTACGGTAAGTGGGGCTCCATGTGTGCTCTTGACTTTGCAAATGTTATCAGTGAACCTGACTTGATGTGTTACCTCTTCCAAGAGTGTTTGTACATTAACAGAATCCTGAAGGTAAGGGTAAGCCAGTTCCAGCTAATACCAGGAATGTTTATTTAGCATTTATCTTCTGCTAGGTCATGTAGGAGGGACTGTGGATGTAAAGATGAAGATCCATGTGCATAGAGCTCAGGAAGGGTGACATATAATACTACATGTAATACAACATGGCAAGTGCCATTATTTGATATGCAGAGGGGAATACTGTTTCTCAGAGGACACGAATTTAGCCCCACCTTTGTGCTTTAGGTGAACACTTAAATAGAGAAATGATTTGTGATTAGTCGTTCATTGCACAAAGAGGAATTTGAATCAAAGGACACATGTCATATAAAACAAGACATTTTTCTTTGAAGTACTATTTAATATATATGTGTCTCTTTCATGAAGCTCTATGTCTCCAATTAAGACTGTGGGTTTTTATCCCTTCTTTCAGGTTTTTAGATGTTTTAGTAGTGTGAGTGAACCTTAAATTTATGTTGTACCATAAAAAGAAAAAGTTTACCAATCTTTGTTCCTTACAATGAAGTTAACTCTGTACTTTGGAAAGCAGGTAAAAGCCAGCTGTAGGCAGTGTCCCTGTCAGTTTTTCAAGAAAGAATTTCAATTTATTTTCATAATCCATGTACACTTCACTTCTCCATAATTACAAAAGTCTTTTCTCCATCCCTATTTGGGTACTCTGTTCAGAACATACAGAACATCCCCGACTCATTCACTTGGACTCTGAAAGCTTCCTCAATTCCTACATTCCCCTCATTCCTGCTGTTCCTACACTTCCAGAAAGGAATCACCTCTAGATGTTGAATCTTCTGTAGCCACAGAGTAGCCAGGCTACTTTCCCTTCTTCCCCACCTCCCAAGTCTCTCCATTGTGGATCAGTATGGGAAAGGAGATAGGAAGGATACCAATGATCCTTTTGCAAAATGAAATCTAATACTGCTCTAGTCTAGAGACCATACTCTAGTTCCTAGGAATATATCTGACAGAATAGCTCAAACTATCAGGGTTTTACCAGCCTCTTTGCAGAAAATAAACTTAGAAGATTACTATTAGCTTCCTCCTTACAGAAATGCTTTCCCTCCCTATGAATTCTTTCCCATCTCTTGAAGTCATATTTCTCATGTACTATCAACCAATATTTACTGCTGTCTGTGGACTGAAACAGGAGACCAGTACCATCTGTTTTCATTTTCTGCCAATTCAACAAGAATAATGGACATCTTTACATGTATCATGCACTTCAGCTGATACAGCAAGAGGTTTTCAGTTTATTGAGTTAGTTGGTGATGTAAGCTTGATCTTGAGGAAAATGCAAACAAAACTGGAAAGGGTATGCTCCTGTATAATAAGGCCCACTTGTGATGTTTGTCTTTAAGTAGAAAATATTAATTATAATTTAAACATTTTTTAGCAGTGACTTGTAATCATTATTAGTGATTATAATCAGTATTAGTGGTGAATTTAACTATTTGGCTACCAAACCATGTCCTTTTCTTCATAGGCATACAACCAAACCATATTTCCCAACATTTCTTGCAGTAGGCCTGGCCTGTGACTAAATTTTGGGCCAAAGCAATGTATGCCATTTCCAGACTTGCCCTGAAACACCTACTCTGAAATAATCCTCTTTTCCCTCATTTGTTAGCCAGATGCTGAAGATCCAAATGAGGATTTCAAGGCTCCGTGGAATCAAAGAGCCACTAAAGGGTAGAAGTCTGGGCCCCTCAACCAATTCTCAGAAGAGAGTTGCCGAATCAGAAGTACCTACTTGGACATATACAAGTGAGAAATAAACTAACCGATAATGTATTAAATAGTTTGTTACAGAGTTGGGCTACCTGGAATTATATTCTATTGCATTACAAAAAGTTTTAAGATTGAGACCCACTTGCTAATTAACCTCCAAATTGTTTTCTACGTTCTTATTTCTTTTATATGTGTATATGCATTTATCTGTATATATGGATAGAGATATTCAGGCTATTCCCTTGCTTTGCGAAACTGTGTTAGTAAAGCTATGTCTATCAGACCTCACTATGAATTCATCCACAATCACACAGGAAATCAGTTAATCAAACTTGTTAAGTTTATGTTAAGAAAACAATAAATAGGCTCTGAGAAAGGAACAATCATAGAGGTAAAATAGATTAATGCCACTTTTTATTTTTCTGTCACCCTTATTTCATACTTGTGGGCTTTCTGCTATATTCTGAGGAGTTATTATCACCACTTACGTGACTGTATAAAAAGTGAGCTGTCATTGTTCCAAAATCCACATGCCTGTTTTTCTTGGGTCTTTAGATATCCCTCCCATAATGTGTAATTATATATTATAAAGGGACAGTTCAAGTAAACTACAATTACATCCTAACTGCCACCTACCAAATATCAATGTAAGAAATAATATCAAATTCAAAATATTCTTCAAATTATCTTTAATTCCATTCAAATTATCTCCTGCTTAGTGCTAGACCACACTGACAGAGTTATATTTATCTCATAGAAGATAAATGACTCTTAGAATTTATTTAGCCATCAATCCTCCTACATTTTTAATTTTGGCAACAAAGATTTAACTAGCTCATTACATTTACCAAGTAAAACATTTAATTAGTTTTCCAAATTGCCATACAATAATTTTGCACAAAATTTAATCTTTGACTTTCAATGCTAAATATGAATATTTTACTACCAGTATAAAACTGCTTTGCTTAAGTTGTGCAAAGACACTTGTTAATTTGAAAGTATATGCCTATTTTCCTTTAGATGGCATTTACAAGCATTTAATTGAAAAGAATATATTTTTTTTGAAAGTTGATGTTTATGCATGGGATTTTATGTATAATGCAGTAATGTACAATTATGTATTAGTATATAGGATGGGGTGGTATACACTCAATCTATTCTCACGCCAAAAGCAAATGTGCTGCCATCAACCATCACAGTGTGATTTTCTAGTTCTTAGTTCTTACTTTTATTGCATAAACACTGTGTTGCCCTATAGTTGGTAGTGTACATTTTTTTAGGACTATCTTAAACATCCCTGTATTTTATACTGGTGATGATATGGAAGTTCTGGAAGGAATATCAAATAATAAATTGGTATTAGGGGCCCAAGGACATGATGTTTTGTGACATATTGTGTACTCACAAATCTAAAACTACATCACCTAGAAACTTTGGTTCTAAAAATAAATAGGTATCAAACTTTTATATATAATAGATACATATAAACATTTATAAAAGATAACCATAAATTTTTATTAACTATATATAGGTGGGGATCATGGGCTCCTTTTTATACACTGAAAGTGCTAAACCATGTAGTTAGAAGTAAAAAAGAAAAAGAGAATACAAGTTATAGGTTTCTATTTTAAAATAGCTCTATAAAGGGCTTATAATATCCATACATCTTGGGGTGAGAATCATATAAATTTCTGGCTGCCAAAGTAAGCTGGTATTAAGAAGCTATATAGCTTGAAATAATAAAATAAAAATGAAAAAAAAATATATATATAACATGTTAGCAAAAAGTAATTTGTACCAATGGGAAGCTTCCAGGGAGGAAAATCAGCCAACAAGAGAAAAGATTAAGTACAATAGTAAATTACTGTAATCAACTTTCTTAGGTTCAATGACTACAAAGCAACAAATATCATTAATTTTTGTAGGGTAAGAAAAAAATACCAGTTTCTTTCATGACACATTTCTGATAACCCAGCCTTAGCAAAACACTAGGAAAAAGAAAAGCCAATAAAATCTGCCTTACTCCATGACCACTAAAACTGATGCTAGAAGCAGTTTTACCTTTGAGAAGGAGTAGCTGACAGTCCTCACCATAAATGCAATCAATCTCTCAGCAGAATCCCAGAATGCATCTAGGCTCTCGAGGTTCATTAAACCAGGAATGATGTGGAATCAGACTTACTTCATAAACACACTCTGATACATCTGTGGTGAGTTTAGACATATATCAACCCACAAACCTACACTGGCGGGTTTAGAATAAGAACAGTGCTTTCCAATGGAACTCAAACCTCCTCAACCCATCTCATTGTCATCCAAAACTTGAACTTTCTCTATTTCTGAGAAAAAAGTTATTCACAAATGAGCTGTGATTTGGTCACCTTTTACTTTAAAACTTTCTTTGCCAAATTTAAGTAGCACCATACCAACACTTTCTCTATAATCTTCATCGATGACACAAATTCCTATACTTCTGATGTGTTCTGAAGCCAAATCAGTATGTAGAGTTACTGAGCTCCAGAACACCCAGAAGGGGAAACATACCAGTTCATGAGCTGGGAAAATAAGGAAGTAGTATGGAGGCAAGACCACATAATCTGGTGCTAGAAACCTAGAGATGGATAGTTGTAAAGGAAAAAGTGGGATGGGATGAGAAAGAGCATTCAAAATCAGAGATGGCGAAAAGACTGGAATATAATAGTAAAATACAGGCACCCTGAACAGCTACTGGAATTAATTGACAAGTCATGGAGCAAGAGTGTGTGGCTGACAAGTTCAGATACAAGAAGGTTAGTGTGACTAACACAGAGTTGAGTGGGCAAGAGTGGTGACAGCTAATTTCAGAGAAAAGCCAAGGCCAAATCACACAGGATCTTGTAACCTGTGAGTAAGGACTTCTTCTCCTAAGAGTTATACAGTAACACTGGAGGATTCTGGGGTAATTTACATTTGTAAAATATCATTTTGGATGCCGTCTGGAGACAGTAGGAGGGTATAAAAGAGACTATGCAGAACAAGCAATGGGTGAGGCATCTTAGACATGGGTGGTAGTAGTGATGATTCTGGTGGAAGGGGTGAGGCATGGGATCTATTCTTGGCTGTCTGTATTTCTGTCACATAACCATGCCTGTAACCTCTTCCGTTCCTAGATAAACTCTCTTAGAACAAATAGGGCGACTTAATAAAATTTTTATTTCCCCACAATACCTTCTCTGCTTAGAACCATAGATGGATGGATAGACTGATAGATAAAAGGATGGAAAGACTGTATCTGGCTCTTTTGCCACGTCTCTTCCATCATTTTCTCCTCAGTCTTGCTGAGGATAGAGTAGATCATCAAGCAGACTGGTAGAGTACCTGCTCAACATTGGACTTGGTCTATAAGTGCGGTAGTTTATTAGCTTCTCATGGGGGAAAAGCCACTGCTTTCTTTGTCTTAAAAGGTCCAATCATTTGTATTAAAATAAAAGGCCCTGATTACTTAGGTCAGTAAGTTTTTAAATTAAGTATTGTCAATGAAATATAGACAATGTTACTCCCACATACATAGCTCATAGAAGCCACTTACAAATAATCAGTTTCATGTAGTTCTCAGAAGTTTACATCTTTTATTGCAATAACACTGCTTGTACCTTTTTCTTGAAAGACTCAAATATTTATGAATTTTACTTCTCATAGCTCCCTGTACTTTTTCCCATCACTTATTTAAATGTAACTTGTAGTTGAGATTCTTTTTTAGGATAAAATTGACTTCTATCAATTTCTATAAATATACAAAGATTTCTCTTTTTGGTAGATTTCAACTAAGCTATTTTTTTCTTTGCTTTCTGAGTTGCCATGATCTCTTTATTACTTATAAAGGAAAAGTAACTAATTGATAATTCATTATTATAGGTGAAAAAATCAGTTAATTTATATTTTAGCCAAAAGTTGTTACAACATCCTAAATATGTGATTACTTTTCATTTTATTATTGGTGGTAATTTTAATTTTATTAATAATTTTTTGGTAATTCTCATAAGAGACAATAGTCTTTAAACATATAAAAAATGCCTAATTCATTTATACTTAAAGGTATAAACATTTAATGAGATGGTACTTACCAGTGTACAAAAAATAAAAAATATACAGATTCATATATGTAACATATATATGAATTTATATATTTATGTACGATGCATATTCATATATAATATATGAAGTTTTGATTTTTAGGGAAAAATTGACAATATATGTCAAAATTTTAAATGCATGTATTTTTCTGGCAATTCTTTTTCTTAGAATTCTACTTACAAATGTATGGGCACATGTAAACAAAAACTAGGGGTTTATAGGTATTAGCAAAATATTAAAAATAGTCTAAATATATACTGATAGAGAAAAAAGTAAGTATGTTTTATATACCCATTCTACTGAAAACAATACAATTCTAACAAAAAATGAGGTAAATTTAAATGTTTATATAGTACTAGCCCCAAATTATACTCTTAAGTAAAATAGAAGGAGTGGGAGAGTATGAATGTATTCTACCACTGGTATGAAATAGAAAAAGATATGTACACATATACATATGTAGGCTTAGAACATTTCTGCAATTACACAAGAAATTGAAAACAGTGATCATCTTTAGGGAAGACTGGTCTGATAGCAAAGAGAAGTTTTTCATACACTATTCTTTTGCACTTATTATTTTAACCATGTGCATCTTACATTTTCAAAAACAAATACTTGATTTAAAAAATACAATTAGAGGGTCGCCTGGGTGGCTCAGTCTGTTGAGCGTCCAACTTTGGCTCAGGTTATGATCTCACAGGTTGCGAGTTCGAGCCCTGCGTTGGGCTCTGTGCTGACAGTTTGGAGCCTGGAGCCTGCTTCGGATTCTGTGTCTCCCTCTTTTTCTGCCCCTAACCCACTCACATTCTGTCTCTGTCTCTCTCAAAAATAAATAAACATTAAAAAAATTTTTTTTTTTAAATTCAACTAGAGGGGCGCCTGGGTCGCTCAGTCAGTTAAGCATCCGACTTTGGCTCAGGTCATGATCTCACTGTTCCCGAGTTGGAGCCTCGCATGGAGCTCTGTTGACAGCTCAGAGGCTGGAGCCTGTTTCAGATTCTGTGTCGCTCTCTCTGTCTCTGCCCCTCCCCTGCTCGTGCTCTGTCTCTCTCTCAAACAAAATAAAAAAGAAAGAAAGAAAAATTAAAAAAAAAATACAACTAGAAACAGTAATGAGCAAAATAGAAAATTTAGGAAAACAAATCAGTAATTTCAAGAAAAGCTTAATAAAATCTTCCAGAATGCAGGGCTAATTGTTAGAGCAGAAAATTACAGAATGAATGACAAAGAAATCAGAGAGACTTCTATTAGAGATCCAACATGATAGAAAAAAGTCAAACAAATGGGAGAATCAATAATAAAAGGCACAAGTAAAGAAAACCATCTTGCACTGGGAAAGAGACAGGAAAACAAGTATGAAGTTAAGGAATTCTCCACTAATGAAAAGATACTCCCATCTAGATATTAGTGAATAGATACATTTGCCAAAATGTCCGAAGGACAAAATACAGAAAAAAATCTTACAGGCTTTTAAACAGAAAAACAAACATAAAATTAAAATAGGTTGGCTGTGTCTCTTCCATTCAGTAGAATGTGATAATGAAACAACATCTACAGAGTCATGAGAGGAAGACCTGCCAAGGACTAAATAATTATATATTCAGTCTTATTTTTGACAGGAAGGCAAAGTACAATAGCTAAACCGTCTGGTTCCACTAATAAACGATATGTGGTTTATTGGATGTGGAGGGATTGGTTCCTTCTTTCCTAACAGCATGGGGATAAAGCTGAAAAGCCATACATTTTTATCATGAATCATTATTTTTCATTATAGAAATAAATCTATTGGACCCAAGGAGTTTCTATGTTAAAGCCTCTCTCTTAGACCAGACTTATGTCAGATTCAGAAATCTAATTACACAGGAATTACAATTTTTATTAAAAGATGAAAGAGCTACCACCAACCTATGCCAAGAAAAATGTTGAATGGAGAGATCCAAAAAGTTATTGTGGTTATCTCTGGATAACTCTCTTCCTCGAAGTATTTGTGTTTTAATAAGAATTATTTTTCATGTTTATTTTGGAAATAATTCCAAAATAATTTGAAATATTTCCTCCAACAGTAGAGGAAAGTTCACAGAAGAAATAAGGATTACCAGAAATATCATTATTCACAGATTTGTTATTAAACTATGACTCAATACCCTTCAAGATAATGCTCTGCAAATTATGTATCTCTAAATATAGGTGTACAATTTGTGTAAATACTTTGTTATATAACCCACTCCTTTCACTCAACATTTTTCCATGTCAATGAAATTAGATTTGCATCATTATTGAAAATTATTTCCAAGAAACTATGGTTTGTCTATTCTTGGGCATGAACTTTACCTATTTCTGTGATTATTTTTTGGTCTGACTTCAGGGTCTAAGCTCTTTCTGCTGTGTCATACAACCTAATCAAGGGTGGTTTCAAGCAGAAAAAACAACTTTTAGGTGGAGTGTAGATCTAAAATTTTAAAGTAAAGTAATAAGCTTTTAGAAGAAAATAGGGGAGATTATTTTCATGTTCTTGGGTAGACAAAGATTACCTAAATAGGACAAAAATAGCATTAACAAGAAAGGCATTATAGTTACAATTAAGAATTTCTATTTATCTAAAGACATGAAGAGAGTAAAAAAGTCACAGACTGAGAGAAAATATTTGGAATACAAATATCCAACAAAAGGATAACATCTACGATACATAATTTTTTTAATATTAAGAATATGTCAGACAACTCAGTGAAAACATGGGCAAAATATTGAAAAGATAGTTCATCAAATAAATATCCAAATGGCCAATACGCCTATGAAAAAATGGTCCACTTTATTCATCACCAGGGAAGTGGAAATTAAACCACAATTTGAATTAAGAGCCATTACGTATCTACCAAAATGGCTGGAATGAAAAAGAAAACGACAATACCAAGCTGGTAAAGATGTAGAGTAATTGAAACTTTTATACACTTTTGGTGGGAGAGGTAATTATTATAACAACTTTGGAAAACTATTTTGCAATATCTGCTAAACTGAACATATGCATCCCTATCACCTAGTAAGTTCACTCCTTAGGTATACCCATGACAGATATATGTACACATGTATTCACTGAAAGAACATTCACAGCAGCACAAATAACCTTCATAGCCTTTATAATAGCCTAAGATCAGAAACTATCCAAATATACCTCAACAATAAAATGTATGTACAGCTGCATATTTGTTCACTAGAATGCAATACAGTAACAAGAATGAAAAAAACAAATATTTGCAACCATATGCATCAAACCACTTTATGTGTAAAATCTGCCCCCTTTCCAATAATGCTTAGCGCACAAAATGGAATATGCCCTATGATTTGATCTAAATGCAGTTCCAGAATAGGCAAAACTACTCTATGGTGTTAGAAGTCAATGAAGTGTATATTATTAGGGGGATTAGGTATTGACTGGAAAGAAGATGGTGGGGACTTCTGAGGTTCAGTTAACAGGTAACTTCAGTGTGTGAAAATTTATCCAGATGGATACCCATGTTTTGTGCACTTTATGTATCCTGTAGTTCATTAAAATGTTTACTTAGTAAATGTTTACTTAGTTTACTTAGTAAAAATAAACTCTATTTTAGGCAATGGTCAGTAATTCAAAGTATTTCATGTACTTGAAGATTTGTGAACATAGAAGTTGCACGATGCCAATTGCACTATGTCTAGACAATGTCACACTAGGCAGTGTGAAAGACACAACAAATACTTTGGCATATTTCCTGTCCTTAAAACTTAACATCAATAGAATTACCACCTGAAAGTTAAAAATACTAGTAAAGAGTCCTCACTTGGCTCAGCGTAATGGACATTCAGGATTCCAGGATGGCGTCACCCAGTGAAGGAGAAGCTCATGGATGTGAAACTAGGAGAACGACCAAGCTGGATATCAATTTGGGATTTCACCCCTAAAGAGATGGTTGGAACGTTTCAAAAAGGTTACAACTGGTTTCACAAGTATGTCAGTGTGAAGAAAGGGGATGTCACTGGAATTTCTATGATTCTGGCAGCTTATGTGCTTTTCAACTACTGTCGTTTTTACAAAGAACTCAAACATGAGCATCTACCCAAGTACCACTGAGGAGGGCCCAGTGTGGAGGCACATGCTGCATTCCTGAATCCTGGCATCCTTGAATCCTATCATATCCTAACTGAGAATTAACATTCAATAATGATGACTGGTGAGAACAAATATACAAACTAGTAAAACACATCGTATCTTTTAATTACATTTTAAACATTACTTTTATATAATCCATCTTCCACTTGTATTCATTTATCTACCTTTATCATTGTGTAAGCTAACAAATTTTACTCTTTAGGTGAAAGTTCAGACGAATGGAATCAATATATTTAGAGACTAATTAAGCACAGACTTTTCTTCTTTCTCACTCTATTTGTTCATGCTACATTGTAATTTAATTCAACTCAACAAGTCCTATTGATTCTGATGTGCAAACCAACTATTCTTCATGCTGTGAGGATACAAAGGAAGCCTAGGACAGGCCCCCAACAGTGTATAGAAAGACTAATCTGTCCTTTGGGTTATGGATACATTAGCCAATTCCAGAGAGCATGGAAGCCTGAAGACATGGACTTCAGTCTTGGCTATAGCAATTGCTGGTCTTGTCAGTTTGGGCAAGCCATTATGCCCTGACAAGTCTGTTTCCTTTTACAGTAAAGGGGACTATAACTATACCTTCCTTTCAGTGTTTTGGGGCTTGAGGGGGGAAATCCAGTGATATAACATTATATAAATGCTATCACTGAAATATACTTTATAAATGGCAGTAATAGTTTTTGTGGTTTTAAGAACCACAATCACGTGAGAAGGCTATTACTGTAATTCTCATAATGAGAATTATGTTTGTCTATGGATGTTAGTGTGCATATATGAAATATATGGAATGTATGATATAAATGTGAAATAAAGACGTAATGCAAATTTTGGAAAATATTAACCACTGTTGTGTTTGAGTAAAGAATATATGAGAGTCCATTATACTTTTGTGCCACTTAAAAAAAATTTTTTTAATGTGTATTCATTTTTGAGAGACAGAGAGAGACAGAGCATGAGTGAGGGAGGGGCAGAGAGAGAGGGAGACACAGAATCTGAAGTAGACTCCAGGCTCTGAGAGGTCAGCACAGAGCCCGACACAGGGCTCGAACTCACAGACGGTAAGATCATGACCTGAGCTGAAGTCGGACGCTTAACCAACTGAGACACTTATATAAAGTATATTTTACGTGAAGTAAAATATTACAAATTTCATTACTTCTGAAAAATGGAGACAAAGAATGGACTAAACAATGTCATTCCCTGCCACCATCATATCTAGTTCATGAAATACATTAAGAAAATATTAACTTCTATTTTAATGTTTTCAGCTATGTATACTAAATTTTGTTGTATTCTTTTTTTTAGCATCTATGGAGATTATCTTATGCTTTTTATTCTTTTATCTATTAATATATTCTATAATATTAACAGGTTTCCTAATATTAAACTAGCTTTTTGTCTTTGTTTAGGTTGCTAGAACAAAATACCATAGTTTGGGTGGCTTATAAAACAACAGACATTTCTCACTTTTCTGGAGGCTGGGAAGTCCAAGATCAAGGCACCAACAAGGTCATGTTTTTGGTAAAGTCCCTTTCCAGTTTGCGGACTGCTGATTTTTCTATATTTGAAGGGTTGAAGGAGCAAGGGGGTTTCTTAGACTTTTTTTTTTTTTTTTTGAGAGAGAGACAAAGAGAGAGAGAGAGACAGAAAGAGAGAGAGAGAGAGAGACAGAAAGAGAGAGAGAGAGAGAGAGAGAGAGAACAAGCTGTGGAGGGGCAGAAAGACAGGGAGACAGAATCCCAAGCAGGCTCTGTGCTGCACAGAGCCTGATGCAGGGCTCGAACTCATGAACTGTGAGATAATAACCTGAGCCAACGTCAAGAGTTGGATGCTTAACCAACAGAGCCACTCAGGCACCCCGCCAGAGGTTGCTTTTTTAAAATTTTTATGTATGTATGTATGTATGTATGTATGTATGTATGTATGTATTTATTTTTTAAATAAAGGCAAAAACCACATTCAATAGGACTTCACACTCATGACCTAATTACCTACCCAAAGTCCCACCTCCCAATACCATCACATTGGGCATGATGTTTCAAGATATGAAATTTGAGGGACACAAACATTCAGACCATAACACCTTTCATTCTTGAACTAAATGCCATTTTACCATGAAGAATTATTTTTGCAGTCTGGATTTGGATTTTGCCTGCTAATATTTCATTTAATGCTGTTGCATCAATATGTTAAATTTGATCACTAAAAAAAGAAAAGGCTTAAATTGGTCTATTTCCAAAGAAATATCATATTTTTCTAGGAAATTATCAACTTCATTTAGTTTTTCAAATTTATTTGTATACAGTTTTGTATAATAGTCTCTTCTGAATTTTTAAAATTTCTATTTAAAGGAATTTTCAGCGACTATTTTTCACTTAAAATATTTCATTTGATATATTTGTGCTTTTTATCCTCTTTTCTTGACTAAATTAGCTGAAAGTTATTCTAATTTTTCAAAAACTAGAATTTTTAGTTATTGTCTGTACCTTATTTGTTTTTACCTTTATTATCTTCTTCCTTATTAATTATTTTGGTTTACTTTGTTGTTTTTCTTCTAGATTTTTAAGTTAAGAATACAACTCATTTATTTTCTACTTTACATTTTTATTGATCCAAGTGATTATAACTATTTTCTCTGATCAGTGCTGAAAATATAGCCTATAAATCCATGTAGTATTTTTATTATCATTATTTTTTCTAAATTCTGTAATTTGAGTTTTTATTTCTTCTTTCATCTAATAATAGAGAATATGTGTTTTAATTTTCAGTTAGGACCTTTCTTCATTACTGATACCTAATTTATTGCATTTTGGTTAGGGTACTTTTTTATATTTCTACCATATGGAACTTGTAATGCTTTTTTGTGATCTAACAATTGATCACATATATCAATTGTATTTTTCGTTGTCAGAACACACACACATTTATGTATATATATATCATCTATATCTATCTATATCTATATCATCTATCTGTATACCTCTATCTATCTATCTATCTATCTATCTATCTATCTATCTATCTATCTATCTATATGACATTTATATGTTGTTTTTCCCCTTGACCCTATCTTGTTCATCTTTGTTTTAGTCTTAGCTTTATAGCTAAATCAACTAAGTGCTTACCATAAATTCTTTAGCTGGAGTTTCCTCAGTCATCTTTGATGGATAAAGGTCTCTTACTAATATATTACTCATAAAGCGTTCATGGATATACAATCCTTTGTTTACAGTTTCTTCCCTTGAGTTTCTGCAAAACATTGCTTTACTAACTTTGGCCTTTTGTGTTTCTTGAGGCATCTGATGACAACCGATTTTTTTTCCCTTTTCATTTGTTCATTATGCCCAGACACTCTCTTGATAGTTTATCTTTGAAATCTAATAACTTAACAGGATCTGTTTCAGAGTTTCCAACTCCAGGTAGATTTTTCTAGTATCAAGTGGTCCTTGTCAGTACATACCATGGAGTCTTCTTTTGTTACCATAAAATTTTCTTTTATTACAGTTTTAAATATAAGTTCTGTTTCTTTTTTTTGTTTTCTTTTTTTCAGGGACACTAATTATACATGTTAGAAATTATCACTTACTAGTACTATTCCATACTGACCTCTGCTCAGCTGGGGAGTCATGTTAATGACTCCTTGTATTTTCTTATTAACTCTTACCCTAAGCAAACTCTAATGCTTGGATCCCTATTTTGATCATGCCAACTTGTATACATGAGTTTTTGCAAAAAGGATGAGCTCAAAAAACTTCATTTAAGGGCCAAGGGATTGGCTAAGTAAACTATGTATAGCACACCATAGAATATCTTCTGATGTATTCTTGGTGACAGAATATATAGGATGATTAGAAGATTAGTGGAGTCACAAAATAGTACAATTCCTTTGAAATCTGGGATTTACCCTATTGTCATGATCTCATTAGACATTCTTTTGGCTCATTTATTGCTTCTTTCAAGTTGAAGTACTTCAAAGACAAATCCACAAAGCAGGTAACAATTGCGTCAATACATACTGAAATCATAAGGTACTGAAAGCTGCCCATCAGATCCATATTATCAATTTAATACACAGAAAAATTCTGTATACCACGTCAGCTTTCATTATCCTTGAAGATGACAATAAATGAAAATTTTAGTAAAGCATGTTATTGCAGGTGTTCTAAGATATAGAGAAAATCAATGTGTGAATACCTCTGAAATTATTTATTTTTAAAAAGAGCTCCATTTAACCCTCTTGCACTGTTGGTGGGAATGCAAATTGGTGCAGCCACTCTGGAAAACAGTGTGGAAGTTCCTCAAAAAATTAAAAATAGACCTACCCTATGACCCAGCAATAGCACTGCTAGGAATTTACCCAAGGGATACAGGAGTACTGATGCATGGGGGCACTTGTACCCCAATGTTTATAGCAGCACTCTCAACAATAGCCAAATTATGGAAAGAGCCTAAATGTCCATCAACGGATGAATGGATAAAGAAATTGTGGTTTATATACACAATGGAATACTACGTGGCAATGAGAAAAAATGAAATATGGCCTTTTGTAGCAACGTGGATGGAACTGGAGAGTGTAATGCTAAGTGAAATAAGCCATACAGAGAAAGACAGATACCATATGGTTTCACTCTTATGTGGATCCTGAGAAACTTAGAAGAAACCCATGGGGGAGGGGAAGGAAAAAAAAAGAGGTTAGAGTGGAAGAGAGCCAAAGCATAAGAGACTCTTAAAAACTGAGAACAAACTGAGGGTTGATGGGGGGTGGGAGGGAGGGGTGGGTGGGTGATAGGTATTGAGGAGGGCACCTTTTGGGATGAGCACTGGGTGTTGTATGGAAACCAATATGACAATAAACTTCATATATTGAAAAAAAAATAAAAATAAAAAGAGCTCCATTTGTGAGTCCTTAATATCTTTTCATCACTCAGGAATATGGTCAATAAAGTTGTATTACCCTTAGCATTACAGTGATTTACTTTCATTTTATACTGAAAAATCCAACAAATTTATCTGAAGCAGTACTACCTTATAACCTGTGTATGGTTGTTATTGAGAGCCTAAGGTAATCAAATGAAAATTTTGGTTAAATCGCTTTTAAACTTAAGACATGTCCACTCCCTTGTGCTGAATACAGACACTAAAGATGTTTCAAAACTACGTTTTACTCATATACAATAAGTTTTCATTCTTTTAGAAGAAAAAAAAACATTAAATCAAACAAAAAAAAAACAACCAAGCACCTCAACCTGATGCTTTATCTACAATATTAACAAATATTTAATTGTAATATTTATTTTCAAAAATGGAAAAATTACTAACACTTCACTAAAATCTCAATATAAAAATAACTGGAAAACTCAGAGGGAGTTTCTCTCTTTCAAATCGCTAATAAAAAATAATAGCTTAGAAAAATGGGTAAAGGACATGAATGGAAAAGAAAACACAAATGACTAAATGTAAAAAGATGATCAATTTTATTCATCACTACACAAGGAAAATCCAATTCCAAGACATTGTTTTTCACCTAAGAGATTGATAAAGATTAAGGATATTTCTGATACTGGTGTTGACAAGATATGGGAAATCAAGCACTTTCAAATACCGTTAATGGGAATCTTTAATTACACAAAGTTATTGAAAACTGCTATCAGTATTGGATTTACATTCCTTAACCCACTATTTCTTTCCCCTCACCATCACTCCTGTCATTTTTCATAATATTAATAACTATTTAGATGGTTATTTATGGCCTATTTAGTGCCCTGGTTCTCAGCCTCTAAACCCCATTTCACTGGGCTTGTTCCCCCCTACACCACAGATATCCCTTTCCATGGACCTACCCTAGGTCATATCATCACCAGCAAGGACATTCCTCCAAAATCTCAATTTCAAGCAGCCTTTTCTTGCAAAGGCATCCTGCTCTTTGACTACTACATCATCTCACTCCCTTTTGTATCCACTTAGCCACACATTTTCTCTATAAATGACCTCCTTCATTACTTTACTTTCTCCTTATCTAATTGACAGTCAATGATCCAGGATTATAATCTCTCTTTTACATACACACTCACTATTATACTTGGCCTCTCTTTGTCTTTATCATACTCACCTGGCAAAGGCCTAACCAGGGAAATCCAATTACTTATCTATTCTGTGCCTTTATCTTAGTGACTTAATATGACTGGAAAAAATATGACCATCCTAATTATTGTTTTCTGAAATGATTGCCACGAAGTTCAAATGGCCCTCAGTACTGAAAGTGATCTCTAAATTTTGCAAAGTTCTTTGCCTCCTATGCTACGAAATTATTTCATACTAGTGTTCTTTTTCCACAAACATCCAAGAAACCCTGTCTTCTCCTCACTCTCAATTGTGTCGAATCACTTAGATTTGACAGTTCCCTCTGCCACATTTACCAACCTGCCTTCTTTTAAAGCTATATACTTTGCCTGTCCCTCCTACTACAATGGCTAAAGTACCCATACTACTATTTAAGCTAACTAGTCCACAGAGAACTGATTTATACATTATTTCCCCCCAAAGACTTTGCTATTGTCTCTCTCTCTTATCATTTTTTCTCTGTCCAACTGAATTATTCCCATAATTATAAAAACATACGACATTTTCCTATTTTTTTAAATTTTGTTTATTTGGATGGGGGTAAGGGTCAGAGAAAAAGGGAGAGAGAATTCCAAGCAGGCTCTGCACTGTCAAGTACAGAGCCTAATGCAGAGTTCAAACTCACAAAATGTGAGATCATGACCTGTGCCAAACCAAGAGCTGGATGCTTAAGTTACTGAGCCACTCAGGTGCCCTGACATTTCCTATTTTTAAATGGATTTTTACTACTTAAATAAAGACCAGAGAGATTAAAAAATTTTTAAATCAAAGACTATTTTGCTGGGTAACACTGAAATGAAAGGAAGCCACAAAAATCATATAATAGTGTCTTACAACAAAACAATGTAATTTATATGGAAAACACCAAAACAAAAAAAAATCTGCATTACTGTTTTAAAAATTAACATTTATAAAGAAGCCATTTAGATAAAAAATTAAAGCTATTCAATGAATTAAAGACCAATATTTAAAGGGCAGGGACAAGAATAAAAATAATATGTAAGTAAAATTAGTCAATGCAATTATTTTATTTTATTTTTAATTTTTTTAAATGTTTATCTATTTTTGAGAGAGACAGAGACAGAATATGAGTGGGTTGGGACAGAGAGAGGGAGGCACAGAATCTGAAGCAGGCTCCAGGCTTTAAGCTGTCAGCACAGAGCCTGATGCGGGGCTCGAACTCACAACCTGTGAGATCGTAACCTGAGCTGAAGTCGGATGCTCAACCGACTGAGCTACCCAGTCGCCCTCAACACAATTATTTTAAAATCTCATTAGTTATTAAAGAAATTCAAGGTGTAAACAATGAGGCACCACTATTACAACTATTATAATAATTATAATTACAACTATTATAGTAACAGATTTAAAATCATTATAATATTCTGTCAAAGTTGTACTGAAACAAGAGCACCCACCCATCACTGGTGACAGTGTCCACTGTTAAAAATGTTGTGACATAATTTGGCAATACAATTTAGGCATATAATCATCTTTGACTCCATAATTCTACTGATAATGTGCCGCAAGGACATAAACAAAATGTGGAAAAAGCATAATATATTTTCATTGTAGCATTATTCATAATACTTTAAGGACTGCTAAGAATCTGATTATCCAAAAATAGGGTGTTGGTTTAAAAGCTGAGGCTAATGGATTTGGTGGATTTTTATGCAACTATTAATATGATGCTGAAACTCTGCATGAATATTCCAAAATGCAAAATAAAACTGAAAAATACAGAACTGCATCTATACTAGCATTACAATTGTATAAAATTCTGTATGCATATGTAGCTATAGAGTATGGAGTGGTAGACCAGTGGGTCAGCAAAGAAATGATAGAGAAAATTAAAAAATACATAAAGGAAAATGAAAACACAACAGTCCAAAATCCAAGGGACATGACAAAAGCAGTTTCACAAGGGAAGTTTATAGCAATACAGGCCTACCTTAAAAAAACAAAAGAAAACAAAACAAACAAACAAAAAACACAAGAAAAATCACTTGCAAATAAACTACCTAACCTTACACCTAAAGGAACTAGAGAAAGAAAAAAGCCTAAAGCTAGTAGAAAGGAGATATTAAACATGAGAGCAGAAATAAATAAAATAGACACTAAAAAAAAAAAAACACCCAGAAATGATCAATGAAAACAACAGCTGGTTCTTTAAAAATATAAAATTATGGGGGTACCTGGCTGGCTCAGTTGGTTAAGCATCTGACTTTGGCTCAGGTCATGATCTCACAGTTCATGTGTTTGAGCCCCATGGGCTCAATCCCCATGGGATTCTCTCTCTCCTTCTCTCTCTGCCCTTCCCCTATGTGTGCTTTCTCTCTCTCAAAATAAATAAATAAACATTTAAAAAAACTAAAAAAAAAAAATTGAAAGACTGTAACTAGATACCAAATCAGAGATTGTATACCTTTATGGCAAAGGCATAAGCATTAAAGTATGGTACATTTGTCATTTTAGAGTTGAGAAAATTCTGGTTATATGAAACCAGGACTTAAAGAGGACTTCTTATGTTGACCAGAGTAGAGGCATCAACCACACTTAAATTTACATTTAAAAAAATTTTTTTTAATGTTTATCTTTGAGAGAGATAGACAGAGTGCAAGTGGGGGGAGGGGCAGAGAGAGAGGGAGAGACAGAATCTGGAGCAAGCTCCAGGCTCTGAGCTGTCAGCACAGAGCCCAACAAGGGGCTTGAACTCATGGACTGTGAGATCATGACCTGAGCTGAAGTCGGACTCTCAACCAACTGAGCCAACCATTTAGTACCAATTTAGTACCTCTAAATTTACATTTTAAAAATGTATGTGTTAACAAGTGAACACAAAGCTATGGAAACAAGGGAACTGAATGTTTAAAATACAGCTATTTTGTAGACACAGAATTTTCTAAGAAGAAAAGCAAACAAATGAGCATCTTTAGTTTGTCATCACCTTCTGTCCATCTTTCAGTAGGAGAACCATGGCCATTAGAAGACACTCTTTGGGGAATCATTTGAATTTGTAAGTATTTAGTCACAAGTTTCATGCAGTTTAGGATTCACCTAGCTGCTGGCTGAGTTGACTTGACTTGAAAAACTGACTTGGGAGGGTCAGTAATGTGGGCCCACCAGGAATGTCTATAGGCTTTCCTTAAGAGCAGATACCACCAAATATTTTGTTAAGTGACTAAGCTTGTGACTGCTTAAAATTTATTTTACCCTAGGGTGCCTGGGTGGCTCAGTTGCTTAGGTATTTGACTTCAGTTCAGGTCATGATCTCACAGCTTGTGAGTTCGAGCCCCGTGTCGGGCTCTGTGCTGACAGCTCAGAGCCTGGAAACTGCTTCCAATTCTGTGTCTCCCCATCTCCCAGTCTCTCACCTGCTCACACTCTGTCTCTCTTTAAAAAAAAATGTTAAAAAAATTTATTTTACCCTATTTCCTCTTATGAACAGATCCACCCCTGCTACTTGGATAAATTTAAGGATTTGAGATAATCAAAGACTATAAGAAATATAAGGGCATAGGAATAATAACTTTCATCATACAGCCAATATGTAGCAATATCTTGTGCTCCCTATAAGTACCTTAGTTAAAAGCTATTTCTTATTTCATGGGGTTCAAAAGTTGATTTTAACCATTAGCCTATAAAATGTGTAATACAAACTAAAGTAGACAGATCCCGGAAAAGGGGGCTCATATCCCTCAGTTTTAACCATCTGTGTGACCTTGAGCAATTATTTGATGTTCCTTGTTACCAGTGTTCTTGTTTGCAAGAGAGCTGAGTTGACCTATCTGAGCTCCCTCTGACATGTCTTAAATTCTAACAGGCATGATTCTCTTCATAAAAGCTTCCCTACCAATTCAACTTCACCCACAGCCTGACTGCTGGGAAAATGGCCTACCTCTGAAGTAAGAGAACATATGAGAGCCCAGAAAATAAACACTCTATAGATTCGGGGAAGTGAAGGGTTGTAATGTGAACAATCAAATCAATCATAGATAAGACTCCAGCTTTATGATAGAAACACCAACTGTTTTGAGAATTACAAGTTTTATAAATTTCAAAGCATCTGTTGAGTTTCTTTGCAGTTTATGTAATAGATGCAACAACAATATTTAGATGCTTGCTGTTGAATATGTATGTCAAGCTTGCCAGCTGGAAATTATTTCATGACTAAAATACCATACACATAATCAAATAGCTAAAGATGGACACACATTTCCTCTTTTGGAACTTTCTGGGGACTTGCCAGCACAAAAAAGAGTTGAGGCTAAGTGGTAACCAATGAGAGCAATTATCCAAAGGGAGGCTAATTCTACAATGGGAAGAAGCAGATTTGTGACCAGACATGCCAAATTGGTGAATGTGTATGCATATAAACCAAATACTCCCATTGCAGGCAGTCAACAGAGAAATGTAAATTTTTAATTTCAGAAAATATCAACTTACAGGGTCAGTGGTGCTATTTATAATCAGTATTTTAAAGGAAAATATTTTGCTCTATATTTACTGGCTTAAAATGTTTTTTCATTACAACAGATCTTGCCATTCCTTTCAACTGGTTAACTTCTGTTTGTTCTCGAGATCTCAGTATGAAAATCACTTCCTTAAGGAACATTTTTCTGAATCACGCGATAAAATAAAATGCCCTCTCAAATGTTCTTAAAGCACAATATACTCATCCTTTAAAGAAGATATCGGTCACTTTTACTTAAATAAGCATGAATATTTGATAAATACTTATCTCCTTGACACGATTATGAGCTCCATAAGGACAGAGACTCCCTCTTTTTGGTCCAAAATACCTAACACAGTGCCTGATAAAGAATAGACTTTTAAATCTTAGCTCTTTAAGTGGTCAAATAAATGAGTAACGTTTTTCTATGGATTATGGAACACATTTAAATAAAAATTATAGGCCAACTCACATCTTAGAATATTTTTGTAGTAGACTTTTTAAAATGATTTGAATGACTTTTCAGAATGATTATTTGGTAACTCCTAATATTATAACTATGGAGACTACATCGTCAGGGTTCTTTGACATTGTTCCTATTTCCAATATGTTGTTCTACATTATATGAAAACAATCCCTTACCTGTCAGACTGTGTGTCTTGTTATTTTGGTTAGAAGACGTAGTCAACATAACTATAGGATATTCTGAATTCCGGAAAATAGTAAGAAAGTGATTTGCATAAAACCAACAATCTTCAAAAGTACTTCCTCAGTTGCAATCAATTCATATTACGTAAGATTACAGCACATGTTTTAAATAGATGTGTTTTACAGAATGTGGATCTTACAAGAATGGTGAAACAATCAGAATTCATTTCATCAAACTTTAAAGTTTAAAATAAATAAAACCAGCTGGGTGTACGTTTTAATATAGTGGCATGTGCTGACAAGATGTGACATTGCATATTCAATGCTCCATTATACATTTTAAATAGACATTATAGAAAGAGGCATAAGTTCTGAGACTGCTATAAAGACAGAGGAAAAGTAGTGGATCCTTAGGTAGGACAAAGTCTTGTTATTCAGAGAAGTAAAATTAGCAGAGGTGGTTCCTCAATATGATGACACAAAATTTGAGGAGTTTCAGTCTTAAAAATTTCAATTATTCCAGGAAATTCTCATGTTGTAAAGCTGACTGTAATCAGCTTTATACATTACTTTTCTTGAAGATGTAATTTAACAAAATCAAACATTCACCAAAATAAAACTTCAAATCCAGTACTCTGTTAACAATAATTATTCTGAATGCTCCTTCCTGAGCAGTGAGTTAACAAATTACTTTGTTTGCAAGGGCAATGGGAAACAAAAATGTTAATGCTACTGCTTTGAGTGTTATCATCTCCTGTCCAGGTTTTCTTTAAAGAGAATTTGCAACATGGTTCATGATCTCTGAAATTTCCCACAGGAAGACTTGGTTCACAAAATAGGCAAAATCTGCCCAAACCCCCACACCAACTGTTCCCTTGGTTACATTAGCTATTGAATATAGTTGCCAAATTCCAGAACCTCTCAGAGGAATAAATGAATGAAAGACCTCCATTACCAGCAGGCTCATTCTGCCTATTGAACCTTCCTGAGATCGTATTTAGTGTAGTTACCAATCTCACAAGGCCCCTCTTCCATGTAGTGGAAAGAAAATGTGATTCAAATTCCCATGCAAACAGTTCTATTCAGTTAGTAGCAATTTAAGCAAGATAACTCTTTTAAAAGCAATGGCATAGGAAATATGATTTGGCAAGTCATTTAACCTCTGTTTATATTAATTTCTATTAATAGTACTTAATACTGATTTACCTTATAGGATGTTGAGGAGTATAATACATTAATGAGTATGAGCAAGTAGCACATTTAAAAAATGTTGAGGGGCAGCTGGGTGACTCAGTCGGTTAAGCTTCCGACTCTTTGTTTTGGTTCATATCATGATCTCATGATACCTGAGATCAAGCCCCACATCGGGCTCCATGCTAACAGCACAAAGCCTGCTTGGTATTCTTTCTCTCCTCTCTCTCTCTGCCCCTCCCCTGCTCATGTTCTCTCCTCTCAAACACATAAACTTAAATAAATTAAATTAAAAAATGTTGAAACTTGGGGTGCCTGGGTGGCTCAGTCGGTTGAGTGTCTGACTTCAGCTCAGGTCATGATCTCCCAGTTCGTGAGTTCGATCCCCGCATCAGGCTCTGTGCTGACCGCTCAGAGTCTGGAGCCTGCTTCAGATTCTGTATCTCCCTCTGTCTCTGCCCCTACCCTGCTCATGCTCTCTCTTTCTCTCTCAAAGAATAAATAAACATTAAAAAAAAATGTTGAACGTTATAAATGAAAAGCAGAATTAACCATGAAAGAAACATGCAAAGATTAGTAATAATTTTAGGATTGCTTTATATTTTACTACAAATAGTAGGTGATGCCAGTTGCATTTGGTTATCAAGTAGTAACCAAAATGTTTAAGGTATAATACTTTGAAGGGTATAAAACTAAATGTAATAATGCTTTCTCACCAGAAGTTAAATGGAGTAAGAGCTGATAAATCATAACTTAAGAGGGTAAAAAGGTAGTTTATTTTTCCTTGTTTCCATGAAAATTGAGTATGGAATCTGAGACTTTCACTTATCCAATATTTCAACATACTATTAGAGACAGTTTTATGGTTAAAGATATGCCTGAATATGAAGTAAACTCTAAAAAATAAAGTGGTAGCCAATTATATATTTGTTCATAGGTTAATTTTCTCAAATTGCATTATAATAAAGTATTTTAGTGACAAGTATACATCTCAGTATATCATATGCCTTTAACTATCAAAGATAAAACAGGATTAAAAATAAGTTTTTACTATCTCAATCCAATCTCATACATTTGATTCAGAGGTGTATTGCTCTTTATTTTCTGATCCTTACTTTTTAAGTCACATGACATATTTCACCTTAGGCATAGAGAAATGAAGGAATATCAAAATGACAACATTGTCACTGCAGTTTCAATATTAATTTCCCATAAAGTATAATAACTAATAGATGATAAAACCTGAAATTAATAAACTTGGGTAAAATTCAACTCAGAAAAAAAAACTAATGAAATTACAAGTGAATAAATATTCATGAATAATACTGATACCTATTAGAAAAGGAAATTTATATCTCTATGTGAATGAATTTTAGAGAAATAATGGAAAAACTACTAGTTATAGTTAATATGTTAAGCCTAATTATAACTATATGTTTCCATATTTATTTACATGTAACCACCTATTATGGTTCATAAGGAATAACTGTTATGATTTGAAAAATATAATGGATGTGTTAAAGTTAAAAACCATTACATTTCTTTAAAAGGTAAAAGGATGGAACATATGGGAAGTTCATAAAAGAAGGCTTTAACCAGTTAACCTCAGAGGATTCTCTATGCCTGTTTTCATCATCAGAATTGAAAACATCTATATAACACTCTTGCTTATAAATCACTTTTTAAATGCAACTTTATGGAGATATAATTGACCTAGCACAAAGTTCATCTATTTAATGTGTACAGTTCAAAGGGGGTGGGGGAAAAGCAACATTACTGCTAAGCAATACAAGGTTTCTTTTTGCAATGATGAAAATGTTCTAATTAGATTATGAGGATGGTTGCCCAACCCTGTAAATATACTAAAGGACTTTGAGCACTGTTTCGTTCCATGCTTTCAAAAGCCTCTATGAGCCAAGGCTCCAGGGAAAGATGGTATTCATATGCCAAAAACTTTAAGAAATTACGCAAGACTTGAGAAACATGGGACCAAAGAAAAGGAAGGAGGCATATGAGGAAACAACTGTTAACAAAGAGGTAGAAACCCACCAGTACACAACCCAGAACAGTGGGGCAGGAAGAAAGAGCAAGAAGGAGTAGTAAGGGTATATCAACCTTTTGATAAACACCACAGAGGCTAAAAGATACACTGCCTGGGGATTCAGCAGCTATGCTTGGTTATGTCCCTTTAGAGCTGGCATAGACAGAATGCCAGGAAACTCACTTGAGGAAGTCACTCATGCAACAAAGATTTGTTAACTACTAGCATCCATGTGTCAAGGTACTTTTGCAGATGCTGCAGTTATAGCAGTCAACAAAACAGAAATCTCTCTGCTCTCATGGAGCTTACAGTCCACAGGGGAAATGGGCAATAAACAGATAAGTACGTTAAGGTGATAGATTGGAGGTGGTTCTGTTTTCCTGTTTCGTAAGGTGGCAAAGACTTCGTTTTCAGATACCTCAAGTGGATAAGGATGCAAGCTTTACAGGCAGAATGAACAGTATGTGCCAAGAACCTGAGGGAGAGATGTGTTTCATATGATTGGGAAGGGCAAGGTGGTCAGAGTGGCTGAGGCAAATAAATGAGCTGAGAATGGAAGGAGATGAGTTCAGAGAGAAGCCACCAGCAAAATGTGAGAGCCTTATGGTCTAGGGTAGAGACTTTCAGGATTTCATTCTAAGTGTGATGAGGGTTATGAGCATACGAATGATGTGATTTGATTTTTGTCAATTCAAAGCAAAGACACAATATAAAGATGGTTTGTGAATTGAAGAAATAACTAAGAAATTTTAAGATCTCATTGAGTACCAGGAAAAATTAACAATGAAAGCAGCTCTTCAACATATTTTCAATCTTTAAAATAAATTTTTAAAGTCTAATTAGCATCTAGGCTAAGACAAAACACAACAGATTGTTTAAAAAAAAACAAAAAAACTATTCTGGTCTTACATTCCTTTGCTATAACCCTGAACACCATGAGCTAATAGAGAAATGTCTACAGAGTTTTGAAGGAAAACAAGTATGACCCAATAATTACACCCCTAGCCAAGCTGTCATTCAAGTTCAACAAAGAGACATTTTCAAACATGCAGGGCTTAGAATATATAACCATGTACACTTTTTTTTTTTTAATTTTTTTTTCAACGTTTATTTATTTTTGGGACAGAGAGAGACGGAGCATGAACGGGGGAGGGGCAGAGAGAGAGGGAGACACAGAATCGGAAACAGGCTCCAGGCTCTGAGCCATCAGCCCAGAGCCTGACGCGGGGCTCGAACTCCCGGACCGCGAGATCGTGACCTGGCTGAAGTCGGACGCTTAACCGACTGCGCCACCCAGGCGCCCCTAACCATGTACACTTTCTAATAAGACTTGCAGATATATGCTGGACAAATAACTAAGATCAGGGATGACATTGTAAAAAAGTAAAAAAATAAAACCATAATAGGATATTTTCACTTAAAAAGTAACTTGGGTAGTTATAATATAAAAGCTAAAGATAGAAAAGTATATTTGTAATATGACAAATTTGTGAAAACATATGCATAAGTGTATATATATGTATTATATATGTTTATATATATAATTTCTGGATAAGACTAGGTAATGTTAATATTATTTTTAATTTTTTTTAACATTTATTCATTTTTGAGAGACAGAGACAGAGCGAGAGTGGGGGAGGGGCAGAAAGAGAGAGAGAGAGAGACAGAATCCAACTCATGCTCCAGGCTCAGAACTGTCAGCACAGAACCTGATGTGGGGTTCGAAGCCACTGACCACAAGATCATGACCTGAGCTGTAGTTGGACGCTCAACCGACTGAGCCACACAGGCATCCCATGTTAATATTATTTTTGGTGTTTCTTTATATCTTGCAAATTTCCCATAATGTCTTTTTTTTCAAAAAAATAACACTAAATTTTTAAACAAAGAATAAATCACTCTGTAATATCCTCTGATGTTAAATAAAATGTCATGTTCCATATTTTTCATGCATTTTAATAGGAGGAAAAACTGAGATTTTGTGTCTTTAATGAAATACAAAGATTCTTAATTTACATAAGGCTTTAGAATATATCTGGTTCAAAAATTTTGAACTCATGTTTTCACACTGAACCCTCCATTTAAAAAAGACTTAAATAAACATCACCAAAGCTAACGTTCATCAAGCACTGATTCACAGGTGCCAAGCAATTGTCCAACCCCATTGCTTATCTCATTTAATCCTCAAAACAATGTAATTTCTCAGGTAAAGAAGTTGAAGCATAGAAAATGACATGACAATTTCTCAATATCAAGTGGATGGTAAGTGGTGACAGAGTTTGTACTCAGCCTGTCTGATTAAAGCCAGTATTCTTTGTTGGTAAGCACTCTGTGTAAGACATCCTCTAAAACAACCCCAAATGATCCCCACCTTCTGGTATTTAAGGGGTAATCCTTTTCCCCTTGACTCTAGTTTGGACCTATTGACCTACTCATTTGTATAGCAGAATACAATGAAGGCTGTGAGGTAACAGGTTTGTGATTGGGTTACAAGAGATTATGAATTCCACTTGTTAATAGACTCTCTCTTGTTTTCTTGGCTTCCACAACCTGATGAAGAGGCCATGTTGGAGAGGCCCACCTGACCAGGAACTAAGAATGGTCATTGGCCAACTGCCAAGGAAGAAGTTAGACCATCAACCTAACAACGTTTGAAAAACTAAATTCTGCCAACAACCACATGATAGAGCTTGAAAGCAGTTCCTTCACAGCTGAGCAATCAGACGAGACCACAGTCTTGGATGATACCTTGATTGCAGCCTCATAAGAGACCCTAAGCTACAGGACTCAGCTAAGACAGGCTCAGATGACTATGTTCAGCAAAATAATTCCAGACACTCCCCCCCTCTCAAAAAAGTTCATATCCTAATCCTCAGAACCTATATCTTCTGTTACATGGCAAACGAAAATTAAGTTTGTAGTTGGAATTAAGCTGGCTAATAGGCTGACCGTAGGGTAGGGACGTTATCTTGGATATAAAGATAGGCTTAATGTAATTTCCAGGGTACTTAAATGTAGGAAAGGAGGCAGAAGAGTCAGTGTAAGAGTGATTCAGTGTGAGACAGACTTGAATAAATATTGATGGCTTTTTAGATGGAAGGTGGCCATAAGCCAGGAAATGTGGGAACCCTCTAAAAGCTATATGCCTCTAATAGACAAGGAAATGTATTCTCCCATACAGCCTTCCAAACGAAAGGCAATCCTTCCAATACCTTGATTTAGCTAAGAGACTCATGTTAGACTTCTGACCTACAGAATTGCCTAAAACAATAAATTTTCCTTGTTGTAAGCACTAACTTGGGGAAATATTTTTTACAGAAACAGATATATAATAAACATACTTTGTCACAGAGAGGAAAAATTAGCTGCTTTGGAGTCTTTATTAACATTTCACTTACCACCAAAGTAATCCATAATTTTTCGATAGTGTTCTATAAAGCAAATGAGAAGGCAACTGATCTACACTAACTTCTCACGACATGGAGAAACTCCTCTGAACTGTATCACTAAGAGGGATTACAATTATTGAAAAAAGAATAAACAAGTATTCTAGGCCTCATTTGCATTTGAGTCTATTAAGACAATCTCTTGTGCTTAGTTGTACCTGTCAGTTTTTCTTACGTGGAGCATGCGATGGTACCTCAGCTTTATACCTGAATCGTAATTCTCCTGTGCTGGAGTTTTCCTGCTTGCAAACTACTTATCGCTAGAGGCCTCTCTTCTGCCTCTACAGAATCTTCACACATATTTCCACCTTGTGCCCAGCTTTCATTTTTTTTTCTTTAACTTTTTGCCTTTGTATTCCTCTAAGCCACAGCAGTGGATCTTGACCATGGTGTTATGGCACACTGCCATCTACACAGTGAGTTATGAGTTGTGCCACAATGAAGTTTTTGTTCATCATAGCGATGGTACTGGAGCTTATAGATAATTTCCTGTTTTTATTAAAGAAAAAAACTATTATTTAAGATATTGTGTTATAATATTGAAATAAATAATATATTATGTTAATATATAACAAAATAATGCCACTCACACTCTATTATATGTTAAAGTGGTCCCTGCTGGGAGATAAAGGGCTGGAATTTCCTGTGGCACATGGCACTCATGTGTTAGCTTGTCAGACTCAGCTCTAGTCAGACCTATTCTTTTTTTTAAAAAAAATTTTTTTTTTCAACGTTTATTTATTTTTGGGACAGAGAGAGACAGAGCATGAACGGGGAAGGGGCAGAGAGAGAGGGAGACACAGAATCGGAAGCAGGCTCCAGGCTCTGAGCCATCAGCCCAGAGCCTGATGCGGGGCTCGAACTCACGGACCGTGAGATCGTGACCTGGCTGAAGTCGGACGCTTAACCGACTGCGCCACCCAGGCGCCCCAGTCAGACCTATTCTGAAGTGAGGATTTAGTATTCTGGAGCATTCCTAAAGAACATTTCCAATGACAAGTAGCTTACAGTGCACTGAAGTCTTTTGGGGAGAAAGAGGAGAGGATTATCATACTGCAACAGCAGAATGTACTCACTTTCCCCATTAAATATTTCTGTTCTCCTTCCAAATTGCTTTCATGCTCCAGCCTGCTCTGTTCTAACATCAGACTGTCATCAGGTATAACCTCTGTCTTCCTTTCCTGTTAAGCTTCTAAAAATGTCCTCTTCTTGCCTCTTAATGCATCTCTTTTTGCCATCTTGAGTACTGTTATGGGACTGAAATGAGTCTGAAGTTCCATCACCATCACGCCACCCACAAGTAGTTTCCTAACAGGGTGAAATATGTATATGTTGTTTGACATGCTTGCAAAGCTCTGATTTTAAGAATAAAAGGGTTTTAGCCAGAGCCTTTCCCCTTTTCCTCAAGTTGTATATATCGGTTCACATCTATACATAGCATTCATAGTCCATATGATTGGTAGTCACCCCAAGAGAGCCCACAGGAGGTCATGCCTTCACATATTTCTCTGGAAGGTCTTCAAAAAAAAACATGGCAAAAGCAGGGTTTTTAGGGATCCTCAACAGGAAAGTTTCTGGACCTGATTTTATACCAATTGTCATCTACTCTCTAGGTTTCTTTTGCTGCCAAAACATTTTTAATTACTGAGTATTGGCCATCTCCAAACAAGACAGATTCTTGGCCAAAATATTACCAAAAGGATCACAGATATTTGCATTCTTTGGTTCCATCTGTATGTATGCATGCATGGCTGTACTTGTGACTGATTTGATATGATTTAATGAGAAGATTAAATTTACAAATTCTATAATTAAAGTCAACCAGTTTAGATAATATCCATTCATTAAATCATTTTGTCTTCTTTAATACTTACCAGGGGCAGCAAGGCAGAAATCAGCATCTAGGGTGGTGCTATTTAAATATTTGTATTTGCTATTTGAATTAAGTTTTGCTAAACTAATTTTAACAATTACTTTAAATTTATTTCTCTAAACTTTTTTTTCCCCAAACGCTAGTGATAAGGAAGAAAAGGGGCACCTGAGTGGCTCAGTTGGTTAAGGCTTAGACTCTTGACTTTGGCTCAGGCCATGATCTCTCTGTTCAGGAGTTTGAACCCTGCATTGGGCTCTGGGCTGTCAGCCTGAGATTTTCTCTCTCTCTCTCTCTCTCTTCCCCTCCCCCCCCAAAATAAATAAATTATATTAAAAAATAAGAAAAATCTAATCAAGGTTTTATCACTTCTTCTTTGCTTTCATTTTCCCCTTTTTCCCAAATGAGATATGGCTGAAGGATTTATAGTAGGAAGACATTAAGTGAAAAAATTAAGAACTAAATATATACTTTTCATATAAGTAGATAATTTACCCTATTATGATATTGACATATACAAACTCATTTCTTTATTTTTAGAAAATTCCACTTTAACTTTATTTTCTTGATTGTACTCTTACTACATTTTCCTCAAGGTAATTATGACCTACTACAGATTTCCACTTTCAAATACTCCATTCAAAAATTTCCCCAAGAGATGTGATAATTGGCCAGGAATATATTAATTAGTCTTAGGGGGAAAATTTTATGCTTAAGTATATCATTCTCATTATAGATATTTGAGAGAATTAGGTACACAAAAGTCAGCCCCAAGTTGTGTCAAATTCCCAAATAGTACTCGGGAAATTACGTATATGATCTACTGGTATTTGAAGTCATTAATTAGAAATTATAGCTTATGTTCTTTTGTGGAACTTAAGGCCTACTGAATAGAGCATTTTTAAATGATTGAAATATTATTATTTTACTATCCAACATTGACTAGGAATAAGGGTTCAACTGTAAACGGGATTAAGCATTTTCTGACTCCTCGGAGCTTAATTTTAAGAGCAGTGTTTGTAAACTGCTAACCCCAACTCATCAGTGAGGTTAATTTCCTTTCAGTGAACCAGACTTCCCTTCCCAAAAGAGTTTAGCTAAGACACTAGAGAGGGCTAACAAGAGCCCTGGCATCTTGGAAATAAATTTGTCTTCAGAAGATTTCAAGAGTTTGTTCATGTTGTCCTCCCTTCTTGTGGTAGTGAGAGGGGCTGAAGGAAAGAAGAAAATTGGTTTTAACCATGTTGATGGTCACTTTTGTTTGAAATCAAACAAATATTGGGGTGCCTGGGTGGCTCAGTTGGTTGAGTGTGTCTGACTTTGGCTCAGGTCATGATCTCACAGTTCATGAGTTCAAGTCCCATGTCAGGCTCTGTGCTGACAGCTCAGGGCCTGGAGCCCGCCTCAGATTCTGTGTTTCCCTCTCTCTCTATTTCTTCCCCACTTGGTCTCTGTCTCTCTCTCAAAAATAAACAAACATTAAAAATAAATAAATAAAATCAAACAAATATTAAAAACCCATCCTAATACAAGACTACGCTAACATAAAGAACTGGTCAGAGAAGCGCACATTAACTGTGCTAGCCAGGCTTCAAGAGGACACCAGGAGTCCTTGCTTCTTGGAATTTATGTCCGTGAGCACTCCCTCCCACACTCAATAAACTGAACTGTGTGACCAATAAGACACTGTACAAGTGATGGAGCATAACTTCTCAGGCTAGGAAAGAAAAGATACTGCAGTTTCTACCCTTCCCCTTGCAGTGCTTGCTCTGGGAAGAGGTAGCTGCTACATGTGAGAACAGTCAAGCAGTTTGTGAGGAGGTCTACACTGAGAATAACTGAAGCCTCCCACCAAAAGCCTGAAAAGGCTTGGGATAGCCATGTGAGTGAGCCACTGGGGAAACAGATTCTCCAGCCCAGCAAGCCTTCAGCAACTGCAGCCCTGGCCAATATCCTAACATGATCTCATAGGAAATCCCAACCAAGAAACTCCTCTCTCATAGAAACCATAAGAGATACTATGCATTTATTTATGGTTTAAAACACAAAGTTTTGACATAATTTGTTACAAAGCAATAAATAACTGATACGCTAATCCTAAACTTTATACTTTTTGGGTAAATGCCTGAAAGTTTCCCTTTTGCTATTTTGGTGTTATTGCAGGTGATCTCTTCATTTTATTCTTTATGCCCATCTAAGATATAAAGAAATGATCAGCTAGTGAAGTAGGCATGCTTTATGAGGGAGAGAAAGAGAATCCAATCTCCTGCCTTATATTTTCCAGAGGACTCACGTTCAAACAGGAAAAAAGAAAAATCACAAGACTCGAGCTGTACCAATCTCAACAGTTAAAGGCCAGCTATGCTCATGACAGCAGGGACCCTGAATTAAGTCAACAAAGAATTTCAATTCAGAGAGTATCTTAAAAGAAAAATGTGACAAAGCTCAGTATTTCACAGGAGGTCAGATGGTCAGGTTGCCCATCTGAACCCTTGGATTATTGGCACGCACTGCTCACGGTTTTTTATTTCAATACCAAATCAATAACAGGACTATGTCAAATACTGCTAGAATTTTCTTGCTAGAGCTTGAGTCTGGGTAGAGAGAAAATGACCACAAAAATCTTTATTGCTATTTATAAATAGCCATGTAACAATTTAAAATATTTGCATAAGTGATGCTCCATCTCTTGGTTCTAAAAAACCAGGTCACTGGGCTTTTGGGAAATCATTTCCATTTACCTAGGATTCTGCTAAAGTTAAAAGACAGACTTAAAAACCACTGGACTTAATTTCAGAACACACATGGGGTGTGTTTGACAAATGGATCTGCTTGTGCTGCTAGTGAGGCCGCATCCACAGTGTAAGTTAATTTAGACCTGTTTCTGCTGTGTGATTACTTTTTGAGTCAGAGATTTGGGAACCCAGAGAGAGTGGCAGGCTATTTAATTAGATTTTACTCGAATACACTCATTTCTGTCAAAGGAACACAGTATATTACTCAGGTCAACATATTTTAATTATCTTTTACTGAAATAGATTATAAGGTGAGTTAGTAGATGGTTAAAGGTTAAGGTGAATAATAGCATCACAAACACTCCTGAATGCCTATTTTTCCTTCCTGTTATTTTGAAGCTAAATATTTTAGTCAGCTTGTTCTAGATTAATTACACACAGTTTACCCTCTAGATCTACTCCAGAAATACAAAATAAGTAGTTACAACTTAATTTGCAAGGGGAGAGGTGCTACCAGAGAGGAGGAAACTACGAAATGCATTTAGTGTAAATGTGAAAAGGGTTCTTTGCTTCCAAGTTTAGGTCATTTGAACTAACACTGATACTTTCCTTCACAGTGAAGATGAAAGGAGGCAAGAATCCCCTAAACGTCTAAAAAATACTATGTTTAGAAGGTGAAAAGCAAAGGGTAATAAGCTCATTTCTAGTTTCCATTTTATTTTCCTTTATGTTTGTGCCCACATGCCCACTGCCAGTTCACCGTGTAAGCAGGATTTATTCACCATCCCCACCTAGCCCAGTTTTTAATTTTAATGCTTTTCCTTTCTTATTTTGATTTCAGATTTTTGTAATAAAGTATTTTTTTCAACATTTATTTTTGAGACAGAGAGAGACAGAGCATGAACGGGAGAGGGTCAGATAGAGGGAGACACAGAATCTGAAACAGGCTCCAGGCTCTGAGCTGTCAGCACAGAGCCCAACGTGGGGCTCGAACCCATGGACCGCGAGATCATGACCTGAGCCGAAGTCGGCCGCTTAACCGACTGAGCTACCCAGGCACCCCTTGATTTCAGATTTTTGTAAGAGATATCTAACATGTCCCAAATACCTTAGTGAATTCAATCTGCTGGAAAGCCCTGAGTGTACCAATTTTCAAGAGGATGATCAAGAGGGGGGAGGGGCAGGCAGCAGTAGGAAGGAAAGAACAGAACAGAGGGACGTGTGTCCATCACAGTCTTGTCCTCGTTTTCAACGGTTACTCTCAATGATCTCTATTTCCACAATAAATGCCATGGGAGACTTAATGTAATGTTTTTAGATTTTTGATTATGTAGCTTGAAAGTTAATTTTTATTAATCAGCCTGTGAAATCTGTTTGATGGCTAAAATTTGGTTCTGAGAGTTTTGCCATATGTTTTGTGTGCTATGCTTGCTAATGTAAAATAGATCATTATATATAAGATTAGGTTATTATAGGGGCGCCTGGGTGGCGCAGTCGGTTGAGCGTCCGACTTCAGCCAGGTCACGATCTCGCGGTCCTTGAGTTCGAGCCCCGCGTCAGGCTCTGGGCTGATGGCTCAGAGCCTGGAGCCTGTTTCCGATTCTGTGTCTCCCTCTCTCTCTGCCCCTCCCCCGTTCATGCTCTGTCTCTCTCTGTCCCAAAAATAAATAAACGTTGAAAAAAAAATTAAAAAAAAAAAGATTAGGTTATTATATATATTATTTGGTTACCAACTGAATCTCAAAGGCTTATCTAATAAAAGGCATCCTGATCAACTGAAGCTTTACTATGCTATTTTCCAAATACTAATATAAACAATTAAACTGATGAGTAATATACTTCAATATAGAATGTTCTGGAAACCATATAGAAAGTTTTGACAAAGTGCAACCCTTGGTCCTAATGAAGATGAAACTCATTCTGAATTATGTAGTTAACCTACACACAAATGCATATGTACAGAGTTCTGTCCACCTTGGATTTTCATCCAATGATTATTTACTGAGAACCTATACCTGCTACGTTTGTGCTAAGGATTGAACATGGTCGATATGGTCCCTTCCTCCAAAGAGTTCATAATGTCATATAATTGAGAACGTCACTAGTAAGACCACTCATTCTACTTAAAAACAATGAAAATGTTTATTCTGTAAAACTTATATCAAACATGGTCAACAGTTAAATATGTCAAAGTTTTGTTGAAATCACCAGTTAAAGTCATACTGATAAGATTAATAAAACATAAGTAAATGGTAAAGCTAGTTATCCACCTTCTATAGTATTTGGCTTTGCAGCATTTTATGGTACAAAGAAGCATTGGAGCACCTGGGTGGCTCAGTTGGTTAAGCCTCTGACTAGATTTCAGCTCAGGTCATGGTCTCACAGTTCATGGGATCAGGCCCTGTGTCAGTCTCTGTGATGACAGCACAGAGCCTGCTTGGGATTCTCTCTCTACCCCTGTCCTACACTCTCTCTCAAAATAAATGAAAAACATTAAAACAACAACAACAACAACAACAACAACAACAACAACAACAGAGCATTAGCTGTTTCAGAATGCATTGAATTTTGTCCTACTCAAAGAAATAGTTAAATAAAGATATAAATATTAGAGGAAATTTATTTGCTTTTATTGGATTATGACTCCAAGGCAAAAAAAAAAAAAATGAAAATGGCTTGACATGAATGCAATATGTGTTTGTATTTTTCTTTTGAACAGGAGATTAAACAAAATAAGCAATTTTTCATTCTTTTGTAACAGAGGTTCATTTTCAATTATATTATTGAGTACTCCATGGACTTTCCTTAACCTAACAGTTATATTCCTTCTTGGCTGAGTCATCAATATCTTCCCTGTCATTTTTATCCTATTGAGTTTCATGCTACTGGACTTGACTTCCTCCTTTTATTTCCTTGAAAATTATGATTTTTTAAATTTTCTTCTTTTTCTTATTATTTTAATTTTTCTTCTATTCTTCTTTTCTTATAAATTAAAACAATGATAATCTCAAAATTTAGCATGCAACAGAACCACCTGGAGGTCTTGTTTTAAAAACAGGCTGCTAGGGGGCCCGTGGGTGGCTTAAGCATCTGACTCTTGATTTCAGCTCAGGTCATGATCTCACACTGAGTGTGGAGCCTGCTTAAGATCTTCTCTGTCTCTCTCTCTGTTTTCCCCTGCCCCCTGGTTGTGTGCATGCTCTTGCTCGCTCGCTCTCTCTCTCTCTCTCTCTCTCTCTCTCAAAACGTAAATTAAAAAATAAAAAATAAATAAGAAAACACACTGCTGGGCCCCACCTTTTCAGAACCACCTGGCCTAGTGGATCAGGAAAACTTAAATACAAATAAATACACTTTGCTCTTGCCTTTATTTTTTGGGAGAGTGGGGGCAAATATAAAACATATCTTGTTCTTGCCTTTATTTGGGGGGATTGAGGTACAGATGTAACACATGATCTCTCAAATAAACTGTCCCATCTAAACTGATACATTAATCCAGAAATCTTATTTCAGTATACAGAGGACTGATGTGAACTGCCACTGAAAATTCAAATGAATAGAACTGTTTATTTGCAGTAATGAGTACTGAGAATTAGTGATTTCAGTTTTGTTTTCACTTGTTGTTCAGTAATCTAGATTTGGAATTCAGCGTGAATATAGATTAATACAAATTGGTAGGATGTCATAGAAATGGAGGTGGGGCTAATAAATAGGGTATAACTGGAAGAAATTATTTATAATTAATTAAGGAAGTATAGCTTGTACTTTATGGTAAATGTACCATCTTTTCTTACCACATGCAAATGCATGAGCAACATACACATGTACACACACACTGAGTTTCTGTGGGTAAACCAAAGTATTTAGGTTTTTTTTCACAGCTATGATTATTAAACACTTCTAGAACTGTCACAACCACATGTGGTGAAAATAATTGTTGGGAAATGTTCTTTTTTATATGAGATTGTATGAGGTTTGTGTGACTGTACTGAATTGTCAATGGAAATCAGCATTTTGAGAATGGAACATACAACTATGCTTTTGCCTGTTTGTAGACACAGGCTTATACTCCTGTGTGCATTCATTGGTTCAGAAAATTTCTATTATGTGTCAGAGGAAGGGGAGAGCAAAAAATGAATAAGAGCTCAGGGCATAGTGAGTCATGTATTTATGAAGTGTAACACATGAACAAATGTTATAATTGGAAGTATTATGGGAGAATAGGGACCAAGTACTTATTTCTCTCTGAGAATGCCAGGGAAAACTTAACATAATAAGAAATTCTGAACTTAACCCAGAAGACTACATGAGTCTTTGTTAGGGATGGCGATTAGGGAAAAGCTTGGGTAGGGATGGGGGGGCATTAGGCACAATGTCCTGAGGCAGGAACTTTTAAGAGGATTTCAGAGAAATTTCAAACATGTGGATGTAGCTATAGCATAAAACACTAGGGCTAAAACTAGGTACAGAAAGAAGAGTAAGGTACTGGTCCAGGCTATGCTAAGGAATGTGACCTTTATCCAGTGGTCAGGGAGGCATCTAGAAAGGAAGAACCCTATCAATGAAAGTGAAAGCAGAAAATATGTGTATCTAAACAAGGACAATAGTGAGAAGCATAGAGAAGAAGATTATGGAGGAGAATTTAGACATAGAATTTATAGTATCTATTTGCTAATTAGATGCAGAGGAGAGAAAGAAGTCAACCTTGACTACCCAATTTTTAGCTTAGGCAAATGGAATGATACTAATGCTATTTTATAATAGCAGGAAAGTGAAAGTGTCCCCCAGTACTGTTTAACTGTCTCTGTGGTATTCTGGTAGTCATTCTTAAAGTACCTAAATCTTAACAAATAGCTTTTAGAATAGGAAAATGACTTGTCAGTCATATGAAATAGAGGATAGAATTTTTTTTTCTAGGTACAAGACATTGTCTGTTCCAAGCTAATATTTTCACAAATAAGTATTATGTTATTTCTTTGAATCATTCAAAAGTCATATGTTTCTTTTTTTAATTAAATTTTTTTTAATATTTATTTATTTTTGACAGAGAGACAGAGTGTGAGCAGGGGAGGGGCACAGAGAGACTGTGACACAATCTGAAGGAGGCTCTAGGCACTGAGCTGTCAGTACAAACACCAGCGCAGGGCTTGAACCCACGAACCTTGAGATCATGACCTGAGCTGAAGTTGGACACTTAACTGACTAAGCCACCCAGTCACCCCAAAAGTCATTGGCTTCTTGAAAAGAGTAATACTGAAAATTTTCAACAGGATGAGGGAAAGACATGTGCTCTCTCTCCTTTGTTAAGAAACACTCACATCCCTGTTACTCATGGACCTTTGAAGAATGTTAGATAATGGAAAACAACAACAACAACAAATAGGTTGACTATTATTGCTGTAAGAAAAGGAGGCCAGAGAGATCCTTTACAAAGTGCTTTCCATTTCTGCTCCATCCAGAGTCTTTGAAGTGTATAGGTACAGTATATACGGGCATAGTGTATAGGTATAGTTTTTTTGTTTTTTTTTAATGACTTTTTTTTAACGTTTATTTATTTTTGACACAGAGAGAGACAGAGTATGAACAGGGGAGGGGCAGAGAGAGAGGGAGACACAGAATCGGAAGCAGGCTCCAGGCTCTGAGTCATCAGCCCAGAGCCCGACGCGGGGCTCGAACTCACGGACCGTTAGATCATGACCTGAGCTGAAGTCAGACGCTTAACCGACTGAGCCACCCAGGTGCCCCTAGGTATAGTTTTAATCTCTGTCATTCAAATAACATTCAGGAAGATTCAAAGTAGGAAGTAGTGGAAAAAAGAAATCCATTGTTTCTAGAGAGATTTTATTCAATGTAGAAATTAGTATGAAACTACTCTTCTCTACTAAAAAAATGAAGATCAAGATAAATTGACAACCAGTGGCTTGTGAGGGTAGACTTGAAAATCGGCAGAAAACTGCTGACAAGTGTACCAGAAAGGTGATAAGTGTGAAATAATGGTTTGAGGTAGACTAAACATGAGGTAAAGCAGAAAGATGTTAAGTATGAGAATACCCTAAGAGAGGTTAGCAAAATTCATGGGGCAAGTCAATTCTTCTGGTATAGTCAAGGTAGTCAACAAGACCAGTAACGATGTAACCATGCCTTTGTGTTCTCCTTGTCTTTGTGGCTACAATGTCAAGGGCAATGCCCTTAAATGCACAGGGTGGCCTGACATTTGGGTGAAGAGCAAGAGAGATCATACTTTTTTCGAGAGAAGATCATAACAATAAATATGAAGGGAGTAAAGAACTTTCAGAAGGTACTCAACAGGCAAATATTTTAATTTATAAGTTAAGACAAGGTGGTGAAGGGAAAGTTTGAGGAAGAATTAGCAGCAATAGTTCGGCTTACTAGGACGATGAGCTGCTGAAAAATTACAAAAACAGGTTTGAGAATCTTCACCCATTGGTGAGATTCAACGTAACTTAGTAGCAGACAACCAAGGTCAGTAATACAAAGGCAAAATATCCAGAACTATTGCTTTACTTTAACTACAGCATTTAATCCTGGCCATATTCAGTGTGTGGCACACCAACCAGCTGGGTATCAGCTCAGATTACATTAGAAATGAAGAGAATCCTGCCTCCCGTAAAAGATCTACTCAGTCAAAGTCTGTGTTTTCACAAGATTCCCAGGTAACTACTGGGCAAACTAAAGTTTGAGGAGCATTGATATGAGAGACTTTACTAATGCCAGGTGAAAGATGATTCTGTGTTACATATTATAATTAATTTTATCTTGGCCTAAGTTATTGAAGTAAAACAGTAATTTTTAACCAATTTATTTTCAGTGATTTTTTTCTATTCAACGATTCATCTGAGAATGTGACCAATGCCTTAGGCACCCCTCTCCTATCCTACCCCCTCCTAAATGTGGATGCAAATTTCAGAACATGACTTGAAGACCAGCCACAAACCCCAATTTAAGACTGAGTGTTTAAAAGAATCCCAAACATTCTTTTACAGAGCTATTAATTAGAAACCACCTGAATCCTTGTGGACCCAATCTACCATCTGGCTGTTATCTTGGGGCCTAGCAGGGTTTGCTCTTAATAAAGGCTGTGAAGACACAGACATATGTTATACAATCAGTACCCTGAACAAGACTGTCCTGATTTAAGAATTGGCAGGCAACCAAATCTGTGCATGTCAACATGACAAACACAATGTCTGCAGTCAATAGGAATTACCAATTAAACATTTTAGTCACTAATAGTCATCTAAACATTTTGGTGGTATTATAAATCATTTCCAAGTTCTTGTTTACTAAATTATAATCCTTAAGGTTGTCATTATGGCTAGTATTTGTTGAGTATTATTTTGTAGGAAATTATTCCCCTTATCTCCATACCTCTGTGTCTTTTTATTTCTTCTTACAATAATTTATGGGGTAGGTATTTTTGCCGCTTGTTTACAAAGATGGAAAGTGAGGCTTATTGAGTTTAATAAATTGTCCAAAATCAGAGCTAAGAAGTTAATGGAAAATAGCAGAGTCTGAACCAAAACCTAGGTCTAAATTACTACAAAACCTACATTTTGTACCTGCCAGGGTAAAGACTCCAAGAGTTTTTAGAATAAATTATTTAGAAACAATTCCACAAAACCAACTTTGTTTCACCATGTTCCCCCTTCCTATGCTCTCTTTTCCACAGAAAGTTCATCTTTTTTTTCTTTTTAATTGGTAAAATCATTTATTCTGGGTTCATTCAATGAATTATCACCATAGTGATCAAATGAATTACTGTTTATCAAGCTTGTAAGGTGATTAATGTCAAGGGTTAAAAAACAAAATAACTTGGCTCATATAGATTGAGTGAAGTTGGAGAAAAGATATTTGATTTTAAATTAGATTAATTCTTTTATAGCAGGTGACGAGTTCATGAAGAAAAGCAAAATGCTGCAAACAGCTACAGGTCAAAAAGTTCTATCTAACTGGCTCTTCTCTGTTGACCTGACTTCATCACAGGTTGCTCACAAGTTGGGCTCTGATGCTTTAGTCACAAGTCGAACTATGTAGCCCAAATTATTTAATGCCAACACAGAGTCTTTCTAGGTCAAGAGCTGGAAGCACTACTCCATAGTCAGTAAAGTTTAACATTTTAGAAGGCAAGTAGGGCAAGTAAGAACATTACTATCAATGTGCAAAAAGCCTGCCAGATGAATGTTTTTAAGTACATGCCCTCTACTCTGCGAGGGGCTGTTAGTCTTCATTTTCTCTAGTGATTATTATTCATGCCACATTTTTAAAAAGGTACAGTCTTTTTCTTGAAGCACTTATTAGACTGAAAGAGTGTAAAGGAAAAAGGGAGAGAAAGTGGACAGATTCACATGCATTTGTGAACACTTTCCTAGAGGTTTAAACTTTGAATGACCCATAAAGGAGATTGCTTTGAGACTCTGACAGATCTTTTCCCCTGTATAGAATAATAATGGCCCCCTCCCGTTAGCACAGTGCTTTCAAGTTTGCCAAGCACATTTAACCTATCATGCAATACTCACACCAACCTGGGGACTCTTATCACCTTTTTTATTGAAAAGAAAATCAAGGTTTGAAGAAGCACTAATTTCCAGGGTTGCCCAGCCCATGAGTGATAAAGCTTTCTAAAGGTGGGTTTCCCAGTCTCAGGTATCTTGTTGCCTCCCAACTAACAATACCACAAATGTTAACTTTGAACATGGTAGTTATTCTTGTCTCCAAGGTTGTTTCTATAGGATTATCTCCTTTGCGATTCATTTCAAGAAAACAAACACACAGTGACTTTCTCTTGATGTTCAATGCATACAAAGGTTGAAAAAAAAATCTTTGCACTCAAAAGTCTTCTCATCTGGTAGAAGAAGAAGTTGCATAAATCATTAATTGCAACCCAACGTATTCCCTTACTAAATTTACCATGCCTTCTTAAAAATATGTGTGAATGATCTTGGAGCTGATTTTTGATGATACAATCTCAGCATTTGGGGATACCATTCCTACACAAAATTATTAACCAAGCCTCTAATCAAAGTTACAGATGCTCTCCTTTAGCATTCCTATTTTCAATGTTGTTGCAAACAAACACCAAATTTTTGGTATTTTAAATTCTTTAACATAAACATTATGCTTAGTTCTCTAAAGCAACTGCTTGTTTTTTAAAGTAAATATAACATAAAATATCCAATAGTTACACAAATGTTACTACATAAGCAAAGAGAGAACCTGCCTAAACAAAATGTGTCCTAGCAAGTAGTGCCATCTGGGAATGGTTCCTAATAATCAAATTCTTCTGAAATGTGGGCAGGAGTCTCCCTGTGCATTGCTGGGCACTGTGATCCAGTGTGAACTTTTCACATCATGAAAAACACACAAAGATGTTGACTTGTTGGAATGTTCCCAAGACCACATGGTAAAAGAGGTCGCAAGTGGAAGTCTCCTCCTCTGCTCACTAATCTATTGAGTTGGGATTACCCAACAAGTAGTTACTGAGTAGCTTCTATTTTGTAGGCATCACCTTAGGCAAAAAAAAATTGCATTGTGGTAAGGAAGACAGACTGTTAAGAAGGAATCAAATGAACATCCATAAATACACAAATAAAAGATAGTAATTAGTTCCTATACAGCCAATTAAAATAAGGTTATTCTTGGCAGTGACTTTAGATCCCAAGAGAATGATGTTAAAGTGAGCCACACATGGCTGCTTACGAAGACAGACTGGTGGGGAGAGAAGTCAAGGCAATAGACAAGATGGTGGAAAAGCCCAAAGACAGGAATGAACTTAGAATGTGCTGAGGAAAAGAAAAGAACCCACAAAAACCCCACACATGACTTGAGGAACTGGGTGAATGGTTATGCCAATATTGCAACAGGGTACAATGGGAAGACGCAGGTTTTTATAGGACACATTAAGAATTCTTTAGTGATCTTACAAAGTTTGAGATGCCTGACAGACATTGGAGGAGAGTGGAAGAGTGTAAAGGATAAAAGAAGGGAGTACATGCTAGCTGAGGAACCTTAGTGGCCTAGTGTACTGGTGCTCCCCATTTGACTTAAGAGACTCTTGAATTTCAAAGAGAAAACTGAAGGAGATTGGTAGGAAAGGATGTAGTTGGTGGGAGGCAGGCGCAGAAGTAGAGAGAACAAGGCTGACTAATACAATGGAGAAGAAACACCTTATTGAAGAATAAGGAGTTTGTGCCTCTCAACAGTCTGGTTTAATTTTAAAGACAGAAAACCTCTCTATTTGTGGGTGGGAGAGCTGGACTTTACCAGAAAACTGGATATTAAAATCTACTGTGTGCCTTCTTTTTCAAATAACAAAAACGTCTGTATGTTCCCTCTGTGTCCCCCAGCAACATGCTTACATTTTAGCAATGCTAAAAAAACAAAAATAAAAACAACAACATGATACAATGAGCATGAACTCTGTACCAGTCTTACCCTAGTAATCTGTTCTTCATATCACAGCCAAAATGCTTTTTCTAAGTTGCAAATCTGAACAAGACATATACTTCTGAAATCCTTTCATTATCTCTTATTTGTCTTCGCAGAGAGTTAAACTCCTCACCACATCCCACCAGGTCCTGTATGCTGGTCCCTGCTACTTTTTCCAGACTCTCTTCTTGCTATGTCTTGTTCATAGGGCCTGCTGAGTGCGATTTTCATGAACGTACCTTGTACTCACTCTAACTGCTAACAGTCTGTCCTCTGCCAGGACATGAAAGAGATGTTTCTTGCTCATCTCTTCCCAGAACTAACGCCTACTTATACTTCAGGTTTTGGTCAAGATAACACTTCCTCAGACTAAGTGCCTCTAGAAAGCCTACCTTGCTCCCATGTCCCAAATCTGATTTAGGTGCTTTTCCTCTAAACATTCTATCATCATTAGACTTGACCACCCCATACTTCTTGTGGCTACCCTCTATAATTTTGTTGAGGGCAGGGACCATGGCTGTCTTGTTCACTGCTATATACTCCACACTGAGTATAGTGATGGACATTTAGCATCTAGGAGTTCAAAATATACTGTTGAACAAATGCAAAGAAAATTTGCTACTCGACTATAAGTTCCTAGAGGACAGGAACTCTAGTCTGGTTTCCAGTGCTCTAACTCTAACCATAGTGTGAGTGCTCAAAGGATATGGATAGAATTTTTAAACTTAGAGTTCTATTTTAAAGAGCTCTATTTCCCTTAGAAGATTTAGACTGACTGAGAGCAGAGTTCATGATAAATGGCTTTGCCATGGTCTTTTTAAAAACTGGTCAGATTCTAACTTTCATAACCATGGGTACAATTTCCAAGTCTACCTAGACAAATTGCTGGACTAATACTACTCACTCACGCCTTCAATATGGTCTGCTTTGGTAAATCAACTGCCATAAGGTATTCCTGCATCTGAGCATTGTCCTACAAGTGAAATACTTATTATGATCCTGCAACATAGACAACTTGATTAAAAATGTATGCTTTTAGGGCTTTTAAAAGACTTTGAGATCTATATTTCCCAATAATGTAGAAATACGTTTTAGAACTAATCATTACAATGTTCTATTCCATCAGTTCTTTACATTTAAGATCAAGAAATTAACATCACAATTTACTTAAAACATGTGTTCAAAGAGGTATAAATATTCATAATTACCTTCTAATGCATATTTCATATCCTGAGCAAAAAGGGTCCACATAATTTCAGCGCTTATTTTTCCCATGTTCAGCTCTTGAGGAAACCTAAAACCAAACACATATATTAGTGCATCGGAAAGAGAAATGTGCCTAAAAAACAGCTTTACATATATGCCACAGTAATTGTTATATACCTCATAAATACTTTTATTTATGAGGTTTTTCTTTATAAATTTTCATAGGGAAAAAGCCACATACCAGAGTACAGAAATAAACACAATTATTTGGTGCTGGGAAAACAGACTCCGTAGCATTAGTACCAAAGTGGTGCTTGGGGCTCGTGATGGATGTCTTAGGCTATGTGTTTGTTTGCTCTAAAAAGCCCTTTAGTTTGGTCAAGCACTCTATTTTCATATAATTCAATTCTGAAGATAGGGCATATGATTCTGAGTCCCTGGTACTGCATAACAACAAAACAACACCTTGCATTCATCTGTTAGCCATTTTCCTTAAAGCAAGCTTGAGTGCTTCCACTCTCTCTTTGCTTAAAATAAATTATTTCCAGAAAGGCTCCTCACTTCTTGTAAAATGTCCCACTGTGAACCCATTAATCAGGACTCCAGAATTTCCAAGCAGCTCTGTGTTTTAGATCAAATAAACTTTAGGACTAAGATTACTATGGCTGCTAAATATCCATTCTGTTTGGATGGGTTTTCAATCTTATGATAAAGCTCCTAGTAATATAAGCCCAACAAAGATAATGACCAAGTCTTTTCATTATACTGAAAACACCACATGCCAATATGTTAAGACTGAAAGTACTTTCTTTTCTCACAAATATTTAATATATACACGCATACAAAAATAATATATACTGGGGCGCCTGGGTGGCGCAGTCGGTTAAGCGTCCGACTTCAGCCAGGTCACGATCTCGCGGTCCGTGAGTTCGAGCCCCGCGTCGGGCTCTGGGCTGATGGCTCAGAGCCTGGAGCCTGTTTCGGATTCTGTGTCTCCCTCTCTCTCTGCCCCTCGCCCGTTCATGCTCTGTCTCTCTCTGTCCCAAAAATAAATAAACGTTGAAAAAAAAAATTAAAAAAAAAAATTAAAAAAAAATAATATATACTAAGAGACA